>NW_028301604.1:61278840-62671787 GCF_987345545.1 Pholcus phalangioides
ATTAATCTTGAGTGGATGGACCACCATTAAATGAATATGAGTAAGCATGAATTATTTAGTTAAGTCTTTATTTTCATGAGTTTGTGACTATTAAATCTGTCTGAGTAAGTCTGATATGACACACAACTATCGTATCATTTAATAACTATACAACCCCTTGCAACATGAATGACATGTGAGTACTACATGTTATTTGGATACTTTTTCTAATTGGAAGTATGCCTCTAGGATCAAAGGTTTGCCACAGTAAAATTCCATGCACCCTGTTGGTGCATAGAAAACAAGAGGTATAGCATTTTGCTGGCAAACCGTTGATCCTAAAGGTATAGAAGAGTTGATCAACTTTGCCCAAGAATATTAAGAAGACACCAAAGAATAAGGCAAATACACAAAAATAAAAGTCCTAATGCATTTCAACACCAATGGGTGCCGTCTTCAGAATAAAATATAACCACTAGTCATGCTGACCGAGTTTCCCACTTGGGTTGAATACCAAATCTTAACGCTCGGTTGCTCAGCGGAAGAAGTACGTCTGTTCACTTCAAACGTCGTGGTCAGAATGAAGCTGTGAGCCTGCGTGAGATACTAATGCAGCGTCCTGATTGGACACTAGCGGAATAATGCTATCCGATTGGTCTATTGGAATTTTCTTATAATTAAGGTATTATATCCTAAAGGTATACTTCCAATTAGAAAGTTTCCAAATAACAATCTTGTTTCAAGGGGTTGTATAGTTATTAAAATAAAAAAATTAATTTTTTACAGTTCCCATGTGCCTCACAACCCAATTAGGAAGTTATTGCCCTGTCTTTGTTTCCCTGATGCCAACAAAAAAAAATTCCATGTTTCTAACTGCGATATTCACTGAGATATTCACATTCGGAAAGTTGGGAAAGAGCCGTGTTAAATGCAGGAAAATAGTTTTACTGCTGCAAAGGGTGCAATGTTCTCAGCTCCATTCGGAGCAGAAGATATCGCCTCGGCTTTATTTGCCACTGATAATTTCTGTCTCTGCATCATTTGTACCTAAATATATATGCGTAGGCTTTTTATTCGCGACTGAAGATGTCTGCCTTGGCTCATGTGTGTATCCAGAGGGGATACTTTTTTGTGGCAATCGCGAAGAGCGATTCCCAAGAGCCAATAATTAGTGAAAGTTCATTTTCAAAAAAAATTCGCAATACCATCACTAAAGTATCCATGTCGAAAGTGTCACTATATGCAATGTTCTAGGTTTTGCATGCCTAAGTTTTTAATCACAAGTGTTGCGTACATTGAGTTCCCAGTGATGCAGAAGCCTTTCGATACCATTGCTACTGTCTAATCTCTGGATGGTGTGAAGAGAGTGATCTATTGCCCGACATATTTATGCATCCCTCTCTAAAGGCTTTTACCAACTTTGCTACTATTCGACAAGGTAATGCAGATGCACTGCAAGCCTCTTGTAGTCCTTGATAATAAGTTGTCTTCCAAATTCGGAAGACAGATGACAGCACTAGTTTAACACTCAACAAGCACTTCTGAGAAACAATCTTCGCGTTTGATTCAGAACACACACACACACACACACACACATTCCAACATGGTGGGGGGGGGGAACCATGATCAGTTCTTCAAATGCCGAAAAAGAATGCTATTGTGCTAGTGTAATTTCATTTCACAGTTGAAACTTTTCGAATAAGCATTTGCAAAAATGGAAGATAGGGTGGGGAAGAGTGTCTTTTTTTTTTTGAAGAGGATATATTATGATGACGGTCACACTTCTTAACGAAATTAGCCAATGGTCTTCAATGGTGAGAAATCAACGCAGTCAAAATTATCTATCAAGACTTGGAATTGGTAAGAGATGAAAAACCGTTTAGGACGGGCTGGATTGAATATGATGGGAGATGGAAATTGCAACTTGGAGATTGAAAAACAAAATCTTCAAAAATTCCCTCTTGAAATGCTTCTGTTAATGTTCCTTATACAGGGTATCCTAAATTCTTTGCACAACAGATATCTCTGCAACTTTTCACTTTAGAAACATACTTTCAATTAAAAAAAGTTCTCAAATGGTGTGCAGTTACTTAAAATTTGTTTACGGGGGCCGTATACATAAAAAAAATTATACAGTTCCAGTGTGCTCAAAAGCCCAGTTAGAAAGTTGTTGCCCTGTCTCTTCTGAGGCCAACAAAAAAATTTCACATTTCTAAGTGCAATATTCGCTGAAATTTCTAGTTCAAAAATAGGAGAAAAATTGGGAAAGAACAGCATAAATTAAAGAAAAGCGTTTTCTGTTAGTTTATGCCGTTCTTTCCTGACTTTTCTCTCTCTCTCTCTTCGGTTCTTGAATTCAAACATTTCAGCGAATACTTAGCACTTAAAAATAAGCATTTGGAGGAACTTTTTGTAGGCCTCAGAAGAGATACGCCAACAACTTTCTAATTCAGTTTATTTCTTATGTTCAGAGCCTTTATAATTAAAGTTCCACTTTGAAATGGCCATAAAAGGAAAACTACTAGACAAAATGTTATCAAACTTGGTAATAGTTTACAGGAGGTCATGATATTCAGTTTTATGCAAAAAGAAAAGTTCAAAAACTCACCACCACACACACACACGCAGCAGAGAATAGAGCTGTATGCAAGATTGTAAACAAAATAAGACATGAAGACATCTGTTTAAAATGTTTTTAATCATTTCTAAAACATGTTACAAAGCATGTTCATTGTGGTGTCCACCATTTTCTGAAAGCAAGTTAAATTGCATTACTGCGTTCTCAACAGTAGCTTTTAGCATGTCAGAAGGAATGTTAGACATGTCTGTGTATCACATTTTTCACTTGTTGCCAAATTGTTTATGTTAATAAACAATTTGGCCACCATAACCACCATAAACAGTGGTTTGAGGTAACCCCATAGCCAGAAGTCAGGGGTTGAGGTCTGGTAATCGGGGTGGCCAAGAAATGGAGAAGTGTCTGCTTATAATCCGGTCATCCATGAAATGGTGCTGAAGTAACTGTTTGGCACAATTTACCAATGTGAGGTGGAGCCCCATCATGTATGAGGAGGCTAAATTTTGTAACTGAAAAATGCCCATTTCAAAGTAGAACTTTAATTATAAAGACCCTGTTTATGACCATTCAAACAAATTTTAAGATTTTAACCCTCTCCTCTTTAAGAGCTTTCTAATTTTTTCCAACACAAACTAATTGTAAAAAACAAGGAAGGGAAAAAACACAATTGTTTTTTTCTGTTATTTATTCTGTGTGTATGCATAATCATACATGCTACTTCAAAGGGAAAAGAAAAGGCATCCTTTCTCCCCTTCTGCTCTCAAATTTTGAACAAAGTTGCCTCTGCCCACTGACAGTTGATTGAGAGGACAGGGGTGAAGGAAAACATGTTATCAGGCTGCTCTCTGTACAGAGCTAGCTGGGCTCGTGATTGCCGAAATGAGAGGGTTTTGGGATCATTAAAGTATTACGTCAGTATCGAGGGGAGAAGGTGGTGGGTTCCGATTTGCTGACTTTTGACGTCGAGGGGGATTTGGATGATGCTTACGTCATCAACCACCTTTTTTAAAAGTATGAAATATTCTTAATGACATACTAGGTGCGCCAAAAACGAGAAAATCCTTTCGCTAGTTTGTGAGTTCCTGAACTGACATTCTACATATTGATAAGTCCCCTACAGAGCCATAATGTTTCGCGGATCCAAATGATCTGGAAATGTGTCGAGGCAGCTTAAGTGCTCTGGAACTGAGCCACGCATCACTCAAGTGATCCGTAATTATGCCGCGGGTAACTTGAGTTATGTAGAACTGCACTCGGGCCGCTTAAGTGGTCTAAAACTGCGTCACATATCACTCAAGGGATCTCTAAATGTGCCACGGGCCGCTTAAATGCTCTGGAATTGTGCCACGGGTCACTTAAGTGATCCGTAAATGCTCCGCTTAGTTCATTTTTACAAAATTAGGTTTGGGGGCAGGCCACATCAGATAACTCCCAGGGCTGCATTTGGCCCACTGGCGAAGGGTTTATCATACATGACTTGGTGGGTGGGTCGCAATAAATTTCTTAAAAAGAAATTTTGAGTTCTAAGCCTTCAAATAGCATTAAAATTAACATAATGACATATAAAGGTATTTCTTTGGAAATTTTAATTTCTTTTAAATATCTTTTGAATTAAAAAATTATTTTTTGATCGTCCCAGGGGGGGGGGGGCACGAGCCTCCCCACGTACGTCTCTGATACACCAATTTCCATTGGGGGGGGGGATGCTGACGAAAATTTTTGCTGACGGGGGGGGGGCAGAGTTTTGCTGACTTTTGACAGGGGAGAGAGGGGGGTCAAAAATGGATAAAAATTCGCTGACGTAATACTCAACTGGCCTCTTTACGCAGACGAGATATTTTGGGAATGTCAAAATGAGAGGGTTTTAAAGCGATATTGTGTGTGTGTGTGCAGGATTGCCGGTGTAACTGCATGCCATTTGAAAACTTTTTATAATTAAAGTATGTTTCTCTAAAGTCAACGGTTGCAGAGTTATCTGTTGTAGTGCAAACAATTTGGGACAGTCTGTATATGAATTTGTTTTTCGTTCGTTGTGATGATTAGTGATGTGAACAATTAATTAGCATCATTAGATAAATATAGATCATCACAATATAGATAAGAATGACGAGTTGAAATTTAAGTGTAAAAAAAAAGGTAAAACATTTCTCTTTATTTTTATTGCTCTGCTCGTCTAAACTGAAAGGGTTTATTGTCATTTGGTAACTGTGGAAAAATTAAACAAAAGAAAAACAAATTAATGCAGTGTCATTTAATCTGCAACAGTAAAATATGAATTTTTATGTGTTCATTTTCACAGAGTTTAACCGAACTACAATCTGGTTTAGCATCTAGTCAGGGCAAAAACTAGGTGTTGCAGGTGGTATGGTGCACCGGACCGAGTGTTAAATTCACAATTTTACTCAGGAATTTTTGAATTCATCTTATATTTGTGACACCTCTGCTCCATCTTGGGATAAGTTGATGGCACCCTGAACTGCTGTGACGCATTGGTTGGGAACTATGTCCTTATGGGGGAAGGGTAAAATGATTTGTATTCATTTCGCTAATCAATACATGAAATGTTTAAATATGAAAAATACTGTTTACAGTTAGATGGAAATGAAGTCTAATCACAATTTTATCAACAAGAAATAGCATAATTTTATATAAGGGGGAAAAAGTTGTGAACGTTTAATTTATTGGAAAAGGTAGTGCTCAAAAAGGAAGGCCGATATCTCCCGCTCCGAATGGAGCTGTGACAGACACCAGTAGCTGCGAATAAAGCCAAGGCATCTCCCACTCGCATTGAAGCTGAGACAGACATATTCAGCTTCAAATTGAGTGGAGGCTCAGATCATCAGCTATGAATAAAGCAGAGACAGACATCTTCAGCTGCAAACGTAGCCGAGGCAGACACCTTCAGCTGTATTCATTTGTTCCTCCCGAGGTAGACATTATCGGCTGCGAATGTGGTGGAGGCCCATTAGTTTCGATGAATCGTCTCATATTTTTGGCTCTTGGGAGGAGCGATCGCCCCACTCTGGATCCGCGCATGATATTCTTCCAAGATCGGAGGAGAATTTCACCATTTCTTATGATAAAATTGTTTAATATGCTTCCAACTTTTGTTCCTCCGATTAGATCAGAGGAGAGTCCTCCATGCATCTCCTGATGGTTTTCTTCTCAAAAGACTTCCAGCAAGTTGCACGCTATTTTCGTTATTTATCTTGATAAATATGGTAACCCTGATCAAGATATGGATTCAACACTAAAAAAATGATTTCGTCTAGTTTCGTCTCTCTTCGCCCGAATAAATTTTAATATTTCTAATACACTAAAACCTCGATAAAACGATATTGTGAGGACCAAGAAAAAATATCGTTGTAGAGAAATTATCGTTATACCCAGAGCAGAGGCGGATTTAACGGCGGGCGCAAGCAGGGCCCGAAAATTAAAACTCCACACTTTTTTGTAATTTAAGGGCCCCAATATTTTCTTTTGCGCCCGGGACCTCGGCCGACTTTAATCCGCTACGGACCCAGAGGCAAAGTTGTCCTTAGGTGTGATCAAATTTATGCTGTTTTTATCATCTTTTCTACATCGGCATTGTTAATACCATCAGAAAATGCACTTTTATGTATTTATTAGCCGCAAAAAATTCTAATTGATCAGTTTATCAATAAAATTCACTTAGATGCATTGCCCCTGTAAAGAAGTTAACCGCATTGCACTTTTGTGTCTTACACAGAAAGTAGCAATGCCAATAACTTCGTTTAGCTTTTGGTGATCTTTTAGTGCAAAATATTGATGTTACTAGACGACTTTAGAAAAACGAAAAACAAGTGTCGAAGTTAAAATTAAATTCAAAATGTAAAAAAGCATCGTTATAGCGCTTTCAAAAAATTTATCGTAGTAAAGAATATTGTTGTATCGGGACGAGTTTAACGTTAGAAATTTGAAATTTAATTAACACATCAAGACAAATACAGAACAAAAATACACAAAAACACATATTGCATTCCAATATTAACCCAAGCCCCAAGGGATCATACGATCCGTCCAGCAGGGTTCATTAATTCATAATACATGTGCTTGGCAACAGCCAAAAAACAGCACTCTTATCTTGACTCGAGTACATAAAAATTAGTATTCGCTATGCTTACACTTTGAGAAATTGATGTCATTAATTTACAACCATAAATTTTCCATGGTCATTGAAATTTAAAATTGATCAGATTACAAAAAAAAACACAAATACAGTCGAATATAAGTTACCTAAAAAAATAAGAGTAAGAAAGACAGATTGCATTCTACTTGTTATTCAAGAGATTTGATTGATATCATTAATTAGTAATCGTTTAAATTTTTTAATACATTTTTCGGATTGTATATTATGATTTAGATTATTATATTCTTTACGTGCGATGTATAAAAACTCTTTCTGTATATGGTTTTATCACTTCGTATTGGATTCCTGTTCTTGTTTGTCTCACTGTTTGTTTTATTTTGTACCACATGCAGGGTTTTTCTGGGTAAATAATATTGGTAATAATATAAGGTAAAGTTTCTGAGTATTTAAATGTAGTCATTATTGCAGTCCTGGATCATGAAAATTTTTTGGGGTACATTGTTGATTACTTTTTGCAAAGAGCTTCTAACCATGTTAACATTAGTCTCGTAGTCACCACCCCAAACTGTGATAGCATATTGTATAACTGGCAGTGCCCAAGAGAAATAAATTGATCGAAGAAAGACTGGGGAGACAATATTTTTTAATGTATGGATTCGGATGTTGATAAATTTTAATTTATTACTTATCGCGCTACAGCTTGGGATTTCTATTTAAGGTTTTTATTGAAGATAATACCCAGATAATTAAATTCATCCATTTATGAAATTTGTTCGCAAGCACAATGTTCCCGTGGGCAGTCATTTGTATGACACGGGATTATGACAGGTTCTCTGTTTCTAGTTGAGTATAATTGAAAATAAATGAATCCGGTGTTCTTTAGATTAAGAGTTAGTTTATTGCATTTTAACCAGTTTGAAATTATTGAAATATCAGATTCCGCTTTAATTTTAAGCGTTGTTTGATTTTGATAGAGAGCAATACAGATAACTATTGCTGTATCATCCGCGTAACTGATGATATTGCCATTTAATTGTAAATGTTGAAAATCATTAACATACCTAAATCAAAAATAATAAGGGGCCAAGTACAGATCCTTGGGGTACCCCACTGAAAATTTCCTTAAATGAGCCGGTGTGATTATATCGATTTTGCTAGCTTTTTTTCTGTTATAGAGATAGGTTTTAAACCAGTTATAGGCAATTCCCCTAATTTCAGATTTATATATTTTTTTCTAAGAGAAAATATTATGGTTTACACTGTCAAATGCTTTGCGTAAATCTAGAAAAATTGCAATAGTTTTTTTTATTGTCATTAAGATTTTTATAAATATGCTCGGAAAGTTCCAAAATTGCAGTTTCTGTATTTTTATTCTGAAGGAAGCCGAATTGATTTTCAGCAAAATACAAATTAGAGTTAAGGAAGTTCATTATCTTCGATTTTGCTTGTTCTATTTTTTTTGACATAATCGGAAGAATTGAAATCGGGTGGTAATTATTATATTGATTTATATCACCAGATTTATGTATGGGTTTTACAATAGCATATTTGAATACCAAATCTTTGGTATTCAACCCAAGTGGGAAACTCGGTCAGCGTGACTAGTGGTTAAACTTTCTTCTGAAGACGGCACCCATTGGTGTTGAAATGCATTAGGACTTTTTATTTTCGTGTATTTGCCTTATTCGTTGGTGTCTTCTTAATATTCTTGGACAAAGTTGATCAACTCTTCCAAGGTACGTCTATAACGAATTTTCGTCCGATTTTCAAACATGACTTGTCACGAATTTTTTTATGATCTTATCTAAATCTTTTTACCTGTAAATTTACCTTTCTGCAACTGATAATGACTCCTTTCTTTCCTTGGAAGGCATTGTAGTAGGACTGTTTCGGGTACTGAAAAATGCTATTTTACTTCTTTTTCCCCTACTTTTCTCTGTTAAATCCAATTTTGTTTGCAGAAATCACCATTAGGAAAAAAGAATTGAGGTTATTTTTTCCTCAGGATCTCTAACCTTTAAACCACCTTTAATGCAAATTTGCCATTCTCAAGCTAGACTCGATGTTGGTTGCGATGCTAGCTAATTTCGTCATCGTTTGCAAATTAATTTTGAGAATGTCCGAGTGCAAAATGCTACTCATTGTTTAAAAGATTGTATCTATATAAATGGTTGAAAGCCAAAAATATTAAAGAAGGGACAAGGGAAGTGATTAATCAAAAGAATGACTTTGCCCAAGGGAAGTGAGGTGTAACAAATATTCGGGATTATTTCGTTATTCTTTCTTTAAACGGTTCGAAAAAATGAGACGAAAATTTTTTTTGGGTGATAAAGGCATTACATCTTGCATTCTTATTTGGCAAAAATGATTTAAACGCAAAATTTATCAAGTTCACAAATATATCAAGAGAAAAGTCAATGATTTTGACTCATATTCTTATTGATATATTTAATTATACGTGAGATTTTAATTAAATTTTTAATCTTTATTAAAATATATTATTTTAATCTATGCATTTTAAGAATGCTCAGATTACTGAAAAATGTGTATCGTGCCAGTTAAATGTTTTATTTTACTTGAGAACGCGCCATTTTTCAAGCCGGTACGGGGGGGGGGGATATAACAAAGTTCACGTATAACGAATAGTTTCACTGTTTTTTTCGACTTCGTTATAAGCGAGTTCGACTGTAATTGATAATTACAATAATTGATCTTTTCGCGACATAAAAAAAAAAAAAAAAAATTGGGGTAGTCTGTGTCATAGACACGGCCGCAAAACTTCGAACTTTTTTTCCAGTGACTTTGGACTGCGAATTAACCAAGTTCAATTGTACTATATACTTCATATAGTGATTATTCATTGCACTGCTAGAACTGGTAATTGGTAACTGGTAATAACAAACTCATCAACAGAATTGATCTTTCCTTTTTAAATTTGTCAGGTTACATAACAAATTTTTGCGATTTATACCAGTTAAAGACTTATAATGCTTGAATTATTTGTTAGTTCACGTGATCAAAATAAGGTAATTACTCAAGTTTAAGATGTTGAGATATCTGAATGTAAACTTATTCCATGCACATCATTTTATCTATTTGAGAAGATCGCATTCAAAATGTTCAGTGATAAACCAAACTTATTTTCTTTAGGATGGTAGATGAATGATAGCTGAAAATGTTAAGACTAAATACACATGAAAGGTGTCTCGCGTGTGCATGGTTTCCCTGAAAATCCGTCATATGGAACACAGGAGGAAAATTAGATATGGAAAAACACGGAAAAGCAAATCGTTTGTATCCAGAAATAGCTTTCTTTGGCTTTCACTATTTCAAAGTTGACTAGTGTTTTGAGAGCCATTTACAGACGAGTGTTCTTCACCGTTGTTCTGGTGGAGTCTGAGAAAGAATGATGTTAAAAATAAAGATAATACGTGCTTTTTTTCCCTTACTCTTAATACTTTTTTTCCGATGTCTGTCTGCAGTTATGCGATAGTCATACTTTAGTGACAACCGTTCTTTTGGAAAATCACGCAAACATCAAAGGTTTCGTTTCATTTGCTGATTTCGGCCTATTATAGCGAGACATTTTAAACGACTATATCTGTGGTTCTCGAACTTTTATCATTCATGCCACCCATGCTCTAGTCAACGTTTTCTGTAGCTCACCATAATCGCTCACCAAAATAGTCAAACAATGAATCGCTTCAAAGCACTGAGCAGGCACACATCCATATTTCCATCTCGGCGCGACGGCCCTGACAAATGATGGTGACGCCCCTAAGAGCCTCGAATCACACTTGGGGAACCATTGGGGATTATACCTGGAAGATTTAGATTCTACTCAAATTAAAACGTGACGAAATTAAAAAGAAAAGATAATCTAAACAGAACATTTTTGATAGATACAAGGATACCTCGCAGATGTCCTTATTTTGGGTACTGTTTTCGAATATCATGAAACAAGTTGTAGACATGAAAATGCTCAGTAGCATATAAGATTGTTAAAGATGAATAATATACATACAACAGACATTACTCGCTACCATTCCTTTCCATAATTATTATCAAGAAAATTCGAACGACACATGAAGCGCTATAAGCAAACCCATCATATAGTTTTGTGTTCTCAATGTTTCAAAGAAGTCATATGTCACAAACTTTCATGCTCCATTCGTTTTAAGTGAAATTTTTATTGCTTAGAAATTTATTTTCAATATGACATATTTTTTTAAAGAAATTTGACATGTAACTGAAGAAAAGACTGCATACGAATATTTAAAAAAATTTCTGTGTTAAAAACTCTCTTTGTTCACTGAGCTTAATTTACAAATCTGTATTCTAGAGGTAGAGGGAAGCATGTCCATTTTTGTCAGTATTGGGATAATGCTACTATAATTTGCAATACTTTCATTACACTACGTATAGATATAAGACACCAAGTTTTATTTCAATAAATAACAGAGATATTCACTTTATAAAACAAGCGAGCTCCGAAGAAAGACATACTAAAAAAAAATTTTAACGGCTCTCCTGTAAAATTTCTCTTTTTGCCCTTTACCTCCGACATAACACTGTACCTCAGAAATAATTCAAGGTTTTCAAAGTGAAACTTGGAGTTGATTCATCAGAAAGCAATGTATGATCTGCGGTCAGTGGCAGATGCATTTTTGATTCCAGCAAGAATGAAAATGATTTGCGTCAAGAAAACTGAGATTTATATATATATAAGATGTCATGATATATACTGTGGTGTTTATTGTTTCATTTGTTAAGTAATTTTGGTTGGCAAGCAACGTTCCACAATATTTCATTATTTTTTGTAAGCATTCGAATACCAATTAAAGAGTTGAATTTCCTAATTTTCTGAGTTTATCGGTTGTAAGGATATTTCAAAAAATCCCAGTATTAATAAACTTTGCCATATTCAAACAGCTCGGAAACCTAAAGCATTTCCGCTGTGAAAAAAAAACCCCAACATATTTCGATGTCGTTTTGAGCCTGTGAATGTCTAAACATTCCAGCAAATCACACCTTGATGTTTGCATGTTGAAATAAACAATGTAACATACATCAGGTTGACAAAAGATAAAGATGGGTGTCACCAAACTAGGAAGTGTGCAATTGTTTCTCGCTTTTACAGGGCGTATGCTCCATTAAAAAAACATCCCCTTAGTGAGAGAAAGGAAGAGAGAGTGTTAAATCCAAGCTAATATGGATTGGGTTTGCCGTTTCAAGCGTTTGTTTTCTCAAGAGTCCTTGAGGTTTTGCGGTTTGCTCACTTTCGTGTTTATGGAAAGAACTGTATGCCTTCTATGTAATGTAGTTCCGTCGTACACGCTAAATATTGGTAGACTTTTGTATGAAAAACCAAGTTGGGAAAAGAATTAGACCTGCTGTTACCGTGTGATGGTTTGCGTCATCGCATCCTCCATACGATGGGAAATTCTCAAGGACGTGTTGCCCTATTGTAGTTTTTCACGTGGAGATTTCCGTTTTGTTGTGGCGGCATCCGCACCATATAATGGAAGTTAATCCTTTGAAGCATAAAGCCCTCAACTTGTCATACAAAACATTCTCTTAACGGTGCCACTAGATGACACACAAAAAACTTCAGTTTAATCTATTTGTACTCCCTTCATTTAGGAGACATTTCAGTATATTTACTATTTTGGCCTCATGTCGTCAGCATTTTCTTTTGGTTTCTCTAAAACCTTCCGACTGTGAAAACAATCAAAGAACATGTTGGGTTTGTCATTAATGGGTGAATATGAATTGTGTTACGTATTTCCCCTGTGTTTTGCGTGAATGATCGTGAATTGATGCATTGCGCAACATTTAAAACACGTATTAACTTGCGAAAATTTAGGTGATTTATATGCATGTCTGAATGAGACTATTGTGAAAGTTCTCTGAGTTAAAAATCAAAAAGAGAAAGAAAAACATGTATGCATACACAAGTTAACATTGAAACTCCACATGGTTTTGCAAGACACATCCAAAAAAAACTCTTATATTATGGGGTATTTACTCTCTTTTAGAATTTATTTCAGAGAGATTCGTTTTTTTTAAAAAGAAAGTTTCATTAGGAAACGATTCAAATGTTCAATGAATGCAAAAGGATACACTACAGTTCTAATGTCTTCCTCAATACTGTCATTTCAATACACCCATGGCATTGAGAATGAAAATCACTACATATTTATTTCAGAATTCAGCTTTGTTAAAACAATCATAAGAAATTATGAAAGTTTCCTCCAACACACACACAATAAAAACAATATTCGCGATTTAGTATAGCATGAGGTCTTTCAGCTAATAAAGTCCGAAATATTTTCTGGCGCAATATGCAAATAACTGCCACACAGAGTAATACTTAAATGAATACTTTTCAGCTTTAAGTATATAGAAGGGTTTTTATTTCTAAAACCAATACTCGATTTAAACATATCCACAGGGTGTGAAAAAACATGGTGGTAAATGTTACTTTTTTATTGATTTTTCGTAAATCATAGATAAATACAGTATTTTATTTTGTACTAGCTGTAACCCGCGGCTTCACTCACGTGTGGATTTGGTAATCAAAAAATTGTTCTAAAATGATTTCCCCTTATAACCTTTGAACCCCCCCCCCTATGACCCCCTTAGGGGTCGAATTTCGAAAAACCCTTTCTTACTGAGTCCTTACATGATAAAATGAAAGTTTTGACTAAATTTCATATTCATAGTTTCAATGGTTTCTGCTCGGCATGATTTCTCTATATATTCTTTGAACTCCCCTCTTGACCTCTTTAGGGGTCGAATTTCGAAAAACTCTTTCTTAGGGGGTCTTTACCTCATGAAATAAAACTACTGACAAAATTTCATATTCATAACTTCAGCGGTTTCGGCTCGGCGATGATGAATCAGTGAATCAGTCAGGACATGTCATTATATATATAATGTATATATATGTATTAAATTCATACACTAATAGCTCCCGGACAAAAAGATCTCACGCTTTCGGTAACACGCGCAGGGGTTTATATGTTTGTATTCAAATCAGTTTGCAAAGATCGGTGAATCCCATATGTTTTCATATCTTGAGGTAGATAGTGGTCCAAAGCATCTAGAACGAATTTCATTCGGTTATTCAAAAAAGATACAGCGTGAATGCAATTGATGAATTTGCTGGTGAATGCATAACAATGCCAAATGCGTTAATCGGCTGCGAAGATGGACGCACTTATCAACAATAGCCGAAAAAAGGCCCTCACAGATAAAGACCGTGACTCATTATCGAGTATCGAGAGTACAATAATACCCCGAAGTTACTCGATAGTTGGGGCCTACAATAACCACGTAAGTCAGAGTGCAATTTTTCATACAAATTTACAAATACATTAAATATTGGTTAATTGGAAGTAATATTTCCGAAAAACATCAATCTTTCGAAAAAATTACAATGAAAAAAAGAGTAGGTTTTCCTACATACATGATATATATATATTAAAAAAAGTGTCATTCAAATTTTTAAATTATTTCAAAAATATGTACAAACGGACGTTATGTGTAGATTGATATTTGATAACACTTTGCTCCATCAGAATGGAGATTCAAGACCCAAGACCGACAGCAAGGTTTTACTCAAGGTATTGAATGTAGTGAGAGAGAGAGAGAGAGAGAGAGACCAAACCAATCTTTAAAAATAAACACTGTTGCCCAACTATTGATTCCTAATAGTTTCGAGGCCTGAATTGATTACCAAAATCTCTGGCAAAATTTACATCATCTCATTTTACATCCCGTCACCTCAAACCTAATTTTGTAAAAATGAACAAGTGGCACATTTCCACATCATTTGAGAGGCCTATGACATATTTTTAAAGCACTTAAGTGACCCGCGGCGCATTTCTTAGACCCCTCAAGTGGACCGTGGCACACTTCCAGATCCTTCAAGTGATGCAGTACGCAGTTTCACGTCACTAAAGTGGCCTACGGCATATTTCCAGAACACTTAAGTTCACGCGGCATATTTACAGATCATCGCGACACAGTTCCAGATCACCCAAGCAGCCCACAGCACATTTCTTAGATCACTCAATTGACCCGTAGAACAGTTCCAGATCACTTAATTAAGTGGCCCACAGCACATTTCTTAGATCACTCAAGTGACCCGTAGAACAGTTCCAGATCACTTAATTAAGTGGCCAGCGACACGTTTTCAAACCAGTCAGTGGCCCGTACTCTCCTAAAGGTTGAACAACCCCTGGCATAGGGGTTATAATGTTATATGTCCGGCGAGTGTATTTTAAAAAGTAAAAGTAAAAAGAAATGTGTGTGTATGTGAGAGGAGAAAAATGTATATACAGTGATATGTGTGTGTGTGTGTCGTGTATAGATTTTTTTATAGTTATTGTCTGAAGATTTTTGATCTCGTGGCTCTAATCCAATCCGCATGAGGAAACAATGTTTCATTTTTAACAAACGATTTCTTATTGATGTTTTTTTTTTTTCTCGTGATGTTTACATGAATAATAGATGATTGTAATGTTGGGATCGTGTTAGACGTCTTTAAAATGTTTCGAACCCGCATCTCAAATAACGTCGTGTTGTTGTTATTTTAGCAACATAAACCAGGGCATCCTTTTTTCCGTGCAACTAGGTTAAGCGGGTTCACTAAGTGAAAGTGTGCCAAGATTTTTCTTATAATGTTCATTTGTGGCATCATTCAAATTGTCTTCTGCTGGTTCTTCCAGAGAAAAGGAACAAGCGTATGCCGGTAGTAGTCTCTCTACTCTCTCTAACACAATTAACTCTCTCAGGTCAAGGTTCGGCAATGGCTACCACATGCTATTATTATCATCTTTTCCCAAATTGTTTATATTTGAGTTTTTCCTTTTCTATCTTCTTTTGATTTGTTTTCTTCCTATTCATTTTGGTAGTTTATTATGGCAATTTGACTATTATAGCATTTATGAATATCATAGACACAGTCAAACTAGAAGACACCGCGAAATTTTTGTCGTTATAACCGATGGTCAAATTTTCAAGACCTTTTAAGCACGGAAAATATAATCAGTCGTGCAATCGAATACTATTCATTAAGTAGTAATTTCACTATGAATAAAAGAAGTCACCATATTTTTGAGAAACTTATTTTCTAAAAAAAAGAACATTTTTTCCACTTTTTTCCGAAATGCTCTGATCATTGATAAGTTTTGTCGCACCACGGCCATTTTATACACACGAGGGTTAATTAGAACGGGACCTACAATTTATTGCCGATTCCGAACGGCGGCCTTTTTTTTTATACTCACCGAGAGGTTGGTGCGCTAACCCCTCAGTGTGGGACTCCCTGCGGTAGCAATATTTTCTGTGGTCATATGTCACCGTTTCTGTTGTACCCCTGCATCAGGAAAGTTTCTGACAAGGACAAACCGGATATCGAACTCGCGACATCTCTAAACGTCCTTTTGTACTCTAGGTGAGTATCTTATCGACCTGGGCTACCCCCCCTCCGAAATGCACTTTGTAATGGTTTATGGGTCATTGGGATAAGCTCTGTCAGATTATGCACAAAGTACTTTGGAGGGGGGTTTTCATAATAAACTAGGATTCATATAACCGGGATTACTTAAACGCACTGGCGTACGCAAAGGGGGGGGGGGAGTTGTGGTTCTAACCCCCCTCCCCTTGAGCCAAGATTATACTGTTATTTTACAAGAAAAAACGTAAACCCCCCTCAGAAGGAAAAAAAATCTGAAAACCTCCCTCGAGAAAATTCTGCATACGCCTATGCTTAAACGAGAATATTTTTAGTCGAAATTACAATTTTAAGTTAGTCGTTTCTATCAAAAGGGAATTTCTCCACCTTCTTCATACACTTCGATACTTTTCATCTCTCGATAACGGGCACCAACGGCATTGAAAAATTTTTCCGCTAACGAGGAGTGTTCATTAATGGATAGTAAGATACATTGAGTCCCGTCAATGTAATTCAAAATTGTGTCCGTCATTGAAGGTGTGTGCTGACGGGAGTGTCCGTTATGGGGAGGTTCCACTGTAGAATGATCGTGTTTCTTATGTTAATGACGAGAGGGTAGTAAGGATGCTTTCCTGGGCTAACTGAAACCTTCTGGCATCAAGAGGTGAAGTAGGAATTTCCAGGTTTCCATACTTGATCAGATCAAATTTTAATCACAAGTAACATTTCCACTAATTTTCCTTTCAAAACGGAATACTTCCAAAATTCAAATGTGGATAACTCTCTTGAATTTTGATCAAGAAACATTGTATTTAAATATTCTTCTACCGTTCCTACATGCTACTTGTTGGGCTGTTTTATTGTTTAATTTATTAGTTTATTGCTTATTTTTTCAGCTTATTGTTTATATTCGCTCGAATGTAACCGATACGCTTATTGGTTGCATTTTCATGCTTTATAAAAGAAATTTTATAAAACTTCTGTAGTGTAATACCGGCCTAACAGACAAATATTCCCTGAACACGCTAAGCTCCAATTTTGGATTTTCTTGGGAAAACGCTATAAAAGACGGAAGCCAAAGCGACAAAAAATGTGATGTTGTATCTGAGTTCGTTGCGTTTTCATCGGTGTTATACAGTATAAGCCCCAAGGTTCATTAACATTATTCTTTGTGGTAATCAGCTGGGACCACTAATTATTGATGTCATAGCCGAGTTGTCGTTACTACTGCAGTTGTATAACTGAGTTTGACTCTATACATGCAACGCATGAGAAAAATGTGCATCAATCCTAACCCCGTTCAAAAGTCAAATAAACGTCATATCTGTGTTGTATACCTTGATGACATGAAATGGGTCGTTTATGGAAATGTTTTTTCGATCGACTGGTTTTAATAATCGCTAAAATTACAGGATTACGTGATGTTCACTTTTTTTGACGGAAGAAGGAATAATAACCACAAAAAATCATTGTAGAGGCGGGACCGGATGTGTTGTGTAATTCCAAATACAAATAATAGTAATAATAGCAAAAAAAGACTGCTCTCAGTAATATACTTCCGTTGATAATATGTATTTCTCATATACATGTAGTAAAAAAAATTATATAAAATGGAATAAAATGGACTCGTTTCTGACGTCACGGAAATATCAGAAACAAGAAACACATGGTTATCATTTCACCCTTAACAAAGAAGGCAATGTGCAATCTTTTCGATAGCTTTGATGACTATGACGGGCCTGATATTCTGTTAAACATAAGCACAATGAAATGCATGAATATACTATTTTTGATGTTTCTCACTAACTTGTAGCTACCGAATTCTTGAAAAAAAACGATGAAGAGAATAAAAATTATCCATTATTTCAATAACATATTCTTGACTATTGTGACAAGATATGAATGAAAATTGTATGTGTAGGCATTCGGATTGAATTCGTTTACGATTCAATCAGTTTTTCTTTAGGATGTATCTTGATGACATTAGAGGGTGTAACTAAACTGATGGTCAGAACTGTAAGGGGTGATAGAACTCGTCAAAACAAACTTTCACCATACAATGTGGGGTCGGAGAGCAAAAGGCGAGCCGCGTAAGGGCACCTGCGTGGTGAAAATGGAGAACACAGTAAAGAGGAATAATTAAAAAAACTAAGAATCTTTATTATCGAAAACTTTACAACAAATGCTGAAATGAGTGATCACCAGCTGCAATACAAGGGTCACATTGACGACGGAGTGAATCGTGTACACGTTGGAAGATTCTTGGCATTTCACCAAGACCGTAACGGGGTGGGGGCGGACTTGGGTGTCTGGTCCAACCAGAATGTGAGAAAATGACCGAAAAAAAGGAAAAGATGGCCAAATTTATCACTTTATCACAGTTTTATCACTTTCGCCTCCCTCCCTCGAAATGAAAGTGGTCCCCTCCGAACGAAATTTCTGGCTACGGGCCTGCATTTCACGAACGTCTGCAGCTGCGATGCTAATGCAGGTGACTCGATGAGAGTCTCGAAAACGACGCTTTTTAGCTGTCCTCAGAGAAAAAAAAAATCGAGGCAGAGAGCTGGGAAATCTGAGAGGCCAAGCGACAGATCCATCGCGGCCAATCCATCTGTGCGGAAAGTCCATGTCCTGGTATTTCTGCACAATCCTGAGGATATGTGCTGGTGCTCCGTCGTGCCGGAACCACATAATCCCTCGAAGATTTACTGGTACATTTCGTGCAGTAAATCAGGCAGCACCTGCTGAAGGCGACGTTTCATCCACTTCAGAGAAAGTTCCCTCTCGCGGTTTGCCCCGCTTTCTTTTCGACCCCACATTGAATGGTGAAAGTTGTTTGTTTTGGCGAGTTCTGTCACCCCTTACAGTTCTGACCATCAGTTTAGTTACACCCTGTATATAACTGTATACTATACATGAAGCATATAAGATTGTCGGTTTCAACAGCTGGCTGATGTGAAGATGAATTCAGGAAAGAAAACTCAACTGCCTTTGCGGGGAATCAAACCCACGTCCTTATCTGAATATGATCAGCTTAGAGTGACATCATCTTCGGATAAGAAACCATCTGGCCGCAGTGTAAGAAATCGTGAGCTTAAGTTGGGTCCGATTGTCTATGTACGGTCCCGTTCAGCGCACACTGGCTCTAAGGAGAGAGGTTATTGCCTTTGTAGCGTAGTAGTCTATCGCGCATATCCAGTAAGTGAGCGGAAGTGAGTTGGATTCCCCGCAAAACCAGTTGAATTTTCTTTCCTGGATTTACCTTCACATCAGCCAGCTGTTGAAAATTTCGTATGATCAGCGGAGAGTGACATCATATCATCATAAGAAAAATTGCTCTCCTAAATCTTAATTTTTTTTAAAAATATATTTATCCTTTTCTTCACCTATCTCCTGTATTTCGCTACTCGTTTCAATTTAAACTTGATAAATGTATTTGGCCGGGACGTATAGCGACCATCATATGTATAGGGATACATATATAATTGAAAAATGCGCCATCTTGTTTACTCCAAATAATATTCCTCTGAATTAACGTGCCTTATATCATGTAAGGCCATTATCCCAGAACTCATCTTGTAACTGTGACCCATAGAAGCCCTCAACTGCACATCCAATCTAAGTGACTTGCCCGAAACGTTACCCATCATAGAGTTTCATAGGTCCGCAAGCAAGTGTGTTTTTTCTGAGGCTCCCTACCTGGCTAGAAATACTTGCCTACAAATTTACATGCTTATAATATCGGAAATTTTAACCAGATCTCAATTTCATATATGAGACGCGTTTAGATAGCACTGTTACATATACAGGCCAAGCCGGCGAATAGGCATGATGGACAGTGAATCATAATCCATGATCAGCATCGTTTGTTGTACGATATAAGGGTGGGCGTTATTCTTGAAGAAAAAAACACTTTGAGCCTGTTGGCGAAACTGGTTATATGTGCAACAAGTTTGGTGCATTTAGAGCAGTGATTCTCAACGTGGGCGGTGAAACGTTCCAGGGGGCGGTAGAAAGAAGCAGCTAGTATAACACAGGATCCTATGGGTTAGATTGCGTTGGGGGCGATGGGAGAAAAACATTTCTGAAGAAGGGGGCGATGGGACAAAAAAGGTTTGGAAACTATGATCTTAGAGTAATACAAAATAGGGTACTGTTGTAAAGAAGGTGTAGCCTCTTGACAAGCACTTGAATTTACACGGCTGTATAGATCTAATTGAAATACTTTTATAGACACGCGAAAAGTATTTCACACACTTTTAAAGACACGTTTATAAAACCATACGAAAAACATCATTTTGATAGGACATAGCTTGATTTAGGACGCTATTCAGTTGGCTGTGCTTTGCTAAAGGGGGAGGGGATAGAGCAAAATTTCACGATTACCATATTAAACCCACTTTGCAGGTGAAACTTCACACTTATTTGTGACAAAAGAGTGAATAGCAAACTTTTCAAATATCTGATCTTATTAGTACCTGTTAATTTATGAGGGACCCAACCGTAACATATAGAGTAGACGAAGAAACTACAGAAACCAAAGTCACCTTTGAAGAAGGACGCTTAGCATATACATATTATCCTTTGAGTCTATAGGTATCGGGTTCGAGTACTGAGAGAGATGCGGCATTTGTAGTCTTTCAGCTTTATACAGTCTATCCTGGTCCAACTGGTTCTTCAGAAAGAATATAACTGCAAGTTATACAGAAATAAATACATTCAATCGCGATGTACACAGTAGAAAACGGCATCGTGTTCTAAATGCAATAAGAGGTATTTTTGTCGAAGGTCTTGTTTTTTAACTAATCAGATGTTGGCGCAGGCGCTGAACGTGCAGTGAAATGTACCTAGAGCAAAAAAATAAAATAAAATAAATGAATGTGCTCAGAGGAAAATGGGAACACGGTCATTAATACTTCGGTCATGTTCGTATGTGACTAAGCATCTTCCTGCTGAAGTTCGCTTATTTATGTATGATGTTATATGTTCGTTTTGACCATCAAATAAGGCATTAGAGCGGTCATCAGCCTTTAGGACATATTTGCATCAACGAACGTAATGGAATGCGTTGAAGGTCGGAAGTTTTGAACGTGCTACTAAGAACAATTGCGGCTAAACACGCGAACGGGAAGTCCATCGCAAAATGAGCCGTGATTTTCTCTGCGCGTGTGTACGCTCATCAAATTCATTGAAGAGAGTTTTACTCTCATGTTTCACTTCCAACTAACATGCCATTTAAAATAGATGAACTAAAGAAAGACTGCGCGAGAAGAATAACTAGTGCAACTCTTCTTGTGCTGACAAAATATTGCGGAACTCCATCTTGCGGAATGAGAACAATATTCTATATTTTTTTGGGTGTAGAGTTTATTTATTTTTTATTGTTCCAAGTCCAAGTTTTATAATGAGAAATATTAAAATTCACTATGTATAATCAGGGACGTATCTCCCGGGGCCCCCGAATGTTGATCTTTCTACATATGTATAATTAGCTTTTTGGGGTAGGGAGTCCCAAGAGAGCTTGGAGTTTTCTCCATCTTTTTCAAACCGAACTCAACTCCGATCCTATCGCCATATCGCCATGGGCAATTTACTACCGAATCGTGCCGGAAGGTGAGTTCCACCGGTGGTTTTCTCAAGCTCGGGACATTGCCTCTCGGTTACCCCTGCGTAGTTATGGCTCGCGTTATAATTGAGTATAAATTGTGGAACTTGAAATGCATAAGATTGGGAGGTATTGGAATCCTTTATTATAACCAACCAAGGGCGATGATACGAAGGCAACATTGCGAGGGCCAATAATTGAAACGGACTTTGAACACTTATTAGCGATATCAGAGAAAAAAATGGAAAAAACATATGGATCAATTAACATTATTAGACCGTTTCGAAATCAATTTCATTGAGCTTCACTTTTTGTATGCAAAGTCTAAAATCAAAATTAACGTCATATATATGATGGGATATACACGTATAAACTTTTGACATTTAACATCAGTCCTGTAGATCGTATATTCATGAATAATTGGAAATGGGTTTCAAGAGGCCTAAGCCTCCTTAAATGTGTGTGTGTGTGTGATTTTCCCACGCTTACAACGTAGACTTTTCAGTGAGAGAAAAAAAAATCATATTGTAATTATCACACGTGTTATGAACGTTCCATAAATGACGATGGAGTTGAAAAAACGCAATGGTGTCAACCATAAAATTTAGGGCTGGTTCGATTGATCAATCAAATGTTAATCAAAGTTAAAAATTTCTGTTGAGTTAATCGACTCGCGATCAATTCGATTAAAGTTTTTACTAGAAGTTTGTAAAATTAATTTGATTCATATGGCGAAACCAATTAGAGGAGATGTCTTATATAAAGTATATAAATTATATTCCTATACATAACATTTCAGATAAGTGGCCATGTTTAAAAATATTTGATTCAATATTTTGATCAAATTTTTAGACATGTCGATTCAACAAAAACTGGTGATAATTTCAGTTTCAAATTGGAAGTTTAAGAAGACGAGACCAAAATTTATAGTCTCTAGGAAAACAAGCAACAGTATGGAGATCGAAAGTAGTTTTGAAATCAGTGGCTAACCTAAAATAACTGATTTTCTGAAGCAACAAAACATTCAAGTGAAGAAATTTCAGGATTTGTGAGACTAATATGTTCAGCATATTAAATTGCTTTCATCGGCAGCCTTAATTTCTTAATCATTCATGTATTTGTTCACTTCTAGCGAATATAAGTGCGCGAAATGAATAAAATATATATTTATAGCATCAATTAACATTATCCAGTCACCAATATACGTTACCAATTCGCTTGTAATGCAGGGCAAGTCCTACTTCGGCCTTTATTTCATCAATCGTTCGTCGTAGAAGTATGGTTATTATTTAAAAAATGCTCAAAATGTGTTCAAAAATCACTTTGTACCAGTTTCGAGAGCGAAAATATAGTGTGACAAAAAATAAAAAAATCTAAATTGTTTTACGGTCCCCATATTCTCTAACATCTAATTGAAAAGTTGTTTCCCTGTCTCTCCTGAGGCCAACAAAAAATTTTCATGTTTCTAATTCCGATATTCCCTGAGGTACTTGAATCCAAAAAACAGAGAAAAAAGGGGGAAAGAACAGCCTGAACTAATGTGGGTAACGCTCCTTTCCCTTATTTATGATGTTCTTTCCCAACTTTTCTCAAATTTTTTGAAATCAAAAATCTCTCTGCGAAAATATTGCACTTAGAAACACGGAAATTCTTTTGTCGCCCTCAGAAGAGACAGAGCAACAATTTCCTAATTAGAAGTTAGAGGACAGGAGGACCGTATAAAAATTTAGATTTTATTCATTTTAACACTGTATTTTCACTCTTCAAACTGGTACAGAGCGATTCTTGAACACATTTTGAGCTTTTAAATTAGAACCATGCGTTTTTATGACGAACGGTTGATGAGATAAAGGCCGAATTAGGATTTACAGGACACCCTGTGCATAGGCGTACGCAGAATTTTCTCAAGCAGGGGGGAGGGGTTCAATTTTTGTTTCTTCTCAAGTTTGTTTCTTTTCCTGCAAAATAACACTATAATCTCGGCTTGAGGAGGGGAGTTAGAACCCCAACCCCCCTCCCCCTTTGCGTACGCCAATGACCCTGTGTATGGTGTACATTTGAAAATATTCAATTAAAATTCGATTAATCATTCATTCATTCATTCAAACCGATCACAAGTCCGGTCTATCGCATAAGCAATTTACTGCCGATCGGGTTGTGCCGGAAGTATGAGTGCACCCCGCAAATCCCCTGGGTCCCACGGATCTCCTGGAAAACGAAAACGCAAAAACGATTATATACAACGTTTACATTACACATAGTACATTCGATTAAAATTTTTGATTCAATCAGTTCCCATCCCTAAATAATAAGATTTTTTTATCGCTCGTTAATGCTATTCTTCTTGGCAAACGCTAATCGATGCTAAATGCAATTTCCTCTGCGAAAGAAAAGAACAGGTAATGTAACCTGTTCTTTCACAACCCACAACTGCTGAAATCTAGAAAACTATAAAACTGCTCATTACAAAATATATTTCTCATTTTTAACCCCATATACAGGGTGTCCTGTAAGTATTAATGCGGTCTTTATCTCATCAACCGCCTGTCGTAGAGGTATGATTCCGACTTAAAAAAATGCTCAAAAGGAGCTCAAAACTTACCCTGTACCAGTTTTAAGAGGCAGAATACAGTATCACAAAATAAAAATAAAAATCTAAATTTTTATACGGTCCCCTTGTCCTCTAACTTCTAATTAGAAAGTTGTTGCCCTGTCTTTTCTGATCCGAAGAAAATAAATCCCATGTTTTTAACTGCGATATTTTAATTCAAAAATCGGTTAGTTATGCCTTAGTTAAAACCTTAGTTATGCTGTTCTTTTCAGCTTTTCTGTATTTACACTCTCAAAATTGGTACAAAGTAATTTTTGAACACATTTTGAGCATTTTTTAAATCGAAACCGTACCTGTATCAGATAAAGGACGCGTTAGCACTTACAGCACACCCTGTATAGCAACTTCGAATGCAAGAAAATGCATTATTATAAAAATAAAGCAATCGTTTTTTTTTTCAAATGTAAAAAAAAAAAAAATCATAGCAAACACAGTCATATTAAATTCAGTGATCATAATCATTTTGCAATGCCGATTAAAACTGAAACATTCTTACACCATTGCATGATTTTTGAAATCACCATTTTTAACTCAGATCAAATGTCTGAAGTTTTTGCTGCTGATGTGTAAGATAAAAAAAAAAAAATGATGAAAATTTATAGGAATGTTTACTCAACATGTGTTGGTAAAATGAACCTTCGATACTTCGCGATTTAGCAACTGACTAATGGGAAATATTTTTTAAAAGATGTCGAATTCAAATTTTTGATATTTATCTTTTTTTTATTCGAACTTTTAAAATTCCTAAGATTTCAACAAATGGTCAGATATTCGCATTCGAGATCCATTTCACTGACACACGTCGTATAAATATTTTCCTGCAGAATTTCAGCAATTTTTGTGCAATAGTTTTTTTTTTTCAATCTTACGGATTAGAAGCAAAAAATCAAACTGTTTGTTCCTTAGATACTTTTCCACTGCCATTCATTTCATCTTTCTTTGATTATGAAAGAACCAATTGACCGATTCATACGAGATTTATTGCATTTGATTTGCAGTTAATTGAAATATTTTTAGTCATTTTTGAAAAACTGATTTTTTGAAGCCTCAGACGCGTTGTGACACCCTCCCCCCTTAACCCTTTCATATCCTAGTGCCACAAATGTGTGAAAATTGCTTTTCTTACTGTAGTATTTTTTTTACCTCAGGGAGATAAGCCCTGTTTTAAAGGGTTGTGTAAGTTTCGAGTTACTTGAGAAATATGATGAATATGAACTTTTGGATTTCTCATCAGCGTGCAGTACTTAAAGTTGAACTTCCAGGGGTTTTTAAGATCGCTTTCAGGAGAAAGTGCCTCCGAGAAAAGTGTGATTTATAGCATAAAAATTAGCAATATAATTCTGGAAAAAAATTTATGGGAAGATGAATATACCCTTCATCATCTTGACTAAAAAAATTTGTACGAAGTGAATTATTTCTTCACAAAAAAAAAGGAAAAATGATTTGATGACATTTATATTTTTAATGCATTTTTCGAGTATCAAAAATGCAAAAAAGTTTTGAAAATTCGGGTCTGAAAGGGATATAGGATCTCATACCTTTTAATATGGTCACAACACGCCTCAAGAACTATGAGTACTGCGGTTCTCAATTGTTTTACTCAATTATAATCTCAATTATAACTTCTATGGCGGAGCCCCGTAGGTCCATTTTCTATTTCATCGAAGTTACTGATTTATTTTTATTATTTAAAAATATCTATAATTATTTTTTTCAAATTTACTGTTCGTTTTTATTTACCTCGAGTGGCCGCGGAGCCCCTCGAGAGTGCACACGGTGCACCGGTTGAGAACCGCTGCTCTAGTAGAAATATCATAAAAAAACTTAATCATCGATTTCTTTCAAAATTTGGTACACATATTTTTGATTATAAATGTTATACTGTGTCAATACAATGTTTTACACATCTTGATTACCTATTGTTTTAGAAATTTTCAAACATTGAGAAAAAAAAGCATCATCATTAACATCTTGCGCGTATTATAAAAATAGCATGAAATCAATATAATTGAATAGAACTTGATTCAAAATAAAGGAAACTGTCCAGTCCATAAATGAAAAATATTTGAGATAATTTATATATCAATATTGAGAAATACTGATGTATAAATAGTTGATTTATAAAAAAATTATTAAATTTTTTTTATTTTTAAAATTTGAATTTCAAATTTAGTTTAAAATAAGGTTATTATGCAATCTCAATATTCTGCCTCATTTCATGAAATGAACAGTTTTCTTCATTTTAAATCAATTTTTATTCAATTGCATTGATGTAATGCTATTTTATCATGCGCAAGGTATTAACAATACTTTTTTTTTCCTTAATGTTTGAAAATAAGCAAAAAAATAAGTAATGGGGGCCATTCAAGTATTACGTCATCACCGAGAGGGAGCGAGGGGATTTCGGATTTGCTGACTTATGATGACAACGGATAGTGGGATATTTAAATGATGATTACGTCCTCAATCACCCTTTATTAAAATATTAAATATTCTTAATGGCATCTTTACTTTGTGTAGTTTATGTGTATTTATTTACTAATCCTCTGATAAACTTGACCAAGCGTGGTGTGGGCCCACCTGGCGCTATAGTCAAGACCATATATATTCGTAATAATTCCATCATCATTATCGCATCGGTAACTAATTAGGAAAGAAATACTCCAAATTACACTGAAATGATTGTTTTTAAACAACCGTCTTGCCATTGATTAACATCTCTGGAATTTAGAAAAACCATGATCAAGAAGACGATAGCCCAATACTCGGTACTTGTACCAACTAGCAACGGTAATCAATACCACTCCATTAATTAATGCTCAAAACTTGAAACACAAGCAAAAAATATAGTGTGTTCAGTCAATCAATGAGAAAAATTATTCCCGTGCATACGTAGCCAAGTTCATGACAGCAGTGTCGTACAGTGGTGGTTAGGTATATTAGTTATTATTAAATTCACTATGTATATTTTCGAAGGACAATCCAATCAGGGGCCTACGCAGGATCGACCTTTGGAAGGGGCAAAATGGCTTGGGGGAAGGTCACAAAGAATTTCTTAAAAACAAATTGTGATTTATTAGCCTTCACCTTCAGAAAGCATTGAAATTAACAGAAATCGATTATAATAACGTGTAAAGGTATTTTCTTTCTCAATATTTTAATTTAAAATATACATTTTTTTGGATCAAAAGTTTTTGATCGTCCTGGAGGGGGGGGGGGCATGAGCCCTAGCCCCTGCCCCGCGTAAGCCTTTGATCCCGATGTGCTGTATCAGGTGTGGACATTAGTTGGCGAAATTTTGCTGACAAGGGGGGGGGGATCAGACTTTTACTGACGTTTGCTGACAAGGGGGAGTCAAAAATGGTCAAAAACCTGCTAAAGTAATAGTTGAATGGCCCCTTAGAGATATAGAAAATATTGTTTTTTGACATTGTATATGAAATCGAGAAAATATGTGTAAAAAACATTTGAAATAGACCAAAATTAAATAATATTTTTAATGATATTTCAACTGGATCATAGTTTTAAGGCCTTTTCACCACGTTACAGTAAAAGGTACCAGACCTCCTTAAGAGAAATTCACAACCATTTTAATGATGGTACTATTCAACACGATGTAGTATAATTTCACACAATATAGAAGGGAGTTGGAAATTTGTGGGACTGAAAACGAATGTGTAAAATAATAGTTATAATAATAAAGATGGGGAGGCACGTGAGATTTTGACAAAGTTTGAGATAGAAAAGATGGAGAGACGGAGCGTGAATCCGGCTCTTCTTTCCGAAACTTTTTCCTAAAACAAAAAAAAAAACAACAGAAACCCAAATTATTTTCATCCCACGCGGCGAAAAAACTTCATTTCGATGGCTGTTTTTGGCTGGTAATTCTTACTCTTTTGGCGATACAAAACTCACTTTTTTTTTTATTATATTAGAGCGGCGAACTCTTATATCGGAAAATTCACTATCCCTGGCAAAAAGCGTCAAGTCAAATGTTACCGCGAAAAACAAACATTTCTAACTTGGGATGCAGTTATAGTAAGATCTCTGTTGATATATAGGGTGGAGGTGACAAAACACATGCGTCAAACTTGCTAATGTGTGTTCAAAAAAAGTTCCGTTACAAAAAGTCCTATTTAGCTGTTGTTGATACGTTCTCGTCTCTAATCGCTGCGACTAGAATATAACCCCATGGTGATTGAGAAAAAATAAACCACCGTTTAAAGTTCCAAAGAAAAATTTAATTTAAATTTCGAGTCAGTGAGTGCCCGGTGTTTTCTGTAAAATTTACTCATTTTTGTTTTGAAAGAAATAGAGAGCCCACATCATGACTGTTTTAATATTCAAGACTGTATTTGTGACTCTGTTGTGCTTTGTTGCATTATGGACAGTGATCGAGTCGCAAGAGTATGGAACGACATTAACACTTAAACAGGGAATTGTGATCGGAAGGATTTTGAAAACGTCGAATGGTCGAGATTTTTACGCTTTTCGCGGGATACCCTATGCGACTCAACCCGTAGGTGTTCGACGCTTACAGGTAAGTTTCGTTTTCTCTTTTATAACAATTAAAAACTCTAGTTTTATAATTTTATGTGCTTTAAAGAAAAATAGGATAATTTTTATCAGAATATTTTACATGGGTAGTATATAAAAATGAAATAGAATATTATATATATATAGAATGTGGGCTATGGGCCACATGCCACGGGGCTGTGGCATGCCTTCTTGGGGTCTCAGGTGCAGACTTTTTTTTGGAACCCCCCGGAAGGGTTATTATTGCGCAAAATAAGTGTACATTTTTTGTGCTTCTTCCACGGGCGTGGTGTACCAGCGTTTCTCAACCTTTCTGAGCCCAAGAACCACTACAATTTCTGAAATAATTTGACGGACCACTAATTTACAGCATTTTGGCCCGACTTATTGTTCAAACCGATGTGAAAACCATTGCTATCAGTCACATACCATGGAATAATTTTCGTTTAATCAGAACTAAGTTTTCAAGCGTGTTTGCGGATTACCTGTATTATCTTCACAGGTCATTCTGGCCTGTGGACATAAGGTTCAGAAACGTCGTTGTATAAGATAGATAGGAAAAAGGTTTTTAGGTTCAAAAATAATTTTGAATCTGTACGGGTCGGCAATTTTTTCGTTTGAAAAGCTAAATTCTCATGAACCTCATAAAAGATCAAAATTTTAATATAAATAAAATTCATTCAAGAGGATGATTGTTTATTCTTTCTTTAAATTCAAGAACGTGGGGTGATATTATATGCAACGTATATGCAGATTTATTTCAGTTTAGGCTTCGATTTTAAATTCATATATTTCACATTTACACAAAACAATGTGTAAAAGTATGCATAATCAAAGATTCAAATACAGTATATAAAATAAACATTAAAAATGACATTTGTCTTAACTTTTATTTTTTGGCCATTTGGTTGATCTTAAAAATGATTGTGCAGTAAAGAAGATGTTGTCACATAATTACGTAACAATATGTATAGCGTGTATAATGTTACATATTATTATGAACTAATATGACTGACATTCTTCTCGATTTGATTCAAATTCTATTTGAAATTTTAATAGAATTTTAACTTCTATTTCAATTTTATATATATATATATATATATAGCATATATATATAACACTTAAATAACTCCTCAAGAGCATCTTTTAATTTGAAAATATTTAATGCTCAAAAATGATTTTTAATATAAATTCGTTTGTCTTTTCAGAGCAAATAATTACATATGAATATGATATCGAATTTAATTATTTTTGAAAATTTCGTTCTGTAAAAAAAAAGCAAGTGATGGTTATTTGAAAATATAAACCATTTTTTAGCTTCACAATACAAAATAGAAATACAAAGGCCACAACAGGCTAATTGCCCAACAGGTGGCTGAAAAAAAGACACCCATACAAAATACGGATGTCAAATATAACCACAATACAGCAACCCAATATAAAAGCATATATCTCGAAACAGAACTAATAATTAATATTAGATAATACACTGCCCATAAAAAAGATTATGGTTGTCTTATCGAAGTATTTATAGTCCATATAAGTATGTCTTAGCTAAGTAAGTAAAAAGTTTCCTGGAAAACCATTTCAGCTTAAATTTCGTCTGATGATTTTTTTCCCTCAATGTTCGATACAAAAGATACAAGAGTTCAACATGATCATAAGAAAAGTTTTTTTTACCATTTAATATTTCAATGAGTGACTAAAAAAATTTCCACAAAATTTTCTATGGGCTTCGTATCGTAAGTAGAATGCTCTAGAAAATTTTGTAATCATTATCGGATTCTGTAAAACGTATTATAACATAATCATCTAATTTTAAAAATTAAAAAAAGTCCACTACGTCACTAATTATACCCGATAACAAGAATGGCATCTCTTTAATAAACGACATCTACCAGTCAAGTAATAGTTTGCTTGTATTTAATTTAATAATTCATTTAAGGAAGGCACGTTTCATTCAATGCAGCAATTACTCTGTAACAATCATTCATCTAAGGCTAAGGCAAAAAAAAATTATGTTAGGTTAATGAATGAGAAGTTGACCGAGAAGGTCGTTTCGTGATCACGATCAATAAGTCATAATTTCTTTAGCAATTTTTTTTTATTGTCGCTAGCTTGTAACTTATCCACCGACACGGGTAATAAGTAAAATACCAATTTCTTTTTGCCATATTGCTAATTTATCTTAACGATCAGAGGCATAAAAAAATTCTCGATATATTGTGCGATTAATTTCAGTTCTAATTATATCACTTCATCAAATACGATCAATATTTGCTTTTTATATTATTCTATACCACCACTCAAACAGTATCTTGAAAAAATGATCATATATATATAAACACAAAAAAATTATGTTAATTCTAAGCGAAAGGAAAACTAGCTTTTTTTACTTTCACTTCGTAATTAATATTGAACTATAGTATAATACTTAAAATTAGGCTGAAAATCATGGAAAATAAAATCCCGTAGAACAATATATTTTGTTGTCTTTCTTTCTCTCTTTCAGCCTAATTTTGAGCATTAGCCTAGAGTAATTAGAATCTTTTTATTTTGAAGGTTTTTTAGAAGAAAAACATTTTTCTTTTGTGCTGCCTCCCATTAAACACTTTATGAATCCCAATGAGTTTCATACACGCACTCGAAGTGACATAGAAAGTGCTGAGCTTAAGAAGGCATCCGTTTGTGAATATTAATAAGTGCGTAAAATTTATTGCAGTACCTAACTTCCGATATCAATTTTTTAAATTATAATCAACAGTGTAATTGTCTGAATTAATCAATATGGAAATTAAATTATATCAATCATACTTCGCGAAAAACTCGAGAGAATTAAAAATTCATTAATTTACATGTTTTTTTTCCCATCACCAATACCATATTGTGTATAGTTGCCATATCGTTGTAATATTGCAAACTCCTTTCAAAAACAATAATATTCACATATGAATATGAGATATTTACGACTGAATAAAATTTTCAAACATGTTTTAGTTTTAAAATTTAGTTCAATTCAAATTCATTTTATGCTTTATTCTACTGATAGATTTATTGAGCGGGATCCACAAATTAGAGCTGATTTCCAACAGTGACACAAATTAATCCATGGACTGTGTGCATGGAATTTAAATCTAGTCCGAAAGTTAGCACACAAATCATATTACTGTCAAAAAAAGCAATAAAGATTTCAAATTCCTTTAACAAAATTTTTTATTTACAGGTGAACCCATCGTTTACGGATTTTAAGTGGGATGTAAAACCTTCCATTACATTATCAATCAATGAAAAAACTTGAAAAAAAAATTTAGGAATGAATTAATTAATACAGGATATTTTCTTTAGGAATATGTGATGTACAGAAAATTGTTAAAACAAGCTCAAATGGCACAGAAAATATATAATTTGAACAAATTTATGGGACATACATTCCACAAAGATTAAAAAAAAAATTTCTTGGAATTAAAAGAACTGTGGGATTTATTCCATAAGCTGATACATCCGCAACCATCGTTGATCGAAACGATTATAATAATTTTCATTTCATCCAGACGTTATTAAGTATGCTCAATAATTGATGCAAATTCTTCCGATGATCTCACGAGCGAAAGATAAAATGGAAAGTGAAAGGGAAGGAAAAAGGTTTTATATAGAAAAATGGCATTCTCTTTTCAAGTTAGTTTTGGTTACATTTCATCATGCCCATAGTATTAATGCACATTTTTTGTAAGATTTTGTGTAGAAAGTATGTTTTTGTTAGATTTTTTAACGTGAAAACGTCTTTTATGTCATCTGACGATACTGGGTACATTCTCAGAAAGTTGCGTAGCGAAATAACTTAAACGCTCATATCGCAGGAAGTATTCAAAATATATCACTGTTTTTGATGTCTGCGGGTAAATCTTGTCAATACAAATCCAACGATGTCACTCTAGTTTTAATACCTCTCCTGGTCCGGGTACCACGTTTGCGGCCCGCTTTCGTAAGAGAAATCGTTTTACGCTATATCTCGAGAGGTTTCTTAAGGTCTCTTAAGAGGTTTTTTCAAATAACAGCCAATGGTGTCGTCTGATAGATATTCTTTTGGCAAATCCAATGATACCAATTTCATTATGTCAGTACCAACCACGCGACGATTCAGGGCACAAAGAACGTATTCACGTCAATATTTGCGACCATGTCTATGACACAGCCTACCATAATTTTTTAACAAAGTATATTTTGGGAACATTCCTTCACCGTTTACCCTTTTTCTGTTAACACGATGGTAATAAACTCAGAACATATTTATAGTACATTCTATGAAATATGATTCAAGAGAAAGAAAATTAGGAAAATAGCAATTGATTTTCTTCGTTTATAACGAAACGCGATTCTTATTGGTTCTAAAAGGGAGTGAAATGCTCTCCTGCCTAGCAACAAAAGCATCTTTTCGAAACATCAAAGTTGTACCTCCCTTCGTTTTTTTGGACACCATTAAATACATCCTAAAACCACTTGGGAAATAAAAAACTAAAAACCATGCTTTTTTTAGACTGGACACGTTTTTAGGCAAAATGCTTATTCCTATTTTATCTAAATATTACAGAATTACAATATGCGTTCCATAAGAACTGAGAGTAGAACCATAAAAATTCAAGAAATATAGGTACAGCAAAAAATGATTTATACTTTCTCAAATGATACGCAATGGTCCCATCGTCCAATCCAAAGCAAGTAGAGAAGTTTTTTTCTGGAAACTGCTTCAGTGAACTCCCGCACTCCGAAATAACGTCAGCATCTTCATTGAGTTTTCAATCACAGAGTTTCTCTTTCATCGTCGGAAACAGCCAGAAATCGCAAAGTGCGGAACCCGGACTGTAAAGGATTATGGTATGATTTTTAGTGTTTCATTTACATATTCTGTTTCGATTTTGAAAAATTTGCGATGACACGTATCGAGACACGCATATCAACGCTTATATATGTGTCGTGAACTGGTAAGAAATTTGACCCATACATTACACCATAATGTGGACCGCATGTCGCTACTTCTGTTCAGCAATATCTTAGTAAATTCAACATTAAAATCATGTCACAACCTCCTTACAGTCCGGATCTCACGCCATGTGATTTTTGGCTGTTCTCGACGTTAAAGAAGAAGCTCTCTGTGGTAGAAAATTTAATGAAGATGCTGACGTTATTTTAACTGTGTCGGGTTCACTGAGACAGCTTCCTGGAAAAGACTTCTCTACTTGCTTTGAAAAGTGGATTGAACTATGAGAGCATTGCGTATTATAAATAATTTTTTGTTGTACTTATTTCTTAGTTTTTTTTATTTTTTTTTTATTTTACACTCAGTTCTTATGGAACGCACCTAGTATCTCAAAGAGTTGGGGTTTTGGGAACCAAATAAAATGAAAGACGAGGAGACAATCATTCATGCTTTTTGTATGAAGATAATGCCATTTACATAACGATACAAACTAGATATCATTTATTTTTCACTCGATATTGATTTTTTGGAAATTTAAATGCAAATATTTTCTCCCTATTTTAGGACGAGATCAGCAAGCACATAAAAACACAGAAATTAATTCCAAAAGGGCATGTAGTTATTTTTTTAAAAAGTTTAGAACAGATCAAAGGAATGGTCATTCACAAAGATTTGTATTCTTATTCACCTGTTATAATCTACCAGGTTTTTATAACGAGCAATTAAAAGATACGCTTCGTTTATACGGCATCCACAAAACATCACTGTTTTCGATTGTTCTGGTAAGTGAACGATAAAGCTCACGGATTTATGTGGTAGATAACTCGTTCAACTCTCAAATTGGGAAACTGACTAATTGCTATGGCAAAGGCGTCAAAATACTGATTTTTTCCGCATTCCGCCCCCCCCCCCCTTCCCATTTTGGGACTCTCGGTAAAAGGTCACGTGCGTTCAAGGTTACTCAATGATAATAATACGCATTCAAGCACGTCCATGTGCAAGAGCAACGGAATTCTCACGAGTTTGCAGAATAATAACAGGGAAATTAGAAATAATTCAAAATAACGAGATGATTTTGAATCGAATTGCTGTTACGCACAGATGATTCTAAAAATGAGCAAAATAACATCTCTCTGAAAAATTCATTCTGAAGATATAAAGGAGTTAGTTTTGCGCAAAAATGATGATAGATTAGCTCTGATAAGGAACGATAACTGTTTTCTCAAAAATTTGCGAAGCGTGCACCAACGCTTCACGTTGATTTTCGGTTTTTTTGCATCATCAGTTATGCCACCAAGACGCTTTTTTTGAATACAGAGAAACCTAGATATAACGATACCCTGCGTATCAAGAACGTATAATTAATCATATATTTATATTATCATATACATATTAGTAATAAATATAATTAATAATAACTAATCGTTGTAGAGGGATTTTATTATATCGTTAGGCGCAAAATTACCATCATACGCTACCAAATTTACGCTGTTCTTGTCAATCCCGTCTGAGTCGGCACTGTTGGTGCTACCGGAAAATGCATTTATGCACGGCACACAAAAATTATAATTAATTTATTAAATTCAGTTACTTTTTTGCCCCTCTAAAAAGAAGTTTGCTGCATTACACTTTTGTGTACTCCAAAGTAGTTTCATGGCAACTTCATGAACACTTTCAGGGCCACGTTCCTCAGAATACCGATGTTATTAGAGACCCTCGGGAGAACAAAAACTGGTGACGAAGAAAACAAAAATTGCTGGTGATTTTGAGCGAAATATAATAACATATCATTGTAGCGATTTCAAAATCTCATGGATTTATACATGGATTTATTGAGTAATAGATATCGTTGTATTGATAGGAGTTTAACATTAGCCTATAGACTAGCGTTTCTCAATCTTTCTAAACCCAAGGACCAGTAAAATATTTGAAACAATTCGACAGACCATTCATGTCCCGTATTACGGGACAATCCAGTATTTTCAGTTCGGAATTGTTCTATACATTTGTCCCGTTTTTTCAACGATGCTTATTTAAATTTGTAATGTTTACTACAATCGTGAATAAACAATGTTTTCATAATTACAGTAAAACCTCTCTTTTGCGGACATCAGCGGGACAAAAAAAAATTCGTCCGTAAAAGAGGGGTGACCTTTAATCAGGGATTTGAAACGCATGCTTTTATTATATGCGGGGAAATTATTATTTGGCCGTAAAAGAGGAGTGACCGCATCTGAGGAGTGTCCATTAAGAGGGTTTTTACTGTATTATGATAATTATAACTATAAATACAAATATTCATCTTACTTATTTGTGAGGTTCAATGCTTTTTTTTTCTCAATTTTTCAGTCATTTTAACTGCAATTAAGGATTTTGCGGACTTATGGCAACGTTTTTAATGACAATTGGTGACGTCCCGTATTTAAAATTATTTGAGATCTCAGTTCCCCTTATATTTTACAACAAAATATGGTCATCTATTCATTTGAATTTTTTTTTTTCGTCAAATGCATTTTTGTTTACTGCGATTTGTAGTAACCCTTTATTTCCCCAACCTTCATCCATTTTTGCAGTAATTAGCAAATTGAATCATAAATTATATCTTTCGGCTACAGTCAGTGATATTCCGTATTCAGGATCAATTTCCTGCATTTTCCTTGATGAGGTATGGTGAACCTAAGTATGAAGGAAAAATTTTTATTTGAACTCTTATTATATGGATATCAGTAATATGAATTACATCAATTGCATGATTTTTCATTCAGTTAGAGTCGAATTATCGAATCTGTCTGCGGACCACCTAGTCATCGTCGCGGACCATAGGTTGAGAAACGCTGCTATATACCAGTTGTGCGCAAACTTTTTGAAGCGCGACCCCCTTATGACCAAAACAATTATCGGCGACCCCTACATAGGCTGACCATGTGTCCTGTGACCCTCTACATAGGCTGCCCATATGTCCCAGTTTTCCGGTAGTTATTAAAATAAAATAAAAATTAACTTTTTATATGAACACCCTGTTCTCGAAAACTCAATAAGAAAGTTGTTGCCCTGTCTCGTTTGATGCCAAAAAAAAATGTTTTAAGTGTAATATTCATTGAGACATTCGAATTCGAAAAACGGAGGAAATTTGGGAAAAAAACAGCGTTAAATTTAGGCAAAACGGGTTTTCTGCATCTTTAGCGCTGATTTTTCCCAACTTTCCTCCATTTTTCGAATTCGAGGATCTCACTGAACATTGCACTTAGAAACATGGAATTTTTTTGTTGGTATCAGGAGAGACAGGGCAACAACTTTTTACCTGGGTTTTGAGGCACCCGGGAACAGTATAAAAAGTTAATTTTTATTTTATTTTAATAACTATAAGATCTAATACAATAACATGAATGACTTATCTGAGTACTACACGTTATTTGAACACTTTTTCTAATTGGAAGTATACCTTTAAGATCAACGGTTCGCCAGTAAAATGCCATACCTATTAAGTGTGCTATGCACCCTGTATAGCACACAAAGGTATATGATATCATGGAAAGAATTAATCGTTTAAAATAGAAATGGGCTGCACATATATATCGCAAGAAGACAGGACAACAGATGAACTACAAGTATTCCGGATTGGTAGCCCGTGGTGTTAAACGTCCGAGAAGGCGTCCCCACGCAAGATGGATCGACGAGATCCTTAGTCGCTGATCTATGAAGCATTGTCATCAAGATTCGTGTAAACAACATCTCGGGTTTTTTTCTCAATATATTTTATATTCTTATATTCAACAAATATTTAATGTATATCAATTGGTGCAGTAAATGCTGAATTAACTATTAAATGGCTGCCAACTTTGGAGAATGAGTATTCGGGAGGTTTTCGCGCGGATCCAAATTCCGTACAAAAATAAATGTAAAAGGGATCTTCTAAAACACTTTAGGTATTTTTCCGAGGCCGTAACTAGGCAGGGACAACCGGGCACTGCCCCGGGGCCCCGAGCCGAATGAGGGTGGCCTTGCAAAAAACTTACACTTATTTTGCATAATTTTTTCCTTTTAGGGGGGGGCAATAAAATGTCTGTCCCGGGGCCCCGAGAAGGTACGCTCGGCACTGGATTTTTCATTAGTAAAAGGGAAATTTTAGGGATATTTTCCCGTTGCAAAAACCGTGACACCGTGCAAGCCATCGCCAATCATGGTTAAAGTCCTTGGGTTAAATTACCTCTCAAAAATCAAATCTCGCAAGCCAAACAATCTCCGTCGATCCCAAAACGGAACATATGGATAAAGCAGATAGACACGAGTGCCAATTTTAGATTTCGAAAGGATGGATTGACGCTTGCTGATTATCTAATTTTGTGTTTTTTCCCCAAAAGGGAAATATTTTTTTGTGATTTGACGAAATGGCGACAATTTACACAACGCTTATTGAAGCAGCAGTTTTTTTTTCCGCGTAAATTCTTGGGGAATAATTTTTCCCTCTTAATGTAGGGATTTTTTTTATAATCACAGGCGAAATTCGGGAGAAAAAAGAATTTTTCGGGAGTCCGGCTGATAGAGTAGAAATCCGGGAGACTCTTGGCAGCTATGATATTTTAATACTTTTAAAAATGACCTTCGGGAGTTAATGTGGGCTGAATTGTAAAACTTCATAACAGGCAAGATAGTATATCAACATCAATGCATGTTTATGTAACGCGTGAGAGTTTAGTGGGCCTGATATTCTGTGGATTGCTGATTTTCTCAGAGCGAGCCATCCTTTTAGTCACAAGGAACTGTGTTATATCGAAATAACTTCTCGCGATACAGGAATTACTTTATGCAGGAGCCATCGATTTCCCTTAATGTCTAACGAAAAGTCTTTGGGTAGGTGTTTATTGACAAGCATCAAAATACAGTCGATGTTCGTTATAACGACCCTCCTCGTTCCTCGAAAAATGAACGTTATATTGTATTGAACGTTTGAAAAATATTTTCTTCTTAAGAGAATTTGTATTTGGATATAATGAAAAATTATATTAAAAATCATTGCATTATTATGTAAGCAGTTGTAGTAAAAATGCATCAGGTTAGGAAATAATAATAAAATTGGGATAATTAATTACATGCATGTGCCTGTGTACGGTACTGAGTTCTGCAATATTAAGAGTCAATGTCAAATACAATTAAGGCGAACCAAAATCACAGTTTCGGCACACTTCTTCGCCGAAAAGAAGTGAGGCAGAGCTGAATTCAGACATTGCATTGGATTGATGTCTTTGTAGGTCGTTGTATTGGATTCAAAAGAGAACAGGAAAAAACCCAGGACGGTCTCAATAACGAATGGTCGTTATAACGAGCTCGACTGTATTTGGAAACGTGAACATCAATTAACTGTGAAAAAACCCTTTTCTCCACTGGGACATTATTTAATATCGAAGCGTTCACTTTTTAGCAAGATAAAGTAATATTTAGAGGGTGATGATGGTTAAATAATATCTATATTATATAGTTGAAATAGGTAAGGTAATGTTCACGCCTTGAAGTGATGTAAAAAGGATTCGTTAGCCTGTAACAAATGATTAAATCTTGCTGTTGATTCACTCGTCTGATTTATTGACACTATTATGACATCGTTGTAAGTTAGAGTACTGTAGCCACGTGCCATTCGAGGCAACGAAACTCTCTTCGTTCCGCGTATGAAGAAGAGCAGAAAAGTATCGCATTTTGCTTTTGATTTGATGCCATTTTGCACCCACTGATCAATGGTCATAGATATCAAATGATCCACGAACATCAATATAGATGACGAGTGAAAACTAACAGGGTCCCCTCATCATTTCTAAAATCGTTTCTAATCACCCAGATGGTACGTGATGGGGCCATCGGTCACGCTCTGCAACGTGCACACGACCCCGTTCTTTTTTTCATAAAAAATACTACTCTCATACAAGCTTCCATAGAAACCATTAAATCACTATAAACCGTAGACAGAGCAATGAAGTAGCATTTTAGGATAAATTTAACATTAATTCTCGAGCACGTGAATACCAAAGTCTCGTACAGATTAATTTTAACGCTCGAGAATACAAATTTATATTTAATTAAGATTCGCATTCATTCATCTTTTTCCCATAAGAAAAAGACACGTTCTGGAATTATTAATAATCGAGATGGTTATCTACTTACATGCATTGCTGTATTTGAACTGCATAGATATTTTATCGTTTCGATTATTTAATGTGCAATAAGAGTGACTGAAAAGAGTAGTTAGTAGTAAAGCTTTGAGTGTTAGATCAATCACGGCAGCCAACTTCCAATCATTTGCTTGTTATTTTATTTACATTTGCGTATCTCAAGCCTGGTTCAATAGTCATTCGCAAATATTTGCCTTCCCCTGATGCAAAGAAGCAGCAGTGGCATAGGCTTGTTTATTAAGTTCTTGCCTGGATTCGAACCCGTGGACCTCGACGGTAACTTTCGTGGTGGAAGGCGAGCATCTTACCACTGCGCCACTCGAGCGCAAAGGAACTCAGCTTAAGACCGTATTCACCGGCACGGTTTAAACTACGATCGCAGGTTAAACGATTAACGATCGACATGGATTGGTTGAAATCCTCAATTTAACCAATCCGTTTCGATCTTCAATCCTTTCACCTGCGATTGCAGTTTAAACTGTGTCGGTGCATACGGCCGTTAGTGTTGTGACTGCTAGCGTTCTGTTCGACCAACCTCCCAATAATTTCCAGTCCCCAACATTTGACGATCATTGACAATGGTGGAGTGGCCACACTATCTGCCCATGACCAACCTTGGAACGTATTGGTCCAGCCTTGACACGAGTGTGTTCCTGGCCTTACAGCAAACTTACAAACAAGAAAAACTTTCTAGGTTATCAGAGTTTTTCTACAGTATATTGATGAGTTGTACATAGCACTATTTGAATCATATATCACTGATACTTATACAATTAAAATCACACATATATATATATACAGGGTGATTATAAAAAAACTATCCCGACATATGGGCCCCTAACTATCATACCATTCACAGAAACTGAATGAAATTTTGTCATAAGGTATTTTGATGTATGCGCTCAAGAATGATATGGAAAACAACAGTGTCACTCTAACAGTTACGGTTACAGTGAGAAAATTTCGAAAATATCAAATGACAACACCAAGTTTTTTGTATGGGAATGTGATCTCCATTGTGAAAAACCCTAAATAGCGTTCGAACGGCAACTGTAGCATGAAAATCACCGGCGGTAGATAGGCTAAAAGTGAGGACAACCAATAAGGACAGAGAAGCAGCATAAAATAAAGCATTTTATTGTGTTTCACAAATTTTCCACATGACCTTGTGGAGGAGTAATCAGGCTGGGATCTCAGCCGAAAAACGGTGTGACGAATGAAACGAACATTAATGCTCTGGTGCACGGCAAAGTCCTTTTTACTTTTTCCTTGCCTAGCTCCGGGGATTTTCGTGCTACAGGTGCCATTCCAACGCTATTTAGTGTTTTTCAGTATGGAGATCGCATTCCAATAAAAAAAACTTGGTGTTGCCATTTGATATTTTCGAAATTTTCTCACTGTAACCGTAACTGTTAGAGTGACACTGTTGTTTTCCATATCATTCTTGAGCGCATACCTCAAAATACCTTATGCCAAAATTTCATTCAGTTTCTGTGAATGGTATGATAGTTAGGGGCCCATATGTCGGGATAGTTTTTTTATAATCACCCCGTATATATATTCTGTTAAAGTTATATATCGTCCCTCATGCCAGAGGCACGAATATGCAAATTTTCCCTTTTTTGGGTATATCATCTGGTTGGATCCCTTATTTTGCTATCCAAGTCACAAACATAAGGGTTAACCTATTGAAACGTGTACATTACAAAGCATTGAAATGACACACATAGCGTAACATGGGTAGAGTAAACATTCAGACGTAATTTCCCTCGTTTTGAAAATTTCTACATTCATGCTTCTGGCATGAGGGAAGAATATAGTTTTCAGATTATAAATATCGGCTATGGAAGTTGCTCGAATGTGCAAAAATTTAAATTTGTATACGGCCCTCAATCTGAAAAATGCAAATTAGTAAATTTTGCGCCTTTGTCTATGAAACCCAGAAATTTACCGCGTAGAATTTGGATCAAAATTCGTCGAGATTCGATAGTCAAAACTCGTGATTTTTGTCAGTTTTCATGGAAAAATTTTCCAAGTCAATTTAGCCTTCTAGAAGCCAGATGGGGAACATTAATAAATTTATGTTTGTAAAAATGCCGGACTAGTATTCCATATTAAAAAATCCTTCGTAAATATCTATCTTATAATTGTCGAGATAGTAATGAAATAATCATTAAAATAATTATTCATAATTGTTTCGATCATAAAAATTCTGTTTTTTCCTTCTGTAATATTTTATTTGATTAATTAATTTTTTTGTTTCCCTTTTCATATATCCTTTTCTGGTTAGTCCTCCAAATACCATTATACGAGAAAAACTAATTGACATTTTTTAGAGATTGTGAGGGCCGTATACAAATTTTAATTTTTGTATTTCCCCTAATGGCAGGGATTGCGATGATTCTTGCGGGGTTCAACTGTCACGGATAAATTTCGTTCTTTTTGCGGATCATTTTTCATATTTTTGTTGAATTTTAAAAAATACACCATAGAATTTATATTCTTTTCTGTCAGTTATGGTGAAACAGCATGTCTTTGGTCTTTCTAAAATTTCGTTTCCTTTAAGCCTTTTAAAGCTGAATCTATTAATTGATATTGTTTATTTATTTATTTTTTCTTTGTCTTAAAGATTAATTACGTGTATAGAAAATAGTATGTGATTATTTCAGCGCTAAAATTAATATAATAACTACAACTTGCAACAAAGAATCATTGGGCAACACTATACAGGTGTCCTTTAAATGCTAATACGGCCTTTATCTCATCAACCGTCCGTCGTAGAGGCATAATTTCAGTTTACAAAATGCTCAAAAGGCGTTGAAAATTTACCTTGTACCAGTTTTGAAAGTGAAAATACGGTGTGTCACAGAATAAAAAAAAAAATCAGAATTTTTATACGGTCCCCCTGTCCATTAACTTTTCATTATAAAGTTGTCGCCCTTATTTCTCGAGGCCAACAAAAAAATTTCATGTTTCTAAGTGCAATATTCGCCAAGATATTTGAATTCCAACTTGAAGTTATGAAAGAACAGCAAAAACTAACGGACAACGCTCCTTTCCCACATTATTCCTATATGATTCACGCAGAATTTGGCTACATTTTTTCAGATGAATTCTCATTCTGGGACGTATTTGTAATGGGGTGGTTGTCCCGGACGTCTCTTAGCAGAGAACGGATTTCAGGCTCTCGCCACCCTAGTCACTACTAATTTTGTCATCCTTTTGAAATGCTCTTATATTTCACATCTTAATTTTTTCCCCCCGAAAAGTCATGCCCCCCCCCCAGCTCTTAATTTTCAGAATGAAAGCTATCTCTTTACTGTTTGTTTTTCGAAATATAGTTTTGAATATTGTTTCATACACACACTCATAACATAAATGAGATGCCGTAAAAATTTCAGACTATAATTGTTAGACTTCATCAATGGCAATTTGTAACAGTGATCGATTTTATTCAACAAGCTTATTGTGTTGCAGAATTACAATCAAAAGCTGTGATGGAACATTTAAATTTTCCAAAATTTCTGAGTTGAAACTGGAAAAAAAATATCATCTTGAAATTGTTAGTCATATACTTTATTTATTTAAGGGGAGCCACAGCCCCTGAAGTCCATTTTTAAACATGACTTTAAAAAATCTTTCATTTAATTGAAAATCTCAAATGTGTGCATCAAATTTCTTGCCAATCGGTTAATTTTTTTTTTTTTTTTTAAATAAATAAAAAATTAATGTGAGTTATAGTGTAAAAACGTGAACAAAAATAAACATCTTGAAAACGATTTTCTCAAATTGCAATTTTTGAGCTCATCCGTTAAGACAGTGCTTCTCAAAGTGTGCGTCGTGGCTTCTAGAGGTTTTGCCACTCTTTGCGTGTTATTATTGAGCGGTCGATAGTTACCACGCTGTGTCGCCACTCTTTGCAAGGGGCGTCACGACAAGCCGCATATATATATTTGTGCACCTATTTACGCTTTGAGGCGGTTCTTTTATACGGGGGAAAATAATCATCTAATTATTCTGAGGAGCCGCAGATGGTTCATGAATTAGGGCAAGGGAGCCGCGGGTGACAAAAGTTAGAGAACCACTGCATTAAAATAAAATAAAAACTATTGCACCAAAAATTCTGAAATTTTGTAGGAATTTTTATACGAAGGTGTTAGTAAAATTAACTCGAACTTCGTTATTTGATCATTCGTTAGAATTTTATGAATTTTTAAAGTTTGAAAATTTGTTTTCAAAAATCTGAATTCAACATTAAAAAAAAAAGTAATTGGGTTAATTTCTAAACCTGACGTTCATTTTACTAACACATGGTGAGGAAACATTTCTGCAAAATTTCAGAACTCTTTTGGGGCAGTAGTTTTTTTTAATCTCTTGGATGAACTCAAAAACTGCAATCTGAGAAAATCGTAGTAACATCCAAGTAAAAATTTTAAGTCACACACACACACTAGAGAGGAAAAAAAACTGGTTTGCTTTCCCTCGATTTCTTTTAGGGTTATACCATTGTTAATCAGTTTCGAAAACGCCAAGTAATACGTTTGGTGTACGTTCGGTGAATTCGGCAGGATTATAAAGTGATGTAATCAATTTTTACTTAAAATTACACTTTTCGTATTAGTTTTTCACAAGAAATCGCGTGTATTATTATTGAGCGGTTGATAGTTACCACCCTGTATAACGATACTAAAGGGACCGGAAAAAATTATCATTATAAATAGGAATACAGTAAAAGTTTCAAAGATGCATCGGGATTAGAGAGTAATATCGTTGTATAGGCTATTATCGTTGTGGAGGGTATCGTTATAAAGGATTCTTATAGGTTTTATATAAGATTTATATAGGATTAATGTACTTTGAGTACATATATATTATTTCCCAAGATACCTTTCTTGGTGCCATGTTACAAAATTCGAGTAGAAAATTCCTTGCACAATCAGAAACCTTGAAAAACGATAGCATTTCAGATGAATGGAATAGAATTTTAGTACGTTACCATAACATTCATCGAAGCATATCGTCGTAAATAGGAAGCGAAATTTTCAGGCTTTCCGGCTTAGCGACATTTTTTGCTGCGTGTAAGGTTCATTTTTATTACGCCAAACCGCAAGCTTATTAGGAAACCGGTATACATGTATTACATTTGACTTTTCTATATCATTCAGAAAATCACTGACTCAATGAGTTATTGTAGATATAAAAGCATTTCAATCATTCTTGTCTCGAACGTATGATGTAATGATGTATTCAGGTAAGTATTAAATATTAATTTTATTTATATAGAGCTTCGGTCTAATGCTGTGATTGCACTATAAAAGTTTTATAAAAGTTCTTTCATAAAACTTGAAAATTAAACTAATACAAATACCACGCCACAACAGGCAAATTGCCCAACGAGGTGGCTGACTTAAGAACATCATGGATCCCCGAGCCATTTTTTGGAGGCCCTACCTACTACTGCTACACCACACATGCATCCCGCCCACACCCCCTCCCCGCCCGCGGAACCCCCAACGAATCGCACATTCCGAATGTGCGTGTAGTGAAACCTGACGTGAAGTTATTTTGTGTTTCTCTGTAATGCTTGTTATGTGTAGTGCTGCCATCTGCCACCAATTTTTCAAACTATGAGTGAAGTGTTATAATTGAATGATTTATCGTTGTAGGACTGTTGCTCTCTGTGGCGAGACTTTTTAACGGGGAGATCGGCTCGCATTTGCGCCTTGAAGTTGGGAACCACAGAAAACCAGCTTCAGCCGACCACCACTGTGGGGTTCGAACCCGGATCCTCGCATCGCGAGTCCGTCACTATAACCACTCGACCACCACAGCGGAATTGGTTGCATTGGTTACATTCGAACGAATGTTGCAAATAGGCTTATTGGTTGTTTTTTCAAGTTTTATAAAAGTTTATTTTATCACACTTTTATAGTGTAATCCCGGCCGTACTCGAGTATGTTAACAAAAAACCCACGATGCTACAAATTTAATTTGATTACGATATTTTACTAAATTTCATTTACCATTTCTGACAGCGAATTTCATTTAGAATTACTCCTTTCAGGAATCCTTGATGTTTCCAGGATGGGCTGGTACATTAGATGCCAGAGATTACAGATCGGAATGCCCTCAATGGGACGTTCAAGGAAGGCTGAGAGGAGAAGAGGACTGCCTTTTTATTAACGTTTTTACGCCTAGTTTACCCGTAAGTGCAATGAAAATTTTATTATTAAAACAACTTGTTTCCATCCGTTTTATGAACATGAAATTGAAATTTACGAAATTTGCGAAACATTTTGAGAATTATGCTTGCAAGTTGTTTATATAATTCAAATATTATAATAAAGTCCACGCCGCTTAATGCGATCACACCGGAATTCGGGTGTTTCTGATAATAATAACAGAATGATAACTGTATCCGAAAAGTCCCGTTTGCAAGTATGGTGACCATACATCCCGTTTGGTCTAACGAGTTGTATGGTAAATGGGTATTGGCAAAACGGGACAACTTTTTTTTTCCCGCATAATTGGTTGCAAAATGTTTAATCGTTAAATTTTTTTTTTTCATTTTATTCTAAAACATGCCTTCTTTTTTTCCCTTCAGTGTTTCCCAAAGAGGGGGCAATATCGCCCCCTGGTGGGCGATGGAATGATCCAGGGGGGCTACGGATTTAACATAGGATCCTATGGGTTTACTTGAGTTGGGGGCGATGAGAGAAAAAAAATTCTGAAGAAGGGGGCGATGGAATGAAAAGTTTGGGAAACCATGCTTTAAACTAAAATGTTGCGTTATTTTTATTCAGTCATTGTGAGGCGTTAGAATGAAACTGCCCAATGTGTATTACAAATCACAATGGTTTTTATAATGTACAATTACGTTCCATACATTCCTTGAGAAAGACTGTCGGAAAAAAAAAAAATTGTAATCTGTTCAACTGAAAGAGTAACTGATCAAGAACTGAACGGAAAAGGTTTTATTTTGTCATACATTTGCCTTTAGCTCCACACGTACTTGGATCGCAGCGACATTAAGTATGCAAATGTTTGTCAACAAGAGGAGGACGGTGAAAAAGAGCACCGACATAGTTCTGCAGCATGATAACGATAACTTACAGGAAAAAAAATAAGTTTGGTTAAGCCTTAGCTTCAGAATGCAGAAAAAACATTTGACGGAAAAAAGAAATTGATAGCATTATCCGAAGTCCTGATAACAACAAAGAATTATTCGAAGATGGTGCAACTCTCCATTATTACTACAAATGTTTCGACAGCTGGTTGATGCTTTCTGGCTGAACTTCAGTTGACCATCGATAGATGGTCCAACCCATCTCGTTAATGGCAGTAAATTGCAATTTAGCGATATGGCTGTCGTTGGTGTTTGGTGAAGTAGCTGGTTGATGCTAAGATAAATCCAGGAAAGAAAATTCAACTGGAGAACTTCCTTGCGAGGAATCGAACCCACACCCTCTCACTTGCCGGGTGAGCGCCCTAGGCAACACCATCTAAAACAGAAAGCCTCTGCGCGAAGCTCGTGACGTCTCTGAAGAAGTCCATTTCACCTATAGTCATTGGGTATACTGCAAAAAAAGATAAAGATATCGAATGCGTCGGCCTGCTATATCCCATGGCTGCAGGTGGAATGGACGTCTACAGTGACGTCAAAGCTTCGCGTGGTGGCTTTCTGCTATAGATGATGCTGCCTTAAACTACAAAGCCAACGCTTAGGCAGTGTCAGAAATTGTGATCTTTATCCCGAGTTAGGTCTGACTGTCCATGTATATCCCCGTTCAGCCATTACCTCCTAGAGGTTTTATTAGGAGGGTATCTATATAGGTTCTATTGTATCTAGGAGGTTATGGTTTCGCGAAGACGAGCTCTAAGGAAAGAGGATTCGTTGGCTTTTTAGTCTAGTGGTCAATGCGCTCACCCGGAAAGTAAGAGAACGTGTGTTCGATTCCCCGCAAGACCAGTTGAATTTTCTTTCCTGGATTTATCTTCGCATCAACCAGCTGTCGAAACCTTCGTAGAAACGAATTGTTTCCCCATGTTATGATATTGGTCCGTTCTCTGCAAAAGTGATAACAATACCCGAATGATATACCATTACACGTGATTATAATAAGCGGCGTCGACTGTATTGAAAAAGATACAAAATAATCAGCATCAATACTATGAAACTGAAAATTATCGATTTGCAGAATAATAATTGATTTTTTTTTCAGTTACTTGAGCAGTCGACTACGTTAATCCATCATATTTTTCTATTCATAGTTCTGTAAGTCCATGGGAATAAAAATCTCAAAAGGAATTTTCTTGGTTCCCCTGCAAATTATCTGATTATTATATCCGTAGACATGCATTAACAATATTTAAAAAAAAATACATTCATTTTAACGTAGTGAATTTCTTCTCGCATGAAATAATAAGAAGAATGAAAAACTTTCAGAACAGTTTTTTTTCTTAGTAAATTTAACTTGCGTATGTATTCTAGTCTCTTTCTAAGATCTCTCCCGACAAAAGAGAGACCCTTGTAGTTATAACAGGAGCTTCTTTTGTGCAAAATACTCCACTGAAGTAGGTAATTACTGATCTCGTCTTTTGCTAAGTACTCTCATAAAACAAAGGCAGTAGATTCCCATTCACTAGATGCCGGATTCTTCAGGGGTCATTTCGACGGTGGAGTATAAACATATAGTATAACGATTTAATTTTATTATATTCATAACGAGTTTTAGATCTGAAAATAAAAACAAATTTAATTGGGAGGGGGGAATTCTTCAGATAAAAAACTTATTAAATCGTGGGCGATCGTGATCGATCAAACTCAGTCATACCCCAACTTACGTGATTTTCAGTGAAAAATGCTTGGTTTTGAATTCAGCTCAATTTGCGAGCGTTATGGAATTATAACTAAGGTAGAAACAATAATTAGGGTGTGATAATCAGGTGAGAATATATTGTCCATTCAATCAGATCACTATATGTTGCCAAACTGAGCTGACTTTTAAGGTGCGAAAAGTGGAAACGGGTTAAAAACTCTAAAGAACTTTAAACTAAAAAACTTTGCAAAAAGATTTTTTGGAAATTAATTCGGGCCTTTTAGAACCAATTTTGATCAAAAAATTAATTTTTAAAAAATGGCTTGGGCACCATTTATTAAGTTGAGTAAAACGTTATTGCTGGTTTTGGAAAAGTTCGTTCACAAAGTGATTCTATTTAATATTTATTGACAGTCACTCTTCTGCCACTCTAATTTCGACACGCTTGGAACTGGTTTTTCTAATTTATGCAAAGAAACAGAAACTGATAACAAAATTACCCTGCTTCAACCCCAGAATCTCACTTTCTTCGATGAACCAAAGTATTATCAAATATCGCCCTACGCATGAGTTTCATTTGCGCATATTTTGGAGTAATTTAAAAATTTTAATGATAATGTTCAATCATGGTGATTCATTAATAGTAATGCTTGTAATGGTTGCTATTTTGACTCGTACTTGTTATTAGCGCCGTTTGTTGAAAACGTTTTACTGAAAAATCCTTAACATTGCTCAGTTTATCCTCAGGATTTTGGTAATTGGTTCTTTTATAATACAGTAGTTAAGACCAAGCGAAGATAACATGTTTCTGATATTTAATTCAATTTCAGAGACTAGAAAATTAATTTATGTTTCTGAAACAATTCATGCAGTATACAAACCACCGGGCTAATAACCTCTCTTGGCCGATGGGCAGTGTCTCTCTTGTTAGGTACTAGAATGGGTGACCGTTATAACGAAAACTCTTGTTTTCTAGCCGCTGCGCTGGTTCTCTCTGCATTGGATGAGCATCAGTATGGCTGCTCGTCCGTATATCCTTTTTTTGTTCCTTTCATTATTATATTTATTTTTCATGATTCCTCAAACATATTTCAACAGCTTCATATGCAATATATGCGCTTCTCATATATGTCATTATATTTCAACCTCATTGTGCACAATTATTTACCTTCTATTCAAAAGTTATTTCTTTATATAATATATTCCACAAAATTATGTAATGTGAAAAAAAATTGTGTGTATGCACTGGATTGTTTTGGCTGTAATTCATATTTTTTTCAGCGGGGAAACAGCATGGGCGGAGACACCGGGGGCATCTAATGTATATGTGTATATATGAATTGGCACACATCATCATCATCGTGCCCCCCCCCCAGCAATAATGACCGTGCCCCCCCAGACTTCCGAGTCTATCTCCGCCTATGGGAAACAGTAAACACTTTCCATTTTAAACTGTGGAAGACTCACCTTTTTCAATAAATCAAATGTGATTTTAATATTCGCACTTAACAATTGTGATGTAAATAATGAACTGAATAATTCTCGAGTGTTGAATGAGTTATTTTAGAATTCCGTAAACTTTTTACGCGCAATAGATCGTACTACAATATAGTCAAACTCTCCGTGCTTCAGAATATTAGACGCTAGTTTACTGATCATACAAAGGTTGAATTATGTATTGGTACGCACTACATGTACAGTAAAACCTCTCTAAGACGGCCACTTGGCGTTTTGTGCAAAAATGGCCGTATGTGGAAGTAACCGCCAAACAGAGGTTGCTTGTCATCGGATTTGGGTACAGGATCGACCGACCAGTTACATACATTAAAATTACTTACTCTACAGCAGCGGTTCTCAACCTTTTCTGATTCGCGGAGCCCTTTTCAGTGTATAATTTCTATGGCGGAGCCCTGTATAACTCGAGGAGCCCGTTTTAGTATATTATTTATACGGCGGTACTCTTAGATCTCTTTTGTTTTGTTTGTTTATCAAATTTATTGATTTATTTTATTATCCTCGAGTGGCCGCGGAGCCCCTGGGAAGTGCATGCGAAGCACCGGTTGAGAACCGCTGCTCTACAGTTACCCGTCACTTACATTAAAAATTTACCATTGAGAGACCCGTGAAAAATTCGGACCTAGGAGCCTGACAAAGACTCGAGCCTAGGACCTTGGCTCCAGAATAGAGAGGAGGAGGGGGCTGGTTGTACAGTCTTACCACTTTTTTTTTTTGAAACCGAGCACAACTCAGGTCTATCGCCACGGGCAATTTATGCCGGAAGTGTAAGTGTATGTACTTAACAGTCAGAGTGTGTGTATGATTTTTCAGTGCTGCCATCTATATATCTATATTTCAGAAGTGAAGTGAGTGAAGTGTAACGTCTGAAAAAAGTCTTACCACTTCACAGTCACGAAAATTGGTCACATTTCGAACGCTTGAATGTCATATTTTATACAGTGCAGGTAAAACGTCTTTGGCACCTTCGGATGCATCTTGTTCAGATGAATCTATATGATATGCCATTCATGTGAATACGACTGATAAGTTTGGATACCAGGTTTCTCGTCGCCGACACCTATGGATCATTTTGGAACGTTTCTCTATGAATAAGGGGTCATTCAAGTATTACGTCAGCATCGAGGGGGGGAGGGGGTTTCGGATTTGCTGACTTTTGTTGACGGGGGGGGGGGGGTTTGAAGGTTGCTTACGTCATCAACCACCCTTTTTAAAGATATGAAATATTCTAAGCAGCTGACGAAATTTTGCTGACGAGGGAGGGGGGTGAAAAATGGCTTACGTAATACTTTAATGGCCCCTAATCGGAAAAATATACCTTCAGAAAAGGTATTTTGTTCATTTCGAAAATAAAACTTCGCGAAGAGAGGTTGACATCTGAATAGAGGTGACCTACTTTAACCACACTAATTTCGGTCATATATCCAACCAGTGAAATTGAGAAGGAGCGGGTGAAGGCGCCATCTATCGGCGGTCGCCCCAGGCTCGGTAGGTAAAGATGTTGTTTCTTTGAGGTTCTTTGCCCGGATTCGAACCCATGGACCTTCAAAGACAGTAACCTTCAAAGTGGAAGACAAAGGTGGCCGTCTGCAGAGATTTTGTCACATGTGTGTGTGTGCCATTTGAATAATTTAACTTCTAAAAAACAACGGGAAGGCATTCTAACATTGACGTTGCTTCACTTTTCTTTGTGATTTCTATGCAGTCTCCTGGAAGTTATGGTCTCGTCACTTACCCAGTTATGATATTCATTCATGGCGGTAATTTTGAGTCAGGTTCAGCAAACATCTATGGACCGGAAAAATTGATGGACAAAGGTGTTGTTTTGGTCACTTTCAATTATCGACTAGGAATTTTAGGTAAGAAATAAAAGTGTAAATTTCATTTGAAATTTAACAAAATTATTATAAGCTGCGAATGATCAAACTGATTTTTTGTCGCAACATATGATATTTAAGTGATTTATATTCATTATTATGGATTTTCTTTCATTCTTCATATTTCATGGATACTGTTTCCGTAGGTTTCCTCAGCACAGGAGATGGAACGTTTCCTGGGAATTTAGGTCTGAAAGATCAGGTCATGGCTATCAGATGGGTCAAGGAAAACATCGATAAATTCGGGGGAGACCCCAACGCCATAACATTATTCGGCCAGGGCGCGGGAGCTGCAAGTGTCTCCCTACATATCATTTCACCTCTAAGCCAGGGTGAGACAGTTTGTCAACTAATATAATGCAATATAAAATATAATATACTCTTCAGATTATAAGTTACATACTACTTGCTCTTTTTTGTTGCGTGTATGAATTTAGGGTTATTTAAAACTCCTGTTATGTAAATATTAAGGAATGATTGAACACACTCCTGAACAAGCATTCTTGATCTTGAAATGTGTGGTCGAATATGAATCGCTGTGGTGCAAACACCGTAACAAGACATTTTAAAATGACACACATTAACAACACTAATTTTGGCAACGAGGTCCTCGGATGTATAAATGAGCGTGAAGTATACACTATGTACAGTTCTATGGCCCCCACAAAAAAAAACCTAAAGAGAGGAGAGATCGTGGGGAGCTATGTAATAGCAATCCATTGGAGCAGAAATGTAGTACGTAAGGGTACGAACATAGTATAAAACTTGCCCTTTGTGATAGATAAGTGATGACCGTTCTTGTAATGTACATTTTTGTTTCTGGTTTTACTGGAACAAGCTCTGTCCTCTCCCTCAAGTTTTCTAAACATCTTTGTCGGCAAGGTATGACTCAAAAGCATGATGTCATGTGCAGACTTAGTGAGGCTACAGAGGGGTGGCAGAGGGGCTTAGCGGGCTATAGCCAAGGGTGGAAAATTTGAGAAATGAGTGGTCAAGAAAATTACTTTAATGGGAGAAAGACATCGAAATTTGCGAAACCTCCTCCTTTGCGAAAATTCTCCTCTGCCCAGAGAGGGAGGGACTAGGTCTTTGAGTGTGAGTGAATAAACGAGTGACCTAGAGTATGGAAGCCCGTGAGTGACCAAAACAGTGTGTCAGCACGTTAGTGACCAAAACAGTGAGCCAGCATGTGAGTGACCTAAAGACCAAGGGACCAGGTCGATGAGTGACTTAGAAAGTTTGCAAACATGTAAGTGACATTGCCGTCTCAACGCATGGGTCCATCAGGACTCGGCCCGGGGAGCCTCAAGTGCAGAAGGGGCCGTCATGAAGATGAAATCTGGTAACAATTTTCGAGAGTAAGTATATAAATTGGTAATCAGGTATTTCTACCCAGGTAGGGGACCCCTCAGAAAAATACTTTGCCCGGGGGCCCCTATGATGCTCTTAAGACGGCCATGGTGATTGATCAAAATGTTACCTAGAGAGCAACAGACTAGATCAAGAGGTAAAAAGTGACAAAAAAGTAATTAAGAAACAGGCACGTTTACAGGCTGAGCGGGCTAATGTTCAAGAAAATTAGACTAGGATCAGAGAAGGGCGGCAGAATTTTTGTAGCCTACAGTCAGTTAAACCAAAAATCCTCCTTTGGTCATGTGAACTTCTGGCATTGGAAATTAAAAAAAAATTGCTCTCCAACTAAAGCCTAAGCTGCCGACCCTTACAACCTGCCGCCCGGATGCACCGTACCCCCGTGCACCCTCACTTAAGCCACCCCCGTATTCTCCAAAAGCTCCCTCTAACGCCTTTGCTATTATTACGGTTCCACCACGTAGTCTATAACAAAAATAGCTTATTTCATTAATTTTTATTGAGTTTTGCTATCTTCGTTGATGCTTATACTTATGCAGTTTTACAAAATATGCGAAACAAAGATAATATCTCTGAGGACAAGAAATTAAAATCTGAAATTAATTTCATGCAAACGTTTTTTTTTTTTTTTTGTTATAAGGCTTTATTTCTACAGCTCAAAAATATTCCAATGATAGTCAACATTATTGTAAAGTAGAAACATTCATGAAAGCCGTACTCATTTCCATGGAATACGGCGTAAATTGAAATGGACAAGCGCAATCATTTCCTTACCAACGTCCCAACTGGATGAGTTATAGGTTCGTTGACTTCTATGAAACAGCTTAAAAGATGACTTTCGAGAGCCAAAAAAAAATTGATTTGAATTACAAGTGTGTTCTCTCACTAATGTTTTATATCGTACTGTTTGTTTTTTAACGACAGGGTGATTACAATTAAAGTTCCCGTGTACTCTGAGGAGTTTTTCCCAAAATCTACTCATCCGAATGCTGTCAAATTTTTAGGATATCTTAATGAGACTATGGGAGAGAGATTTATGAAATAAAAAATAAATACTGCAGTTTTGATCACCAGGTGAATAAGCGGCATTTTTTAAATTAAATTTTCCTTTTTTCCATGGTCCATATAGCGTATATACCAAGTTTCAATGGAGTACGTCCTCCAGAATGGGCGCTATATAGGTCTGAGTAGTTTCAGTATATATGTATATATACTGACACAGTGACACTGCTCGGACCAATGTAGCGTCATCCGTCAGTACACTGAAAGGCCAGACGCAGCCCAGGCTCTGTCCCTGGTGGGATGTAAGCCATTTACCCGTAGGGGTTGGAAAAAGAACCCGATTTGGAGGCGCCGGGTATCGATCCCGGTACCTCTCGCATGCTAAGCGAGCGCTCTACCATCTGAGCTACGCCCCCGATATCCGTCAGTACACTGACACTACTCCGACCTTGTAGCGCCCGTTCTAGAGGATGTATGCCATCGAAATTTGGTATATATACGCTATATGGACCATGGAAAAAAGTAAAATTTTATTTAAAAATGTCACTTATTCACCTGGTGCTCAAAAATTGAAGTACTTATTTTTTATTTCATAAATCTCTCTCCCATGGCCGCCTCATTAAAATATCCTGAAAATTTGGATATATTCGGATGAAAAAACTACTCTGAGTACACGGAAACTTTAATTAATATCACCCTGTATATAATGCTATTTTTAATTATGTAACAAAGATTGTTAATGTAATAAAGTTGATGATTAGTTATAGAAAAATTGAAATCCTTTGTCTGATAATAACGCAATAATTACAATATTAATGTAATTATTGTATTTCTAAATACAGGGTGTCCCATAGATTCGTTAATAGTTTAAAAATTCATAAAAATTGAAAGAATTGGTTTTGAATGAGGTTTGCGAAAAAAATTTTCTCACGAAGGAGGGAAAAAAAGTTTAGTTTAAATTTTTTTCGATGGAGGGTGCTACACAAAAGCAAATCACTGAAAATATGCTAATCAGAGTCCTGTAAAATGCAGGGTGTACGATTAACAGCTCATTTCTGAACTTCCCGGTTATTGGCGCTTACATAAGGTTTTTATTGTGATGTTGACATTGATGGATAAAACACTGTTATTGAAGTCAGGGCCGCAACTAGTGGGAGCAGGCGGGTCTGGTGCCCCGGGCGCTGAACTAGAAGGGGTGTCAAATTCACCCTTTAAGTGATTCCTCTCCATGCAAGGGGCAGAGAAATTACGACTTGCCCCGGGTGACAAAGTATCTAGTTGCGGCCCTGATTGAAGTAGTTTTACCTCAGCCATGAATCACCGGCTAAAGCTTTACAATTTTCGCAGTGCCCTCTATCGACACAAATATGAACTAAATATTTTTTCTGTACCTAAACAAATCGCTCTTCGTGAGAATAATTTTTTCGCAAACCGCATTCGAATATATTGATTCCTTTAATTTTTTTATGAATTTCTAAACTATTTACGAATTTATGGGACACCCTGCATAATTATTGCGCTAGAAAAATTTAAAATGGCAATTTATATTGAAAAATTAATCGAACGATAAAGTAAAAGGAAATATTGACTGTAATTTTTAACTCCTTGTGATAAAATTTAGCATTTTAAGTGGTATCTTAAACACTTTACGATCAAGGACGTAATATTGCGTCCAAACGCCAATGGAATAAATTCAAGCAAGTTCTGTTTCCTTTCTTCTAGAGAATGAAATAAAGTTGCTCTTTTTTCACCTCCGTTTATTTCTATATATACTAATATTAGTGATTTTTTTCTACATATGATGTATCCTTCTACTATATACATATATGAGCGAAAGAGAACAGGTAGGGTGAGGGTGGAAAAAAGAAATCTACTTCGTACTTACTCTTTTATCTACTTATCTATTATACGGTTTTTCTTTCATTTTTGTTTTTTTTCCTTCCTTTTCTTCTACTTTTTTTCCCCCTCCTTCCTTTCCTTTTTTCTAACATGCGGTTAGGTTAGGACAAGGTTACCTTATTTATCGCCAATTCGTCAAATAGAGATCATCCGAATTTCTTGCCAATAGCTTGCACGCGAAGTGGTTAGAGGATGGGCCAAAAGGGCTCGAGTGAAGTGTCCGACTCAAACGGGATCCCCCCCCCCCCGCCCCCCAAGTTATTGGAGGCTTTCACCAATTCTGAAATTAATTCTGAATTTTCAATAATTCTGAAAAATGATTTCTTTCAACAATTCTGAAAAATGGAATGATTTTTTTAAAATAATTTTAAAATATTTTTCAAACAATTCTAGATTTTCATCCATTCTTTCAAAATTTTCATTAATTTTTGTTTAGTTGATCTGTTTAGTATTCGCATATTTTAATATAGGTATTTTTCGGAATTTCTGTACCATCATATATAACTTCTAAGATATCTACCCCCCCCCCCCCGCGCAATTACGCAAATCGTGTTTCCTTCGCCTGAAAGTAGACGACATTGCACATTCTACGTATGTAGCATGATGTTAAATTTTGAGAACGATAGACACTCCATATAACACACATCCAACATTTTCTTCACTATTAAGAGGGAATGGCCCAGGATTTATGAGACAAGGGCATCGCACTCACTTCGAAAAATGAAACCATTTCCGTGTCTCGTACAATAAAACCCTTCACTTCTTATCAACAGGGCCGTTACAGTAATCTCTCTCGCTTATACGCTGACTTCTCGTTTATACGTTTCTCTCGGTTATGAGACGATTTCCTCCGCTCTCGTTCACAGGGGAATAGGAAAATAATGCTATTTATTTTTCATTTATACGACTCATTTTACGATGTACCTCTCGGTTATGAATAGCAGAGAGTTCAAATTTTTTTTGCTTTTTTTCCCTCAAAAAATGATTTTTCAAAAAGTCTAAACGCATTTTCAATGAAGAAGCTTTTATGTGTAACTAAATTTGTTATATTTGTGACAAAGAGTGTATTTTCTTCTTTCCTTGGACTATACTCCTGCTTATGATTGACTGGACATCGATCAGAATGGGTTCCCTATGAAGGTTCTTTTCCATTTCGTACAACCCTCGTGGTGAGATTCTAGTACCCACATCATCACATTGTTCAATGTGGCTTATTAGTACCAATTGACCAGGCCTCTTCGCGGGTGCTAGGGATCTCAACTGAAAGAGTTAGTTGAATTGATGTGATGAGAGAATGGTGATAAGACTAAGTTCTTGCAAGTGTTTTAGAAAGGTGACATATTTTTGTTTTCACAACAGATTGCATTTCGTGTTTGACTACTCATTCCATCCTGTATTTTATCTTTGCTACATTTTCCATACCTAAAATAGGTAAATGAAAGCAGTTACTGATTCCATTCAAACTGAACGAATGAAAGTTTAATGATAACTGAGTTAAGAGAACCACAAAACATTGCTTCTGAAATACACAACGATGAAGTGATCAATGCGGAGGATAGTTAAAAAATAAATTCAGGGACATCTGCAAAAGTTTCAGAGAAGGGCTATTTTCATAACCAGTATCCAATCGTACAAATCGAAAAGACAGCTTTCCAAGATAGACGGTAAGAAAAACAGTGTTCGATTTCAAGTTGCTTTATATGATTTTGATGAAGCAATAATATTATTTATGTTCTGAGAAATTAAACCGGTACCTTTTTTTTTAAATTTAATGCACTTGCGTGTGTCAGTTTTCATGCTATAGATATTTTTTGAGTGCAATTTTCTTGATTTTTATTTATACGCCTCTTTCACTTATGCGTCTTTTTTCATGTTCCCTTGAACCGACGCATAAGGTGCGAGATCACCGTGCTATTTTTTACTAGTTGAATAAAGAAATGAATTTACGATACTTCTGAAATATAACGAGTCATTTGACTCAACTTCCTATAATGTATATTATTTTTAGGTCTTTTCAATAGAGCTATCTTACAGAGTGGCTCGGCTCTGTGTGATTGGGCATTAGAAGAAGATCCTGCAAGTTATGCTCGGGAGATAGCACAGCGTCTAGACTGTTCAATACAATCAAGTTCGTCGATTATTGAATGTATCAGGAGTAAACCCATAATGGATGTACTGAATATTCAGAGAGAAATGAAAGTAAGTACTACAAGTATTCATAGTGAAGGTCAGAATAATCACAAGTAAAGCTTAGTAAACATGGAATTTATGATCATAATCGTACTTATGGGTCGTATCTGAGGAAAGAAAAGAAAATCTAAAATGTGGCAGAAAATATGTTAATTTCTGTTTAAAAAGTTTATATCAGAAGTCATTTTTGACTCGAACATATGAAACGGATAGATATCAATTTGAAAACTTGAAAGTGAAAAAATTATGAATATATTTTGAAAAAGTATAATTCAGTGGCTCTTGACGGATAGTTCCCAGTATAAAGGTTATAGTTGGATAGCGCAGGGGCTTAAGCAGGACCTATTTCGGGGGGAGGATGTTCAGGGCCGTCTTAAGAGCATCATGGGCTCCCGGGCCAAGTGATTTTTCTGAGGCCCATTCTGGAAAAATTTAACTATGTACTCGTTTTTCTGATGCCCCTCTTCTCTTGAGACCCCCGGGCCGTGCCCGGGTGCGCCCATGGGTTAAGACGGCACTGGGGGTGTTATACTAGCGGATTATAGGTTTGGGTGGAGTACGGAGGATTTCTTCTAGAGAAATTTTGAGTGACTTCAAAAAGCATTTTAAATTGACAGAAAAATTGAATAAAACAGCATATGAATTCATTTTTTTCAGTAACTCATTTTTAACCCTTTCATTACTGACGGTACTTGGACGTATCACTAATTTTTTAACTCCCGTAACGTCCTTTACATACGTTTTTGGGTGTTGGTATTTTGGCTGTATAACTACACTTTACGATTACTAAAAGACAGCACAAGTGTGGGACAACTAGTTTTATTAAATATGTTAATTAATAAAATTCTGTTATATATTTCGCCCCTTTACGTAGGTCGTTTGATAAATAAGGTAAATTTCGATGAGATAGTCAGCACACGATTACTTTCAAATTATTACAACTGTATCACTCTTCAAAACCTGTCACAACAAGTTAGAGTTCAAAGAGAAGAGCTTTGTGGTTTATTTTTTGGCGTCGTACTAAGCAGGGCCACAACTGGGGGAGGGGCTGCAGCCGGATTAGAAAATTTTTGCCCCTCTCTCTTCTGAGGCCAACAAAAAAAAATCCACTTTTCTAAGTGCAATATTCACTGAGATATTCGAATTCGAAAAACGAAGAAAATTTGGGAAAAACAGCATTAAATGAGGAAAAACCGTTTTACCCGCATTTAACGCTGTTTTTACCTAAATTTCTTCGAATTCAAATATCTCAGTAAATATTGCACTTAGAAAAGTGGATTTTTTTTTTTTTTGGCCTCAGAAGAGAGATAGATAGAACAAAACAAATTTTGAGGATTTAAGTAACTGCACGTCATTTAAGAACTTTTTGTAATTAAAAGTTTGTTTCGAAAGTCACTGGTTACAAAGATATCCGCTGTGCAAACAATTTGGGACAGCCTGTATAGACTACTTCTCCACAAAGGCTTTAAATTTAGCCAAGGAAATTGGAGAGTATTATTATAGAGAGTTATTGGAGAGTATTATTATAGAGAGTTATTGGAGAGTATTATTATAGAGAGTTATTGGAGAGTATTATTATAGAGAGTTATTGGAGAGTATTATTATAGAGAGTTATTGGAGAGTATTATTATAGAGAGTTATTGGAGAGTATTATTATAGAGAGTTATTGGAGAGTATTATTATAGAGAGTTATTGGAGAGTATTATTATAGAGAGTTATTGGAGAGTATTATTATAGAGAGTTATTGGAGAGTATTATTATAGAGAGTTATTGGAGAGTATTATTATAGAGAGTTATTGGAGAGTATTATTATAGAGAGTTATTGGAGAGTATTATTATAGAGAATTATTGGAGAGTATTATGTAGAGCTATATTTCTGGGAAATTTGAAGGAACAGCTGCAGATGAAACGGCTAAGATTTGACTCACAAAATCCTACTTCACCAAGTCAATGCTCCATGTCACAGATACAAAATTGCAATGGCCAAATTTCAGGAATAAGACTTTGCACAAATCTTCCATCCACTAAATTCTACGAATTTGACCTCACGTGACTTTTTCCTGCTCCCAGTATTGAATATTTTGCTTGGTGGGAAAAATTGTTCATCAAATAAAGAGGCTATTGCAGCTGTAAATGACTTTTTTGAAGAGTTAAAGAAAATGTAATTTTTCTGACGGGATAAAGAAATTTTAACATAATTGAAGAAAGCGTATGGAGCTTGATTGAAGGAAACTACGTTGAAAAATAAAATAGAATTTTTCCGAAAAAAAAAAATGCTAACACTGCTTTTTACCTAACTTATCCAAACGACCCAAAATTTTGTGTAAAATGCAGTAAGCACTGATATTACAAAACGTTCCCTAACAAATCCATGAAACAAATTATGACTTTGTGGTAAAATAAATAAATATTCATTATTTTATGCATTATTTAACATATTTGAATTGGTATTTTTTATTTTTATTGTAAGCTTATAGTGATAGTGCTGACGGAACTAGTACCAGGTTATTTCAAGTTTCAATTGGTTTTCATTTCAAGTTTCAATATTTCCAGGTTAATTCAATTTTTTAAGTACCAGGTTAATTAGTTCGTTGTGTACTAAATAATTTTTTGGAAATAAAATGAGATTATTTTTTTAGGCATTAATTAGAACTAAACTGACCTACCAAAAACATTTACATGATAATTATTTTATTTTTTCATAATGTAGTAGTTAAAGGGTTTAAATACGTAGCTTTAAACCTTCCGAGGGTTTTCTTCTTTGGGGGAGGAACACGTGCAAAGTGCGAAATGAATGTATTCACGTAAAACACTTATGAATGCGCCTCCAAACACAGCCTACCTGTATTTTTTTTTTCAAATTTCAGATATTCGGTGATTACCCCTTACGGGCAATACCAGTTGTAGAGAAAGGAGGAGAGCACAGTTTCCTTCCAGGATATCCGTCACATCTTTTTGGAGCTGGAAATTTCCGAAGAATTCCCATAATGGCTGGAGTAAATAAAGATGAAGGTGCCTTTACGTATCCTCGTAAGTATTTATTAAGCAAATAAATTCACACATCGCTTATACAGGGTGAACGTGACCTGTTCTGCTAAACAAAAGGGGGTGATAGACGGGAACATGAAACATCCTACCAATACTGTCCTACCTTGAATCAAAGTTACCAAAGTTATGGTATTGTAATCGATTATGGAAAAAAAATGCGTCGTCTGAAAAAAATAGAATTTGTTAAGTTTTTGAAAGACCTACATTCAAACTAAGCACATATTTGGAAATAACAGAGAAAATTCTAAACAGTGACAGCAATTTCATTGAAATATCTGGATTTGATGGAGAACTGCGAGCGCTGAAACATTAGTGAAGGGAAAAATCAAATTGTCGTCAAAATTTTTCATCGCTAATTACGCAAATACCCTTCTGGCTACAATCGGTCAAATTTACTAAAAACTTCTCCATTGCCCCAGCTTTCGCAAGAGCCTATAATAAACCATATCGGTGTTCTGGTTTAAGATAAATTTAGCCCTTTGTTCGAAATATATCACTGAAATCTGCGTTCGTCGAAGTAATTTTAGTAAGTTTTGCCGACAATTCGATTTTTCACTTCATCAATCTCTCAGCGCTTGAAACTCGCCATTAAATACAGATATCCTGTATACCAGTGGTTCTCAACCTTTGGAAGCCCGTGGCCCGGTAAATCTCTTTTGTGTAAGTGGAAGGCCCGGTCATACACACAACTAACGAGAAATTGATGGGAAAAATGGAACTGCGAATCACTCACGGCCCGGTGTGACTAGTGTTAGGGTCCGGTACTGGACTGCGGCCCGGCGGTTGAGAAGCGCTGCTGTAGACAGAGGTAATGTCACCTTATAAGATTTTTTTCTGCAAAATCAAGTTCTCACCAAAATCTGTATCCGCCAATTCCGAATTTTCGTGGAATACCTACTTCGACGAACGCAGAGTATTCTAGCTATTAAGTCTAGATATTTCAATGAAACTGATGTCACTTTATAGGATTTTTTCTGTTTTTCCAAATATGTGCTTAGTTTACGTGTAAGTCTTTCACAAACTTCAAATGTTTGTTTTTCAGACTTGACGCATTTTTTTCCACAATCGATCATCCGCCATAACTCGAAAACGGTTCGAAATAGGACAGGGGTGGTGAGGTGTTTCATGTTCCCCTTGGGCTCGTCTATCAGCCCCTTTCGTTTGGCAGAACAGGCCACGTTCACCCTGTATTATAGCATTTGTTAAGCTTATACGGAGCTCTTACTAAAATTAATTAAGCCAAATAATTTTGAGAACTTGTCGATCCGTTCTTGATTACTTAATTAGGCTCTCACACACACACTACTAACACGTATGTGACATTAATATACGCTACTTGAAAAAATTTATAGAAGAAATTCGTGTGTTATCTAAATATCCAAGCCTCATGTTTTTGGTTGACCCTGAACGACTTCACGCCCGGAAAGGACAATGCTTCATTACCTTATTTACATCTCCATTGTAATTTGTGGAACGATACTTCAGATCAAAATATGTAAGAAAAGGCTTCAAAAGAAAGCACTTGAAGTAACTGTCAACATTTACAACAAAATTACCTGGGGATAGGCTACTATACAAAAACCTGATGGAAAGCAAAATGTCGTACTGGATGAATTACTGAAAGAACGAGAAATAAACTGTCAATATACATCATGAAAAGAGAAGAAATTTCCATCTCACGCTAGACATGAATTCGTAAATAGTCGTTTTTATGATTTTTGTGTCACATTTACACAGGACTCCGAGGTGAGTATCCTTGTATTTACGAAAGTGAACAAGTTTACGACACTTGATATACTATTGTAGCGTAGCGTATGGTTCGCGCACGCCAATGAGATGTGGTTTATTCAATTTATTGTGTTAGAAGACGAGAAATAAATGATTAAATGAATATTTAGAAAATGAAACTCGTGAGTTATTGTAAGACAACTAAATATCAAGTCACATAAAGTGTATATATCCAATCGCTATTTTAAAAATAATCAGAAAAATCCTTTTTCTCATTGTTAACAAGAAAACTACAATAACTTCTTAAATAAATTTACTCAAAAATAATTAAAATAAATTCATTTCTGAGTTTAAATGTCTCCCTCGTACTAAAAACAACTCGAAGTAACTATTGAGAATTGTTAAATACAATATCATTAGAACTACATTTTAACTACGTATCGCCTAATATAGTAATGACAAAATAAATGCAATCATTGACAACTAAGTCTATATTTTTCTTTCAGTCCTGTTGAGCACTTATCGAGATGCTCTTCGAGAGAATCCGAATTTCTTGAAAACTCACCTGATACCGATGTTTATTCTGACAACAACAAACATCCGTGGAAATGTTGAATCTGTATCTGAAACTATCATGTTTGAATATTTTAATCGCATCAATCCATCAAATGTGACACAAATCATTCAACCATTTATCAATGTAAGTATATTCAGTTTCATCATCTAGTCGTGTCTTGACAGGTGAGCCAACGGGGCCTAGAATCGAACAAAAGAACTGGCACTTTCTTCAACTCTGAAATAATTTCTGGTTAATTCTAAATTTTCATCAATTCCGAATTTTCGTTAATGTTATGGAATTACTTATTTCTTAATTCCGGAACTTTCCCCCTCAATTTTGAATTTTCATCAATTCTGAATATTTTCATGCAGATATTTTTCATCACTGTACATTCTGTAACAGCTTATGCCGACGTTTCCTCCTAAAATATATATAATCGGGACTCAAGGTAGCATTACAAAAGTGTTTAGGGACCCGGGTTTTCGAAATTGTTAACCCATTTCTGATTTCGTCATCTTTATTGCCTGTATATTTCAGTTTAAACAATCTTATAAAATCCCTGTTACGAATAGTTTGATAAAAATTACAAGCTCATAAATATCAAATTATCATTTGCTTACATTATATGCATTTCAAGCACAGAAACATTCATGACTTAGACATGCTGGAAATTTGTTTCTTATCAAAAGATAAGAATTCATGTTGAAGAGATATTTCGAAAAAAATGAATAAATAAATAATAAAAAATACGTACTATGATTTTTTACTGTTTTCATAGATGACAACGGATGCCATGTTCGTAGCTTGCAACGATGTCACTTTACGTACGTACGCGTCAACAGGGGCACCGGTTCAAATGTATACTTTTGAATACAGAGGAGAAAATAGCATGGTTGAACTTCAATACGGATCACAACTAGCGTATTTTGATCCTGGTTGGTATTTAAAATGAATTAATTAGAATGAAAGTGCAATTTTTTTTTTATAAACAATCAAAGATTCATGAAAATCCAAACATAAATGATACTTATGAAGCCTTGACACAAAACTCCATTGAAATACATCCAAGCAATTACAATGATGTCAAGATATTTTCATACAGGGGTCATAACCGGATACACGGGAGCGGATTTTTACCTCCACCCTCCCACCTATGCTAGTACAGTAATACAAACTTTTGGGGGAACGGGGGTGGTTAAGCCCTCCGCCCTCCCCTCCATGTGCTTATGTACAGAGTGTCCTGTAAGTTCTAATTCAGCCTGTATCTCTTTAACCATTCGCCGCAGAAGTATGGTTCCAATTAAAAAATTATCAAAATGTGTTCAGCAATCACCCTATACCAGTTTCGAGAGTGAAAATACAGTGCTCACAAAATAAAAAATCTAAATTTTTATACAGCCCCACGTTCTTCAACTGAATGTGAAAGTTGAGGCCAACAAAAAATCCATGTTTATAAGTGCAATATTCCTGAGATTTTGAATTCAAAATTGAGGAGAAAAGTTGAGAAAGAATAGCATAAATGAAGAAAAGGAGGGATGTTCGTTAGTTTATGCTATTCTTTCCCAAAAGTTCTCCGATTTTTGAATTCAAATATCTCAGCGAATATTGCATTTAAAAAAAATATGGGATTTTTTTCGGTGGGCTCAGAAGAGACAGGACAACTTTTTAATTGGAAGTTAGACGGGAGACCGTATGAAATTTTAGATTTTTTTATTTTATTTTGTGACACACTGTACTTTCACTCTTAACACTGGTACAGGGTGATTTCTGAACACATTTTGAGCATTTATTAAACCGGAACCATGTATCTACAACGAACGACTGATGAGATAAAGGCTGAATCAGGACTTACCCTGTATATTCGACAGCGTCACCGAGAGCCAATTTAATTCAGTAAAAACCGATTTATATAAGGGATACCTCCTTTAAGGAAAAATTTTCCGGTCTGGAGTTGTTTCCCTTATACTTCTACTACAGTAGGAGAGACCGGTTCTAATTGGCGTAAGGCAGCGGTTCTCAACCGGTGCTCCGTGTGCACTTCCCAGGGCTCGAGGAAAATAAATCAGTAAATTTCATAGAAAAAGAGGGCTACAGGGTTCCGCCATAAAATTATCTACTAAAAAGGGCTCCTCGAGTCAAGCAGGGCTCCACCATAGACATTTTATACTGAAAAGGGCTCCGCGAGTCAAAAAAGATAGACAACCGCTGGCGTAAAGGGTAGGCCGGGAATCAGCATCTGATTTCTATCAGGTACCTCTGATCGGTGCTAGAGTCGACTCACTTGACCTAGCCCGACCCTAGACAATTGTTTTTAGTCGATCCGAGCTGTGATGGGAAAACTGTACCAGAATTTCTGTTTTGCGATTTGGAAAGTAAATTTTTCGCATTTCAATTATTTTTTTCTGCGGTAAACATACGGGGAGATATTGTTATTCCCGTTATAACAGCAGAAACGTGTAACCAAGCGTTTGATTTTCACGTATTGGGTTTTACAATTTAAGATACCTTGATATAACTCTGCCTTGGGCTTGTTTGGCCGGCCAACTTCTAGTGGGGCACGTTGGTCATGTGCCAATCAACCCCAAGTGCTGAATACTTTGCTCCAGATGGAATAAGAACAGAGATTGTAGGCTCTGTCAGACCAAACACGCAGATTGTAGATTGCAGGCTATGGCAACACCATGCATACGACCGTCACGAGCTTCGCGCAGATGCTTCTGCTATAGATGGTGTTAGCTCTGAAGAGGTCGCTGAGCAAAGTGTCGTCATTTCGCAAGCTACTCCCAAGTGCTACGTCATCAAAATCAGTGTTATCCTCAAGTAGCAATGTTTCCGTCATTTTTCTAGAAGAAAAGTTACAACCATTTCCGAAGGCACCAGCCAGGAAAGAATTAAACTGGGATCAAAAAAAAAAGAAGATCTGAATTCCTGACAGACAGTCCAATAAAAAGGAAAGAAAAAGACGGAGCAAACAAAAAGAAATTTTTTCTTTTTGTTTGCTCCGTCTTTTTCTTTCCTCCAGAAAGGTTTCTCCAGAAAAGGAAAACTCCAGAAAGGTTTCAAACCAAATGCGACAGCAAAAAAAAAAGAAAAAAAGAGCTAACTAAAAAATCAACTCGAGTACAAGAGAGGAGGAAAATCAGGGAGAGAGATGCATTCTTTGCTGACTCTGATGTCAGCCCCAATGTTGAGAGATCTTTGGGCTAGATCAGTGTTTCCCAAAGTGGGCAATATCGCCCCCTGGTGGGCGACGGAATGGTCCAGGAGGGCGATAGTAGCTACGGATTTATCATAGGATATAATGGGTTCCTATGGGTTCACTTGAGTTGGGGGGGGGGCGATGAGAGAAAAATATTTCTGAAGAAGGGGGCGATGGAATGAAAAGTTTGGGAAAGTATGGGCTAGATGCTAGATCATAGTTTCCAATACTTTTTGTTCCACACACATCGCTCCCTTCATCCGAAATTTTTTTTCTCTCATCGCCCCCAACTCAAGCGAACCCATAGGATCCTGTGTTACACCAATACCTTCTAAAGCAGAAAGTATTGGTGTAACACAGGTATTGGTCTTGCTCTAGAAGATGTTGGTTACACCCGTAGCTTATATCGCACCCTGGAGCATTCCATCGTTCACCAGGGGGCGATATTGTCCACTTTGGGAAACACTGGGCTAAATGATGAGGACGACCAAGATGGACTTATTTCGTTTCAAACAAACATGTCATCGGCATCAGCGGTTGGGAAGAGTTCAGCTGACAAAATTCCTCCTGAATTGGAGGAAATTCACGAACCTGATCCCCACTTACATTAAATTTTTTTAAATTCTAAGCAAGTCAACCTAGCAGGACTGTCTCCCACCAGGTGACTAAGTTGTCGTCTTATACTATGGAAAGAGAAACCTTGGAAGAGTTACTGTGTTTGATGAAGAGGATGTCCTGGTTACCACGATGGAGAAAAGGGAGAAAGTACTAGACTTGGCTCAAAAACAAAGATGAAGTTTTGTATACATTATTGAATGTGGTCAATAATGTTCCTTCGCCTAGTCGTTGTGTTCATCTAACGGTGAGAACGAATACTTGATTTATAACGACCGAGATTTAATGGCCGATTTGAAGATTAATTTGTTCTACTATGTTTGAAAATATTCTTTGAAGTAATACATTGAAAAAAATAGGTCGTTTCGGCAATGGTTTATTACCCCTCTCTCTTCACAGGAATGATGTGCCAACCTAGCCCAAGGCTTATGGGGCAGGTTGGCCAAACTTGACTTGATGACTTTTAAGCACTCTCAGCGTCTGAGTGTTTGGTATTCAGGAATGAAAAAAATACCATAATGTAGCCGAGAATAGATGTAGTTTCCGTAGATACAATCAAAGTTGTCATAACTAAACCACACTTGCCCTCAAAAATACGTAATAAACCTCAAACGTACGTATCTCAACGTATACGTAACTCGAACGTATACATACTCCTAATAAACCTCAAAGTGTTGCCCACTTATATATATATATATAGCCCCGGTCTCCCCTAAATATAAAATTAATTTTGCTATCTTTATTTCCAGGGTTTTTATTTTAATTTAGTATGTAATTTTACCGTTTATAGGAGTTTCTCATGGTGATGAACTACTTTACCTGTTCAGCTTGGATGTGGAAGGTTTGCGTCAACCATCTCTTCTGGACAACTTAGTTAGTGGCCGAATAGTTACTCTGTGGACTGATTTCGCGAAATTCGGGTATTTTTGATTATATTTATTTTCATAGTAGTCTCTACGGAAGTATAATATTTGATCACCTTTTTTCACTGCACAATCATGATAGTAGTGATTTTTTCCATTTCCTTGCGCAACTAATTTCACATATACAGGGTGCATAGATAAGTTCCCTTGCCACAAATTACTGGCGAACGGTTGATCCTAGAGGCGTACTTCCAATTAGAAAAAGTATCTAAATAACGTGTGTGGACATCAGATACGTCATTCATATTGCAAGGGGTTGTATAGTTGTTATTGAAATAAAATTAACTCATACTGTCCTAAAAAACCCAATGAGAAAGCTTTTGCCCTGTCTCCTCCTGAGCCCAACAAAGAAAAATTCCACGTTTCCAAGTGCTTGCTGTTCCAAGTTTCGCTGACTTATTTGAATTCAAAAATCTGAGAAAATGTGGGAAAGAACCGCATAAACTTAAGGACAACGCTTCTTTCTTTCATTTATGCAGTTCTTTCCCACATATTCTCTCCATTTTTTAATTAAAATATCTCAGCGAATATCGCACTTGGAAAAAAGTGCAATTTTTATTTTTATTTATTTATTTATTATTATTTTTTTTTTTTGGCCACAGGAGGGACAATGCAATAACTTTCTAATTGGGTTCTTTAGGACCGGGTGTCCGTATAAAACAGTTGATTTTTTCATTCCAGTAATTATACAACCCCTTGTAATATGAATGATGTGAGTTCTAAATGCTATTTGAATACATTTTCTAATTGGATGTATGCTTCTAGAATCAACGGTTCGCCAATAATTTGCTGCAAGGCGGCTTAGCTATGCACCCTTTATATTAATTTAGACATAGGATATGTCTGAAGGGCTGACAAGGCTCCAGTTCAGGGGCCAATTACCATCATTTTTTTTGTTTTTTCATGCTACTACTTTACCGCACACCAACTCCGATCATATATCGCCATACGACAATTTCCAACCAGTGGAGTTGGGTAGGAAATGAAGTTGCCATCTATATTGTCACCTGGCAGTCGAGTGGTTAGGGAACTAGCTTCTCACTGTGCAGGTCTGGGCTCGAATCCCGGTGCGGGCATGGACGTGTACTAACCCTTGGAATACGTGATCCCTTGGGAATACGTGAAGATCGCGTTATTATTATTATTATATATCGGTGGTCGCTCGGTAGGTAAAGGACTTGTTTCTAACGGCGATTCAAACCCGCGAACCTTGAAGGTAACCTTCATAGTGGAAGACGAGCATCTTACCACTGCGCCACTCGGGTGCTGAAGATTCCAGCCTAGGGGCCCTGCTCCAGTTATGGCCCTCACATCCTGGAGCAGAACCCCTAGGTTGGGATCTTTGGCGGTCTCCAATCCAGACTCTCACTGCCCTTCTATAATGAATTTATAGCATGAAAAAACACAAAATGATGATAATTGCCCCGGGCCGCAGGGCTGAAGCCATGCCAGTCTCCAGTTGGGGGAGGGGGGAAAAACTGGTGGCAGATGGCAGCACTGCACATAGCAAGCATTACACAGAAACAAACTTCACGTCAGGTTTCACTACACGTACACGCACATTCCCGCATGTACCAATTCGTTAGAGGTTCCGCAGAGGAATATGGACGAGGTACATGAGTGGGGTTTTGTAGCAGTAGGAGTAGTTGGGGGGGGGGCATACTCAGTGATGTCTTAACGGGAGGGCTAACAAGGCCTGGTTCCAGGGCGCCGAGTCAATCATGAGTCTTTTGATCATTGAGGGTTTTTATTAGGGCTGATCAGATTAATTGGTTAATTGTTCATCTCAGTAAAAAATTTTAGTTGAATTAATTGAATCGATCAATCCGATCAAAATTCGATTAAATATTTTTATTAAAAATTTATAATTTAACTTGAACTATTTGACCAAACCGATTAAATGTGTGTTAAATTATGTTCCTACACAAAGCATTTCAATAAGTGATCATATTTAAATATATTTGAATCAATATTTTGATCAAATTTTTCGACATAATGAAAAACAAGTCGATTCAACGGAAACTAGTGTATGATTTCTAAAATTACAAATTAAAACAAAAACGAAATGATCCAAGTTAAGAAGTTCCAGGATATGTCAAACATGTTCAGCATATTATCCCTTTTGTACCAGAGACATGAATGTGCTAATTTTCTCTTTTTAGTTTATCAGCTGGTTGGATCACTTATTTTGCTAAATTTTTCCCAAAACGCGAATGTATCCCTATTAAAACACATTTTAGAAGAACAACTTCCATACAGTGTGTAATATGGGTTCTAGAAATTTGTACATTCATGTTTCTGGCAAAGAGGGACGATATTAAATAGCTTCAAACGGGCGGTCTCTTTATTTCTTAACCTTTTTCTATATTTCTTTACTCTATTTCCATTATTCAGTGAATAGATGCGTGAACCGAATAGGATATATTTTTATAGCATCAATTATATTGTTACCAACACTACGTTCGCTATGAATGAATAGCATTTGAATATATTCGATTAATCGACGAAATACTTTTGATTAACTAGTTAAAAATTGCCCAAGTTTTTATTCTTTCTGAATTTTTTTTATAATTTTCTCTTTTTAGTATTTTGGAAATTCAACTCAGTGTGTTTTATCGCAAAAAGATTGCGTTTTTACAAACTAAATTTAAAAATTTCAAGTGGGGTCTGGGCAGGTCTAAAACTAAAGGGGAAGAGAGGGCGGGGGAAAGTTCCCCGGTCGGCAAAAATCCTAGTTACGGCTCTGGGTATACCAATTCTATTTTAAAAACTCATTATATCGTGATGTGATTACATTTTTTGTTTAAAAATTATATTTTATACTTTTTTATCATTCAATTTTCCAGGGAAGCTCCACAATTTATAAACTACGAATTTCCGAAGTGGGAGTCATATAAACCGGACATGCAGTACTATTATAGGATTGATCGTGATTTGAAGCTCGAACAGTTCTTCAGACACAGATCTGTAGACTTATGGAACAAGCACTTACCAGCTTTAGCGGGAATGATTACGCCAACTAACAGTCCTTTGGTGCAAGACCAAAAAACCGAGAATCTCTATAGAACTTTGGCGTGGGCTATGGTAGCAGTCTCCATAGCTTTACTCGTGGTTGTGGTTGTTTTATTGGTAGTACTGTACAACCAAAAACGAAGCCAGAGCTTCAAGGCTAACACGGAGAACCAGTCTCGTTTATCTGGCTCGACATTGTATTGATTCCAAACAACATGTGAATGTGATAGTCTGTGAATGCACCGTCGAATGTTATATACGTGTCCTTTAATAAAATTAAAGAGCCTTCGAAAACAGCCTTCGTACCAATGACTTGATTATCAGAAAACTTATGTGCGTTGGAAATGGCTGAAATCCACAATTTTGATTTTTTCTAGTCCAGAAGGCAGTCGACTTAGCATTCTCATTTCTTAAGTTCAGAACATCGTAATTATCAAGAAGTTTTCATGAATATCAACTATACTGAAATGATGAGTGAATCTTCTCACGTAGCATTTTAAGGAATTAAATTTGTGTTGTGAACCGATCATTGAGAATTCTTGATAAACACACGAGCCAATCTTATCTGAACTTTTTCTACAGGCAGCAGCATTGTAATGCAACATCAGCCGCTGAACATTTTGTGAGTAGAAAAGAATCAGAATAACAGAATAAACTGATGTATTGAAAAACATGACAACTGAAACTCAACATGATCATGTTTCTTTTTTATGTATTGTTAATGGGTACCTTGGTATCTTTGATCATGTGAAATTTCATTTTATTATGTCACTTGTTAAGTAACTGGTCTTATTATTTTTATACATGTACTACATTTAATAACGCCGATTCAAAAAAAGGTAAGGTGGAAAGCCTTATACATATTGTCTTTTTCTCTACATTTCAAGAAAAAGTTGTCTCTCTTGAAGTTGATGTCCTTTTAAATATTGAAACTATATTATAGCATTTAATATATAGATTATATAATATAATTTATTCATTATCCATTAAATCTACAGATTGAAATTTTGACTTTGGTTAACCCTTTAAGCGATTTTAAAAAATTTTCCGATCCGCATTAAAACTGCCACATTGGAAATAAAAGCGTGTTAAGAACCCGAGATCTTTCGGGGTGGCCGAAATGAAGCACATCAACTTTGACGAGATATCTCGGGATTTCCACTATAAGGGTTAAAATGTATGTATGCATGCATATAATACCATACAACGTCTTGCAGGATTTTCCTAACCTGAGATAAAAAAAATGTTGAGTGACCATTGAATTTTTTTCCTAAGAATATAAATTAATTCTAGGTTTGATTTACGTTTGATCAGTCACTCTTTTAACTTTTAATTCCCGTTATAATGTGTTGACTCTTATGGTGTTAATCATTATTGATTTTATTTAAAATGTACCGTAACGATATAATTAATCTTAAATTTCACCCTCACTAAAATAGGAATACGACTCAATAAAAAGAACTGCGTTGTGTGATGTGCGAGAGCACACAAAAAAACTTATACTAAGATTATTTTATTCCAACGATGCCATAATCCCCCCCCCCCCCCATATACACAAAAATTATTTCACGTGTCTTTAAGTACTGTACTTTAAATGAAAAGAAAAATAAACGTGTAGTAAATGTCGTGAGTGAATTTTGTTACTTAAATTTTCATAATCACAAATAAATATACTCTACTCAATTCTTCCAACTACGCTCTATTAATAAGTATTTTATGCAAAAACCCCCTCATGTTTTTGCTATCAATTGCTTTGTATAAAGTACCCAGTGATAGAATTTATTCCCCGCTGGTCCACCCGTTAAGACGACACTGCACTAATCCAAATAAATCCTAACAACCAGAATGGCCTAGGTTCCGAGCAATCCAATGATACGACTCATGGCCAAAGCGATTGATCATGAGAAATTTGCCCAGTTAGGTCTGACTGCCCACTGTACAGTCCCGTTCGGTGTATATACGCTCTAAGTAAGAAATATGATTGCTGCTTCTGCAGTGTAATGGTCTAACACTCTCACCCTGTTACCCAATTGAATTTTCTTTCCATAATCCATCTCCGCATTGTATCCAATTGTGTGTACCTCGTATGAATGACGGAGAGAGACATATTTTTGTATATGTATTCTGGAAGTGACAGAATGTACACTTTCCCCGGGCAAAAGAGAAAATTTCCGTTTTTTAGTTGTGGTCCTGTACTTCATGACAGGTAAACTAGACAAGTAGCCCCTTTAGCCTTTTAATTAAGGGCAATAAAAACTCACTTTTATACATTCTGGTAGCGGGCCCATTCATTTGATGACTTGTTTGTGACCTCCAATAATTTATACTATTACGTTCAAAAAGTTCCGAGACTTATTTTATTACGGAAGAATGAATGCGGATAGAACCTGTTTATTTGGTGTTTCCTTGGAAATAACTACCCTGTGCAATTATAAATTTTTCCCATTGTTCATACAAAGATATAAATGCGGAGATTCAAGCCTTTTCGTTTATCACATCCTCCAGGGCAGAGGTCCTCAACCATTTTCCACTCGAGAGTACTGTCTGTACCCATCATCAAAATGAGAGCACCCTCACGCTAAGTTCAACATACGAATACATGAAATGACGATGATTTCAATCCTTGAATGCAATTTTTCCAAGGTGTTTAATTGGAACGTTGATCAAGAGCTCGCGAGCACGAAATCGAACACGAGCATCGAGCCCCCTGAATACTTCAGGGAGCACCGTGGTGCTCACGAGAAACGGGTTGAAGATGCCTACTCCAGGGCCTTCGTCGCTACACTTCTCCGGAACCAGAGAATCGTTGAATCTTAATTGCCCCCCGTTGTGGAAGCATCGGAATGCAATTTTCTGACAGGTAATCTGACACTAGGAAGGACCTGAGTCCTTAAACGTCTGCTTGATCGTCGTGAGAAGCAAGCGACCAGATCTCTGGTAGGCAGGGGGTGCGAAAGGTGCGGTCGCACCGGGCCGCAAAATTTCAGGGGCCACAACTCTTCCAAAAAAAACACTCTTCTTTCTCAGCAGATAATTTGGAAATTTTTGATTAAAATTTAATTTTTTTTCATTCAACTATTATTGATTGTGAAAGGAGGCTTTCAGTTTAAAGCAATTATAATATCATTTTTAGTATTATTAGGTATGGCATTAGCTTATTTCAAAGAGGAAAAGAGTGTATGCAGGTGGTGTCACATTCTTTACCACTGAAAAAGTCGGGCCTTTCTTTCTCCCATTAAAGAATAACAGGGCTATATTATACAAACTAAGGGAAAAAAAACATGCTTCGAGCATCGAACGAAAAGGGACATCACAAAAGAAATCTAGTAATTTTCCCCCTTGAAAACTGTCCCTTTCGTTTAAGTTACCATCTGGTCTGGAGAGAGATACCAGTAGTGCGCACAAGGTGATCCGGCGGTGCTTGATAGTAGCCTGTAGCATGGACATCTCTAATGATGACTGCCCCGGAGCGAGGCAATTTCCACTGCCCTTCGGAGTGTTAATTGCATGCCTTCCTGGGAACCTCTGAACTGTCATGAAGTCATGATGTTTCTCTAGGCAGGCTTGAGAACTTCTTCGAAATTTTCAAACACCACCATCTGAATCATTTTGTCATATATTCCGGAAGATGGATATACAATGTATAAATTCTAAATTTTGACAATGTTTACTACTGAACTTCAAAAAACAAGGTAAGACGTAAGTAATTTCTCATTCTTTTTTTCTCCTCAATCTGATTCCTCATTCAGTACAGTGCCGACAATAGAGATATTTTGTTTTATGAACAGAGAGTTCGTGCGTAAAAACATTTAAGAGCACAAAGGTCTGAAAATTTAGGATGTAGGCTACGTTGCTTGGTAGTTCATTCTTTGATAAGACAATGTGTTTGCCAACTATCAAATAAATTATAGCTAAGGTTTAGGCTGATTGCAGCTAGTGTTGTTAATATTCAACAACCTATATACCAGGGCGTCATTGGAATTTCGAATTTGATTATTCAAATATTGAGATTGCAATCTTGGATTTTATTTGTGGCAAGAAACTCTTGGTTTTAAACAAGTAATAACATTGAAGAGCTCACATACAACGAGTCCTACTTATATCGTTTTCCAAAAACTCGTCATAAAAACGTTGTAGGCAGGAAAACACTTTAAACGGGAAATTTCGATAAGTGTCAGTAAAATTTAGAATAACGAAAATAAGTCGTACTAAAACTAAACGAGAAAACTTTCTAAGTGAAAACGTTGAGCGGAATATACTGTAGTAATTTTAAATTAATCTACATTTTCAAATACAGTTCGAAGTGTTTCAGAATTTTTATTTTTATTTTTGGGAATCCCAATATTTGATTCGGGAGCGTCTGCATAAAATCTTTTTGAAGGGGCCGCAAAATTTTTTTTCCACCTGGCCGCGAAATTCCTAAGCCCGGCCATGCTGGTAGGCCAAGTCGTGGGTGCTCCAGCATGACAATTCGTCAGCTCTCAGGTCCCTCCTGGTGTCCGATTACCTGTCAAAAGATTCTGGTACTTCCGCAACCAGGGGCAGTACTATCTGCTCATGCTTTTTCTCATCTCATCCGAATTATAAGCATAGGTTCATAAGCATGACGGAATAATCCGAAAAACGCTACCAAGAAATGATTCTTAAGCTCACTCCTTAAGTTCACGTGACACGAAAGAGGGAAAAATAAAAGAAATCGCTTTCCACTCAGGGAAAGACAATCTTTCCCTTTTTCTGATCGACCGCTGACCAATCAAAATTAACCCCTTCGCTTACAAGCGAATCGGCAAGAAATTCGGATGCTCTCTATTTGACGAATCGGCAATCTATATAGTAACCTTAACCTAACCGCAAGTTAGAAAAAGGGAAGGAAAAAGTAAGACCACACACAGAGAGTATAATAGATAAGGTGATAAGGATTTCGTAGGGGTACAAAGTTATATTTGTTTTTACCCTCACCCTACCTGCGTTCTCTTTCACTCTTATACGAAAGATACATCATATGTGAGGAAAAAAATCACTATCAGGGTATACAAAAAACCAAAAAGAAAAAAAGTTATAAGGTTGCAACAAAGCTTCCGGATAATCAGTAGAGAGGAAAGAAAACAGAGTAAACTTCTCTCTTGTTTGAGTTCATTCCACTGGTGTTTGGACGGGATATTACATCCTTCTGATCGCAGTGTTTAAGCTTGGGATATACAACTACTACCATGTTTCCCCGAAAATATAAGCCCTAGCATGATTTTTCAGGATGCTCCTAATACAAGCACTACCCCGAAAATAAGCTCTAATATGTGTATTTATTTATTTACATCCACAAAAGACTGGTTGCACTTACATTGCGGGGAAGAAAGAAAAAAACAAGCACGATAAAAATCAAAAGAAAAATATCAAATAATGACATATTGTGCATACATGGGGGGCATTAAATTAAAATGGTTATCTGATCAAGAAACTCAAAATGTCAAAGCTTGATAGTTCGTTTGCAAAATAACGCGTACGTCGGTGTACAAACGAGATCGGATGGAAATCTATTCCAAGCTCTGCCAGCCAGACATGAAAATGAATACTGTAATCGGTTTCTTTTCGCAAATGGACTACGTATGCACAGCTGGTGATTTCTGGTACAAGAGTTCATGAACTTTATATTCGATGAAAGAGTCGATGTATAGGTTAGACCATATTAGACAATTTTATACAGCAGTCTCAAGTCGTTGATCAGTCTACGTCATTCTAGGGAATGTTGCCCCACGAGTTGCATTCGTTCAGGATAACAGAGGTCCCGGAGACTAGGCAGGCACTTCGTGAAACGCTTTTGGGTTTTTTGAATTAATTCGATGTCGCCAATCAAATAAGGGTTCCACACTGACGATGCGTGCTCGAGAATCGGTCAAAAGTGTTGAAGGCACACATCACAGTTGCACTGTCACCTTATCATGTAAGCAACGGAGTTGCTATTTTTCTTTTATAGCTGGACATTGAAAGGCTCTGATCTATATCTATGCCTAGGTTAGAGTGTATGGTTACTGCTTTTATTACACAATTATTTAGAAAATATCAGCATTCAGGTTTGTTGATCCCTATGTTTAACACAAACGTTTTATTCATTGATATAGGCAGTGAATTTTGTTCACTCCATATCAAAAGGTGATCACATGCCTTGAAGGTTATAGGCACACTGAAAATCTTCTACGATTTCTACGATCTTCTACGAATTAATATGAGATGAGGTCTTCTTTTCGGGGAAACATGGTATTATACATTTACTAAATTTTTTGTTCAGTGATAGTGGCAACGCAAATTCATTTTTGGTGCACACGTAGATTTTTTTTTATTTTTTCACATTCTTCAAAGTTATAAATGGAAGGTGTTAGCGGGGTTATTAGCTATATATATATTTCGCTTTTTCTAATGGAGAAGATGGAAAACAGGGGAGTACATGAAGAGTTATTATTAAAATTAAATATATACTTCAGCATGTGTATATTATTCACGAGGATATTTCTCAGCAATATAATTAATTTATGGAAGTTCTTTAAACCGTATTTCGGTTCGTAAGGAACTGCCGAAATCACATCAGAATAAAAAATGTATTGTTTTCTCCCATTGACTCTATTTTGATGAACTTGGGTGATTATTACATTTCTTCATTTATTATTATTTTTTACATATAATATAATATTAGGATAATTATATCAACGAGTAATATACAGTGAAATCTGGTATAGCGATACTCTGCGGACCAAGAAAAATATCGTTGTAGAGAGATTATCGTTATATCGAGAGGCAGCAGCTATAGTACGAGTATTTTCAAACAAACTTGAAAAAATATAATTGTAGCCAGGGCCGTCTTAAGAGCGTTATGGGCTCCCAGGCCAAGTGGTTTTTCTGAGGCCCTATCTGGTAAATTCTAGAAATTTCAACCGCATCTCATTTTTGTGAGGCCCCTCTTTTCTTGAGACCCACGGGCCGTGCCCGAGTGGGCCCATGCGTTGAGACGGCACTGGTTGTAGAGGGATTTATCGTTATGTCGAGTATCGTTGTAGTGAGGTTTCACTGTATATTGCAAATTCGAATCTGTCCGTTAGTAAAAGGCCGACGAAAAATACATCTTTTCTTTCAAGGAAAAACACTAATTAAAAATCATCATCAAAATATGATTTGATGTTTTCCAGAAGGCATTCGATCGGGTCCAACATGGTAAATTCTTGAACTTTTTTTTTTACATGAGATTGATATGGGGGGCAACTTGTTCAATTGGATAGAATCATGGTTGAGAGATAAATCACAAAGCGAGAGGGGTGAAGGGAGAATTTTCTGATTGGACAGGTGCACAGAGTAATAATACTATAGAGTGCGCGCGAGGGGTTACAATGTGAAGCAAAGATCCGGAGTCACGTGACTCCGGTCGAAAGGCTGGTCAGAGAATCTCGCTGGCAATGCTTTCCTTATGGCTACTCGTATGACGATCTACACGCGCTGTCTTATTTTTGATTAGAATGGCCAACATTTGCGCAGCTTTCGGATGTTCTGAGCGGTTTAGAAAAGGGGGACCAGTATCCTTTCACAAGGGAATACTTTTTTGCTTATTCCTCTTCTTATAAATTAAAAATTGGAATATTAAATTGATGATGCAATGGATTTCTGACGTAATCTCAGTTTTTAACGATTCCATTTTGGATTTAATTCAATTAAAGTTCCAAGTTTTGGTAAAATTCAAATGTCATGAATCATTATTAAATGTTTTAATAGAATTTTTGGCAATAAATGATTGAAATTGTGAGTTTTATGAAGTTTTAACTGAAATATACGTCTCCGCAAGATTTGGCGAGATTTGGCGAGCTAGTGAGTTCATTCGAGTTTCGCTCAACTTGGAAGAAAATATGCTTTTCAGAAGGAGAAATTTATGAAAAATATTCTATTTAAATAGAATGTGAGGAAAACTCCCCCCCCCCTCCTCTAGACAATTGCAGTTTTGCATAAAAATGCATAACAACCTCTAAAAATAATAGTATTTTTACCCCTCTTCACACCTGAGATAAAACTATTACAGAAAAGAAATTTTTTTATTCATTAATTTATGTTTGTTGTATGTGAAATTGCCGCTTCAAACAAGAAAATTAATTATTCAATTGATTTTTTGAGTCAATATCTGTACTAAGACCTGAAGTCATATATTGTGTACTTCAGATGTTATCTTGAAAAAGAATCATTCTAAAAACGATTTAATACCTTAAATTAAGATTAACATATGCATACTTTTGGAGCGAAGAGATTACATATGTCACACATATATATATATATATATATATATATATATATATATATATATATATATATATATATATATATATTACATGTGTAAATATTATATTATATATATGAAATATTATATCCTAAAATATTATATATATATACACACACTTTAAATTATTACATTATACTCTACATGGAATTTTAATTCTTATAATTTAGAGAAATTGATGATGAGATTCTGTAATTTTCTTGAGTAAAATCTATTTTAATCCTGAAATATTATGTAAGTGTTTACAGTTTTGTGTGATGAGGTTATAAAAGGTTTTTCAGGAATGTTAGAAATGAAACTTTTTCTTATTGTTTGAATATTATTTCATGACTGAATATGGTATGAGTGTGAATGTGTTACATTACATAACATAATATGATGCATTATAATTAATTATACATTAATTATGAGTATATAGAGTAATTGTAATGTTCTGGAAAGATATATTTTTGTTTTAATAACTCCTAGTATAAATAAATTTTCGAAATTAAAAGCGACAAAGTGAATGAAGAGAATATTTAAAAATATAAATGAATTAGGCTTTACAACATATACGTTGTTCCGTTTTCCAATATTTTTTTATTTTATAGAATTTATTTTTTCAAATCTGATACTCCCTAAATATTTCACATAAAAATGAGTGAAATTCATTGAAAAAATGAAGGAAAGTTTTCATCAACTTGATCGAATTGAGTCAAATTTCGTTACAGCAACATCCTAGCTTCTGCGAAAACGCGCCAAATGTAATAGCGCAGAACCTGTTCTTTCCCCGACAATACTGCTCATCTTTTCTTCACGTTCGACAAGTTTTATGAATAGCGTGCGCGGTCTATTTATATCTTAAGTCTATGGACAGGTGTCATAAGTGGAGTCTCTAAGGAAGGGAAGTGTTTTTGGTCCCACTCCTTCACACTTTCTATCGATAAACTTAATCAGGGTATCAATGGGATTGTTACCAAATTTACAAATAATGTGAAGCTAATGGGGTAGTCAGGAATCAAAGTGATAGGGAGTTGTTCCAGACCAACTTAAATAGGATTGCAGCATGGGCTAATGAATCGAGCATGACGTTTAGCGCTGACAAGTGCATGGTCGCTCATTTTGGTTCGAACAGCCCACGTCTCACGAGTTGAATGGTATCGCTATCCCGGATACAACTAGGGTCACCGATTTGGGTATTCTCATTGACGAACGACTTAGGCTTTCTGAACATTGAAATCTGCGATCATCAAAATTTTGAAGTCAAAGGAATAAATTTTTCACTAAACCGGTGCCATCGCGAGTAGAAAATACCATCATCCGATGCTGAGGCAGTACTATCTACTCATGTTTATCAGGAATCCGATCCGTATCCGCGCCGATCATGACAATATAAGGATAGAGGTATCTTCATACACATCCGTCACGGCTAGTCTCCGTCTCGTGTCAATTCGAACAAATATTCTTTTTCCCTCTATATACTATTTCCGACTGCTACACTTATTAGCAGTGAAGGGAAGAAGAATATTTTTTCGAACTGACACGAGACGGAGACGAGCCGTGGGTTAAAGTGAAATTTTGGCCTATCGGCATCCCCCCGAAAACAAGCATAATGTTTTTTCTGAATATTCGGAGGAAGATACGGATAGAGGAGACCTTCAGCATCGGATGATAGTATTTTCTACTCGTGATGTTGCCTGTTTAATGGAAAATTCATTTCTTTGACTTGAACATATTTATTACGATGACTCACACATGTAATGTTTTTTCTTGAAAAAAACAATGCATTTTTCGTTGGCCTTTTACAAATAGACTGAATTCGAAATTTACTCATTACCAAAATGCAATATACAGTGAAACCTCACTACAACGGAACTCGATATAACGATAATTCCTCTTCAACGATATTTTTTTTCTTGGTCCGCAGAGTATTAAGAGTGTAAAGTGTGTGTGTGTTTGAGAGAGAGAAGCGCAACTATCCATCTTCCAAATCACAGAACTGAAAGTAGCAGGTGTATGAATCGATTGAATATCGAGTGAAATAATTTTAGTGCTGATCGGATCTACCTGCTTTCTGTGGAGAGACTTTTTGAAGGAAAGGCCTGCTCTCGAAGTTGGAAAGCGTAAGAAGGTGTTGTGCAGTTTATTAAAAAAATATATCGACGAGGTGCATATGTGATTTACCAGTGGTCTACTGGTATGTTTGTTTTTAATTAAATGAATCCACGGGATCAATGATGACTTGAGACAGAATTTTCACCCGCTCGAGGCCCTTTTTTAGTACAGCTCCTGGTGTATAAATGACCCCAGTAAAACAACCACCAAAACTTGCAGCTGTATTCCCAGCTAGATGGAATGCATCAAAAATTACTGTTTCCTCTACGAATCATTCCATCTAATGTAAATTTGCTGCGTATCGTAATTTCAGATTTACACACCAAACATTTGTTTTTTTTAAAAAAAAAACATAGCTCAGCTTTTTTTCTTTTTCATTTTACTCATCTTCAAGAAAAAAATCGTTTAGATTCTATAACTCCATTGTGTTTAATCTTGGTTGTTTTAGGGCTCAGAATCTCCGAGTTGCTTTTCATCTTTTTTTATAAACACTGACCTAACGTAAGCTAGTAATTCTAGCCGAGGTGCCTATAGATAAGTTAGTATTTTTAGGAGCTCAAAATCTCTAGCCATTACTTCCTAGACTCGGTGATCTTTCCACAATAGGATTCCATATCGTACTTAAATTTTTCAGTAGGCGCCTTCACGAAGCTGGGCTGGAAGAGATCTCGGTAACGGGATAAGTCCAGTGGCAAAGTTCATTCATTCAGTAGGCGCCTTCAACAAAGCTCTACAAGACTACCTCACAACAGAATGAGCGTTTGTTCGTCAGAACTAAGGCACCAAATAAAGGTGTTTCTAGGAGCTCTACCCTGAACGATCAACAAAAAAAGCTTCACAAAGATGTAGGTAAATTATTGTCCTTTCGAAGGGAGCGGGCTGCCCTGACCATGCATACTTTCAGAACTTAATAATAACAATTTTGAAAAAGGATAGTAAGGAAATTACGGAAGAGTAAATGACTTTGCCTAATAATATTTAAAAAATCGTCAACGAATAAGACAAATACCAGGAAATACTAAAATATTCCTAATGCATTTCGACATGCTATGGGTGTCGTCTTCAGAGGATAAGAGTATCACATTGACCGAGTTTCCCACTTGGATTGATTACCAAATCTTCAATCTCGGTTGCTCAGCGGAACGAAAAAAAAAACCTTTCTTTGACAAAAAAAAAACTTCCTTACCACGACGTTTGAGTTGAACAGACGTATTGTTTTTTCGTTCCGCTGAGCAACCGAGATTGAAGATTTGGTACTCAATCCAAGTGGGAAACTTGGTCAGCGTACCCAGTAGCACAACAATATAGTACAATATTTGGACCATATCGTTATATATCGAAATGTCAGAGGAATATCAGATGTCATAACTATGATATAGAACAATCTCGTCTTATATGGTGTAAATTATTTATGATGTTAATTGATCAAGTCTTTAATTTTTCAGGCGAATATGTATTTGATTCCATGTGAATAATCTCTACTTTGAAGGACAGCAACTTGGGACAATAAATTATTTTAATATAGTTTGAAAAACATAGATCTATATCGGGCACCTGACAAAGATCTATATCAGATTCTTGATATAGACCTGATATAGATCTATCAAAGAAGACATAGCTCTATATCCTGAACATGACATAACATCTATATCGTGAACATGACATAACATCTATATCGTGAACATGACATAACATCTATATCGTGAACATGACATAACATCTATATCGTGAACATGACATAACATCTATATCGTGAACATGACATAACATCTATATCGTGAACATGACATAACATCTATATCGTGAACATGACATAACATCTATATCGTGAACCTGACAAAGATATATATTTCAGATACACAATATGCTGATATATCAACATATTGTGTGCCTTTAAATAAAAATATTGCCTTCAAATAAAAATTTGGAGAAAATTTAAAGTCGAGTGTACAATTTTTTGTTTGAATTGAAATTAAAAACGTTTGAATGAATAATTTTTATATGAAATTTTGATTTTAATAGGATTGATTATGTTGATATATCAAAATCATTTCGTCAGTTATAATTGAATCCTTACTGTGTATGTTTTACATCGTAGATGTTGGTATTTTAGGAGAAGCGAGAACTTATCCACCGTAACTTTAATTGAAACTTTATAATTGCACATATTTTTTAATTAAAAAAAATTGCTCTTGTGTTTGTTGTGTGTTTTTCTTAAAATTATTTATTTTTTTCCTTTGATGTTTTCATTTTTTACCATACTTTGAGAATTTTAACTCTTTTGTGATGCATATTTTTTATTCTGTATTTTTTCTTTTATTAGCATATAAATTAATAATTTTAAATAAATAATATACTACACAATACATTAATTTGTTTCTTGTGTTATATATAATTTCCTTAATTATAATATAATTTTTCAATTATCTGCCTCAAAATGATAAATATGTCTCACAATTTCTATTTTGTAACTTTTGTGCATACATGAAAATGAATAAATTTGATTGAAAATACAAGTAAAAAAAATTAATGTTACTTGTAAATTAATGTTATACTAACAACGAGCAACCCATGCTGTAGTGATGGGTTGGTAAGATATGGGGTTAGAGGTTAGGAAGAGTTCAGGTTGCATGGGTTCAAACCCACCCACCTCCAAATAATTGCACTTTTTTTTTTTTTTAAATTTCTTCCGAAAGGGCGCCATCTATCGTCCAAAATTTGAATTATTTGAATATATCACATTCACGATATAGATCTATTTATCTCTGACTATGCCTTTTTTAGCCAGAACGATATCGTGGCCCGATATAGATCTATATTGGAAACTGAAATTTTACGATATAGATCTATATCTTTGTACTACTTTTACGTCTTCAGAGGATAAGAGTATCACGTGATACTCTTATCCTCTGAAGACGACACCCATAGCGTGTCGAAATGCATTAGGAATTTTTTCGTATTTCCTGGTATTTGCCTCATTCATTGACGATTTTTTGATAGTAAGGAAATCCCTACACTTTTCACTGTCTTCTCTCCAATGAATAGCACAAACATAGTCATAGTGGAACTGCAAGAGAGAGCAAGCATATATATATATAAATGGGTTTTTTTCCTCTCACTTAGATATTCATCCTTTCAGTCAATGGAGGCAGAAAAAAAAATTAAACTTTTTTTTAGATCAAATATATCATTCAGGAGAATAGGCACGAGTGGGGGTAAAATTTTTGCTTCCCCGCCCCCGGCTACACCACTGGAAGTACTGTAATAGTAATACTTCCGAGGTTAACACCTTCCATTTTTAATGCTGAAGAATGTGAAAAAAACCATCTGCACATGCACCAAAAATGAATTTGCGTTGCCACCTTTGCTGAAAAAAATTTTAGTAAATGTGTAGTAGCAGTTGTATATCCCAAGCTTAATATTTGATTGGTCAGCAGTCGATCGGCCAAAGGGAAAAATTGTATTTTCCTGTGAGAGAGTGGAACCATCGAGCTTATACCTCTCATTCCATGGGTACTAAATATAAGTCCCATGGGCCTATGTGTGGTCCAGTGTATTTTTTTTTTTTTTTTGAGTTGTGGATCTTGTGGAGATACTTTTTTAAGGGTGGAACCTTCTAGCATTTACACCTTGCAGTTGGAAAACCACCTTCAGCTCCACCACCAGTCTGAGAGGATAAATATTGGGCTTTCACAATGTCCACAAAATGGCAAAACAGAGTATTTTCTCCTTTAAAGCACTGCAGCTATTAATTTTTTTTTTGCCATTTTTTATTCAGAATTTCGAATTTATTCCCAGTTTTGCATTTCAAAACTTTTTATTGGCCAGTAAGAAAACTTAAACCTAGAACAGAGTCACAAGGGATGACTTGAATTGCTGCCCGTTTTTTTTTGTTTTTTTTTGCATGTGCATAAAATTTTGGCCTATTTGTCATACTAGCAATTCAATAACAGATTGTTGATACAGAATGAATATGTTGATGTTTTTCAGTGAAACAAATGGAGAATTGTTTATCTGCCTCACACAGTAATGATGAAACGAGACATTCTCTCTAGAGGAAAATGTCCTTTACACTTGTTATACAAATACAAGGGCCACAACAGGCAAATTGCCCAACAAGGTGGCCAAAAAAATTTGCCCATAAAATATTGATGTCACATATATAACCAAAATATTGATTATAAAAGCATATATCACCAACAAAAATTAATATATAATACACTGCCCATAAAAAAAGATTATGGTTATGGATAGCTTCTCGATTTATCCCACTATGTGTATCGTATTCTATTTTAAACATATCAATTGTGTTAAAATTCACGACCCCCCGGGAGACAAGCTAATCCATTTATATTCCATATCCTATTAGAGAGTAACTCCCTACGACACCACAACCTGGAATTGTCCCTTACTAAATGATACTGGTATTCCCTTATCAAAGCAGTTGATTGACGCTGTATTAATACCTTATGGTCCATCCTATCCATTCCGTTGAAAATTTCGAATACTTCAATCATATCCTCTCAACAATTGTGTTCTTCCAATGTAAACATACTCAAGAAATCGAGTTTTTCTTCATAGCTCAAGCCTTGTCTGCCAACAAGGTCTCTTTGTATGTATGGTCTCCAAAAGCTTACAGCATACTCCAGTGCAGGACAAACTAAACTTTGGAAGAGCCGAAGAATGACTTTAGGAGAATGCAAAGAGAGACCTTTTTTTAAGAATGAAACTGAACATTCTTTTTTTTTTTTTGACCACAGCTAAACAATGTTCAGAAAACCTAAGTCGCTCGGCAATGAGAATACCCAAATCGGTGACCCTAGTTGTATCCGGGATAGCGATACCATTCAACTCGTGAGACGTGGGCTGTTCAAACCAAAATGAGTGACCATGCACTTGTCAACACTAGACGTCATGCTCGATTCATTTGCCCATGCTGCAATCCTATTTAAGTTGGTCTGGAGCAACTCCCTGATTCCCGACTGCACCATTAGCTTCACATCATCTGCAAATTTTCTAACAATCCCATCGATACTAATTGAGTTTATTGATAAAAAGTGTAAAGGAATGGGATCAAGACCACTTCCTTGAGGGACTCCACTTATGACACCTGTCCAATCAGAAAATTCTCCCTTCACCCCTCTCCCTTTGTGACTTCTCTCTCAACAATGATTCCATCCAATTCAACAAGTTGTCCCAATCCCATGTAAAAGATTCAAGAGTTTAACATGTTAAACCCGATCAAATTCCTTCTGTTCTGGAAATCAAGATAAACTACATTGGTGTTTTTCCCATTTCCCAAAACCTTAGTCAAGTGATCATAGAAGCAAAGGAGGTTGGTTGCACATGACTTCCCCTTCCTGAACCCATGCTGGCTTTCTGACAATACGTTATTATTATCTATCCACTTCATCAATTGCCTTTTGATAATAATTTCCAAAATTTTCGAGAAGGAGCTTGTCAAACTCACTAGACGATAATTCAACACAGTTTCTCTACTACCCCATTTAAATATTGAAACCATATTAGTAAGCAATCCCTTGAAACGATGGCCTCAGCAACAGTACTTCTGTAAATCCCGCAAGTACTCGAACTCTGGTCTCTCGTATGCCGGACGAGTGCTCTACCAATTAAGCTGAGAAATAGCTAATGAAATGCTCCAAGGAAGAGATTTTATTTTTATTTTTACTGCAAGCTGTAATTGGGTTTAAACCTGTAGCTTTGTTTTATAAATAAAATAAAATAAAAAAATAAAAAAATATTTTGTCTTCATAGCTCAGCTGGTAGAGCACTCATCTAGTATACAAGAGACCAGGGTTCGAGTCCCTGGGAGAGGGGAGCAGAGATGAATTTTTCTTTTCAAAATATCAGCATCTCTACATACAGCTAGTTTCAGTCTTATCTCATAGGACATTTTTTTTTTTGTCAAAAAACTAACAAATTAGGATATATAGTCCCATCACACTGAAGTTAAATCACACTGTGACTTACAGTGAATGCCAAGAAATTCATTGTGATACATGAGGAACTCTCGGTTACTTAAGTACAACAATTCTAGGGCATTTGCACACCTACATTCAGATAAATTATGTTTCATTACTCTTCATTCTATCTGGAAATAATGGCAAAAATAACAATTGGGCATGGCACATTTTATCATTGGCAGACATAGGATCTCTAAAACAGGAAGAAAGTTTTGGCAAGACTTTTGGCAAGATAACACTGCTTCAAATCATATGAAAAAAATGACTTTACAATCATCACTGATTTATATTTATATAAATTTATACAATAAATTTTTATTCACTGTTATAATTTAAAAAAAAAAACCCCCCAAGTAAAAATGTATGAAATTTTCAATGCGATCAGAAATCAGGAATGTTGGATTTGAAATAAAACTTCATTTATCGAGGTAATACAGAATCAATTTACATTCTATGAAACTTTTTAATGGAATAAAATAAATTTTCAATACAGAAACATTTTAAGCAGTTCACAAAAGTATATATGCATATTCTATAGAATATATTGAATTTAATTTGAATATAAACATGTTCTGCAAGAAATTAAAAATACACTAGCATATTTCACAATATTGAAATCATAAATACAAAAGAATGTGACGCATACTTTCTTATAATTTCAAACAGCACAAATAAATCAGTGATTGAAGTGTTTCACAATAATATAAATTATGCCTATAATTAAAAAAAAAATAAGCACACATACATGGAAATATCTAGAAAGATACAATACAGTTTCAAAAGCTGATAAACAAAAAAAAAACAAACACGGATAGTACTAAAACGTACTAAACAATCACTCCATTGTGAAAACTGAAAAAAATATATATACATATAGCAAATCAACAAAATTCAACATATGATCATACATAATGCAAAAAAGCTCAACAAGCAGTTCATTTCAAACATAATTATTATACCTTTGGTTACAGTGCATGAGAAAGTCATAAAAAAAGACAAACTTGAAAAACAACTTGTGTGCTTCCTACATAAACCACCACAAAAGCATATTTTGCTACAAAAAGTCCAAGAACGATAAAATTGCCACTGAAGAAATTAATATTGTCTGACATGTCTATATCAAGCTTAGATATATCAAAATACACGAACATCAAAGGTTTTCATGACTTGTTTCTACTTCATTATAAGTAGGTTCAGCTAAATCTTTAATTAAAAATAAAATGGAAGCACAAACAATGCTACCAAAAAATATCTCTTGCTAGCTCTGCACGTTCTCTACAAGTTTTTTGTTTAAATAAACTCATTTGATTTAATTTGAGTAGTTTTGTTTTTTTTAATTAAATAATCTGAAAGAAATATATTTTAACATAAAAATATTTGCAATTTGGCACTTGTTGAAAAAAAAAATACATTCTTCATATTTTAAAAACTAAGAACACAAAGAAATTGCAAAATTTAAAATAAATGACAAAGAAATTAAATATCTACCAGCACTGATTTTACTTTGTCCTGATTTTTTTTAATGGAGGAATTACTTGAATAAAAGAATACAATGTTTTTCATATCAACAAGTAATGTGAATCAAAACTTGGATTAATAAGTGAAAATAATAAAAGAAAATCACTAGTTTTAATAAGGAAAAGAAAAAAAGCCTTAACGTGTGTGTGTGTGTGGTACATCTGACTTGAAAGAATTTTTAAAAAATATTAAAATAAAGTATCATGGAAAAAGTGCAGAGCTTGTAAAAAAGATACAGCATTCATTTGATATAATAATGCTTGGGTTCACTGAATGTTTAAAAAAACAAAAGGAGTAAAGAGAAGAAATATGAGATGAACATGAAATTAGGAAGATGAACTGTGCATTCCATGCTTTGACATTAAAGCTTCTAAGAGCTTGATTCTGGCCTTGATAAACTGTAAATAAAAGGATTTCATGAAAAAAAAAAAAAATTTTTAAACTATAGACATAATTTTAAAATTTATGAAGAAAACAGGTATCAACATGCATATGAAATTTCCAATGAAATTATATGATTCAGATTTAAATTCTTCCGCAGTGAGATTAGAAAAGCATAATACACTATTTATTTGGGAACCATATGTAGAAAGAAAAACCAATCATAAGGTCTATTTATGTAGCTTGTGAGGTGAGCTCATCACGATTTATGACACATATTGTTGTGAGAGTACAGCCTATTTTGTAATGCAAAGAAAAAACATTATATGCTACAACTCAGATTTTGATGGATGAGCAAAAGTAAGTTTGTTCATAATCTATTTGTGGTGAAATGGTTCCTACAATCCGTTTCTAGAAAAACATGGTACTAAAAAAAAGTGCTGAGATGATGAGACATACTATATAAGCAAGGTGTGACAAAAAACACAAGATACAGATCTTATAGTAAATGCTTTTCGGAACTGTTTGAAAAACCTCCATATAAACCGGGTGTTACTACACAAAATGAAGAAAAGTTCTAGAATGACACAAGCAATGACTGTAGATATTTTACATTTCCCATTTTTTTACAGCACTTTTAGAACTTTGTGGATGGGCTAACAAATGAATGATCACCATATGAATTCAAGAAAGAAATTGCAGTTAAAATTTTCACTCCAATATAAAAAAAGTTCAAGATAGCAACTAGAATAAATGCATAAATACCTTGTACTCTACATAGTAATCTTCAACAGGAGCTTTGTCTTCTTTCTGAACTTTCCTGTACAGTAATTAAAGAGAAAAAAATGTGTTAAGAAAATTTATTTCTACACTTCAAAAAGCATTCACTCAAATGAACATACACATGACTCAGTTGCACAAAATTACTATCTAGTCAAACTCAGTTATAATAACTTGTTAATAGCTGTAAAATTTCATGAAATGTTGACGCCATTATAATTAATCTCACATATTTTTCATGTACAACGCCAAGTGTATGTGAAATATAAATTTTAAATCACTGCAGGCTGGCTTTAGCACTCCATTTCTTGCCAAGGGTTATTTAAAAGCAGTATTTAGCAATTTTGCTAATAATTCACAAAATTTTTGTGAGAATTGGTGATGTTTGGTATATCTGTGAATCAGATTTCCTGTATTTTTCTCCATCAAATATAGTCACCCTAATCATAATGAAACAACAACTTCATGCACAGTGTTTGATTAGTGTTTATCAAAAAAGTCTTAAAAACGTCAACCTTGGTTTCAACAACACATCAACAATTTCATGAAATTTTACAGCTATAAACAAGGTGTCGTTGAAACCGAAGTTGATGTTTTTAAGACCTTTTTGACAAAATATAAATACTGTGATAGACAAATCTCACTGTAAAGACATACTGTGCACGAAGCTGTCATTTCATTATTGATCATATTTGATGGAGAAAAATACAGGAAATACAAATCATGGAGAAAAATACAGGAAATACAAATCATAAATATAGAACATTGCAATTCTCACAAAAATTTTGTGAATTGTTGGCAAAATTGCTAAATATTGCTTTTAAATAACCCTTGATGAGAAATGCAGTGCCAAAACCAACCTGCAGTGATTTAAAATGTATTTCACATACACTTTAAGTTGAACATGGAAAATTTCAGAGATGATTATATACCGTAAACTAGGGTAACTTCAGGACAAGCATTATTTTCAGGTTTGAAATAATTTGATGGGCTGAGTTTTTTGTCACATTCTTGATCTAGAATCATTCACAACAATTAGTAGAATGTGCTGAGGTGCTTAAATATACTCTGAGTGATGCTTCTGATTGTTGCTGCCTTCTATTTAGTGATTATCATAACCTTGTGAAACCTATCAGGTTATATAGATTTTTACATAATAAAATGTAAACATATTACGTGGTGACATTAGGACATAGCTGTCCAAGTTTTTGTGAGTCTAGAAATGTAAAATACCATGGAAAATTCTAACCTGGTAAAAATAAATAAAATATCTGACTCGGAATTCAAAGTTAATTGCATGCAGAAGGCAGGAAAATATTTGAAGTATCCAAACAAAGAGGAAAAACTTTGGTACCTTGCTATGAATTTGATCAAAGAAATTCCAGACTCAGGTATACAAGTTTGAAGAGATAGAGTAATTTTCTCATGCAAACATTTTATGTAAATGTATTACGTAGACAACACTTTACTAATTCGCCAAGCCTGGTATAGTATAGTACATAAGTATGCTTCCTTATTGTTGTGAAGCAGGCTGATAGTTGAGCACATTTGATTTGTGAAAAAAGTAGCAGATTTAAAGTGATAAAGCAAATGGGTTAAGATACAGGGTGAGCAAAAAGTCTGTAGAAACTTTAAAAATGAATAAAAACTGGAAAATAACAAATAAAAAAAGGGTTTGCAGGGTTAGCATCGATAGGTCACAGGAATTTTGTAAAACTGGGAAAAAAATCCCCTCAAAAAACAGCACCGATAGGGGGCGCTGGTACTAGCAACTTTGATGGAAATGAACAAATGAGATAGTTATAAGAACTTGTGCTCCTAATCCACAACCAGTTCACCATTGTAAACCGTGTATGTGGACCTGCTGCACTCTGCCGTTGCTGGATTTGTGACTCGCCTGCAATGTGTTATCCCCTGTGGTGGTGGTCATGTGGAACACATATACTGCTGTAATAAACAATTTGGAGGCATTCTGTTCGTTATTTGTGTATATTTTCTTTAACTTGTGTACGTCAGTGCCACCTATCAGCTGGTTTTTTTTCCTGTCTTGAAAAATTCCTGCGACCTAGCGAATGCTAACCCTACAAACCATTTTTTATTTTGGTTATTTTTCTGGTTTATATGAATTTTTAAAGTTTCTACAGACTTTTTGAGTACCCTGTACAAAAATCAATGCAGAAGGAAAAAGTATACCTTCCATTAGCTCGCAAAAAGTCTGCTTCAAATTCTCTGAGCAATTTCCGTAAGCGTCGTTTTTCATATCGTGCATGATGGTGTTCAGAAACTAGTGCCGTACTGAAATGGTAATTAATATGTAGACATAACACATTCTGAATTGCAAGATCTTAAATAATTGAGTTTAAATTTAATCAATTTATTAATTAGATATAAAAACCATAAACTTATCATGGAAGAGCTCAATTTGATTGCACCTACAGGAAGTGATTGTACATTAAATTATATTTTTACGATTTGGTGTGAAAAAAAATATTATGAATAACTATAATAGTCAAAAAATATTCAAGTAATATCTTCAAAAGAAACTGTTTTTGTTGAATATGTAATGCTGTTTTATTTTTTAAAATTTTGACATTTTGTTATTCACAGTGAAACCTCAATATAATGATACTCTGTGGACTAAGAAAAAAAAAAAGTTGTGGAGGGATTATTGTTATATGGAGAGGCAGCAATTTAACATTAGAGTATAGACATTTCCAAACAAGACTTGAAAAAATATTGTTTTAGAGGGATTTATCGTTATATCAAGTGTTGTAGCAAGGTTTCACTGTAATTCAATCATTTGGTATAGTGATTTCTTAATGTGCAGTTTATATTAACTATTTATACTGAAACAAAAGTTTTTAATACTTATAAAGGCACTTACACTGGCAATTCATGAAGGTTTGAGTTGTTATATTTATTATGCAGAGACACCTGACAATGAGATCCATTTATCTTTTCAGTTTGATCACAGTTAGAATTTTCATTTATGTCGTTATCTTGAATGACCTGGATCTAACAAAAAAAGAAAAAAGTGAAAATCAGCTATTACAGTATAAAGTTGAAATTAAAAAATATTAAAGAAAAAATTATTTTCAAATGCACTAGTACCTTGGTTTGTGAGCATAATTTGTTCCTCAAAAGTGCTTGTAATTTTAATACAGTGATACCTGTATAAAACGGAACGTGAAGAGACTGAAATTATTTTCCGTTCCAGATAGGTTTCCGTTTTATAAAGGTGCACACAAAAATATATGCAGTGATTTATTTCTGTTGTTTTGCAAAACTTAAATTTTGGGAATATCACCCCAACTGGTAAACCAACAAGTATTAAACAGAGACATGCATATTATTATTTTGAATTTTTTTCATGTGTTTGCTGTTTCAAATACTATACATTTGAAATTTTATATTTAATGTGCTGATAGTTCAACTTCAATATAAAACATTCTGAATAGCAATAGAATGAACACTTATTTTCCTCAAAAATAAAAAATATATACAGGGTGTTCTGTTAACGGACTGACAAACTCAGAGGATTGTTACTAGACATCAAGGGGAACAAAAATTGCAATGGAACATGGTGTTGCAAACCACATTGAGGGTGAAAATCGCAAAAACGCATGCAGGTTTCAACGTCACGCTGGAATTACAAAAAATACAATAACTACAAAAAGATTTATTTTATTAATTATTACAAAAGTTGTTGGAAGTGGCAGCCACTGATGTCATTGCACAGTCTACAATGACGTAAAAACGATTTCTGGATGCGCTCGAAGATACCAGGTATGCTTTTGATGTTTGCCACAGTAACAACAATATGCGCTACGAGATCCTCTGGTGTGTCCACAGGTGTCGCATAAACAAGTGCTTTAAGGTGACCCCATAAAAAAGAAAAAGTCACACAGATTGAGATCCAGCAAACGTGGAGGCCAAGCAACAGGTTCCACGCATCTAATCCACCTCCTTGGGTATGTAACATCAAGGTAATTATGTTATTCATTGGAAATGTGCAAGGGCACCGTCACGCATGAACCACATGCCTCGCTGCACTGCAGCCTGCACACTTTGCAGCAGTTCTGGGCGGACGTGTTGCAGAAAAACAAGGTACGTTGCTCCATTCAGGCAGCAAGTATGGCTACAAGAGATAATCACAGAGGATTCCTACCTCGGCATGCGTTTCGCGACATTGCTTGCATCAGATATGGTGAGCGATCATACATTCAGCAATCAACTGACATCCACCTTTTGTCTTTTCTGGACTCAGAGCCTGCATGCGTTTTTTGTGATTTTCACCTTCTCAACGTTGTTTGCAACACCATGTTCCATTGCAATTTTTGTTCCTCTTGATGTCTACTAACAACCCTCTGAGTTTGTCGGTCCATTAACAGAACAACTTGTATATCTAAAATAAAAAATTGGGAAATTGTGTACCTATTTAAAAATAGTGACAATGAGATCAATCAGGGTCATAGCATGACTTCTCAGGGGCCCTGGGCAGACTTTTTCTTGGGGCCCCTGAAGGGGTTATCATCATGCAAAATATAGGTTTATATTTTTTGTGGGGGTTCATTCAGCTCGGGGTCCCTTGGCAGTGCCTCAGTTGCTCCAGCCTGGTTACAGGCCCGAGATCAACAACCAATAACATTTGCAAAAGAAAGATTGTACATTTCTATTTCACTTAAATTTTGCTTTTCTTTTGCCTCTATGACATCTATTTCTGTATTTAAATCTAAAACTTGTTTCTTGTGGCTGGTTGCCATCTCTACACTGAATGAAATGCTAAAACACACAGTATCGCTAAATTGTGAACAATAATTCAGTCTGTCTTACCTATTTCTCTCCCGAACTAGTTTAAATGAAGATTATCAAAATTTTTTAAACAGGAGTGTTTTCTAACAAAAGCCACCATTTCTATTGTAGATTTATTTACTTGCCTTTGAAAGGCCTATACAAGAGGATGCGGTAGATTTACAGATATTTAGTAACATTTGACAAGAAATCAGATCATGGGGGAGTTAACAATAGTGGGGGGGGGACGGAGTTTGTTCCATTCCACTATGCTATTAGGAAAGAAACTGTATTTAAAACAGTCTGTAGAGGGAAAAATACGTTTTAATTTTTTGGGGTGGTTAAGTCTATTGCAAACATAAGAAGGCTTGGTCAGAATACCGGATGTATGGAATTTAGATGACTATGAGTAATCTTATAAATGAGTAATATTCACATGACTTATAGAAACGATTAAATTTTTATCATGGCTAAGCAGGAGTTGGTGAGTAGAGAGTGGGTGGAGATTAAGTTTGAGTTTAAGATTGGAAACACAGAGCTGAGAGAACCAGCAGTCGTGGATAAAGCGGGCAGATTTATTTTGGATAGATTCAAGTTTGTCGATATAACTAGAGGTGTGGAGGACCCAGACCTCAGCTGCATAAGAAAGAATGGGAGAAATATAAGTTTGGTAGCAGAGAAGTTGGACGCCACGAGTAGAATGTTTGAGGTTGTGGCGAAGGAAGAAAAGTTTATCAAGACACATTTCTGGTAGACATAATCGATATGATTATTCCAATATAGGTCAGCTGAGATTATGACACCCAGATATTTAAATTGAGAAACTTGAGATATGGTTACGTTATTGATTATTAACGTTATGAGTATTCGAGGGACAGAGTTTTACTAGAAGCTCTCATGAAAACTGTTTTAGATAGGCTGATAGGCCTATGCCAAAATGAGAACTAGTCTGAGATGGAAACAAGATTACATCGCAGAATTTCTTGATCAGGACTTGTGATTAATTATGCTGTAAATTACACAGATGAAATGGGGGCTAAACAGGCTTTTATTAAATTTTGAATAGTGAATCCCCTTCTGCCTAAGCCCAACCCATTACTTCCAGAACCAGTTCAGAGAGATAATAAGCATTCATCGGTTTTCCAAGAAGTGAAAGAATTTTCTAACAAAAGGTGGATCAGTATGACTTGAATTCTCCCCCCCCATCCAAAGCAGGCGAAAAATTTTGTTTCAGCAGGTTTTTTTAATCTAAAATATCAACATCTTAAATATCAACAGAGAAACCCTTATAGACCTACTGAAAGGACATTCATGTCCCTTGAGATCAAAAGTGTGTGTTGCATATATTCGTATGTGTGCGTATATTGAAAAAAAAAATTCACTAAATATGCCTTCTGTTTCCACGTTAGACAGTTTCCATCTAAAAGAGGTTTCCCATAATTGAAAATGCATTAATTATCCACTAGACTATTTTTCTATTCTGTTCAAGACAGGTTTCCGTCTCATACAGTGTTCATCTTAGGGGTTTCACTGTTTCTTTTTTAAAACTTTCATAACTTGCAAGTCATACATTTGTGAGTTGAGGTGTAACTGTATTAAATTCATAATACCTAACCAAGTTGAGCAACATCCAAAAAAAACCTGTGAATGGATTACCCTATCTTTTCATGGCTTCATCACAATGAATTCAATATAGCTTCAGATTTTAGGAACAGAATATGTTTATAAGCAGCAGTAACATCAGAGCGGGTTCAGTTTAATATATCACAGAGCAGAGCATTCCAAGGAATAATTCAGAAATCAAAATTTCCTCAGCAAAACTAATATGGCACTCACAAGTCTCAAATACTTAAGTAGCCTTTGTTGATAAGTCTGCAGGTGGCTGTACATTATTAAAGGGGAGAAAAGGAAATATTGCTAAAGTTCGAAATGACTACAATGAATTTCTTTAAGCTCATGTTTGATACTGTAGAAAGAACAAAATTAACAACTATCAACAAAAAAAAAACTTACATCATCCTGCTTCACTGTAAAGTCCATTGCTTCATGTTCCATGATTGGTTGAAGACTAACACCAGTATTAATTGAATTTGCAGGAAAAGAACTGGATCTAACAAGATGTTTAACATTTCGATACCTTTCATATAATGGTCTGATTTTGTTACGATCTGCATGGTCTTTAGGTTTACCATGTATGCTTTCAAATCGCAATAATGCTTTCTGTATTGCTAATTTTTCATCTTCAACTTGTTCTTTGGTCATATGCTTAAAATAAAAATGTTCACGCATCAGTATTTGATATAATGCAAAGAAAAATTTGCAGATTTCTATAATAATATAATAAAACAATATATTACTCTGATTGTATTCTAATGGGGAAAAATGTAAACTATACACCACTCTATGAGCTACAGTATCATATGGAAATGAATATTAATAGAGAGCAAAAAAAGAATAACTATAGATAAAAGAAAAAATTTATCCACAAAATATCAATACATGTACATAAAACTCTGAAGAATAAAAGCAATGTGCTACTCTGAAAGAATAAAGGAAAGGGAATATAAAAAAAAAGTTAAGCAAATAATTTCAGTACTTCACACATGGTATGATCTTGAGAATCAAGTGTAGCATTTAAAGCACTGAGCAGTTTTATATATACAGTCAAACCTCGTTAATAAGTCACTCTTGGGAGAGCAAAAATATGACTTAGTATTGACTAGAGTGACTCGTTATGCGGAGTAAGCCATAGCTGTGCCAATTCCTGCATGAGGACAATTGGGACTTACAAAAAGTGACCCGGTAAGCAAAGTGACGAGTTAACCGGGTGACGCACTAATGAGGTTTGACTGTATACATATATATCCTCATTATATATTTGAAGATTAATACGAAGGTTTTTACAGCTGGCTGATGCAAAGATAAATCAAAGAAAGAAAATTCAATTGCCTAGAGCAGTGTTTCCCAACCGGTGTGCCCTGGCACCCTAGGGTGCTGCGATGTCATCTATTAAGGGCTGCCGCTAGATACTATGGAGATAAATAAAAAACATATGACAGTCCACTTAAAGTCGAATTAATTACTCTCATGTGTGACAGACTAATCGGATAAGTCGCCATCTTGTGGCAGTGTAAGCAATGTGAGCTTTGGCCTGAGTTTGGTCTGGCTGTCCATGTACGGCCCCGTTCACCCAACACCATCTATAGCAAGAAGCCTCTGCATGTAGCTCGTGACATCACTGAAAAATTCTATTTCACCTATAGTAATTGGATATACTGCAAAAAACTGTAAAGATATGGCATGCGTCTGTGTGCCATATCAAATGGCTACAGGTGAAATGGACCTCTGCAGTGATGTCAAAGCATCGCGAGGAGGCCTTCTGCTATAGATGGTATTGGTTCAGCACACACAAGCTTAAGGAAAGAGGATTCATTGGCTTTGTAGTTTAATGGCCTTAGGTGCTCACATGGCAAATGCGAGGAAGTGGGTCTAATTCCCCGCAAGGCCAGTTGAATTTTCTTTCTTGGATTTATCTTTGCATCAACCAGCTGTCGAAACCTTCATAGTAATAGCGGAGAGTGACATCACCTTCAGATAAACTGAAAGACCTCATTTGTCAACATTTATCAAGATTGCAAGATACAATAGATATGTACGTTCCATTTCTTTCCACTGAGAATCTAGAATGGGTTGTCTCACCAGTTGATTTCACAGACACACAATGCGGAGGAAATAAATTTCACGGCTTGCGAACGAGATGAATTTATTGATCTTTGTGCCAATTCCACACTCAAAAGTAAGTTCACCAAGAGTGAGGCGTCGATGGCTGCTTTTTGGCTTGGACTGAGAGAGGCGTATCCTAATCTAATGAAGTGACTGAATGACAACGCACTTTTGCTCTTTTCAACATCATATCTATGCAAGCAAGCATTCTCTGCTATAGCGACAATAAAATACAAAGCAAGAAATAGACTACTACTACTACTCAATTGTACATGCAGCGCTTGTACACTTTCCTCTACGGAATCTCTAATGAATTGGTACATGCCGGAAAGTGCGTGTATATGTTGTGAATCTAATGTGAAGTTCGTTTCTGTGTAATGTTTGTTATCTGTAGTGTTGCCTTCTGTCAAGAAATAGACCACAAGACCTTGAGGAGAATTTACGTGTTTTGTTGCCAACTGTAAGGCTTGATACCAAGTATCTGTGCTCTAAGCATCAATCACAAGTTTCATATTAATGATTAATCGAACAAAACTTTATTGATATATTTTTACTTGGTGATTTTTGTTGTAGTAAACTGCATTCTGTATTCAAGGAAGGATGCCCCAAGTTTTTAATCTTATTCCCGAGGGTGCTGCAAACTTCAAAAGGTTGGGAAACACTGGCCTAGAGAGTTGAATTTTTTCAGAACAGTTTTCTTTCTTGGAATCATCTTTGCATCAGTCAACTGTTTAAATCTTTCTATTTAAAGTGGCATCTTCTAATAAATCGTCATCTAGTGGCAATGTCATCTTTGGCCTGACAAGAAAAGGGTTCAAAGGTGTCACTTTGGACCCTACTTAACCACTAATTCTACTCATTAAAATATGCACAAAAATATCCAGCGGAATTATTACTGGTCAATCAAAAAAATTTTAAACATTAATATTTTGAATGCCAATAGAAGCCAAGAATGATAAAAATCCCACAACCCTAGAGTGTTATTGATGTCATTCAAACATCACATGATAAGGTACAACATACACAAAGAAAGAGGGAAAAAAGAGAAAAATAACTGGTTTTCTAGAAGAGAGAAGCTGGAAAGGGAAGAAGGAAACGCACACAAAAGCGCTAAATTCAAAAAATAATTCTTTCTTTGCTTACACATTATGCTATTTTGTCTCCCATAGCTATCTTTTATTGTTATTTTCTCCCCATTTGTCCCTTTTTTTTTTTTCTTCTCGTCACTTAGTATTCAACAGAAAACAAAAAAGAGAGCTAGAGAGTGAAAAGAAAATTTTATAGATAAGGCCAAGTAATGTGAAAGGCGATGTGTAGCCAACTGTTGTAATTTTTAACAATTTTTTGCAGCTTTAATAATTGAACTCCGGCTAATTTTTGTTTTTATATATTTCTGGGTGAGAGATGAATACAAGGATGACGTCACTCTCCGCTACCATACGAAGGTTTTAACAACTGGCTGTTGCGAAGATATATTTTGGAAATTCAGCGGCCCCAGCAGGGGGTCATCCTTCTATAAAAGTCGCCATCTGGTGGCAGCGTCAGCAGTTGTGAGCTTGGCCTGAGTCTGGTCCGGCCATCCATGTACGGTCCCTTTCAGTGTACACAAGCTCCAAGGAAAGATTGAGAGATTCAGTGCCTCTGTAGTCTAGCAGTCTAGGGCATTCACCCGGAAAGTGAAAGGACGTGGGTTCGATTCCCCACAGGGGCCGCTGAATTTTCTCTCTTTCCAAAATATATCTTCGCAACAGCTAGTTGTCAAAATCTTCGGAGAGATGAATATACTTTAATTTTTCCATAATTTTTTGAGGATGACACCTTTGGGTGCTTTCCTTGTGAGTTAGGTCTGGCTGTTCACGTACAACCCCATTCAGTGAACGCAAGCTCTAAGGAAAGAGGGTTTGTTGCCTTTTGTAGCCTAGTGGTCTAGCGTACTTATCTGGTAAGTGAGAGGATGTGGGTTTGTTTCTCTGCAAAGGCATTTAAAATTCTCTTTCCTGGATTTTTATTTACATCAGCCAGCTGTGGAAACCTTTGTATTTTCTCATTATATACAGAGTGTCCCAGAATTCGACAGCCAAAAACCCAGGATTATAACTCAATTTTTTGTGGGATACAGGCATTATGTGAGTTTTTTCTATTTTAATTTATTGTAAGGAACATGTATTACTTCAAGGCGTTCTGGCCTATTCAATAACTTTCTATCATCTTCCAATGATTTTAAAGCTTCATCCCATAAAGTTTCCATTGTTGGCTTGGATTTCAAACTGAAATCTCTGGGTTCTTTATTTTCCAAGCAATTTGTCGTATCTTCTAACACATGCACTTTGCTTGCCAAGCACCAGTTTTGAGCAGAAGTGCAAGAAGCTGTTGACTGTGATTCTTCCTTAAGAACTTAAATGACAAAAATATTAGAATTAACAAAAGTAAAATGATATAGATGAACCAAAACATTAACAAACATTATTCAATGCATGAAAACATTCATCCAAATAATTGTTTGATTACTAATTTATCCGATGATTAGCCAATCATCTGGCCATGACATAGCCAGCAGCCATGATAGTATAAAGGGAAATTAATTGGCCAGATGGCTAGTAAATGACAGATAAAAAGATCATAGCATCTTTCTGATGCTTCATTTTTCATAAAAATAAATACCATATTTCTTGGAATAAGTATTGAAGTATAAAAAAAAAAGAAACTGCTAAAATATATTGGTGAGCTTAGCTGAGAAATACATTGACGTGCCCACTACACCTTCAAAACCAATAAAAGTACAACTTTATAGATGAACCAAAACATCATGAATCAGGATAAGGAATCTGGGACAAAATTCAACTTCAATGTAATTACTGTTTTCTGGTGTATTTCAAAAACAAATATTGAAGAGAAAATTATTGCTGAATGTCCAGAACCAATTTTGAATAGGTGAAATGCAATTCAATAAGTTGATATTTGAGTTTTTATATAATAATGACATATTCAATTTCCTTGAGATTGTGTTTTTTGAGAAAAGAAAGTTGACATAAGCATCACATCAGTGTAATTGCCAAAACAATGCGCAACTGTGTTTTGAAAGATGAGGAACTCTAAATGATATTCTAAGAGATATGGTAATCTATTTACAGGGTGCATAGCTAACTCCTCAAACTGCAAATTACTGGCAAACTGTTGATTTAGAGCATAGTTTCCCAACTTTTTTTGTCCCATCGCCCGCTTCTTCAGAAATTTTTTTCTCCCATTGGCCCCAACGCAATCTAACCCATAGGATCCTATGTTATACCCGTAGCTTCTACCGCCCCCTGAAACATTCCATCGCCCCCCAGGGGGCATTAACGCCCACGTTGGAAATCACTGATCTAGAGGCATACTTCCAATTAGAAAAGGTATCCAAATAACGTGTGAACCTCAGATACGAAATACAAAATATTTTACAAATACAAAAATTTACTTCTTACATGAACACCCTGTACTAAAAAAAACCCAATTAAAAAGTTGTTGCTCAGTCTCTCCCATAGCCAACAAAAGAAATTCTACATTTCCAAGTCCAATATTTGCTGAAATATTTGAATTCAAAAATCTGAGAAAAGTTAGGGAAAACAGTATAAATAAAAGGAAAATGCTTTTTCCTCTCATTTATTATTTTCCAAATTTTTCTTCATATTTTTATTTCACATATCTCAGTGAATATTGCACTTAGAAACGTGGAATTTCTTTTGTAGGTCTCAGGAGATACAGGGCAATAACTTCTAATTGGGTTTTTGAGCACAGGGTGTTTGCATAAAAAGTTAATTTTTTTGTTTTAATAACAATACAAACCTTTGTAATATGAATGACGTATCCGAGGTCCACATGTTATTTGATACTTTTCTAATAGGAAGTATGCCCCTAGGACAACAGCTCACCAGTAATTTTGAGGAGTTAGCTATGCACCCTTATATAAAATAATATGTCCTGTCGGACTGATTCATTCATCATCACTGAGCTGAAATCCCTGAAACTATAAATATGAAATTTGATCAGTAGTTTTATTTTATATTGTAGAGACTCACTAAGAAAGGATGTTTCAAAATTCAAAATCCTTTAAAGGGGTCACAATCATGGGTGATAACTGGTCATATATTTCACAGGTGTTAAACAAAATCAGACAAAAAAAGATACTCAGAGCAGCCCTGCCACCTTTATATAGACACAAAATTAATCGTACGTTTGGAGGGGGGGGGGAAGGGACTAGTATATAAAATTATTTGTAAATGATACCTTTGAGTTTTTGCTTCAGTTTATTCATCTCATCTAAGACTTTTTTGTTTTCCGGAAGAGAGATTTTTTCAGCATAACTGGGCTAAAAAAATATATATATATATTATGAATAAATTAAAATAAAATATTACCAAATGATTCCAGAAAGTTATATAAAGCTTACCTTGTATCCATGTTCTTTCTCAAACTTTTTATCAAAATGCTTCAGTTTTTTCTTCAGAGCTGAAATATGAAAGCAAAAAAAAAAAAAATGGTTAAAGAGATGTTAGGTGTGTGATTAGTCATCAAATAATTTTTATGGTGAAGCTTGATGACTTCAAAAACACATACTTACAGCGAATGTTCTTTGAAAGTATTTTCAAAGAGTCACCATGTCCATCCTCTTTAATAGTTAATCTGAAAAAAATTGAAACATATATGATAAGAATTTGAGCATTTATATACTAGCACACACATTTCTACACTTATTAATATGCTTCAATATTTGCTGGCATGCAAGACATTTTTTTCATTCAAATAATTGATGGGCAAAAGTTTTTGAGTGTACGAAAAAATAAGTGTAATACAAAGATAGAGATAGACTTGAAGGTCTGGGGAGAGCACAATAATCAATTCAGGGAGCATTGCCCTCCCTCCCCATATCCCGGGCCTATGGTCTTATGTGGTAACTGTCAATTGCCAAAATCCTTGATTATCTCAATCCTAAAATAATTGAAAATATTTGGAATTTTGTGTAAAGTGCATATACAGACTTAAGAAGATTAGGGAAGATTCACACATATTTTTCAAGCTCAGGAGACCTGCTACATGAATAAGTTCGAAAACTTGATATATGTATACAGAATATTCAGAAAATTCTTATTCAGCCATTTTTTTCTCAACTCTACTCACAGACAAAAACTCCCAATTACAAAAATGTTCTGAATGAGGTAAATATTCAGATTATGGTGATTTACATAAACAAGTTAGTTTTTGAAAAAATTACAAAATTTAACTTTTTATATTTTCCCCAAGCCATATTTTAAAAAAAGTTTTTCTAATCAAAAAAATATGGTTAAAGAAAACAACTTTCATTCCAGTACGACAAATATTGACTGAGATATAAAATTTTGAAGTTTAAGAGGAGATTCAGGCGTCATTTACAAACTGAACAGCAAAATAGTTAAATTTGTATTTGACCAAATGATGAGATATAGGTTTCAAAAAAGAGGTTTCTGATGTTAATACATTGATATTAGTATAATTTGTAGTGTCTAAAAAAGTAAATAGCAAAACATACAAAAATCATTAAAATGATTTATTCTTTCCAGACCACCATTGAAATATTACCATTTTAGTATTACATTAAGGAAGACTAATCTAATTAAGAAATATATGATATCGCTGAAACAAACTTAAAATTGAAATGCACAAGAAAAATTACTAGTAGGAAAAATAAGAATTACTCGAAGCTGTCTTGTTCTCCAGGTGGAGAAGGTGGTATGCTTGGATCAATATTTACGCTACAAGAAAAATATATATAAAATTAGAAATTTTTAAACTAATTTCAAACAATCAAACCATGAAATAATCCAAAGTAATCAAGAAAATTATACATAAAAACATACTGTGGCACACGACTTGAGAATTAATTGTGCAGCATACTTTAGTATTTATTTATACTTGTTCCTTTCTCATCAAAATAGCCCTTACTGTCTAGTCTCGTGCTGTCAATTACATTTGTCTTGGATGTTTGTGTGAACAATGGTTTACAATGCTTCTTAAAATGTGCTTGAGTTATAAGTATGGAAAAGTGTGTATAACCTGATAGATATCCTTGTGCAAAAATTGAAAATTCACTTATAACAAGAAGTCAGTTACAATGACAATTTTCCCTGTGATTGTAAAGTGTCTTTATAAAAGATGACATAACACACTTTTACTGTATTCGCTCTATAAGAAAAACATTCTGGACCAGAAAGGAGAAGGTAGTTCAGAGAAAAGTGTTGATGCTGTTTGTCAAAGAGGCAAAAAAAAAAAAAAAGACACATAGAAACACGTGAAACATTTCTCACATAAAACAAGAGAGAGAGTATTGCTTAAAAATACCTTCGATGAGAAAGATATGGTTTAAATGCACTGGGAGATAGAGGAGCCTCATACGATCTGAAAAAAAAATTCTAAATGAAAAATTCACATTTAAGATAATTTTCTACATTAACATATTAATAATAAAAAATTAATATAATTTCCTAGCATCCACCATGACATTGTAATTAACTTTTAACAGAGTATCCATCCAATTAAAGCAAGGATCTCTAGCCTAGTGTTCAAAGGCACATCAGCACTCACTACAGCACCAAAGAGTGCTGGATGCTTGTGTGATGTTTGCGAACTCTGGATTACCACCTGACTTTAACCATCCTATCAAGTTGCATTCAAGAACTCATGTTATGATGTTTATAGTTTAAGCATTCGCCTGAGTTGTCATAAGAGTGTTCTTCTAATGCTGGGCATAATGCATGCTCCCAACTTGAACCACTGTGAATTAAACAAAAACAAAAAAAAAGATTTATTCATAAATATGGCACCACAGTTGTTTTTAATCACACAAAGTCTAACTAGATTGCCATTTAGAGTTGCGTGGGAAGGTTTAAGTGACCAATTGGTGTACACCAATGCCATAAAACAACCTAAAGTTACTTCAAGCTTGTGGTCTGTATTGACAACAAAGAATGGCAGGTTATCTGAAGAGAACGAGTTTTTTCTACTGTATTAGCAAAAAAAAAGTCAATTTAGACAGAATTTGATAAAAATGTTGGATGTACAGGGGTCAGCACGGATCATGGATTCAAAATTAGTGAAAATAGTGACCAAAATGTTTGAAAAAGTGACCAAATAGTGACTGAAATGTTTAAAAGTGACCAAATAGTAACCGAAATATTTTTAGAGAGAGAGACCAAATGGACAATGAATTTTTATTACCAAATTGAATGAATTGAAATTGAATTTAGTTTTACCTTTTCATTTCAATAGAACTCATTGAAATTGCTTTTTTTACATAATAGATAGAAATAATTAAATCAAACTCAAACGCATTCTGCTAACCAGAAAAGTTTTGAATAACTTATCAAATTTATCAACAACTATGTGTGAGAGAATAACTACATTACATCCTTTTTAAGTAACAGCAGCAATGCCTTCCCCCATGTTGCTTTCCACAACCCATCTTAAAATCAATTTAAGCAGGAAAAACTTCAAAGCGGGAAAAATTTTTTCCCATTCAAAGAAGGGAGAAAAATGAAATAACACAAAATTTGATGAGAGAATTTGTCCCATCTACATTCCAGTGGATTTTTCATTCATGTTATGCTATGAATGGCAGTATACAAAATGTACTCAAACTTTTTTTAACTAGTACAAATTTGATTTACATACCTAGGTTTGTATAATATGTTCCAACAAATTTTAAGAAATTTACTTAATGATTAAAAACCATAAAATTAAATTTTTAACATTTTAAATTATTAAATTAAAAAATTACTTAAATTACTGAATTATAAATTATTTAAATTATTAAATTGAATAAAGTATTCAAATTATTAAATTAACTAAATTATTTTAATTATTACATGTTGAGGGAGGGGCAATCCACCCTCCCCCCAGCGTCAATGGCAGAGCCTACTGATGTATACATATATATGATGTATATCAATTGTCATCGTGCCACACCCCTAAGACCTTAAAGTATCAGGCGGGGGCACCAAAATAATACTGTCCTTGGTTGAGGGAAAAAATAAACCAGTTTTGAAATTTGTAAAAATATATATTTTTCCTTTTTTTAAACACAACATACACTCCTGCAAAAAAAAAAAACCACATTTACTCCTTTACCCAGAAACACAGGGGTGGGAAGTGACAAAGTCCATTTCGGAGCAGCTTTGAAGCAGCAAAATTCAGGATTCTGAGCAGTTTTGGAGCAGCAAATTCAGGATTTGGAACAGCAAAATATAGGATTCGGATCAGTTTTGGAGCAGCAAAATATAGGATTCGGATCAGTTTTGGAGCAGCAAAATATAGGATTCGGATCAGTTTTGGAGCAGCAAAATATAGGATTCGGATCAGTTTTGGAGCAGCAAAATATAGGATTTTGAGCAGATATTTATAAATTGGAGCAGGGAAATTAACAAGAATATTTTCGTTAACCCTGACCCCCTTTTCAAAATAGAATAACTGCAGTGTCTTTTGTTAACAAAAATCTTTTCATCAGCTTGTTTTTTGTTTTTGGTGTTTCAGGCTTTTGACACCTTGTTTGAAAGAGAGGCTGTCATAAAATTTTTCACACCAGTCTATTTAAGATGATTTTTGCTTACTGAGGGCACTATTTGCTGTCTTGAACAGCAGCACTTCAAATGAGCAAAAAATTTTCTATAAGTTTTTTATACTCGGAAAGAAATTGTTGCAAAATGGGGGAGAATTTCGGAAGAATCAACACGACGTTTGGCGATTAAGTACGCATTATTTGGCGAGATTAGCGATCTGACACTCGTTATTCGGCAAAGTCTCTAAATTAACATTCGTAATTCGGCGAAAACACACTTTTTACTTCCGGAATGGAAATTTTTTTCACGAAACATCTGGATTTGACGATCGACTACAGTAATTTCTGCTGCTTCCCGTGGCGACTTTTTTTTAAACGGCAACTGACTCGCATTTGCACTTTAAAGCGCTTTTTTTTTTTTTTTTGAAGCCGAGCACAACTCAGGTCTATCGCCATGGGCAATTTACTACCTAGTGAGTTGTGCCGGAAGTGTAAGTATGTGTACCTAACAGTCTGAGTGCGTATTTAGTGTTATGTATGATTTTTTTAGTGCTGCCATCTATATCTCAGAAGTGAAGTGAGTGTAGTGTAATGACTGAATATTTATACTGTTTGTAGGACTGTCGCTCTCTGTGGCGAGACTTTTTAACGGGGAGATCGGCTCGCATTTGCGCCTTGAAGTTGGGAACCACAGAAAACCAACTTCAGCCGACCACCACTGGTGACGATGGGGCTCGAACCCGGGTCCCCGCGATGCAAGTCCGTCATTATGACCACTCGACCACCACAGCGGCGCACTTTGAAGCTGAAAGACCATTGCAAACTATCTTCAGTTGCACAATCACGGATATTATCAGGGTTTCACGATGGAAAAGCCGATAGTTTAAATAAGGCGTACAGTGGAATATATATAAAACACGCTCTTAGAAAGAATCGTTTCACGGTAAGCAGGAACAAAAAATTTTTGGCGTCCTTTAAGAAATTCTGGGCATACGAAGCAAAATTAGCTATTTGGCGCAGAAAAATACGAAAACACTATTGGAGCAGGATGGCGCAAGATGTTAATTTTGGCGCGGTGTTCCTACCCCTGGAAACAGTATAATTTTGGCCTCTCCCCCCCTCCCCGTAATTTTTAACAGAAAAAAAGACTCAGCGGCCTTCCCCGGTAAATTTCCCATGAACCTTGTAAGCACCAACGTGGCGACTTTTTTTCAAGCCAAGGAATCGCCGTTTTACGGTAGTCAATTCAAGATGGCTGACAAAGGGCACATAAAAAATTACAAAAAAATATATAATTTATAATATGAATTAACCTAATATGCGAAAATCGATAGAAACATATCGGGAAATACGGAAAATTAGGATGAAATGAACACAAAAATCGAATCAACAACATACGGGGTTTATAAATGCGGTTGATACAGAGTTTATGGATGCTGCTGTCAGGGCTACCTATTTTAGCGCGAAAACAAGTCGCCACGTTAGCGCTGACTCCTCCCGTAACTTTCAACGAACAAAAATAGTGAATTCGCCCCCATCCGGGACACCCGATTTACCATGGCCGTAATACAATTGTTTTTTATGGAGGGGAAACGTAATTTTACTGCCCCTTGACTGTGAAATTCGATAATTTTGCAAAGGAATTTTTATTGCCTTTTCTTAAATATACCATTCCATCAAAAACGCCGTCCAAGGCATTGCCCCCCCCCCCACGCTTTTGGATCTGATCACGGTATGTAGCAATCCGGGTCGCAAGTACGAACGAAAATTTACTATCGCTCGGGGCCGGTATCCACTCTTTTTAACAGAAAATGAGTAAACTCGGCACCTTTCCTCGTTCAACACCCGTGGAACCAGACCCCCGCCCTCTCCTATTGCGGTCATAACAGACTCGAGACAAACGTTTTAATAACTTCCGAGGTCTAAAAATAAGATTTTTTTACACATCAAGAATGGCGCGCAAGATGTCGATATTTGTTGGGGGGGGGGGGGGGCAGAGCGTACCGACTGAGCTGAAGAAAAACAATGATCAGAAGTTCATTTTGAATTCTTTTTCCATAAAAGTTGCAAAAACAAAAAACAAGATCATTTTCGTTGATCAAAAATACGGCCGGCAATCAAAAGGGAGAAACAAATCGAATCCCGACATACATCCATGCGGAAAAAACAGACATCTCACCTATAGAGAAAAAACCAGTCTATATATCCGTGCTCCCGTGAGGGTACGCCGCCGCCGATTTGCATACAGCGTCGGAACAACCGGTTCCCGCACGTGCATGGAGAGAAAAAAAAAGGAAAACAATCCAACAATATTAAGTCAACAATCAGTATCGTGAAGATGCTCTAAATTAAGTTATGGCCCGGGCATAAAAAAAATTAATATGAAGCCCTTTAAATTAGGAAAAAAATGTGAAGTAGGGGCCAGCGCTCGGTGTGCCCATCGATAAATCCGCCTCTATAGTTACGGCTCGCATGCACGTTAACTGAGTTTTTTATCAGCCTGATGACAAATTTTCATCTGATTTGGAAACCTTTGTGTTAAACTAAACGTTGAATTGCAGGATTCTGTGATCTTTTCATAAATAGTTCTCCTTTCGATCAAATTTGGGGGTACGGTTTCTTGCTGAGATTTAAATCCAGTTAGAAAAATAGTACGAATTTTATTTGTCGATAGATCGCGATTTTCAATCGGATGATTTTTTTTTTATTGTAAGTAAATTCAAAATACATGCGAGCTTCTTTAACCTTGGCCAGCTACAAGAGTATTCTCCAAAGCGTATTAATACGCTTAATATGTATTAATAATACGCGTCTTTAATACGCGCTTTGGTATTCTCCCGCTGCGCGTAAGTTAGTTTCTGCACGGGCTCTCTAATCGTCATTTCAAATAACATTTAAAAAAATTAACAAAAGTAACGATAGAACAAACAACAAATGTAACTTTCTCGATGCTCCAAGAAAGGAATTCGGCCCTTAGGACTATAATTTTTTAAAACAAATAAAATAAAGGATCAATTTTAAAATAAGATGAAAATGAAAGAACGAGTGAGCACGTGGGGAAATAAGAAAGAATGGTAGTATAGGGGGGAAAAAATTCTTTGTTGTAAGTACGCCTTTTATGCTAGTTTTTTTTCCGACCGGCTTTTCCATAAAATGACGATTCTTTAACCAAGGAGCTTTCTTTTTCCAAGCGCCTTGAAATCAAGTTATACTGACGTCACACGGTATGCTCCCGGGAAGATAAGATGCCTTCGATTGTAGTTCAATGAAGGGAGGGAGAAAATTAGCGATATTGAACAGGTAAAGTTCCTCCTTGAAGAAAAGAAAAACACTGACAGCAGAAAAGCGCGCGAGACCAAGGTTTTTTTGCTAAAAAAGTGGAAAAAGTGACCTGGGCCTGAAAATACGTAATAAAAGTGACCAGTTTCTAAAAAAGTGACTTTTAGTGAAAAAAGTGACCCGTGCCGAGCCCTGGATGTACAAAACAAACTTCTATTAAACAATTGTTTCGTGCATCCTGACTTTATTCTAGAGTTAATATATATTTTTCAATTGTTGTCAGAAATAAGTTATTGTAACAGCAACCCTAAAGTAAGTAGCTTTTAAAATTTGTCTTTTCGAGTGGGTTTATCTTTTTGATCAATTTCACCGATTTAATTATTTCCTGGATTTTTTTCACACAATCACAAACTTTATTCAATCAAATTCATTCAAAAACACAATACAATATAATGTATAATGCGATATATCTAAACATATGCAAGTGTATTGATATATATATGAGTTGTCAAGGGGTAATTATGCCCGTACTGACAACCAATCAATGAAATTAATGATCATAGTCAAAACAATTTTCACAGTCATATACAATGTACATGTTAATAATAGTCATAAACATAAAGCAGCAATTTTAATTCAAGTACCGTATTCACATAGTCCCGTGATATACATTTAAAAATAGTCTTCAATGTTAGTGATAGCAGCAATGTAACTAAATAATTCCTTTTTAAATTTAGAATATGAAGCTATATTTGTTAATTCGAATGGCAAGGCATTGTAAATTTTGAGAGCTAAATAGACAAAGTGTTTCTTAAATATCTCTTTTCTATGCAAAGGGATTTCAAATATTTCACCAGGTTTCCTCAGAAATATGAATTTTTTAGAAGAGCATAAATTCTTATTTTTATGAAGTGTCAATATCGATTTGTAGACAACCAAGTGTCGTAAACTCAAGATTCAAGATGTCTTTGACTGTAGCACCAGAAGTCAAAACCAAATGATTTAAAAGTTTAAAAAATCTATTTTGAGAGGTTATGAAATTACGAATGAAATTGTAGATTTAGATTGTTAATTATAAATTATTATTAATTATAAATTGTTTAGATTTAACGAATGAAATTGTCAGTTTCGCCTAATTCATTAAATCAGGGTTTAACTGTACCACCATTTGAAGTTGGTTGACAAAAAGAATAAAATTTGCAAAGTAATAAATAATTCATACTTGTGCTGATTGGCCATTGCAGGGATCACATCACTATCATCCTGAACCATATTCAAAACTGGCCAACTCAATCTATGTTGTGCACGAACTGGTTCTGAAAAAGTATAAAAAGTTGCCTTGAAGTAAAAACTTGATGCTAATTTGAAAATAAGAAAAACAACTCTATGGTGGCATTTCACTACATTGTCATGCTGGGGGGGGGGGGGAGTCTACACATGTAAAAGAGGAATAAGAGAGAACTTAAGCTTATGCACATAAAATTTATGCACGTGAATTTTTAAACTAAATTATCGAACCTTGTTCAAAATATGAAAATTTGTTTTACAAACATATTTTTCATAAATGCCTTAAAGCAAGGCCATAGCGAGAGGGGGGGGGGGATTGGGGAGTCTGCCCCCCTCAAAATAAGAGTAAATAACTGAAAAAGGGGAAAAAGATGGTCAAATCTATTGTTCTATCACTGGTGGTCCCCCTCCGAATGAAATTTCTGGCTATGGGCCTGCTTTAATGCTACTCCCAATTATATAGTCTCGCTCTCTCTCAATCATTGTAAAGTTTTAATTAAGCATATTAATTGAGAATTTGCCTAAAAACCTCACTTTTATGACAATTTTAAAGATATTGTGTAATTTATATCTTCTTAAAGCTTTACATGGTCATCAGTTATTACAATGACTGTGTATTCCATTAAAATAACTGGCACTGTTTTCCTATTTATGCCATGTTATTTTTTATCCAACATAATGGCCTTCAAAGATCATTCAATTACAACATCCAAACTCTCTACTCTTTTTTTTGAAAAAGAATGAATAGTCAGTCCTTAAGCATGTTTGTGACCCTTTTACACATTATTTTCTACCATACACCAACACAGGTCATCTTGCCACAGGAAAATTTACTACCCATTAAGTTGGGTTAGAATTCTCTTGCTCTAAAGAAAGTACTTCTACAGTGTAGAGCTGCTCTGGTAGTAGAATGCTTTTACTCCTTTCAAATTCTGGTTGGGGTGATGCATGTGCACATGTAATTCTACCCTTTTTCTGTGGCCAGAAGGGACTAGATAGGGCACATTGTGGAAGCGCCATCTATTGGCAATCACCTAGTATTTAAGAGGGAGCAATTTCTTTTTTTTCAAATCTCTGGAATTGAGCTCACAGATCTGATGCTTGCTCCACAGTGGTAGTCAAGCATCTTGCCACTTAGACCACACTTTTCATACCAGAGAATTCTGTATAATGTTTTTAATAGTAAGACATGGGATTTCTGATAAATAGCTGCGTGATTGTAACCATCCTTCATTATTTCTCGAAGTTTGGGAGTTTCCTCAGAATCCTGATTGAAGAGAATGGGTATGAAAGGTCCTGACCACAACATAAGAACACGTCATCCAATAGGCATTCATAATTAATCACTTTTCTGCAGATAAGAGAAGACATTTTCATCGCTAATGCTTACATTATAAAATAAGTAATATAATTTTTTTGTTCCATCCAAATATAAAATTTTCTTGAGAAGAGCTGAATTTTTTCTTTTAGACATTTCATATAACAGCTACCCAATACAACGTCTGTTTTCCATAAAACAATGAGGTTATTATAATGAGAGTCAACTTTATGATCATTAATCAAGTTACATGTTAAGCTTATGAATATCTGACTCACCAACAGAATCGAAAAGTTTATTCCAGCTAAGTGACAAAACACTACGAGAATCTGCATCTTCAGCATCATCTTGAATTGAAATTGGACAGCTCACCGATCGAGGAAATGGAGATAACTCTGCAGAATACATTACATCAGAGCAAGGAGTATCACACTCATCATATTGCAAGGCTTCTTCGCTGTCATCAATGCATTCTTCCTCAACTGATTCCATTCCCTTTTAAACAAAATTATACCATGTTGAGTATAAAAGTTATTTGGAAAGATAATTTGACTTATAACAGATCACAAAAAGTAGGGCAAAACTGGAATATCCTGCAAGAAGTATAATAAAAGCCAAGTACATTTGCATTAACACAGATATCTGTATAATACATTCAGGGAAATTGATCATCATACAATAATACAGTGGAACTTTGGTTAACCAGCTTAATTCATTCCATGAACGTGCTCGTATATTGAATCAAGCTTCCCCCAATACAATGATGTTTGCATATTAACTTACTCTAAAAGACAAGAGAGAGGAGAACTACCTTTTAGGACAATTTACGGACTCACTGTTGTCTTCAAACGTATTCTTTTTGTGCGACTTTGAAAAGGAACCTATCCAGTTACACTTGCTTTTGCCACCTTTTTTAGGATTTCTTGGAAATGGGAAATTGCATTTTATCATTGGCCAGATTCATTGCTTGCACTGCTACAGCTTTACTTGGGTGGCTCTTTTATACATTTTGCACAGATTCCCACATTTTATACATCTCTCCATTCTCTATTCTGTTTGTGCAAACAAGAAAAATCTTATCGAAAAAAATCTTTCAAAATTCTACTGGGGGGGGGGGGGATTTTTCAGCAAAACACTGCAAAAGGAACATATAAGATAACTAGAACTATGCAAAATTACATTTTTAACATGCAATTCATCACACGCTGTTGAATATTTCATGGAAACGCTTCAAATGTAGGTGAATAAAGAATAAAAAAAATTGCTAGTAATTTTTTTAATGCTATTTACAATGACAATAAATGTTGCTCAATGTGTCCACTATCAGCATTTCTAAAATTTGAAGCCGATAAACAATCTATCGGCATTCAACAGCTGATCGCATCTGGTCATTTGTGATGCTTTGCACATGAAGCATAATACAGTTTTGCTGAAAGCATTCCCAAGAGAATTTTCGCATGATCTTTATATATTCCTTTTCCATATCTTTTTTGAATAATCTATATACCAATTTTGGTGTCAATCCAATGAATGACTGGAGCTACAGAATTCTCTGAATAGGAAAATTTTAATTATGGTCATTTTGTATATAGAATCAGGTCATGATTATGATACTGAACAATCAGTTTAGTCACTCTCTTTCTGAAAGAAATTTCTAGTTCAAACGGTTCTGAATCATTTCTAATTCAATGTTTGAATTATTAATAAGGCTTTCAATTACTTTCATAACTTAATGTCATCAATACTAATATAGTATAAAGCCTGAATGTTATTCCTTACAGAGATATCTTTGCTAGAATTGTGCTGAGAATCAGAAAATTCAAGTTCACGTCGTTTTGGGTTCGGTGGGTGGGGACTTGAATCACTTTCAAAACAAATTGGTCTTGGAAGAAGAATTAACAGCTCATGACATTCTGTGAGTTTCTGAAAACAAAAACATGTTTGATAATTACATTAAAAGAAACATTAGAAATAAATTTTCATGAGCACATAAAACATTTATACATGCTAATTTTTTTTTTGTTTTTTTGTGTAGATTTTATCATATTATTCAATACAATGGAAAAAAAAAAGAGGTAGATTGATACACTAATTTTTACAATTAGATCAAAATTGCACTTAGCTTATTTATTTAGTAAAATCTATAAATTTTTATGTTTAAAAAAATACCTTTCCAACAGATTTTTCTTCACTTGAAATATGTTGTGATAACTGTTTTTTTTCACGTATTTCACCTTTTTGAGACTCTATCAGCTCAGTGTGCAGAGTTGAAAGAGCTATTTCTTTATCTTGGATAGGAGTGGGCGACTCAACATAAATTTTATCTTTGCGTTTTCTTGTGGAAAAAATAGACAATGCTGGGGAAAAAACCATTAGATAATTATTTTTTTTTGCTTTTCAATCAGTTCCAAAAACATGAAACTCGGCGATAGACAGAAAAGAAAATATGATACAAGAAAAGTACCTACATCATTTTTAGAACAATTAATAACTTTCAGTATACGTGAGGCCCATGTGATTTAAAGAGTTTTTCCTTTACCACATTTCATTTGCACAAGTGGCAAGCATATTTAACAATAAAGCTTGGAACTCTTATACATTTTCTCTGTTTGACAGTTCTGATAGGATCAGTTGAGCATGAGTTATGTGATTGAAAGTACATCTATTTTCACAAGATATCAAAAATATTTTTTTTCTTGAAAATGCTTGCCACTCATGTGAATGAAATGAAAAAAAAGACAAAGATTACAATCATGTTGGCCTAATATCTAGAAAGTAATGAATTTTTCTTTAAATTATGGCTGTGAAAGACTTGTATGTTTTATTATATCATTTTTGTTTTTTTGGCATACCTGAACTATTTTTTACAAAATTTTCCGGTACTGCTGATGACTTATTTTCAGAGCAGACATCTTTGATTACTTTCAAATGTCTGAAAGAAAAAAAAAGTTGCATTCAGATTCAACTATCCCAAATCTTTTCTAATGGCAAACCACTCACGCAAGTTTACTAAAGCAGAAAGATCAGAATATACTTATTAGGTTAAATAATAAAAAAAAAACTAAAAAAAAAAAAATTTAGACACCATTGATGTGACATACCATTTAAGATGAAATGCATAAATATTTTATTGATGCATGTATACTTATCACTAAACTTTTCAAAATGGGTAAAATCATTCTATCTTGATGTGAAGAAAAGTTGCCAGCTCTTAATGGAGCCTTTCATAAGCAATATTTTTTCCTAAATACAATAATTTACTTGCATACTTTATTACTATTATGCTTTGAAATCAAAGTATAATATATAATATTTAAAGTATCTTTATGAATTAAAAAAAAATTCTGTTCCTTCTTTTTTTATTGTCTGATATTTTGAGTCTTAGATGTTTTCATATTTTAAAGAAATTTTATAAAGTTTTCACATCAAATTTTTAAACTGATTAATAATGAATAATTTGTATCACTGTACTTTAGATACATCTTACACATATCTAGAGAAATTGTTTTTCTTTCTGTAAGAGTTTAAGGTTTTTTCTTTAAATTTATCACCATAAATAATCTCTTGCAGATTTTTTAATGGTGAAATCTAGTTGCATTTACATTTTTTAAGTATTAAAATGACTGAATAATTAATACCTTTCAATTAAGAGTGTAGGTACACTTCTATTATAGTTGCTGTCTCTTTCATCCTTTAGATTTACATCCATATGAGGAATCATAACATTAAGAGGTTTCAAATTAATCAAAGGTGCAATCGATGATGGCAGAGGTGCAACCTAAAAAAAAATTATTACAAATACACAAGAAAATCATTAAAGAATGAGTTTCTATGCACTATAAGAAACACATATATTTATGATTTATAAAATGGCATTACACTGGATAAGAATATAATTTAATCATAAAATTACAAGCAAAATGGCAAAAACTGCTATAAATATTTTAACACTTTTTTACACATGCATTATGATACTGTAGATGTGTAAATTGGAAAGATTGACAAAAAAAAAACTTTACTGAGATGTGAAACAAATTACTGAAAATTTCTGTAATTAAAATCATTGGCATACAAATTTAACCAGCTACAATTGACAATCCATCTACAGAAAACTCCTGATCTTAATTATGTGAGATGGTTCAGAAACTTTAAGTTATTAGAAATTATTTCAACAGAATTTTTGAATGACATTTTTTGGGCATTTTTGCTGCATTTCAATCATTCATCATTTGATGTGCATGCATTGAGGCACATTGATACATTGTAAGCACAATAATTGTATTTTATCTACAGGTCCATAGCCAGAAATTTCGTTTGGAGGGGGACCATTTTCATTTCAGGGGGGGGGGGGGGAGAGAGGACCAAAGTCACAGAACAATAGATTTGGCCATTTTTTCCACCTTTTCAGTAATTTTTTCCCCATTTCGGGTGGGGGGGGGGAGCCAGACCCCCCAAGTTCCCCCCTTGCTACAGCCTTGTTTGCGTACAATGCACAGACAGTGTGCTATGCACCAAAAGAACACTATATGTAAGGTATCTCAAAAATATAAGGATAAACTTTCAGGAGAGGTAGGCATCATCTGAAAGAATAAGAATTGCATTGAAATCCATGTCCAGAAATGTGACCATAATCCAGGAGGCGACACTGTTCATCAGTGTGCAAGAAATTTCTGGTTTTTTTATTTGAGCAGTAGCCACTGTACAAAGAGCATGCATGGGTAGGAATATGAACACAGCTATATGAAAACAGCTGGCAGACATATACCTTGTGCAAGTATCTATTATTTAATATGCCCTTCGTACCAACTACAAATTTCCCATCTACCGCACTGATGCACAGCTCTACCTACTTGCTTATGGCGACGTTTCCAGATATAGGTTTCTATGTGCTATTCTCATTCTTTGATATCTACCACCCCTAAAAGTTTGTCCCAATATTTTTGAGACACCCTGTATATATCTGTATACCAGAGGTAAAAAAAAAGACACTATGTCCATTTTTACCAATGTTGGAATAACGCCATTAATTGGCTGAACTTTCGTTACACTACACACATAGGTATAGGTCACCAAGTCCTATTTCAATAAATAACAGAGATATTCACTTTAAAACAAGTGAGCTCCATAGAAAGCCATAATAAAAAAAAAATCTTTAAATGGCTCGTATGTAAAATGTCTTTTTTGGCACATGGTGCCCTTTACCTCCTGCATACAGATATATACAATGATAACTATCGACCCCCCAATAATTTTACATACATGATTCCTTGCAAAAAACTAATATAGGAAAGTGTTTTCTGTTTTAGGGGATCCGACAAATATTTACTGAGTTATGATGCTTTGAATTTTTGTCACTGGCAATTTTTATAATGGTCAGTTACATGCCAAACATTCAACAAAAGTAAATATCTCTGCCAGCAGCAGGTTGCAACTTCTTGAAAATGAACTGAAGTATTCAATCCCTCAGAAACCAAGTTCAGCCTTCTTCTTTCATGGCTGGTGCTTGTTCTTTCAATGTGTAGTGTGATATTATAACCTTCTTGTTATGAGTAGCTTACATGTAATTATGTGCGAAGTAGCTTCATCCACTATATTGGCAAATTTATCACCAGATTTGTAAAGTGCTAGCCAAATAAGATCTACTTGAAAATTTTTTAAACCAAATAAGACACTTTTTTGCCAAAATGTGGTAATATGTTCTCTTTCACTATCAAATTAAATTTTTTGAGGGAAGATGCATACAGTGCGTAGTGTTTACTATGCGATCATTTTTCTATGCTACCATTTTAATGACATTAAGTGTTGATCAATAAAACAGAGCAATATTTTTTGTTTTATTTTAAAATTTCATCAAAGCAGTTACATGTAAAAAGCTTCAACGAAGATTGTAAAAATGGTAGCTTGACGAAGGTGACTGGTGGAAACAGTAAAACAATAACAATGATTCAATCATTGATCATTTTTGTTGCATCACGGTCATTTTCTGCACACGAGGGCTAATTAGACTGGGACCTACAATTTACTGCTAATTCTGAATGGCAGGCTAAACAACAATTCAATCAGAAACTTTTAATCAAACTGATTATTTTATGAATTGCCATATTCAAAATAATTAGTGGCTTCAGATTTTTCCTATGAATGTTGAAAAACAAAGAAAAACTTTTTACTTCAAATTTTAAAATAAATCTATGAATGGGCACGTAAAAAGTCCCCTAATGCCAATTTTTAGAACAAAATAGTGACTCTGTTGATAGTTTGGCATTGAAACGGTTAATGGTTTCCAAACATTTCGGTTTCTTTTCAGACCAACATATCAAAAATTTAAACATGACATTGAGAGAACTCACCTGTCTTTCATCTGGAAAAATATTTTTTTTGCTCTTTCTATTAGCATGTAGAGGCTCTTCATCTTCAAAAATGGAATAATAATCAGATACAAATGTGCATGTGGCATTTCTTGCAAATGAAGAGAGAACAGGTGAATTTTCTGGACCCGCTCTATAAAAGTTATAGCAATTTTAATAAACCCAATTTGCAGTTTGATATCACAAAATTGATTCACTCAAGTTCTTATCACATCACAATTGGCGTGTTAAAAAATTAGAAAGCATCTTATGAATACAGAACTGCTAAAAATATGGTATAGTCCTAATCATCAGATTTTTTTGCAACAATGTGTGTGCGTATAAGCACACACATTGTTGCAAACTTGAACTAAGCAGGAAAATAAACTTCTCTTAATTATATTATTTTTACAGCAAAACAGAAACTATAATTTTTTTTCTTCACTAAATTTAAAGACAATTGCTATTTTAGCAGCTGCCCCACCTAACAGAAAACTAACGATAGAAAACACAGACTGGGATAAAAAAGTTTATCTTGAGAGCACAACTTTTGACAGGGGCAAAGTGTATATACACTATATAGCCATAGTCAGTGTTCAACTTGGAGTTTCAACATTTTTTTGAATTTCTTAAAAACTATTAGACGAATCGTCCTGTAATTTTGGGCATATAAACATAATGCTTGAACTCACACTTTCCAGTGCAGATTCTATCACATATGTTTTTAGGGGACCAACAAAAAATGTAAAAAAATATGTTTTTGATCAACCCTTATATTATAAAAAAGTAACTTTCACAGAATATTTACCTTGCTTTGTACAATACTTGAATTTTTTTAAAATCAATAATTAAAGTAACAAAACAATCAAACTAACAGTTTTGGAAAATCAATTATTATTCAGTTACTTTCAGCAAGTCCTGAAATTACAGTTCACAATATTGTGTATATCTTTCTGAATTTTCACGATGTTCAGCTGGAATTTCTATATAAGTAACACTTTATATCTAGCAACCAAATCATGAAAAATAAAATAGATATTCATGTGCATGTGTTACCAAAAACCATTTACTTAAAATGCTCAAAAATTTTATCAAATATTAAATTACCACATTTTAAATCACTTTACAGTGTCTCGTATGTATAGTGTCAAATTTTCTATGTTTCTATGTAAGTTTTGTAAAAATTGGTTAAAACTGCATGTTATAAGCAAAAAAATGTGATGAAAATTTTCTATGAAAAACATTTATATCTTTATGAATATACATGCTATTTTCACACAATACTTGTATGCATTTAATATAAGTATTGTACAAAGCAAGTTAAGTATTCTGTGAAAGTTACAAATCATTTTCAACTTTTTATGATACAGAAGTGATCAACATTTTTTTCAAATTTTTTGCCAGTCTTTTGAAACACTTGTGGCTGAATCTGCACTGGAAAGTGCGAGTTCAAACATGTTTACATGTCCAAAATTACAGACTGATTTGTCCAGTACTTTTAAAGAAATTTAAGAAAAATGTCTAAACTCCAAAGTAAACATCGACTTATGGCTATATATTATATACAGGGTGCATAAGTAACAGGGCATATGGCATTTTACTGGCGAAGTTGGGAAAAACATTAAATGTGGATAAAAAAGTTTCCCCATTTAATTTTTTTTCCCAACTTTCTTCCATCATTTGAATTTGAATATCTCAGTGCATATTGCACTTAGAAACGTGCAATTTTTTAATGGACACCAGGAGAGACAGGGCAACAAATTTCTAATTGGGTTTTTGGGCACACACACAGAGACTGTATAAAATATTTTTTAATAACTATACAATCTCTTGCAACATGAATGACATATCTCAGCACTACATATTATTTGGATACTTTTTCTAATTGGAAATATGCCTCTAGAGGATCAATGGTTTGCAAATGACTTGCCCTGTTACCTATGCACCCTGTATACAAACACTAAAACTGGGCGATATTGAAAATTTCAAGTTGCAATGTATCGCAACCTTAAATCACAATATAGTGACATATCGATATACCATCCTGACCATAAGCAGCAGATAAAAGTTTTTTATACAGGGGGGGAGCAGCGTGAATCACTGAGGTGCATAGTGAAGAAAAAGGGAATAATTTCAACCTCCACCCTCGTGCCCATGCTAATAATGAAAATTTTAATGAATGGGGGAAAGCAATGGGGGTGGTCACCCCGTCTGTCTGTATCTACCTATGTGGGGCTTTGACATGAGACTGGGGGGGTTGCAACTAAGATCAGTTAGTTAATATATGTTGATTAAATGTTGGGGGCTCTGAACAAACACTCCCACTTCATGTGGGAATCATGGCCTGATCTATATTTAATAAGTCATGCCCCCTCCAAAGGCCATGGGGCAGTTACCATGTTTTGTTTTTCCATGCTATATAATAATTTAATTTATATATAGCTTATAATATAATTTATAATATTACATATAATTTACTATAGAAGGGCCCATGCAAAGTCTCATTTAGGGCCTGCCTAGGGCCCCCTGATCTAGTGATAGACTAATGCAATTTTGGGGGTGTTAACAATACGTAAAAAATATGTTGCCATTGAAAGATGCAACAAACTGGGAGGGGACCTAGGGGTACGAGATACTCCCCCAGAGAATATTATATATATTTGCTCTCGGGGTGGGGTGGTCGTCCCTCTGCCCTCCTTTAATATACCAATGCTCTGATCTAGGATGTGGGAGCCATACAACAACTAATGGTGGGGCTGATTTATGAAAAAAAGGATGAAATCATAACTTTTTCCATAATTCATAACTGATGAACTTGAAATATCAGAAGACTTACTCTGTAATCACTACCCCTCCCCCCCCCCCCCATAAAGAAAAATCTCTAATAATTCTGTTTTCCGAGCATAGCTACTTCTTATTGATTTTTGTATACATGAGTTAAGTAAAAACATTTGTGAAAAATCAAATGAATTTCAAAAAAATAAATATCTTGATAGTAAGAGAGACCTGTGGCATCTACTCAAAAGTTCTGTGGATTACAACATTCCAAAAAAAACCCATTTTCACATAAAACAAGATGGTCACACGAGGAATCATGTGATCAGGTGACCTCACTTTATTTTTCAATAGAGTGCTGGAAAATTGGTTATCTGACTCCACCCCCCCCCCATGGGGGGGGGCAGATTCTTTTTAAATAATGTGATCCTCACGTATTCCTAAGGGATCAGCATGATCTATCCAGGGAATTTGTTAGTGTTAGTAGACATACATGCTCAAACCGGGATTCAAACCCAGACCTGCACAGTGAAAGGCTAACTCCCCAATCACTCGACTGTCAGGCAGCAAAGTGGAAGCTATGAATAGATCCTTCTTCTTTCCTCCTTATTTGCTGACAGAAAGCGATGTCAGCATTCACGCATGTGTACTCGCTCGCAAAATTGGTTCTACCATACCTGTTGATGTCTACATCAGATAAAAAAATATCATGCCATGCATATAAATGAACCTCACCAATAACTTGATGTAAGAACATCTGATTTCACAGATACCTCCTGCCAGTGTGTCCACTGAATTGGCATTGCAATGTTAGACATCAGAATTAACAATGCGTTGCCATGTTCAAAAGCAAGATATCGATGTGGTTACCATATATCAGTAGTTTATTATAGATCGATACATCGCCAGCCCTAATATTATACTTTGTCCCTATCAAAAGTTTTTCTGTTCTCAAAATAAACTTTTTTCCCCATCACAGTCTGTACTTGCAATCTCGATTGTTCTGTTAGGTGGGGCAGTTGCTAAAATAGCTATTGTCAAGCAATGTCTAATTTTTCTTTTTTTTAATTGGATAGAACACATGCCAAAAGTACAAAAGACAGACAGATGACAAAAACATGCAAAAATTAACATACACACATTTACTGTGTGACCCTTTTGGAACAAGACTGATTATAATCATAATAATAATCTGATTATAATTATATATATATATTTGTTTGGTATATACTCAGATTTTGACAAATACTTGTCAAAGCATGTAGAGAACATACAGAAACAATTTCCAGTAAGTTTGCTCATTGCAATATATCACATACCAGCAAGAATAATGTCACAACTCAAGAAGCCGAAAATTGAATAACCAAAATAAACTTAATTTTTTTAATGCCAAAGAGACTTATCTACTAGAGTGAAACTTTTGCTGCTTAATGGCCAGTTTTGTAGCTACAGGAATATCAACATTACTGACTTGCTCGCAATAAATCGCCGCTGTGGTGGTCGAGTGGTTATAGTGCCGGACTCGTGATGCGAGGATCCGGGTTTGAACCCCACAGTGGTGGTCGGCTGAAGTTGGTTTTCTGTGGTTCCCAACTTCAAGGCGCGAATGCGAGCCGATCTCCCAGTTAAAAAAAAGTCTCGCCACAGAGAGCAACAGTCCTACAACGGTAAATCATTCAACCATAACACTTCACTCATAGTTAGTAAAAACTGGGGCAGATGACAGCACTACACATAACAAGCATTACACAGAAACAAACTTTACGTCAGGTTGCACTACACGTACACGCACATTCCCGCATATACCGATTCGTTGGGGGGTTCCGCGGGGGGGGGGGTGCATGTGTGGTGTAGCAGTAGTAGGTAGGGGCTCTGGGATCCATGATGTTCTTAAGCAGCCACCTCGTTGGGCAATTTGCCTGTTGTGGCGTTGTATTTGTATTTGTAAAAAAAAAAATATTGGTTTGAATATGGAATTAACTCAGATTCATCAATTTTTAAGAAATTGATGTTATTCTTGCTTGTGTGCAATGTACTGCAGTGGCTCTTCTGCCCAAAATTATGGCATTTAAAATATTCTTTGGTGAAAAAATGCAATATTCAATACAGTCATAGGCGCCAGAACCTAGGGGCTAAGGCCATTTGAGTCCCCCTCCCATAAATTTTAAAAGAGGGCTGAGCCCCCCCCCCCAATACTTCCTGAAAAATAATGCACTATGCCTTCCCTCTCCTGCATATGTGCTTGAGTCCCATATACCCGGGATGACCAGCAAGTTTCAGTCCCTTCAATCTTTTCTTCATGTCGGCACCTCTGAATAGTCAAACTCGCTTATAATAGATTCACAAATTTTCAAGCTAGTATGGATATAACAAACTTTACACATAACCATTAGTTTTGCTGTTTTTTCCGAATTTGTTATAAACAGGTATGACTTTAAAAAATATAATTTTTTATTACAAAAGTTATCATACACAACTCAAGGTCACCAAAAACATTTAAGAAAAAAAAAACCTGAGAGATTAGTGATGAATATGATAGAAATATCATAATGATAGAAATCTTCATGATGAAAAAAATCTAATACACAATGTGTTATTTCTTCACGGGACTAATGCACAGAAAAATCAAGACACAGTGTATCATCCATTCTTATTTTAACATTTTATATATTTTTTCAAGAATATTTTCTGTCAACAAATCAATGGTACAAAATCCTTACCTGAAAATCAAAGGTCCAAAAATCAAGCCAATGTCAGTACAATTCATACCATTCACATCAGCATACATAGTCACCAGTGTAAGAAAATGGCATAGGTATTTCAAAGCACAAAATGTATGAATAGGTAACCTATCTACCAAGCTTCGTAGATACTGTAGAAATTCAACAGAATCAACCGAAAAATCTAAAAAAAAAAATATTGATAAAGAAAATTTGGACATTAGAATTCCACACAAAAATGATAGAACTAATCAAACTTCTGTTTTGTAATAATATACTTTTACAAACAGTGTGATCTAATACAGACAATTTGGAATATAAACAAGTTTTGACTCATTGGAATTAAGCGCTTTTTTTTTTTAATACCGAGCACAGCTCAGGTCTATCGCCATAGGCAATTTACTACCTAGCGATTTGTGCCGGAATTGTAAGTGTGTGTACCTAACAGTCTGAGTGAGTATCTAGTGTTGTGTATGATTTTTCAGTGCTGCCATCTATATCTCAGAAGTGAAGTGAGTGATGTGTAGTGACTGTATATTTGTACTGTTTGTAGGCCTGTTGCTCTCTGTGGCGAGACTTTTTAACGGTAAGTAAAAGTTTTCACATGGCCCCAGAATCTTCAATGTTTGATGTGGTTATTTCAATGACTAACCATAACTTAAAGTTTTTGTCGGCTACTGCTTAAATACAAATACAAAAGCCACAACAGAAAAAATACCCAACAAGGTGGCTGAAAAATGATACTCATAAAAAATATGGATGTCGAATATATATCTAAACTATATCAAAAATACAGTAACCAAATAAAAGCAATAAAAAAACCAATTATTATGCTAAAATATAATACTGCCCATAAAAAATTATGGTTGTCTCATCTAAATATCAGCAGCTTCTCAATTTATCCTAACATGTTTATCGTATTTCTCTTTAAACGTATCAATTGTATTGGAATTCATGATCCCCCAGAGTCTACAATAAATGAATAAAATAATTTTTTTTGAAATTCTATTTAATGAAAAAAAATGTTATAAAATAATTTGAAAAAAAAAATCTTTGAATATCATTGTGACTGCTATGGCTAGAGTAATATAAAAATCCATCTCTCTTCTATGGTAAAAAAAAATTAGTTTTAAAAGATACCATACTTTTCAAAAATCAAAATACAGGGCATATCTTCCTTGCATGTTAACTGAAAATATGGATGGAGCAGCACAGACTAACATCCATAATCAGGTGCCTTGATGAAGAAATTTTGCAAAATTTCACTTGCCTCTGTCTTTAACAGACGGCAACTCTACAATAACTAAACCTTTCCACTACTAAGATTATTTGTTTTACTTACCATCGAATTTTTTCTGAAATAAAAATAAATATACGTACATAGTATAAAACATATTGAACCTCATTAATCATTTTTAAGCATTCAAAATTTATTCTTTCTATGAAAACTAAGATATGGAACAGGACACTGGACACATTCTCATGAGAAATCTGAAAACCCTATCTTTAAAAGCAAGACTCCCACTATTTAGGTCTCAGTATCACAAAATATGTGATCACTTAGAGAACTAATGAATTCCACATAACATTAACAACTGTGTGCGTGGCTTACGGCCCGTTTACACGAGGCAAGTGCTTTAGTTGGTAACTTAATTCTAACTTACCGATTCTTCTTGAAACTGTCCACACGATGAGTGGTAAGTAGGCGCTCATTGGATAATTTTTACGTAGGTGAGCGCAGTTAGCACATGCGCGCTTCAGTCTACTCAAATCCACGGAGAGAGACAGACGCAATGCGTGGGAGTATAATAGTAATAATTTTTTATTTATCTGGCATTCAGAGAGGTGCTTTTTTTAAAGCTCATAGCTTTCGTAACGATGGATGAAGATGATCAGAGCCACATTATATGATATATTTTTTAAAGAATATAAATTTATTCACTTAAATAAATGTATTCAATAAAAAAGGAGAAACTTTTTTTCTCACTTGAGCGAGAGCAACACACTGAGCAAGAAGTAGGTCACGCAAGGGAAACAGTTCGCTTGTCCCTTTTTTCGCCTCTGCCACCCACGTAAGGGGGCGAGAGATGACGCCACAGGGGAAAAAAGAATACACACCATATTATAAACTTATGTAAGTCATCGAGAAGAAATATAGGATTTCTCTATTTCTCCTCTAAGTTGTAAATATCGATTATATGATATTTTAATCGAAGTTGAAGAGGAGATAAATTATGAATTATGGAAGCCGAAAATACGGGAGAAGATTCTTGGCATTCGTAGGAAATTCTAAGGGTTAAAAATTAAATAATAAAAATTCATTAAACAAAAATTATTTTTTCAACTCCTGACATCACGTCGACAGAATATTCCATAGCTTTTTCCAACATCGAATAATTTTTAGCTTGTTTGTTAAGGTAATTTTCATTTCAATAGTTCAACAAACATTCATGGCGAAGATATTTTTCAACAAACTTGAAGCTTGTGTCCTCTGGCAATCTCACCATCCAATATTTCCGCGGAATTCTAGCGAAACTTCAGGAGACAACGGAGTATGAACAGGTTCACGCTTGAGATCAAAATAAACCCCTCCGTGAGAGAGCAAAAAGACCCCTCCAGCGCTGCAGGTCACGCCCACTGGCGCATGCGCATAGGTCTACTTACCGGAAAAAATAGAACCATTCGTATTCTCACTTACCAACTAAATCACTTGCGCACTTGCCAACTAAAGCCGTGTAAACGGCCCTTATCGTCTGCATACATTGTATCGTACTTGGCAACTAAAAATTAAGTTACCAACTAAAGCACTTGCCGCGTGTAAATGGGCCTTTATACGAGTGTTATTTGGAAAGTAAGAATACATTGCATATGGGCAGAAAAATGCTTTATTGTGTACAATAGAAAATAAATTTCTTTTACAAAAACAGATGCAAATGAGTGCTAGGTCTAATTAGAACAATAAATGGTTACAGCAATTTAATTAATTAGAGTGGCTTTTTATTTAGCTAAAATGGATAATTAGGGGGAAAATGCATACTTTGCCTTTATTTTATTGTTATTTATAAACAGATAAAATCTTTCATAGCAAATTGAATTTTCCTTTGATTAAATTGGAAAATTAAATTAAATAATTAAAATAATTAAATAACCCAATTAAATTAATTGGAAATTAAATTCCTTGAATTTTGTTTCCAATTTCTTCAATTCCAAGTGATAAATTTCTGAACACGTGAAATTTCAGTAGCTGTCAAAAATGACACAACAAGGAATCTCAACTGCTTGTAGATTTAAAAAAATTGTATTTATATAGCCATATTTTATCCTATTTTATCCTGAAATGACACTAGAAAATGTATCTTCTAAAAACCAAAGAAAAATGAGAAAAATTTGGTACAATAGGTTTTTGGCCATGTATATTCAAATATACACTGGACCATAGATGGTTGAATGTAAGTGCACACCACCAAATCGTTTCCATCTATGGAAACTCGATCAAAAAAATGTAAATAATATAAAACAATGATTCTACTCTGATGCAAAAGTGATGCAGCAGTAGCTAAATGGTGCTAAAATGGATTAAAGTCTTCTAGTGACAGTTTCAGTTGATTCCTAAACATTAAGATGTGTATCTGAATGTCTATGTGACTTCTAACAAAAATAAGTGCATTCTGGTTTCTTATATGTTGCTTTAATTCTGTCAAACCAGCAGGTATACCTTTTTGTTTGTCTTGTTTACAAACTCATACAGGTTTCATAATTTGTAAATCCTATGCATCTTCTATGATGAAAAGAGTGTTTCTCTTTGAAACAAATAGTAAAAGAAATGAAAATGTATACAAGATATAATTACTTTTTATTTCTTTAGAAGAAATTGAACACACTGCAACTGGAATAAGAGGTTCAGGCAATTCTTCTAGAAAGATTATCAACAATTTTGCAACAGCTGGAATATCCCCTTTTGATTCCAGTGGGGCATCCCCATATTCATCAAATTGTTTTTTCAAATCAGTAACAACTTGATCTTTCTCTTTCACTTGAAATAGACTCTCTTCTTGCAAACCTGAGAACAAAAATAATAAACCTGTTCAAAATAAATTTGAAATAATTATAATATATTCTTGTTAAGACTGAATTTTTCTGATCAGAATAAAAAGAAAAATGAAGCATAACCAATGGAAAAACGATCAAGCAAATTTTGATCCCTTGAGTCTGAAACCATGATCAACTCCTTCCCTGAATTTTGGCAACAATTTAGAAGAATGTATAAAGGTGAAAAATTGTGATAGCCTGACAAATTTCAAGCACACATGCAGTGGTGACTCGTGGTCAGATATTTTGAGGGGACGCAGATTTTCAAAAATATATCGCCATCTATCAGTGATGATATGTAGTCAAGTACATGTGTCCACGAGGTACATGTGTGGTTTAATAGTAGTCAAGTACATGCAGGGCCGTAACTAGGATTTTTGCCACACAGAGCAAACATGATTTTGCTGCCCCCACCAATTTAAAATCAGATAATTTGATATAATAGTGTTCTTTGTTTTCCCCTAAAACTTGCCGCCCCCCCTAAATTTTTCTGCCCAGGGCAATAGCCCTCTCTACCCCCTCTAGTTCTGGCCCTGAGTACATGTACTACTTACAATTAGGAAAGTCTTGCACTGCAATTTGGTTCATTATTGGGATTATATACATTATCTGTGTATATCTATGCAGTACAAAAATAATAATGCTCTATATCAAAGCAACATTTACGTAAAAAAAGTTTGCGCAATGAGCTTAAGCAATGTCTTAACAATGTTGAAAATCATTATTTAAGTTTAGCAGTTGCCATCGGAAATGGTTTTTATAAATTGTGAAAATTCATACTCTTCTTCCAATATCAGGGGTCTGCGCCCAACCAAAATTTGGGCCCGTTTTCCAAACCGTTTACAAAATTACATCTGAAAAATGAACCCTTCACAAAATTCTGGACCTGAAAAACAGACCTTCACAAAATAAAAACTAATGAAACCATAAATTTGGAATTTCATTTCTTTTGTATATATTAACTAGATTACTTTGCTTCCTGCAAAATTACTTATTTTTCACAAAATTAATAATCCTTTTCACAAAAATAAGGGAAATTTTCACAAAAACTGGACCCTACAAAAAAGGTCTGGGCAGATGCCCGAATATTATACTCCAATTTAAAAGGTGTATAAATTTCTATGATCAAGTTATAAAATATATATATTTTTTATTCAAATATATTCTTAGAGGATACAACAGATCTAAAAGAAAGTAGATGGCAGCATGAGTATTCACAGCATTTTTTTTGCGTGCCTAAAATGAGTAATAACCTCGTACTAACCATCCCCCTTTCTCCTTCCTCTGGTTTTTATACCACCAAAGGGTATCTCATATGGGACATGACGGAAAGCGGAAAGAATAATACAGAACTCTCTCCATGGAAAGCGCTGCCAAACTTTGACCATATGACCCATATTTTACAGGACTTTTTTTTATCAATGCTTCCGAAAATTTTTCTTTCTAATGTATAAAAATTCATTTTAAAAAAAAGAAAAAGAAATTCAATGGTATTAAGTCGGTATTAATTTTCAGGGGGCACGCACCTATGTGTCTCCTTCATGAGCCACCGCTGCACCCACATTTCCTAACCCTTAAGTTTCAATGTATATAAGGATGTTTAGGTACTAGTAGTGTCTTAATTAAGTCTCAAGTTAGACATAAGTAGGGCAAGGCAAGTAAGGGAATCAAGTGTGAATTCTTTTGCTGTTGACCTCAAAAAGCTTTTCGACCTCTACTGTGACAATTACTTGTCAAATCATCATCTCTTACTTTTTCTTCATCAGTTTATTTGAAAAAAAGAAGATAATTGAAGTGAATTAAGAAAAATTGTCTTCCTTCCATTCATGGAGTTGCCTTGAGCATCACAAGTAGCAGGAATGAAACTAAAATGAAATTTTTTATACAAATAGACAAAGGGTAGTCCTCATTCAACTGATAAAATATATTAGAAATTTTAAAAAAGAATGTTCTTCTTGCATTATAGTTTTTGCTTTTATTAGTTTAATGTACTTGTTTTGTTGTAAATTTACAAAAAAAGGTAAAATAAACATGTGTACGCACCATATTTTTCAATATAACTGCATAAACGTAAAAGAATGAATGGGACATCTAAATTTGGTGCTACAGACATAAGCTGGTCAAGACAGGCTCCAAATACGCACATACTTCTAGGTTGCTCCATGGTTTCAATCAGCTGTTCTTTGGATCTAATGACTCCCATGACATTCTGAAAATTAGAAAAAAATTTCTTCTACCATGTATACGCATAAATTAATTTCAATAATTGAAATCTGAAATATCTGTAATCTCAAACAAAAATTAGCAAAATTCAGTTAATCTTAACATAGTTGCAACACACTCGGTGTTGTTAACACATTTTCATCAATACACACAGTGGTATCTGCATAAATACACAACAGTAGTTTGTTCTTGTAAGAAAGGGGTGCACAAATTTTCCAGGTCACAGGGCTAGATATGTGGTGTTTCTACCGCTTGTGGGCCAGAAACTGGAGTATAAAAAGTGACCATATGACACATTCTACAGGGCATTCGTTAATTTTTTCTATAAAATGTCCCGATTTTCAGCGAATTCCTATTCTTTTTTTATTAAAATAATGAATTGAGATAATTAGTGATAACTACCACATAACTTATAAATAGTTATAGTCATATGAATATATTCATTTCATTTCACAGATTTGTCAAACTTGTATGTTTTTTTGGAGAATCATATTTTAATCAATTGTGAGTTGCAGTAGATTTCTATTTCACGCCAATGGTGATTTTTCAGCAATTTTAATGATAACTGACAGCTTTACTCACCTTTGACAATTCCTTAGGAAAAAATTAGCAACTTTACTTTCTTTTGAAATTTTTTGGCAATAATTGGTGATGGCCTGTATGGATTCCGATTTTCCATATTTTCATGAAAGAAATGTAAAATGTAAACTTTTACTACTGATACTTTTTCATGGAACACCCTTGTGGACTAGATAAAATCCCTTGGCAGGCCAGAAGTTATGCACCCATTACAAGACATAAAAGCTTTTTTATTGCCACAAAAATGCTGGGGCAGACTGTTTCGTTTTAATCTAGATGTACCACAGTTTACACACTCTTTCCAGCACCTGTGACCATTGTTTAGTCACAGATGTTTTGCCTCAGACACACATTTCTCTATATTGACTTTCTTATTTCCCCCCATCAAAATTCTCATAATTTTGTACGCAGCAGAGACCAGTAGAATATGCAGAAGAGGGGTTCATCAGATTTTTTTCCCCCAAGGAGGGGAAGCTAGGTGGGAGGAGCAGGGATGGATCTTGAATCCTGCAAACTATGTGGCCACAGAAGGCGTCAACTGAAAGGAGCCAACTTTTTAGGATGCCAACTGAATGGGAGCGATTTTTTAGAGCACCAACTGAATAAATTTATATACATATTTATTTACTTACATTCTATCTTATTAGTATAATCAATATTACATAAACAATTTTTTGATCAATATATAAAATTTGAAAGGCACTTATGCAAAAGCTAGAGAAGTGTAACCATAGGTGCCGGAACCTAGGGGCTGAGACCATTTGAGCCCCCAATAAATTTTCTAAGGGGAGGGGGCTGAGCCCCCCCCAATAATTTCTGAAAAAACAATGCAATGCACCTTTCCTCTTCTGCGTACGTGCTTGAGTCCCATATATACGGGATGAACAGCAACTTTCAGCACCCTTATTGTTTTCTTCATGTTGGCGCCTCTGAGTGTAACCGATACAAAAAAGTAATAACTAAAACTAAATTATATACATTCAATATAATTATCAATATAAAAAAAAACACAAGTAACTTATATCACATGTAAAATGCTGGAAGAATAAAAATCAACACCTCAATACCTTTGCGATTTCTTCTTTCTCACAGAGTTCTGTAACAAATGGTTCTTTCATGCTGTCAGTTCCAATAAAACTATAATGGCAAGAGAATGTATGACAGCACAAATAGCAATGTAGAGAGAGCAGGTAAGCTTAAAAAAGAAAGTTGAAATCAATCAATCATTGAAGTGAACAGCTGAATGAAATTGATAAAATTTATAGAAATGGAGCATTCCTCCATAAAGTTTGATTTTTACAGTGCACTAATAACAGTAAGTTTCATAACAAATGTTACTAAAAGAATCTCTGCATTGCATATGCTTATGATAATTCTCTATCTTAATAAATATTTTAAAGTTTTTTGTTTCAAACTCCGAGTTTTTATATTCTATTGCTCACCAATGCTCATATCTACATTTAAACATTGAAAAAAAAAACTTATGAAAACTGAGATTTTATAGTGAAAATCAACCTCCAGTTATTTTGACCGGTATTGGTCCTTCTAGGTTGAATGAAATGTCGGTCCTTCTAGTGTTAACACCTTTGATAAAAGATATATGAAGTTAGCACTGTAAGGAGTATGAAACCTTGGATGATATCTTAGAATTACTGTAATTGATGTCATGCCTAGTGCAACTCTTTGGGTATGCAACAGAAGTGCGCCCCGGCACTCTGAGTAATAGAAATGAAAAAATAGATTACTTATATTTTTGTGGAAATGTTTAGAAAAAGCTAAATGATCAAGGGTTGAACACATGCCCCCTCTACCTCGAGTTTGATTTTATATATATTTAAGAGAAGGAAGTCAACACTTCACGTAATTCACGTAATAAATAAGTAAATAAGTAATTCACGAAATAAATAATTCTATATAGAATTAATAAAAATGTAAAATTAATGAAAACAATCATTCCATAACTAATGAAAATTCAGAGTTTTTGAAAGAATTTCCAAATTAGTGGGAAGTCTGATAATTTCAAAATTAATTCTGCACTCACGGTCCCCACATCCTGGGGCAAGGCGCCTAGGCTAGGATCTTTCACAGGCCCTTCTCTAATGAATTTATAGCATGAAAAACAAAAAAATTATGGTATTTGTCCCGGAGCCCTGTTAGCCCCACCATTGGGGGGGCTATGTCTACACATTTCCCCATATTGTCGACTCGAAGATGCCTAGGCACGTGAAAGGATCCTTGCTATTATTTTTGCACCATATTCCACGTCTGATAAGAGTAGCCCTTGTCATGTCTAATAATCAGTGGTGGCTCGTGGTCAGATATTCTGGGGGTGGGGGTGCAGATTTCAAAATATTTACTGCCATCTATCGGTGAAAACATGTAGTCAAGTATTTACAATTAGTAAAGTAGGCCTATTGCACTGCATTCAAAATTTTTGTTTTTGTATTGTTTTTCACATTATCTGTATATCTATGCAGTACGAAAATAATAGCTAATGGCTCTACTATTTATACTAATGATAATAGCTCTATCAACAAAATATTAACGTAAATTATTTGCGCAGTGAGCCTAATCAATATTTTAATAACATTGAAAATCATCCATCATTTAGGCTCAGCAGTTGACATCGGCAATGGTTTTTTGCAAATTGTGAAAATTCATACTGTTCTTTCAATATTATATTCTAATTTAAAAGGTGTATTATAATTTAACAATAAAGTTATAAATATATATTATTTTTTTATACTCAAATCTATTTTGATACAAAAGATACAACAGATTTAAAAAATAGAAGTTAGATGGCAGCATGTTTTTCAACGTGGCTAAAACAGACATAATAACCTTTGCTAACTATCCCCTTTCTTCCTCTTTTGCGTTTCTCAGTATTAAGGGTATCTCATATCAGCGCAAGACATACAGCGCCTAAAGAGGAAAGAATACAGAGCTCTGTCCATTTAAAGCTCCACAGAGCCTTGACCATATGATGTGTACTTTATGGGACACTTTTTTTTAATATCAGTGCCTTCCAAAAATATTTTTTCTAATTTACCAAATTCATTTGAAAAATAAATTCAATGGTATTAAGTTGGTGTCAAATTCATTTGAAGAATTAAATTCATGACTTGAAATTTTCAAGGGGGGCATGCAACTTTGCACCTCCTTCATGAGCCACCCCGGGTGGCTCATGAAGGAGAACGATAACTCACGAAGATAACACGATTATTTACTGAAACCATTCATGTAAATAATCGTAATCTATTGTTGAATCAGAGAACAAACTGTTAAGTATTGGTAGTCAACATTTGACAATTTTTATATTTCAGATCTGGATATTAATTTTAAGTAATCTAATAGAACATGAGGTAAAATGTAATTATGCATACCAAAGATTAGTCAATATTTAGCAAAGATCTTCAAGATAAGAGTTTATCTAAGACTTTCATGAGCTTGGCAATGATGTATTGAGCTTCAATTTTGTCTTGTTTTTACTCTTTGGTATCGTCCTGAAAGTTCTGCTTTTTAATAAGTTAACAATGGAAACAGGTTTGTGATTTTTGGGAAAACTTAATACAACTGTATTTGCAATTTGACACTAATCTATTGCCGAACTAATGCTGAATCGTAGGACGTTGTCCATATGAGCCTATTCAGCAATTCCATTTATACACAATCCTGAGAAATCTGAACGTCAAATTTCTGGATGTTGAATTGCAAGGCCTCACTGTACAGGGTGGGCAAAAAGTCTGTAGAAACTTCAAAAATTCATAACAGGAAAAATAACCAAAATAAAAAACGGTTTGCAGGGTTAGTATCGCTAGGTCATGGGAATTTTTTAAGACACAAAAAAACTAAAAAAAACGCCGATAGGTGGCGACTTCAGTGGAAATATGCAAATGAGACGGTTATAAGAACCTATGCTCCTAATCCACAATCAGTTCACCAATGTAAACAGTGTATGCAAATAAGGATACTGAGTGGGATAAAGCTTTGCTGGTTATTTTACGTGAACCAGGAATCAGCGACCATTGCTTGCGTAAATTCAGAGTTCAGAAGAATGTGAGGACTGGAGAAGGGCCTTTAACAGTGACAGGCCTCATAAAGCTTGTTCAGTGGTTTGAGAAAACTGGAACGCTGGAGGATTGTGTAAGAGCCGGACGACCATGTTTAAGGAAGGCACATTCGCTAAGTGTTTCAGCCGAAATGGGAGCATTAGTGCCCAAATCAGCTGCAGGGACCAGAAGTGCTTGTGAAGCTGCCAGATGCTTGGATTTACCACGATGCTGTATGCAATATTGTTCATGGAGTCCTTGATCTGTACCCATACAGATTGCAGTCGTGCCATGAACTTTTACCAGCGGATTCCTTCTACAGAGGGAAGCATTTGCGAGGTGGGCTTTCTCCAAAATCAAACAGAATCCCACCTGGGTCTTTAACATCTTTTGGACAGATGAAGCTCATTTTTTGCTTCATAGCAATGTTAATACCCATAACTGTCACATCTGGGCGACGTCTAATCCACGTGAATACACGCAGAAACCATTGCATTCCCCAAAAGTGGCAGTGGGTTTGTTCATCATAGGACCCTTCTTCTTTGAAACACAGTGCACAGTAAATGGGTGTAAAACTGCTATGGTGAATGCACAGAGTTATTTAACGCTTCTGCACGAGAAGGTTGTGCCATGTTTGCGTGAAAGAGATGCGCTTTGTACTGTCACGTTTATGAAAGATGGAGCAACTAGTCACACTGCTACTCCAGTCAAGGCATTCCTAATACAGACGTTCAAGGAAGACAAAATCATTAGCAGGAGTGGCAGGGTTCCCATGGCCTCTTCGGCCTCCAGATTTGGCACCGACAGACTTCTGGTTATGGGGGATATTTGAAATACCAGGTATATCGATCCGTTCCATCCAATCTGTCGGAACTGAAAGATGCTATCCGCAGAAAGGTGTCTTGCATACATCCGGACCTGCTGCACTCTGCCGTTGCTGGATTTGTGACTTGTAACACCCCTTATTGAGTGTTACATGCCCGGTTCGAATTATCCTAAGTTAAGGCAGACAACAAGTAGGAAACAAACAAGTTTGTTTTGTATCACTTCAATTGCTTTATTACATTTAATGGATTTCGTAAATTTACATTCACAGGTTAACCCTCAATTTATCGTTAAGAAAAATTTTACAATTAAGTTTTTTTTTCCAGTTCAAAAATTTCATTTTATTAGATATGGTTCAATCTCACCATAGGAAGTCTATATTCTGCTGAACATCACCTTTCCAGTTGTAGACCCAATGCACATCTATCCATGTTAGTAGAGCTAATTGAAGAACCAAGTTCCGGAGTTCATGGCAAGTCACCAGCAACCAACACTAGACTAAGATTTCTCAGAGATTAGAGATGAAAGTCCTCGGAAACTACTAAAGCCGACGTCTTAGAACACAGAATAACAGGACGTCTAGACGTTTCCATTGACACCTTCACCAATAATCCATTCGGGGTTTCATCATCCAGAGAAGGCTGATAGTTACTAGATTGGTGCTGTAAAACTCGTAAAAGGCTATTAGACTTTCATTTACACAACTTTTCATGATAAAATCATTTCCACCGAACCAGCCAGGAAATAGAGAACAAAAGTTTTCAAGTTATGACATGATTTTTTAGTTTAACGACCTCAGCCGATTGTTTTAAGCTAGCAAAACAAGAAGTTATTAGAGATAAAATGCAGTGATAAAAAAGAGGTGATTGTGACAACGTACAGCCAGTATTTAAATGGGAAACTCCTGGCTGCACGTGTCTAAACAAGTCAATCGGCTTCAAGGTAATTTCATTTACATATGATCGCAGGCCGGCATCATCACAATCGGCTTTGATCATTGCCACACGACCACCGCTGCAGACAAAAAAAAACATTTATGTATTTATGCGATGAAAATTTCAGACTTTTACGCCGAGGGCCCATGGATACATTACAGACTCACCTGTAATGTGTTATCCCTTGTGGTGGTGGTCATGTGGAACACATACTGCTGTAATAATCAATTTGGAGGCATTCTGTTCATTATTTGCATATCTTTTCTTTGACTTGTGGAATGTCAGCACTACCTATCGGCTGTTTTTTGAGGTTTTTCCTGTCTTAAAAAATTCCTGTGACCTAGCGATGCTAACTCGTTTTTAATTTCAGTTATTTTTCCAGTTCTTATGAATTTTTAAAGTTTCTACAGACTTTTTTTTCACCCAGTATTTAGAAATAGGGAAAACTAGTTACATAGTTTTTTGTTAAAAATACTAATCTTAATACAACAGTGAAAAGGTCATTTGGTCTGAAACACATATCTTTTTCATAATATCAATAGAAAATATAACACATTATGATAATAGAAAAAACAAATTTAAGAATGTAAACATACCCAATGATATAGGGTGCTAATTCCAAAAGCTTTACCACACATGCACTGATTGCGATAGTAATATAAAAAATACAACAAACCAGCACTAGTCTATCTTGCTATTTAAAAAAAAAACTGATAAAACACAGAAACCTCTAACTAAAAACCGAGGTTGGCTATGAAAAAACTGTGATCATGATCAACAAACATGGTAAAGTCTTCTATGGTTGTTTCAGAAATCTGCAAGACACCAGCCGCAATGATAGCATTCGAGAAGTAAGAAGCGTTTAAAAATTAGCTGTGGCTAAAAGCCACACCTAAAGCCAAGGAGCACAAGCTCTGGCCTAATAATTTTTTCCTTCTTCTTCCTCCTTCAAGCTGTAAAGCAATGGAAAACCTATAAAACAAAAAAATATTTGAAAGTAAAAATACAGACTAAATTTCTACATTCATTAATTGAGATTTGTTTTTAGTGCACGAGGTAAATTAAAATGAAATTGTTTTTATACAAAAACAAAAATCTCAATCAACAAAACATTCAGTTCCTGAAGTTACGTATTTTCCTCCGTATAATCCGCAGATTATTGGTTGAAAAAGTGGTTAAACATTAAAAAATGCAAATTATCTACTGCTGTGAACAATCTGCAGAAAATGATAATATCAGCCACTAAAAGATGGCTCTCCCAGTTATTGATTCAAAGGAAGCTCATATTCAAAAAAACTTAAAAGATGCCTGCAAAAATTGTGGTGCTTGTCTTTCAGTCATACCTGGTGGTTTGACCAAGAATTTACAGAATTCAGATTCAGGAATAAACAAGTCATTTAAAATCAAAATTAGAGCCTATTGGGAAAAGTTGGATGACTGAAGGAATTCATTCCTATACAAAAGGAAGAAATTTATGCCAAGCTTCCGATGCTGAAGTACGCCCGTGGGTTAGTGATGCCCGGAAGGACTAACTATAAAATAAAAGTTTTATAGAGTCCAGTCACAAAATATGGATTGTTACTTTGGACTCCAGTGATTTTACTCGGAAAATGAAAATCTTGATTACACTGACTCTTTCGAATTAAATGAAGAGCTGTTACGCATATTTAATTCAAATTAGTACGAATTTGAAAGTTTTTGGTTGAACTGTAAATTTTGTTTTGTGTATAAATAATGTTATTGTTTTGTAAATAAATTTCATTAATTAACATACCAATGAATTGATTATAGAACCACAATGTAAGTTTATATTTATTTTTTAAATCCTGCAGATAATACGGCGCTGTGGATTACATTTTTTTTTATAGTTATAGTTTTTTTTTCAAATTTTGCATCTCGATTATACACCACCACAGATTATACGCAGGAAAATACAGTTTGTAACAAGCAAGGACAACATGACAATACATGTGATTTCAATACATAAAAATTGACAAATATTATGTATTTCACTGACAGCATGAGATAAAATTGTGCAATGTGACTCCAACATCATATCAATTTACAACAATAAATCATGAAATGTAATAAAGGCACAGGTGCCGGAAACCTGCAGACCCCCCCCCCCATTAATGAAAATGCAATACCCCCCTCCCACGTACAGGCTCAAGTCCTGTATATACAGGCAGTGCCGTCTTAATGCATGGGCCCACCCGGGCACGGCCCGGGGGCCTCAACAGAACAGGGGCCTCACAAAAATGAGATTTGGTTGAAATTTGCTAGAATTTACCTTTTAGGGCCGCAGAAACATCAATTGGCCCGGGGGCCCATGATGCTCTTAAGACGGCCTTGTATACAGGATGACTGACAACTTTCAGCCCCACAAAGCAAAACACCAGACAGCCTGAAAAATAAGACATTGCTCCACAGACACACGAACATCAAAATATCATGGATAAAGGCACATGTGGGTTTGGGGGGCAATGATCGGCTGACCGCTATGCAAAGGAGGCCACAAAGAATGGCAACATCACAAGTGAAATCTACTTGCCAGCATCCACTCCCAAAGCCAGGCTATGGGGTGACATCATGGCAAATAGCCTGGGATGACCAGGAGGCTTCGGGATGATCCACGAAAAAGATTCTGTGCCGCATTAAAACAGGGAACAGCAAGTGGTGCAGAGAACTGATTAAGTTCATTACTGGACATGGCCTGTTCTCTGCTAACCTCAGAAGGTTCAAGTCCGTTCCCAACGATCGCTGCAGCTGTGGCGAGCTTGGAACAAAACTCCATCACGCCACATCTTGCCGACACACCAGAGTTCCACCTAAGAGTTCCCTCGGAAGCCATGGAAACAATATGGCCAATGTACCAGGTGTACAAGTATGAAATGCGGATTTCAGAAAACAGATGGTGCACCAATGCAGTTTGCGCTATAAAGATTTGACACTGCGCCATTTTGTTGTGTCATCAACAAGTGTCATACGAGCACGAGTGATAAATTGGAAAAGTGTGTACATAGTGTTGTATTGTTGTGTTCAATATGTCGAAAGTTATACTGAACAAAGAGCATTCGCGGACAGCATTAATTTTTTTATGACATGAATGTCGCTCTCCACTTGTTAATACAAGATATACAGTTGACTGGATGTTGTGAAGATATTTATTATTTTAGATGTTAATTTTTTAAGGAAGGAAAAAACTCATCTCTGCCCAGTGGCGTCGGAGCCGGGGGTGCTGTGGGTGCTCGAGCACCCACGGAAGTTTGTAGAGCGGGTTCGAGCACCCACAGAATTGATTCAAAAATCGAAATTTCCTATATGAATCTCAAGACGGGCACAGGTTCGAAACAGTTCCGACGCCCCTGTCTCTGCCTCTACCGGGAGTCGAACCCGGGTCCCTCGATTGTTCAGAGCACTCGTCCGGCAATCGAGGGACCCGGGTTCGACTCCCGGTAGAGGCAGAGATGAGTTTTTTCCTTCCTTAAAAAATTAACATCTAAAATAATAAATATCTTCACAACATCCAGTCAACTGTATATCTTGTATTAATTTTTTTGTTTTCATTTGAAGAAAACTGCTACTGAATCATACCGATTACTTCGAGAAGCTTATGGTGAACATGCTCCATCGCAAGATACGAGTGAATGATGGTTTCGGTTTTTCAAAAGTGGCGACTTCGATGTTGCAGACAAAGAACATGGAAAACCGTCAAAAAAAAAAAGAAGATGTGGAATTGGAAGCATTGTTGGATGAAGATGATACTACACAGACACAAAAACAACTCGCAGAGCAATTGGGCGTTAGTCAACAAGCTGTTTCCAATCGCAATGCCCCATGACAACGTGAAATGCTCCTTGACAATGTTCAATGTGCACTGCTCCATCACATACAGCAAAAGCGGTTCGCGGAACGTTGGAAGCACTCAGCTGGAAGTTCTACCCTATGCGGCTTACTCACCAGACTTGGCTCCTTCCGATTACCACTTGTTTGCATTGATGGGTCACACACTTTCTGAGCACCGCTTTGGTTCATACAAAGATGTGAAAAAATAGCTCGATAAATGGTTCGCAGCAAAAGGGGAAGATTTTTACTGGCGTGGTATTCACAAATTTCAGGAAAGATGGGGGAAATGTATAACAAGCAATAGAGCATACTTTGAATAAAGCACTTTTTATCATTCTTCCAAATTTAACGTGTTTTTAAAAAAAAAAAAATCCACATTGCATACTTGTACACCTGGTATTAAAAAGATCAGAGCCGACAAGAAGACTGATCAGGCTTGTCAGATTCCTGCAAAAAAACCCGGACAAAGCTAAGATGATCGGGCCGAATCAGGATGAGAGGCTCAGCACCATTGCTGTGCAGCCAAGATGCTCGGACAGGTTGGCAGGAAGATATTAACGAAATGTCAAAGAATCAGACTCTGACTGATTGCACATGTCTCCTGACCAAGCTGGACCCAAGCAAGTCTGGTACTGAAGACCCCCCCCCCCCCACCTACCCCAACGAATGTTCCCTTGTATAGTTGCTCATTTGTTTAATTACCTATTCCAGGGTTTAAAGCATTTGTGATGGCACATTGAGAATGTCCAATTGTATTTTCTATATACATTTTAGTATACATCTTATTTGCATCTCTGTACCCCATGGCATTTTTTCTACAGATGAGGTAGTTGTAAAGAGGAAACATTTTTATTGGTTTGTTATCCAATGATGTAAAAAAAAGTGGTTTGCATAAAGTAATGCTCTAACTGTACACTACTGTAAAATGGTGGAAATAAAAATATCTTATATTTCTCTGTCCTCCTGGAATTCACAAAAATATTAAAATATCAAAAACTATGTCTCAGATGTCCTTGTAATTTTACTCACAATTATAAAAAATATGGCCGGTACATGTACTTAAGTTTCATTATTGTGGAAATATTCTTTCAGTTTTTTTTTGTGAATATGTATAGTGTCTTGTAATTATGTCGCACACTGTAAGTTATCTTTCAATGCACAGAGCAATAATACAACACGATTACATTTTCTCATATTCCTAATGTAATGATGATATATTATTGTTCATAGGGCACAATTGTCAGGGTTGGACAGCTGGGCCAAACATGCATTTTGGCATTTCCAATCAATGTTGAAGTAGTAGTTAAAAGTGGCTTTGGAGCTTGTTCTCTCCTCTGTTCTTCCCTAGTTACGGTCCTGGCAATAATGGTAAAATTCAAAAAAATTTGCTTTTTTGAAATGACAAAGACAAAATATTTTGTTTCTATTAATTGTTATTATGGAATTAGATTGGAGGTCTAAAAGATGGACATCTGACAAATTACTTTCCTGAAGGATAAAAAAAAACCCCATTATTTTGAACAAGTAAGAGATGTCTTATAAGTTCATAATCTACAAATAAAATAATATATATGTTTGATCTGTGGCTCTATTGTAGACCATGAATGGTATACAAGGCCCCTTCCAATAAATGCTCACGATTTATATATATACTTCAAAAAAATTAAATGTATTTTTTTTATGTTTTAGTAAATCTTGTACGTCACAATTTAATATTTTATTTATGCTGGTAAATTTTTCTTTCAGGAAGAATCTGTTCTTTTAAAATTATTTTATTAGCTATAATTTGCTACAAAATAAAAAAAAAAGGCAAATCAATATAACTGAAATTCTGAAATACAAACTCTTGACATCTCAGCTTAATTTTTTAACCCCTTCACAATCAGGGACATAATATTGCGTCCCAAAATGCCAGTGCAATATATTCAATCCGACTGTTTCATCAACCTTTTTTTCCTTATCCCGAAGCTTTATTGCAACCCTAAGAAACAAAGTTGTGTGCATGTTTTCCCTGCCTCTGTTCTCCTCAGCTTCCCCCCATTCTCCATGCAACCCCCCCCCCCCACACACACACACACAACATATCTTTCTCAGAACTAATCATTCTGTTATATACTGTACACAGAAGTGAGAAAGAGAGCATGTAGGTGAGAAAGAAAAGAGAAAGGTACTGTACATCTCTCATCTACCCGTAACTCTCTTACCTAATTATCTACTGTCTGTACTGTTCCTCCACACCCTCATTGATTTTTATCCTCTTTTTTCCTACTTGAACGTGAGAATAAGGCTGCCGTATTTATCGCCTATACGTCTAATACAGATCATTCAAATTTATCGCCAACAGCTTGTACGCGAAGGGTTTAAGCTTTCAGGTAGGCTTCTTTTTTTTCCTCCTTGGTTTGATGAAATGAGAGACACATTTCAATGAAATCGATTGATATTAATTTCTTCACATATGGAAAGAAGAAATAAAGTTCGCTTTAATTTCGCATAAATTTTCATAAACAGCTTCAAGAACCGGATAGTGAGAATCCCTGCCGGTTTTTCGCATAGCGAGTTATTGAATAAATTAAATTCCCTAATAAATTGATTACGACAAAATAAATTTCAAATAAATACTATATTTAACAACGTAAAAAGGTTAAAACAACGATTCCAATCTGACGCACTGCAGAGATCATGATATAAAATAAAGACTAATGAAGAAATTTTTGTTTGTTTACAATGCACCAAGGGATATTTAAATACCGATCAAGTCGCGATCAATGTTCGCGAAAAAAGATAAACAATAACAGTGAGAATAACTTTCGCAAATAATTAAAAATTGTCACTGAATAAATCAGTCAATAATAATAGTCAATTTTTGATCACGAAAATATTTGTAAATTATAGTAATTCCTTCACCTACCGGCAATCACTTGCTGCACTGTGGAGGGCGGGAGCGGGTAACAGAATGATGTAACAAATATGGCTGACTAATGTACAGGGAAGACGTAGAGCAACTACTACTCAAGATGCTGGCATATTGGCGAGATTTTACACGAGTTCATAAAGCCAATTGGAAGTCGCCAAAAAATAACAGTTTTCCAAGGTTTCTAGAATATATACTAGAATATTTCTAGAAAAAGTTTTCGTTCTCTCTCTCTCTCTTTTTTCCGATTTCTAATTTCATTTTTATATCGTCTCTCTCTCTGTCAGTATATGATTTCTCTCTACAGTAGAACTTCTCGATAACGGACACCCATGAAACCAAGGGCGTAGCGAGGGGAGGGGGACTTGGGGGTCTATTCCCCCCCAAAATGAAAGTGGTCCCCCCCCCCCGAACGAAATTTCTGGCTACGCCCCTGCATGAAACCAAAACTTTTGTCCGCTATTGGAGAGGTACGATATACAGAACCTCGTTTATACGACTTTCACATTTATACGACGTTTGGCTTCGATTGCTTTTGTTTCTTATATGTTACTGTGTTTTTAAAGTGATACACCCGTGGTTATGCATAATCACCAATCGTCTCGATAAAGAAAGTTTGATTAAATTTTAGTGCATTTATATCACTTTTACCGGTCATTATTGATCACTTTGTTTTTCCAAATAAAGTGTGATAAATATGAAAAATTTATAACCTTTCTTCTCTTCATTAAACCCATTAATTATTTTTATCCGTACACATGGTATGTACACTACACATATTTTGCAATAAAAATTAAAATAAGTGTGAAGAAGAAATAAACGTTCATAACAACATTATCAGCAGGGCCGGATTAAGATCCTTCAGGGCTCTAAGTACTTGAGTAAATTTGGTGCCCCCCCCCACACTTTTAACGTTTGAAGGCTAATAACTTTTACTTTCAGACATTCTTTACGTTTAGTTTTTTTTGGCGAGAATTGACAATATCGGATATTGCCAATTCTCTCCATGGTGACCGTACGTGCTGTATTTTCTATCTTATTCATTTGTGAAAAAAAAAAATAAGTGAAGTTTTTTCCACCTCCATATATTCATTTTATGGTAAATATACCATACATATTGTGTACTAAAAAATTGAGAAAACACAAGGGCCACCGCGCTGGTTGGAACGTATTCCTCTTATCTGATGAAATTGTTGTAACTTGTTTTCTTTGGACTTAACGCATTCGTACTTACTCTTACCTCTCTAATTCTTGATTCACGGGCTTAATTCGTTAGATTAGTGCTGCCGAGATCCATGTTCTGTTTGTAATAGGGCCTCTAGCACTGGGGACCCGATATGAAAATATTATTTTTTTTTACACCATAAATTTACTATAGAGGGACCTCTGGAAAATTCTGGCGCGTAAGGCAACACCTTCTATAGCAGAAAGCCTCTGCGAACCTTTGACGTCACTGAAGTCGTCCATTTCACCTGCAGTCATTGGATATAGCAATCCGACGTATGCGAAATCTTTACCTTTTCTTGCAATATATTCAATGACTATAGGTGAAATGGGCGACTTCAGTGACGTCACGAGCTTCGCGTGGAGGATTTCTACTATAGAAGGTGTTGCCTGAGGTCCCACCGAAGACCCCGGCATACGGATCAAACCCCTTTTAGTCACGGACTGAGATACGGTGCGAGTCCTCTTCAAACCAAAACTACTGACATTCCTAGGAAAAATGAAAAAAAAAAAAAAAACACGTTCTTGACCAAAAATAGAAAGAATGAGGATTTTTTGAGAAGGAATTTCGAAAAAATTCCAGCATACCTCGGATTATCAGGAACTTTGAATTTTCGGGACTCGAATTATTGAGACTCTACTGTACCTTATTTTTGGTTATAATCACTATCATCGGGTACTTCTTTCCTCCAGATATATTTTCCGAGTTCGTTTGTAATCTAGATCTGGTAGCGTTTCTACGGTGGGTGAAACTACACAGTTGATCCACTTACGATCCATATACGAATATACCCGCAGATCTGCAAGTTCTAAGTTCATGTTCTTATTCTGTATAACTTGGCTTACTCGGTGCCTTCTCGACGCCGGGACCACCCGGACACGCCTCGAGGAAAGTGCCGAGAGGGACTCGAGACAATTACATCTAGTTACAATTTTCGAGAGTAATAAGTATGCAAATTGGACGGGGCAAGTATTTTCAGCTGGGGGGGGGGGGAGGGTTCTGAAAAATCGCTTTGCCCGGGGGCCCATCAAAAGCGTACACAGGATCGACCAGGGGCACAAGGAATCTTTCCAGAGAAATTTTGAGTTATTAACCTTCAAAAAAAGCATTTTAAATTATCCGATATTAATTTTTGGAAACATATAAAAGTATTTTCTTTTGCTATTTTAATTCTTTTTACCCAAATATTTTTAATCGTCATTTGGATGGTACGGGGCCCCTACCTGCGTAACTATTTGAAGCCTATGATAAGAATGCCCTGGGTTTACTTTATGGAAATTTTGCCACATCTCATTCCAAAAACTCAGCATTAACGTGAACTCTAGTTTACAATATTATTAGGTTCTCTAGATTTAAGATTTCAATATTGTTGCTGTGGAAATAGCATGTGCGTCTCATCTTGTGTTAAAGAGGAATTTTAAGATACTTTCATTTCCAATATGATCTCTGAGGATTTTCTACCGAATTGTTGATACTGTGAAAAAAATTGTACATTAATAAAAAATATAATTTGATAACTTTTTGGGATGCCCCTTTTCTCCTGATGCCCTAAGCACGTGCTTATTTCGCTTAATGGTTAATCCAGCCCTGATTTTCAGTTACGTTGGTGGCGTTGAATTTACAGATTATTAACCTGGGTGCAGGGCCGTCTTAAGAGCATTATGGATCCCCGGGCCAAGTGATTTTTCTGAGGCCCTACCTGGAAAATTCTCGAAAAATTTTACTTCTCGTTTTTCTGAGGCCCCTCTTTTCTTGAGGCCCACACGTTAAGACGGCACTGCTTGGGTGACCTTAGGGAGCGGGACAAGGTGCATCAGAAGCATTGTCAGTAATGTTGGCAAACAAAACCAACATTACTATTTGGAATCAGCATCCTGGACCATAGTTATGTTTAGTTAATCAAGTAATTTATTGACGGATTATATCATATTTATCAATACGAGCTCTTGGGATTATACATAATTACCGTTGAGTATGATAAATTCTCTCGATTTATGAACAAAAACCACCAATACCAATCTTTGCCATCAAATGTCATTCGATGTAATTCAAATCGAAAGTAGTCGAGTCATTATCTAGTAGAAATTTTATATGCTAGAAAGAAGTAAAGGGCACACCATGTTCGTTTTCGTCAATATTGAGATAACGCCATTAATTTATAGAACTTTCGTTACACTTCACGCTGGTATAGAACACCAGGTCCCATTTCAATAAAAACAGATGTTCATTTTATAAAAAAAACGAGCCTCATAAAGACATACTAAAAAAAATCTTTTATCAGGCTCCCCTGAAAAATTTCGCTTTTATGACATGGTTACCTCTGGCATATAGAACTAAAAAAAAATTAAAACATTCTAATATAATTTCATGAAAATTATATTTCTCATGAATATAAAGATAACGATGACTTTAACATCTTAAAATACTAAAGGAAAAAATGAGTATATGGCCAAATATATATGAGTATAAAGGATGAATCTAGTAATTGTAGTTTTTAGACGCTCATAGTTGGGAGACTTCGGGCGGAATTTGATGGAATATTTTGCGATATGAGCTTCTTACACAATCAATAACTGGAAGGCTAACGACCATATGATGAGAAGTGAAAAATATAACTATAACATATATTATATATTAATTAAGTCTTCAAAGTAATTGATTATTCAAATCCAATATGACATTTATCCGATAAGTAGGAAGACAATTATTTCATAATATATAAAAATGAAGGCTTATTACTTTTCCAATTTTTCTCAACGTTATACTCCATGATTGCATGAGTAATCAACCAGATTATAGAAATAACCGTGATATGATGCCTCCAACAACATCCTTGTAGTGACAATCGAAGAAAAACACTGGAGCTTAGAACAGTAAATGCGATCATAAATGTTTAATTGACAATATTACATAGGGACGAAGGTTGTTTAGGGTTATAAAAAAAAAAGGGTTCATATACACATATGGACTCGCTAGCTTAATGATATGTTAGAAACTGCTGTTTTGGAAATCGGAAGAAAAGAAACAGTGAAGCAATATCACTTCTTTTATGTGTTTAAGCTGTTTTGACAGCGCAAAAGATTTTTTCAGAGTGAATCATGATGAAAGCAGTACGCATTCTCAATCACAAGTATTACCTAATTCGTCTGCTGTTTTTTTTTAAATAATTTTGTAATTGAATTGATGAAAGAATGGAGAGAGATTACTTGTATTTTTAATTACAAGATCTTAGTAGGTTTTTTAATATTAAAATAAAAAAAAAGGCTGGTCCGGTTAATCGATTAATCGTGTCGGTTAATCAATCAATTGTTAATCCTAGTTAAAAATTTCAGTCGATCAGTTAATCGACTCGATCAATCCGATCAAAATTCGATTAAAATTTTTATTAAAAGTAATAATTTAACTTGATTTATTTGACTAAACCGATTAAATGTCTTATAAATTATGTTCCTATACATAACATTTCAAATAAGTGACAGTATTTAAAAATATTTGAATTAATATTTTGATCAAAGTTTTCGACATGAGGAAACACAAGTCTATTCAACGAAAACTAGTGATGATTTCTAAAATCACTGATTAAAAAAAAACGACAAGGTCCAAGTTAAGAAATTCCAGGATATGACAAGCATGTTTAGCATATCGCCTCTTTTATACCAAGGACATGAATGTGCAAATTTTCACTTTTGAGTTTATAAGCTGGTTGGATCACTTATTTTGTTAAGGTTTGCCAGAGAGACCAAATGCGTATCCCCTATTGAAACATATTTTACAACACATTTTAGGAGAACAACTTTCATAGAGTAATAAGTTCTAGAAATTTGCACATTCATGTTTCTGGTAAACGGGGACGATATTAAGATACTTCAAGAGGGCGGCCTTTATTTCTTAATCTATTTCTATATTTGTTTACATCCATTCAGTGGATAGATGCGTAAAAAATGAATAGAATATATTTTTATACCATCAATTAATATATGAGGGGTTCACAACCATAAAGAATATTATTTATACATAATATTATCTATTTTATCTATCTACAATAATATTATCTATTTTATCTATCTACAATAATGTTATCTATTTTATCTATCTACAATAATATTATCTATTTTATCTATCTACAATAATGTTATCTATTTTATCTATCTACAATAATGTTATCTATTTTATCTATCTACAATAATATTATCTATCTTACCCCTCATATATACTTATATTATATGAGGGGTTCACAACCATAGTAGACCAAGTCCATTTATCTTTATTACGGATAATAACACCTTAAAGTTTTTTGTAAAAGCATGGCACTAAAAAATGATAGTTTTAACCGAATTTTGTCATATTTAATTCCTTTGCCCACTTGGAACTGAATTAATTATCTATCAAAGACTTTAAGTACTTGGTCTACTATGGTTGTGAACCCCTCATACAGTTATCAACACTACGTTTGCTATAAATGAATAGTATTTGAAAATATTCGATTAAAATTCGATTAATCGCTTAAAATTCTTTGATTAAGCAGTTAAAAATTTTAATCGATTCCCAGCCCTAATAAAGAAGATTCATTAAATGGTTAAAATCAAAACTTCAGTTTTTCTGGCACTAAAATCGAAATCGTAAATCGTGATAAACATTGTCATATATTCTTTTATTCGGGATAACGCTTCGGGGTAAAAAACGGTCTTTTTTGATTGTCGTCACTCATCGGTAAAGTAGATCGTTAATACTTGAATTTATTAATATTTGACATTCTAGAAGATGATGTCTTGCAGAGAAATTTTGAAATTCCTGTGTGAAAGCGGAATGGTTGGCACATCTAACTCACTTTCGAATTTTAATGAGAGGTAATACTGTATTTGTTGTACTGTAGTGTTACAAAAGTAATATGATACTATTAAAATTTTTTTGAGTTTAAATGTAATTCCGATTTGAAACAACAAAGGTCTTTAGATAGCAGTCAATCATTTGAGTCGAATTATTTTGTCGAAAAAAGGTCTATAAGGATAAATCATTGTTCCAAATTAGAAAAATTCAAATAATTTGATATTGAGGAAATTAACAATATATATATTTTTGTGTATTATTTTAGAATGTAAACAATATTTATTCTGATCATATTACAAAAGCTAACACTTTTTTCCAACAATTTTTGCATAGATCAAAAGAATTATGGGTTTTTTTTAAGATGAATTCATCACATAGATTCTCAAAAATATATTTTAATTAACAATTTCTTCGATGTTGAACACTCATTTTACTGGAAAAATTTACTCAGATGAACTTTCATTTTTCAATTGATGTGGAATGTCACTTCTTAATTATTGCTTATTCAACAGAGATTTAAGAATATTAAACAGAAACATTGTCGAATACATCAGAGCTATCTGCTTGAGCTGGAAATAGATTCTTCAGTCATAGGATGAGTATGATTATAAGTATTAGGTGTAGAAGAGACGGTTTTCATCTTGAAGAAAGGAAAGGGTATGTATATAAGTGGCGGAGAGAATTTTATGCACTGCTTAGACTACACGCGAAGTAATTCATCATGTTGTTGAATTTCTTGGAAGAATGCCCTTTTCTATTTTAATGCGCATTCACTAGCTAGTCATAGCCATGGCTACTGGCACGTGGGTATTTTTTGCTTTTATTTTTATGTCCTGTTTTTATTTTATTTTGGCGCTGCTATATTTCCTTCTTTAAACAAGAATTTTCAGACTTCCTGTATCTTGTATAGATTGCGTAAACCTCTCTCACTCTCTATCTGTCACAATACACACATTTCGAATGCGAAGCAAATAAAAGTATATACACATGGTGATGCGAGTTTCATACCCATTCAAAAGGTTTCGTTTTCCAACTAAAAAGTGACTATACAAAATCAAGATATGATGCATCTAGGTAAGAAAAAACTAGTGAAGCGACTGCAAAAAATAAACTACCATGTCGATAAATTCAGAGTATAGTTATATTTTGCTTATCAATAATGTTTTCTCTCCAGAAAGGTCATTATGTTTGTAGAAAATATATGGGGCCACGAGTTTAATAAGATTAAACAATGCTAGAACAAACATAGCTATCAAGATCTAGGCGGTCAAGTCATCTATGGTGTTGTACAGTTTTCCCAGAGCAGATCTGGAATGTACTTCTTTTATTTATTTATTTTTCAATAAAATGATGCATTGCATGTTGGTTTAATGTTTTCTGACGTGATGGATCACCGACCCTCTATTTAGTTTGTTGTCTTTCTTCTGATTCGTACCAGTCTGCAAAGGATTCTGAGAAGAGGCTTTTTCTCTTTTTTTTATTTTTTGCTCTCTCTTTCTTTATGTCGCTATCTGAAGGCAAGAATGAGCTTGACCCATTTGCGATGCAAACTGATTACGATGAACTTCTAGACAGCAGGCCGTCGGCGTTGAAAATAATAATAATAAAAGTTAGATTCTAATGGTAAGAAAGATAATATATTCTTTTTTTCATAGTTGCAGCCTTCAGGCCTGTGTTACGTAGAACCCAGTTGCTATTTGTAGTCAGAGGCCTCTGACTTGAAAAAAAAAAATGGGGGGGGGGTAGCTGACAGTTGCTGGTCGTCCCGTATATACGGGACTCAAGCGCGTACGCATGAGAGGGAAGGGGCGTTGCATTATTTTTCTCAGAAATTATTGGGGGCTCAGTACCCTCCTAAAAAATTTATTGGAGGGGCTAAAATGACCCCAGCCCCTAGGTTCCGGTGCCTATGTTTGTAGTTTATGCTGTAACACGTGCTAAGCTCAACAGCCCCGGTATCAAATATCTAAGCGTTTTTGTCGCTGGTAAGTATAAAAATCCTTGAATTAATACCGGTACTTTATTATTATTACTTTGTTATCAGAGCTGAGAGACTTTCATAAGAAGCGAAATATTCCTTCTGATGTAAATACAATATAAAAAATATTGATTTTCACATTAATTATTTGAAAATTTATTTCTTATTCAGAGAAAAACCTAAGTAGTTAATAATTTGATCTACAGTGAAAGAAAAAAATTATGACCGCATATTATTCGCAGGGAAAATGTTTCAAATAACATATCCAATGAGGCTAGAAGTGAATATGAACGTAACCTTTTTGATAGTGATGCAGACAGTGTTTTCAAGGTTGGGTTCGCTGATCGCATATCCGCTAGAAATTTCGAAAATAGGCGCATCTTTCAGCAACTAACAAACAGAATTTGGCTGAGGTTTTTTTCGATTAGCAAACAAGAAAACATTTCGTACGCTACACGTGTGAGTGAATATAAATGATTCATTATTTATTCATCATAGTTCTAGAGTTATTTTTAGTTGAAATAAAAAAAAGTAATAATTGCAAGCAGCTGTGGTTCAAGATAAATATAGTATGATGAATAAATAAAAAATTCTTTGTAGGTAGTTATTTAGTTTTAGTTTTTTTCATGAATATTGCTTTTATTTTTGGTTATTGAATTTTCAAATTTTTATTGACTTTTTTTTGTTTTGTTCGTTGGACAGTTTTTGTCTGTTGTGGCCTTTCGATTTGTATCAAGTTCATGTAGCTGAAATACACGTACGCAAAAGAACCGGATGCGCGAATTTCGATTAACTGAAATCACCGTAATCATAAATTGAAACAAAAAAAAAATCCGACTGACATAGCTGTCCATACCGGTATAATTCTTCTCTCGATTCCTGCCTTCTAGAGAGTGATTTCCTCGGACATTTGGGAAGAAAACAAAATGATGAGAAGGACATTCCTCTTTTTTCTAGAAGACGGAGACCTAAGTCATAAAAATGGAGTTTATTCGCAGCAATTTATAAAGTTCAAACTGTTCACTTTAGGTAGGAAAAAATAGTTATAAAAATCAGTATCCTTTCTTGTTGTTGGCTGTAAAGGCGTGGTTGTGGCGTCATTGAGTTTTGTAGGTCATGCACGTGGTTCTTTTTTGGATTGCGTCTTTTTCTCTGGTTCTTTTCTCTTCTCTTTTGAACGCCAGTGTGCAATGACCGCTTGCCAATGACTTCCGCGCGCGCAAAATGGAAGCATTTGTGTTTTCTTATTTTGTTTTTGAGAAGGGACACACACACACACCAACAAAACTTCACAACTTCTTTACTCCCCACTCTCACTCAACTGTTTCTTTTATTCGTTTTTTCTCGTCGCACTACTAATAATATTTCTAAAATAAGGAACAGTTGTTTTTTTATTAATCTTTACCACGAGAGGGGGTGTCTGGAACATTATTCATATTTAGGTTAAGAAACTCAGATTGATTGAAGCTGCGAGGTGCACCTCCGGCAATCTTTTTTTTTTTTTTGTACGATTTCTATTTACCTTCTTTTTTTTTTGTTTCGTAACTTTCAAGATTATATCAGTGAAAAAGAGTTGTTGATTCTTCTTTCCTGGACGACAGAAGCATTTCGAATGAAAAATTAGAGACAGTGGAAAGCTACAAATTATGTATAAAAGAATATCAATTACTGTTGTTTTTCACGGAAGCATTTGCTTAATTTAGATATCATAAAAAAGAACAAATTTTTTTAGGCTAACTGTATATGAGGGGGTTAAAGTCAGAGTGGTGTAAGTCGATTAATCGTCATTTTGAGGAAAAAGAAGGTTTCACTAGAACTGTTGTCATACGTTCCATGTTAAAAATTTTGGGATTTCACAATCTTGTGGAGAACCCTTGAAGCTGACTTAATTAATTTTTTTTCTTTCAACAGGTTGGCACTTCTAGATCACATTGCTGGACTTGAGTCAGAATTGTTGAAAATGTGACTTACACCACTTTGACTGAAACCTCCCTCATATAGCCTACAATTTTTTGTTTTAAAGTACTGAGATATTGAATTTTCTAGGTCTTATGCCGAAACGAATAATTGGAAAGAAACGTGATTTGTCTTCACCGGGTCCTCTTGCATACCGGGAAAGTGCGCTAACCAGGGGCACACTTTTCAATTCCGTATAACACGCATTATTAGCGTGAAGTGCTGAGGGGAGACGCATTGCAATGTGTTAGCTTCACGCTAATAATGCGTGTTATAATGAATTGAAAAGTGTGTCTCTATTGTATTGATTAGCGCACTTTCCCGGTATGCGAGGGAATCCGGGTTCAATTCTCGGTGGAGACAAATCACTTTTCTTTCCAAACATTCGTTTCGGCATAAGATACAGAAAATTCAATTTCTCGGTATAATTCCGGGCCGAAAAAACATCATCTCTTAATTTTAAAAGTTACTTTTACTTATATATACTAAAAAATCAATTCTTTGGTCATTTACTGCCCATTGATGAGTTAGAACAGTGTATCCCAAAGTGGGCAATAGAATTGTCCAGTGGGCGATAGAAGCTTCGAGTATAACATAGGATCCTATGGGTTCGATTGAGTTAGAGGGCGATGTCAATAAAAGTTTGTGAAAACTATGAGGTGGAATATACTGAAATGAACAAGCCATCGAAATAATTTATTGTTGACTAATATATTGGCATCCACGTTGAGCAAATGTTTTACAGAAACTTAATTTGCTAATTTTGAAGAAAGAAAATTAAATAGAAATAGCATTGGGTTTACTGCATAAAAATCAGTTGATACATAAAAAAATATTGTTTTGAGACCAGGAATTCGAATGAAATATGTAATTAAAAATATTCGAAGGAAACGGAAAAATAATGATGTTCGGCTGATTAACTTAAAGATTCACTTTCAATCATTTGTCTCTTATCAGTTTTCATCCACAAGTTGTTTTATAGCAACATCATAACTGATCACAAAATAAAAGGAGGATGTCATACATATTTCGATAGTTTCGTCATTATGAATATAATTTAAGAAAAACTACTAATTCTTTTCTATGACTCGTTATTTTGTAGGAAAAGTTGTATGATTGTGCAAGAGAATAAAAGCAAGAATTTTTTGCAAATCGTTACGTAGTATGCACATGTATATGTCTATTCCGTCGCAACATGCTCAATTCATGCAAATCACATTCTTCTGAGCTACCGAATGTTTAAATGCACCAAATTTTTGAGGCTCAAGTCCCAGCAGGGAGCACTACCTTCTTCAAATTCTATATCTCTGAGTGATCTATACATATTTAAAAATTTATAAAAATATCTATACATACTGCATTTAAAACACCATATCCTGACTATTGATGACTGATTCATTATCGCCGAGCCGAAGTCACTGAAGATATAAACATGAACTTTGGTCAGTAGTTTTATTTTTTAATATAGAGACTCACTAAGGGATTTACGGTACAAATTCAACCCCTAAAGGTCACAAGTGCGAATTTTCAGATTACAAAATTCACGCGAGCAAAGTAGCAGTCAACAGCTAGTAAACCGTATAAAAATACCTCTTTCGATCAGGTAAATTGTTTTACTGTGGGGTCAAGGGGAGAATATGGACCTTGTTCCAAGATAATTCAGAACGACTGCAGAAAAATATATTCATACCGAAAGCTATTCAACTATAATTTGGTTCGCTAACCATTCAAAATCAGATTATCGGTACTCGTTTTTCAAGATAATATTTACCTGTACGTCGTGAATTTTATATGAATTTGCATGTTTCATATGCATATGAAGCTTTCGCAGGTTTTTTTTTGGAACTTTCAACTTATGAGTGCTGTAGTATTACATGCATGTTCAAAGTTACAAAACTATATAAAAGTTTTTTTAAAGTTTTTCTTATCAACAGCCGAAAGAAAACGTATTAACTGCAGTAACCAGGACACCAGACATACAATGAGATAATAAAAAGAAAATGAATAACCCGGAGAGTTGGAATTCTGAGGTCAGTCCAAAGATTATTCGGACATTGCTACCAATAGGGAAAGTCGTTGGTGGAATGATAGAGAGTTGATATTGCCATAAAGGCTCGGTTCAACGGATAACCATGGTTCAGATTGCGATGCTGCTTTATTGTCTTCCGCTGTAATATCGCGCCAATATGAAACGGCTTTTGCTTCGTATTTACTTTAGTATAAAAATTCTCCAGGCAGGTGGCTGTAATTTCGATGTTATATCAAATATAAAGTTACAGCAATAAAACGTCCTGTCACTTTACACGTTGTTGACGCAAGTGAAAAAGAATTTTACATTCAATGTAAATTTATTTCCATGCGAATTGTCTTCATAGGAATTACTGAATGCAAGAACAACATTGTGTGTGTATAAGCAACAAAAGAAAGTTTTCGCAAATTTTGGAAGGAAATAATGTCTCGTTTTTGTATAGAATGAAATACCAAAATATAAAAACTGAATAAACAAGCATAGTGTTGATCATCATCAAAATGAGCAAGTTATGAGTATAAAAGCTTTAAAGTACGCAATGTTATCATTTCTTGATAATACCAAAACTGAATGAAAGAAAATTTCAAGCGTAGAGAGCGTGTCAAATGCATGACTGATTAAGTCAGATCAGAACACGCAGTTGAATATCTACAGGGCGTCCATAATTAAAAGACCCTATTTTAAAGTAGCCTACAGGCGAAACCAGTCATCAGAAAAGTGTGAAATTTTATGGAGGACTTCATGAAGTGATGGGAATTTGTTTCTGGGAGGAAAAAATTAGTTGCACATGTCATCACAAGAGGGCGTTTCACTTTGAATACCTGTAGTAAACATGCAAATTTATGTGATGTCACGCAGCAGCTGTTATAAAACCTAGAAACATTCGCGGAGACCTCGTTTCTCAATGTGTTTGTTGCTCACAATGACGATAAGTTTACGACATCGCGCTTTCTTGGTCAAATTGTTTTACCAAAACAGCAATTCCGCAGTAACTGCTCTACGGAAATATCGGACTTGGGAGAGGATTCGAAAAAGTCCAATGAATGTTAAAAACTTTCGGAGTATGATAACGAAATTTGAAACCACAGGATCGTTGGCTGTTTGTCCTGGAAGAGGAAGAAAACCCGTTTCTATAGACGCAGTACAGGAGGTTTCGCTTCAGGTGGAAGAGGACAGAGCTTCAAATTCTCGTGGTAGTGTCAGGCGTGTAGAACAGGCGTTGGATAGGCCACGTTCAACTGTCCATAAGATCATGCGGAATATCCTCCGATATTATCCGTACAAACTGTCCCTTGTGCAGCTGTTGCTTCCACGTGATTATGACGCTCGACTCAGCTGGTTCTCACTGCAGTTTCTAGCTCTCGTTGAGGTAGATTCAGAATGGCCTTGGAATATCCTCTGGACAGATGAAGCTCATTTTCACTTGGATGGTGAAGTTAATACTCACAACTGCCGAATTTGGGAACCAGAAAATCCGCACGCTAGCTTAGAGGTTCCGTTGCATTCACCAAAAGTGACGGTATGGTGTGGATTTACTGCATCATTTATTCTCGTTCCCTACTTCTACGAGGAGTTACGTTCTACAAGTCCAGTGACATGTTCGATCACCGGGAAGCGTTGCAGAGTGATTCTCAACGTATTCATACCTAGTATAGACAGTCTAATACTAATTATCTTTTCCGTGTGACGTGCAAGAAAGGGGCATATGTGTAGGAAGCAGTGTGTTTGTATGGGAAGGCATATCCTTAGATGGCCGCACCGACTCTATATGTTGCCACGTGGAACTTGAAATGCTCGGAAGTATATTGAAAATCACCCGAATGCTATTGTCTGTCTGTATGCGGCCACCAATTTTCGATAAATTTGCACTGCAGTCAGATAAAACCTCCACACACGCGCCTGATGAAGCCGTATCTTAAAAAGAAAAAACTAATTCCCCCATGAAATGTCCAACGCACTCTCCTGACCTGAATACTGTAGAACATGTTCGGGACGCTCTCGGAAGGCGTATTGCTAATCTATAACCTCCTTCTGGAACATTGCTAGAGCATTGAATTTTTCTACGTGAACAGTGTAAGTTGCTATATATGGAACTTATTGGCAACGAACAACCTAATTGACAGCATACAAATTCGCTGTAGGGCTTTTGCATGACTGGTTTGCAAAATTTGCTGTTTGGGGTGACTGCAATCCCCACTGAAGTATTTTACGCGTATTTAATTTTGATAACATATTTCGGAATTTTCATGTTTGTATTGTCGATGTGCAATGAAATATGCTGTGTTTTACACGGTTCTCATGTTTTTCAGTTACATATATATTGTAATGAAGATCTTAAAGTTTCATCAAAATTGGTGGTGCATACCTTTTGACTTATGACAATTTTTCCATTTGTTGCTCAAGTTATAGAAAACCCAATGAATCTTTTCAATATTTTTTGTTGTCTATGAAAAATTCAAAGTTCCTGCTTTTTATAGTAATAATTCATCATCCCATCGTGAACCATAAATTGATCATTTGCGGAAATGACGAAGCGATCAAAGCTGATGGTTTTACAAGAGCTTTTCTGAAGAGAGACGAAAAAAATCAATCAAAGCTCGCCGACTAGATTTGAAGCAATAAACGTTACCGTAACCCTTCTCTTTCCTCATTTACCTAGTTTTTGAATGCTACACCTGCACTCCACCTTTGACCCCGAAAAGTCATGTCTTCTACTTCACATCGCACCTGATGTTCCTAGACGCATGTGTTAACGGGTCACTGAACTCCGGGTCTTGCACTTTCGCTCCAAAAACAAAAGATTAAACGAAAAACGTCTGAGTTAATCGCTAGATCACTGTCGTGTTGCGAAAACTGCTCAAAACTAGCCAAGACGCAGACGTGACTGCAGATTGGTCACTTGGACCATATTTTTTCAAAAAGTAAATAAGTCAATACAAATTTGATGTACTAAAATTTGCATAATTTAGCTTTGTCGAGACTGAATATGAATATTAACTCAACATTCAATGCCATTTTACTTTTAATTACTATCCAGAATGCACTCCGATGTTATCCATTTTTCCATGAAAATTAAATCTTACTGCCGGAAAAGTGAGTTCACAATAAATCTGGCTCCATTTGGCCCAATACTCCTATGGAAACTTTAGAAAAAATAAACTGATGGTTACTTTTTCAGTTTTTGACCGTTTTCTCCCCCACGCCATACAGATCACTCTAGCTACACTCGCAAGTTATTATTATGCATGCATGCATTCACAATGAATATTGACCACTGTGATGAAAAATATAGCAAATTTCAAATATAACTAGTTAGGCATCCAATGGATATCATTGGAATCTTACCATTATTTCGGCAGATTATACTTCATGGAAAAGAAAACAGATCTGTAACATAATTAGCTATGATCGATTTAATTGAATAGTTTTTGGGCAATTTAAAATCCCTATCCGGGAAATTATAACATTTATCATGAATATTTTCATCCAAAAGTAACTTGAATAAGCGATAGTTAACGGTTGAAACGTTCATGAGTGACATATCTTAAGACGAAAAGGATTCATGATTACCCATCGTTCTACAGTGAACTCCTCTACTTGACATAACTATAAATCCCTGTACAATGATATTTTTTCAAATCTTGTGTAATTAAACAGTCCAATGGTAAACTCCTCTCGATACAACGGTATCTTTTACTACGATAAATCCTTCTATAACGATATTTTTTGAGATTTTGAAACTGCTAGAACGATATTTTTGTATTTTTTTTAAAATCCACTTCAAAATATTTTTAAATTCCCCACCAGTTTTTATTCTCTTTCGAGGATGTTTAATAACATTGGTATTTTGCACTATACAGTATATCCACCCTCCGAAAGCGTTAATGAAGTTACCGTGAAGCTGCTTTTTGTGTAGTACATAAAAGTGTTGTGCGGTATATCGCTTTACAGTGGGGAACAGCAAACTGAATTTTATTTGGCAACTAATCAATTGCAATTTTTTGCTGTAAATAAACACTTATAACACTTTTGTGATAGTAATAATACGCCGATTCAGAAAAGATGCCAACAACAGCGTAAATTTGGTATGGACTAATGATAAAAAATGTTTTCAAAAATCTCTCAATATAACCATAACCTCTTTGCAATGATACTTCTTGGTCAGCAGAGTATCGTTATATCGAAGTTTTACTGCATTTACTAAAATTTCTGAAATTTATTATTCACTAACTCAGCTTAACAATGAACAATATTCGATCAAGAACACGCAAGATGCCAAATTTTTGTATGAATTACTTATGATGGTCATAATCGATGTTTCAAGAACAGTTTCGTGTGGGTATGGTGAAACTTTAGATCATTAATTTTACATAACTGCATTTCTGCCCCGATTTTTCTGGATTGTATTTGCTTTTCTACATCGTGTTTTACTTATTTTATCATTTCCACTCATTTATTAAGATTAAATTGATTTTCCTCGCGTGCTTCTTCCGTGCATTCTCTGTCTGGAAATGAATGTCTCTTATTATATAAATCATGTCGGAAGATAAAGTAAAACAAAGAATGGAAATCTAATCAGTAATGAGTTAGACTTGGCATGAACTTCCCTCTCTACGGGAAATCCTATTATAATACTCATCTTCGTAAGTTTCTTTTTTGATATTTTGGCCGTAACTCTTTAATGAACATTTTGACTTACAAAGGGTCGGAATTTCATTTTTTGTACGTGATATAAATGGTTGGACAATCACTACTTCAGAGTTAACATTTTAGCAGAAAAAAATGAGATATATGACTACCATTTATGATATTGAATGAAATAAAACTAAATAACCAAAATAATATATATATATATATATATATATATATAACAGCCTAAATAACCAAAATAATATATATATATATATTCATTTTGAATTTAGATACATCGATTTCATCTTGTCAATATTAAGCGAAAAGGTAAAATAACTTTAACGCAAAATCTAACTGAAGGGGGAGGGGTGAACAACATTAATCTTGCAGAAAATAATTAGTTTTGAATCTAATATTTAAAAAATAACGATGAAAAGTATCATAAAAAGACCCGTTAGCCATTACAGTCAGCCATGATTGAAGATGTATAAGTTATCAAGATGAATATTGATTTTCAAATTAATCATACATTACAAATAAGTGCAAATAAAAAAATTGAAAGAGCTAAAGAACAGTCCATAATTAAAGTTTAGCTGTGTAGTATATTTATTATTTACAGTTTTTTTTATATATTTTCTTCGCCTGATGGTGAATTTTCCTTCACAAAATGTTTTTATTTTTATTTTTTTGTCTGCTTTAAATCTCTTGATAATGACCCTGCCAGAATGCCGTTCAATTTATAACAATTATTTAAATTTCATCATTTATCTAAGTTACGGAGCTACTCGAATCTTGTTATCGCCCAGACACTTTCATGATACAGGTCAACGAACTAACGTTTGCAACAAGCAATGGGTGTGTGCTGGTTACACGTAAAGCTCTAAACGTGTGACTAAAATTGGATATTTTATTTTTTAATTCAAAGAAGAGAAACAAAAGACGATGATAATTATTATTTATTTTAAATCTGAATAATACATCCGGGAATACATCTTTTTATCATACGCAACGAGCAAACTTAAATATTTTCCCACATGAAATTTTTGTGTCTTACGCGTTTCAAATAAAATAAACAAAATTGAAATTTCCCGATCCAAACTGTACAAATTGAGAAAATTCGAAAACAAAAATATGCTTATGTTATTTGTAAGAAACATTTCCTACGGATAATACAAAAAACTCTCCGGACATAAGAAAGCATGCCTGTTTGATCACCTCTTTGGTAATTAATTCATTTAAAACAGCTGGTATAGCAGAATTAAAATATCGTATATAAATCATATCGTTGAATTAATTTTGTTTAATGATTTAAAGATGAAATTGAGAATAGGAGTCGAAAAGATTTTTTTTTTAGAAAAAAAAACTCCCCCATAAAAGAAAAGTAAACAAAAACCTGTAAATTTTACCTGGCATTTTGTAGGTGAGCTCGCTGAACAAAGCCTTGCTTTGTATATTTCGTGTTTTATTTACAAGCGTTCAACGTTTATCTGCAGAGTTCCTTTCATAGCTAAAATTACTGCTGGATAGGGCAGTAGTGAAGTGCAGTTTATTTTGGCTGTCTGCCATCAGCTGTAACAATAAGCTTCTGTCATCAATTCGAAACGAGGGAATAAAATATCTAAAACAAAAAGTGACTTGTAGGAATCCAATCAAGTTCCATGGAGGCTGACTCAGACCCTGCGTGACTAACCAAATAATGCTTTAAAATAACTATAGTTTAAGAATAAGCGATCGGTCCGGTCCTATAACAAATTATTCTATTTGGCCATTTAAATAATTCTCGAGAGTTAATTGTGTTTGCTATATGCCATGTACACTTACGATCGGACGATGAAAACAATTGATTTTTTATAATTATTCAAGCAATTTACATCATACGCCATTCACTCACATTGGAACGGAATACATTATTTGTAGAAAAACCTTTTTTTTCAAGCGTCTAGAACTTCGATGATCTACTTATATATTAGATACATCCGAACAATGAATCGCGATTATTTTTATGCTCATTCCAATAACACAGTCGTTCTTATCTAGGGGGTCTACGGATCCCGTGAGGGTCCTCGTGTGAAAAGATTTCAGGATGTCCGTGAGCTCGAATGAGAAAGCAATTACTTTATTGTTTTTGCATTATATATGATGAATATTTTTCTGGGAAGGTGTCTGTGGCCTTCATCTTATTGGCAGAGAGGATCGGTGGCATTCGTCTAATTGACACAAAAGGTTAAGAATCCCTGCACTGACATATTCTGAAAACGACCCTTAACTGGTTAGAATTGTTTAAGAATTAACTTTTGTGCTTCAATATATTCACGCGTACACACGTGATTGACTTTTCTCATATGAAAAGTGGAAAAGGAAGTGTTTTGATTTTTTTCTTATTTAAAATTATGATTTTGCACAAAATTGAACAAGTCTACTGTCTAAACTTTTTACGAAATGGCAATTATTATTGCTCAGATACATTTCATAAAGCCTACTGGAAGCATAACCTTTATACCTTCAATTTTTAAATCATAGCCGATTTTATTTTTGGACTCAATCAAATCAATTTTTTTGTTCTAAAATTAAAACTTCAGCTTTTCATAAAAATAAAATTAATAAACAATACAAAAGAAATGTGTTTATTAAAATTCATTATAATTATCAATATCGATAAATTATTTCTTATGTATAATAGTTTCAACTGTAAATGAATATTTTACTGAAGTACAATTTATAGCCTATCGTACTCAATTATCTGAAAACGATGAACCGAAATTCCTGATTTTTTTTTGTGTGTGACCCAAATCATCTCCATGTACGGCTTTGATAAAAAAACCACATTGGAGTTCTTTATTGATAAAAAAATTACTAAGATCGCAGTAACGTACAGAGAACGTAAATTTAAGAAATGAAAAGCTATGTATATAGCCTATGCACTTATGCAATATGTTTCTTGAAAAAAGTAAATAAAAGGTATCTATGGCTCAAGAAAGCCCCAAAAATAGTTTGAAACATTAAAATGCAGTATTGTTTCAAAATTCTCGAAAATAAAAAAATACGAAGTTTCGATCATCCGGGTAAGTCAAGTTCAACATTTCAGATGATCGAGAGTTTGTTAAATTTCCTCGTATACTAACTACATTTATTATGCAGTTGTGTGACTATGAACAGGAAACTTTGTTTGGCACGTGTTTTCTTTCGCTACCGGTACATTGCATTCTGGGAAGATAAAAATCTGAACTGACTGTTATTTCGACTCGTCAAAATATACATTATACAGCTTGTATTGTTTTAACATCTTTAAAATACACAAAACAAAACAAAGAAGAGTAAACTTACATATCATATCTTTCGTAATTTTCGAGGTTGGTTGATTAGTAGAACCACAAATAAAAAACATCGTTAATCTCACAGAGAAAAAGTGATTAACATAGATAACTTCCTGAACTTTTGCGCATCACCATCGTCATTACGGAGGAAATTAGCATTCATCGGATATCACATGATAACACCTGATCTTAAATGACTCAAACCGAAATGTTTTTGACAGGAACAAAAACCGCTTTTTTATTGCAATCGACTGTTACTAATGTGATTGACAGACTAAACTGTTTTTCTCGCCTTTTTTTGATTAATATAAAAAAACAACAATAAAAAATAGGTAAGCAGCAAAAATAATCTTTATTAGGGTATTATTCAAGCCGGCTGCATGACCTTCATGGTCAATCATGCGGACAGTCTAGGAAAATATAGCCACGACGTACAGCACGAGAAGTAATAGAAAATATTATACACAGAGGTTTTCAGATTCGTTTCTGAATCTGACAATTTTTCTAACAGTATACTGTTGCAATGAAATAACAGAAATTTACACACATAATATTTGAAAAAAAAAAATATCCATTGCGATATATTCACCAAAATTAACTTACCACATAAGAATTAAGTACTTGAGGATGTCACAGATGACAGTTGTTGTTTCGCAGGTACTTTATTTATTGAGAATAAAAAAATTCTCGCAACCACAAAAAAAGGGTTAAAATGCTTATTTTCTTTTTGTTTATTTTTTTCCCCTATTGAGAATTATTATCAGCTCGTTTAATTAAATACTTACCGGATCGAGACAAAAGGTACTACAGTATCCACTTGCATCCGCGTATCAGATTCTAACGTCCGGTGTGTGAGGAAACTGATGGCTGATTGGAATATACGGCTCTCTCTAAACTAAAAACTATTTGGTAACACACGGAGCAAAAAAAAAAGTATATAAATAAGAAAAAGTAAGCATACGTAAAGCCGGTTGTTTGGTGTGGTTGCCAGAGATTGAGAACTACCAGCAAATGAAGCCAAACCTGCCAAATAGAGTGCCAATTTTTTAAATATTCAAAATAAATGTTAATATCATAATACTATTTTTCTATAGTAGTGTCATTAAATAACACTGGGCATAACAAAAAATTGACATAGCATTTAATTTTTGAATTTGATTCGAAATTTTTGTAAGAGCTATTACAATTTTCAATCACTAGTTATATCAACGCATATAATGACATAATCACGATGAATAAAAATGAGTATTGAAATAGTAATTTAATTCGCGGAAGATATTCCAATAAGATAGGAAATACCTATTACTTCTGTTATGAAGTTTAATTACAAGTATCCACAGCACACAACTAAAAACAAAAATTTCCATCATCTTCGCAAATACAATAGTATTATACAATATTATTCAAAACAACTTGAATAACAATAAACTTCTGCATCGCTGTCAATGCTAGCTTCTTACGAAGAATTGCATTGTCAGTTCTCATTGTTGCTGAAAATAGCATGCCATTCCTTATATACATCTATGCATTGCACATTATTATTATTTTTTGTCATACATGAAACACGTCATCGTTTAATAATTCATATATAAGGTCATCTACGTTAGTTTCTGACATGGGAGTTTTCTCTCTCTCTCTTTCTCCTTCTTTCTCTGTGGAGTCACCACATCCGAACAACTTACTAGATAAGGCATATTTTATATGCATAAGAAGCTATATAATTATACTATTACTTATATACTTTACTATAGCTAATTAACTCAATACATTTTCGGTAGAGGAACTTATATGTGTCAACATTACTGTGTTTTTTATTTAACAAAACTTAAACAATTAACTTAAACAATTTTTTTTTCAATTTTTCTTTCTAGTAGCCAAATAAGCGATTGAGGTAGACTTCTAGACTGTTTTGTGACTTCATTCACGTCTTTGAGAACTTCTAGGATAGGATGAGAGTAATCTTGCCTACTTATGACGTCGTGCATATCATCCAACCACCGAGTGACGAAATTTGTTGTTGCTTTTGACTCAGAGAACGATAGGTAAAAGAAATACCCGCGTGCAAATCTGGAGGATGACCGTAAATATATGATGCCCATCACCATTCTCTCTCACTCAGAATATTTTTTAATAGAGATGACAGCGAAGAATTAAATCAATTGTTAATAATAGAGAAGGTGAGAGTATTGATTATTTCAAAAACCCTCACCTGGCAGCAAAGTGAAGGGGGTAGTGCAATATGTTTCAGTTCGATAGGTCGAGGTCCGAATCCTGGCGAGAGTCGTGGAAGCAGTCACATATTCGGCTTTGAAAATTGAGGGTTCTGGTAATAACCCCAGTGTGTGTGTGGTGGGACAGAAAAGGCTTTGTCATGATTTCAATCCTTTCTCAAAAATTTTACACACGTTAACACGTCAAATTTCACTATTTATAAAAGATAATTATAAAAGATAGTCAAATTAAAATAAAAAAAGTCTTAAAAAAGATTTATAGCAAAAAGTTATTAACCCTAGATAACTAAACTTAAATCAGTGTTGCTCAGTAATTAATCATTCGATTCATATAGACTACGAATTAAAAACAAGTATTTCTATATATTTCCTTTATTTATTTCAAACAAATTAGCGTAACTCAAGAGAATAATACAGTATTTCAATTATAAAATATATATCAAAAACCTCGTTTTACTAGTTATGAAAGTACTGTGAGTGAGGTGGTGCGAGCGCAACGTCAACACACATCTTCAATTAACAAAACTGGCAGGGGTCGGTAGTCTATTAGATGAATGTTTAGTTATCTAGGGTTGAAGTTATAATAAATTTACAAATTTAATAAGCTATAAGTTAAAAAAATTTAATATAATAAAGTATTTTAAAAGAGCGAGCATCGATTTGCTATTGAAATAAAGAATATATCTAACATTGCAATTTGACATGGTGAAAAACTATGCTTTAATAGAAATATACCATTAAAAATTCTATTTAACCATTGATTTGTTTTACATTCTTTACTCATGTTCTTGATTGTATGTGCTGTCCTACGCCAGTATAAAATTTTATATATCTCTGATACTTAATTTTTTGTAAATTTAAAAAAAAAATGCATTAAAAACAGCTGGCGTGCATGATAAAATACCATAACATCAATGTAATTGAATAAAAATTGATTCAAAATAAAAGAAACTGTGAAATGAGGAAAAAGTTTGAGATTTCATTGACTCGATATCATTTAAAATTAAATTTCAAATTTTAAAATTGAAATTTTAAAATTCCATTTTAAATAAGATTGAGTGAATGAAATCTCAATCTTTTGCTTCATTTCATGAACTGAATTTTCCTTTATATTTCGAATCAATTTTTATTCAACTACACTGCTCAAAACAATTAGGGGAGCAAGCAAAAAAGTGAAGAAAACCGTGCGAGACAGCCACGTATTGGCATACAATGGATAGTACACGCGTATCAATGCGCAATACAGAAAAAAGACGTAAAAAAATTTGGAATTAAGCTTTAATTCTTTGAAAATATGGAAAAAACATGAAAAGATGATTTAGGGCAACAATTTGGTTACATGTAAACGATAAAAAAAAGTACTGTTTAGACATGATGCGTGAGTTTTAATAGGGCGTGTGGTCTCCTCGAACAGCTAAGACTGCTGCACACCTGTTTGCCATGGATGCGATGAGGTTATCGATCAGACTTTGGGGAATACTGTTCCACTCCTCAAGAAGTGCAATCTGCAAGTCTCGGACAGTAACAGGCGGCCTTGGTCGCGCAGCAATGCGTCGTCCGATTGGATTCAGGTCAGGAGAGCACGCTGGCCATTTCATACGCTGTATTGTTTCAGCTTCAAGCATTTCGTCAAGCAGACGTCTCCACCAGACGAGCTCTATGCGGTCGGGCATTATTATCCTGGAAAACAAAGGAATCTCCAATGGCTCCAGCGTAAGGGATGACATGAGGTCGCAGTATCTCGTCTGGATACCTTCGGGCCGTCAAAGTGCCATTCCGAATGATATGCAGGTCCGTACGTCCGCCTATGCTGATTCCACCCCATACCATCCAACCAGCTCGTCTGTATTGTGACCTTTCACGAACGAATGCGGGGTTATTTCGAGTGCCCCTGTCCCTCCATACCAGAACACGTCGGGTGTCACACTCCAGACTGAATCGGGACTCGTCTGTAAACAGCACTTGGCTCCAATCATGTTGCTCCCAATCTCGATGTTCAGCAGCCCATCTTCTTCGGGCCGCACGGTGGCGTGGGGTCAACGGAATGCAGACCATTGGCCTACGTGCATAGAGCCCTCCCTCATGAAGCCGATTACGTACTGTTTGGCTGGACACCCTTCGTCCTGTTGCCAAGAGCAACCGTCTTTGTAGCTGCGTAGCATTCTCTGTTCTGTTTCGACGGGCTGTTAACCGTACATACCGGTCATCAGTTGCTGTAGTGGCGCGTGGCCGACCTTGCCCTGGTCGACGTCTAACATTTCCTGTTTCTTGGAATCGATTCCATAGCCTTGCAACAACACTTCTGGCGACTCCAACAGCGTCCGCGACACAACGTTGTGTTTGCCCGGATTCCAGTCTGCCTATAACACGCCATGCCATGGATTCCGGTAAATCACGTTGTTGAGACATCCTCAAGTCACCTTGTCTCAAAAAACAATACTGCGCAATCGAATTTCGCAGTTACGGCGGTAAAACAGACGTTTCTGCAACATCCCGATTTCTGCCCTTATCTCCTTTTTCTGGTTTTTGACGTCATGAACTTTGATTTGCATATGAAGTTTTCTTCTTCCGTTTCCTGCTAGGCTTTAAATTATGGATGATTCATTTTATGTTACTTATCGGTATACATCTTTGCGTAATTTTGTTAAAACCATGTGCTCCCCTAATTGTTTTGAGCAGTGTACATTGATGTTATGGTATTTTATCACGCGTACAAGCGTTTCTAATGCATTTTTTGAAAACTTACAAAAAATTAAGTATCAGAGATATGTAAAACTTTATACTAGCATGGGATAGCACGAAAAATCCAAAATATATGTAAAAAAATTAAAATAAATCAACGTAATATATATATATAAATAGTATTTTTAATGATATTTCTATTAGAGCATAGTTTTTCCCCATATTAAAAGGTATGAGGCCCTTTGAATTCAATTTAAAGTTTCAGATCAATGTGTCATATATCAGTCATTTTACTTTTGCTAATGACCACTTCGATCTGAGCTGAACAGACGAAGCTATCTTAACGCATGGGGTCTTGTGGTAATATGTGAACTATTACTATGATTTTCGAAAGTAAAAATGAAATTAACAGGTAGATACTTTTTCAACCTGATAGGAGGCCCCAGAATATCACTTGGACCGGTAGCCCATGATGCTGTTATGGCGACTCTGGCTAAAGATAAATTAATGGCCAAGCTAGCGTTTAGTCCGCTAAAAAATTCACTGCTAAACAATCAACGTTGACAACAGGGACTGACTCTGAATTGAAGTGGGAGGCTTTGGAAGAATCGGACTTCCATGGGTACGACTATGTTTGAAGATGTTTGGTTGATTCAACGAATAAAACGACTTAAATGTGAAGACTACTAAATTTCGGAGGGTCTGGGCAAATGTTTCATTTTCTCATGTGGCTCAGTTTGGTAAATAGTTAAAGAAATTGATCCATTTAAAAAAAAAATTAGGGTGCGGTAGCCCAGGTTAATAAGATACTCTCTTGAAGTACCAAAGGATGTTTAGAGGTGTCGCGCGTTCGATAACCGATTCGTCCTTGTCAGAAACTTTCCTGACGCTGGGGTACAACAGAAACGGTGACATGAAATCATGAATGAATGAACGCCAGAACTTTGCCACTGGACTTATCCCGTTGCCGAGATCTCTTCCATCCCAGCTTCGTGGCAGAGTCTGGAACACTTTATTTTGTGTCAAAAAAAAACAAAAAACTTTTTTACAACATATTTTCCCTGGACAATTGGGTACTGTCGCGATTAACAAATTTTGTGGTGATTACAGATGAGATGGGATTAGGAGTTGGAGAAGTTTCGGGGTTTAGTTAAGATGAATGTACACATATTAGGATGGAGGTACGTTTTAAAAGCAATTGAGCGCCCCCCCCCCATGCCATCTCATCTGTTATCTTACGCTTGCCATATTATATACACCGGATACAAAAAGAAAAAGAAATGAGAATCTTATTGTGAAAGAATATATATATATATATCCATCGGAGCGAGTCATCTCGCTTAACACCTTATTGGTGAGCAAATGGGTTTGATAACTTGCGACTAGAAGCCAGCATCAGTTTTATTGGGTTGAGTTCACTCGCTCCGGCGGATTTAATGAAAATATACAAAATAGAAGTATTGTGTGGAGGAATATATACAATTAGGGAGCACCCGTGGCATCTCGCTTAGCACCTTATTCGGTGAGCAACATGAATCCGACAATATGAGTACGCACGTGTGTTGTGGACATGAAATGCATGAACAACTTGAATAGAGGAAAGAGAAATACACACATATACACTCATTTATATACATATATATAACTGCCAGGTCGAGTCGTCTAATACCTATTTTGGTGAGCAATGTGGGCTTGGTTTAAATGGGGGATTGTCTGGAGAGAGCCTTAGCTAAGGATCAGCTTCGGTCTTGGTGTTTTGGTTGACTCGATCTGGCTGGTTATATTTATATTGAAAAAAAAAATGAATATATATATAATATAAACTACATGTAAGGGTTATTATGAAACCATTCGTGTCGTCCCGCCTAGCACCCTAGCTAGAATAGCGGCATGAAGGACACTTGTGGTTATCACATTTACATCATTGTGACATGACCTCAGAAAACGATTGCTACCGCAGGGAATCCCACATCGAGGGGTTAGCGCAACAAAAAAAGAGATCGTTGTCGTTAATCTTTTAAGCGGCAATTGGAAATCACTAAACCCTTTTCAAAATGCCATATCTTTTTTAATTAAGTAGATTTTTTTCCGATTTTCAACAGATGCAAATTAAATCCGGGTTTTCTTAGGAGCAGGTTCTTCTGCGCCGCTTGCACCAAATAAGACCATTTCTCGTCGGCAGAAACGGGTAACTTTCCTAGCGTGGCGCATCATCTATTCTATTGTCTGCATGTCCACGAATTTTTTCCATTTTGCACAATAAAAAAAAAAGGAAGACAGAAAGGAATGGAAAGAAAACACAACAAAAGTGAAGAGAGAAGATCGACAAAACGTGCGGAGCGCGACGCGTTTGACTCTTCCAGAAGCAGTCGGCCAATCGAACACCATCTATAGCATCTGCTAAGCGCTGACGTGAGGCGTGTTGCACTCTGTAGGAAAACACGGACGGCGTGTCGCGCTGGGCGATTCACGTTGCACCCGGCATAGAAAACCTGCTCCTAAGAAAACCCGGCTTTAGGGGTATAGGGAAAAGTTTCCCATTGAGAAATTATGTTTACAAAATATCTGGGCTTGTTAATGCTAAAATAAGAGGCTTTTATGAAGAAGAGATATCTAGTCATTACCGCTTAACCCTTTATATCTGACATTGATGAAAGTAGAATAAGAAGAAAATTATAATAAATGAAAATAATAGTATAAATGTAATGATAATAATAAATAGCTATCATGTAAATTATTTGGTAGATAATTTTAGTTCTAATTAAAGAGAAAAAACAATGTTTTTGAAATAATTAGTTCGTTCAAAACAAATTATCTAACCTGGTACTTTAAAGTACCGTCAGAATATAAAGGGTTAAAAGATTAATTGGGGCACCTGCCAGCAAATTTAAGGTATAAAATGGAAATAAAATGACCTCAGCTTATGTGTAAAGTCGATTCAGAATTTTCATCTTCAACCTGGCTGCAGTAATGAATGTCTAAAGGACCCTTTGCATATAATGCAAAGCTACGAATTTAAGGGTTAATTGTTAAGTTTATGTAAAAATTATTGAGTAGAAAATAGGTGAAAAACGCAAAAAAACTCTTAAAACCTTACGAGATGAAGATAAATATTTCTTCAGGCTTCGTATGATATCTATGCATCAGATTATGATGCATTGAATTTTAATTTGATATCAACTTGAGCGTTCCGTTCATGTAATGATGGATGGAATTTCTTTTCGATGTAGGACAAACATTTATTTTATTGCAACGAAATGAAAGAGTCCTTATTTCTCTTCTCTTCGTTGTTACACATGCTTTTCTCCTTCGTTTTGGCTTCTCGAACTTAACCTTCGGGTATTCCTCACGTAGATAGGTCGCAGATTATAGATAAGCCCAATTACCAAAAATAGCTGCTTACGAGAAAGATTTCGTCACTCGCACGTGGTGGATCTGCCGTAGTCTGTGGCCTACAGTTTCAGACATGAGCTATGCTATTATCCCGAGGGACATAAGTGATGGTTATGGTGACTCCAAAATAATTAATTGATTTTTTGGGGCGTAATACGAATTATAAAACACAAGGTAACTGTTTTCTCCACTTGAGAAAATACACCGTAGCTCGATGTGTCTTGAAAATACCTCATTTTGAGTATGTACTTTATATGAAAACGTGTAGGCCCATGTCTTTGAATGAAATACCGTACCCAATTCAACACGACATACATTTAAACTCAGTTTTTTTTTCAATCTTGGTTGTTACAACTATCGAGATATGATGCTAATGAGAGGTGGTCCCGGCCGATTCCCATATGGAACAATATGGATGGATTTCGCTTTTAACGTCAACGAAATGCAATTGATTCGGATGTGACAACACATTTTCAGAAGTTTCGTTTTTGCTTTAGTGCTTTTTTTTCAATAAATTCTTGAAATTTCACAATTGAACACATTGTTAAAAAAATTTTTGACTTTGTTGTTTATACCTATGACAACAAAGCAAGATTCGTTGTCGCTTATCGTTTAATTTCCATGTGATGTCTATAGACAGGGCCGTAACTAGGAATTTTGCCGTCCGGGCAAACATTATTTTGCTGCCCTAGAATTTTAAAATTCAATAATGTTGTAATAGTGTTCTTTGTTCCCACCTAAAACTGCCGCCCTCATAAATTCTGCCGCCAGGTGCAGTTGCCCGCCCCCCGCCTAGTTACGGCCCTGTCTATAGGAACATTGGCAGAGTTTCTAAGAGCCAATGAATCCCTATTGGCAAGTTTTTTCCATAGAAACTATAAATACACCTTAAGGATCGGAATTCTTTACTCTGTACAATATATGCGTTCATTATTTCTTTAAGCTTTGTCTTTTATTTGAAGTAACTTCTGGAATTCACTCTGGAATTCAGAGCGTATGGTAAGAAAAGCACATACTTGCTTTTTTTGTCATCAATTCTGATTTCAAAGATTTATTCTTCATTCCTGTTTACGATAAGACCATCTTTTATACATAATACAAGCTTTATTTATTTCTACATTATTTATCAGTATGAAAAATAACCACTTCATGATAGTACGTGATTAATTATATTGTATATACAGGGTGATTAATTAACTCCCCCTTGCCGCTTTTTACTGGCGAATCGTTGATCCTAGAGGCATACTTCCAATTAAGAAAATTATTCAAATAACGTGTAAAACTCAGATATATATACATCATTTATGTTACAAAGGGTTCTATACTTATTAAAATTAAAAAAAATTAACTTTTTATACGGTCACCTTGTCCTCAAAAACCCAATTTGAAAGCTGTTATCCTGTCCTGAGGCCAACAAAAACTTCTACGTTTCTAAGTGCAATATTCCCTGAGTTATTTTTTGATTTCAAAAATCGGAAGAAAGGTGGGAAAGAACAGCAAAAACACTAAAGAACAACGCTTCTTTCCCTTATTTATGCTGTTCTTTCCCAACTTTACTCCGATCAAATATCTCAATGAATATTGCACTAAAAAGAATGGAATTTTTTTCTTGGCCTCAGGAAAGACAGAGCAACAACTTTCTAATTAGGCTTTTTAAAACCGAGTATTCGTATGAAAAGTTTATTTTTTATTTTAATAACTATGCACAGCCCTCTTGCAACGTGAATGACGTATCGGAGTTCTTCTTGTTATTTGGATACCTTTTCTAATTGGAAGTATGCCTCTAGGATCAACGGTTGGCCAGTAAAATGTGGCAAGGGTAATTAAGCAATCACCCTCTGTATTTCAAACCATCGTCTTGAAAACCTTAATCTCGATTTTAACGACACCTTATTCATAACGAAAAAATTCTACGGTATGAATGCTGCTACAACCGAGTTTTACTGTACCTACATTGCAGATAAATAGGAATAACTAGATTTGATTGAGTAATAAATAATATTTAAAAAAAGTTTCATGTTGTTTGAAATTAAAGATAATCAAAAATTTTTACAGCTTGTTTTCGACTTGAAAACTGCATCTATGATTGGAGAAACATAGGTCATAGGTTAATGCTTTAAATTTATTATTTGCTAAATAATACGTTGTTTTTTATTTCTTCGCTTGTCTCAGAAAAAGTTATAGATTCCATTAATCAAACATTTTATTTTAGTCTCTTGAAAATCGATTTTTGCATCAGAAGATAAAAATAAAATATTGAATATTAAAAAAATTAAAATCGATCAAATTTATAGAAGGGAGAGAATAAAAACAGCAAGCAAGTGAAAAAAAGCGGAAATCACCCAGCTTTGTTTTAGGTCATTGTCACCCGAGCTTAGTAAAAATAAAGCTCTTTCTTGCCCAAGGCGTAAAAACGCATGAATTAGAATACGAAGCAAGCTTGTCAGAACAAATCATTATTCAAACTCGTGAATTTCAGAGCAACAGCACCATAAATCTGTAGCTGTAGTTTGAATCGTAGAGTAACGTTAAGTTTACTGTTTCGCAAGTTGTGAATTTGCTGGTCAGTGACCATAAAGGAGAGAAAATAAATAAATATATAAGAGATAAATAAAAGAAAGAAGTAAACGTAGAAAAAAGAAATAAAGAAAGTGAAAGTAGAAGAACATGAACGAAGCGCAATTCGATATCCTCCTGCTTACTAAAGCACACGCCATTATTGTACGTCCCATCGCTGTTGCGCTTCGTTTGTTTACTTTTTTTGCTCTAACCTTGTTTTTTTACAATGAAACAGACACTTTGTTGCATCAGGCAAAAAAATCTATTTTACGAACAAGATTTCTTTCCTCTTTTTTTTTTTCCGTTTACTACTATTATATTATAATTTTTCTCATTATAAATTCAATTTTGATTCTGTACATCTCTCTTCACAGAACGTGAACGGAATATAGACTTTCTGTATGAAGACACAAATCAATTTTATATTACAGGCTGAACCAAAAAGACCTCGTTCATTCCTTGGCTGTATCACTAGATATCATACATTGTGAGGCCGATTGATAATCGTTCCACTGATTCTAATTTGACCAATGCTTGGGTATTTATGCGTCTAATTAACATATAATAATAGCAATGCAATCATCTTGACCGTTCATCAATCTGTAGTTTGAAAATAGGGTTGGACCGATTTATCTGGTCGGTTAATCGGTCAATTGTTAATCACAGTTAAAAATTTTAGTCGAGTTAATCGACTCTATCAATCCGATTAAAATTTGAGTTAAAAGTTTGAAATATTTAAGATTTATTTAACGAAACTTATTAGTTGTCTTAAATGAGAGAGAGAGAGAATTATGTTGCTTTATATAATATTTTGGATAAGTGACCATATTTAAAAAAATTTGAATCAATATTCTGATCAAATTTTTTGGCATGGAGGAAATACAAGTCGGTTCAACAAAAACTAGTGATGATTTCAGTCTCAAATTCAGTTTGATGACTTTGATTGATAAGTTTTAAGACAAAAATTTAATGTATTCATATGAACAGTAGTTTTTCGTATTTCTGGAAGTATCAGCTTCTTTCCTGCCAAGTACCATTTAAGAGAAGTTTCTCGAAAGAAAAACAACAATATGATCGAAAGTAGTTTCAAAATCAGTGGCTAATTTAAAATAACCGATTTTTTTAAAAAAAAAGCACAAGATCCGAGTAGAGAAATTCCAGGTTTTTACAAAATATGTTCAGCATATTAAATTAATTGCATCAAAGGGGCAACCTTAATTTCTTGATCTATTCCTATATATTTGTTCACGTCTGGCGAATAGGTGCGTGAAATGAATAAAATATTTTTTATAGCATGAATTAAAATATCAGATTAATCGATTAAAAATTTTTTTATCAACCAGTTAAAAGTTTTAATCGATTCTCAGCCTCATTATAAAATCATGGTAGGTTAAAAATTGGTTAACGTTGGTTTTTGAACTTGACTGTAAAATCCAGAGCCTTTCCCCACCAAAATATCTCCCTAGCAGACTCAAACGCCTGAAATTTCAGGACCAAAAAAAATATACGAATTTGCCGGTTTAATTTCGAATTCGGATGATAGATGGCAGCACTGAACAAAGTATTTAACTGCAAACATACACTTATACTGCAAGCGATACCAACACACACCTTACGGAATTCTATTCGTTAGAGGTTAGCAGCATGAGCGGTATATCAGCGGTAGTTTAAAAGTCAAGTAATCGTGTTAAACTTAGCGATGTGAAATAATAAATACCAATATTATAATAGATATTTATTATTACAAGTATCATTTCCTTCTTTTAAATCTAAGGTAGGCTAATAATGCCTTGTATTTTAGTCAAAGTATGTTTATTCTCCTCACACGCGAGGGCTAAAAATAAGAGCAATAAAGTAGACAAAGTAATAAGATAATGAACTTATATTGCAATCTAGGTAATTAGATAAATTAAATATTACATATTAGGTTTAAATAATTATGAATATCTATAATTTTGGGAACAATTTAAGTTTCAGAAAACTTTGAAAATTTTCCTTCAATTTTTTTTTGAAAAAGCTCTTCAACTCTCTTTATAACTCGCCCTTTATAATGTTTTCACCTCAAGCCCTTGTTCTATACAGTCCAGTGTACACGCAGGCGTCTTGGCAAAACGGGTATTCATAATGTTTGGAACGAATCTTGATGTTTTAAACTAATAAACTCGTAAACAAACGAGAAAAAACCAGAACCCCCTAATATATAATAGCATGAAAATTTTTTATTTTCAATAAGTGAATAGTTTTCCTGAACTCGCTAAGGAACAGGTAGTTTTCTAATTATAGCAGCACTTAATGTTTGTGCGGGAAGTTTAGTATGAGTACGATAATGTCTTCTTTCTTTCTTTTTTTTTTTTTGCTTGTTGAGAAATTACAGAATGCCTTTACTTCAAAAAAAAATCATTTTTCATAAATAATTAATGTATATGGAAATTTAAAAAAATAGGTTCTGTCACCTTAAAACTGCGCAAAATCTTATTGATAATTTTTTTTCACACCTTGTATCAATTTTTTTTACTACTTCGAATATTATATCAGTTTGAATTTTACATATCTCTGATAGAGACCGACTCAGAGATCCGAAACTTTTCGGTTTTAATGGATACATATTTTGTGTGTGTGTGTGTGCGTGCTTGCGTGCGTTCGTGTGTGTGTGTGTGTGTGTGTGTGTGCATGCGCGCTTCAATTAAAATGGTAAAAAAAAGATTGCTTTTAATAAAAAAAAAATTCTGAAGCTTTGTAATACAGTACAAATAGGAGAGTTTCTGAGCTCAAATGACAGATTTCTAGTAAATAAAATCAATAAAATTTAAAATATTTATAAATACCTGCTCTTTCTCCTGAAGTTCGCTAAAACCAAGGTACCGAAATAACTTATTTTTGAAAATGAAAAAAAGAGAAAAATTATTCTAAAATATCTATATACTATATATTTTTTCTAAAAAAAAAAGTAATTTCATATTAATACTATCGTGAGAAATGTAATTCATACGGGAAACCTGGCATTAACGATTCCAACGGCAAAAAAATTGCCTGTTGGAAAAATTCGAGAATATTGCGAGATATATTTAACAGTTGAGATAATAGCATTATGTAAATCTGTCTAAAAGTCTTTATCGTATCTCTCTGTTGTTAAGTACGAGCTTGACAGGAGGATCTGGAACGTAATGAATGACTAATGCGTCGCAATAATACCAGACGAGTTTGCTTTTAATAGCGACGACTCATAAATATTCAAATAACTGTTCAGAGCGGATAAAGAACTAATGAGGAAGTTACAGATTCATGATTGGGTGCTCGCATCACTTCAACGCGGATGAGTGTGCAAAAGATTTGAATCCAAAAACAAGAACCTATGGAAAATCATACGTCAAAGGAAACCAAAAACCTCTTATTTTAACAAAAACGAACTATTTTAAAGGCATTTAAAAATGATTATTTTTTAAATGCTTATAAAATAGTTCGTTTAATTAATTCGCCAAAATTAATTATAATTGTAATTAATTTTGCAAAATGTAAAAAATTTAAACACCATATTATTAATGAGCATTATTTTTTTTTCATGGTGTCTAAAAATCAACACTTTGTTTAATTCTCGTTGCTTTCTTATTCCGTATTTCATCCGAATAACTTTTTCTATCCTATTTATTTAACAGTAGTTTTTAGAAATTTTTCAAACCGTGGTGTGATTTACTTTCAAACTAAACAAATAAGGCTTATAAAACTACCATGGGAAAAAAACTGAATCTCCATACTTAATTGTCTGTTTCAGTTCTTTGTAAGGAAAGAAACTGCCATTTGATTCCGCAAAACGGCAAACATTCAACAAATTAAAATTTGACGAACATCGCCTCACGCCGAAGTGCGTGAAATAATTAAGGCAGGGTCATGTCTCCAGTCGTGTAGATGGTACCATGCTTGTGCTCGGTCTGCAGGAGGACCTGGGTTCGAGTCTCGATGGAGACCAGAGAACTTTTCTTTCCGAGTTCACCTCGATATAACATCGAGGGAATATGTTTCCTTGATCTCTCACTTTGTTCGAATGCTGTATAGTTGATTCACATTCGACAGCCATTTACTGGTGACAAATTTAATACTTATTTTATTTCTAAAGAGGGGAACAATTATCTACATGCGTATTTTATTCGATGCCTAAATGGCTACCCGAAGCTACATTTTTGAAATAAATTATATTTATAGTGTTTTTTTTATATTCCTCTAGTAATTTATTTCAATTTATTACTTTTTGTATGCATCGCTGATAACTCGATTTCACTGCCATAAAATTAAAAGCTATAGCTGTTGTCTGCCAGTTTTCTGGTTCGTTTACTTTCACGGTTCGAAGAGAAAAACTATACCCACTGTTCGTGTAATGATAGGTTATGACATCAAAGGGAATGTCTATATCCAAAAAATATTTATTACATCATTATTTGTAAATATAAATATATTCTGTGACCAAAGTGGGTGGAGGATCTGACGTTGTTTCATCTACTACCCTGTCCAATGTCTTATCCGCAGTTTTGGAAATGTACCGAACTAATAATGAAGCGTGGATGACAGAAATGCGATATCAATATATTCAGTGATGCGAACCCTCAATATGTTAATTCACTAGAGAATGTGTTTCTCGTAGAGTAAGATTGGTCATATGTAACTGAATATAATTGTTCTGCTGTTGTTTATTCGGCTAGAGCTGAGCCAAATAACTTGCCACCAAATTTGTAACAAAGACGGTGCCTCAATGGTTTCGCCGAAGAGAGCACAAAAATGAGCTTCTGGCAACAGGGCCATGGAATGAAATAACCATTAAAAAATGAATGTAATTTATTTCAGATTACAGGACTCTTCGTGATAGAGATGACGCACCACGACCTTACAAGTTCTTGCTCCATTAAAATACAAAAACAATTGTGTTGGAGAATATGGTTACCGTAACGAAAAAAGTATCTATGATCATTTTTTAGATAAGTTATTGGCATTTTGTTTTCTTTTTTGTGGTTCCATCTGGAATTCAAATGATTGTGCATTTGGCTGATGTAATTTTTTTTAACTGTATAACAGACGACACAGTTATGGAGGAAAAATTACATCATTATTTGGATTCTGTTTCGAAATCATTGTTGTTATTTCACTATTCCGCATATTCATACAGTAACATTCCCCCTAAAATAATAATATGCATTCGCTATAATCACAACGAAATATGTCAATTACAGTAATTTCAATCAATATCAGTAAATGTATTCAAATATTTCAGTGGATATTCACGCTAAAACGTCACATGCTCACACAATTAGAACGGCACATCATTTCATGATCAAGCAATCATCGCTCTGAATACAAAAAATAATAATAACAATTTTTACTATTTTATAATTAGATTTTTTTCCTCAACCAATACATTTTTGAAACTGTCGTTTTAGAAAAAATTATGGCTTCTATTTAGACTAGATAAAAAATAGTTGCATAAAATTATAATACACTCTTAATTCGACTTTAAATAATTTATACTACTTCTGAGATACAGTACATCTTTGATACTTATTTTGACAAATGAGATTTGCTTTTAAATGGTTAAACCTTTTTGATTTGCATTAGTACCATTAGGTAATTATTTCTTTTGAAATTTTGCGAAGATTTTCAGAAAGAAATATATGCGTAAAATTTTGAAAAAATTAAACAAATATCATGCATTTTTGTCGAACTACATTTAGAAATTTTCTGAGATTTTTCTATCTTTAGGTGAAACAGTTTTTAAAATATTTACGGATTACGCTTGACGTATTTGAAATATTTATTATACACCAGAAGTAAAGCATAGCATGCTCAACAAACGGTTATTTTCCTATCATGCACTCGTTCTCCTCGACCGGTTGAGATCAGTGCTCTTATTTTGAATGACTCATTTGATCACAAATGGACAGTAAGCATCATCATTACCAACAACATCGGCAACAGCAACAACAACAAAAACAACGGCAGCATTCATTCTCTGTAAACTGGGTCAGTTTTTCTCTTCCAGTTGCTTTTGTTCTTCCATAAATAAATGCAAACACCATAATTACGGTCACGGCCAAACGTCTTTTTGGAAGATGCTAGATCTTACTTAAGACGTACTGACGTAGGCATACAAAACGATATTTTTTGGCTCCCCGAAAGTGAAAGCGAATAAAGACACAGCAATAAAAGAATTCAGGTTGCTTTTGAAAAACTATAACAAAAGGTGTTAAAAATATACTTCTCGTGTCAAGGATCGAACACGTTTTATAAATAGAGCGTAAAAAAAATGTAACTCGTGTCGTATTTATTGATAAATCATGTAAATCTTATAACATGATGAAAAGTTGTGAGTGCCGTATTTCTTTTTTGCGTAAGTGATGCAGTCATAAATGTTTTTTTCAAGGCAATTCAAGGTAAGAATCGCGCTTCTTTCCAGGATAAATTTAACTTCATGCAATTACTGTTTCCTTGTATTTAAAGGAAATTAGAAAATTCTTGCTTGATGCTCAAACTATTTGGAATAGTTGAAAGGCACTTTAATTGTGGTTTATATTTGAATGTCAAGTGACGTGAGCTCCTCTAAGGAAATACGGTTCCACTTTCACAAAGTATTAGAAAAAAAAAGTATTTTTATACATATCTATACTAAAATATGATCCGAAACCGTAAAATACCAAAATCGAGCTCTAAGATATAAACTAGAAAACGTTTTAAAATGTTAATAAGTTACAAAATTTTTCTTATATATTTTTTGAATGCAAAATTTTCATCTTAAATTGCAATTTGAGTTAGTGAAAGTTTTCATGAAATGAAAAAGAGATGATATTCTACATTAATTATACCGAAACACATGACAAATTACAATCGCTATCAGCTAAAAATAACAGCCAAATTGCAGGTTCTGCATACGGTAACCCTTTATCTCAGATATTTCGCAATCCCAAGGCTATAAAGTACGAATCTTTTTCGAATAAGAACCAAAATATATGCTATAAGATAGAAAAGAAAAGGACATAGACAAGACTGATTTATGTCTTCCTTTCATTTTATTTCATTTAGTCACGACGTCCACTCCATGCAGAGAAGAGAAATGCACGAAGTCATTTTAATATGGAAGCGTAGGAATATTTAAACAGTTTCTTCCAAGATACCTACTGCGGAATAAGAAAAAAAAACCATAGAATCACGTTTCCTTTCTTCTTCTTAAAATAAAAAAATAAAATTAACTAGAATATAGAATTATTTTTAGCGACGATAACATAAGTAAAAAAAGGAAAAAAAAACCTTTTAGAATCCAGTTTGAGAGAGGATCACCTGCCCACAAACATTTAAATAAATGATAATGAAATAAACTAAAAGCGATCGCATACTATTCATTTTATTTTAACTCGTTCTTCTTATCACCCACATTAAATAAAACCGTAGCACGATTTTTTTCGAACTGCAAGGTTAACTCTATGAAGAAGAGTGCGTGTATAAGAAAGACATAAGGAGTTTTACATCGAAGAAAAAATGTAAATCACACGCTCGGAACCTGTTTTCTATGCACCAGCAGAGGCTTAAATGAAACCAAAAGAAATTTGTTTTCTTTGAAAATCCCACAGAGTGTGCTGTAATGATCTTATAGATAAGAACGTCAGTTGAAGGAGGGGATATCTCAGCATACTTGGTTGATAAAATGTTTTCTCTCCCGTTCAGGTACAGTGGACTCTCGATAATCTGGCCGTATGCTAATCCGGCTCGTCCAGTAATCCGGTGGTTTTTTTTTTTGGCGGGTTTTCTTCGAGTATATAAGACGAAAACATGTCCCTGCATGTCTTTGTGCAAAAGTTTATAATATTTAAATGGGCTTTTTCAATTGATTTCCAGTATTTTGGCGATTTCGGTAATCCGACACACCTTGGTCTGTGATATGTGCCGGATTACCGAGAGTCTACTGTAGTTTCAGAAGGCAGTGTGTGATTTTTTTTTTTTTTATCAGATCCAAGTATCGTGTTAATCAATTTCCAACGTTTGAATGATGTATTGCAGTTTGAAAATTGAGTTGAATAATATTTTTTTTTTTCATTGCTCTAATTTGATTTTTGAGATAATTTGTGACGTGTTTGTAAGCATTCTGCATTAAGATGTGAAATGGGTATTATTTTAGATTTTAAAGTTTTTGTTTTATCTTAGTCAAATCAACTAGTTCTGGGGTAATCCAAGGTTCGTGTTTCTTTTTAGTTGGGTTAATTTGGGGGTACACTGTGTGATTGTCACTGTGATTTTGAGTTTAAGAATCAAATTCATAAAAACAAATGGACCCTCACTCGTAAAAAAGAAATTTAAATGTTGTAGATAATTTGAAATACTAGTCAAATCAATTTTTTTAAAGTGTTTCTTGTTAGTAACTAATAGATAGCTAAATTTTAATTTAATGAGTAAATAGCGCTGCGATGATGGACGATGCGGAAACAAGAGAGTAGTTGCTGTATTAGTAAAAATAAATACTATTATACACATATATATAAAGATATGATACTAAAGAAAAAACTCTCTATTTTCAAAAATATGGCAAAAAATATTTCCTGAGCTAATGATACTTATTCTATATAATAAATAGTAACTATATATATATATATATATATATTCCCAGTGTTTCTTCGTACTATTTATTTTGCATGGATTTTACCAATCATACAATATGGTATTGTGGTGCTGAAACTGTCGCACTATTGGCTGTTTTACATATAGTTTTGTTCTTAACCGTTGTGCGTAATTGGATGGTCATTTGTGTTGTGTGGCCACGGACACAACCAGTATAAATAGCGTGATGTACTAGCACCTCCTAGAGATAGAAGGCCTCTGCACAGGTTGCCATAAACGTCATTCAGACTACCTAGCAAGTTTGCCACATTTTGAAATACGGCATCCTATTTCGTTTCTTCTTATTTTCGCGTAGAATCTTCCTGATTGGCTCACAAATACCGCATAGTGATTGAATGTGGGCATAGAAATCGCCAATTCTGAGCCCGATCATTTCTTTTCCTCACAAAGATGATACTGGCACGAGCAGGGAATTTTTTCCCCTGAATACTCTGAGGGAAAATGGACTACTTACTGACGTCACAAGCAGCGTGCGGAGGCCTTCTATCTCTAGCAGGTGCTGACTGGATGTATACTTGTACAGCATATGTTGCTTTTTTTCGTCGATTTTTAGCCTTCTGTTTATTTTTTTCCCCTTATGTTGATTCAATTATGTTTAGTTGTTTTTAACCGTTTATACTATTGTTTTTGTGTGTTGAGTTTAATCTAACAAATTAATTGTTGGCATTCTCCGTACTTGTTCGATGTTATTTCTGAACGTTAAATGACATCTCAATCCTAAAAGCCAAAACTGGTGACTCGGGTTTCGAGCTCGTGAAAATTATGTACGGATTTTTTTTAGCCAACTTTAATACTCAAATGTCTTACTATCATCGATATGCTGTGCATGTGCTGGGATTTTCTCTCCAGTCAATTTACGGGACTTGCAATACCATGACGAAATCTTGCTGATGGAATACCAGTGCTGCTTAGGCCCCTTTCACACGGAGCGGATGCGGATTCGGACGCGGGTCCGGAAGAAGTTTTAACAATTGGAATATACTGCGCCTTTCAGACGAGCCGAAAAATCTCCGCACCTAGGAAATGTTCATCAGGGTCCGGACGTCGTCCGCATGTGTCAAAACCTAAGTGACACATGCGGTTCTTCATTTTTCGAATAATCGGCGTTCGTTTAAACCAGTGATTCCCAACGTGGGCGTTAACGCCCCCTGGGGGCGATGGGATGTTCCGGGGGGGGGGGTTGAAGCTACGGATATAACATAGGATCCTATGGGTTAGATTGCGTTGGAGGACGATGGGAGAAAAAAATTTCTGAAGAAGGGGACGATGAGTCAAAAAAGGTTGGGAAACTGGTTTAAACGAAAGTTTTCTAGAAGTATTTCCCGAGACCGACTTAATTATGGCAAGTTATGTTGGTACCATAAACATTTTTCAAAAAAATGCATTAGTCCTTGCCAGTGGTCGGGAAACTGACAAGTGCGTCCGTTTCGGCGGCGGCCGACGCACCTCATGATACCAACAGCCATTTATTTGTAGTTGATAAGAAATCAGGGTTTCCATTCCTAGTCGACACTGGGGCTGTAGTATCCCGTTTCCCCCCGAAATTTAGACAGGACTTCTAAAGTACAAAATTTCACGCTGTTCGCAGCGAATGGTTCTAAAATTGCCACTTATGGCATCAAACATTTGGAATTGGACTTAGAATTACGTCGACAATTTCCATGGGGATTTATTATTGCTGACATAAGCCATCCCATATTGGGGGCCGACTTCCTCAGGGAGTTTGGATTATTGGTAGATGTCAAGAATAATGTATTAATTGACAATTTGACAACCCTGGAATAAAGGGCTACCATTTTCCGTCTCATTTTTTGGCTTAACGCCAGTACTAAATGAATCGCCATATAGTCCATTATTATGTAAATTTTTCCCAAATTGTTTAATACCACATTGAATGTGAAGCCTACTAGCCATGGAATTACCCACTGTATTAAAACTATAAGGGACCTCCTGTTTTTTTCCAAAGTCAGACGACTTACACCGGAGAAATTAATAGTCCTTAAACAGAGGAATATATTCCAATCACTTTTAAAACGAGGGATTATTCGACCTTGGAAAAGTGAGTGGGCTAGTCCCATACATCTTGTGCCAAAAATGAATAACGAGTGGCGCAATATGCGGTGATTTTCTCACATTAAACGCCGTTACTATTGCATATCGTTATTCTATTCGTCATATTCATGATTTTTCGCACAATTTGCGTGGTAAAAGCATTTTTTCCAAAATTGATCTGGTGAAAGAGCGTACCATCAAATTCCTATCGAAAAATCAGATATTCCTAAAACCGCGGTCATAACCCCCATAGGGTTATATGAATATGTTTATAGGGTTATATGTTATATGACGTTTGGCGTAAGAAATAGGGCACAGACATTTGAAAGATTTATGGATAATATTCTTAGAGATCTTGATTGCTGCCTTTGCTATTTAGATGACATTCTTCTGGTAGCTTCAGAAAATATTGAACAACATAAATTCGATTTGAGTAAATTTTTCCAAGTTTTATCTGATCATGGAATAGTAATTAATTTGGATAAATGCATTTTTGGAGAAGAAAAACTTTCATATTTCATGATTCGAAATTTCATCCAAGGGTGTGGCACCTTTGCCTGACAAGGTCAAAGTCATGTTGGATTATCCGTTACCCAAAACTGTTCATGATCTACGCAGATTTTTGTGGTCATGATTTTTTAACTTTTACCGTAAATTTTTAAAGAATGCTGCTTCAGAGCAAGCTCGTTTGTTCGATTTAGTTAAGGGTAATCGTAGAAAGATAAATCGGATACAGGTTGGACAAAAAATTTGCAAGATACTTTTGACCAATGTAAAACCCAAATTTTAAAACCCTGATTTCTAACTCTACTTTACTTTCTTATCCCAAACATAACGCTAAATTGTCACCCATGGTAGATGCATCAGAATTTGCGATAGAAGCAATCGCAAATTCTGGCATGTACAAACAACAGCATGTTGATAATCGCATCAAACCTTTTTTTTTAGGGTTTTTTTCCGCAAACTTCTACCATCTGAATGCAAATATAGTACCTTTTGACCGTGAGCTTTTAGCCGTTTATTCATCTATAAAACATTTCAGATATATGGTTGAAGGCAGAGACTTTATCATCCTGACTGACCATGCCCTCTGACCTATTCATTTTTGCAAAAGGGTGATAAACGTTCACCACGACAAATTCGTCATTTAGAATTTATGCCAGTTTACGACCGATTTGCGATATGTCAAGGGCAGCGAAAACTCAGTAGAGGATGCGTTTTCCCGCATATCTGAAATTAAAAATTTATCTGTAAATTATATAAGGAAATGACTGCTCAGGATTCGCATTGGGAACTGCGGTCACTGCTTGGCAGATACTAATCTCAAATTGTAGCAAATTCCCTTTCCTTCGAACTATACACTGTATTGTGATATGTCAACAAACACCATTAGACCCTATGTGCCACAAGGCTTCAGACGTCAAGTTTTTGACGCCGTACATGGATTGCCTCATCCAGGGATCAAGGCCACTATCGACATTCTACGTAAGTGGTTCATTTGGAAATAATTGGAAAAAGACTGTGGACTATGGTGCATAAAACATGCATTACTTGTCAAAAATCTAAGGTGCAGAGGCATATGAAATCTCTTCTCGGCGAGTATACATTGCCTCCTGCTAGATTTCACCACGTACATATAGATGTGGTTGGTCTTTGCCATCTTTCAATGACAATAAGTATATTCTAACTATATGGTCGATCGCTTTAGTCGATGGCCTGAAGCATTTCCGATGAAAGACCAATCTGCTGACACTATTGCCAGTACCTTTTACAATGGCTGGGTAACCCGTTTTGGGGTATCCGGCATAGTTGTAACTGATCGAGGCACAAATTTCCAAAGTAATCTTTTCAAGTCACTTTGCAGGTTCCTAGGAACATCCGTCACCAGAACAACCTCTTACAATCCGAAGGCCAATGGTATGGTTGAACGTTTTCACCGTCATTTGAAGAGCTCACTGATGTGCCATGGTGGAGCCAAATGGAGTGAACTGCTTCTTACCATCCTCATGGGTATTCGCTCCAGTGCGAAGATGGACATGCAAGCCTCGCTAGTGGAAATGGTATATGGCAGCACGATTCGCTTGCCTTGCGAATTCTTCCGTAATTCTTCTCTCGTTGACCTGCCTCCACGAACAGACTTCTTGAAGAAGTTGCGGAATATAATTCGCAATCTCAGACCAGTTCCAGCGTACAACCATTCATCGAGGAAAAGCTTCGTCCATAAAGAATTTGCTGAAGCAGATCATGTCTTCGTGCGTCAAGATGATAGCGCCGTTCACTCCAGCAGTCATACACGGGCCCGTGCCGTGTGTGCAAAAAGATGAGAAATTCCTCGTTCTCTATCTTATCTAAAACAACGGTTAGTTGTTTTAACCGTTTATACTAATGTTTTTGATGAGTTAATCTAATAAATTAATTGTTGACATTCTCTGTACTTGTTCGATGTTATTTCTGAACGTTAAACGATATCTCAATCCTAAAAGCCAAAGTATATCGATATGGGGATGATTATGATATATGATTATGATTCGAATATAAATATAGTAAGAAACACTTTGAGAAAGGTAGTAAATAACATAGCTGAAAAAACTAATAAAATCCAAGACCGTTATAATGACTAGATTTAACATCAATATATAAACTTGTCTTTACAAAATTTTATTTTTTATTCAGAAAAATCCCGGAGGGTTTGAAGTTAAGCACCGTCAGAGAGAGAGAGAGAGACAAACTAGACAAAATAAAACTATAAAACACAGTTTATATACATAGCACCAACGGAATATATATAATAGATAGAATAATGAAATCTCGGAAAAATCTTTACATAAATTTAAAAAACTACTAAAAAAAATCAGCAAAATAAATCGAATTGAATAAGGATTATAATTTTATTATTTACATTTTTTTATTCAGCTTTATGAATATGTTGAGAACGGTATTATACCAATGATTGATCTGTTGTCGGCCCCCGGTATAAGTATATATCAATATGTATAAATTTTATTTTGATTTGGACGGATTGTTGGGCAATAACGTGGGTGAATAATGTATATTTGTATTTTGTGTGTATCGTGTGTTACTGCGTGTTGATGTGTTATAACGTATTTGTTGGTGTAAATAAATTTAAATTTTTTAAAAGCCATTTTCGAGTTTCCAACATTTTGCGTACAAATCAGGACGCATCGGAGCCGAAATATGCTAATTTATATATGCTGCCTGTAAGTTTGGGTTCATTCTCCACATTTCTCCAACTAACAGTGTTTCACGAGGAATGTCCGAAAGAAATATAAATTGCAGGGTTGATTCTAAAATATCAAGGCATAAAACAAATGTCGGCAAAAAGAGCGAAATCGATCCGTAATAGTTTCACTCACTTGAAATCGTAATTGTGAGAAAATAAAAATATTTTTTTATGACTCATTAAAATAATATCTACCGGTATTATTAAAATCCATGAATTTTTTTATTATACCGAAAGAAATTTATTATTTGAACGAAAATTCATCGAGATGTTAATTGATACTTTTTACGACCATCTCCGTTATTCCTTTTCAAACTTGATCACGTGAAAAGAGGCAAAATTCCAGAATTCCAACTATCGATATCTTGATGACTATTTATTCAAGTGCAAAATTATTAATTTTTTTATTTAGGCCGCATAAAAAATTCAATTTTTATTAGTTCGTTAATTATTTATGGAAATGCCACTATAATTCATGAATAATTTCTCTCTTTTTGCTGATTTTTTTTTTCAAGTTTTTCATTAATTTAACAACGAACCATGAAATTTATATTTATTTTGGACACTCTTCATGAAAAATCCACTGTGATTGCCATTAGCATTGGAGAAACGTTGAGAACAAAACGAACTTATAGCCCAAAAGAACATTTTTCAATTATGTGGACTTGGTGAAATTTTAAAAATCCGAAAATATAGTAAGATTTCAGGCACTTCACCGTGTATATACTTCAGCGATAAGTATCCGGGAGAGGGAGGAATATAAAAATGTAAAACATTCCCACACACAACAACACAGGGAAGACGAAACATTTTATTCGTAAACTCGTTAGAAAAGGAAGTTCGAGACGCTTTTTCACCTTGAGGGATGTTTGCGATTTTTTGTTGTTTACTCGTTAATGTATGATCCCATTTCAAAGAAGGAAGAATGTGACTTCATTTTTTCTTTCATATATATATTATATTTATACTATGTATATATATGTATATTTAATCTTCTCTGCGGGATATTGTGGAAGATTTTTATTTCCTAAACCCGGGAATAACAATAATAACAAGAGAAAGAGAATTCGAGACGTCCATCGCTCACAAGGTCAAATATTTCTAGCTTTAAGGAAAAATAAACACCGAGAACTACATTTGTTTTATTTAGCCCTGATAAATTAACTTAGTCGCAAATATGTATGTACACATAACAAGGCGATACCATGATTTTCATTGTACGCCCTTTACACCGAGCTGGCGTCAATGGGCGCGCCTCCCGCTGGCTGATGAGTAATGAGAGTTTAACGCTTTTGCTCCCATAAGAGATAAGTAATAAATATCGGAGCATTCACAAAACATGTCTTGAATATTGATTCGTTCTCTGTTTTCTCACAAAGTAGGAGGCAGTTCGATATAATAGCTTACGTCAGCATTTACAATTTTTCTCCATCGTGGTAGGAGCACAATAAGAGCTTAATTAATAACACTTTGTCGGATTTCACTCAAGGGAGTTAACAATAATGAATTTAGGTTGTTTTTTTTTTTTCAAGGACACATTGTCTAGATGCATACTTGAATTTGTAAAATATTATGCGGTAATTTGAAACGCGTGCGTGCTATATGACAGTGTAATTTTCTGTAAATCGATCATCCTGCCTGCACACATAACTGATATGAAGTAAATCCCAATTATAAGAAACATAAAATTCATGAAAAGCGTTTGACGGGAAAAAAATTCTACAGTTTTTGATTCTCAAATTGAAGTGAAATATGGAAAAATATCAGAAAAATGAGGGGAATTCAGCAGGGCAGGGATAGAGGCACCTCCGTGAAATAATAATTGGGGGGGGGGGGGAAGATGAAACTATAAATTTATATATAGCCCATATAATCAAAATAAATGCCAGTTAGTAAATTTGCGTCTCTCCCTATTTTCCATCAAAAATTTTTCCTCGTAACAATTGAACGGTAATTTGCTGAGATACGAGTAATAAAAATTCTTGATTTTTTTTTTCCATTTTTTCATGTTCTAAAATAACTATCTCAAGAAATTTCAAGATTTGGAGAAAGCAGTGAAAATTGGCAAAAATCATAAATTTCAATCTGATATTTGGATTGATTTTATTCAAACGTCAAAGATAAGTAGTTTTCAGTACAATAAAGAAATATGCAAATTTCATTGGTATTGTGGGCCGTATAAAACTTTCAATTTTAAATTTTTTATAAATTATTATTTTACGGAGGTGTCACAATCACATCTGAATTTCCCTCTTTTTGCCAGTATATTTTCATTTCATTTTAAAATATTTTCATATTTTACTTTAATTTTAGAACCAAAATGATCAGTTTTTATTATTTTCAGGCGTTTTTCATGAAACACTTGTTTACCTTTACTTGTTGAAAAATGAAATATTTTCTTTTTGAAGTCGTTGTGGACTAAGGCTTTTAAATTTTCGATAATGCGCGTACATTCTGTATAAATGGATTATTGTTACGATATCCCATGAAACGAATAAAACTATTTTTTAAAATTTTCTTTCATAGTTCTTCAGTTTCCACGATTCAGCATTGACTAAGCCTTTCTGTTCAAATAATTCTCGAGTAAAGGGATGAGGCATTAAAACATGTAGCTAATGTAAAAAAAAAATAGATAAGGTAGAATCACTTTGTGGCTTTCATTTGACGGATGAAATCGAAACAAAAAATGATGCTGATGATGGCTTTTATTTCTGATGAATCAGGTAAATTTACCGTCATTCTTCTCGAACGATCTACGCTCGATATGGTCGAAAATGCTTCAGCTATTTTCTTTTTATGCAGGATGCTGATTCATCAAAAAAACCTGATATCGTCTCCATGTCTTATATTTATTGCGAATGTTGACGGATGAACAGCAAAAAAAAAGGGGTGATTCTGTAAAAAAAAAGTGACACGCGAATTTCGTCATTTCAGTATTCCATAAATTTATGAAAATAATAATAAAAAATTGATGGAAAGATAAAATAATGCAATTAAAAGTATAAAAATTGGAAAAAAATAATAACGTATGAAACTGATTAACATAATAACCTGGTAAAGAACAGAAAAAGAGAAACCATGTCAACAAAATCTGTAGTAAAAGAAAAGTCGATATATTTCTGAGGGTGTTATATACTTAGATATATGACCAAAAACTTATGAGGTTATTGGCTATCCTTCACCTCTAATGCCCAGTAGGAAATGAGCTTAACTATAACAACACAATCTGGGCGTTTTCTGCAAAAAGAAACGAACACCGTCTTTTTACGAAGTACGCATGACTGACCTAAATCTGTCATCATCTTGGGAATTAAGCTGAGTCTGCGTCGCTCCATGCATTACTCGTTTTTAGGCCCAATGACACCATCATCATTGCCATCTTCTTTTTCTTTTTTGCCAACTAACGACTCAACTTTCACTTCTTACGAAAAATAGTTATGAAATTAGATAAGAAGCTCGCTTTTCTTGTACATTTTTCGCGTTTTTTCATTTCATCAACATAAAAGTTAAGTAATTTGACTTTCGATCTACTCTGCTGGTTTACTTAATTTTTTTTATACTTTTAAAAGAAAATTATTATAGGAATGCATTTACTTAAAAAAAACTGACTCTCTAGTCATCTTATTACCACATTGATTCTTTAAGCGGCATTGACGAGATATCTCGCCCTCTTGAAAGCCTCTTATTTTAGCCCAGATGTTGACAAGCCTAGATGTTTTGTAAAATCGATTTCTCAATGAAACACTTTTTTCTATATCCCTTAGTTTGCTTCTGCTGAAAATCGGAAGAAAGCTTACTTCATTAAGAAATATATAATATTATGAAGGGGTTTTAGTGATTTTTCTGCTGTGCCGCTTAACCCATTTTTGACCGCTCCACAATTTTTTCATATATGATAACTGGTTACTTAAATAGCAATTTGAGAAGTTTCAATCAATTCGATATTAATTTAGCATGTCTTTCTTTGTAATTAATGTAAATTCCCAATTAATTTAATTAACTTTTTAATTAATATAAATTAATTAATTCATTTAATTAAAATAATTGATAATTATGATTTTGGGAAATCTCATGTATCACGCGACAAAAGAAATTCAAGAAAAATTAATTTTTTCTATTTTTAAAAATTTATTTTTGTTCGTGGTCATGGAAAAAAAATTTACAGATCTATAATCAAGATAAAATTTCCCAAAATTTAATTTTGAAAAGTCATAAAAAATTAAATTTCTTTGTAAAATTTTTTTTAAATACTATAGCGCAATCATTAGACCTTTTAATATCCAAAAAATTAAATTTCATACAAAACATTTGTATGAAAATTAATTGAAAATATATATTTTTCATGGCGTTGCGGCAGTCGAAAATGGGCTAAAGGGTTAATACGAAATAAAACTAATAGAATATCGAAGCTTCAAGAGTTACAGATTCTAATATCTCTTGATGGCACAATGAAATCGAAAACAAAACGTTGCTTGTATACCGAGTGTTTTATGAAAAGTGTTCGAAAGGAATAAAAATTTTATAGTTGATTTGAAAATGAAAGTGAAATGTAAAAATATGTCAGCAAAAAGAGAGAAATTGAGCTGTGAGTTTCATTCTCGTAATTATGTTATTTTATCATGTATATATATTGTTTCTAGTTTTTGTAATTTTTCTGTGTTTTCTCTTTTGCTCAGCCAGTCGTTGGGCATTTTGCCTGTTCGGACCTTGTATTTGTAAAATAATAATTATTTATTCAATTATTTATGTTAATAATGAAATATAAAAATTGATATCTTGGTATGTATCTTGAATGATAAAATGTTAATAAATAAAATTTACGGTTTTCTCTTTAATGCCTATCCATAACATTTCAATTAAAATTCATCGAGATATCGATAATCAAAATACAAGATTTTCGTCAATTTTTTCTAAAATGTCCCAAAAGAATACAGAGATGTCAAAAAAAAGAGGAAATATCAAAAAATTTCAGTCATTGATATTTGTGTAATGTTAATATAAATGAGTAAACTGGGGTTGGTGTCCAAGCATATCATATTGCCCGGCTGCTATGATACTGTTAAGATGGCGGTAGAGACACCTTGTACATTAGATAAATATTCAAAATTTGTTTGGGTTCCGTGGAACAGCATCATTATCATCAAGGTTTCCCCTAAACAGTCTTACAACTATCAAGGGTTCCGCAAGAGCTTTTACGTTGCAAATCCCTGCTCTAAAACACCCCGCATAGTCAGTTTCTCTTCGATATGAATTCCGTTTCCAATTCTATTCTTGTTTTCGTTTCGCCAAAATGGACTCGCCAATCATACAATATGGTCCAAGGCTAAAAGACAGATAAATCTTTAATACGTTTTTTTTTTCCCTCGCACAATTCATATCGGTTTGTAGCTATTACGCAAGATTGTAAGGAAAATAAAATAAGAGTTGCTTTTTGAGTATAGTTATTGCTTGTGTTATGTGGAAGGTACTAAAAGATTGGTGAAACTGTTCTTCACGGAACACTGCAGACACTCGAAAAGAAAACATACGCACATATAGTATAAAAAAGAAGTGCCACTCGATTTTCGAAGGAGTTGAATAACCTTTTTCCCTGAGATGAGTTTCAACACAGGCAATGCTATTTAGGCTGTTAACCTGACTCACCTTCACCCTTTTTTACCATAAAGTTCTCTCTATGTTGTGCCTTTTTTTTTTCTTTTCTATCCAGTTATTGTTATTACTTCTGTTATGCAACATTTTTCCCTTCCGGTTACTTACTTCTTTGTTGTTTTTCGCATAACCAATATTTCTCTTCTTCTAGTTTTCTTGCTTTTCTTCTTATTATTATCATCTATTTCGTAATTACAACGTTTCTTTTTATTTTTTTCCATGCAAATTGTTCTAGTGCATCCTTATGATACGAGGAAAAGTGGGATTAAATATTACCTAGTATGAGATTCATATTGACCTGAGTTGAATCGTCGCCAGTAGTCGCGTCAAACAAAGGCAAAATTTGATAATCTTTTACAGGCCGAATTCAGATTGTGTTTGATTTTCTCACACACATATATTTTTAGTTTTATATTTTATTTTCTGATCCTTTAGTTTAGAGATATCAACCAAAAAATTCATGAAAAAAATTTTCCTATACGTTTTCTGGAATTGCCCATGTCCATAGAAAAATAACATTAAAAACAAAATAATTAAATTTTATTCTTTCTTAAAAATAAGTGATTAAAAAAATTAAATTTATGACATAAGTGCTGAAGTGAATAAAATTTTTGTTTTGTAAATTAAATTTGGAATCTCACACATTCAGGATAAAATATTAAGTGCTTTCACGATCAAAAAATATTTTTTCTGATTATTAAAATCGATGTTCCCAATGGAGAACATTGGGCGTTAGACGGTTGAACACATACACACACAATTTCGGATACCGATCAGGGCCGTCTTAACTTCCTCAGTCCCTGCATTGACTGTGGTAAACACAAAATAGCTGTTTAAAAAAGTACTCCTAGTTAAATGAAATGCTCAGAGACCTCAAAATTAGTTCCAAATGTTATAAACATTTGATATTTTACGGTTTCTTTTAACTGTGAAACTGTCTAAAATTAGTTTCTGCCGATAGATGAGCATGAATGAGTTGCTTCCAAATGTTATAAACATTTGATAGCAACTCATTCATACTCATCTATCGGCAGAAATTAATTTTAGACAGTTTCACAGTTAAAAGAAACCGTAAAATTCAACATAATCTCGAGGACTGAAGAGGTTATAGCATGGGTCCATCTAGGCACGGCCTGGAGACCTCCGGTGAGTATCGAACCCCTCAGATCAGAGTTTTTCAACATTTTAATTCACGCGGAACCCTTAATGGTTAATAAATTGTGTCACGGAATCCAAAAAAGACATGAATATTTCCACAAAATAGATATTTTACTCCACCCAAACAGTGAAAAATTGTACAGATATTAATACTGTGGAAGTCCAAATGGAAACCCTTGCCATTTGTAATGAAATCTGTACTATGATTTTCGAAAGTAAATATGTAAATTAGTATGGCTGGTATTCTCATTCAAAATTGCGATTTAAACAAGTAGTTCATTTTTGGAAATATAAATACAATATAAATCTCGTTTCACAGACAGGACCGCCCTTACCAGACGTTATTCCCGGTGCGGAAACAATCAAAGCCCCCCCCCCCTCCAGTGCCGAATGAATATATTGCATACTGTTCATTAATTTCTTATATTATTTAGACTCTGCAAGCGTAGCTATACCTATTGCACATTCAAGGGGCTGCTCTGGTTTCAGATAGTTGAAAAAAACTCAAAAGTTCTGTATTATGTGAATTAGAATACTTCATTTGATGAAAATACCAACTAATATTTCATTGTGACTTGCGATAAGTCTACTAAATACAGCACCGCTATTTCTCGTATCAAGCAAAAACTTTCAATAATCCACCACATAAACTCAGGTCCGTGAGAAATCTGAATATAATGAAACAGAATCAGATAAAAATGACAGAAAATAATGGGAAAAAACCATAATCAGAACGTTAAGAAGGGCATCAAATGAACAAGAGTCGAGTGAGAGAAAAATATATATAGTCAAGTTTTAGGAATAATATTTTCTCCTACTTCTATGTTATTACAAAATCTACGAAAGGTAAAATTTGACCCCATACCATTTCTCTCACTCGAAACTTGATCATGTAATTGCTTTTCTTAACGTTCTCTCTCTCTCTCTGTTATGATTTTTTTTCCATTCTTTTCAGTCATTTTCATCTCTGGCTCTGTTTCATTATATTCAAATTTCTCGGGAAAACAAAAAAAGTCACCATAAATAATGAAACTTAATTACTAAGTTTTGATAACACTGATAGATCTATGATGAAATATTTTTCCTCAATATTTAGCATATATTTGAAATTTATTGAAATTTTAATACTAATGATTGAAGAAAAAAAAGTTTCTTTAATTTTCCATTTACTTCTTTTCAAGTCACGCGTCATTATCGAGAGCTCGTCTAACTTTTATACTATATTTACAATGATAAAATGGATCTTTTAACGGCATCCAAAAACGGTCAAGTTTAACCGAAAAAGTCATTCGAGCATCGACTCAGTATGTTTCTTCGCTTGATGGAGTTCACCCATGATCATTTTTGTGGCAAAATAAAGCAACCATATCGCCAGTCATCAACAAAATGGAGAAATGTCTTGTAAAAATGAAATGTGACGTACTTGTTTCATTTTACCGACATATTTTTTCAGATACTTATGTAATAAATCACCGCTCATAAACAAATTTCTTTCTTCATTATAGCTGTCTTATTTTATGGGACCAACAATTATTATCAAAATGAGAATCTATTTGATAGGTCGAGCAATGTTTTTGAGCACTATGAGGAAAAACATGTTTTCGTTTCCAGTATCTTATAACCATTTAAAGGAGCAATGTATTGACCTTGAATGCACGTAATGAGCTATATATTAGTCTAAAGTTATTTCTGTCCGTATCTTAGCATTTATCGTTCATATTTCTCAAATATATTTTTTTCAGTAACACCAGTAAGATTCATCTTCACATTTTTGAAATTTAACAGGTTTATAAAAATGTCTTATTTGTAAATATTCTTATGCGCATAAAGTATTGAAGTTTTAAATAAAATTAAATAGTTATTTCATTGCTAAACATTAAACTCCAAATTACAATTAAAACACAATGTTTATGATTCAGTTTCTTCAATTTTGTGGAAAATTAAGATTGCTATTCATTTGAGTACAGCGAGGATTTGGCTTTATATAATGTTTTAGCCTTGCAGCTAAATGTTGTGTAATTTAGCACGTGTAAATGACAACCCTACTCAGAGATTGGTATCGGAAAAATTCTTGAGAAGCCGTTTCTGGTTTAGAAATGAACTCTTGAAGTGCTGGTGTATTTTATTATCTCGTGGGTACTTTTGTTTTCCACCTTATATTATCGACACTATATTGTTATTTTTATGAAGTGATTCTTTTGTAATTGATTATTTAGATTACAGTTTAATGTGAATAAAACTAACACAATTCAGTTTCGTTTCACTTCAATTTTTTTTTAAATACGTCGTCATATGTTGCTGTCCTCAGTTGAGGACACTTGTCGTCTAGTGCCATACTTGCTGTTGATGATGTATTTAAAAAAATCGTTTGGAATATTCTTAATTGGTGCAATTTGAACAAAATATCACAATATTGAAATGGAATTCAAAGCGCATCAAGATGCGGACATAAATTGGTTAAGATCTCTTCTCTGAATTATATGCACTCATTTTTTGTTTGGCTTTTATTTTAATTATGCCTAGAAATATTTGGAAGAATAATCGAAAGTAGCCGTATTTTCTTTTGTGTGTGTGAAAATGAATGTTTCTTGCACATCTATTAATTAGTATATCCTAGAAAAGAATCAGAAGCGAAGAGTTAATCCAGGATTATGGTGATTTTTTTAGTGTTAATGATACTTAACAATTACTTTCTTACTACTACAACTGTAGTAAAACATTACACTTTTTTCCAAGCTTTTGATCACAACCTTCAATTGAAATTCAAGGCGATAACGTGGTTTTTCATTTTAGACGTTAATGATGAGGTTATTGAGTTTTATGTATATCTCGTTAACAATAAACTTACTATTAATATCGATGTAAAAGGAAAAGTAAAAAGCCTTCAGGCTTCAATAGCTTTTAATTTGTATTTTTTTTTCTGCATCCGAAGCCACTCAAATGCAAAGTAAGGTCAAAATGAACGTCTCATAACTCAAGGCAATTGCTGTGTGTTTTTTTATTTAATACTATTGTTAAGAGTGTAACCTAATTTTATGTAAACAATATGCGAACAACACCAAAGATAAAACACAAAAAACAAAAATTGTGTTTCCATTGAAAAGTACAGTGATCCTTACATATCTATAAATCAAAGACGTCTATATTACGAACTACACTGTCAGTTCTTAACCAATGAGTTAGAGCAGTGCTTCTCAATCTTTCTGAAAACAAGGACCAGTAAAATGTCTGAAACAATATGACGGACCACTTGTGTCCCGTATTATGGGATATTCCAGTAATTTCCGTTGTTCCGATTTTTTCATACATTTTTCTCATTTTTTCAACAATATTTATTTGAATTTGTAATATTCACTAAAATCGTGAATGCACAGCCTTTTTATAATATAAATTATATTATAATAATTATGGCAAAAAATTATAAATATTCATCTCACATATTTGTCAGATTTAACGTTTTGTCCGCAATTTTTTTTGGAAATTTTATTACGGTTGTTGATTGTGCCTACTTCTGACAATGTTTTTGATGACAATTGGCGATGTCTCGTATTTAACGGATTCTTGTTTAAAGATACCGGTTTACCGCATTTTTCCCATTGAAACATGGTTATCATTTGAACATTTTTTCCGTGAAACACATTTTTGTTTACTACGATTTGTAGCGGCCCTTTATTTCTACGCCCTTTAGCAATTTCAGCAGTAATTAGCACAATGCATTTAAAGCAATAAATTACAATTTTTGGCAAAATTTAGTAATATTCCGTATTCAGGATCGCCATTTCCTGCATTTTCCTCGATGATGTATGGTGAACCCAAGTATGGAGGTATAATTTTGAACCTATATGGATATCACTAGTATCAATTACAACGGGTGAATAATTTTATCAAGTCTATCAGCGAACCACCTATGTCATAGTAATAATAATAATATATATCTTAAGTCTATGGTTAGAGCAGCGTTCTCAACCTTTCTCGAGCCAAAGGACAACTAAAATGTCTGAAACAATTCAACGGACCACTAACTCACAGCTTGATTGGAGTGACCGTATGACCCGTGTTTTACGGAATATTCCTGTATTTTTGATCGTATCGAATTTTATATGTACAGTATATGGACAATTGTTCCGTTTACCAAAGCAAAGCATGCTTCAATTTGAAACCTTTACTAAAATCGTGAATGAAGATAATTTTTATAATTTATAAATTGTATTTTACAGCAATAATTATGGCTATAAATATTCATCTTACATATTTGTCGCGTTCAACTGTCGTTTTTCGTAAACTTCATTACGTTTTTCACTACGATTTTTAAAGTTCAAATTTTTGATAAAGTTCAAATTTCCTTTTTACAATAACAATAGTAATTTATCCATTACTAACAATAGTAATCTTTAGAATAACAACAGTAATTCATTTTTCGAAAAAGTTTCTTCACCCTTAAATGCTCAAGTTTTTATTTTATGATGATTGTTCTATCAATTCAAGGGTTATAAAGAATAAGTTATAATAATTTTTTTTGTATTAAAATATATAAATGTGTGTTACGCAATATTTCTGTTTCCTATCATTTTATTCAAGAAAATATGCTCAAAATTAGAAATGTATACGTGTAATATGCACAATACGAGTTTAAAAAATGCTTTGTGCATACGCAAAACTACACATTTAAGGGTTAAATAGTTTAAGAACGATTGTAAAAAACAAGTAAAAAGTTTGTCTGAGGCCCAAACAAGAAACGGGCCCTGCTTTAATGCACCAATTTCTTCCATGTAAACGAAATATGATATTTATAATATTTCTGAATCAATTCGTGGGCGGGTTTCAAGATACGAGCTTATTTATTTATTTTCCGTCTGAGAAAGAATAAAAGCATTCTGGTGGTGTGGTTAGAATGGAAATTAACGTAGAAAACTACCTTGCGCACGGGTGCGTTCAAGCATCAGCTCTTTTCTCTCTGTAATACGTATTAGTGTTTGCGTGCGTGTGTTGTGTATATGTATATATATATATCCCCCTACGTAAGATTTTCTTTGGTTTCTTGTGATTGTCTTGAGCAGAAAAGAAAAAGATGTGAAGCAAAGAAAGAAGCATCCGGAGCAAGAGAATTCCATCTCATCATCTCTTTCAGGGCACGTGTTGCCTATCTTGCTTTTACGAATCCGCGTGATTCCCGCTCCATGCCCTTCAAACGACCTTCCCATCTTTTTATTTGATGGTAACTCTGAACGTAAACCATCACCACATATACTGTACATACCTCTCCACAGCTGCGGGAGAAAAATTTTGAAAAAAAAAAGAAACTAAAAAAAAAGGGGTAAAGAGAGAGAGAAAAGGAAGACACGCACGTGGACCGGTTTCTCGTGCGATAATATAATTTCCAAAAGGGAGCATTCACAAAGAACAGAAATTTTAACCGTCGGATCTAAAAACTCATTGAAAATTGCTTGCTCAATGCGAAGGTCATCATTTAACGGCTAAACAGTATAGTAAGACCCCGGTCGGTCAATACGTTTCCTTATAAACGTGGTTTTTTTTTTTTATAGTTTCTTTCTAAATTTAACTTTTCGTTAAAGGAAAAACAAAAGTTGAATGAGAAGAAAAACAAAAATATTTACCCATTTTTCAAATACTTAATATGAATATTTATTGGCTATTATTAAGAATTAACTTAAATGTTGTGCGTGTCTATTTCTGCTTTTTTTAGTTTCTTGATCATCTCCTAATATCCCGTTGGTAATTTAAATACACAGGCCACAACAGCCAAACTGCCCAACAAGGTGGCTGAAAAACAAAAAATGTTCACATATATATGGATGTCAAATAGAAATTAAAAAATTCAGCAACCCAACATAAAAGCAATTTTCTTAAAAAAAACTAAAAACTGTGAGAAAATATAATACATTGCCCTCAAGGAATTTTGGTTGTCTTCATACAATTATAGATAGAATCTCAGTTTATCCTAAAATGAACACCGTATTTCCTTTCAAACGTGTGGGGCTATTACCCTTAAACGTACAGGATCTTAAAAATTTATTTTTCTGAAATGATTTAGAAGAAATAGAACTAAAAAGTATCAACCGATCTATTATTTCTCTGAAAATTAATTTAAAAAGAAATTAATAAAAGGTGTAAAAATACACCACGAAATTTTACTAATTTATCATCCGTCAAAAACACATGAGCGAAAATATCTACTTTCAATCAGTGACATTGAGAGTTTCTCTTCATTTTCTCCACGCTTCTTATTTAGTTAAATTGTGGATCAACTGACTCTTACATATTGCGATATGTAATAATATCGCATTAGGACTTACAGGACACCCTGTAAGTCCTAATGTGGCCTTTATCTCATCCACCATTCGTCATAGAGAGGTATGGTTCCAATTTAAAAAACGTTCAAAATGTGTTCACGAATCATTAATCTGTACTAGTTGCAAGAGTGAAAATACACAGTGTGTCATAAAATAAAAAATCTAAATTTTTATGCAGTCCCTCCCCCGTCCTCAAACTTCCAATTCGAAAGTTGTTGCCCTGTCTCTCTTGAAGCCAACAAAAGGAATTCGACGTCTTTAAGTGCAATATTCGGTGAGATATTTGAATTTAAAAATAATCGGAGAAAAATTGGGAAAGAACAGCATAAACTCACGGAAAACGCTTTTTCCCTCATTTATGCTGTCCTTTTCCAACTTTTCTCCAATTTTTAGTTCAAATATTTTAGCGAATAATGCCCTTATATAGACGTGGAATTTTTCTTTATTTCTTTTGTTGGACTCAGGCAACACCATCTATAGCAGAAAGCCTCCGCACGAAGCTCGTGATGTCACTGAAGAAGTCCATTTCACCTATAGTCATTGTACATACTGCAAAAAGGTAAAGATATCGCATCGGCCTGCTATATTCAATGGCTACAGGTGAAATGGACTTCTTCAGTGACGTCAAAGCTTCGTGCGGAGGGCTTCTCCTATAGATGGTGTTGGCTCAGGAGGGACAGGGCAACAACTTTCTGATTGGAATTTAGAGGACAAGGGGATTGTAAAAGAATTAAGGTCTTCTATTTTATGACACACTGTATTTTCACTCTCGAAACTGGTACCAGGTGATTCCTGAGCACATTTTGAGCGTATTCTAAATTTATGCCATACCTCTACGAAAAACGGTTGACCAGATCAAGGAGGCATTAGGACTTATAGGACACCCTGTATATAAAATCTCCTGACTGACTGACATCACAAAGTCGAAATCGTTGAAAGTATAAATATAAAATTTCGCCTGTATATATATATATATATCATGATGAAAGGACTCACTAAGAAGGGGATTCCCCCCCCCCAGGGGGGGGGGTCATAAGGGGTACAATGGTCACATAGGAAAATCACGCCGAGTAGAAACCGCTGAAGCTATAATTATGAAATTTGGTCACTAGTTTTATTTTATGATTTTTAATATTCACTGAGGAGGAACTTTTCAAATGTCATAATTCGGTTCATAGGTTATATGGGGTAATTATGGCCAAACCTAAACCACTGAAGCTATAAATATGAAATTAGGTTAGTATTATATTATAATGTAGATACCCCCACTCTAAGGTGGGATTTCTGAAAATTCAACCTCCAAGTGAGTCGTGAGGCGTTCAAATGCTATACGGGGGAATCATCGCCGAGTAATTTTCAGATTACCAAATCCAAGCTAGCGAAGCCACGGGTAACAGCTAGTTTTCATCATTTGTAGTAATTTAAAAATCACGCAATATGTGCGTTTCGCGTAGCGTAATTGCACTCAAAAAATTTGTTGCCAAAAAATTTTAGAAATCACGAGAAAGAATTATAGGCATTTGATTTGTTTCTAGTCGCAAACCAACTGCACTCATTTCTTTTTCTCTCGCAAAATTTATGCATTATTTTCCCCCATTTTCTGTTGTTAATTCGATGACTAATTACATGTATTGGTAATTGTTAATATTGATTATAAATTTGCATTGTATCAACCAATATTAATAGTCTTCTGAATCCTTGGCTGTTTTTACCTCATATTTTTTACAAGAAATGAAATGAATAAAATAAATTGTGCGAAAAATAATTGAATGAAACTAATTCACCAAAACTATTGAAATTGCATTGAAATATTCATATCAAACTCTGCTTTGGACGTCTCACAATTTCTTAAAACTCTGTAAATTTGAAAAGTTGAAAAAATTTTAGTTCAACATTTTTAAAAAAAAATTAATTACCATTTCCCAATCAGTCAGTTGCTAAAATAGAGTTTGATTTTATCAAAGCACTTTTCTAAATTTTCATTCCTTGCCGCATTAATTTTTTTTCTGCTTTATTTCTCCAATAACCTTCTCGGTGAAATTTTACAAATATTTGATTTTTTATAAATGATGCGATTAAAAATGAAATGTACACCCGGACAATAACGATTAAAATGGTTGAGTTAATTGAGAAGTTGATGAATATATTTTTTTATATATAATTCGTTTTTTTTTATACTATAATCTTCTTTAAACCTAAACAACCGTCAAGGTACGCTGTAGCAGAGTAGTTAACTGTAACCAAACTGTGAAAAATAACGCTACTCATATTGATCGATGTTTTTAATATTCTGCAAGGACAGGTCGATTACAGGTTGACCTAATGCATGTTGATATTTCTAAAATCAATCATTCGCTTTTACTGTTCTTGACGTGACCCTGTTATATGCATTTATCGTGTTTATTTCTAGTGTTAGAGAAAGAAACCTGTTGGAAATGGATATTAAGTCGGGGTGAATAATTCTCAACATGAAAGAAAGTAAAAATACCAGAAATTTTAGTGAATGGATGTCGGTAAAATTTCTTAGAAAACTTATCAAAACAAATAAGTTGTAAAAACCGATCAGATTAACAGCCATGAGCTATAATATAGATATCAGTGGTTCTCGAAATTTTTCAGTCCATGGTTTTTTGATCATATTTTTCTTCTCTTGGTCACCTGTCTTACCCAGGGAGGGCCAATACTGCTCCCGAGTGGCGTGGTGGTAAGATGCTCGTCTACCCTGAAGGTTGCTGTCAGGGTCCCAGGTTCAAACCCGAGATAGGCCTGGGCTGTTGTCGGTACCCCATTGTCTCACCCAGGGCCTCTATCTTCACCCAGGAGCGAGACCCTTTCTACTTATTAAATTGAATTCAGTCAACAAAAATTTTATAAACAAAATTGATCTCTGCAACCAAGAGCTGAATTATAAGCAAAAAATACGTCTGTATAAAATACGGGAGATCCAACGAACCTACACAATAAATAACCCCATCACCCCTCCCGACACACCACCATGGGTTCGGGCTAGAGTGAGCTTCTTTCTTGTGGTGCGGGGGGAGGGGAGATTCTATACATGCAAAATGATGTTCTGGGGCCCATACTCAGCTGAAAGTAACAGCTTACATATTTGCATACATACACTCGAAAATCATAGTACCATATCTCTCCTCGTGTAAGCTTCCTATGGACATGCCCCTAGCCATGCTTACATGGGTGCATGAATAAAGATTTCCCTGGCTAAGTGGACAGGGACATTGGAACTTGTGGTTGCTTGTCTTGATCTTTATGTAGGAAATTTTGACTTCTGAATCAATTCAGCAGTGCTCAGACCTATGCCATAAATTACCGTGGGTGAGCTAGTGGCTCCGACTTCGATGCCACAGGTCACTCTTCAAGTTCATTCATATGCTTGCACGCGCTCTAGGTCACTCTCATTCATATGCTTGCGCATGCTCTAGTTGGTTATTCCCATGGAAGGGAATCAGAAGTGTTTCAAACTGGTGGGTGCTCGTCTTGAGTCTTTACATAGAAAAATTTTATTTCTGAATCAATTCTGGGGCGATCATACTCATGTCACAAATTACCGTAGGTGCTCGAGCAGCCACAGCACTTCCGGCTCCGACGCCACTGCCCAAGAACAGCTTTGCTGCATTCTCTGAAAGTAGGAAAAATTTACCCAATACATATTTCACTTCAAAAATTTATTTCCTCACAGCTCTCAATGGTCTCGTTCACCACATGTCGTGGCTCCTATTTTATATTATTTTCACCCGCGCCCCTCCAGAATGTCCTAGGACCACAAGGGAGCCACGTGGCCTCAGGTTGAGATCACCATTTCATATCTTTTAGTTGACCAAGCGTGAAGCTTATTAAAGCTTTAATCTGAGAACTGACATGTTCTTTTAACACGTCGAATCATTATGTTTTTTCTACTCTTGAGTCATAAATGTCACTTGTTCAATAGTTCTCCAGGGAAGTACCTTTAATTCACTTAAATACGTGATAGGGGGAACATTACAAATAGCTTAGACACGTGACACTTTTACAGATCGTCAAAAAATCCGTTTATTACGTGTGAAAAATAATTACCAAGCGTTTCCCTCACATCTTAATCTAGATCTGAACGTTATTGGTCTATACACAGTGTATAATAGTTTTATACAGGGTTTTCGCTCACAAAGGGAGAGAGAGAGAGAGAGAGTGCCCATAAAGAATAAAAATTCCACAGTTGATGAAAATAAAATGTGAAAAATGAGAAAAGAGAGAGCGAAATCGAGCTTAAATACATTAGTTTCCACTCCCGTAAGATGACAATAAGGGAAAATATAAAAATTAAAAATTTTATACGTCTCCCAATCACAAAAATATTAACCCGTAAAATTCACCCCTCTTTATTTTACTGAAAAAAAAAATTATGACAATCGAATAAAAAATTTACTGAGATACTGGCTGAATTTTTTTCCATTTTTTTACGTGCTAAAATAGCTAAGTCCTAAAAATTTTCAATACATAAAAAAATGCAAAAAACGCAAAATCAAGAATATCATTCAGTGATATCTCTCGGTGACTTTTTATTCAATTTCTTTTTATTATCATTTTATGGGAATATGAAGATAGATTTCTCTCCTTATTTTTGCTGATCGTTTTTCATACTTTATTTTAATTTTAGAACCTAGTATAGGATTGTTATACTCTTAGTGAACACCATGCATAAGTGCATTCGGGTGATATGGAGTAGTCGGTTAATATAGAACTCACCAGCTTTTCTTTGCCTTCGTGTATCGCGTCCAAGTGGAGAAAAGTGGTAAACAACTTCAAAATGTCCCCAATGACGCTATAGACTCAGTGTCACTCGGTTGTCACCATCATCAGAGCTCCTATAGAAGAATGTTTGTTTTTCCAACTTCCAGAAATATACTCAGGCCAGTTTTCAAAAGTTTATAGTTATTGAAAATGGGCCAATAATTTGAAATTAAGCACAGTGTACATCAAAAGTGTTGTACCTTATTGTTCTGTGCTCATTTTTAACTAGCTCCGGTCAGATGGAACACTATTTTTTCACAGATGGTGCGGCGGGTTATATATATATATATTATGTGGGAATACCGTAAGTATTATTTGGATTATAGTATTGCTAGAATGTCTCTTCGAGATAGAAAGATTAGTATGTGATAGAAGAGAAAAGGTCTAGAAATAATGTTTCCTGTTCTCTGTGGGCCCATCTTGACTGTTTTGGGGCAGAATATGAAAATTACATTTAGATCTTTTGCAAATAAACTATGACACCACCACATGATCAATTACAAAAACAAATTTATTTGATGAAAATGGAACTTTTATTTTTTATTATCATAGACTCATTAAATCTTGTTCTTGATTAATTAGAATTAGTTGGCTTCAGTTTCCCCCCCCCCCTATTCCTTATTATCCCACAAAAATGATTTTTTAATGACTTTTCTTAGTTATAATATTTACTTTTAAGTAGGATACACTTGTCAATACAAAAACAAGAAACCAAATTTTATAGAAATACAGGTTTCAGGTTTCTACCAAGTTTCAAATTGGAATAATCAAAAAAATAGAAGCGGTATTCCATATTACCCGAATGTACTATATATCACAGAATTTAATATGATTCGACAAGAGCTGAACACATCTAACTAAACAGCAACAACACTTTTCCTTCTAGTGGGAAACGTCAAAAATGACAATAACCAAAAGTGTCTAATAATTCGAATCACGTCAGTCTGATTTCACGGGTAGTTTATCGGATCTCTTCACTGACATTCTTTGATATGTTTCTTCCTTTTAATGTGTCAGGAGGAAAAATATTATTATTACGCAGCTTCTCTTCAAAATACTCTTTTGGTATTCCATTCACACAGTCAACTTGGCATGCATATTCACAAACAATCCATGTGTTAAAAAAAGCCAAACAAAAAAAAACAAAAAAACCAGCGTCATAGGAATCTGATCCGCTTCAAGATGTTTCTACCGGTATCTTTAAACGTCATCTTCTAGCGGCAGAGCAAAGAAAAAAAAAATGAATTGATAGCCTATTGCTCAGCGAAATCCGAAGCCGGTTTTTAGCTAGAGGCTGAGAATCCGGACAAATCGAAGGAAAAAAAAATTCATAAAAGAAGAGAAACTGCATTCGGAACAAGTTTAAAAAAGAATATCAGCGCGTCATGCTTTTGTGAGCGGTTTAAGTGACGTTTATATAAAGAGATGATACTGATTTCAATTCCACAGACCATCAAGACTAGTGATGGGCAAACTACGGCCCGCTTACATGTTCTATCCAGCCTGCCGCAGATTTTAAAATGATAGTATAGAAATTTTCAATTTCAGTGTTTTAAAAAAATTTATTTAAGAGGATGAGATCCATTTTTTTTGCATGTGGAAAATATAGATGTGAGAATTTTTATATAAGGGGTCTCATATTACATACCTTTTAACATAGTGATAAACTATGTTCTAGTAGAGAAATATCATTAAAAATACTACTTAACCATTGATTTATTTCATATTTTTTATACATTTTTGATTATATATACCATCTTATGTCAGTATAAAAGTTTTATATATCTCTAATATAGTCTAACTTGGTTAATTCGAGGTCCGAAGTCCCTGGAAAAAGTTCGATGATCTATCATGGATCTGTAAAATTACTACAAATTATATAACTTAATCATGAACATTCATATAGGATAATAATTATCAAGTATTAAAATTTCATCATCAGTTACGAAACTGTTTCCCAAGTTTCCCAAGTTGATCTTAGCTGCTACATTATTTCACTGCTCCGAAAACAGCATCGTTGCAGAATTTCGTGATCATGTTCAAAGAATGATTTACGGAAACAGTTCATGATCGTCCGTTACGAAACTTTTCCCAAATTTTGCTTATCATTCTCATGCTATCAAGGAAATATCAAGGTTAACGTATTACGCAATCTGAACTATCCAATAAATACTATACTTTCCATATTCTTAATGACGACAAAAAGATTCAGATTTTAAATGCTACTATGCCTTGATCCTATAAGTTGAAAAGCATAATCGATATCCAGTGGTACACATTCTCGATGCACCCCAGCTTAACAATATGTTAAAATGATAGCATTGAATTATCAAAAAAAAAAAAAAATAGAGAAAAACAGAATTTTCAAACTTTTATTAATCTTGTTTTAATTTGCTGTTTAACAACTTGATCGAAAAAAGCAAAGTCGGTCTTGTAGAATTTTTCCAAACTGAATCTGCTCATACAAAAATCAGGATTTTTTCAACTTCGAATTATCCAAAAAATGCGGAAAAGTTCGAATTAAACAAGAAATTTTAACATTAAATTAGATAGGAAACTCAAGGGGAGTTCGTAAAAGTTCGAATTATCCAAAATCTTAATTAACCAAATTCTACTGCATTTATTTTTTTGCACATTTTCAAATAAATGCATTATAAACTAGCATGATAAAATAGCATGACATCAATACAATTGAATAAAAATATTGATTCAAAATATAAAGTAAACTGTTTAGTTCATGAAATGAATTAAATTTAAAATTTAAAAATTTTGAAATTTAAAATTTAAACTTAAAATTTTAATTTTTAATTTTTAATTTTAATTTTTAATTTTTAATTTTAATTTTTAATTTTTAATTTTGATTTTTAATTTTAAATAAGATCGAGTCAATGGAATCTCAACCTTTTGCTTCATTTCATGAGCTGAACAGTTTCCTTTACATTTTGAATCAATTTTTATTCAATTACATTGATGTAATGCTATTTTGCGCGCAAGCTGTTTTTAATGCATTATTTTAAAAATTTGTAAAAAAAATTAAGTGCTAGAGATGTGTAAAACTTTATACTGACATAGGATGGCGCGTATATAATCGCAAATATGTGTAAAAAAGTTTTGATAAATCAATGGTTAAGTAGAATTTTTAATAATATTTCTACTAGAGCATAGTTTTCACCATGTTAAAAGGGAAGGAGATCTTTTAAATGGAAATTGATTTAAAAACTGTTGCATTATGCAAAAAAATGGAACACATATGCATTAAATATGCATAAAGTTGTTAAAATAATATATTTATCGTATTTGTTTTTTCACAGTTGTAAAGGATTGTCTCTGATTTGCAATGAAACCGTGGCAGTCTTCAAAGTGTACATTACATTTTGTCTTTCTAAACCTAAAATTCTAATTACCGTATTCCCCCCCCCTCTTTAGCCTGCATGCCGGGAAACAGTGAGAGAGATCAGCATGCCAGGAACACCTGCACTTCCCGGTATGCCGGGAAATTCGAGTCACAGATCATGGAAAATACTTAAATACAATATTTTTATTTTAAAAATACATTCAATAGGCTAAATGCATATTGTGATCCTTATATAACCTCTCTTTCCGCGGCATGCCGGGAACAAACCAGACCACAACATTCAAAAAGCTGATGTCCCTCGAATTTTACGGTATGCCGGCTGTTATCGGGGGGAGGGGGGGGGTGAAATACGGTATGAATACGTGTCTGAATATGTCCAGCACACAGGTCGCAACAAGGGGGGAAAGGGGAACAGGCAGATCTGGTGCCTCTGACGCCGGACTAGAAGGGTCACAAGGTTCCCCCTTTAAGGGGGTTGATACACGCAAATTTAAAAAAAAATACATTTTTGGATTTTTCAATTTTCAAATACTATAAAATTTTTCTGCGTCTAACTTTGAGTTTTTGTTTTACCTGCGCTAGAAGTATTTTTAACATATTCTAATATAAACTGCTCGCAGGCATTATATATGCTAATGTTTCCCATATTAAAATGTTACTTCCTCAAAACTGAGTTTTTTGTCAGATAAGGAACACTTTTTCAAATACCACTTGTTCAAATGTCTTGAAACTTTGTGTGTCTCTTAACACTAAGGTGTTACATACTTTAAAGAGAGGATTTCTTATTAAAAAATGATTTATAGAAATTTTATGGCCAAAGTATATATAGGAGTAAATTTCAGTGATTTTTGAATTGTGTTTTGAATTCATGTTGTTGAAATTAAAACTCGAGAAAAAAATAACCTACGATTAAAATCCCAAATGCTCTCATTAAATTGTATAAAAATATCCATAGTATATTTGAAAAAAAAATTGAGTGCCTAAAATGAATATAAAAATTTTAAATGAAGATTTTCGCCTGGGGAGCTAAGATCGTGCACCTTTCCTGAAGCAACAAGGGTTGACAAAATGCGTGCTTGCCCTAACTGATCAAGCATCTAGTTGCGGTCCTGTAAGTCACCCATTTATGTCCAGTATGGGAAAAAGTTCGCCGATATAGCAGATATAACAAATGTTCATACTCAGATTGGTGTAATGCTAATTTTTTTTTATGAAACTTTAATTAGGTGTCGATCGAGCCTTAACGAGAATCTAAAGAACACAACAGTTCTCACAAGCAACAGGTTGATACCAAGTCCAAATTAACACATGAAACATTCAACTTTCTCCTAATCTTCCGAATATTGACTAGAGAGGAAAAAAGAAAGGAAATATTTCCGTGGAAAACACAGCATTTCAAACATTTTTTACTTAAGATGTTGTCGCGTTTAACGCTAAGTGTATTTTGTTAATTTGATATACAGTATATTGCTGTTCTTTTTCACCGACGGCGGTTAATCGTCGATGCGACCTAAATACTCGTTAATTATTAATGTTGCCATTTGTAGAACTTGTTTTGTTTAGCATAATGCGATTTTGAAGGCTAATTGCCTTACTAGCTGACAAAGGTTAAGCAAAAGCAACCTACATATGTGTAACAACTATTTCTTTTTATCATTTTTATTTGCCTTTGTCGAAAGCAAAAATAACGGCGTCTCACGTGGATATCTTAATACGTATTATATCAATTATCCCGAATTGATATTTATTCGAGTTTGATATACCTAATGCTGTAATTAAGTCAGAGACCACTGAAGTATAGTCTAAGTTCTCGAAAATATTACACGGCTGCACGCAAAGTTTTATCTATGTTCAAGATTGATTTCTAAAAAATGGCAACGCGAATTGAACGGAATGATTTATTTTTAGATCTTCTTTTTTATATCATATCGTTGCTTTTCCGTTTCCTTTCCGATGACAATGCATTTGTTTTTGACGTGTTGTGGGCATGCGATGAGTCTCTCATCTAAAACAAGCGACTATTGCGTCACATTTCGAACAGGTAGTTGTTTACGCTGAGTGACCTTCCTGTGTGTTCGCTTACATCTCAATATATAATTAAATTAGGTTGCCATAAATTGGCGAAAAAGCTTTTTCTGGCGTTCATGGGGTCAGATTGCAAATAAGATGAGGCACGACATGCGACGTCCCACGCGAGAAAAACGGCGAAAGCTTTTTCTACCAAGAAAACTACAATATTAGTTATCATAGGCGTAAATTTTTGTATCCGGCCTATGGACCCCTCCCCCACCCAACAGTTACCCCCATCTCCATAGTAATTAATGAAAATATTAGGTTTGAGAGCCCCCCCCCCCCCCCCAATAATTCTGAGCTCATCAATATTTCCAATAACTTTACGCCTATGTTGGTATAATCTATATAAAAATTGATTTTCTCTGTGTGTGTATTCTATATACAAATCTACAATTTTAGACCGATCTTCGCTAAATTTTGCATATATACTAAACACACAGGACCCGACTTAAACGATACTTACTAAAGTTCGTGAAAGCTTAGAAAATGCCCAAAATAGTCGAAAAACCATTGGGAACACTGGTTCGTGAGCCTCAACAATGACTTTTGGAATGTTCGTTTTGGTTACCACGGTTCCCAAACGATGCGTTTGAGATATGTTTATCCCTTTACAATGTTTTGTCACTTCTTCAATGCTCCCAGCATATGAAGAGAACACGGGCAGCGCCAAGTATTTTTGATAGTAAATGATAAAATTTAAAAAAACCCTTCAGAATTTCAAATTAACTACTATTTCCTATATAACTGGGAGCTAAAGTAGAAGAAAATGAATTTGATCGTGATTTAATTATCGAAAATTTAGTGTTGAACTCCGAGGATTAACAAAATTGAAAAATCGATAATGTAATGAAGAATACATGATATTAGTAGCACAAAAATCAATTTAAAAAATATATGCTTTTTAAAATTTATAAAAAAGTATGCTAAAAAATTATTAAAAGTATGAAAAATTATTGAAAAAAAACTACATTTAAGGGGGTGCACGCAAATTTTCCAAAAAACACATTTTCCAATTTTTCAATTTTTAAATACTATGAAATTTTCTGCGTCTAACTGTGTTTAAGTTTTTGTTCTACCTGTATTAAAAATATTTTTAATGTATTTTTACATTAACTGCTGGCAGGCATTACACATGCTAATGTTTTTCACTAAAATGCATTTTTCTCAAAACTATGTTTATTATTAGATAAGGAACATTTTTTCAAACACCGCTCATTCAAATGTATTGAAACTTTGTATGTCTCTCAACCCTCACTGTAATGTTACACACTTCATGATTTTTTATTAAAATTATTTTAAAATTTTTTAAGGCCCAAAATATGGGTAAATTTTGATGATTTTTGAAAAAGTTGCATGTTGTTGGAGTTAAATTTCGATAAAAAAAACAACCAACAATTAAAATCCTAAAAGCTCGTGTTAAAGTATGTAACACTATAGTGTTGAGAGGCATACAAAGTTTCATGACTTTTGAATGAGCAGTGTTCGAAAAAATGTTCCTTATCTAACAATAAACATAGTTTTGAGAAAAATGCATTTTATAGTGAAAAACATTAGCATGTGTAATGCCTGCCAGCAGTTAATGTAAAAATACATTAAAATATTTTTAATACAGGTAGAACAAAAACTTAAACACAGTTAGACGCAGAAAATTTCATAGTATTTAAAAATTGAAAAATTGGAAAATGTGTTTTTTGGAAAATTTGCGTGCACCAACTCCCTTAAAAATTTCAAATGGATCAAGCAATGTTAGTTTACATATTAGGATTATCAGCATTAAATATTTGAGGGGAAGAGAAACTTCGCAACTGTGAAGGGAGCTGGTTCAAATAACACGAAATACTTCGAATGATGCGTTCATCATTTAATAAATAAAACATTATTGCGAAAATTGTAAACATGTGTCTCCGCCGCTAGACAAATCATTCTACGGATGTTCATATGCTCCTTTTGATTAACGGCTATGTTTTCCACAGCTTAACGCAGTAATTTTGCATAAATCTCTAGAACAGTGTTTTTCAACCTGTAGTCCGCGAGTACTTTGTAGGGGGAATCTGCGGGATCATTTTCATTTACTTCCATTCTATGAATAACTCATTTATTTAGTGCTGTGAATTTTTATCATATGCAAATTATAAAAAGGTACATTTTGGATTTTATGGGAAAGGGAGAGGGCCGTGAAATGATCTTTTTGCTACTGTGGGTCCGCGACATCAAAAACGTTGGGGAATCACTTCTGAAGAAAATAAACACATTTTGATCGTTTATATTCATGATCATGCAAAACGTTGATATGGATTCACAACTCAATCACACGTGTGTAATGACTCACTCAATCTCGGTTGGGTTTCTCCAGACGTCCTCCTTTACGAGTATATGTCCTTCCTTTTGATGTTGTTTCAAGTGTCGGAAAATTCTCCCTTTTGTCCTCTCTTTTTTCACCACTCTGGGGAAGGGGGAGGGGCTGGAAATTTTTTCACCACTCTGAAACATGCATCTCTTCATTGATATGAGTGTTTTTATGTTTTTTCACACACGCATTGACCAATAGCCGTCAAAATTCCCAGAATTTGTTCTGTTTTTGCCATTTTTTAGCGGTTTTGTTTTAGTTGGGGGGAAACTTCATTAAGGGTGCATGCGCTGGCGTCCTCCTTTTTCAGTTCTCGCGCGAATCTGGTAATCTTAATCTCGGTGTACACCGCTATAGAGTAATATATCACCATCATGTCGCCACAGGAGTTTCAAGAGATAAGTGTGATATATACAGTTAGGGGGTACCAACCACTCTCCTTCCCATAGGCGCCAAAACCCAGGGGATGAGGCCATTTGAGCCCCCCTTCCCAATAAATTTTGAAAGGGGGCTGAGCCCCTCCCTCCCCCAATAATTTCTAAAAAACTATGCAATACACCTTCCCTATCCTGTGTACGTGCTTGAGTCCCGTATATACGGGACGACCAGCACCTTTCAGCACCCCCAATGTTTTCTTCACGTCGGCGCCTCTGCTCCTTTTCTATGTCATTTCAAGCGTCCTCCTTATACGTTTCGGAAAATTCACCCTTTTGTCCTCCTTTTCAGGGTTCCGGAATTATTTTTCTTTTTTTCAGGGGGAAATTTTTTTTTCCATTTTGAAACATATATATATATATATATTTCTTCATTGATATTTGTTTTTTCCCCACACGCATTCACCAATAAACGCCAAAATTTCTAGAATTTTTTCTATTTCTGTTTTTTTTAGCAGTTCTGTTTTAGAGTTGGGAAAAAATTATTGTTGTGGCCGGTTTTATTGGTCGGAATAGTGACGCCATCTACTGGGGAAAATTGGAACAAGTTATTTCACTAAGGTTGCGCGCGCAGGCATCCTCCTTTCTCAGTTAGAATTTGGTATAGGGTTACTAGATTCGAAAACTAAAATACTTAACTATGTATTTCCACCGATAGATGGTAGCACATTTTTTAGAATGTGTGGGGGGTGAAAATTTAGTCAAAGGGAATTTTTTTTTTTTTGGAGGGAAATTTATACTTGACGAGGTTACCATCACTGTTTGCCAGTATAAACGTGCTGTCCCAAAGATATTCAATTTTTTTAATATCTCATAAATATTTACTTTTTTTTTATGTTGCCTACTTAGTGTCCCTTATGCAAGATGGAAGTGTAGCAATGTGTATATGGTCCTTGATTTTCGTATACAGGGTGATTAAGAGCCATCCGATTTCAAAATGATTCTACACTTCAAATCGACTATTAATGAACATTTTTCATAAGACGTAGACACATTTCTCCCGTATATTCACATATAACTTATCATTCTATTCTGTGAAGACATTTATTTTCTGGACACTATGCTGAGGTGAACTTGGACAGAAAAGTCATCCGTTCATGTCTTCTGTGCAGGGCCGTCTTAAGAGCATCGTGGGCCCCCGGGCCTATTGGTTTTTCTGAGGTCCTACCTTGCAAATGCTAGAAAATTTCAATCGGATCTCATTTTTGTGAGGCCCCTCTTCTCCTGAGGCTCCCAGGCCGTGCCCGGGTGAGCCCATGCGTTAAGACGGCACTGCTTCTGTGTTTTAATTTTTACTTAATATACAATTTTGAAATCGGGTGATTCTCTCTAAGTCACCCTGTAAATAACTTGTGCCTGAAACGTGAATGTGCATCCCTATTGAAACACACGTTACAAAACATTTTAGAAAAATAACTTCAATAGAGTAACATGGGTAGAGTAAAAATGCAAACGCCATTTCCCACGTTCTTTTTTTTACAAGGACATTGCACATTCATGGTTCTGGCATGACGAGGCCACAATATTGATTATTTTGCAAGTAGAATTTGATAAAATTACATTGTATGATGCATGGTAATTAGCTCAGCTGAATAAAGGCATTCTTTAGTTTTAACATATTTTTGAATAAAAATTAATTTCTTATTTGGAAGTTTTCATTTTGGAGAATCTCTCGTGACCCCCCGGCCCCAGTTCATTGACGACCAACGGTTTGCGCACCATTGATCAAAGGCGTCGAAAGTGTTTGAGACATATGGGGGTGCTCGACTTGGTAAAAAAGAGATTTTTGATTTCTAAATTAATTTTGGGGGTGCTCAGACTGGTGCTACAAAATACTGTGGGTGTTCGAGCGCGCACCCCGGCTCCGACGCCGCTGCCACCGGCTTAGGACACCAGCATTAGGTGTGTGACCTCAGGGGCTTAGCCAGAAATTTCGTTCGGGGGGACGGGGACCAAAGTGATAGAACAATAGATTTGGCCATCTTTTTCCCTTTTTTCAGTCATTTTCTCACATTTCGAGAGGGACCAGACCCCCAAGTCGTCGTCCCCCCCGCTACGCCCTTGTGTGACCTCAAGGCTATAGAGTGCGACCGCTGCTGTTTCAGTGCATAGAAGGCCATAATGTCAGGATGAAATGAAAATGGGGGGGGGGAAGCATAAACAGATGCCGCATTCTACAGTGAAATTGCCTTTGGGTGCCGTTAAAGCGCATGACCTACATTCTGGAACAGGAGCCCTTAGGCTGCGCTCTTCAGCGGACCCCTCTATAGTGAATTTATAGTGTGAAAAAACAAAAAATGACAGACGAAAATGGTCCAGACTCCATGGCTAAAGCTTAGTCCCATCCTCGTGGGCGGGTCATGATAAAGCGACGACTTTGGTACAAGCTTTTGTACACAATATAGTGGATCAAGCTTATAACGTTTTCCTGCTGGGTTTCTTTTCCTTGCTTCTGAAAAAAAGATTCTACACTCCGCATCGGCCTTTTTTAAGCCGATGTACTGTCTTGAGGACACATCTCCTTGCTAAACTTTTATGCAGAGACAACGTTGTTGGATTGGTTGAAAAGAAAATATTTATGGTTCCCATCTGAAAAAATACACTTGTTCGAAATCTTTTAGTAAAATAGTTGAACGAGTGCGTCCATAAAGGATTAAATTTTTTTCCCTCGTAGATGAATCCTGAAGATGGTTTCTTCTAGCCCAAAAGAACGGTTAACAAAGCTGAAAATGTACACTTGAGATAAATTTTTATTTTGAGCTGAGCTGATGCTAATTTTTATCACGCTACGTCCGAAGAGTTATGCCCTGCCTTGAGGTCAAAGCTGTCTTAAGAGCATCATGGGCTCCTGGGCCAAGTTATTTTTCTGAGGCCCCACTGATTAATTCTAGAAAATTTCAACAAGATCTCATTTTTGTGAGGACCCTAGGCCCTGCCCGGGTAGGCCCATGCGTTAAGACGACACTGCTCGAGGCCAGTTGCGATGTTTGTTGAATTGTATTTTATAAAGTTTAAAATGCTCATTTTTAATAGGGCATACAATGAATTACAGTGGGAACTCGTTTATACGTCGCTCAAACGACATTCACGATGCTTGGCTTCGGTCGCAATTGGTTCCTATACATTTTAATGTTAAAATAATTCATTAATTTATTCAACGGAAAACCTCAATTATTCGACGTTTCCACTTCGAAAAAAAGTCATTTATATCTATCAAATGCTCACAAAGTTTTTGTATGCAATGAAAACGCGTTGCTACAGCAGTTCTTGCATATTGTCATCGCAAAAGCCATACATTTTAGGATCATTGCTAATGTATACGAACATTGCCAGTTGCTGGCTGATGACCATTTAGACCGGACACAAGTGATTTGTTTATTGCTTGTTTCTGAGAATACGCAGATGCGGCGAGCCCCGAAGAAACGGGTTTCAGTTGCTGGGACAGCCATACGTCCTTTCAGAATTTTTTTTCTCTCCATGTTTTCAGCGTTATCCTGAGAAGGCAAGAAAGTCCATTGTATAAGCATTTGGGGGGATATAGGTCTGCCGAAAAGAGACAGATACGGTACACATGCACAGTAAGTTCTTTCGATAACTTCCTGCAGAATTTTCTTTTGATGTGGTGCTTTGCTTGCTAATTGTGTTAAATCCGTCGTTCGTAATGTCGAAAAAACAAAAAACGCTCTCTCTAAAAGAAATTGGAAATTTTGGAAGAATCCGACAAGAATTTTAATTTAATAACGTAAATTCATCTTGCAAAACAGTTGAATATCCTCGTTTCAACTTTGAAAACGATTATAAAGCAGAGAACAAAATCAAAGAGCAAGCTACTGGTTGAAAATCATCTACTACCAAAAAAAGTCGAGAAGATTTTGTTGCAGTTTTGTACCCAATGTTGTCATAGCGGAGACAGGCTTGAAAGTCTGGGGGGGGGGGGCCCGATGATGATTCATATATACATATATGAATTGACATTATACATATATACATTAGATCAGGTCACTACCTTTGACACTGGGGGACCCACCCATGCCCCCCATATCTCCGCCCATGAATGTTGTGCCCCAAAAATAATGTTCTGCTAAATATTATTCCTTTAAGTGATTTGAAGTGTGATTTAATTATTACATTAATTTTTTTTAGAACAGAATTGGAATGAACAAACACATTAAATTTTATAACATTTTGTATGTATGGGGGGGAGATAATTTTTTAAACAGTCTCAGTTATTCAACTTACACATTTATACGACGTTGTGACGCGGCCTCTTGAACGTCGTATATGCGAGGTTCCACTGTGACAGAATTGTCAAGTTGCTTAGTTGAATAGATGGAGTCAAACATAAATATTTAAATTATTTCAGTTCCATTTTGCAGGTCGATGAAAATACTTATTCAGTATTTCTCTTTCATTTACTCTTTAATTTAATAGATTCATTTATTCTTTTTGGACGCCTATAGTGAATCACCTGGCATCACAGAATCACTTCGTTTTATCAAAAAACCGTTGCATAGAAAATTCACGGCAGAGGAATAATCTTTGATGTTATAAAACTAAATTAAAGGAAAATTAAACGTTTGGATAGAAATTTTGTTTTGTGTAAAACACGTTTCAAAGTGGTTCATTATGTAGAAATTCTACAGTAGTTTCATTTGGTGTAGTAAGTATATTAAGTGCCGTCTTAACGCATGGGTCCACTCAAGAGAAGAAGGGTCTCCCAAAAACGAAATGTAGTTGAAATTTTCAAGAATTTGCCTGGTAAGGGCCTCAGAAAAATCATTCGGGATTTGACTCCTCTCATTGGGAGGATATTCAACATTTTCTTTCTTCCTGAAAGGGGTATCGTTTTTTTTACTGCAAACATGCACCATAATCTTTTCTCGGGGGAGGGGGGTTGCACAAAACTTTTCGAGAAAGTGGGGGCCCGGCCAGGGCCGCAACTAGGGGGGAGCCGGCGGGTCTCGTGCCCCGGGCGCTGGACCAGAGGGAGCGCAAATTTTATTCTTAAAACCTCTCCTTCAACATTACAAGGGAGTGCCAAAATGTGCACTTGCCCCGGGTGACCAAACATCTAGTTGCGCCCCTGGGACCGGCACTAGTGGCGATTGTGGGAGTCATGCGGAGGGGTTAGGCAGGAAGTGCAATTCCCTCAAGTTTTCTCAACATCTCCGTTGTCAAGGTATGGCTCAAAAGCGTAATGTCATGTGCAGTGGCATCGAAGCCGGGGGTGCTGTGGGTGCTCAAACATCCACTAAAATTTGTATAACGGGTCCAAGAACCTCCAAAATGAATTCAAAAATCGAAATTTCCTACATGAAACTCAAGACAAGCACCCACTGGTTCGAAACACTTCCAAAGCCATTGGTCGTGTGAATTTTTACTCTGTGAAATTTTTAAACAATTTGGAGTCTGACTAAAGTCTACGCTGCCACCCCTTACGACCTGCTACCCGGGTTCAGGGCCGTCTTAAGAGCATCATGGGACCCTGGGCCAAATGATTTTTCTGAAGCCCTACCAGGCAAATTTTCGAAAATCTCAACCAGATTCCATTTCCGTGAGACCCCCGGGCCGTGCCCGGGTGGGCCCATGCCTTAAGACGGGCTGCCCGGGTTCACCGCACCATTTGCACCCTCGCTTAAGCCACCCATGCCCTTCCCCCAATATGCAAATGGTCCACGTCTGAATGTAATTTCTGGATACAGGGGGGTGGGGGGCTCACGTTTCAAAAGTTGTACATTCCTGCTATGGGAGATATTGATGAAAAACCTTGGATTGATTTTTTTTCTTCCTCAAAAAACCTACCCATAGGGTATAAGCAGACCATCCCAATATAGGAATGATTTTTTTTGAACAAAATTGCTTGGCTTATAAACGTGAAAGGGAGATGTGTTATATGTGTTCTCATCAGTGTTCGTCAATACCCATCTATATGAGTGATTCACGCATCAAAATTCTATTTCACTACGAATTTTGTTGAGGAGTGAAAATACTCAATATGGACAAAGATGTGGGGAGGGAGGGGGGGGGGCATGGAGGGATGCCCCCCCAGCGTCAAAGGTGGACCCCACTGATCTAACATATATGTGTATATATGAACTGACAACATCATTATCATGCTTCCCGAGCAATCATCACCTTCCCCAGACTTTCATGTCTACCGTATATACTCGTGTACAGTATAAGCCGAGTTTTTTTGTGGGAAAAATTCCTTCCTCAAGTGGGGGGTCGGCTTATACTCGGGTCAGTATGTGGTGAGAAAATATCGACCCCCGCAATCAGTAGTCATTTTTGTTGCAGTGTTCGAGAAACCGGCATTATTGGTATGGGATATGTTCAAACCCCCGAAAATGTCAAAGACGAGGCAAAGAAATCGAAAACATCATTGGCTTTGATACCAGGTGGGCTAACGTCGATTGTACAGCCTTTAGATGTGAGCATCAACAAGCCTCTCAAAGACTATTTGAGGAATTTGTGGATCGAATGGATGAGTTCCGATGATAAAGAAACTACAAAAAGTGGTGTCTTGAAGAAACCTGACATTGGCCTAGTGTGCCAATGGGTAGGCTTCAATGAGGCGTGGAATTCTGTTTCCACCGAAATTATCACCCGATCCTTCGAAAAGTGTTGCATCAGCAATGCGATGGACGGAACTGAAGATGATATCCTCTTTGAAAGTGACAATGGCGATAACAGCCCAGATGAAGATAAAAACGAAGATGCCGCACCCCCTATGATGATCTGATGGATTACCATGAGCTTGGAGACTTAAAAAGAAACGGATTAAAAAGTTTGAATCATTTTCTATCCTAAATTTCCGTAAGAAGCTATTCATTTTGCATGAAAATTTAAGTTTTTTTTTTCCTCTAAAATGCACGGATTTTTTGGGGTCGGCTTATACACGGGTTTTCAATTTATTGCGGATTTGGTGGTCCTGAAGTGGGGGGGTCGGCTTATACACGAGTATATACGGTATCTCTGCCTATGCTCCTCAATTAATCCTCATAAATTTTTGGCAATTTTTTTAATAGAGTTATTTCTCACTGATAAAAACAAATATCACTCATTTTACAAAAATACCCTTATAATTTTGAAGTGGAGCGAAAAATTAATCTTCAAAATTATTTTTTCGTATAAAGCTGTTTCTCATTTGTTCATAATCCGATTCTCTCTTCCTTTTGCCTCTGCTAAAGATGCTGGTGGTGCTATGGTGATATGTTTCAATTCCGAAAATATAATATGAGGATTTTTGTGAGGTTTATCAAGATTTTGCCATCCTTTCCCCCATTCCAATGTAATGCTCTCGACCACCACCAACATGACTACTAATAAGATTGCTACAGCAGGAAGTTCTCCATTGAGGGGTTAGACATCGACGAAGTTATGGGGTGGGGGCATCAGCGTCAATGACAAAGCAGATATATGCATATATATGAATAGCCATCATCATGTCTCTCAGTTTTCATTATCGTGACCCCAAGCATTTCATATCTATCTCTACCTATGGGGTTAATGCACACCTACCTCTCAACAAGATATATGTTTAAAAAAAGTGTTGAACACACTCTGTTTGGATTTGGCAATAAACTATAGGTCTCGGACGAGTTAGCCCTCGTTTGCAGAAAATAACAGCGGTGCGACAAAAATGATCAATTTTAAGCATAATTCATAAGGTTCAAAGGTGACTGGAGGGGTAAGAGCATCAAAAAAGATGTCTCAAATGGGTAAGAATTCCTAATTGACTGCTGATAAATCAAGGGAATAAAATCAAACCATTATTAAAATTATAATGCATCAAAATCGTATTGCAATAAATAAAAATAAAAAAAATATATTGTGTTATATTAGAATTAAAAAAAAAAAAAAACCAACAAATCACTATACTGTTAGTTTTGCTATTATAATAATTTGCTGTTACTTGCATTCTTTTAAACAGTAAATTGTTAAAAATCATAGAAAATAACAAAACATTGAGCTAATGATGTTTAAATTGATGGTCGACAATGTTGATCATGAGTTCATGCAATATCAACCAACATACTTATTTTAAAACTTCCTCAGAAATTTTTCATATTGCATAGCATCAAAAGGTCTATCAGGTGTGTGTTTCTGTTAGGGGTCATTCAAGTATTACGTCAGCATCGAGGGGGGGGGGGGTTTGTTGACTTTTGATGACAGGGGGAAGGGGGGTTTGAAGGTTGCTTACGTCATCAACCACCCCCTTTTGAAGATATGAAATATTCTAAGCTGTTGTTCGAAATTTTGCTGACAAGAGGGGAAGGGGGTCAAAAATGGCTGAAAATCTGCTTACGTAATACTTGAATGGCCCCTTAATAAAACTCACATACAACTGAATATAAAATATTTTGGTAAAACAGTCAGTGTGCATACAAAATGTCTTGCTATCTGTTGCTTATATAAATGTTAATACCATACCTACATGGAATTTTGTTTAACTTCATTACTCACCTCTTGAATGTTATATCTCAAATTCAAAGCAAAAAGTATCGTAAAATAAAAGGTCAAAAAACGATTGTACTAAAACAATCTTTGCAGGAAAATTGTAAATTTTAATAAGATTTTTTATTTTAGTTTGATAAGAATTGAATCTTTATAAGATTTAAATCTTATCAAAATAAAATGTGTCTATGTTTATGTTGAAGCTAATATAGGGAAAATTTTTCTATCTTTTTGCTGAACAGGGTACCTAATATTTTAATTTGTTCATCAATTAGGTACGAGCTTATTTATAGTTATAGATTATTGCTATGGATGAAGTAGAAGTTTTTATGTTAGAAGTTCTAGAACATTAAACTAAAATATTTGTGAAAACCTTCATTCTTAATCTACCACAAAAGAAATAAACAAGCAATACAAAAATAACTCAGCACATTACAATTTTTCAAACAAATGAGCAAGCAAAAGTTATAAATGATATATTTATTTGCTCTTTGAAATAATCTGTACAAAAGTAAGTTAGGCACAATTCCATTTTGTAAAAAAATAAAATTTCAAAAACATTTAAACACATTTTAAAGTTGAGAAAATACTGAATATTTTGCAGAAACTCAAACAGCTATCATTTCATTTGAAGGCACAGCCACTTCATCTCAGATTTAAAAAAAATGAAATAAAGGCGCAATGTTCAAAACATGTAACAATCAGATGAGATTTTTTTAACAAGTGTACAAAAAAGAAATAAAAAAACTTTGGCACATTTTTGTTTCAACACTGATTTATAACTATCCATCACATCAAATGTAAAACATCACAACAAACATATGTACATGCTTTAGTATATATGTATACATAATACAGTAATTATATTTGAACTCAAAACTTTGTGCATGTGAAATAACAAAATAACAAGATTTTATTTTTTAAAGCAGTGTTTCACATTGTATGTATCTTAAAAAAATGAATAAAAATCTTAAAAAATGAACAAAACAGAAATTATGTATGTACTTATATATTCACCTTTCAGTATCTTTGTATGAGCATTTTTTTTTTTATTTTATTTTACTGGAAATTGCAAATCAAAGTGTATGTAAAATTGATTCTAAAAATGCAGAAAAGTTTCAGTTAATAGTCCACTTCATTAAATGAAAATTATTTTGTATTTAACCATACTATCCACAAGATATTCTACTGCTAGCAAGAGGAGGGGAGAATTTTGGAGAATTGATGGATTTTAGTTACTACAGCAGAAGTGGATTTATAGGGCATGTTAAAGATGTGACTGCAATAGAGAGCAAAAGACTAAATCTGAAAAAACTGCTTTAAGTAATATAAAATACACATTGATTGACAAATAGTCCCCTGTAGCAGCATGCATGGGCATTTTAAAAAAAAAATATTGAAACTCATTGTCTGAAATCTGGAAGCTCATTGTTATAAAAAATAACAAAGTTTTGCCTGGTGAACAGACATATTGGGTGCTTCATAACAGGCAAAACATGCTTAATAAAGCTTTTGCACTTACAACAAAAGATTGGTTGCCATATTTTAAAATTCACTGCGCTATTGGAAAAAATGATACAATCGAAATCTAATTCTCTTTACTGGCCATAACGGTTGCAGATGGCTTTACAAGCAAACAGCCAAAATGGCCTTAGACCACAATGATAGGGGGTATGGTATATAAGAGGTTATTGTGAAAGGGTAGGTAGCGATGATTGACAACTCTGATCAGGGGCGGGAGTTTTACATCAAGAAAGACAAGTATAGACGCCTTATCATTTGGATTTCAAAAGCTCCACTCAAGTTTCAGAATGAAGCTCACTGTTGTTTGAAACAATACAATATAGGAACTGAATGGTGAAAAAGTATGTGGGTTAGGTGAGTAGTAAAAGTTTGGACGAGTTTATTTCAGAAAGCAAAAATAGGTTATTTTCACGGACTTCCCAGTAGCCTTCAAGAATTGGTAAAGGGTTAAAAGCAAGAAGAATAAAAAATATTTTCTCAGGAAACTGAATCATGAACAAAAACAGCAAACAGTACACAAAAAGACTGCAAGCATGTTCAAATTTAACTAACTATGATTTTTGCTTGAAGCCATAAAAATAATGTCATGTTAGAGTAATTATGAGTATTACATTATAAAATATATTCTAATTTTGCTGATATCCACAAACTTAAAAAAAATTGATCAACGTTTTTGAAATGAAAAATTTTGACACTACGAATAATATTTACATGAACATTGATGAGAATATGTTTTTGTTTTTTCTAAATCAAGAATAAATCTATAAAAAGTTTTGCAAACAAAAAAAAATGTATAAAATTTTCACAAGTAAGCAAATATTAATGTACAGTATTATGAATGAACATAATCATTCATTGTGAAATATCATATCATTACATTGTGAAATGTAGCACAAACTAATTTACAGGTAAACTCTAGAGGGAAAATTCAAACAGATAAGTTTTAGATACAGTTTCAAAGAAATTATGCAGTGTTTCCTAATTGGTGTACTATGGCACTATAGAGCATTATTTCTCAACTGCTCATTCAAATGTGAAAGCCAATTTTATAAAATATCTCTACTTTCTAAGCATTGGAATTCTTTTTCAAATTCAGGAGAAATCATTACTGTTATTATTGTGAATAATGTAGAGTGTATTCTTATTACACCTATAATTGATCAATTAATGATATCTATTCTTTCTTTATAAAAAGGAAAAGACTTTTATTGACTTTTTATGTTAATTATTTTCTTTAATATAATAACCACAGTGAAACCTTGCTACAATGATACTTGATATAATAATAAATCCCTCTACAACAATATTTTTTCAAATTGTATTTAGAATTACCTATAGCCTAATGTTAAACTCCTCTTGATACAATGATATTCTTTACTATGATAAATCCCTATAATAAATAAAAGTTTTGAAATAAAAATTTCAAAACTGCTACAACAATATATTTTATACTTTGCTTAAAATCATCTTCAATATATTTTTAAATTCCTTACCGTTTTTGTTCTTTCAAGGGTGTCTAATAGCAACAGTATTTTGCACTATCTACCCTTTAGAAGTGTTAACGAAGTTTCTGTGATTCAACTTTCTCTGTAAAGCACAAAAATGTTTTGCAGTAAACTACTTTACAGGGTGCAATAACAAACTGAATTTCATTCAACTAATCAATTACAATTTTTTGCTGTGAATAAACACTCATAAATGCATTTTATGGTGCTACTAAATAACGCCAATTCAGAAGAGATGAATATCAACATCATAAATTTGGTGGTGCCTGATAATATAATGCTACCTCTTGATATAAACATAACCTCTCTTCAACAACATATTTTCTTAGTACGCAGAGTATCATTATATCAAGGTGTCACTGCATATAAATAATAAACATACAATGAATATTGAAATTTATTCAATATATAAAACAGAAGTAACCAAGCCATTGTCTTTCAAAGGTGGAAAACCACTTATTTAGGGTATGTTGAGGTATTCTGAGCATACAGCACTTTTATGCAGAATTACACAAAAATAATTTCTATATCCATGCTTTTGACTGCTTTGCAGTTGACAATGTTACTAACAAAAAAATTGTCAAAGATGATCCTTTACCATTATTCTTTCTTTTGTTGATTATCAAAACATCAATAAGTAAATTAAATCAAAATATCAATATTAATAAAATATTACTGTGTTTATTGATCTTTCGACAGTAAAACCTGTCTAAGACAGACACTGTATGAGACAGAAACCTGTCTTGAACAGAATCAAAAGATAGTCCCATCAATGATTAGTGTGCACCTTTATAAAACAGAATATTATTTCAGTCTTTTGAAATTTCGTGTTGTACAAGTTTCACTGTATAAGATTTTATTGCCCTTGCTGTGAGATTTTTAATACATTTGTTCCTATGTTACATGTTCATCTAATCATTATTCATGTTATATTACATTTATGACTATATTTGTTTTGTTTTTCAATGTTTGATCTAAACAAATTGGTTAACAAATGGTATTAATTTGTATTTTGAGGAAAATTGATGTTCCCCTAAACTAGCGCAAAATAGTATTCTATTAGTTATTTCCATTTTCAAAACAGTGGCACTTATACTGAGATATGCACAAATTAAATGTGTTTGAAAAACAGTATCACAGTTTAGGAAATAATTGAATCTCTAAATTATAATAACTATATTTATGATACATATCTACAAATTTTTCATAAATACAGTATTTCTGAATGCTCAGAAAAATTTAAAAATTTCTGGCAATATATTTTCGGCATAGTATATTTTGATTTCATTACATGAATAGCAGTTTACAAGAGAATATTTCTTTGAGACAATTTGGTACCAGGTAAAAATGGCAAAAGAGTATCAGATTCATCAATCTTCATTTCTGAAACCTTGACATATAAAAAGCACAATCTGAACAATAAATGTTTGAAGAAATGGCAGATTTGTTATGACATAAGTTACATAAAACTCCTCCATCAGAATTACAAGAAATTACAGGGGACTTTTCATCAAAATTTGAGTGCGGGGATGAATAGTCTTGTAATTCCACACTATTTTCTCCAGTCTTTGAGCTAACCTCTTCTGGTGTATTTTGCATCATATGTTGTTTGTATACACGTTGCAACAGTGGATTTGGAAGGAAATCATTATCTTCATCACCTGCACAAGCAACTAATACTACTTTATCAGAAAAAGTTACACTTTTTTTAGGACTTCTCCTCCTCTTATCATGTTCCAATAATGATAAATCTATGCATTGAAATCGATTCACATCCAGATGTTTCATGTGAGCTCTGTCACCACGAATCAGTTCCAAACGTTGAATAGCAGTTTCATAATCTGGAGGCTTTTCTGGTCGTCGCACTTCTACCCTGGATGATACTTCAGAATGATTTGCACTCTGTACAGGATATGTTAAATCTTTCACACTAGACGAATTCATGTTTCTAGATGAAGCACCATTCACACCTATATGCAACACATTTGACAACTGTGCATCTGACAAGTGAGAACTATAAACATATACACTTGGGGAACTAGTTTGGGGTTTAACAGAACTAGTAGAGTTGTTATCTGGATTTGAGGAGAATACCTCTCTTTGAACAGTATTTCGTGGCTGTGAGCTAGTGCTACTTTCCACTTGATTGCAATTCGAAGCATCCTGGTTAAGAGCACAATTATGCTTTTCAGACACAGGATGAACAATATCATTTGAGACTGGAGTAGCTGCTTCACTCATTGGTGCATCTGAATGGGTGATTTTCTCAAATTTTGAAGTCAAATATCTTACTGAAGTATTATTCTGTTCAATGTCTTTGATATCTGAACCACCTTTTGGATGTCGATGAAACACTTGATCATCCACAGATAAATCTGAGGAACAGCTGTAAATATCCTGCAAAAAGATTAAACAATATTAATGCATATTTCACCATGAAACATTGTAAGTATGCTTAATATTATAAGTTACCCCAATAAGACAAAAATTGGTAATTAGCAGCAAAGTTAAATTAACTTTTGCCTAAAAACTATGAAGTTCTTCAGAATTTCAAATTAATGACAGTCAAATATTTTTCTTCATTTGGTTTTTTTTTTCATAGTCTGGACCTGATTTCCATATGGGCAACTGGGACATTTGATCAAGACCCCAAATTCAAACAACATAACGTATATTAACTAACCAGAGTTTTCCAAACTTATCCATCCTCTATTACCCCTTCTTGGAAAAATAATATTCTCAGTACCAACCTAGCTGAGCCACCCCATAATTTCCTATATTATGCATATCTCCTCGGTTTATTCCAGCCCCACCCCCTAAAAGGATGATGTCACCCACTCTGAGAGGCACTGGACTGACTGGCAGGCTAACCAAGCATCTTTGAGCCTAGCAATAGGGGCCCCAACTTTTTTTTTTTTTTGGAAAAAAATGAATGAAATATAGGATGTGAAATGTTACAATACCCCCCCTCAACCTTCCCTTGAAAATTCACTTTGCTTAATACTCATCCTTCCAAATATCTTCAGGGCAAAGTAGAACATTAATGCCATTATAAGCTTCAAAATGCCATTAAATATAGGAAAAGATAAAGTCTCTGTTTGCACATTGCAAGGGAGGGACTGAGATTTCAGTCCAACCTCATCTGACTAAAATTTAAAACTTGTTCTTCAGCTGCAGAAAGTTGCTGAGTGTAGAATCCTCTTCATCACGCTTTTAAAATGGAGTGAAAGAAATGGTATTCAAGTGAGATCTTTTTTGTCTTTTCCCTTTGTTTGCTGATTAGAGATGGGAACCTTCTGAAGGTTGCCTGTTGGCCTTTTGCTTTTTCATTCAGATGAAAATCGCCTGCATATAAGAATAAGTGTTAAATGGAATAAAATCTCCTGCCATATACTTTGGGTGGGAGTGAAGTAGGAGAGTTGAATAAAACTCTTAACTAAAAAATCTAGCTAAATGGAACAAATTCTCATTTGTCCTCCAAGCTATTCAAATCTTCTGAACAGTTTTATTTCCTACTTAATTGTTAAGAGAACAAAAGAAATGTTGATTGATGTTTCAACTTCAAAACCCATATCTGTAAAGCATAACTATAAGCTTTTGAGAAAGCTTATTCAAAACATTCTTTTGTGTGTGTCTCTGTTGCTACTTATTATAATTTCATTGATTCTCAACAAAAACGAAATATGTTTGGGAAAAGACAATCGGGAGAAAAGTTATTGCATAGACTGATTGTTTGAATTAGCCACAAGAGCCAATAATTAACTTTTAAAACTCTTTAAGCCATGTTTCTTATATGAGAGTTTTACATGAGAGTGGTACTTTTACATGTTTTTTACATGAGAGTGGTACTTTTACATGTTTTTTACATGAGAGTGGTACTTTTACATGTTTTTTACATGAGAGTGGTACTTTTACATGCTTTTTACGTGAGAGTGGTACTCTCTCTATATTTTCCTGCATGTAATCCGTAGACACACATAATATTAAAAAAACATTGGAATTCCTTAGTGTGGTTTATATACCACTGCATATTATCAGCAGTTTTTTTTTCCCTGAGAGGTTAGAATAGAAATAAATATTCAAAAAAATTAATGCGTAAAAATACAGCTTTATAAAAAATAATTGACATATAAATTTGAGTAGGAAAATCTACATTTCTTTCTCCAAAAGCATGACCAACATCTTCCATTCCTTAATATTTCATTATTGGTTGGTGCAATTAGCATATGCAGATTATACACCGCTGCTGGTTATACAATATTTTCTCTCAGAATAGTAAAATTTGTATCAGTGAATTATATGCAAGATTTTTTTGACAGATATAATTAATCAATAGGCAGGTCAAATTCACAAAAATATAACAACTAGCAAATAATCGAAATTGTCTATTGATAACTATATACAGTAAGACCTCTGTATAATGTTAACTACTTTTAATGTCCCACATCTATAACTTTATTCTTTGAATGCCCCTGCCAGCATAAACAGCAGGTTGATCTTACTTGTTATTAAGTCACCCCACCTTATGAAGTCATTTATATTTGGTCACCTGGTGTGACATTACACCGAGGTCTGACTGTATATAACCCCCCATTCCATATATAAATTAATCTTTATCAAGCAAATTCTACAATTCAGTTTTGAGCTACATTATCAACTTACATTTGTTCTTGGTCTGGAGGATGATGTATCTCTATTAATATCATCAGCAATTTTATCTCTGTTACCTAAAACAGAAGCAAAAACATAACTTGAGAAAAATGAATGTTTATTAAAAAATTTAGGACTAAATGATTCAATTATCAAAATTATTCTATAAATATTAAGTAATTCCAATAATTTAAAAAATGAAAAATTCTTAGCACCATAAAACATATATATAGCACCATCATGTATCATAAATATTTTTCATATATTTCTTACATTAGTACTTTTTAACCAATTTGGAATATTAATTTCGTGTGCAATAGAGATTTAGGAAGTATGTGATTAATCTAAAATAGTCTTTGTTAAGCTTATTCATGAACTATACTTCAATTTCATACTTGTAGATGTATAACACTGCAATAAATATTTCATCACAAGAGTTAAAAATTATATTTTCAGGAAACTTCCATAATCTAACACGGTTCTTTGAGATGTTTAACTACATAAAAATGAAACTGAAAGTAGTTGAAGCTTACCTGAGGAAAATTGATACATTGAAGGAATATCATTGATTTTCATTTCATGCCTTAGACGCTCTTCCTGTAGCTTTTTCTTTTGAATAAGTTCCTCTTGCTTTAATTGCAACTCTTTCAACCAAACAGCACTCCCTTTGGGAGGTTCTTGAGAATTATAGTTCGGTGCATTATTATTTTTCATTAATGAACAGTTCTGGGGAATACTGGAAATTGGTCCATTTGGAAAGCTTGAATTGAATTTCAAACTCGCTTGAGACTTTTGGAGATGTTCATCTTTGGGAGACTTAGAAAAACTGGAATGAAGAGATTTAAATGGTGGTACAAATTGTTTGGTGCTGGTATCTTTATTATGCGAAATGAATCTCTTATGAATCTCCCCATCTCCTCCAATTCCTGTAACTGGAGGAGGGGGCGGTTTGTAGGGAGGGGGTGTGTGTGTTCTTGAATTTTGCATATTTGAAGAATTTGTAGATTGAAGACATTGTTTCTGCCTTGAAATCCCATCTTTGCATGGATTTAAACTGGGTGCAGTATTTGGGTGAAATTCTAATTGTTTGTGTTTATTAACAACTTGAGGCATATCGTTTGAAACAAGCTTTTTTGATCTATCAGTTAACACTTTCAAAGATAGAGGTTTCTGTGAGATGTCACAATCATCATATGCACGTGAGAGACTGCTTGATTTATCTTGTCCTTCTCGCAGATCTGGCAGACTTCTATTCTTCCGTCTCATAAAGCCCCCTATGAGCTTTCTCCTTATCTTGTGTTGTTTTTTGGCTTGTTGATTTAATAACTGATTATTCTCTTCAGCAATATCTCCAACTATATCTTTACTTTGTTGTTGTGAAGGAGGCCCAGAATAAGTTCGATACAATGGACTCTTTTTACTGTGCTCCCATTCACTGGAATAATCACTAAGGTCTGAATCTTTGCTCGCATATTTTGTACTTGTTCGAGATTTTTTTCTGTATGATTTAGAAGAACCGCTTTCTGAACTACTGCTTCTGTTTTGAGATGCAGCACTATCACTATGAAAAGATTCACTCCCGTTATTTTTTTCTTGGTATAATTCATCTCTTGATTTACTACACTTTTCAGCAGAGGAATCCTCACTTGTTAGAGATTCAACAAAGGAAAGAAGACTGTTTTTCTTTTTCAAACTTTTCTTTGGAAGAGTAGCATATATTTCAATATTTTTCTCAGGAAAATCAGAAATATTTATCAAGTGTTTGTGAGGAGTACAAGATCTGCTGGTTTCACTAATTTGTGTGCAGTTATGCTTCAACTGTAAATCAAAGTTTCCTTTTCTGAGAGTACTTTGATCACCATGTTTATTTTCATGACTAGATTCATGGTACTGGTGGGATTTAGAAAGTTCTCTTGTTCGTTGTTGAGAAACAACATCTTTCAGTTTCTTTTGGAGATTACATGAACGAATGATGCACATACTATGTTTCAGTTTTGCCAATGAAAGAGAATGTGGGCTACTATATGGCACATCCATTGCTGATCGAGCTTTAGCTGAAATATAAAATAATGATGAACTTTAGAAATATTTGAGTTGTCAAAGAGGTTTTAAATGACTGTTTTTCAATTTTCTTACACAGATTTAAAAGCATATGCAGAATTTTTATGTTTTCTATGCATCATCACTAAATTGATATCAAAACAGGTTACTGAAGTGAAAGATAACTCATAACTAAGAATACTTAATAACCTTTTACGTGTTTTGGAACAAATATCTTTTGTATTTAATATTTGTATAATGTTATGACAAACCCAAAAAATGTATTTATCTTCTGGATTTTTTTTAAAGTTTTTTCAACTTTCAAACATTAAGTGTTGAATAACTTCACACACACACAAAAATGTAAATAATATTTTGCTGAAGATACACTACTGTTTTTAAGTTTTGTCTCTTCATTTAGCATCACATTTTTTAAATGAAAGACCTAGCTATCAATCTGCTCATCATTCCCATCTCGATATGTGTAAATTCTTAACCAAATTGTGCAGTTTAAAAAGATACTGATATATTTGACAATAAATGTTTCAATACATAAAGAATTTTTTTTTTGGGTTGGGGTGATGATGTTAATTTATATACTAATCGGATTATAGTAAATTATTATAACAAATTTAAAATAATTGTTTTTGACAACAAAATTAAAGAATTTCAAAAAATTCTAACTAATGCTTTTGTTTTGTTTTTTTTGAGGACTTTAACAAAATGCTGTTTATACTCCTATTGAAACCGACTGCCATTTAAGAAAAAATATGTGAATTAATCATATGCAATTCAGTCAGTCAGTCAGTCAGAGAGAGAGAGAGAGAGAGATCATTGTTCAAATGATACTTACCAGCAGCACTATCACTTAAAAGAGCTGCCATGGAAATATCTCCTATATTTTCTCTTTCAACTGACTTAGCAAGAAATATATCAGCTTCTGTGCACAGTTTTTCACACTCATCTCTAAAGCCTGAAAGAAATGGAAAAAAAAGTTCTAACTTGATTCAATATAAACAATACTGGTATCCCTCATATTATGACATCTTATTTCACGCATGGTTTTGATGCATGAACACCATTGCTTGTTAAAGCTGATTCAAACTATTACAAGCAGTGATTTCGCAACTCATTTTAGAGAGTATCATGGTGCCCACATGAGGGATGCAAACACCTATATTGGCCATTTTAGAGAGACAAAGTGCATTTTAATACAACCAAAACTATTAGATTGTTTTACTAATTTACCCAAATTGTTTTTAACCCCAAACACATACAGCCTTCCTCATTCAACACATGGATCAGTGTGTTATCATGATTTTCAAGAGTCATTATCTCTACATCTCTTTCTTGCAGCTGGTTGATGCTACCGACAGCAAAGATAAAATTCCATAGAAAGAATTTTGGTGTTACAATTGTATGATATAGAGATCACAATTGACAGCATTGAGAGGCAAAGACCGAAATTTATCGGCTCTGCAGAAAGCAAGTTTGTAGTTTTGCCTAGAGTTTCAGATAATAATAATTTAGATTAACTATTCTAACAAACATTTGCTACTGGAATAATAAAAAACAGATAAAAAAAATAAAAAAAAGTTTAATTTCATCATGGAAAGCCTATATGCTCATAACCTCATAATAATATCATATTACTCTGCTAAAGTTAAATTTTGTTTTGGAATTTTGACAATTTACACAATACCAGATATCCAATTTGAAAAATCCAGTAATAAATCTTTTTCTTCATGTATTAATTTTCTTTTCATGAGATAAACAGCTACTCTCAAAGTCAGGGCCACAACTAGATACTTTGTCAGCCGGGGCAAACCAGCATTTTTGCACCCCTTGCCATGTAGAAGAAGCAGTTAAAGGGTTAATTCAGTGCCCCTACTGGTCCAGCGCGCAAGCCCAGGGCACTAGACCCGCCTGCTCCCCCCTAGTTGCTGCCCTGCTCAAAGTTATGTTTTTCATAATGGTCAAATGATATAGAACCTTAAATCATACAAACTAATACCCTGAACAGAAGCTTTTATGTATGAGTATGCTGACAAAGATATTAAGGTAGATAATGTACAAATATATTTACCGTATTTTAAGGTGCATAAGGAACACCTTGCTAAAAATAGGAGGGTTTCTTATACATGGGTACTATAGGATATGATTTGAAGTAAGATATCTGGGAACCTTTATAAGAAGTCAGCTATGCTGGTGCTAGACCAGTTTGGGGTACACTTGATAAAACAAAGACATTGGCAAAAAAAATCTGAAATCCAATTGGCAGTCATTCCTGGTGGCCTCACAAGCCAATTTCGACCTCTAAATGTCAGTATCAACAAACTCTTCAAGGCACTAATGAGGGAGGAATAGAGCAAATGGAAGAAAGATGTTGACTCCAACCTAACACCAACGAGAAAAGTCAGGAAGCCAACAATTAGTGAAGTTTGCAGCTGAGTGAAGAAGTCAGGGAATGGTGTTAAGAAAGAAGCAATTATAAAAGGTGCCGCTTAAGCAACAACATGGGTGGTACTGAGGATAATGCAATTTACAATGCGAGTGACTCTGGCGTAGGTGCCAGAACCTAGGGACTGAGGCCATTTGAGAGCCCCAAATAAACTTTGTAAGGGAGGCTTAGCCCCCCCCCCCCCAATAATTTTTGAAAACACATTGCGATGCACCCTCGCTCTCCTGTATACGCACTTGAGTCCCATATAAATGGGACTACCAGCAACTTTCAGCACCCCCAATGTTTTCTTCATATCGGTGCCTCTGGACTCTGGTGATGATAATGAACTAGTTGATGTAGCTGATTGTAATTTATCAGATGAGGGTGATGAGGAATTTAATGGTTTCAATGACAAATTTAAAAACTATATATATATATATATATATATAAATACCTTAAAATGCAAAATAGCTTTGATGAAAATTTTTTCATAATTTTTAGCCCTAAAAATCAGGGTTATGTATGAGGGTTCATTATGTATGAGTGTTCATTATGTATGAGGGTTCATTATGTATGAAGGTTCCTTATACATGTTAAAATATGGTAACTTAATACGTTCATTTTAATGTTCTTTTTGTCTTAGAAGATTGGAATATATTGATGAAATATTCTTTTTAATTCCACAACTATAATTTCTTGTTATGCATGCAGCAAAGTAAAAATAAGCTTCCTCAGAAAATTTTCTTAGAAAATCATTTTTTTTAGGCTTCTTGTGTAAAGAAGTACTTTGAAAAATGCATTTGAGAATATTTTTTCAGTTTTCTTTGTTGCTAAACAGGTTTTCATTTCTTTGATTCTTTGAATACCATTAATAAATAAATACCATTTTCTAAATTTACAAGAGGTAAGTTTTTTGACAGAGATCAGCTGAAGTCATTATTTCAAATAACACCTCAATCTTTTATTTCAGCTATATCAATAAAAAATACTAAATGAAAGAAAACATGTAGTTATTCCTTACCATATACATGATTTTCACTTTTTTTACTCAGATCTTGAACACAATGTTGTAAATGTGCCACATCATATGGAACAAATGCAGCCTGCTGATTTTCTAATATTTGTCCTAACCTAGGATCAGCTTTTCCTGGACAAAATGCCAACACTGAAGGATAGCTATCAGAACTTGACAATGAAAATGAATCGTAGCCAGGATCTGTGGATACTGATTCAGATGTATTACCCCGAGTGAGTATTCTTCCATTACTAAGAGCCCTAATAAGAAATGAGTTATTAAAGTTTATGAAATTCGCCAATGTAAACTAAACCACACAGAAACCTTTCTCTTTCAACACAGTAACAATTATTTAGGAGCATATATCATCACCTTATAATGAAAACCTTGTGCATCAATTTTTTTTCAAAAATGACTTTTTGACAGTTTTAGATTGAGCTCATCAGGGCTTCCACTCAAAAATTAGAAAAAGTAGGGCTACAGGATGGGTACCCTCCCCCCCCCCTTAAGACAACATAATCACAGCCTTATAAAAAAAGCTAAAAAACATAATTTTTTTTATTTTCAAAAAATTTTAAGATACATTTTTTTTTTCATAGCACTATTTCAGTATCCTATAAGAATAACTTGAGCCTAAGCAAAATGACAGAAAAGACTTGGTAACAAAAACAATTTTGGACCAAAACAGTGTACTAACAACTCTCTTCTTTTCTGTTAACTCTTTTCCTGGATGCACTGCAAATTATGAAGACATGTAAGTTTAAGAATATAAGACATTAAGAATGACACTCCTTTGAGACAACTTTCAAAAGCACAGTGCAAAATTTATTAATTACAAGGTCCAATGTAAGCAATGTACTGTCCATCTAATGCCAGCCAGATTGCTTTGGACACATGGAACACTTTCATTTGTAGCTCTTTGCAGAGCTTTGCAAATATTGTTTACGCCTCTGACTGTCCTAAAAATACAGAAAACAATTGAATGCTATTGGGTAGCATCAGAGTCACAAAACATAGAATAGGCCTATGTAGCTAACTGCTTTGTTATGCAAACTTTTGTTTCACCTATACACAAAATGTGCACCATAATTTTGAATGAAGAATATTAGTTACTGAACAATGAATAGTCCAAGACCAATGAAGTAGAAATACAAAATTGTTTATTCTATCCAGATAGAAGTTTTTAATCACTACTCAAAACAATGACACAAAAGGAGTTTTTGAATCCTCAAAATAAGTAAAAGAAAAATTAATAAACCAAATGATCTACATAGACCCCCCCAAATAACCTTAAAAAATGGCACAACTTTTGCTTTGGAAGAATCATTAATTGCAATCTACTACATTCGTATTATTTGGCAATATTTTGATGATTCCCCTTTCATTTAAAAAAAATTTACACAAATTTTTGTTGACCATATTTGGTAAAAAAGTAGAAAAAGTATGACAAAACCTAGAAAGTAGGACATTTTACCAAAAAGTATGAAAAGTAGAACAAGTGGGAGCCCTGCATCATATCATCAATTACAGCTTTTGAAGGAAAAAAAAATTGGCAACAATCTGCTCTTTACAAAGAAAAAAATGAACCCCCTTTAATGTGTTATTCAATGGAACGTCCCATCCTCTTTTTGCTTTTCCTGTAAAGTTGGGAATTTTTTATATATGAGGTTTTCATTATTTTATTGTGATATACTATTATTGCATAACAAATACAATTATACTATTACTGTGTTAAATATTTCCATTGTTAAAGTTTTTTTGAAAGATTAATTAAATATATTTCACAGTGGTACCTTTTGTTTCCCACTGGATAGAAATGTGGATTGTCTAGAGATGTAGTGCTTGATGAGCTAGCACTGTTACGATCACCACTCCAATTGCCAGAATCACGCCTTCTGGGAATATTTATTGCTTCATGAATATCAAATTTCATTCCAGAAAGATTTCCAACTCCTTTATCTTGAGCAGAATATATATTTTCAAGTGACTCCAAACTGCTGTTACTATTTCGTTGACATAGAAAGACATGGCCATTCTTAGCATTCATAGATTTTTGCCTTTGTAGTTTTTGTAGATGGAGAACATTTTCAACTGCTCTTCTGCTAATATAAGTATTTTCATTCTTTTTATCTTCTTCAAATGTGCTAATTGTTTTATTGTTCATTATTTCATTTGTCCCTTGAGTTGTACCTCTATGATTAGACTGAATATTGAATGGGGTAGACAAACAGTGGGCAGAAGAACTGTTCTTAGCAATTGAAATAGGATCCTGAAAGCTCTTTGAGTCACAAGAAGTGTACATTTTAGGTGCAACTCCATGAATAGGATATAATGGACCAGTATCATTGCCACTGATGAGCCTGCTTTTTCCAAAATCGAAATTTCCTGCAGCCTGAATTTTGCTGAGGGATTGCTTGGACCTCCATGAGTGACTTATCTGGGAAGTACAATCAACTACACTGTATGTGTCTGAAACTTCAGAACTAGATTCACATTTGTGTTTTTCTGTTACTATGCTTGGCATGCTACAAGTATTTTCCTTATCCAGGCAACTGTGGGACACATCCCCATTTGGAGTGACTGCACGACGAGGGCGAATGCTGGCATTATGATCATATGAATTATCAGGATTTGGAGTCACTGCTCTTCTCTGGTTTTCATTGAACTGGTTATGGTTGACCTGCCTTAACTTTTCAGGACATTTAATAGAGCTGTTGTCTTTACCTATTAAGATAATATTCATAATTAATATAAAATTTCTATATTAGTTTTCTATAAAAAATTGAGATGCATATCATGTTTGATTCAATGATTATGAACATTTAAAAGACATTTTAAACTGAAATTTTCATGGAACTTTAGGAAACAAGATTCATATTGAAAACCCACCAATTATTATTATACATAATCTTCAATACATTTTTTTAAATAACTGATGAATTTCAAACATACCAAAAACATTTTGCTCATTCCCAACAAGAACAATATTATGTGGAGCAGTGGATGTTGAAATGGAAGTTCCATAAGGATTAGCATAAAGTAGTAACAGTGGTTGGAAATGACCTCGACAACATTTGTCAACAACTTGCTCCCATTTTGGACCAATCTGTAACATTCAAGTATTATAATAAAACTGAAAAGCTTTGAAATTTAAAAATAAATTTAAAGTTTTTATTGAAATATTTACTTGTTATATGATGCTACATTTATTTTAGCAAATGTTATCAATGCATTAATACTTTAGCTTGTATATATTTTTTTGTCTGAAATATCTACTGTATTTCTTGGAATATGCTCAGGTTACACCAATTCATTTTGTTTCAAATAACATAATTTTGAAGAATTTTACATTAACCCTTATTGTGTAATTTTCCAATATCAATTAGCTCAATTAAATTGCAACTATTCAAAATTGGTTTCAACAAAAGTATTTTCTAAAAAATGCACTTTCATGTTAGACTCAAAAATGCATTTTGATGTTTTGTTCACTTTGGTGTGCGTACACAATGTGACATGCATTTGATACATGAATATGATTATTAAATTAAAATTTTTAATTTCATATATAATTAAAAAAGTGATAGCAAATTCTGAAAAAATATTTATTTCTCATTAAAAAATATCAAAAATGAATGTTACTACAGTTGAATCCCATTATAACAAACTCCAAGAGATGGGAGAAATCACTTTGTTATAACAAAATTTCGTTATAAAGGAATTCCAAGTTTTTACATTGTTCCTACATAAACTTATCTGGGGAATTGGAAAAGTGTTTGTTAAAATGAGATTTTTTTGCTATAATGGTATTTGTTAAAACAGAATTCGACTGTACTGTCAAAAACTTTAGGAAGAGGGGTAACAGAATTCTATAATTTTAATTATTTTACAGATCAAAGCCAAAATGCAATATAAATCTGAAAAGATAACCATTTTCATTTACTAGTAGTTTATAAGTACTTACTTCTCTTACAGCTGCATCATCAAAATAAATCCAAACTCTTAGCTTTGTATGAAAGAAAAAGGTAGAATAATGTTTTCCATAATATGTTACAATTCCTACTAGCTGATGAATGGCTGCAGCAGCCCATCGACTGTCAACTACTGAATGAAAAACCTAAAAAATTAATAAAAGATATGTAAAATAAACAAATGCACATATTTTAATATATGAAAATGTGATAAAAGTACATAAATACAGCAGAACTTTCAATAAATACACTGTTATTGAAACAGACCTTATCCAACAGAAAGGTTTCAGCATTTTTTGACAACTTTAGACATTTTTGAAATTTTCAGAAAATGTTAAAGTAGCTCACCATCTCTGAGCAGTATATCATTTGATATACATATAAACTTTCATCAAGATTTATCAATAACATAGACACACACACAGTGTGACAATAAATTGAATAAAATTTTGGTATAACAATACTCTGCCAATCAAGGAAAAATATTCTTCTAAAGTGGTGATTTCCCATTGTGGGGCCTCTTCACGACAATACAAGGGGGCAATTTGATTTTGAAGAAGGAAATTTGAGAATGATTTTTTCTACTAAGGCTTATACACTTTTTCAGAATTCTCGAATTTCTTGATGACTTCTTTCTTTTATTTGTCTCTTTCAGTGTTTTTTTTTGGAAGGGGTTTAACCAGAGGTTCTTAATGTTTTGTGCTTCAGGGACAATATGCGCAAGTAAGATAAAGTCCACAAATCTACTGTGCCAATAAAATGAAAAAGATGAAAACCACAAACCCCACCCCTTTATAAAATACTATTCTGTCTGTAGCAATGTAAAAACAATGAGTTAACTAAAAGTATCCATACTTTTTTGGGCTGTTATGCCATGTTCGAAGCTTTTATTAACAGACATTTCGTACCAGGCCATTTTACAAGAAATTCAAACTGGTCGACCACATTGAAGAAAGGGCATATAACATTATGAAGGAGTCATAATCATTGACAAAAAAACAATAGGTCATAACCTAAGAGTAATTTTTTTTCCTTTTTACTGGTGGGCCAAAAACCCCACCAGTTAACCATGTTAAAAAAGAAGGCTTCTTTCAATGTCTACTACTGCAGTAGACATTAGTGCAGATTACAGCAAGCAAGCAGATGAAAAGATGAAACGACCTCCTCTGAAGATTTCGATCTACTGGTGCTTCAGATGAAGACGCTGTGAAATCAGTATCATTGTTGTACAAGTGACACATCACAAGTTGCTGTATTGTCGTGAAACAAGTGACATATAGTCGATAGTCTTCCATAGAGGTCGTTTTATCTCCTTGCTTGCTATAATTGAAATGATGATATCCACCACAGTAGTAGGAGAAACATCTGCTGATAAAAAGCCTCGAACACAACAAAACTGCCTGAACAGTATGGATACTAAAGCCTACATACTCTATTCAATGAGCTAATTGTTTACTCATCCAAACTTACAAACCCCCAAAACCTCTTCAAGGACCCCTGGTTAAGAACTACTTTTTCTAACTAAGTAAACAACTTTTTTGGTTCCCTGAACGTGAATAGGAGTTAACTTTTTGAACAACAAGAATTACAAGTAATAGTAGGAATGAGAAAAAAACTAGCAAAAAAAAATTATTTTTAGTTATGGGAAAAAACCAAACTTTGTTATAGAACTATGATGTATTGGGGGGAGAAAACACATATTAGAGTTTCAGAGATGCTTTGGTGGGGTATAGCATAAAAAAGGTTGGGAGTTTGAGAACCACTGTTCTAGAGGGATCATCGTTACATACAGAGGCTGCATTATCATCGTGCATCACCAAATTTATACTGTTGTTGACATCTTTCCCAAATCAGACATTTTAGTATCCCAGAAAATATACTTGTGAGTATTTATTCCTGGCAAAAAATTATAATTGATTAATTAATTAATAAAATTCAGTTGGGTGTTTTACCCCTCCTAAAGGGGGTTTACCCTTTATTATGTAGATTCTATAATTCCAAAATAAATATAAATATCAAAAATAAATTGCCATTGAGTGTTAATTGAACCCAACATGTGAAATCTATTAACATTATTGAAAGAAAAGACAGAAAATTCTTAGAGCAAATCATATCATAAGTTTATATATTCCACAAATTGTATTCAAGCCTATTGCTGAAATAAATGCAAAGTAATCAAAGAAATTTTAAAACACAATTTGATTGCATATATCTGTAAACACTACTCACATCTTGAAGTTTTAAGGTCATGCCTATTGTGCTGAACACATCCATAATGTGATCTATTGTTGGCTTTTCTGAATCCCAAACCAAACCAATGCTCACTATGCAAAATAAATAAATAAAAAAGCTTTAATTATACATACTGAGCATTTTTTTGTGTAGCAATACAATTTTTTACATGTTTCAGTACATTTGGATTCTATAACAAAAAAATTAAAGCAAGTGTAAAGTGCAACGGAGCTAGGAAAATAAATTAACTAGCATGTTATCCTGAATCTGAAAAAATTATATGAATCTCCAAATGTCTGAGTAGCAGAGGGATTAGTGTACTAACTTTTGGTTTATCTGGTGTAAATTTGGATTGTGTTTCAAGAATGAGCACATAGTTGAGAGTCATTCAAAATTTACAAGAAATGGTAGGCCTTGGTCCTATAAGCTTTTAACAAACTTAACTAAACAAATGAATGTAGAGAGTCAAGTTTTAATGCAGCTGTCCAAGATTTTTTGGAGACTTGCTTGATTATTTTTATTAAATTTTAGAAGTGTGTGTAGTTAACCCTTTAACTGTGAGAAAAATCCCATCTTTGCTTTCCAGTCTCATTATTGTTTTAGTAGAGGAAAAATTAATTTAAAATGAGAATTTCAATATATAATTTTTTAAGAAGATATATTGTTTGTTTCATTAAAAAACCAATATTTACAACATAGATTGCTCATAGATGATTGAGCAGTTTAAGGGTTAAAACAGTCAAAACACACAGTATTGCAAACATCAAAATATCATGAAACAATCACAAATATTTCTGAAATATGCAGCAGCTAACTATAACCATTATCATGAACAGTATTTAGGCTGATAGACTCAAGAAATGTCAAGATGAAGATGTTATAAAAAAGATCGGCAATAACAACCATTTATTAGGACAACATTAAAGGCCCCCCCTATACACATATGCTTTTGTGCGCGATAGCTGTAAACAACTTCAGAACCACCTTCAAGAGTGTGCATGTAAAGGCGAAAAAAGTGTGCAGTTAAGAGTGCGTGCTGGAACTGGTCATTCCAGCGTTCAATCGCGAACTCAAAACCTTACATCTAAATGCAAACCAACCCTACAGGCAAAAACGCGATGAATCCCTCATCTCCCACATCATCTTTCTTCATTATCATTCTAAAAAAAAAAAAGAGATTTATGCAATATTAATGATTTCTTCAGTGATAATATTACTTGCAATTTTTTTTCAGAGTCTATTTGACGATTTTTCTTCCTTTTCCAATGAATTGTATTTTTTTTTTAATGATAAATTAGTTTCAAGTACCGTAGTAATATTTATTAGGTTATTGTAATAATTTTTGAATTTTGATTTGGTTCCTTTACCAACTGACATTTATCTATAGGTATATTAGATTACTATAATTATAAAATAACTTCACAAGTTTTCATTTACCCTCAGGGTGTGGAAAAATGTCAAATAGTTTAACTAGGAGCTTTAACACCTATATAAGTTCTTTTTTCTTTTTAAAGAAAATAATTGCTTTTTTAAAAGAAAATAAGAATTTTAAGTAAGATTAGTCTCAAAATTTGAAATTAACAATAGAAATATAGTAATAAATCCATAATTAATGCAAAATAATGTGAGAATTGGTGAAAGAAACTATTCCAAAATTAATAAAAATCCAGAATTGAAGAAAGAAACAATTTAGAATAAATGAAAGTCTTTCAATAATTTGATTGCCCCTTTTTGATTTGGGGCAGGAGCGGTCTTAGGGCAGTGCGACAGGTGCAGGCAAAATGAGAAGGGGAGCCGAAACGCGTTAAATATACATTACTAGAAAAATATTTTTAAGGTACTTATTTAAAAAAAAAACTATAAAATATACATGAAAAATGAGAGATGAGAAAAAAATTGGAGGTTTGTGGCATATAATATTACGGTTATTTTTCGGAAAGAAAAGAATCGATGGGCAGTGCACCTATATATGTACAGTACATAGCGATTTTGGTCAGATAAAAATACACTTTCTTTTTTTCTCTCTCTCTCGAGCTCTTTTCGTTTACCCCTGCGAGAGATTTTGGGGGAGACGCAATTTCTTTCTCTTTTGCTGTGCAGTAAAAAATAAAAATAATGGAGGAATCACCCTTGTGGTCACCCAATTTTTCTACTAACGAGAGCCAAAGTGTTTTCCTGTGTTGTGAGGAGTATTACAAGAATTAAGGGCATCTTATGATGTGGGAAAGATTTTGAGCAAGAGAGGCTTTTCATGCCTCTTTTTTCCCGACTTGTATTACTTTTATTAAAAACGCAGGAGCTAATTGCCAATACAGTACAGTGTATTTCGAAAAAAAATATATATATATACTTATATATTATGGGCCTGGGTTCGAGTGTGGGAGATGTGATGACTTTTCTTTCAGAGTTCACCTCAGCAAAATATCCAGAAAATAACTGTTTCCTTGAATGTTGGTTATGTTTCCATATCATGATATGTGTTTAAAAAAAACCAAAATTAAAAAACTGATAGTAATTCTTATGTTTTTTATCTCCTTCACACACTCATTTAAATTTAATTTTTATGGCAAAATACATATAGTATATGGTACACATATCAAGCCTGAGTAAAACTACTAAGTGGTTAAACAAAAGGGGTATTTTCATATGAATTTTTTCCATTTTTATCAAACCAGTTTCATTTAGGCTTCATATTCACTGGTGAAAGTTATGAATATAGTGAAATTTGACAAAATGACCATAACAATTGGTGATTATGCATAATTATTGATGTATCACTTTTACCGCAATATATACATACACTGCAGAGACGCAAGACCAGCAGCATCTCTAATTTAGTTATGCTCTTGCATTTTAGAGTTTATTGTTATGTAGCAAGTACATGGTTATGATTGTAGAAATAACACTGTATTTTATATTTATATAGTTCCTGCATGACTACAACTTCAAAAAAAAAAAAAGTCAACTATATATGTTTTTAACAATGCACCAAATATGCTGTCTTTTCCAGTGGGGATGAAACATAAAACTGCTTCAGTACAACTATAATACAACTAAAAATACAAGACCACAACAAGCAAAATGGCTAATGAAGTGGCTGAGAAAAGATGCCCATAACGAACATAGATGTTATATATTTTCTAAAATACAGCAAACCCAATTATAAAAACTAAAAACTTAAGATAAGAAAACTTTTAAAAGAAAAGTGTAACTATCCTATGTGAAATTTACCTATTTCTGGTCTGTTCATGAGTGTCTTTCGTATTTGTATAACTGTTCCACAAGCACTCTGAAATAATCACAACAACAAAAAAAAAGTTTAGTGTATAACACATTTATACACAAGTAATAATCTGTAATAAATATAAAAATAAAATAAATAAAAGTAAAATTGAAGAGATTATGAGATAGCATGCCCCATCTATCATGAAAAGTCTCTAATTTCAGAAATTAGAAAATTTGCCCAATTCAGGATATTTTGTCTATGTACTTTAGTTCCAATCAATAAAAAAAAAACAGTATTTTGCAATAGATTTGAATTTTTAGGGAATCCTTTCATAATTTTTCTTACAGTTTTCTATTCTAGTTCTCTTGCAGCATATGGGGAAACTGATTGTTAAAAAATATCCATTGAAAATTAAGACATCAAAAGGAAATAAATCGAAAGGTTATTAATATACACTCATTGCCATAAAAATTTGCGCACCCAGAAGAAGTCGTCAAAATGAAACGAAATTTTACACATGTAAGTACTACGTTGATATAAGTAAGTGATTAGAAAATCCAAGAAAAAGGATAATTTATTGCAGAAAAAAGTACAGATGAACAGAAGTTTTAGTACTCTGTTGGACCCCCCCCCCTCTAGCGCGAATGCACGATGCGATACGAGCGGGCATTGAGGCATACAAATTCCGTATGATGTCCTGAGACATCTCATTCCACACTTGCTGTAAATGCGCCTCTAGTTCGACCAACCTCGTAGGGTGTCCAACTTGCTGTCCCAAATGATCCCAGATATGCTCGATTGGTGACAAATCTGGGGATAGAGCAGGCCAGGGAAGAGTGGTAATGTGGTGGAGGCAGTCTTGTGACATCCTTGCTGTGTGTGGCCTAGCATTGTCTTGTTGAAAAATGGCTCCTGGGAGCCCTGCCATGAGTGGCAACACATGTGGCTGAAGGATGTTATGGACATACCGCTGGGCTGTCATTGTGCCATGGATCAATATTAGGGGTGGCCGTGTATCGTAAGCAATGGCACCCCATACCATGACACCAGCTGTGGGAGCGGTGTGTCGCTGTAAAGCAAAGGCAGGATTGAAGCGTTCACCACGGGGCCTCCACACACGAACACGATTGTCATCACTGCTCAAGTTGAATCTCGATTCGTCGCTGAAGACAACCTGGTTCCATTCCGTTGCAGTCCAATCCCGTCGTGCTCAACACCACTCCAAACGGAGGCGTTGGTGGGTGGGTGTCATTGGCAGCACACGTAATGAGCGCCGCGATACCAGATGTCCTTCAGCCAGGCGCCTTGCGATGGTTCGGGAAGACACAGGGGCCCGTAGTGAAGCTGCTGCCCGTGTCTGGATAGCGGCCAATGAGGCAGTTGGCTCTACACGTGAGTTTCGGATGATGTGACGGTCTTCTCGATGACTGGTCTGTCGAGGGCGTCCTGAACCTGGTTGCCGTGTAAATGACGTCTCTTCTGTCCACTGGTCCCAACACTTCCTCACAGTAAAATCAGAACGGCCTAGTTGACGAGCTACTCACCGAGCTGACCACCCAGCTTCCATCATCCCGATGATTCTTCCCCTATCGAACTCTGACAACTGCTCATATGGTCTTCGACGGCAGCGTAACGGCATGTCTACCTCAGCATTTCCTTTGCAAACTATTAAATACACTCCAGCAAGCTCTGCTTACCTGTTTTATACTCCAAGGAGAACGAAGTTCAACGCCCTCTAGTGGCATTATGCAATGCGCAATCACGCTGCATTTCTAATCATTTGCATATCTGCCCGACATGTACCTTCAGGCCAACTTTCGTTTTGATCCCACAATTATTTCTTGGTGCGCAAATTTTTATGGCAATGAGTGTATTTCAATTTATTAGTCTGAGTTGATAGTTTTTTCAACTTCTAGGGAAGGGGGATAAAATTGTAAAATTTTGTACTTGTAACTAAGAAAAAGTGCAGGGAGAAGGAATTGAACATTTTCCAGAATAATTGGAAAATACAATACAGTCGAACCTTATTAAGATGAAGTAAAAAAAAACAACACACATAAAATCCCTAATACTAACTGAATTTCCTTTCTACTGATAAAACAGCAATTTTAAATATGTCCAACATGAAAAATATTTATTTCATATTAAGTTGCTTTGTCTCAATGAGGTTCAACTGTATAATACGATAATTAAAATTCATATCAAAATGCATAAGCAAAGAAAATATGTCATTCTTTCACTAGAGTAAAAATATTACTCTTTCACTCAAGCAAAAAATATTATTCTTTCACTCAAGCAAAAATATATATCAACGTACTGGACAATCTCTTAAGTCGCCTAAGCCTCCAGCTCTTCTGAGCAGCTCTCCAAAGCTTAGGGCATCATCCTTTTCACTTTTCAAAACTTTGGCCTGAGAACTGAATGATTAATAGGAGAAATGTATGGCTTATATGAAATAATATTATGTACTTCTATGAAGTGAGAAGTCAAAGAGCATGCAACACCTTCAAGAATTTAGCAAACACAGCTTTTCTTAATCAGTGCATATCATAAAATACATTGATGGATTAAAACTTGTTAAAATGCTATACAAGAAGCTTTGTTTGATGAATAGTTATTATGTACAGGGCTGGGTAAATTCCCGGGGTCAGGTCGCCATGACAACTGAAAAATTGGAGCCTAATATTTTTCATGTATAATAACTTAATTGAAGTCAAAAGACAGCACAAAATTATTGGAAATTATGTCAGCATGTCTGCTAACATGTAAAGGGGTCCTTAAGTCCTGGACAAGTGAAAAAATACACTATTTTAGACTGATTTTGTTGGGAGAAAAATTGCTTGGCACATATGATTTTGCTGGTGCCTAAAATTTTTTTTGAGTTGTCAAGCCCTGGTTATCATCATAACTGATTATAATAATATTGATCACAATGATATATAATAGTTATACAAAAATAATTATCAAATCATATGGCAGTATATGAAATTTCTTATTCATGATAAAAAAAAAAATGAAGAGTTTACTTTGTTCAAATGAACAAGCTTACCAGAGAGCAGATGATGGTACATAATGAATCATTTGTGTAAAAGGCAATGGCTCAGATGTAGCGCCACAAGCATGACATACAGTCTGAAAAAAAAAGTTTTAAATATTTGCTTTGTAAGTCAACTTCTGTAAGAATTTCAATTAAAAAAATATATGAGTAGGGCAATAGAGATAAAAAAACATATGAAAAAAAATTAACGAAACCTCTGAAAATAATGGATAACCTTTCACCAATCTTTTAAATAATTCCCATCATAATTAAGACACTTGTCAAAAAAGTGGGTAACTAACTTTTCTACTTCTTCCTCAAAACAACCAATTCCACTAGTGCTGATAACAAGCAATGAACAACATCTTTGACTCTAGAAATTTCTTCTGATGAAGGAATAAGTCTGAGCTGTAAGCCAGATGCTCTACCTGCTGAATTTTGCAGCTTCATGGCTATCAATAATGCCTTCATCAGTAAACATTCTGGGCTGTCATTTGAATGAGTCAAACATCAAAAATATACATGCCATTTTTAAAACCTTTTTTGCTCAGGGAATAGAAAAGTTAGTAGTAACCTGATGTGACAAGTGGCTTCATAAAATGACAGAAATCATGTAAAAAAAAAAAGTAGTTGAAGGTTAGTCATAATTAAATACTGTGTGTAATTCATTTAATTTATCAAAAAAAATATATGTTCAATTATTTTTCATACCAAACCAGTATGTTTTCTTTTTGAACAACGCTTCACATATTTTTTAAACTGTTTTACTATTTACCTGTTCAACTAAAGTCATAGCAAATTTTTGATGAGGAATACAATGACTTGCACTGCACATATCTTCTGATTCTTTGTTGGCAATATGGAAGTGTATTCTAAGAAGAATATTTTCCTGACAAAAAATAAACATTTATTAACTGTTGATTGAGAATTTCAGAGTTACTTTGAACAAATTCATGAACATATAATTATATTCATTAGTTATAATAATTAGAATAAATAAATAGCCATATATATTATACTAATTCAGATAAATAAAAACTTGCATATATAACACTAGTTGAAAAAACTAAATAGTTATATATATGTCATGGTAAATGTGATAAATTGGTAATATTATTATGCATAATTGTCAATCGCCTCAGTATGTTTGATAAATTGATCTCTTTTCTTGATAAATTTATCACTAGCAATTATGCATAATACCTAAGCGTCATTGGTAAATTTGATAAATACTAAAAAAATTACCACTATTACGATGATTATGCATTTTACCTAACTGTCATTGGTAAATTTGATAAATGTAAAAAATTTATCACTTTTATGATGATTATCCATATTATCTAGCTGTCCTAGTAAATTTGATGAATGTACAAAAAATTATCATTGATCAGATTGTATGTGCAATAACCCAATGTACATGATGAATTTGATAAATACTTGAAATTTATCGCTTTTACTAGTGATTATGCAAGATACTCTAGTGCAGGAGTTCTGAAACTGTGCACTGTCAACCTTTCTTAGGGGTACCATGGAACGCCAATCTTGATAGAGGTTATTCCAAGCAATTCTTTGTTAGACGGCTGCTTTGAGGGAGCCATGGACAAGCGTTGATTAGGGAAAGGGGTGCTGCAGATGAAAAAGTTTCAGAAGCCCTTCCCTAGCATAATTGGTAAAGTTGATAAACATGAATAAAAAATCTTAAATGATTCTTGGTAGTATGTTTGACAAAAATATAGTTGAACCCTCACAGGCCTGTAGCCAGAAATTTCATTTGGAGAGGGATCACTTTCATTTTAGGCAGGGGGACCAAAGTGATAGAAAAATAGATTTGGTCATCTTTTTCTCTTTTTTTGGTCATTTTCTCACATTTTGGGGGGGAGGGGCAGACCTTCAAGTCCCTTCCTCACTTGGAACCTCTTATAATGAACTCCTATTTAATGAATTTTGCAATTTAACCTTTTTTTTAACCCTGTCCTTGTGCAAAAATCTATTAAATAAGAACTTGTGAAAATTAAAGAGTTTCTTAAATAGGAGTTTGTTATATCGGGGTATGGTAGTAAAATTTGTTAAATATAAGTTCATTATATCTGGATATGATCGTAAAATTTGTTAAATATAAGTTCATTATATCTGGATATGATCGTAAAATTTGTTTAATAGGAATTCATTATATCTAGGTTCCATTGCAGAATTTGTCAGATAGGTCTTAACTGTAGGAGTTATTTCAGTGATGTTTAGAGAGCGATTAGTTAAATTACAGTCCATTATGTCTGGTTCAGACCCTGGCTTATAAGTATGGTGATCTAAATAATAAATCTTATCATGGCAATGAGATCAATTTAACATATTTACCAATAGTAAATGATGATTATGCATAATAACTGGCAAATGTGATGTATTTAGTACGATTCGTCATGTTTACTAATGGCACTTGGTATTAAGAATAATCACCAATAAAAATAATAATTTTTTTAGCATTTATCAAATTCAGACAGCCCTGGCATAAGATGTTTATTTTACTTCAAAAAACTTAGCGTTTGATGAGCATTCACACAAAAATTTTCAGGGGGGGAGGGACTGGCTTATATTGATTTTATAGTAAATTTATATGGTAGAAAATTACGACAACATAAGGTTCATCCTTGGGCTTGAGCTCCATCAGTCTCCCACTTGTGTAAGGTCAGTTATTTGCATTCTGCATATGAAAGCAATTGGCCTTTTTAATCAAAGTTCTAACATTGAAAAGTAAAACTATTTTGATCAGATGAAACAACTTTTCCAAGTTGTTTTCTTCAGACCAATGCATTCATACTTAGTCTTTTGTTCTCAATTCAACAGTTCTTAATTCATTATTGACTAAAGCTGCCAAGATCCACCTTCAGACTGAAATGACTCACACTTGTGAGAAAAATAAAACAAAGTATGTTTTTTTGTGGAAGAGAATAAAAAGATAGATGCTTTAAGAAGGAATTTTGAAAAACTTCAGCATCTCAGATTATCCAGAATCTTGAACTATGAGACTCAAATTATTGTGACACTATATGAGGTTTGATAGTTCTCTAAGTTGAGCAAAAAAAGATCTTAATAAATAAAAAATACTGTAGATGTCCTATATCATTCAGTACCTGTGCAGCTATGCATCTGTCAGCATTTAATATTTTACAAATTGCTGCATTTTCATTCAGTCAGTAACTAAATCGTGCAAAAATTATTTTCAATTTAAAAAGTAAAAGCATTCATTATACAGTATATGCACTATGCTACTAAAATTAAATACTGGCTTGTTTTAGGTTATGTTTTTTGCAAATTATAAATTATATTTTTGATTATAACTTTAGAATGATTAAACATCTTTTGAGAAAAATAAATTAGAACAGAAAAAACATAACTTACAAAACATTCAGCTGCATCATCCATAAATCCAAGCTGGAAACGTCGTTGATTACTGAAAGTTTCAGCTAAGGCACGTCTTAAGGCATCTGGTGGAAGAGCCGATTCTTGGCTGTACTGAAACTGGGCAAAAAGTTCCTAGGAAATAGAAATGAATAGCTTTTTATATATCTTAGAAAATTGAGTAATAATCAATTTATCTGTATGTAATACAATGATGATAAAGCAAATTCATTTATTTTTAAAAGGCTTTAAAGAGGGTCTAATTTCCTTTTTGCAAAATCAAAATGTCACAAATTTAGTTTGCATCCATAATATAATATTCGATTTTAAGACAGAACAGGCCTACATCTAATACACAAATACTGTTGAAGAAATTTGCATACTTTCAAGGCACAAAATATACAGGATTCAGCCATGCATGTATGTCCCGTCAATTCTCGAAAGCTTCTTCGGAAGATATCCAAATGCCATAAGACCTTAAGTGAAAGAAAATTGTAATTTTCAAATTATTTTGCTTTCTTCAGAGAATAAAATTTAAATCATGCTACACTCCATGAGAAATTTCAAAGGCTTATGGATTAAAAAATAAATAAAACGATTTTTTTATGTAGCATAACATTATACCAACATACGAAGAAATATTTTCATCCTTTTTACGATATGCACGAAAATTTAATGATACGGATGGTGTATTGGCTATAAAGCTTATTCTTGACACCTGTAAGTTGTCTTTCTTCTTGATATCATGTCTCAGTAAAAACATAATTAAAAAAAAAATTATAGTAAATTCAGTTTAAAAAAAATTATGAAAATTGCACTTTATTGGAGCTTCATATTATTTTAATTAACCATATTCCCATAGACATTAATATGATATATATCGAATTTTTAAAATAAAATTGAAGGCTCTGAACTAAAAACTTGAGCTGAGATGAGCTGCGAGTGAAAAATGATGCCCCCCCCCCCCACCTTTCAAAAAGAATTTAAAAATATAACAGCCCCTTATATAAGGATAAACTTTTATCTTTCCTCATTGTTGAAACATGTAGAAGGCACATTAAATAGTCATGGTGCTTACATTTATTTACTTATTTAGATTTTAAAAGTATTTGGGCTTGCAAAACACGTGTTAAGTATTATAGACTCGCTAATCTGGCACATATCATACCAGGGTGCGCCAGATTACTGGAAGTCAATTGAAAAAAGCCCATTTAAATAATATAAACTTTGGCGCAAAGGCATGCAGTGATATGTTCTCTTCTATGCTTGAAGAAAAGTCGAGAGTCTACTGTATAGGGGAAAGCGCAGTTTGTTTGGGCTTACTCAGTCAGCCAATGGGGTTGACACAACAGCTTCAATTTTCCCCTCCTCATGTAATCTCCAGGGCCGTCTTAAGATCATCATGGGCCCCCGGGCCAAGTGATTTTTCTGAAGCCCTATCCGAAAAATTCAACTAGTACTTGTCGTTATTCTGAGGCCCCCTCCTCTCCTGAGACCCACGGGCAGTCCCCGGGTGAGCCCATGCGTCAAGACGGCACTGTTCAAATCTCCTTGGATAAAACGTCATTGCATGGCGATGACATTATGCAATATGAATGTAAGGCCGGGTTTTTTTTTTTTTCAACTGGATCGATACTACAACGATGATTCGCGATATTGACACGGTTGGTTAAAAAATATGAAATTAGGGTTTTTAACCAATCCGTGCGATATCGCGGTTGTATCGCTTATCGTATCGGTTCAGTGTGAACCCAGCCTAAAAGTTTTGAAGAGATGTCAGGGCGTCACAATCAACTTCGAGGCACACACAAGGCCAATGAAAAAAAAGGTCCAACTCCTCTGTGACTGTGATCACTAACAGACACGTTGTCACGCAAGTGAGCATCTTTTTTGGATTAATTACTCCCGTTGCCCGCTAAAAAATGCTTATCTGTTTCATGTCGAGAACAAAGGTTCGATAATTTCTTAGATTGTTGGTAATTTTTCAGAAGGTGGCCTGCTCATTCGGGCTTGACGTAATGAAGAGAACATGCCGTTCGGCACGCGCTGTCGCACGTGGCTAGGCAAAGTTTAACATTTACTCAACGGAAACAAAAAGAACACTTCTATTTTATGCAATCTAATAACTAAAATAGGACCGGATGTGGTAAAAGACGATATTTATCGGAAAGTAAATCTTTCTTAAAGTGTCTTCAATAGTGAATTCGGTCACGCAAGTCTGAAGCACCTCAAGAAAAGCCCACTATACTAACAACAAAACCCTTTTTCACCTTTTTTCTTCAGTCACCTTGTTTTACCCTCTCTTAAACTGCAGATGATAAGATAAGTTTGATAAGATTCACGGTACAGATATGTTAAACGGAAATATCTTCAATGAATCTACAAAATCGTATTTTAGAATTTTCTCTGGAGCTAGGAACAATGGGTTTCACGCAAATGAAATCTACATACTGCCATCAAACAAAAAGATTAATAGATATTATCAAAGAAAAAAATCAAGATTCCGCTTTCCATCGTTTCGCGCAGTGAACTGTCATGAATGAAATTGGGGAGACGTTAAAAGAAATGGGATATTGTTCGGAACCAGAGGATTAGTTCGTAACTATAGCTGTAGTTATAGGAGGTGTTGATACAGGGCCGCAACTAGGAGGGCACTGAGTTTACTGTTTTTCCGTCAAAAATTCTGGGGAGAGAGCGCCAAAATGGACATTGGCACTCGGGTGATAAAGTAAATTTTCGTTTGCAGTTGCGGCACGGACTGTACATATATTTGAAATACAGTAAAAACCCCTCTTAACAGACACCCGTAAGATGCGGTCACCCCTCTTTTACCATCAAATAATAATTTCCCCTCGTATAATAAAAGTAAGCATTCAAACCCCTGATTAACGGTCGCCCGTCTTTTACGGAGGAATTTTTTTGTCCCGCTGGTGACCGCAAAAGAGAGGTTGACTGTATTCCAAAACTTGCGCAATAAACTACTTTTCATGCTAACGAAAATTAGATACAAATACTAAATTAACTAATTCAAATAGGATAATTGTTCAATATTTTCCACTTTGTTTTAATTTTTAAAAAAGTGGTTCATTGAAGAGATGCATTCTCCAGCGGTGGGGAGAAGAGAAAATAGGATAAACACACTTTTACTTTTGGGGGGGGGGGGCATATCTAAAGGGATGGTCAGAGAAAATAGCAACCGCCAAACAACCTGTCAACCTCCGAAATATTTACGACTCCGAAGAAGTTACCCACTCCCTTCTGAAACTAAATACGAAAGTTTGTATGAGGAGAAAACTGGTAAGATAGGTGGCGATTCCAGGATCACTACATGACCTTACTTGACAGATGGGGGGGGGGGGGGGAACTAAAAAAACCTTCTCCCCTCACTTTGAGCTGAAACTGGGAATTCCAAAAAGAAGAATCTCTTATTACTTTGGAAGTAGTTAAGAAGAGTTAGTAGAAGAAATAGTTACCCCAGGCACATGTATAAGAAACTGACAAAAAACAGAAACGAAACTGATAATACAGAAATGGTGTATTATCAGTTTCAAAGATATTGTATTATCATACAAAGATTTCAGTATTGTAAAGAAGAGAATTACTTCGTAAAACATACAATCGGGTTTAAAAACAGTATTCTCCGCATTATCCGGCATACCGAGAATAACCATATTTTCTGGTGTGCCGGGGAATTCGCGCGAGTCACGGTTTCCGGGAAATTTTTCTTAATATCTAGACTCTGAGAACTGATTGAAATACTAGCTGATTCGAACCTTGCCTACTCTCTGCATTTTGGGACCGTTTCTATTTTACAGAACTGTGTTCAGATAGTTCGAATTTCACTTCTGCTTTTACTACCATAAATCTTGGTTTATTGCAAATTTCGGATACTAAGATATTTGTTCTCGTAAATTAGATGAGCTAAATGAAAAAATAAGTAGGCTGTGAAGTATTTCTGTATTCTTTGATTTGAATAAGCACAGCAAAAAATTGTATAATTGCATTACACAATATCATATTGTAATACAAAAGCGACAAAGCGACAGCACTTGCAATCTCTGAACATGTCCATTTTGACACCGTGCAAAACGCAATATTTGTATTTTTGTATAAAGCTGGCGATAATTAGGTTAGAGTGTTAATTAAATGCTCAATTTTCATTACTGTTATCAAATTTCTGGACAAAACACGTTTGCTACAGTGAAAAATATTTTATTTCTATTAGCGCATATTTATTCAGTTTTAATATAGATTGATACACCAGTTTTCTGAACGTATCATGTGATTCTTTTTGAAACTCGCTTTTCCCAGCATGCCGGGAATAGACCAGACTCCATCATTCAAAAAGCCAGTAACCCCCGATTTTCACGGCATGCCGACTAATGCAGAGAATATAGTAAGTTTACAGACAGCTTTATACACGCTTTTAGTATAATATGGTGACGCTCACGATGGTACGTAAAGCATTCAACGATATTGTTGGCGTTTACTTATTTGTTGATGATAAATCAAATCAAATTCAGTCTCTAGATTGTTGCTCAAAGCACTCATAAGTTATAGACCTAATGTATAAGTCACATTAACTCTTACTAGATATTCTAACTTGAGTTTAGGATCCTTCCAAAAAAATTAATTTCAATTTTGATGATATTGATGTTTGGAAAATTCCCAGGACGCCAATAAAGTGTTATATACAGTGAAACCTCGATATAACGATACTCCGTGGACCAAGAAAAATATCCTTGTAAAGGTATTATCGTTATATCGATAGGCTTCAGTTTAACTTTAGAGTACAGATGTTTCCAAACAAGACTTGAAAAAATACCGTTGTTGAAGGATTTATCATTATATCGAGTATCGTTGTAATGAGGTTTCACTGTATTTGTATCCAGTTTGTTCCAGCTAAAGTTATAGAACGAACGAATGCGCGTGTTAAACACGAGCGGCAGCGATTTAAATGCAAAAATACGGACATTTCAAAGATTATTTTGTATTCTCTATTTCGACACGGTTTACAGGTGAGAGAATGTCACTGACCTCTCGAATGACAGCCATTAAAGCTCCGATCATTTGATCGAATCGTGAACGAAACAACCGGTTTTCATCGTCAATGTTCCATCTATCTGTTTCTCAACCACAAACATAAACAGCGAAAATCCTTTCTACTCATACTCGGCAAAAACATATATACTTTATATACACCGTGGATTCATTTCGGTAGATGGAATGAAAAAACATATATTTCATGGAGAAAAGTTGCTGTGTCTGTTTTGTTCATTTCCCTTTTTTATCACCTTTCCGTGTATTTTTTTTTCTTTTTCAACGAAGATTATCCATGGACAGAACCATGGAACTTTTGCTTATAGTGAGCGGTACTTATTCTCTTTTGCATCGTCAAAAAGATTAAAAAATGTTGGTATTTCGTGATTTAGCGCACCGAAGCTTTTTCACCATGCGCGGTCGCGTACGCTCAGTATAGAGAGAGCAGTAGCTATAACGGTCATATTACTGGTTAATTGCACTGATATACAGTCCTGTTTCTACTGAAAAAGAGAAGAGAAAGAAATATTAGCTGAATAATTGAAGAGCTCTTCACTAATTTGTTAAGAAATGGTTGCTTCTAAATTAAAAAAGTATCAGAGCCGTCTCAGCGCACCTAGGCAGGGCCAAGAAGCTCACGGTGCTATCAAAATGGCCTTGCACATATAGAATCAATATTGAGTAGTAGAACTTTGACTGATAGATCATCGTTTATGAGAAAAAGACTATGATGCAACAAAATGAATATTCACCAATAAAAAATTCATTCCACAGAGAATGAATTGTTGGTTAAAAATCCTTAAAAATAAAACCATGTACAGAATAAACCTCATGAAAAGGAATATTCCTATAGTGGGTGAAATAAAATAAAAGAAACTACGTTTTTTTAAATGTTAATTACACGCCGCCTGGCAGTCCAGTGGTTAGGGAGCTAGCTTGTGAGTTCTGCAGGTCTGGGTTCGTACCCCGGTTCGGGCATGAATGTCTACTAACATTAACAAATTCCCTGGACAAATCGTAAAGTTCTCTTGGGAATACGTGATAAATTAAAAAAAATATGAACATACTTGGACGGCGCTGTTCAGAAAACAGTTGTTTTGGCCAGGCATGTTTAGAAGTCCTTTGGTATTTGTGATGGACATACTGTTTCTTGAGTTGGAGGTCAAGTAGGGAAGAAGAATCGGATTTCCCGCAAGGAGACGAGAGCCTCCTCCCGTGTGGTCCCTTCCACCAGCGATTCGACATTTTACAGAGGGCTGAGTATGTGTGGTAGGTGACGAGGACACATCTGTCCCGGGAGTCATCATGGGTGATGACAATCACCCTCAATGCGTTCCAGCAGAGCCTGGTTTACATCCTCGCCACATTTTTTGTTAACTGTAAAAGAATAAAAAAAAATTTGGTTAAATAAAAATTGAATACTTCAAAATAATAAACTACAAACATATTAGCACGAAAGAACAAAAATATACTCATGCGCGAGTATGGTATCACTCCATCCCCTCGTTCAAGTTTATGTAGTGGTAAAAATAACTTTGTGTGTGCGTGAACTAAAAATATGCATCCCGGGGACTTGCAAATATTTGAAACAATAATTTCTCTTTACTGTTGCTCATTATTATTATTAAAAAAAGAAAAAAGCTTTCTGCATTCGTTATATTTTAGGTGACACGAGCCGCCCTTGGAGACAATGAAGCAAAAGATATTTAAAAGAAACACTATCAATCCCGATGATAAACAAATACACGTGACGTAGTTTGAAATTCCATAGAGGGGGTTCCTTCAGTGGTTTTAATGAATATTTCTTTAATGAAAACTATTGTGTATTTTAAATTTTTTACGACTGAGATATGTGAAGAAATATATCATTCCTACATCTAAATCTTCTTTAGGCCGGGATTACACCATAAAAGTTTGATAAAAGATCTTTTACGTAACTTGAAAAAAATAAGCAATAATCCTATTGAATGTAACCAATACGTTTATTGGTGGCATTTCAAGTTTTATAAAAGATATTTTCTAAAAAATTTGATAAATGTTCTTTTATAAAACGTGAAAATGCAACCAATGAATGTATCGGTTACATTCGAGCGAATGTAATCAACAGGCTTATTGGTTGTTTTTCCAAGTTTTGTAAAAGATCTTTTATGAAACCTTTGTAGGGTAATCCCGTTTTAGAGCTACATAAAGTCTTGTAAACGAGCTGATGATGTTAAAATCATATAAGTTACGATTTCATGCTCAGAATTCTCCACGCCACTAACACGAAGAATTTATGCTTTAACTCTATCGCATAATTTATAACCACCCTCTCAAAACATCCTGTTGAAATACGCACACATAAACCATAAATTTCACCCCGATTCCATGGTAACAAACAATAAAGACCAACGTTTGTCAGTTTTATATCTATTCATTTGGAATGAAATAGCATATATTCCACAATGTGTTTGATCATCTTGTTTGCCGACTTGAAAAATTGGGATGGTAACGAAAAACTGACCAAAGGCAGTGAATAGCGCTTGGGAAACATTACATGCTATCAGATGCGATACGTGACACGCGTACTCCTACGCTTTGATAGCTTTAATTAACGATATGCGAAGAGGTTGATTCGACGTTTATTCATTTAAAGAAATGCACTCGCCAGGAAATTTTGTTATGAAAGTCTTAAAAATTCCAAAATATATGTTATCCCCTATTTAAAAGATAAAAGATGCTTTCAATCTGCCATGGTCATCTCCAAAGCTTTAAGGTAAGCGCTCGTAATTCGTGGGCTTAATTTTTATTTCAGTGGATGCAAAAGCGGAAACGTATGAAAAAACCTTTCGTAATTTTTTTTATCTATAACCCACTAATCCGCTTAGACCAACAATACTATAAACGGGTATGCACGTCATCAAACAGTAGAAGCATTTCGCATTTAAACTGCCCAACTTCGAGATCTGCCCAAGGAGGCTAATGGGCACACGATGCGAATAGTCAGGTTATATGTGCGTTGTCGTTACTCGCGAATAATAGACATATGCAGCAGCAAAGATGGAGGTCAGCCATTGTGTTCCGCCAACGGCGGTCAAACTCAGGAGCTCAAGCGCGACGTTTTACAGAGATACCGAATGGTCCTAACATGTACAGTTGAGTGGGGAGGCTGATTAAAAGAACTACAGCAAAAATAAATCACACACGCAATCAGGAAGTGAAATTAAAAAAAAAATGTGAAATGAAGTATTAAGCGAGAGGTCGGCAAGGTCTGATTGCTTGCTGATAACACTAAAATACAAACTAAACATTGTTAAAAGTTTTTGGGAAGTCGAAACGGGACTTATTGTCTTTGTAGCTGTCTGTCGCCACAACAACAAGAACGACACTATCATTAATGTCCACCTAATGACGATCGAAGAAAGTGTAACTTTGTCTTTATACGTCATGGTTATATACCATCGTAAAAACTCCATTTGTATGAAAGTTATAGATTCGAAAATAATGACAAGCCATTTGCCATTGAAACGAACGAAATTGGAATTTTAAAAAGAGATAATATTGAAGAAGAAAAGTCCTTCTCGAAGTGAAGTTAAGACACATCAATATTTAACATAGTGTTTGTGACACCGTGACGAATAGCCAGATAATCTAATAATAACGAGAGCTTTTAAAAATGGTCGTACAAAACATGTTTTCTAGCAACACGAATGAACGTCTGTAAATTTAAATCATCTGAAACTAATTGATTCGTCAATTAACAATACATGCAGGAATCACTGAGGAAAAATTAATCAGCCCATGTTTATAATTTCCCCATATCCCAAGAATTTTTAGCCTGATATCGTAATCTTATTTTCGCATTTTAAATGCAGTCATGATCATCCAATATCTTATAAGCACATTCGGGGAAAAAAATCCAGTACATTGGCATAAAACTCGAAAGAAATGATTACACAAAACAAGTTCAAATTCTCTGGACAGATAATACGGATCTCTTGGGAATAGGTGAGGACTACATAATTATTAAAAAAAGTTTAGAAAGAGAATATCCAACAACTTTACAGACATTAACCACGCTTGAAAGAGAGAAACACTCGAACTGCAGAGCCAAATTTAGATATGCCGGAGTTATTCTGCGAATTGAATGACATGGGAAAGCTGATTTGAGAATTGGCCCATTTAAGTTAGAGTTCTTTACGAGAGTGTGAGAAGTTTTGAAATGCGACAACAAATTTCTCCCAGTATTATAATGAACGCGCGTTACTTTGAACAAAAGACAATAGACACGGTTTCGTTTAATAAGATCGCGAATTCGTTCTCATGATAACAATTCGGCCATTCTAAGTTGCTCTAGAAAAAAAACTAGGCAATGTGATGCCACTTGACCACACTACATCCTGCCGGCAGGCTTTCATAATGTATTTACTAATGGACATACAAAAGACGATTGAAAAGCAGAACTACATGGACGTGAAAAGACTATTTAACCACAGTCATTTGACTTGTCTTTCTTTTACCCTGGAATAATCACTGGCAGTCAGCCAGGCACAAGCACAAGAGATTCCTTGTATATGCTTGTAAAGTGAGATTACTCAGAATTGCCTGCCTTTACATTCCAGTAGCTAAAAAATGAATAATGAGGAGGACTTTTGTTTTTCCTCAGGAAAAAAAAGATCATGAATTTCAAATCACTTCTCGACAACTTCAGACGCTTGTAGCATGTATTAGGAAAATTTATTTTCAAGCAGTAATGAAGCAGATTTCGTTAACGATCCTTAACACAATAAAATATATATTTAAAAAAAAACCTATTTTTTTTATAAAACCTTGGACGTTTGAAGATCCACATTTTATCCCGATGAATAATAAAATAAGTTATATTTAAAATAAAAATAAGATGTCAATTTCAGAATTGCTCAATAAGTTTGATAACTAGCCAGTCTGGGGGGGGGGGGGGTGTACAATGTGTGAAACTGCATGCAGTAATTCTAGACGGGCGTAAAAACGACCATGAGTAAAAATAAACGCGCAGACGAACAGACAGTAGTGAAAGTGAATGCTGTATTACACAATTGGTGATTATTTTTCACCTCTATTACCACAGTTCGGTATAGATACGCTCCAAAATAGAATGCTTTGCAATGTTCTGCAATGAGCCCTCGGCTGACGGAATACTTTCTGTAATAATATTATTTTCTGCACAGAGAAGAGAGTTAATTTCTTCATTCTTTATTTATAATTCTTCCCAAGATTGTTCTTTGACGTACGTCGCAAATTTTGGTATATTCTGCTTTGTGGGAGATACGAATCATTCTTTCTCAGTTACATTATTAGATGTACGTACAATGATCAACGATAATACGCAAATACTGTTGGGCATTCACATGTTGTTCTACTATAACCAGAATGCCTAGAGAATGCAAGGAAAATGTTTCCCAAATCAAAAGAATTCCCTTCTACAGCTTGACGTGCAATTGCAATGCTGATTTTAAATCGATGTTTTCGTGCTGATTTCTCCAATTTCGCAATCTGACGTATGCACTGTGTAATTGCAATTGTGATTCATCGGACCTTTGAACTTTTAAATACTATCTGTAGAATAAACATCAAAACCAATAATAAAACCCATATTTCCAATTACAGTTGACGTTAAATGTGATGCTAAATTTAAAATAAAAGGGGGAGGAAGAAGTGCTCTAGTGTAGCGAAACCTTGATATAACGACTCTCTAAGGACCAAAAAAAATTCCTCTATCGTTATAGAAGAGTAATCGTTATACCGAGAGGTAGCATTATCATTAGTCGCAGTAAAATTTATGCTGTTTTTGGCATCTATTCTGAATTGGCACTGTCAGTACCACCATAAAAACCATTTATAAGTATTTATTCGCAACAAAAAATTATAATTGATTATTTGATTTATAAAATTCAGTTGATTGTTTCACCCTGTGAAGTGGTTTACCGCACAATACTTCTAGTGTACTGCACAGAAAGTAGCTGAAGTAGCTTCATGGCAACTTCATTAACACTTTCTGAGTGTTACATAGTGTAAAATGCTGATGTCATTAAACGCCCTCGAAAGAACAAAAACTGGTGAGAAATTTAAAAATATCCTGAAAGTGATTTTGAGCGAATATAAAAAATATCGTTGCAGCAGTTACTAAATCTTAAAACATATCGTTATATCGTTGTATCGAGGGGAGTTTAACGCTAGACGATAGGCAACTCCAAACAAGATATGAAAAAATATCATTGCAGAGGGATTTATCTTTATATCTAGTATCGTTGTAGCAAGGTTTCACTGTATTACTTTTACACACAACTCAAATTAGAGCTTAGACGGACTTCGTGCCTATCACACCGATCCACTGTATTTCAGTAAAAATAATAATTTTTTTTTATTATAGGACAGTTGGAAGAACTTTTTGCTAATTACGCGCAAAAGTAAGTTATCCAGTAGTAGCTATAAATAATAAATTAGGTCAATTTCATAAATTTTTGGAAGAAAATTCACTTTCATATTTGCGTCTCATTTTATTTGTCTGCGGTAATTTGAAAGTGTCAATTTACAGTATTTTTACACCTTTCAAAACTGTTAAACGACAATCAAAAATATACTGTAACATAAACCTGATTATCGTTAAATATTGGCAGCAAAAAATACATATACAGTGTATGTATATTATTTTTTTTACATGTAATGTTTATGTTTCTTTTTCACACATACTGTACTTAGTTGTTACAGTATCGTACATTATACTCAATACAAAAGAATTGACTGATAATGATGGAAAGACAATAACTCATTTTACACTTCACCGAAACGAGGAAGTATTTACTACCTTTGAAACCTTCTTCTTGGAAGCTTACATTTAAGGAAGAAGAAAGAAAATAGCAAGATAAGTGGAATTTATATATTCTCGTATGTGTGTTTGTGTTGCTCTCCCTCATTTCTCGGTTTTTATCTGCGCTTTGCAATCACCATCCCGTGAACATTATAGAACATTCCTGAATTATTCAGGCTGGAATAAAAGCTCGAGAAGATTTGTAGCACCATTCAAGCGAAATGGACCCCCCAACGAAGGACTGAATTTCCGGTAATGGATTTTACGCTAAGTGCACAACGGGATGTCCATTTCACCTCTCCCAGCAGCATAAAAACAATTCCATCAGCAACAACCAAACAGTGATTGACCCCTTCGATAGATGGAAATAAACGTAGATGTCCAATTCTTTAAGCCACAAATTCATTTAGAAATACCAGAGGAAAAAAATTTGAACAATTTCTGTGTGCGAAAATGGAAAACATTTAAACATCTCATGACCGCTCCTTAAAAATATTGAAAAAAAAATTTAAAGGGTTTTTTCGAATGAGCTTAATTCAAGGCTAGGAATGCAAAGCGCGATCTAGTCTGGAAAGTAACATCGGTAGAATGGAACAAGGCCGTAGTGAGGGGAGAGGGAAGGGGTCCATCCCCTCCGAAATGTTATAAAATGACTGATATTTTTATGAAATAACATAGTTAAATCTATTATTCTCTACCACTTTGGTCCCCTCCGGAATAAATTTATAGCTATGCCCTGGAATGAAGTATGCCTTTTTTTGTCAGCATAAAAAGACACGAATGACTGTTTATCATATTGAACTCATTATTAAAAAAATAAAAGATTAAAGAAATATTTTGAGTCTTGTCGTCGAATGGCCAACGCAATGACCCTCAGTTTAAACAGGTCTGGGTACGGGTATAATATGTTTGTTTAGCCCTGGTACTCCCGAAAATTTTCTCGGCTCTCTAGAAAAAATGAGATTAAAATTGCAAATATCTTGCGCACCCTTGCCTGAGCTTCATTTACTTCAGAAACACCCTAAACTATCTTGAGAAACCCGCTTAGATTCATTGTCTTGACCATATCACCCACACTATGGAGAGTGTATACTGATATATTCTAGAGGCTATAACACCACACTAGTCACAGGTGGACATAGACTTGAAAGTCTGGGGGGGGGGGGACATGATGATGATGATGTCAATTCATATATACGCATATACATTAGATCAGTCGGCTCTATTTTTGACGCTGGGGGAGGGGGGTGTGTACCTCCGCCCATGACACCAGCCATGATGTAATATATACAGTGGATCCCTGCTTGTAACGTTCCCGCTTAGTACGACTTATTTTCTTGGTCTCTCTCTCTCAACTATTAGTAATACTTATTGAGATTTCCCATTTAAAACGTTTTCCCGCTTACAACGTTCTTTCAACATGTTTTTTTTTAAACGTTATAAGCGGGATCCGCTGTAATTTCCCTTGTAAAAAGTATTCAGTTATAACTTAGCGTTACGTGCGAATTCATTCCTCATCCAAAGATGACAAATGAGTTTTATGAACCATTTTAAATGTCAGGAATTGGAACTTTACCGTACACAGAATACGACTATTATTATCTTTAGTTTGTGGTGCAATATAATACTTCTTGAACAAATGAATAAAAATTCCGTGTACTACAAAGTAATTTACTCCAACTAATTCGGTCCTCAAAATATCTCACGACTACCTTGGTTGATCTCACGGTAACTGAAAGTTCCGCGGCATACCGCTTGAGAATCACTGACTTCGCCATTCGGAACTGAATGAAAAGTGTAAGTTCTGATGCAGTGACCAGAGGAGTACGCAGGAAGGGGGCATAGGGGTCCGTAAAAATTAAAATATCGAAAGAAAATACTTTTACATGCTGTATTTTCCAATTTCTGTTAATTTCTTCGCTTTTTTGAAGGTTAGAGAATCAAAATTTATCTGGAAGAAATTCTCCGTGAACCCTCCCCCCCCCCACACCATATATTAGAAAGGGAGTGTGAAGGGGGTTCCCATTAAAAATCCTCGCGTTGGATCCACACTCTCGGATGAAGGGGGGCCTGCACCTACATTTTTTGGGAGAGAGAGAGTCATGACAATTATAATAAATTATGATTTTTTTTTGCGCTCGGAAGGAAATCCATAATTAAAAATAATACTGATCTAGAGTCTAGAGCAACGCTACTTTGAATGGTAATAAAAATTAGTTGTTCACGCAATCAAATACAAAATGATTCAAAAAATTTAACACCTAAAGCAGTGTTTCTCAAAGTGTGCGCCGCGGCTCCAAGGGGAGTCACCAACCTTTGTCAGGAGATATTGATTTGCGTGCCTATTCATGCACTGAAGTGGCTATTTTATGAAGGAAAACAGTACCTATCAAACTATTCTGGGGAGTCGCAGTGAACCACGAATCGGGCAAGGGAGCCGCAGGTGAAAAACGTTTGAGAACCACTGACCTAAAGTAAAGTTAGACGTGATACCATATCTCAAGAGAATAACTATGTCCCCATACATGGCGAGGGGGAGCCACTGAAAACGCTCCATCCCAGGGATGGGATTCGTCCGGGAACGAATCTTTTTTTACACTAAAATTTTATTATAAAGCGGCTGGTGAGAGTGCCTGGGTCCAGTAGCTTGACTCCAAGATGTAAGGGCCTTGAGAATAACATTATAAAAAATATAATAATTTTAACAATATCAATAAATCGAAACAGTACAGATTCTTAGTCGCTAAGCTAATTTTGAATTCATAAAAATGATAACAATAACTTTTTCAAACATGGACTGTCAATCTCTCTTGGCCTGAATTCTGTGTAAGTAAGCAGGGCATTTTTCCAGGTTCCTTCCACTACATTTTTTGTTTGAAATTATTTTTCCACATAATAATTATTCGAGAACCCCAAAATTTGAACCAGGGTTTCTTGAACTTTTTTCACCTATGGCCCGCTTTGGACCAGACTTTTTTGTGGCTCGTTGCCTTATATATATCCACACATGCCCCCCCCCCTAATGAGCGAGACCCTTCTTGCTTATTGAATTGAAGAAAATTTTCGTGAGTAAGGCTAACCCCTGATTCAGTGCATAGGCGTACTAGACTTGAAAGGCTGGGGGGGGGGCGTGATGATGATGTCAATTCATAAATATGAATATACATTATATCAATCGGCTCTGCCATTGACGCTGGGGGGGGGGGGATCCCATATCCGTATCTGCACCCATGATTCAGTGAGGGTTTTGGTGGGGAGAGGGAGGAGTTCTATGTAGTGCTGTATCAACACCACGTGCCCTCAGGAAAAAAAGATGTTCTGGAGCACAAGGGCCGGAACTAGAGGGGGACGAAGGGCAACTGCCCGGGCGGAAAAATTTAGTGGGGGGGGGCAGTTTTTGGTGGGGAACAAAGAACACCGTTATAAACTAATCGAATTTTAAAGTTGTGGGAGCGGCATTATCAAGTTTGCCCCGTGCTGCAAAAATCTTAGTTACGGCTCTGCTGGAGCCCCCCCCCCCCCCCCAAATAGCTTCGTATTTCGTATTTACGTTTACTCTCGCAAATCACGGTACCAGATCTCACCATGTAGAACTCACTATGGACATCAGGCTCAGGGACATGCCTGGATGGGCCTATGTATTAGCATGGCCCTGGTTTTATGCAGAGCCATATTCACAAACAGGGCCCCCCTAATTGTTTGGGAGTACCTGTATACAAATTCACATACTTATTCTCGAACAAAATTGTATCAAATACCATTGGCCCTGCCACGCACTCAAGGTCCCGGGCTGTGTCCGGGTGGGCTCTTGTGTTAAAATGGTCCTTGCTAATGCTTCATTCTGCATGTAGTCACATCCCCCCCCCCCACCACATTTCACTCGAGCTTTATTTCTTTACATCAGAATTTCTTTTTCACAGTGCATTGTGTGACCCCCCTCAGCAGACTGTGATGGCTCCCCTTCAACTTTACTTTCACCTGTAGCCCCTTCCCCCCCTGTAGTATCTCAGGACCGCAAGTGGGCCATATGGCCCCAGGTTTAGAAACACTGATTTGAACAATATATATTTTCTAGCTAGTAAAACATCTTTTGACCACAGTCGTGGATAGAGAAAGACTCTCTCTCTCCCAATGCCTGCTTTACCCAGGGCCACATCAAGTCAAAATGGGACTCTGCGTCCAATTTTTTATGTTTAACAATTTTTTATTTCGATTTATATGCAGAAACAAACTTACCGAACAGATATAGGAACATTGCATTAACGAAGCATATTTTCAAAGTTTAATATCACTTCAACTAGGACAAATGGATATGAAAAATTCAAATTCCGAGACTTACCGGGGTAAGCAAGACGCCTTCATGGTTGCTACGCAACCACAAATCCAACATCAAGGTGCGCAGAAAAAACAGGTAACGATCCACTATAGCGCACAACCACACTCATGTAAACAATGCATTTTTTTTCTTTTTTCGATGAATCAAATCGTATCCGTGTATTTTAACGAATTTTAATATTTCTCAGTCTTACTAAGAAATCATCGTTGCTTCGCAACATCTTTCAACATATTATTTTGCTCGAGGGTAAAATCACGGCTCCCATTTCAGCACTGAGAGTCAAGCTTTACAACTTTTAGGTTAGCATAGAAACATGAAGAAGAAAAAGAAGCCGAATACCCTCGCGCGCTCTCGCCAAACGGCGCCAGGGCAACTTATTTGTCGCCAAATTTTATTTAAACTCGATGTTATATTATTAATCTTACATTATCATTACATTTGTATTGAATTAAAGATTTCAGTTTTTATAAATCTTGACAGAAATTCGATATGAAAGCTATCGTTTTGTACGAACTGGTTTAATTTAAAATTATTGATTGAAAATGAATTCTTTTTATATTCAGAAATTATATATACTTAAAAAAAATCGCCATTTAACTTCTTTTTTTTTTCAAATATTTTTCAATTAGAAATAGTATTTTGATTATTTGTTACATAGTTTTTTATGCATTTTTGTCACATATTTTTTACGTATTTCTTTAACATTGTTTTTCTTTACATCAAAATATTTTTAACAATAAATTTTGTAACGTTTTATGAGTTTATTCAATTATCCGTAAGTACAGTAAAACCTCGGTAAGTCATCACCTTAATAAGTCGTCATTTTTCTTCGGTCCCGTCTAGGCTTTCATAGATAACAATGTTATTAAGCCCTCGTTTACTCGCCGCTAAGTCCGGTAATGGAATTCGCCGTAATGGAAAAGTTTGAGAGAGCGGAACAGATGATTTCTATGGCTTTTTTCCTGTGAAGAAAATGTTCCATAACAACACTGCTATATGTTCAAAAGTTACCATAAAAGCCTTACATACCAAAACGAAGCAACTCAATTAAAGAGAGGGACATCGAAGAAGTCTATTTTCCGAGTTTTGAAGCGTTAGGGACTGCTCGAGCTGGACCGAATTCTTGCATGGGCCTCCATGAATATGGGGCTTCAAATTAAAACAAAAGATCTTTTTGATAATACCAGACATTTTTCCCCAGTTGAGAATGTTCTCTAATGTCTGTTTTGCCCTGCCCAGAGACCCCTCAAGCCAAAATTTGGCCTCGAGTTCGAGATCACCTCACATTTGCACCTTGAACTACTGATAAAAAATTCAAATCACTAAAAGTATCTTGTACATACAGTATATAATTAATGTGCATTAATTGTGTTTTAGAGAAATGCTAACTATTCTAACATTTGCTCTGATTAGTACAAATTAAAAAACTGCTGATATAAATGGTAAGTTTACCAATGTATTTAACCATATATAGTTACAAGGAAACAGTTATTTTCCGGATATTTTTGCTGAGGTGAACTCGGAAAGAAAAGTCACCACGCCTCTGCCGGGACTCGAACCCGGGCCCTCTTGCATACCGGGCAAGCATGCTACCATCTACACCACTGGAGACAAGACCCTGCCTTCCTTATTTCACGCACTGTGGCGTGAGACGCTGAAGTAAAGGCATTAGCAGCCTCTCTTAACTTCAGGAAATGTCCCCCGGGTGGGACGGTTTAGAGTGAGATAGGTGGTTTTTTCTCAGCCCGAGATATCAAGGAAACAGTTCGAGTCCCGGCGGAGACGTGGTGGCTTTTCTTTCCGAGCGTAGCCGGTCAATTTGTCGCAATCAACTTGTCGCGCTCAACTCGTCGCGCATCAATTTGTCGCAGTGCCAATTCGTCGCGGTACAAATTCGTCGCAGAGCCAATTCGTCGCGATACAAATTCGTCGCGGTACAAATTCGTCGCGATACAAATTCGTCGCGGTACAAATTCGTCGCAGAGCCAATTCGTCGCGGTACAAATTCGTCGCAGAGCCAATTCGTCGCGGTACAAATTCGTCGCAGTGACAATTTGTCGTGTAACCAATTCGTCGGGACGTCAATTTATCGCAGAGTCAACTCGTCACGCGATCTGTATGTAGGTTTTTTTGTCTCATACGTGAAAAAATAAACATGAAGAAAAGTTTTTTTCCATCAAGAAATGCACACAGTTTACTAAATTTTTTTTTTTGTCATTTCGAAAAAAATCATCGAAATTACATCGAAATTAAAATTACAATTGATATTAATGTTTTATTATTTAATTATTGTAAATGTTAAAAAAATCATTTTTTCTATGATAAAATTTTAAAATTCTGTAAAAAAATGTCGGTGTTTATGATATTCCCCAAATTACAGTACAGCGGAGGCTGTCTTTAAGTGTAAACTTGTATCTGTCCCATGTGGAATCGAGACTCCCACCAACATTAACCACTACAGTATCTCCACAAGAACCTGAAATAATTAATAATTTAATTTAATTAATATTTCATTTTCACCGGATAAGCCACACTTGTCGCTTTCTCTCGAGATTTGCATTACTCGTAGCGAGGGGAGTTGGGGCGCACACCGAGATGATAAATTGCGATCACATACATTTTCAAAATTTAATTTGCACCGGATAAGTTGCTCAAGTTAAAAACTCAAAAAATCCAACCAATAAAGTTCATAGGTTACATTCGAGCAAATGCAACCGATAATCTTATTGGTTGAATTTTTCAAGTTTTATAAAAGGACTTTTAGAACACTTTCATAGTGTAATGCTAGCCTTAGATATATTGTCGGTAAAAAATTCCTCAAAGATGTATTCCCTACATGGCAGATACATATTCAATAGTGAATTAGGGCCATTCAAGTATTACGTGAGCAGATTTTCAGCCATTTTTGACCCCCTCCCCCTTGTCAGCAAAAATCAGCAAAACACTGACCCCCATCCCCTCCCCCGTCAGCAAAATTTCACCAGAAGCTTAGAATATTTCATATCTTCAAAAAGGGGTGGTTGATGACGTAAGCGACCTTCAACCCCCCCCCCCCCGCCATCAAAAGTCAACAAATCCGAAACTCCCTCCCCGATCCTGACGTAATACTTGAATGACCCCTTAGGCAAATTGTGCTTTGGGATGGGCATTGATCCTAATTTATCATCTTGGTGTGTTCCCGCAACACCCCTCGCTGCGAGAAATGGAGATCCCGCCAGAAAGCGGGAGTGCGGCTTATACGGTGAAAATTTAATTTTGAAAATTTATTTTATCGTAATTTATCATCTTGGTGTGTTCGCCCAACGCCACTCGCTGCGAGAAATGGAGATCCCGCCAGAAAGCGGGAGTGCGGCTTATACGGTGAAAATTTAATTTTGAAAATTTATTTTATCGTAATTTATCATCTTGGTGTGTTCGCCCAACGCCACTCGCTGTGAGAAATGGAGATCCCGCCAGAAAGCGGGAGTGCGGCTTATACGGTGAAAATTTAATTTTGAAAATTTATTTTATCGTAATTTATCATCTTGGTGTGTTCGCCCAACGCCACTCGCTGCGAGAAATGGAGATCCCGCCAGAAAGCGGGAGTGCGGCTTATACGGTGAAAATTTAATTTTGAAAATTTATTTTATCGTAATTTATCATCTTGGTGTGTTCGCCCAACGCCACTCGCTGTGAGAAATGGAGTTCCCGCCAGAAAGCGGGAGTGCGGCTTATACGGTGAAAATTTAATTTTGAAAATTTATTTTATCGTAATTTATCATCTTGGTGTGTTCGCCCAACGCCCCTCGCTGCGAGAAATGGAGATCCCGCCAGAAAGCGGGAGTGCGGCTTATGCGGTGAAAATTTAATTTTGAAAATTTATTTGATCGGCGTACTGACTCTGCGACAAATTTGTACCGCGACGAACTGATTCTGCGACAAATTCGTACCGCGACGAACTGATTCTGCGACAAATTTGTACCGCGACGAACTGACTCTGCGACAAATTTGTACCGCGACGAAATGAGTCTGCGACAAATTTTCACCGCGACGAACTGACTCTGCGACAAATTTGTACCGCGACGAACTGACTCTGCGACAAATTTGTACCGCGACGAGTTTGTAGCACGACGAATTGACGCTGCGACAAATTGATTGCGACGAATTGTCGTGCGACAAGTTGATCGCGACGAATTGACCTAGACCCCTTTCCGAGATAACCACAGCAAAAATATCCGGAAAATACCTGTTTCCTTGATATCTCGGGCTGAGAAAAAGCCATCTATCTCACCATATACAAGTTGAATGTTACCATATGAGTTGAATGTTAAAAAACTCGTTATTTTTTCTTTTATTATCTATAAACTTTCTCAATATTGTAGTTTTAATTCATGTTTTGATAAATGTTGTAACATTTTAAATTTATACGATATCCACACTAGCACATTGAAACTGAAACTTACGGCACTTTACTCAAGTCGTCACTCGGCTTAAGCTGTCAAAATTTCTCGATAACTCGAGCGACGACATATCGAGGTTTTACTGCATATTTACAGATATTATTAATGAATTTTTTTTTTGAAGTATAAATTCTTTTTCTAGGTTTCTTATATTCTGTAAAATGACGTTTACCCGGATAATGATGATGAAAACGTCACTTTTCCGTCACTCAATATTTTAAAATTAGGTAATTAAAATGACACGTGAAACAGAGGCACCGACATGGATAAAACATTGGAGGGAACTGAAAATTGCCAGACGTCCCGTACATACGGGACACAAGCTCGTATGCAGGAGGAGAGGGTGTTGAATTATATATTCATGGGGGGGGGGGGGGGGGCTCAAATAGTCTCAGCTCCCAGGTGCGGTGCTTACGACGTGAAATATATTGACGCGCGCACGCGCGTGAGAACTTTACACTTCTTTGAATCCATTTCAAAATTTGTAAATCAATTTTAAATGTTTTCTTTTCAACAATCATACATTTTTTTTAAATTTATCAAAAGATGTTTCAAGACATCTTTTTTTAGCAATCATGGTTAGAATATACGCAAAAGCTAGTAAGAAATCTTTTCAAAGAAATGCTTCTGATGTAATGAATGAAAGTAATTGTGATTCCTAACGATGTAATTATGAATAAACATTGTTCATATTTATTTTCTAACTAATGATAAAAATACATTAATAATTTGTTCATCTTGTCAAATTAAATTTTTTATGTAACATGTCTGGGAAAAGGTATTACTTTTGGATCATGCAATATGGTTAATGTTGGAAATAATGATTTTGATGGATCTGCATTGTTACAAGCACCCAAATGTGCTTACATTGTCAGATAGTTTGTTATGTACTGACTAATTGTTTGAAAAAGCCTTTCTTCTTTTTCTTTTTTTTGTCTTTACTTAGAGCTAAAAGGACCTACCAGATAATTTACATAATAATTATTTATTACTATCATTATATTTTTACTTTTATTTTCATTTATTATCTTTTTTTTTATTATTCTACTTTCATAATGTAGTAGACAAAGGGTTATAATTGATGCATTTATATTCATCCGAATCAATACATTTTTCTTTTTTCTCTGATGCTTTTTGTTTTCATCAGAATACTATAATTGTATTTCGTATCATATATAAATGCCTACTGTACTTTTTATATTTTTTAAGTTCTGAAAATAGATTGCAGCTTATATAGGTAGTATAGTAGGGGTCTTGAACTCGTGGTCCGCCGACGACTGATTTGTGAAAAATGAAATCAGCTTTCCACTGTCTGAAACTTTAATCATATAATTCTCATCAATTTCGGACATTCTTTGTTGGTACATATACAGAAAAATCAAACCTTGACCAGAATTCTTACTGACCAATAGTGGCCGATTACCTTGGAATAAATTTGTGTTTGGGAATTCGCTATTTCAAGATGAAAGTTGGGTTTTTTCAACATCAAGCTGATAGTCCTGTCCTGGGTATTGTTCTACAAAACTCTCAGAGTGATCAAAATTTATCAAATTAATTAATGATTGCTTAATAATTAATGATTGTGTAATTATTATTGGTAATTATAATTTTTTTTTTTTTTGCAAAATGAATTCAAATTTTACCATAACAACTCATTGTATAGTCGCCAAGAGGGGGGCTACTCAGCCCCTGTGATTCACCCTTCTCATTAAATGTGGCCCACGTAACTTCACGTAAATATTGATGAGGCCCTCGGATACAAAATTTGAAAACTCTTATAGTATAGGATATGTACTTTGCAGCTTATTTTATTGAAGAATCTTGAGTTCGCAGAGAATAACCACCTAACGACGGCCATCTTGACAATTTCAGAGGCCCATGAACGTAAAATTTTTTTAGGCCCCTGCTCAATTTTGTTTTGAAAAATGTCTCTCAGAGGGGGAACATTGAATCGAATTCACAGAAAATAAAACTAAATATTGACGTGAGAAATACAGAATAATTATAATTCAAACAAATAAAAAATGTCTAAGATTTCTAGCCCCTGTTCGAATTTGTCTTGTACCCGAGGACTCGTTGACCAGTAAAGACGCCACTGCACGTAACACACTGAATAATTTACATACTGTTTATTTATTTTAACGAATAGGATCAGTTATTTAATTCATTGTTTTTAACCAGCATTATCTTTTGAAAGTGTAGAAAAAAAGGTTGACAAAAAAAAAGCAGGATACATTCAGGGCCGTAGAGGGCCTTCTCGGGACTCCGGGGATGACTTTTTCTTTGGGCCAATGGAAAGGGTTATGTTCAGAAAAGTGGGGGTTCACCCTCCCAACCTCATTTTTTCAACGATTCGTTTTGGAAGCTAGTCTCTCTTGCAGATTATTTCAAACAAGGAAGTCAAAATTTCCAAGAAATAAGGAAAATAAGTGTACTTTTTCCTTTGTATGGCCCCCCCGCCCATTCGGCTCGGGGCGCCTGGAAATCGCCCTGTTTGCCCCAGCCTAGTTACGGGTCTGGATACATTATATGAAATCAAATTCCATTTACTCTCTGCTTGCTCAAAAAAAAACAAAAAAAAAAACAATGACAATGTAAAAAAAATCGCCTTTGGATTAATTTTGGTCGAAATAGTATGGAAACCGTAAAAAGTTCTTTGCGTTTTCAGATTTTGTTTTCGGCGGTTTCTGGAAAAGGTTTGACCAAAACCACCTACCAATGAGAGAGACTGCAATAAGCCGCCAAGTTGTGTTGCTCTCGTCTAGTTACGTGCTTGAACGGACTTCAGAAGCGCATGCGTGCGTAAAACTCATCTATATTGGAAGCACGCCAACAACAACCGGTTTTTCTCAGAAATAAGAAAAACAATGAAGAAAAAAGTTAAGAAAAACAGCTCCATCACACATACTAGATATTCCAAAAAGAACCCCTTGGCTTTCCCGCCAAAAACTAATCCTCTTTTACCACCCAGTGTAGCAAAAAAAAAAAAAATTTCTAAAAGTTGACCAAGTGGCAGATGTTGGTAAAAAAAACAAGAAATATATATATATATATATATATATATATATATATATATATATATATATATATATATATATATATATATATATATATATATATATATATATATATATATATATATATATAAACGTCACGAGAGATGATTCCATTCCAAATGACAGATTCGAATTTTATCGAGAAAAAAGCTATCAAAACGACTGATATAGTATAAAATCAATGTAGAAACCAATTGAAAAATATTCTAAGAAAAAATGAGTTAATTTTTACAAATAAACAGAAATCTACGATTAAAAGGAAAAAACCATTCGGATCGAAATCTATCAAATAAGTTGGTTTTTTTTCTCAAAAGCTTAAATGAATAGTTTTTACTTTTCCTACTGTATGCGCATTTGTAAACTTAAACAATGAATTGAAACTGACTATTTGAAACTAATAGATTGAATGAATATATAATAAACTATATGAAACTGATAGATTGAATGAATATATAATAAACTATATGAAACTAATAGATTAAATGAATATAATAAACTATATGAAACTAATAGTAGATTGAATGAATATAATAAACTATATGAAACTAATAGTAGATTGAATGAATATAATAAACTATATGAAACTAATTTTAGATGAGTTGAAACTAACACACAATGAGTTGCCGTTCTCCTCCCGTTATACGAGAGACGCATCGAGCTTACCTGCCGCCCGGGTGCAAAGCCTCATGTGCTACCCTTAACACCACCCTGACAGGAGTCTTGCTGGTCTTTAGGGCTTTATGCTAGGGAACCTTGGGAAAAATCCGATTTTTTTCTTAGTACAAAACCTCACATCATTGTTTACCGAGCAAAATGTACGTGATCATTCGTCTCGCTTTTAAAGATTTTCAATACCTTTTTGATGTAGGAGTATTTTATATTAATTTTGTCAGGTGACTTAATCCACAAAAAAAAACTTATTGATAAGCCATACATTTACCCTAGGAAGAGGCAGTACAACAAAACGATTGCTGTTATCACTTCAAGCGGCATAGCAGAAATTACTAAACCCGCTTTAAAAAAATGTCATATATTTTTTTAATAAACTAGGCTTTCTTTCGATTTTCAGAAGGTGCAAACTAAGGGGTATAGAATAAAGTACTCTACAGAGAAATAAACTTTACAAAATATTTGGACTTGTCAATGCTAAAATAAAAGGCTTTTAGGGAGACGAGATATTTCGTCAATGCCACTTAAAAAGTTAAGAAGTTCCTTTCAAAGGCGTTTCTGGAGCTCCAGGGACCGTACAAGTGCGAAGTCGAATTCTTCTTTTGCCTTTATTTAACTGTTCCGGAAAAATTACGGGGTGGGAGCTCAAAAATGCACACTTGCCCTTTGTGATAGAGTACATTCTTGTTTCCGGTATTATGGTCCCAGGTCCTGTCTGTTCCCTCAAATTTTCTTAACATCTTCGTCGTCAAGGCATGATGTCATTTTTATATTGCCAATTTTTAAAAATTTATGTGTCTGACTAAACCCAAGCTGCTGCTCCTTACAACCTACCACCCGGGTGCACCGCACCCCTTGCACCCTCGCTTATACAGTAATACCCCAACTTAGTCCACTCCGAGTTGCACGACTTCGGAGTTACGTGATTTTTTTATGAAACATGCACATTTGTGTAAGTCAAGCATAATCACGGTATTATTGCTGATGTAGTAAAGATTATTAAGTGATAATCCAGCAAAAGCTGTTTTATTCGATCGAACATCATATATAACCAAACTACACTGATTTGAAAGGTATATAAAGATGAAACTTTGTCGCTTATTTAGGAATGGAATTTCAAGGCTTGATACCTGACATTTTTGCAGAAGTCACAATTGCGTACCTCAAGTCCAACGTTATTGCCAGCCTTAAGAAACAAATTAGCTCAATGGACCTTAACTGGAACTCTTAATTAATCCCCACCTACGGGCTACAGTTGTTTCCTTGCCTCCAAACACGAGTAGCTCTTCTTTTTTCGGTGGAAAAAGATAGTGTCAAACATTCAAAGCATTTAATGAAACAAAAAAGGCTTTCGTGGCCATCGTGTAAATTAGAATTAAGTTTAAAAGTTTTCGGCCGACGTGAAGTAGTTTTTGTCTTTCGACGTTTCGTTCGCACGAGTGGCGAACATTTTCAAGAATTTTGCACAGATTTTAGGGAATACAGTTTTTCTTGAGAACCAGATTGCAGTCACAAGGCAAATTAAATTTTATGAAGTCATAGGAAAGTACCATAGTGGTACAACCACAGTAAGAAGAAAAAAAAGGTGTTTTTACTAAATTTTAGTCCCAATCAACAAATATTTATACGCATTTGCATGTAAAATCGTATTTCGACTTTAGCGAATTCGATTCATGCGGTTATCGTCGGTCCCACCTAATAAAGAGTAACTTCGGGGGAATTACTGTAGTCTAATTTTCTCGACCACCCATTCGCCAAATTTTCTCCAGGGCTCCTCCGAGTCTGTTCAAGTACAGGATAAGAAACGCACGTTGGAAAATTCAACCACGTATTCCATAGACAGTCTATTCACATTATAACAGTAGTCATTTTGTACCAAAAAAAATCGTGAAGTTGAATAAATCAAAATACTATGGAAATAAGACAGACGCCCTGTTTCGGTCAAGGAGTTCACCGTGAATTGACCTTGAATACCAACGAAGGTGTATTCTACGCACGGAGCAAGGGAGGTAACTGGTAACTAAAAACTTCTCGCTGGTCTCCTCCAACTTGAAAAAACGCGGGAATTTTTTTTTTCCCATGATAAGAGTGACGCTCCTTACCCTTTTCTTGAAAGTTTTTTTTCTTGTCTACTCCATCATTCTATACCACATACCCCAAAAACAACTTCACGAAACTCCTTCCACTTTAAAACACTGGCTTTCGAGATACACGAATAGCGATATACGTGTAATGGTATACTACTGATAATAACACACTCTCTATATATCGGTGAGTTTATTCCCTTTACTGTAGTTTATGTCATCTATCTTAATCAATAACTAGCTTTCACAACAAAGCATTGCAGTTTCGAAGTATAATTCACTTTCGAAACGTATAAAAATCGTTTCATTATACGGGTAAAAAAATATTTTTCAAATATAATCCAAAAAAAAACAAAAAACTTTTAGTATGTTTGTCGGAAATACGACTCTACGTAATTTTGAGCGTGTTATGAGTTCAAAATCTCTCTCTCTCAGTTTAATAAGTTTCAGGCAATAACGTCAAATTATTACTTACAACAAAATAAATTTGATTGTACGATTTTGCGAAAATTTAATGGCTTCGATATCAGAGTTTCAATAGTTTCAACAATATCTTAAAAATTGACACACGAATCAGTAGCTTCAGGTGCAGTAGATTCAACACAGTATTCACCAAAAATTACCATAACCTCTTCCAACCTGAGCCAAAACCAACCTTTTTTAATTTTTTTTCATTGATTTGTGTTTATTTTATGTCAAAATGCCCTTTAAAAAAGAATTTTTTTTTTAAATTATTTGGGTCGATATCTTTACTGGGACCATTTGAGTTAGGTACCCTTACGCATACCTAAAGTCATAACTTGAACAAAACATAATTAAAACCATTAAAAACCGTTAAAAAATGAAGGTACACATGTGTACCTCTGGAACGAAGAGGATAAGCATTGCATTATTTAAACCAATTGTTTTTTAAAAACTTTATGTACTCATTGCAATAGCTTAAACAAGTCACTAAAAATTGATGTACGCATTGAAATAGTTTCGACAGTTCCTTAAAAATAATGTGATGAATGTGATTAATTAAATAATTGATCATATCGTTTGATGTCGATTGAACGAAAGTATTTGATTCATTAATAAATGGAAACACAACAGAATTCTTTCCGATCACAAGATCTGAAAATCACGTACGCGTTGGTAGACGTTTTACTAGACTTATTTTTATTAGATATCGTGGGGAAGAGTAAATGTATCCAAAAAGAATACGAGCAATTCAACATCAGAACGGAAACGCAAACTACATCAAAAATAATTGGAAGCCAGACAGTGACAGCAAATGGCTCTTTGAAAAACATTTTGAAAAGAGAGCGATCACGTCCCTGTTAAAGGCTCGAAACATTCTTGTCAGTAGAATTCGTTTTCGGGAAAAACAAAAACAACGCAATTCACATGAAAGGATAAACTAAGTCTCTAGGGTAGACTAGAAAAGCAAAAAAAAAAAAAGGCCGTGGAAAAATCTCACCAGTCACACATGCAATGACTGACAGAAGAGACACAGTTTAGATAGCGATATGCAATCTTTCTCGTGCAGTGGGACAAGAAAAACCACTTTGCGGCAAAAAAGTAGTTTATGCATTGAATCCAAAAACCATTAAAAGAAAAAAGATCAGTTATCGAAGCTAATAGATTCGAAATATTTCAAGAGTTTTTCGAGATACTTCGGTTTTTCGGAGCGTGACTTGCTTTCATATCAAAGGATTCGAAACATTAATCATCATTCAAAGATTAACTAACCAAAAACATTCCATTAACATCTACTTTCTGCGATATTTTTCTCTTACGCTTTGAAAAAACTGTAGTTTATATTTCATTTCTGGCAATAAACCTCGCATTCATACAAAACATTTTCTCAGCTCGTTTCTATTTTTTTGTCATTAAAAGTACCAATAATCATTGCAATAGTTGATGCTATATAAAGATTTCTTTCAATACATCTTTTACTGAACTACTGCGTTTCATTTTTTCTGCCGTTATCATAGCCATATTTAAATTTGTTCCTTCTATCCACTGGTGGTAACTTACAGCAAGAAATGCTAATGAATGTCAAAATAACAGCATGATCGAGAATAGTTGGCTCCCCCATTAGGCTGCTATTCGATTAGGACACCTGCTGGGAAATCTGATACGTGTAACGTCAACCAAGTTCTACCAAGAAGTTTACACAAGTTGATGAATATGCTTACATATCTACGTATTTACAACAAAACCACCTGGGGGTTATATTTCACTATTTCATCTACTCTATGACTTATTTTACCTTCAAATATTTTTGATTTGTTTTAATCATGCAATACTACCTCTTGCAGCCTACAAACTCACGGCTCGGTAGCAAGGGCGTAGCGGGGGGGGGGGGCTTGGGGGGTCTAGTCCGCCCCCGAAATGTGAGAAAATGACCGAAAAAAGGGAAAAAGATGGCAAAATCTATTGTTCTATCACTTTGGTTCCCCCCCCCCCCCCGAAATGAAAGTGGTCCCCCGAACGAAATTTCTGGCTACGCCCCTGCTTGGTAGGTCTGGGTCGGGAATTTAGCGAGAGCATAGTCATTCGAATCAGGCTTTGAACTGCAGGTTCCATTCTAATTAGTCCATGTGTACATAAAAAGATCATGGTGCGACAATAATGATAAAACGATTATGACGCGACAATAATGATCGAGATGATTAATCCTGCCGGTATTGAAGCATGAACACTATAATTTTCCTATTTTTTCCCAAAATTAAAAAAACCGCATTATTTTGTAATTTATCTTTTGTTTTTTTCATACTTTGAATCTTCGAGAATTTTTATTTTTAGCACTGCACAAACTTAGATTTTTTACAGTAAGTTTTGAATACTAATCACTTACAGCTTGTGGGTAATCAAAGAAATTCAAAAGTAAATTTCATACAACGATTATTGAAGTAAATTTCTCTTTGTAGTGGCAAAAATCAAATATTAAGAGAGAGAATTTCTTTGTTATGTGGGCGCTTATAAGGAGAAAATAATAATATTAAGAAAAATAAGAAGTGCTTAAGAGAAGAGAAATCCTCAGTCAAAAGTGGGAAGTAAAGAGGCGAAAAATAAACTCTAAACTGATCTCCAGGGTCTCTCGTCGCAGGTAGGAGAAATTAATAGAACAAGACAGACTAACACATGACTGCTAACCAATTCAGCCCACCATCTCTGGCGGCACCCACTAGGCCCTACACTAGGTTAAACGCTGTCAGAAGGTGTTAGAAGATGGAAGAGGGATATGATAGCCCACCGAAAGCATAATTTTCTGTTTCAGTTCACTCCATTCACCCACCAATGCTACCCACTGGTAAGCTATAATCAACTAGCTTCCTACAGTTTAAAAAGGGATGATTATGAAGCTCTTGGTAGAGATTTTGGCTGCCGTGAGTCAGCTAATCTTTCATATATGGTTATGAGGATTTAAATGGGTCTACGGATGAAAGCAACGAGTTTCCATAGAAAACTTTCTGACGCCGTTGATTGATTGTTATCATGGGGAAGGGAGTGTGAGATATAAAAGAATAAAAAGAATGATTGGGTGCTTAAAGAAAACTTATCAACAATTTCAATCAACGTTGCACCTTCGTTTAGTGGGTTCGGTGAATTTCACGGATCGAGTAAGACGATGGTTGGGTGCACGTATAACTGTTGATCGTGATGATTTTATCAACGTCACTTGCTTCAGTTGTGCTGTGTAATGGCTTGTTTGAAACACACATTGGGCCCTATATATCCTAGGACCTAGGTTATAGAGAGGTAAAAAAAAAGCAGGTTAACTATCAACTATTAGTGATGTCGATACATATAGGGTGCCCAAGTTATATTTTTGTTTCACGAAAGTTATTTTTAGACTTATAATAATGTCATATTGTTGATGCAAAATAATCAACATTTTCAAGATCTTTTTGACTCGGCGGATGGATTTCAAGTCACGTTGTTATGAAGAAAAACACTCATCTTCAGTCGTATGGGTATTTCACGAGAGTTTTAAAAGCCGGTGTGATTTACGTTAGGCGTTCAAAAATATAAAAGGTTCCACCAGTTATAAATTAATTTTGTGATAAAACAAGTGTACCCATTTCACTCTTACTTTTCTACTTCATTTTCACTCAGAATCACCTGCCTCTATAAACCAGTAACTAAGAAATTAATAATGAAGAGAGCTTTTGTTTTTGTTTTTTTTAAAACATCATGAATTCCAAATCATTTCTTGACAACTTCAGACGTGCTAGAAAAAATTTATTTTCAAGCAGTATCAGATTTCGTAAAACAAATGTGATCCTCGAGTCAATAAAATATTTCTCCCAAAAGGAAACAAAATTGGGATTAATTGAAAAAAATCTTGGACATTTTTAGACCTACATTTGCTATCTTGGTGAAAAATTAATTAAGCCACAAATTTTTTTTTTTAATATTAAAAATGAAAATGCGCATGTATGCAGAATTACTCAATAAGCTTGATACATGCATTGATTTTCTGAAGTATCGTAAAAAGATGCAGTAAAAAATGTGATACAATTAAAAATTAAAATTGATTCTAAAATTATGAAGTGTTTTATTACAGAACGGCTGAAAAATAAATTTTTTTTTCGGATCAGTGTCAGGAAACAATTTATATGGAATACTATGTTAGAGTTTTTAAATAAAATTGGCTGATTTTATACAGTTTTAGTACAAGATTCACTTTTAAATTTGTGTCTCGTTTCATTCTCTTTTAGTACGTACAGCGATCCAAAAATATGCACCATCAATATAAATTAATTTTGTGACGAAATTGTTTCATCCGTAGTGAATTATTCTTTTTCTTTAAAAAATGGCGCCTAATTTTTCGTTCTGATAATAATGTACTGTAGCAGATATCATAAATACAGTACGACTGCGATAGTAGTAACATGAAATTTTTCACCTTGAAAGGAAAGAGATGGTCGTATGATTAGAAAAATGTCTAAATTGATATGGAAGTTTAGGAAAAAAATTGTTTATGTAATTTATCACGAATATCCTTTAATTTGTATCTGAGACATGGTTCTTTTTTATCATTAGGTGAGAAAATTTTTTGGATTAGCCTTCGTATATTTCAGGTATATGTAGAAACAAAAAATATCTCAAATAATATTTTTTAACCCAATAACCTCGTGATATATCTCGCCCTTCAAGGGAAAGAGAAAAGATAGTCAATCGCTTAAAAAATCGAATTAATTTGAAGTAAACAAACAACTACAGCAAAATAAAAAAACATGACTTGTAACCACTAATAGGAGGCCTCAGTTGTGAATAACGCTTCTTTTATGTATTTTTTTACATCACCCGCGTAGCACATATACATTTCACGCCCAAAACTAAATTGATGGCCTTACAAAGAAAAGGTAGGTTTTCTCTCGAACGTTTCAAAACCATAGCACTTTTTTTTTCTTGACTTTCAGTTTTGCCTCGAACATTTGGTCAAAAACTTGATTTACATTTACAGCTACGTGAAACAGTACGGGATTGTAAGGGGGAAATAAGCTCAGAAACTTGTTTCCAGGTAAACACTTATGGTCGTAAATTTAAAATAAAATAAACAAAAAGAGCATAAAAGCTTATTCAGAGGTTCAATTGAAATAGTAGAAAAAGAGAAAATGAGGGAAAAGAACATGAAAGGGTGTGAAAAAAATGTTCCATCGTATTTATATACATATGCACGTATGTTGTCAAAAAAGCGGGTGCGCCTTCTGTAACCCAAATTTCAAGTGCACGCCCAATTATAGTATAGTATACTACAGTTGAACAACTTGCCGCATTTCCAACAAAATAAAAGCGTAATATTCATAAACAATAACGATGCATTTTAGTTTTTCTTTGCAAACAGCTGTTTTGAAGATTGCAATTCTTTTCCGGAATCATTTCATGGTACAGTAACTGGTTTTGAGTTCGAGTGTTTCTTAAATTTTTTTTTCCATATATTGCTTATAATCTCATTGTGACGTTTCATTCTAAAACATCATCACAAAAACAGCAAAAATATTAGTCATTTATTGTTGTTGTTGTTTTGAAGATCTATGTTACAGCTAATGCGTTAATCCGACCCAAGAGTTGATCCAGTGGTTCCAAAGCCGGTGTCGAGCCCTGAATAGACGAATAATACTGAATTATATTTCACGTCTTTGGATTCGTAGTCCGTAACAAGTTGCTATGTTGCAGTTAACCGTTTCTGACAATAAATTTGGATATTTTGGGACCGCCACGCTCACGAAAAGTTCCACTTGCCCCTAGGCACATAAAGATTGGGAACTGCATGAACAAGTTTAGATTATTGTATTTTGTACAGAAAAAAGAAGTCGGTTTTTACGCTCATTTGGTTTGGCAAAAAGATTAATGTTTTATAAATAGTCGTTGTGATGATGAAATAACTTATTGGGATGATTTGATTCTCAAAATATCTGTTGAAAAAGGATGTTTGTCACTATTAGTCCTACTTAAATTACGTGTTCTTAGGCACTTCTTTAAAAGCCTATTAAAAACATTTTCGTTACTATAATTCAATTGCGTATATGTTTACGTCATAGCGAATGTTCAAGCACGTAGAAATAAAGAAATAAGTCAAGTGAAAATAGCGCAAGAACAAACAAAAAGAATATTACAGTCAAGTTTCACGGATTGATGCTCTGCTAAACGATGAAAATAAATGAAGTGACCACTTGACCTCATGTAACTGTTGCTGATATTGAGAGGTTTTTCAAATCGACAACTTACTATCAGAAGAATAATTTTGAAAATTAAGCATACAAATATTTTCTCATTTGGAAATGGTAATGTAAATTTGATTATTTGTTTCTGGTGCTACAGTACATCGGTTATCGAAATTGACTGATTCGATATGGAACACGTGCAACTTCCATTTCTATCAAAACGGACCTCGATTGCATAGAACGACGTAATGAATTCTAAAGGATCTTGATGCCCTATTTTTTATCAACTAATTTTCTTTATAAGGATATTTTTGAAGTAAAGAAAATTCTAGTTTCTAACAATATCTCATAAAGAATACTGAAAAACGCAAGAATTTTACATAAAAGTTCTGTAGTAAATCATAGATTGCAATACAGTCAAACCACTTGTGAAAACTTTGGAGAATTTTATACGGGATAAAAGAAAATTGTCTCCTACAATGAAAATTATTCTTTATGTAAATAGCCTTTTAGCTATAACAACAATTTCATTTTACATCATTCATTCTATTCTAAATAAACTAGATGTATTTACGTTCATAGACTTTTAATAACTACAATTAGATACACCACAGTACTTTTGTCTCTCTAGCAATAACAGGCAAATGACAGACAGAACAATAAAAAGAATCGTAAAGAGCTTGGGAACGCATAAATGTACGACGAAACAAATGGTTTCGGTACAGTGGATACGATGGACAACACATTCGTCTCTCGTGATGTGGTTAGACCATTAGACAATGGCAGGAATGAGCTAGCGGTGATTTCAACAATTACGTCGTGATTTCAAACAGCGTTTTAATTGGTAGAAAGTAATTTTCCTTTTTGGGAGCTGATTACCTCATCCGGCAGTCCATACTTTCGAAATATATCTTTTTACCCCTTTCAGTAGAGAGACTAAGGTTTCAACTGTCACTACATTATTGTTCTCTGAGCTGAAACATGCTATATACAGCTCGCTTTCAGCTTCAAAGCAACTCATTTCAAAAAGAGAGAAAGCTCCATCGCAATTCAAGGTTGTATTCTAACAAAGCGCTCTCTATTCACGAGCTCTTATTCAGGAAGAAAATCCAGATCACCAATGAAAAGATACATGAAACTTGTCAAGGGCAAATTCAATGCATCAGCAATTTACTATTTACTGAGACTTGAAAGCAAGTCTTTACTAATCATTACACACCTCTAACCTCGGCTTAATCTGGCGACATCCACAATTGTTCCACTTACTTCTTCCTCTTTCAAAGGGTTGAAACTGCTTCCTCTAATGGATTTAATTTCGTGTTCACAGTAAAAGTGAAATTATCAGGTGAATAACGTGCAAGTGAAACGAAAATGACATTGTTTGGAGCTGAATTGAATTAACTTGAAAAAAAAAAAGCCATACATTTCAGGCAGGAAGAAAACGCGCTAACAATGAGGCAAACATAAAACGACACGTGAGAAGTTTGAAATGGCATCTACCGGTAGTGCACTGACCCTTACTGTTAAACTGATGAGATGACTGTAACCATTCGCTTTTTTTAGTGAAAAATAATTTATTTTGTTTCTTTAAACGAAAAAAAAAAAAAACAGACTGTGTGATGTTACAGAAGAAAAAAAATGTAACTATCCATTTTATTCTACCCTCTACCAATCCATATAAAGAGAGCGGCTCATATCTACTCTCTCTGTTCTGTAATGCGAAAGTGACTGATTAACGAGTAAAGTGTATTGCTCTAATATAATGCTGTATATCCATCTCAATTCATTAAAAATCGAAAATATGATGAAAAACACTACTAAGCATCATCAAGTCACGCGGATTACTGTTCAAGAATTTTTGCCGCAAACGTGTGTATTATAGTAAGACGATATGGAACTTACACGAATTAATGGATTTGAGATTTAGCAATAGCAAATACGAATTGCCACTCAATGCCAAGTCTAGATTGATCATCAAGCAAGCTAAACACGTGCTTAGGATATCAGGAGAAAAATGTTGCCACAATACATACTCGGAATAAAAAAAAAATTCTTCTTATATTTTAACTACCATTTACATCGTCAGCTACGTCGTCCTGATCTTCGTCGCTTCCATTTCACACACATTCGACACTTATAGATGATTCATGAGTACATATGAGAGATATCTATCTAGAGTCTAGAGCTCCAAAATCGTTCAATTGCTTAAAGAAGCTAGATTCAAGGAGTAAGGTTCCGGGACGAATCGTCAGGGAAGCTGCTAAACGAAGAAGCAAAAGAGGGAAAAACTACCCTGAAAAATATAGCGCGGGAGCCACAGAGAGAAGAAAAGAGAAACGCTCCCCCTGGGGTCTTTTTTCCTGATTATTATTATGATGAGTGTGGTGTTGTAAGGTGTGATGTGCTCGTTGTGTAGCACTTTTCTCTATCCTCCTTAATCAAAATAAATATGATTATTGTTTTGAAAGACGACTCATCAATGAGTACGTGTTCAGTTACTCGACCACGAAGAGGGAGGATCGTTACTGGCGCAGTCGGTAGGATTTAGAACTGAAAAAAAAATCGGGGGAACATTTTGAAGAATAACACTTATGAAGAAGGGCAAAATGGCCACAGCGTTCCTCCATTGTCAAGCTATGAGAAAGAGAAAGCATGGACTGCTGATGACGGGTGGTTCCTGAGAGCACCATTGCTCTGCAGTTGAAAGGTGAAGAGCATCATTGCTCCAGAGGCGTAGGTGGCGAGCATCATTGCTCCAGTGGCGTAGGTGGCGAGCATCAGCCCCAGTGGCGTAGGTGGCGAGCATCAGCTCCAGTGGCGTATTCAGCGAGCATCAGCTCCAGTGGCGTATTCAGCGAGCATCAGCTCCAGTGGCGTATTCAGCGAGCATCAGCTCCAGCGGCATAGTTGACGAGCATCATTGCTCCAGAGGCGTAGGTGGCGAGCATCAGCTCCAGCGACGTATTCAGCGAGCATCAGCTCCAGTGGCGTATTCAGTGAGCATCAGCTCCAGTGGCGTATTCAGTGAGCATCAGCTCCAGCAGCGTAGGTGGCGAGCATCAGCTCCAGTGGCATAGGTGGCGAGCATCAGCTCCAGTGGCGTATTGAGCGAGCATCAGCTCCAGTGGCGTATTCAGCGAGCATCAGCTCCAGCGGCATAGTTGACGAGCATCAGCTCCAGCGGCATAGTTGACGAGCATCATCTCTAGTGATATACGTGAGAGCATTATTGCCCTGTTGTGTGTCAAGTGAGAGCATCATTGTTCTGTTGTTTATCAAGTGAGAGCATCATTGCTCGGTTGTTTATCAAGTGAGAGCATCATTGCTCTGTTGTGTATCAAGTGAGAGCATCGTTGCTCTGTTGTTTATCAAGTGAGAGCATCATTGCTCTGTTGTTTATCAAGTGAGAGCATCATTGCTCTGTTGTGTGTTGAAACGGCGGTAATTACGCGAGTATTGATTTTTTTTTTTTTGGAAAGATACGTCAGTATTATTCGTTCAGAAAATGATTTTTTTTTTTTTTGAAACGTCAGTTTATTATTGAGAATGTGATTTTTTTTTTTTTTTTTTTGAACAGCAGTATTATCGCACATACTAATTTTTTTTTTACAATTATCTTCGAATGTACGATTTTATATATATATGTATATATATATTTTTTTTTTTGGGGGTTTGTTTGAAATACGTCAGTATTATTGTGCATATATCTATCTATATATTTTTTTTTTTCTCGAATGATTAGTCATTAGTATATGACGTAGACTAGGTGCGAACATTTATATAAGTGAAAAAAAAAACCGCTATACCAAGCAACATGGCATACCTCGGGCGTGCAAGGAGGGATGATTTGGTGGTTTTGGCAGAAGAGTTGGGTCTGGTGGTCAAGGACGGATCGAACATATTGGACTTGAGGAATAGCATCCTCAAATGTGACGGCTATGACGAGGAGTTCATCCGAGAGCAGTTAGCCGTCATCAAGGGAGACAGGGAAGCACGAGAAGAGCGTGACCTAGCTGAAGGGAGGATGCATGAAGAACGAGAACACCTCTTTCGAATGGAAAAACTCCGCCTGGAGATGGAAAGGACGAACGTGTCCACAAATGGACGACAGAATTTTACCTCATTCAGTACGGAACTGACGAGGCTTGTTCCAAAATTTGACGCCAAGGAGGATGATATCGCCTTATTTCTCATAATATTTGAACGCCAGGCGAATAGAATCGGGGTGGACAAAAGAAACTGGGTGTCAGCTTTGCTGACCTTATTGCCGTCAGACATAACCCAATTAATCGCCCGAGAATCGGAAGAGAAGTTTGATGATTATGAGTACATTAAGGAGATCCTCCTTAGAAAATTCAAATTAAGTGCGGAACATTTCCGGCAAAAATTCACCAAACATCAACGCAACCCGGCGAAATCATGGCGAGAATTTGTCTTCGAAATAGCGAATTTCTTCGAAGAGTGGATCCGGGGTCTGGACGTTGGTGACTTCGAGACACTGAAAAGCCTTGTCATTACTGACCAACTAAAACGACGAGTTCCCGGCGATATACGTGACCATTTCGTGGACGAATGGGCCTCTTTCATATCTCCGTCTATCCTAGCTGACAAGCTAGATGAATACGAAAGTGTGCGGTCAAACTTCAAGAAGTTGGGCTCGGGCAATGATAACGTGAAAGATGAAGCAGGCAAATATGGTAACATTAGAAGTTTTCCTCCTAAAGCACCGAATTCCAGGCCAGGACTCAAAACCGAAACACGTAGAACCTTTGTGAAGCCAACTTGCTATTCTTGTGGCTCGGTTGGGCACATATCGAGGGCTTGCAACAATAACGCGAAAGGGCATGCCGTTGTGAATGCACAGAGTCAATTAACGACGGTGGAACCAAGTGAAGCCTCGAATATTTTGACGGTGAAGGTTTCGGTTCCTGTGTCTTCTGCGAAGGTCACGGGGAAAATCGATGAACTTAAAATTGCACCCATCAAATGCGGAACGAAAAAATTTAAAGCGATTATTGATAATGGAGCTCAGATATCAGTTCTGAGAGAGGATTTGGTGCCTTCGAACTGCGACGGAGAAGGCACTATACGAATAATATCTGCGTTCGGGGAAACTGAGGTAGCGGCACAGAAAGTTATCCCGATGAGAATCGATGATGGTATGCACAGCGACATTCCTGTAACTTGTGCCGTGTCGAAGAAACTTGTTAACGACATGTTAATATGCTCAACTGCGTACGAGGCGCTGTCGGAAAGTGTGCAGCTCACTGGGTCCATTCGGCATACCGGAGACTCAACGATGTCGGTCGTACAACTCCTGGATTCGAACGTGGAAGGAGGGAACTGCATCCCTGATGCATCACAAGTCCCCGATAAAGGAGACAAGGACTTTATCGGTTTGCTAATTGGAGATGGCGATCTCGAGAAGGGCTGGGACTTCGTACGTCTGGGCCAAAGACCTTATGGCGTAAGGAATGGTGTTCTCACTCACTCCGAGAACGTAAACGGCGAAAATATCGTACAGGTTGTCGTTCCCACCTGCAAACGAATGGAAACGCTTCGGATGGCCCATGAAATACCTTTGGCAGCACATCTAGGGGAGCGCAAAACGAAACAACGCATGAAGTATTCGTCGTACTGGCCTACCATCAAAAAGGATGTTCAGAAGTTTCGTAGGAGTCGTCGAGAATGCCAAGTCAGACGCACCGTCACGTATAGAGATCGCCTACCCATCCAACCAATCGTGAGACCCGAAAACCCATTCGAGGTCTGCTGCGTTGACTACATTGGACCCTTAGAACCCAAGTCAAGCAGAGGCCATACATTGCCAGAGTACAACACGTGGGACTGATATTTGATCAGGACGTAGAATTTGGAGATGTGGACTACGCTCCTGTTCACATAAAAATGAAATCAGTCCAGGACATTCAGAACCACGTAATGGGGTTATCTAATAAGCTGGAAGTTCACAGCAACGGCAATTATTCGAAACCGAAAGAATTTTTAGACGTGTTCAGCAGTCGGGGAATGTATATATTAGGAAAGTACACGGAAAATGTTTGTAAATGTGAATGCATTTCAGTGCATATGTATTACTAATGTGTATTCAGTATGGTATTTTCATTGATCCCACGATGGTAATTGTTGATTTTGTGATTTTTTTTTTGTATGTGTGCTTGAACATGTTTTTCTTTGTTCATTTCTTTTCCTAAATGTGGTAAGCTCAGTTGTCTTGAAAAAAAAGATAGGCAATGAGCTCCCAAGGGGGGACGAGTAAGGTTCCGGGACGAATCGTCAGGGAAGCTGCTAAACGAAGAAGCAAAAGAGGGAAAAACTACCCTGAAAAATATAGCGCGGGAGCCACAGAGAGAAGAAAAGAGAAACGCTCCCCCTGGGGTCTTTTTTCCTGATTATTATTATGATGAGTGTGGTGTTGTAAGGTGTGATGTGCTCGTTGTGTAGCACTTTTCTCTATCCTCCTTAATCAAAATAAATATGATTATTGTTTTGAAAGACGACTCATCAATGAGTACGTGTTCAGTTACTCGACCACGAAGAGGGAGGATCGTTACTCAAGGGGTTTAAGAGGCTACGATCCAGCCATGTTCCTTTATGGTATAGTATTTTTAAGAAAAATTATATTTATTCACTGCGTTTAAAATATTTAATTATTATTTCTTAAACGAAAAGGACCTTATTTCACGACTACTCTATCCAATAATGTGTTCTTTCAGATAGCTACATGATTAAAAAATATATGTTAACATCGATAATTCAGTTTTTGTAGGATTTCACTTTTTCTTACACAGATAAATACAGCACTTGAAAGTTAAATCTTTAGTCTGCAGTTTCAACATGGGACAAATTATTTATCTATAAGGCCGGTCACCCACTGGAAGTTACAGCGAGCGAAAACAAGAATATATTCGAATAATCAGTGAAACACCTGCTGTATACAGAAAATAGTGTTTTGAATTGGTCATCAAGGTGTATATAACTACTGATGATAACTCGAATACTGTTTTCTTTGCAAAAACGCAGTGAATTACGTTGTGAGAGTTTTCGTTTTGATTTTTTTTCCAGTGTCGTATTTTTCATTTGTTCAAATGATAGGTTCACAAATCTAAATTTTTGTTAAAAAATAGAGAAAAGTTCAAGTTTTAGAGTTCGCGATCAAAGTTTTGAAATTTATCATGTTACACAATTTAACATAAGCATCTATCGTGAATATACCGAAAAGAGTGTTTCGCCCAAAAATGAACAATTTTCTGCTCTTCAGCGGACTTTTGTATGGTGTGAGTTACAATATAGACAATTTTTTATATCATTACCTTCTTTCTAGCTAAGATTAAATACAAAGCTCGATCGTGTAAAATATATTTTACACTAAGTTATTAAAAAAGTGCTAATAAATAAGTGTTGCGTCGATGTCAGCACAAATAAATTCCATTGCCCTCTGTGAATGAAAACTTCGTACTTTTACACACTATACGAAATTAGTCTATAAAATTGAATATTAAGACATTTCGATTGAATTCAATAGAATTTTTTAATGAGGTAGAGGCGCCGAAATGAAGAAAACATTGAGAGGGCTGAAGCTGCCATTTGTCCCATATATATACGGGCTCAAGCCCTTATGCAGGAGAGGGAGTAGAGCGTTGCATTGTATATTGATTATTGGGCCTCAGGCACCTTGTAAAATATATTGGGTTGCTCAAACAGCCTCAATATCCAGGTTCAGGCACCTAAGCAATGAGAACGTTTAGTGCAGTTGCTGATGAAACGCTTCGTTTATGTTTTGACTTCCGCACGTTATTAATGCATTACTGAAAAAAAAATGTTGCATCACTCCGTAAGATAATGTATTCAATTCATTAAACGGATTTTAATTAATGAAAATGATTTAAGTTAATTAATCAATTAATTAAAAAGGTTTAAATTTATAAATAGGAATTTAATTGATTAAATTGGTTTTTAATAATTTAATTAAAAACAAATTATTAGCTCGCAATTAAAAGGTAATTGGTTGTTTATTAATTATTAACTTATGAATGAGTAAGCTATTCCAGACCGGGCCGTAGACTCATAGAAATTTGATTCACCGGGCCGTGGTTCCAAAAAGGTTGAGAAACATTGCACTAGAACCTTTAAAGACGCTTACGCACACACGCCACTTGTTTTCACTTGTTGTAGCTTCCAGTGAACAACTAGCCTAAAAGAGTTACTTATCAGCACGTGTTTCATACCCTCTATTATCTCAACCCAAATTTATTTTGTTTAATACAATTGTAGCTCATCGAATGTTGAACGATGATAGCTGATTAGCGAGTTAAAACTTTTTTCTGAGACGTGCTGTTTTTGTTAGTTCAATTTTCGATTAACCATTATTTGCATTGAACGGTAAATGAACACTTATTACAATTACTGTGCTTGGAAATAAAAATATATTTAAAAACTGTGTTTCATGCCGTGAATGTTTTTTAGTTATGTCTATATCTTTACAAAAATATAATTGATTAATTACTTCTTTTAACTCGATTTAGAATAGTTATTTGACAGGATTAATCTGAACACTGCATATACTCGGCTTAATACATTATTATCTACACCAAAAACCAACAAGGTGAAAAAGTACAAGTCGGATTTTCTCACGTGTGAGAGAGTTGAATATTCCTCGGAGATTTTACTTTAACTAATATACACGCAACAAGAAACCTTAGGAGCGAAAACAAACTTGAAGCCTTGTGAGGACAAGGTTTTTTGTGTTTCGTCCCTATGAAGTTCCTACGTCCACGTCCCTACGTTAGAATATAAGGAGGGAAGCCATATCAGTATGACATTTCGGGATTGAGAAGCGATGTGTCACCACACAAGGGGAACACCGGATTCAAGCCCTTATTATTATTAATTCGGCAAGTAGGAGGAGCGATGGTCACAGCTTTCAGATAAGTCATCATAGACCGACAGTAACAGACAAGTCTTTCACGAATTCACTCAACCGAAAGATTGCCATGTCTAATGCCCTCAGATAGCTTCATGCCTTCGAGACATCAACTACTAAAAAGACTAGGAAATAAAAAAAAGAGTATAATAAACAAAATTCAATTCTTTACACACATCCAAAAAACAACGAAATTATTTCGACCTGAATTTAAAAAAAAAAAGTAATTTGCAGCCAGTCGAGCGTAAGATTGCAGAATATACGTTATAATGTACAACAATGTATCTTATAACAATCGGCTTCTTGATTTTGACAGTTCTAAATCTTTTAGCAATGTATTCATAGAAAGTTGTAAAAAAAAGTTCCCTCGTTTAATAAAATAATATTTACAATAATAAACAAAACAATAAGGAATATGCCGGTAGCTGATAGGCACAACAGATTCCGGACGGCGAGGAAAACATTATTAAATAAGTAATTAGTACCAGTACTTGTTACAATATTCATTTTATAATAAAAATTATAATTCTGAGATTATATTCAAGATCATCAACTTATTGTATCCAGTTGACTGAAATCAATCAATGGGACAATTACATTGGATATTACTTTAGAAACCGATAATACATATAAGTATTTCTGAACTGAAATACGAAACTTGGAGTTGTGCATACATGAAAACAAACTGTCTGTTTAGGATAATGTAAGAACACGTTGAACAACCGAATCAATATGCGTACGTTTCATGAATTAGTAAATATGCAAATTTTTGAGTATATGACCTAAAAATGTGGGAGCGAGTCGAAAAAAGTCAAACAATAAGGAGGACGAAACCGTGACCTGGATCACGGTTCGGTTATTCAACAGATTATTGTTATTTTATTTTTGTCAAGCTATTTCGCAGACGGAGTGATTTGAACGTGTATCAGAATTTTAAATAATTTTAACAATGAAAAACAAATGGAAGGATCAAGTTCAGCTCTATACATGTTGAAAGCATTAAAAACTATATAATAAAAACAGATTAAAAATAATATGACCTGCCATCATTGATACCACACGTATCCTTAGTTTGGAAAATTTAAATTAATATCTGTTAATGTTAATTTTTGGTATCGCCAAATAAAAGTGTTTGAAATGTTATATGAATTGCAGAAATTTTATTAGTCTCGATTCATTTCGTTTTTTAATTTTTTAAAATACAGTTTTATTTGAAGTTCTCATCCGACACCTATACATAATATTTTGTGTTAGTTAAATGGTCAACCACGATTCATTTTATGTAATCAAATGTAAACAAGCCGTTAATAGTTAGCCTACTTAAAAATGAACTGGTTTTGAATAGCAAAAACACTGGATCAAAGACCAAGTTTCTTTTTAAACTAAAGTTGCATTTAATTGGGGGATATTGAACCATTGTCCATAAATCGACACGAAAAAAATCCATAAATACAATACGTTATTTAAAAAAAAAAGTTAAAAGGACGACATTTGTCACAGAATTCTATTACAATTCGTAATAAAAGTTTTATGTATATAAACCAATTTTTCAATAATATTTTAGCATCAGATAACTACTGTATTAGTATATGATTAAGAGCAAAGCAAGCAAAGGAAAATGATAAATCTCACCAATTTGGTTCTTTTGCTTCTATAACCGTACTCGATTACAAAAACTACCCGCTTTCATGTCTCATTAGTTAATAGAAATCCAATAATATTGAAAAATTTAAACACTTTAGCAAAAGGTTATATTTCCCGTATTCTCAATCCAACAGGGGTAAAAACAATTTTTTTCATATCTTTGTCTCTGTTGATACTTGAAGTTACGCACTTGGATATCTAATTATTATTTTTTTTCTGCGTTTCTAACTCTTACAATGCTTCCACCTGTTTTTTCTTTCACTTGATGCTTTGAGTACCAAAAAGTGACATCGCAGCAGCGAAAAGGGAGAAAAAAAAGTAGAGATTGCAAATAGTGATAGACGCAACAAACCCCACCCACAATGGTAAATGTAAATTACCAGAGAGAAGAACGTTGTTTTTAAATCGAATGATGGAAAGAAATTCAATCACACCTACAAATCAATCAAATGTTCATAAAATCGTGGGAGAGTTACGAGTACTTTGGTAATAAAACTCTAGAAGGCGAGACATGTAAAAAAAATAAATGAAAATGGTCTAGGTTAACGACTCGTGAGTCATCTTATCCTTTTTATACAGTACGTCCATATCGCCTCACTTTTTTTAGTGTCCATTAAAGATGTTCGTTTTAGGAAGACGTTCATTAAAGGAAGATGACAGTCACAGACATTCTCCCCCTTCAACACTCACGTAAGAACCCCTTTCTTACCAGATGTTGACATTTTTTTTAAATCTCTTTCACTTCTTTGTCAATAACTGAAGGGGCCTCATATGGAGATTGTATTGTAAAGGTACCTAGGGGTTCTTTTATTTCTTACCTGAGAGATGCTATAGAAATCGAGAAGAGAAAGCACGGGGCCCATACGAGGGCTCTCTCTTCTATCACCTTTATGACAATAATGCTTGAGGGAAGATGAAAATAACCGTAACGGTTACCTATTATGAACCAGGAACAGTGAAGGTAAGGTGGCCTCATCCACAACCAGCAGAGGTTACCTAGAATTGGGGCATCGCTAGAACACCGACATTATGGGAAAACGATAAGTTCAGATCCGATTTTCACTGGCATATCACTGATACAACTCGAGCGTGAACTGAATGATTCCAGTTACAGCAACATCCCCTTTTTCTCGCTAGATTTCTATCCAGTATAATAGGTTTTATTGTTTTTTATTCCCTTTTTTTCTCAGGTAATCGAACTTTTGTACTGGCCAGACGAATAAAATAATGATTGCATTTAATTTCATCCCCGTTCGTGCTCCAATAACTTGACGAGCAATAAATAACTCAAACTTTCAGCGTAGAGTGACCATGTAACCATGGCATTTCATGAATGAAATGTGAAATAGGCCCTTTTAATGCGTTCTGAAATAAAATCAAAATTGTCCATTATTAATTATTTTATTCGATTTTTTGTCCAGTTAAAAAATTAGTTTAAAAAGTGAAACTGAACATACCTCTGTTTTCCATCATAAGTGCACCAGGATTCATAAACCTGTGCTCAGATGGCAAAATGTAATGTCACTTTTTCAAAATTTCACGAGAGCAAATTTGTAAAAAATACTTCGCAAAAATGTGATACTGTGGCTTTTTGACTTATTGCAATTTGCCTCTGTTGGTTCCTCATAAACCAAAAGAGATGGACGAAATTTTGTCACCTTCCAAAATTTTGACGAACGAGGCACAAGAATGCGAACAACTCAATTTTTTGGAAAAGTGACTTGTGACATTTTGCCATCTGATCACAGAAATAATCTATTACCTTCATCCAATTTCAGAAACTGGAGATTATGTCTATGCTTGAATCATAATTTCAATTAATGGTAAAAAAATTACTCAACGCCTATTAGTTACCATTATAATTTTCAAATTCTAGGTTTACTTACGTGTCTGGGCTTAGAGGAGAATTATATATCTCCTCTAAGGTCTGGAGCAATTGGGAAGACTTTTGAGTTTTAAACTATGATCATGGCCATTATATAGATCGTGGTCTACAATTTGATTCGTCAACTATATATCTATACAAATGTACAATGTGTGATACACAGGGCGTCCATAACTAAAAGACACTATTTTAAAGTAGCCTACAGGCGAAACCAATCATCAGAAAATTGTGAAATTTTGTAGAGGACTTCATGAAGTGATGGGAATTTGTTTCAGGGGGGAAAAATGAGTTGCTCATGTCGCCACCAGATGGCATTTTATTAAGAAATGGCACATTTAGGCAAACGTTTATAATTTTAAGTATTGTTAAACACTTTTCCAATTGTTACTGCAACAAAACATGATCCACATGATGGCCATCATTCCCAGATACCATGTGAAATCGCAAGATGGCAGGTTCCACAACTGACTGAAGTGTGTGCGGGGAAATGTTCAGCACGTGGCGTGAAATGTGAAATGCTGCCTTTAAGGTCAGGTAAAGTTCTTGAATTGTCACGACTTACCAGACGTTTCAAATGCCCACAAAGCCAAAAATCGTATGGATTAAGGTCCGGGGATCGGGGAGGCCATAGATTAGGGAAGTGCCGGCTGATGACACGTTCTTCTTTAAAATATGTTTTCAGAACGTTCTTAACACACACTGCAATGTGTGGAGGAGCTCCATCTTGCATAAAGATTGTGTCTGCAAGGCAGTGACGTGCTTGCAGAGCCGAAACAATTTCGTTCTGTAACAGCAATGCATATCGCCTCCCGGTGATCGAACATGTCACTGGACCTGTAGAACGTAACTCCTCGTAGAAGTAGGGACCTAGAATAAATGATGCAGTAAATCCACACTATGCCGTCACTTTTAGTGAATGCAACGGAACCTCTAAGCTAGCGTGCGGACTTTCTGGTTACTAAATTCGGCAGTTGTGAGTATTGACTGCATCATCCAAGTGAAAATGCGCTTCGTCTGTCCTGAGGATATTCCAAGGACATTCTGAGTCGACCTCAACGCGAGCTAGAAACTGCAGTGAGAACCAGAGTCGAGCGTCATAATCATGTAGAAGCAACAGCTGCACAAGTGAAAGTTTGTGCGAATAATATCGGGGGATATTCCGCATGATCATATGGACAGTTGAACGTGGCCTATCCAACGCCTGTTCTACACGCCTGACACTACCACGACAATTTGAAGCTCCGTCCTCTTCCACCCGAAGCGAAACCTCCTGTATTGCGTCTATAGAAACGGGTTTTCTTCCACTTTCAGGATAAACAGCCAACGATCCTGTGGTTTCAAATTTCGTTATCATACTCCGAAAGTTTTTAACATTCATTGGACCTTTTCGAATCCTCTCCGAAGTCCGATATTTCCGTAGAGCAGTTACTGCGGAATTGCTGTTTTGGTAAAACAATTTGACCAAGAAAGCGCGATGTCTTATCGTCATTGTGAGCAACAAACACATTGAGAAACGAGGTCTCCGCGAATGTTTCTAGGTTTTATAACAGCTACTGCGTGACATCACATAAATTTGCATGTTTACTACAGGTATTCAAAGTGAAACGCCCTCTTGTGATGACATGTGCAACTAATTTTTTTCTCCCAGAAACAAATTCCCATCACTTCATGAAGTCCTCCACAAAATTTCACACTTTTCTGATGATTGGTTTAGCCTGTAGGCCACTTTAAAATAGGGTCTTTTAGTTATGTACGCCCTGTACAATCGGCTTGCAGCTTAAGACTGAAATAATTAGCAACACATGCACATGTAAGATCAAATAAGGGAAGCCACGAAAATGAAGTGCAAAATAAAATAATCCATCCAAACCTTTCTTTTTCCTTGAGAATTACTATTTACAGGGGGGGGGGGTGCAAAAAGTCCGTAGAAACTTTAAAAATGAAGAAAAACCGGAAAAATAACCGAAATAAAAAACGGTTTGCTGGGTTAGCATCGCTGGGTCAAGGGAATTTTTTTAAGATAGGAGAAACTCCTAAAAACAGCCGATAGGTGGCGCTTGTACGAGCTACTTCGGTGGAAATATGCAAATGAGACGGTTATAAGATTTTGCGCTCCTAATCCACAATCAGTTCACCATCGTAAACCGTGTATTTGGAACCTGCTGCACTCTGTCGTTGCTGGATTTGTGACTCGCCTGCAATGTGCTATTCCCTGTGGTGGTCATGTGGAACACATACCGCTGTAATAAACGATTTGGAGGCATTCTGTTCGTTATTTGCGTATTTTTTCTTTGACTCGTGTACGTCAGTGCCACCTATCGGCTGTTTTTTAGTTACTTTTTTCCTATCCTAAAAAAATTCCCGTGACCTAGCGATGCTACCCTGCAAATCGTTTTTTATTTCGGTAATTTTTCCGGCTTTTATGAATTTTCTACGGACTTTTTGTCCACCTTGTATTTGAAAACCTTCTTACCATACCTTTTTATCATTGTACTAATCTCATATATTGTACTAATTTCTTCTTCATAAATGTATATAGAATTTTTTGTTGTTCGATTCCATGAATTAATGAATTAGTGATGAACTACATACACATTGATAAATAACGTATGTTCATGGGCAAAATAAGAACAGAGATTTAAAAGCGAAGTTAATATTATGTACGATGAGTAATTTCCTTCACAACTTACAAAATCAGAACTGCAAATGTCAATCAATGGCTTATTCACTTAATTGAAAACAAAGTGAATCAGAAATATGTATATAGTAAAATGTGGTAAACAAACGTGCTGCAAACATACTGCATACAAGAGAAGAAGTGAATGCAAACATAACGAACAAAATTTGAATATGATAAATAAAAACTTGAGTATACACTACTTTTTAAACAGGTTGCCAAAAAAATTTAGTTACCAAAAAATAAGACAAATTGTGGACGGGATATCTTACGCGTTTAGAGTGCAATAGTGCAATTTTCCAATAGTCCAAAAAAAATCCCTACTCTCACACATACATTTTATTTAACCAAATTATTATTTAGACATTTCGCCAAAATTACTGGACATGCCTTACCATAAAACGTACATGTACGTCATTCATCGTAAGTTTTAATGATCTTAACAATCAGATGTTATTGACTTCAACTCAAGTACACAATTTTCTTCACTTAAAGAAAAAACTGTTTGAAGAAATTTATTTCATACGAAATACTGCGCAGTTTAATTACCAGTACTACTTGCTAAGTTTTTTCAAAACTTCCATCAGTTTAGTTATGTAACAAAGCACATTGTATCATTTAAAATAGAGACTGAAATGATGAAAATAGGCAGCTCCATCTTGTCTTATAAAGGCCTTACTTTAAGATGATAAAAATATACATTATTCGTTGTCTTTTCATATGAAAGAAATTAAATAAAAAAAATATTTACCCTCTCTACTCAAACATAAGCCATTGATCATGCACGCAAAAATGGAAATGACTTTATTGCGTGACTTCGATAGATACTTCGTTTCCGGCTCGACCCTGCGTCGATTTTCGATTTCCATCGAGATATTGTTAATACTTTGGTCTGTTCTGAATCAATGAAGATGAAAAATCTAGTACTAATATTATAATTGGAGTTAATTAGTGAATAAAAAAAAACAAAAATATGTACGTGCCGGACTCGTGAATATGAATGCCGGACTCGTGATGCGAGGATCCGGGTTCGAACCCCACAGTGGTGGTCGGCTGAAGTTGGTTTTCTGTGGTTCCCAACTTCAAGGCGCAAATGCGAGCCGATCTCCCCGTTAAAAAGTCTCGCCACAGAGAGCAACAGTCCTACAACGATAAATCATTCAACCATAACACTTCACTCATAGTTAGAAAAACTGGGGGCAGATGACAGCACTACACATAACAAGCATTACACCGAAACAAACTTTACGTCAGGTTGCACTACACGTACACTCACATTCCCGCATGTACCGGTTCGTTGGGGGGTTCCGCGGGGGGGGTGGGGTTGCATGTGTGGTGTAGCAGTGGTAGGTAGGGACTCCAAAAAATGGCTCGGGGATCCATGATGTTCTTAAGTCAGCCACCTCGTTGGGCAATTTGCCTGTTGTGGCGTTGTATTTGTATTTGTATTTGTATTTGTACGTTGGATGAATTTATAAATATGTCATTCTCAAATTTTATTGTAAAATAAATGAAGCAGTTAAAATAAGCAGCCCCTTTAGTGTCGAAAAACTGTTCTTCTATCGAGGCATCAAAAAGTGAGGTCGCCAGCTTGAATAATTTCAATCCACCTCATTAATTTGTATTGTCACCCATTCGTTTGAAAGCGCATTCGTTGCATTTATTCAAAAATTAAAATAAAATCTAGAGCTCCATAGTTAATTTAAAAATTAGCTTCAAGTTAATTTTAAAAATAATGAAAAACGTTATGCAATGCATCTTTAGCACGTAAATAAATTATTTTCTAAACTCGTTTTCAGTTCCAATACCTTGTTTTTCTGCTTGCGTGTGTCGGCTGCGACTATATAGGTCGTATTTATACTTTTTCGAAGCTTTTAACACACACATTTGTATAAGATACTTGAAACAAATTAGGATTATAGAATTTATCAGTAATACTGGGGGTAGTATATTTTTTCATTCGTGATAAAAACTTTGTTATATTTTTCTGTTGATTATGTTAAAAGAGGAATCGAGTGGACAAAATCGTACAAAAACTATTTTGGTCACATTTAATGGCTAAAAATCTCTGAAATTTAAAACATAAGACTCTGGTAGACATTTTTATTTCTTTTACATTGTTCGTGGAAGACCACCCTAGTCAATGATATTTGCATGCAATGATGAGCGTTTGAGAGGGAGAAATAAGGTAAAAAAATGACCAGTCTACTTTTTTAAAAAATAAAAAATATTCTTCTGGCTACTTGTTTCAGACTCGTTGGGAGAAAGCTTAGTCACGACATAATATCGGATAAATACGACTCACGATGTAATAGGTAGCGCCCGAAGGTGAATAAGATCGAGTTCCGAAACAGCTCAAAGGCTTTTTTCGTCATACATTATAAGGAAGCTTAACTGTAGAGATGTAGAGACTGGAAAAGTAAGAGAAAAATCTAGAAATGCTACGCGTTACTACGCTACCTATAAGCAACAACGAAGAGGTAGTCAAGGAATCCAGCAGAAGCAGTGGGGCATCGTTAGTTCGACACACTGGAGGGCTTTATCTTGAGGAAACATTCGTGAAAGGAAGAGAGCCTTCAAACATCTAATTAAACTTAGGAAGGAATGTCCAAAGATATCCAGAGGGAATCGGTGATGATTTTTGTTTGGCTGACTGGCCGTTAATCGTTGAGGATTCCAACCTGCGGTATTCGAATATTGGTAAAAAAAGATGACGAATCAACGACTAAAATGTGATGAATTGTCGGTTTTTCGTTTCTTGTTTGGAGACAGTCGCATCAGCAGAATTTGGCAATGTTGATGTCCACATATCTTTTTATGAACGCGTGGCGTGTATAATAGCAAGGTCATTGTAGGGATTCGTCACTTCCATTTCGTGGCGTGTCACCGGATTTGTTCCAAAAGAATAAGAATCTTTTCATAGAAATTGCCCTTTAGAGTAATGGTTGAACGCTTTCTGCGTGTATACATAACACGCCTCCAGCAAGAAATTATGCGCTATCTAAACCTTTTTCTTAGGTGTTTGGGATCTTTGTAATTCCATTCCGTCTTGTAATCTGAAGACCAAGAACCAACGATGCAGTGAAGAGAAGCGAATCGTCGCATGAGACATGTAAAATTTGGCAACAGATATCAAGCTTATAGTCGCATATAATAGCATTCTATTATTCAAATTACTCTTTAAACTGCCTATTCGTACGATTGTGTGGGTTTCAAAATCGTGCCTTTAGTGGAATATTTTTAAAATAATCTTGCATAAATATATGAAGCTAGAAATATTTTCTAATCGCATATAAATTTCATTTTTCAGAGTCTTCTGTCGTACCTTGACCGATAAAAATAATTTATTTCGTTTATTTCCGAAAAGTCAAATACCATAATTATCTTTCGGCATGATGTTCTTTCAACAAAACGAAACTATAACATACGAGCAAAAATTTTCAAAACTTTTCTGGTGATATGAATGAAAATCTGAGTTATATAATTATGTATTAATAACCCAAACCTGAAAAATAGTTAGCATTTGAAAAATGTAAGCGGAATGTAGTGTAGTATCATAAAGTTTTTGATGTTCATTCATTTTAACGATACTTGAGGATTTTGTTTTTTATTTCTAATTTTTGCAATTTTTGTTTGCACTAATGCTATCTCAAGATATTTGATGTTTCGTATATTTTTGTTGATCATCGGGGAAAGAAAAGTAGGTTTTTTCTCTCTCTCTATCTTAAACAATAATCAGAAAAAGCTCTACTTTGTGACAGTATATGGTATTCCCTTGAAGACGATCCACAAATCGGATTCTTCATATTTTGTTTAAGTTTTTTTTTACTATTTTTAGTTTTCTTGGTTTTTTTTTTGTTTATTTATATATGTATCGATTTTTTTTTTCAAGGTAAAGTTTTGATGTATTGATTTTTCTCATTCATCATTTACGCAACATCAGATAAGTGATGATGTAAAAAAAAATTGAGAGCTTGCTGAATTGGGGCACGTCCATTCCGTAGAATATACGCTTGCGGTCACTTACACCATTGGGTCAATAGCTGTATGAAGCGAATGGGATAGAGAAGGGGGAAACAGATGATACAGTGCATCAATCGATGAAGCATTCACTTATTGACTTACTAAAACACGCACAAACGTTTTCAAATAGCACAAACTAGGTGCGGCAATATCTGCTCAACAAGAAGAATCGAGTCCTCGTAAGTCACCTATGGCTATAGGATTTTGCGTTCTCACGCAACTTCTGCAGCGAAACAGTCGTCTATCTTTATTTTTCATTCAACCTCATAATGGCTATTATCTTCCATTTTAATGAATGCAGAGGAAGAACTACGCTTGCTAAAGATGAATTAGCTATTGTTTCAATCAGCGTTTCGTATACACGCATACGAATAATACATAGAAGACCTGGTTACGACCGTAAGTTTTCGTGTCGATAGTCTATCAAGCGGGATAGAACAATCAAGATTTATCTCATTTTTCGATGAGGGGAAACACTCAATCAACTTGAAGTTCAGTGAAGTAAATATGCACTCAAACGGAAAAAAAATTATATTACTCAAACAAAGAAATGAAATGACATAATTAATACTAATGTTTGACAGATAGATTGACACCTATGTATCTAACACAAGTTCTTGATATTTAACTTTTAGAAATAGGCTTGTTATTTAAATAACGTATAACTTGAAATTCGATGATAATTTTAAAATTTTTGATTAACATTTCAACTAGATTTTTCCCCTTCATTAATATTTTGATGTTGACTCTATAATGCAGATGACTCATTTGCTACAAGTTCTGGTGCATTTTGATGCATTAGATGTTTAAGTCACCCGATCACTTATTATTCTAAGTGAAAAAAAAAATCATACTACTATCGTAAGTATAAAACTCCTTCTCAGAACTTGCTAGAACATTTCTTGACCAGTAAAGTACTACTTTCACTCATGGAATAGAGATGGCTCCAAGATGACCATATAAGAATACGCTCACCATAAAAGTTCTCAAAGAAAATTTTTCACCTTTTTATTTACACTTCCATATTAATTTTATCGCCCCGCCTATGGTTTAGTATAGGATCCTATGGTTTGGCTTGAGTAAGGGAACAATGAGAAAAAAATTTTGAAGACAAGATGATTGGGGGCGGTGGAACAAAAATGTTTGGGAAACACTATGAACTAAAATAACAATATATTTTATAAAGAGTTTCGTTTTTCGAAATTTAGAGTAGTCTCCAAACACTTACAGGTTCTATGGATCCTCTCGTTTCGGAAGAAATTTTCTCAGTGCCCCGTAGTGGCCGTAGTGAAAGGAAGGAGGATGGTCCGCCTCCCCTCCCAAAATGTTAGAAAATGATGTTTATGGAATAACATGGTTATTCCACATTGTACTGTATTTTTCGTGTATTTGCCTTATTCGTTGGTTGACTTCTTAATAACATGGTTAAGTTCACTCTGTCACTTTGGTCCTCCTCCTAAAGAAATTTTTGGCAACGGCCCTGGTTCCCCCCCCCCCCCAAAGCAAGAAGAATAGGATCCTATATTCAGGGCTGCAACTACATACTTGGACAACCGGGGGAAATGCTCATTTTGGCACCCCGTGTAATGTAAAAGGAATCCGCGAAAGGGTGAATTCGGTGTCCCCCCCCCCGGTCCAGCTGACACGTCTGCTCCCCCGCCCCTTCGCTTGTTGCAGCCCTGCCTATTATCTGTACTTGCTATTCCACGCCAACCGAGGGATGATATCGCCCACTTTGGGCACTGATTTAGAGGATAATATTTTTTTTCCTTTTTCACATATTTATTTTCGACCGCTTTTCAAGGGACATTTCTCAAACAGAGCAACTTGCCTTTTACGTAGACGAAAACGTAAGAGATAATCAAGTCCCACTAAATGCAAACGATCTTAGAGTAGGTACTAGACTAGGTTCCATGAGAATATTATAACCCAGATAAAATTATTTATATCTTGAAGTGGCAACACTTGGAAAATTGTCGCGGTCTCACAAAAAGTTTTCCTCAGAGATCCTGAAGTGCTTCCTCTTTAAGGAACCCAAAGACGTACTTGTCGAGAACATTGGACACAAATAGTTTATTTATTGGCCACATGGTAAGTGAGATAAGTGAAGCCACAAATGGGCAGATGGTAAGTGCACATGGCGAGCCAGCTGAAGAAGATGGCACTAAATAATAATTGATATGTATCAACTACTATCATACGCGAAAAGTAACAAAAACTCGAGAAGCTACTGTACACATAACATCATAATTCCAATCAGAGGCGCCGACATGAAGAAAACATGGTGTGGGGGGGGGGGGAGAACTGAAAGTTGCTGGTAAAATAAATTGTAACATTTTCTAAGTTTATTCGATTATCGGTAAGTATATTTATCGATTTTTTTTCTTTTCTTTTTGAGTCCTACAGAAACAATTCCTCGTGTTCCACACAGTATGTATGTTTATTTACCGATATGTTATTAATGAATTTTTAAGTATAAATTCTTTTTCTAGGTTTCTTATATTCTGTAAAATGACGTTTACCCGGATAATGATGATGAAAACGTCACTTTTCCGTCACTCAATATTTTGAATTTAGGTAATTAAAATGACACGTGAAACAAACGCACCAACATGGATAAAACATTGAAGGGAACTGAAAGTTGCCAGTCGTCCCGCATATACGGGACTCAAGTTCGTACGCAGGAGAGGGAGGGTGCGTTGCATCGTTTTTTCAGAAATTATTGGGGGAGGGAGTCCTCAGCCCTCTTACAAAATGGGCTCAAATGACCTCAGACCCTAGGTTTCGACGCCTATGATTCCAATATCAAACACACGATAATTATGATAAATTAATACAACTTCAAGACATCTGTAATGGTTTCTTAATCTCTTTTTGTTAGACTAAAACCAAAATTCCTAACAAGTAGTAGAAATGTAGAAATCATAGGACGTATTGTGAAAACAAATTGTACGATTGTTTTTAACAAATTGTACAATTGCTTTTAACAAATTGTACAATTGCTTTTAACAAATTGTACAATTGCTTTTAACAAATTGTACAATTGCTTTTAACAAATTGTACAATTGCTTTTAACAAATTGTACAATTGCTTTTAACAAATTGTACAATTGCTTTTAACAAATTGTACAATTGCTTTTAACAAATTGAATAATTGTTTTTAACTTTATAATAAGTTTTATGATCAAAACACACGATGGACAAATTTATAGACCGAAAATACACATGAAAAATAAATTTTCACAACATAAACATCTGCAGCTTATTCGATTCCAAATCGATTATTTCGCAAGTTAATTATGCACAGAAGCGACTTTTATCCAGATCTTTCTAGAATTTATTGTAAACTTATAGATTTCCTGGAACCTGGAAGATTTCATGACCGAAAATTTGATTACTCAATTTTGTGTTTTATAGCTGTTTCAATTTTTCATTTATAAACTCATAATAGTTCGAACTGAATTTGGAATATAGTACTACTGTAACTAGAAATCAACAATTGCACGCGCTTGAAAACTCTAAAATTCCGATACTCACCGTGGACTTGCTGTCAAATTCAGGACATCATTTCCGCATTAGTTGTTTTTCCCGCGTGAACGTGATCACAGCTTTTAGATCACTAAAATCTCTCTAATGGTTAAATAATCCAAATTTTCCCGCTTTTCACAAAACACAATATAGAAAAATGCTATTCTAGTCTTTTCTTCGAATTATATACAGTATTTCAAAACCATCACAACTTTTTAAAATATTAGGTACGTCACATTTCTCGGCAACACGATTACAAACACCGTGATTGTCTTCTCGTCTCAGGGTTGCAACACAACTTACTCAGGTGCATTACGCCAAATTCGGACAACAAAAACGATTCGCGCCAAAAAAAGTTATCATGATAACGCCATGCTTGGTTAATCATTAATATAAGACTCCTGAGAATACAATAAATATACCCAAATATCACAGAATAATGCCGTGAAAATAATTCAAAATTATTTTTATTTTTTCACCCACATATTTCAGAACAGACATTTATTTTATTTTTTCAATAACTCGAATGCAAATTAATCTCGATACTTGAAGATTATCAACGACAATCGAGCATAACGGTTTTTAGTGACACGCTAGACTATGTTATCGGAATATATAACTGAGACGCATGAGATGTTTAATAAACCGGCGATTAAATTAATTTGATTTTCCGACCTAGAAAACTTCCAATTTATTTCATGTGAGAATAAAATATTTTAAATAACTCGGATTCGATTTTTTACCGATATTTTTAAGTTAACCCCCCATAAAAACGTATTGAAAAAAATTTTTTTTGCAAAAAACGAATGTGAATTGGTGCTATTAGAATATTTTTAGTTGAAACAATACATCAACACACAGCAATTTAATTAATTAGGGAGGATTTTTGAATTAGCTAAAATGATTTATTCGGGGTTAAATATACAGTTTGCCTCGTGAATGTTATCTATAAACAGATAAAATCTAGCTTAGCAAAGTTGAATAGTTTTTATTTATTTCCAATTTCCTCAATTTTTTTGCGATTTTATAAATCTCTGAACTCTCTCGTAAAATTGCAGCAGTTGTCAAAAAATGATACCGACAGGAAATCAACTCTTTCTAGTAAAAAATGTTTTGTACCTATGCAGTCGTATTTGTGTTGAAATAACACTAATAGATGCACTTTCTAAAATACCAAAAAAAAAAAAATTGAGAAAAGAAATTGGTACAAAATGGGTTTATGCCCATTAATGTATTTGCCATGTATATACAAATATACACAGGACCATAGAGGAGTTGAGAAACGCCAGTTCTTTTTAAGGACGTGCTTTTCGTAAAAAGTAATGCTTTTGCGTACTAAATAAATTGAAGACAATCAATCTATAGTTTGTTTTTCAATGATATTAAAATTATCATAAAAACACTATTTCGAAGCTTAGTAAGATGAAACAAGTCAACAGTGCTTTGAACGTACAAAATAATTTAGTCTTAAATTCGAATACGCAATAATTTATTCGTGTAGCATTTCTTTTGGAGCCACTGCAGGGATCGTTTGCCAAAGTTGGCGATCGTATATAACAGGTAGTTGAGATCGCGGTTGTTATGTTTTATATATGATGGACGGCGCCTCGAGTATATACCTTCTACTTTTGCTGAGCTCACTACGTGTCATCATGGAAAACCCGTTTTGAAAAGTGCACGCGGTACTTCAGAGCTCTTTTCTCTCGTATCTATTTCTACGGTGGTTTGTCTGTTCTCGTTCAAATTCGATTCAGCTTTAAACCAATACATTATAACGGTCATTCAAAATTTACATAATCAGTTCCCGTGATTGTAAAAATTAAAAGCATCGTTTCTCGCAGCTTCAACGTCAGTCAGAAATCTTTCGAGCATATCTGAGCCAGATATCAGAAAATGTTCACTGTATTCTTTATATAAATGTCATATAGTAGAAACTTGCTACAACGATACTTACAGGCACCGGAACAACGGGGACTGAAATAGCTTCAGCCCCCCCCCCCCCCCGAATTTAAAACTAAATTATTTTGCACGCTCAAAGCACGTAATTTTTTAAGAATTTTTCCAAGCGTGTCATCATGGCGCGCATCAGCGTTCAAACTTTACAATTTGAAACAACCAATTGAATTTTATAAATCAACTTATTAATTAGGATTTTTAGTTGTGAATAAATACTTTCAATGCATTTTATGGTGGGGCTAAAAACGCCAATTCCGAAGAGATGCCGACAACAGCATAAATATGGTGGTGACTGATGACAATGCTACCTCTCGATATAACGACAAATCCTCTACAACGATATATTTTCTTGGTCCGTCGAGTATAGTTATATCGAGGTTTCACTGTATTTACGTTGGAAATTTTTTGCATTCTTTTAGAAGAGATGATGAAATAATGTGTGTGAAATTGAAAAAAATCTGCACATTTGTGAAAAATCTGCACATGCGTGAAATCTTCACGATTTCTTCTTTTTGAAAAGACATTAACCGTGAAATTAAAAGTATATACGCAGCGGAGTGCATCTTTAATTATTAAATTATATTTTTTGATTTTTCTCTGGTTTTCCCTCAAGTTCAAATCTAAAACATGAAAGAGAGACAAACTATTCGAGTTCTTCGCGGTAAAAGCATATGCATTAGGCAGCTGAAATGCGGCCTCATGATTTGCTCGTAATCTGGGCCATGGGAAAATGTGTCTTCATAATTCTTCAGTTTTTGTCGGAGGCACGTATTTGTAATCGAGTGCATTTCTTTTTCTTTCCTTGATGCAGGAGTTTGATAATTTGTCACGAAATTCAAACAAAAAATTTTTAAAAATGCATGAATAAATACGGAAGGTAATGGTAGTTTTTGGAGCTCCGGAATATAAAGTTTCTAAATGAAAGCGAGACGTTTAAAAACCGTACAGAAACTAATTGATATTTTCTGTAGTTTTTGAAACTTGTTATAAATTGAACTCAAGAATAAACTATGTAAACTTTCTTCTCTATATATTACACCAAATCACACATTTTCACCATCTATCATTTTATGCTCTATAAAACCGGTTTATAGATGGAAGGGATTTCCTCACAGACTAGGTAAGCCTAAATCTGATTAATATTTAGAAAACGTTAGGCTATTATTCTCCATGAAGTTTTCATGTAGAATAATAGAACCAATCGGTTATTGTCTTCCTTATCTTTGTTTTTAATTGTAGACTATGGTAAGAGATTTTTTTCCCCATACAATACGATGCAAGTGATATCCAAAAACAGTTCTCACAACCTTTGAAAGAAACTGATATGCAGAATTCAAATTCGTATTTTTCACTATTTAAACTTCTTTGGAAGAAAATTATTGACAACTCTACTGCAAGATCAAAAATTTTCCATCAAATAAAATATAACGCGTGAGAGAACTTCAGTCTATTTATAACGATGAATTTAACGCAAATGTATCCAGCGATTTTTTCTCTATTCGTTTTCGGTACATCGAGACCTGTTGTAACTAAATATTACAAGGGTTCCACTTTTCAACGTTCACTACGAAAAAGACAGTGCGTTTTTCTCTTCAACATCGAGCAACGCATACCCTCTGCCCCGCTCGAAAAAAGGAAAAAAGAAACGGCATCTCTTCAGTCTGAAGGAAAAAAAAAAAAATACTACCAGCAGCAATCAACACCCAACCCTGGTCCAGGCAGGGGGCTAGATTAGATATTATATCTTGGAGTCGAAAGATTTTTTTTGGAAGTATGGAGAACGTAGAATGTAGGAAAGGAAGGTAGAGAAGAGAGTTCGATGAATATTTTCGGCAGAACGTGCCAGATAAACACGATATTCTCCAGCCCGCGGCAATATCCTTCAAGCAACTAAATTTTTTTTTCCCTTATATTTCTGAGTTGTTTCTTATTTCCTGAGGATAGTAGAAAACCGGTTGAAGCTAGAACCACTTACTAGGGAGTCCTTAGAACTGAGGTAAGCGCGCGAAAAGCATGGTGCATAAGTAATGATGATGGCCTCCACATAAACCGGAAAGACAAGATTCGTTTTGTGCGTGTGTGCTTGATTTGTCTTCCTTTTCTATGTATGTTATCCCTGGCCATCGAGATCTCGATTCACCCAGTTCAGAAAACGGAGCATGCCACATCTTATAGTTTTTGGAGCCTTCTATAAGATCGTCGACGAATACGTAGGAGCATGGTACGCTCCATTAGTTGACATTGAGAATAACTGTGATCTTTGTGGAATCGAATGTGGACAACCTTTTACATATTATCATAGGCGTCGGAACCTATAACATTATTTTATATATCTATTATGGAATGAGCTCCTTTAAAAACATTTAACTGAATCTTATTAACTAACTAATTACAATTTTTTTTCTGTGAATACTGAAAAGTGCATTTTCTGGTGATACTAATAATGCCCATAACATCAATTTAGTGGCATGTGATAATGCAGCCACTCGATTTACAGAGTGTCTAGTTCAAATATCAATATTCTTGAGCAGTTTCTAGGGCTGAGAGTATTTGAACCCTCCCAATAAATTTTGTGATGGGGCTATATATATATATATAAAAAGCCCCCCCCCCCTCCAAAAATTCATAAATATACAATGGAACGCACCATTCTGCCTCCTGCGTACGGGCACGAGTCCCGTATATACGGGACGATTGGCAATTTTCAGCCCCCTCAATACTTTCTTCATGTCAGCGCCTCTGTATGTTATAAATTGAAATGCATTTTGACCATCAAACAAGAACTAATATATAGTAGCATTCAAAAGCCTTTTGTCAAATCTAAATGTGTCTGCAAAATTTTTATTTGAATTTTTTTTATTGAAATCTATCTCCTATGAAACATAACCACCGAATCGCACTACAAACTATACAAACAAAAAAATTGCATATCTAAACGTTTTAAATTCAGAGAAAAATTAATTTACTTTTATGTTTCCTTAAAAGTCTTATGACACAAACAAACAAGAAAGCAAACACCTCCTAAATAAATCAGTCACGTATTGGGCCAGGACCGTAGCGTGCGCTTTCTCGGGGCACCGGGACAGACTTTTTCTTGAAAGCCCCTCTGAAAGGGTTATTATTATGCAAAATAAGTGTACATTTTTTGTGGGGGCCCCATTCAGTTCGGGCCCTGTGCCAGTACCCCGGTTGTCCCAGCCTAATTACGGACCCGTATTGCACCATAACAAAGTAGAATAAGTCAACACACGTTTTGTTGGAAGCAGTTCAGATTGTAAGACTACTTACTGTGTTTTGGTATGGACTCGGGGCAGGGCCGTCTTAAGAGCATTATGGGCCCCCAGGCCAAACTATTTTTCTGAGGCCCTACCTGGTAAATTCTAGAAAATTTCAACCAGATGTCATTTTTGTTGGGCCCCTCTTCTCTTGAGGCCCCCGGGTGGGCTCATGCGTTAAGACGACACTAACTCAGAGTCACAACTAGACGCTTCGTTAGACGGGACAATCACGCATTTTGGCGCCCGTGTTTTTTACAGAAGGTAAAGCGTACAAACACCGTTATCAGAGAAGCATCCTCACTATCACTTTTGTGTTTAACAGTGAGAACTTATACCTTAATATATATAATTAAATTATAACCGATAACCTATAGGAGCCTGTAATACCTCATACGATGTATTACCTATTTCTACCTTGGACTGCTTCTCTTTTCTATAGAAAGATTAGCATAATTTTCCCCCTTCTTGCCCATTTGTGCTTAAGTAATAACATGTTTTTTTGGGTTTTTTTCAATTGGAAGACGATCAAATAAGCCCATGTCATATATTTTTTTGTTTATTCAAAGATTGAAAAGATTGCATATGCAGAACCGAACTCAAGCAGTTGAGAAAGGTACGGGTCGCTAAATTTTAGGGGCGGCAAAACGGGATAAAAATATGTAGTTTGATTACATTTTGATTTTAACATCTTAGCAAACTATTAATAGCTTGAAACTCTGTCCAAGACAGGGAACCCTTAATATTCAGACATCAAAACTCAGGACCAGGGCTTCGAAAGACCCCCCAATATGGCAAGAGAGTGAATCTGGTGTTTCCGATGCTGGTCCCAAGAGGAGGCTGCATTCTTTCATTAACCAATTATTGAAAATTACACTGATGAAACAAAACGCGTTCTTGCTCCGGCTGAAAAAATATCTAGTAGCAGCTCTCGGTAAATGATCGGTTCTCTAGCTCCGACAGCCCTCCCACTATGGTTCCCTGCGTACAGATATTGTAGAGCAGTGTTTCTGGTGGCACACTTGTAATTTTTTCGCTGGGCAGCGGGCACTATTGCCCAAATTTAATGCCGAATAGCTTCCTTATCACCATGAAATAGTAGATTTATAGGCGTTCTCGGTTGTCAGTGTGAAACAAGGCATGCGCCAGAGTGCTCAAAGACACTGGGGGAGGTATGGGAAATCAGTTTTAGAAGACCCACAAAGCTGTTTTTGCAGCGGGCTGCCAAATATTCAAGTCCATCCCTAGGCATATAGCAAACTCTCTAAGAGAGACACAGTGATTCTCCAAAAAAACGGCACCTTTAACAAGTGGTCCCTCAGAAGAGTTGAAAATGAAATGTATTGAAAAAATTCAGACGACAGTTGGGAGGTGGCGCATTAGTGAAGTTTCTCTGAACGTATTTTAATTTGGATGGAAAGTAACTCAAAAGAAATGGTATCAATGTTCATTTATACAATACAGTGATACCTCGGCTAATTCGTTCCAAAATCACGTTCGTTAGCTGAAACATGATTTCCATAAGTTTCTATGGAAAATCATTTGACTCATTCCAGGTTCTGCCCAATATTAAAAAGATAAGTTTTTAAAACACCAAGGAACGCTATAAAAAAGTAAAAACTTTCTGAAGGCTAAAATGAACAGATTCAAAATTAGATAAATGAGAATCTGCAGGAATTTGAGAGCAACTGCGTGTGTGAAGATCTTTTGTATTTTATACTCATGTACGCAATCAACAACAGCTTCAGTCTGCTGGTGTTCACACAACCCAGTCGAGTTCATAGGATCGTAGGGTGTCCCATCCATTTGCGACTTTTCAGCTCATTTCTGTGTCAATGCAATTTCTGTCTACATTTCTGTCTACATGCAAATAGAAAAGATAAGCTCCTGCAATGTTCCGACTGTTTAATTTGATGCTAAGTGTCTTTCCCTGATAGAACGCGTGCTATGAGAAGGGCTCCTGAACAGGCTCCTTTTCAATGCATTTTCTATTTTGGCTAAATCTTTCATTTTACATGAAATGGTTCATAAACTTTCAGAAAGAAAAGTAGAGATATAATTGGAAAAAGATTCCGATTTGGACATGAGTTATTCGGGCTCGAACAACAATAATTTGCGCGAAAATTCTACTCATGACGCGGCTGTTTTATGTCAGCACGTGCATCCATATACAAATACAATACAAATACAACGCCACAACAGGCAAAATGCCCAACGAGGTGGCTGATAAAAAGATGCCCATAAAAATATGGTTGTCATATGTTTCAAAAATACAGCAACCCAATTAAAAATGCAATTAACACAAATTACAAACAATATATACACATGATAAAATATTATACGATGCCCATAAAGAATACTTATGGTTGTCTTATTCTAAGAATGGATAGCTTCTCGATTTACCCCAACATGTTTATCGTATTTCTTTTTAAACGTGTCAATTGTGTTACAATTTACTACCTCCGGGGGTAAGCTATTCCACGAATCAACGAAAATGTTCGTTAGCCGAATCCATATTCCTTAGCCGAGGCAGAAAAATCACGAAAAAAAAATTTTTTAGCCTAAAAACTCGTAAACCGGGGCATTCGTTATCCGAGGTATCACTGTAATTACAAAATCGAGTTAGAGATATAATCGAAAAGTCTAATTACCGGGCCAGCTAATGACAAATCGGGGCTAAACTATTGGATTTCGGCGAAGGACCGTAGAGATGGTTTACCCCCAGGTACGGTAATGATTGACTTTCTAATTAAATTCTTCCTTCAAGTAGCATTCAAAAATTACTATCATACTGATTTGAGTATATATCAGAGTCGTCATATCGGTGCTGTCTTGATGGGCGCAGATTCAAAAAAAGTTGAAATCCCTCACCCTTCTGTTCTACAGCAAAGCATTTGCGGTCGCAGCCACCGTTAAGAGATCATTGACGAATTGGTTTACTTTACTTATGTCAACACTTCACACTCGACCCTAAATTCTTGAGACATAATCTCAAGGGGTGCCAGTAGGGGTCCAATTTCTCCCTCCAAATAAAATGGTGGTGTATGGAGATCTTGCATACCAAAGAATAAAACTCTCTTGAAGTCACCAAAAGCCCCTTCACTGCCTGAAAAGAAAAGTTGTTTCAATGGACTGAAAGAAAAGAAAGGGAACGAGCGTTCTTGTATACGTATTTACCAGTATAGAAATATATTTTATTCGTCTGGGTGGCCTTTCACTTTGAGCATATTGTTAAAGTCATCTAACGTCTTTTGGTATAGTGTGTACCGATGATGCATGCAGATTCTTTAAGATGAAAGTACGCTTTAGTATCCGTTGACAGCTTTTTTTTGACACTAGATAACATTAGAAATTGAGAGGTTTCTCATTTCTTGCGTATTATGGTAGAAAATTACAAAAATTTGAAATACGCAGTATTAGTTTAATTTCTTAATACATTTTTTTTAAATCTGATATTAATTAAAAAAAGTCGTACCCTGTAATGCGAAAACTTGTATGACATATACATCACGGTGCAGATAATTATGAACTATTGCCATATACTATATAGGAAATATTCAGTAAAAACCTAATGATCTATAAGAATGACAGTAACTGTATAGAACAAGATCTTTATCTAACTAGCTTACCCGTCGCGCGTTGCTGCGATCTCAGAAAAAAGGAAATTCAAGGAAATGAAGAAAAGGGGAAAAAAAATTTAAAAAAAAAACGTTGCCAGAAACCTTCTCGCGGGAGTTTAACGCATGGGCCCACCAGGGCACGGCTAGGGGGCCTCAAGAGAATAGGGGCCTCAGAAAAATGAGAATTGGTTGAATTTTTCGAAAATTTTCCAGGTAGGGCTTCAAAAAAATCACTTGACCCGGGGGAACAACAACTTCCCAAAGTTTCATGGCGATCGGATAAATGGTGTAGTAATGCATAAAGGACAAACAGACATACATTCGTTTTTATATATATAGATATGGAAAGTCCCAAACTTTTTAGATTTTATAGCCCCAGAAATAAGATTACAGAAATTCACGAGATATTTAGTGTCACCTTAAAATACCAAGAATCGTCGCTTGCTTACCATTGCATAAAATTATGAATCATTCCTCATGTGGTCTGATGTAAATAAAACACAAATATTAAATTACCAGCCAGTAAAAATTACGTATAAAATTAATTGAAAAATATCGCTGGCCGTATCCGATTCCCGGTGGAGAGAAATTACATTTTTTGCCCGAGTGGAGTGGTGGTAAGATGCTTGTCTACAACCGTGAAGGCAGGACCGTCTTAAGAACATCATGGGCCCCCGGGTCAAGTGATTTTTTTTGAGGCCCTACCTGGAAAATTTTCGAAAAATTCAACCAATTCTCATTTTTCTGAGGCCCCAATTCTCTTGAGCCCCCGCGCCGTGCTCGGGTGGGCCCATGCGTTACGACGGCACTGCGTGAAGGTTCAGTTCAATTCGCCGACAATAACTCCAAAAAAACAGGACCATGAAGGTTGCTGTCACTGTCTTATGTTCAAACCCGAGGGAGGATATAGATAAGATATTTTCCTTAACGAGCTTGAGGCGACTACCCCGATATAGACAGCGCCTTCATTTCCAACCCATTTCCAATCTCATTAATGGCAGTAAATTGCAATATAGCGATTTGGCCAGAGTTGGTGTTTGGTGAAGTAGCCGTATGAGATAAATTACTCAGGTACGCAGAGTGCAAGACCGAGGCAAAAATACCAAGAACCAAGGGCCTAGCGAGGGGGGGGGGGACTTGGGGGTCTGGTTCCCCCCCCCGAAATGTGAGAAAATGACCGAAAAAAGTGAAAAAGATGGCCAAATCCATTGTTCTGTCACTTTGGTCCCCCCCCGAACGAAATTTATGGCTACGCCCCTGCCAAGAACTCTATTATTCAGGAACTTATTCGCCTCTGTCGCCTTTAAATTCCCAAAAAAATTCAATGTAACAATTTTTGCCTGACAAGTTTGCTTTCCTGTTTGGTACACGCGAGACCGCCAAATTATTACTGTGTTCTCCAGAGGCGAATCAAGGTCGGTTGAGGACCCGGGCAAAAAGAAATAAAGGAAGCCCCTGAACCCTTACAGCGGCAATCCCGAGATATCTCGTCAAACTTGATCTGATTCAGTTCGGTCGCCCCGAAATATCTTGGGTTCTTAACACGCTTTTATTTCCAATGTGACAGTTAAAATGCGGATCAAGAAAATTTTAAAAAAATCTTAAAAGGGTTAAATTAGAAAAAAGTGTGAAGTTCGGGGCCCAGAGCGCGTCCGCCGTTAAATCTGCCTCTGATATCTGTGTGTGTTTCTCTCTCTTCCACCTTTATTTATTTTCTTTCTACAACAGCGGTTCCCAACCTTTTCGTTTCGCGGAGCATTTTTCAGAATAAATTTCTATGGCGGAGCCCATTAAGCTCGCTTTTCATATTTACTTACTGCATTTATAAATTTTTTCACTGAAGTGACCTGGGAAGTGTTGACGGAGCACGCACCACACCGCTTTACCCTAGAAGATTCCAAGAAACAAACCGCTACTACTGTATATCGTGTAAAAACGTCGAACATTACAGCATGTCAAGTGGCGTTGATGCACAAACTATTACTTCAGTTAGAACATTCCAGGAGTATGAATTTTTTTGATAAATCTTTGAATATTGTTTTTATAAGTTATAATGTATTGGTGCAAATCTTTTTACGAATTCGAGTACATAGAAGCTATTTGGGGTATCAGTGATGAAAAATGATTGATTATGCTGTTGTTTGAAAGTATGTAGACACACGATCATTGTAAGATGCATTTAAATCATTAGTCCAGAAAGTGAGAACAATAACTGGATTATTTTTTTATTCTCAGAGAAACCGATCAAAAAGCTAAGTTTTTCATATTTTTCACCATCGCTTTACCATTTAATGACCATGTTGTGCGTAGAAAACCGTAGCGCCATCTATCAGCAAGCCGAAGGACCCAAAAACCGTCGTAGCAGAGGAGGCTATGGGCAAAAGTTGAAATGATGGGCCTGGCTATGGGTGCTGTGCGCATGACGCCACATCCTGGAGCAGAGCACCCCCCCCGCCCGGTCAGACGTTTCGACGGGCCTTTCTATAGTCAATTTATATCGCCGCTGATGTCATAGTGGCCCGGGCTCGAACCCTAACAGCACCACAGTGGTGGTCGCGGAAGATGGTTTTCTGTGGTTACCAAGTTCGAGCCGATCTCCCCGTTAAAAAGTTTCGTCACAGAGCTACAAACGGTTCAAATATTCGATCATTGCACTTCTGAAATATAGATGGCAGCACTGATCAAATCAGAGACAACTCTAGACACACACTTAACGTGTCCAGCACGACTTACTAAGTGGAAATTGTCCATGGCGATAGACCACAGCTGTGCTCATGTCTTATTTATGGGTTCAGGTCTATACAGAAGTGATTTCTGAAAAATTACAGTATTTTAAAGTGTATATGAAACCCCCTTTTGCCAAAAATTGGGTCCCAAAAAAATATTTAGGTGTTCTTATACATAGATAGTATTATAGATATATCTTTCCAAATTTCAAGCCCAAAAAAATCTGGGGGTACCTTATACATGTTAAAACATGGTAGGTATAAGGTGGATAAGCGTTGTCACGGCAAGGGAGCTATGGGTGGCAAATGTTTGAGAATTACTGCGCTGAATCATCATTGTGATCTGCTCCTCCCCAGGGGTCACGACTCACACTTTGGGCACCACTGTATTTGCGGGTAGTAGACGTGAAGAAAGAAAACTTTTTTCAGATAGTCATATCCAAAAGGTGCCAAAAAATTATTCACTTCAGGCAGCAAAATTTTTTGGATTGGCCCTCTGGCTGTAACATACCATAGTTTAAAATATATAAGAAACATATACAAATATTAAATAACCATACCCATTTTAAATATATTATTATTTTTATATTCATACTTCATGTAATAGACATATCAAGCAACTATATACAAAAAAATGTAGCATGAAACAACGATGCTAATCCATTTAAATTACACAAAATACATCGATAATAATTATGAGAAACCCCAAAATATTTTAGAGGAACCATTTTAATTGGTAATCTTTTCTATGATGGAGTGAAAAACATTACAAGGAACTGGAAGAATTGGGGAAATGCTTTAAAATTCAATAACTCTTGCAAAAGCAATAAGTTTCAACACTGAGTAGGTGAGAGTAATACAATTCTGCCACCCATTCTACTGACTCTTGTGTTGTTGCTAGGCATGAATGAGTTAGGCACTGCCCTAGCAGGAGATGCGGGAAGCTTCAGTAAGTTCCGCCATTGCACCTGTTACATCTAGTTGTGTGTGCTGTTTGCAAATAAGTAAATTTTCCTCATTGTTCTATAGTTTTCATTATCTGTCAAACTTGTGACATTTGGACAAAGGTCAGTGTTTTTCAGAGAGTTTTACTAGAATATAAATCAATATTGCATATTATCAGGTATTTGATACGAAAATTTAATTTGTTTTCATCCAGTCCTATGTCAGCTGTAAGGTCTGAACTACAATAATGTTGTAATGGGGTAATTCTTCCACTTCTATGTGGAACAGTTCTGCCATGTGGCAGTATTGCCCTAATACAACCAGTAGTTATTGAGGAGGAGAACACTGCTTTTCGGAAACGGCAGATTCCACTGTAACCAGTGCAACTCCTTCAGTATCAGAAGACTTGTATACTAATCCTCAACCAGGCATACCTTGGGAAAGACAACTAAAAAAAAAACAATTGAAGAGCTCTCATCAATGCCAGCAAAAGACCCTAGACCCAAAACTGGTAAAGATAGAAAACAGCACTTAGTTATTTCAACATCTTCACGCATGAAGTCAGTTCTTGAAGACAGTAAATTACAAAAATAGGTGAACGAAAAAAAAAGGAAATCCTAAAGCACAAAATGAATTAAAAGAAAAACAGAGCATCCAAGAAAAATAAGGTTGATAATAAGACCAACAAAGACAATAACAAATAAGTTGAAAATAGACAGGGTTCTCCAACTGAAAAAGCCAAAATCACCACAAAAGTCAATAAATTGCAGTCTAAGAACCTTAAAAAAAAAGTAGTGAAGAATTATGGCAGGAGGAAGCTCAACTTTGATCAGTCCTTGTCATCATCAGAAGATATTAACGAGAAAACCCTGTGTGACGGTAATGAAGATGATGATGCTTTAGGTTTATTTGATCCTGATATTGAAATGTGTATGATTTGTGGATAGTTTGATAATAATTGAACTTTGGCACCACTGCATTATGTGCTCAAAGTGGGTTCATTCTTAATATAGTGGATTTTACCATTCTGAATACAGTGGAATACCAAAAACTTAGTTGTGATTTTTGCACATGCCCATGAACACATTTTCACTTGTCACCTCCTTGACAACTTATCTCTGAATTTACACTAATTGCCGGGCTATAAATGTTTGTAACTTTTTGTAATTTGTAATAAACATATGTTTTTATGTACTATATACCTATGACATTATTAATTAAAAAACACCCTACAAACTAATAGATTCAGCTTATGGTGGAATTGCCCCACTATATGGGACAAATCCGCCACTTTGCACAAACTTTTTATTTTTTTGTATGTCTAAGTTATAAAAGAAGAATTTTTTTTTCAAAAATAACAAAAGGTATAGAAATGATTTATTAATGTGTTTAAAATAACTAAATATTAAAAAATATTTTTCAAAGTCAGAAATAAAAGTTTTTGTCGTAAGGTTGCAGCATTACCCCACTCTCCCCTATATGGTTTTGAATAGTGACGATCGTCTTTTTTTTCATCTGATTATAGATATGTGAAAAAATGATTAAAAAAGAAATCAACAAGCAACAAAGAAATACAAAAATGATGGAAAAATCATTGGAGACTTTGAAGTACAGTATATAAATTTAAAAAAATTTCTTATTCTTGATGTCTGCAAATCTTTAAATGTTTAACTTTTTGTCACTATTTAATTTGTTATTCAGTCACTATTATTTGATTCATCAATTTCTTCTGTGACACATATTACAGTAAATTTTGTAACCATTTCAACCAGTTGCAGTGATAGTTATTCATACTAATTTTATCTTTCACTATCAATGTAGAACCCTTACAGTTCAGTAGAGTACACTAAAAAATGTAAATTAATCTGAATAAATATTATCGTAAGAAACTTATAACAATTTTAACATTAATTAATTTAATTCATAATCCTAATAATTCATCATTAATTTTGTTCAATATTTTATTTCCAACAGAAAAACAATTTCCATTTTACATACATCAATGATTATTTGCTAATAGATGTGTGAGTCAGGATTTTACTTACAACATGAAATTGCAAAAGAAATAAAAATCATAAATCTTTGACTAGCATCTTTATGAACAAAACTGAGAGAAAAAGTATGCATATTTCAAGAACTCTTCAGTACAATCAAAAATTACATGGCAAAAGACTGATTGTGATGAAAGTTATGTAAAGTCATTTTAGAAAATGGTGCGGGTGAGTTTTTTCTGTTGTTCTGTTGCTCTTTGCTTGCAAAACCAGTGATTTTATTCCTTTTCTTTCTCTTCTTTTTACAGGAAAAACAAAGATCGAATAATCTTGTTTCAAAGAAATCATAGACTGTTAGGAGTGAAATTCCTAACCAAAGTCCTACATATCCACCAACAAAGCTGAGTATACCAATAGGCTAAATAAAGAAGAGACACTTATAACCAACTAATGCAGTATAACAGAAAACATAGTAAATAATACAATATATATAAGTGCTATTACTTTATTAATTTTTTTATATTATTCGCATCCCCCCTCCTCAAGAATATTTTCTATCAACTAATATACATCCAAATACAAATATAAATGCCATCAAAAAAGATCTCACTAATATAAGCTTCCATTTTCCTTGATTACATTGAAGGTATGCAATGACTCACCTCATAGCGGCGTTTATAAGTGAAGGTTGTAATTTCCATATTGTCAAAGATGATTTGAACTAATGTTTTACACCTATGTAACAAAGTAAAAGTTAAACTTCTTTGACAATTTTGGTAAAAGGCAGCTTTAATATAAGTGCATGTAATGGGAAATGTATATTTGGATACACTTACGATAGATCATTAGAATAGACACATGCCTTCTGGGAAAAAAGAAAAGATTATGAGACAATATTCATAAGATTAACAAAAATTTCTGTATATGCAAGTATAAAATCAATGTAATTTTATTTTTAATTTTTGATCTGAGTGTTTAAGTCATAGCTAGTAGTCTAGTCTCATTGAAGGAAAAGTGTGTTTGAAATAGTTAAAACTGGTAGTAGAATCAATATCAGTAGCAAAGTAAATTTTCAGATAATGCAAGGTTGGGTTTAGTTACAAGGCCGTAACTAGGTTGGGGCAACTGAGGCACTGCTCAGGGCCCCGAACCGAATGGGGGCCTCACAAAAAATGTACACTTATTTTTCAATTTTTTTCTTCTTTAAGTGGCCGCAAGAAAATGTCTGTCCTGGGCCCCGAGATGGTATGCTATGGCCCTGTTCTCATCAATGGTGGGAAAAGAATGTATAAAATGATTTTATGAAGTTAATTACAGCAATATGCGAAGTAGTAAAAGTAAGTCTACACTCATATACAAAGTCTTAGAGCCCATGTTCTGCAACTTTCATCTATGAAGAGTTTACGTCGCAGAACACATCCACACTCATATACAGAATTACACACCATGTGTTCTGTGACTTGTTGCTCAGCAAATTGAATGATTTGTTGTGCGACTTTGTATACGAGTGTAAACACATACCCTAAGCAAATCTCCTATGCATTTTTGGAGGGTGTTCAAGCTTTATGTGCAGGAGTCTATGGGGTCAACAAGTCTCCTTCACATTTCCAGTCATACACGCTTCTAGGGATATGGAAGATGCACATATTTCGGGAGGGAGGGAGAATGCCCACGCACATCTCTCCCATATTTCAAGTACTACGAATGTTTAGGAGCAGGGCCATAACTAGGTTTGTTTTTTCAGGGAAAGGCAAACGTGATTTTGCCTCCACGTTAACAGTACTTGATTATTTTATAGCAGTGTACTTTTGTAATAGAGTCCATACCTTTCGAGCTGTTGTGCCATGTTCAAGGCTTCTTTGAAGCAGACGTTTCGTGTACATCTTCAATGCTGTTTTCAACAGGCAAGGAGACCAAACGACCTCCTTCTATGACTTATCTACTGACCCTTTTACTGAAAATGTGGAAGAATCAATCTCATCGTTGTGACGTCGAGAAAGTGATGGTGTGATGTGGGGGCTTCTGATTAGATGGGTGGGGATCAGTATATTTTGATTCTCCTCTCCCCACAGCATGTAATGCATGGGCCCACCCAAGCGTTTCAAGAAAAGAGGGGTCTCACGAAAATGAGATCTGGTTGAAATTTTCAAGAGTAAGCATGTAAACTTGCTTGATAGGGCCTCAGAAAAATCACTCAGCCCAGGGCCTCATGATGCTTTTAAGATGCCCCCCCCCCAAATCAGCCGTCCCCTGAAGACTGCCAACCGAAACAACTGTCCCATCCTAGTTCAAGCCATGTTAAGAGGTAATAAAGCCCCCCCCCCCACATTTCAACGAGTATGCTCACCTGCATATATTTCAAAGGATACTACACATTTCTGGAGATACAAAACTCAGGACGCATATCTAACGCTGTGGTTATAGTAGAGCAAAAATATACGATAATAGTGACTAGGAAGAAGAAAATGCGTATATGAGTGGAGGAAGAGATGTCCGCACATTGTAGAAGAGTAGGATGACAGAGAGAAAATATGGTCAGAGGGGTCTGAAATGTAAAGGTGTGATAATGATGATCTCTCCGCAGAAGGGGGAAAGGAAAATAAATGGAGAAACAGACCAATCAGCAGATAGCAAAACTCAGCAGATCGAGGTGAAAACAAACTGGATTGTTCAATTCGCTCACCTCTTTTTCTCGTTGCTTGAGTGTGAGGTGTCGAACAAAACAATACAATTGCTTTTGTCGCTAGTCTATTATGCACTTTTGTACCTCAGGGTCACCTCGCTATGTGTTTGGCCTAAGAAGTAAGCAAGTCTTGCATTTTTGCATTCTGGGAGGCAGGAATAGGAAAAAAAAAATTGCCTGTGTTCCAAGGATTGTCAATTGCCCCTGTGCCATTTATGAGCAATTCGTGTGTTTGAAAGGCAGTATAGTGATAACCTCCGTTTTCAAACATGTGAATTACTGTGCTACCACTGATAACACAATAAATTACTTTCGTCACTAACAATAATGAATGCAAGTTTTCCGCTGTTGGAACAAGAATAGCTCAAATAATGATCATAAATTTGATTTAACACCATCTAAACTATTTATTTAAATTTGATAATTCATTTTTATCTTGTCGAAGGCTCGTTGGCCAGCTCTTGGCCACCCCTGCCATAAAGTATGAAGGAGGGAAGAGAGAGCACTCAAATGTATTTTTTCTCCAATCTACTCCTCAGTAAACTCACCTCGGTAAGAGATTCAGTTAAATAAATAATAATAATTAAGTTATAATCACTTTTTTTTATTCATGAATTAATAATATTCAGTTAATAATCAATCTGTTGGATGGATTTACACGTAGATCAGGGCAGTAACTAGACTGGGGTAACTGGGTCCTGAGCCAAAAGGGAGACCCACAAAAGTTTACATTTGTTTGGCATCACAACCCTTTCAAAAAGTCTGCTCCTGGGCCCTCAGAAGGCACGCTACGGCCTTGTTTAGTTATATTATAAAATCTACATTCATAAGGGCACAGGAGGAGTCTACTAACTGAATTCAGTACATTGGTTTCTGATGTATTTTAGAGATACGAATTATGCGTGGCTGTTATTATTATACAAGGTTTGAATTGCTGTGGAGACCAGGGATACTGACATGATGAAAAACATTGGGGGGCTTAAAGTTTAAGTCATTCCGTATATATATGGGATTCAAGCCCATGCAGAGGAGGAGTGCATTGCATTGTATATTCAATAATTATTGGGGGGGGGGGGCGCTCAGAAACCCTCAACTCCAGAAATCTATGTGATACCTTATTGTTTTCTTTTTAATATTTAAAAATACTGTTTTTCTGATCGTCTTTATATACAAAGAATGGTGATGGTGTGGAAAAGTATTAAATTCCAAACTTCAGTAAATTCACCCACCACATCATGGCACAAGCACAAGCATTCTACTTTTGGTCACAGTCGGATGAAACAGAATAGACAAAAGTTATAACATAATTTTATATCCGAAAGTCAATGGTTTACTTGTTTACAGTACAAGGTGGTCTAAAAGACAACAGCTCCAGCTTCTTAAACTACTCCAAACTCAACAAACTTAAACAAAAAACTCCAAACTCCAGCACTAGTACAACTGCACCATATGTGAAACATAAAGAGGAGCCTGTGTGTCTCTGGTGTATTGGTTAGCGCACTAGCCCAGTATGCAAGGGGATCTAGGTTCGATTCCCGGAGGAGACAAATAATTTTTCTTTCTAAGTATTTGTTTCGGCATAACATTCAGAAAATTCAATTTCTCAATATAAAGAGGAGCCTTGGTAGAATAGCATTCTGTAATTACTACCAAATGAACAGTTGTAAGTGAATGATAATATTAACGATTGTCTGATACAATAATTGATGAAAAGAAGTAAGCTTTTCCTCTTAAACCTGAGGGGTTCACAGATAGTTGGTTCCCTGCAAGCAAGTTGTTATCACCAAGACTTAGTAGACACCAAGACTTAGACATCATAAAAGTGACCCAAGAGTGTTAACCACAAGGGCAGAGCACAACTTGGCATTTGACAACATATTACCATATTCTGAATTACTTGGGCATTGAGCTATCATGTTCTGAATTTATCACACAGAGTTACTTTGCTAAAACTTGGTGCATCAAGAGAGTAGAACCTTTGGTTCAAACGATTTTTAGTCTAATTTCCTAGATTTTTTTGTCTAATATAGGCTTTAAAATTGCGATAAATCATGGTGCACAAACTTTGAACTGGGGGACCAACTTGGCTCTTTTAAGAATTTTATCTGACCTGTGAAGCAATTTCGAAATATTAAAAATATATCATTGTATAAAAATACACTTTAGGACGTGCACTTAAATGTAATAATATGTATACAAAATAGGCGCTGGAATAAATTATGATAGATATTTTTAAGAAAACTGGCACATAAGTCAGGTAAAGATCAGAATTTATGCTTTTACCACAGCATCTATATTCTTTTTAAAAAAAGCACTAAAAGAAGAGTAATTTTGGTCTTTTAATGCTCTATCCTCCAATTATGCTGCTACAACATACTTCTAAATGTTGAAATACATTACAGAAAGTAAACATTTTTCTAAACCAACTAAATTGTTTTTGTGAGATTATTAATCCTTTTACAGAGAATAATTTATAGATTTGGATATAGTTGTCACAATGAATAACAGAAAAATATAAGCATATATATATGTCTAACCATAACATTCCAAGAAATCCCTATTGTTTAAACTTAATCCATTGAAAAAATGAGATCTGATACCGAAGCAGTGGGCAGGACGATAAAAAATGGGGGGTAAAGATACTTTGTAACAATTTCTTTGCGAAGAAGCTCTAACTTACTCTGGAGCCTTCACTACTTGATTCTTGGACTTGTGCTTCATATCTTCGCATTCTGCATGTAGATATTTGTAGTGTAAATCTCATATAGTCATTTCAATAGAATTATTATTTTACACTGTTACACACATATAATATCAAGTGGTACGAGGATATACAAATGTATAATAACTCAATTTTATATGAACAATTTTAATTCTTACTGGCAGGGTGATGAGCACTGTTCATCACATTCTTTTCGGGCCATTGAGAGAAAATCAGAAACACCTTGAAAAATAAACCATCAGCAAATCTTGGGCTCAAGTACTCATTTGGTTCATACAAAATATTTTACAAATAAATAAAGAAAAATAATACCTTCTGGGCAATAAGTGTTATTATGTGGATAGTCAATTCTATAATCTGCACAACCAAACAATGCAATTGATTTTTCAAGCTTGCACTTCTCATTGCACATCTTGAATAACAAATTGAAAACAGAACAAAAGTTAGATGGAAAAATCGTATTCACGTATTCACAGAGAGAAAAAGTACAAACTTCACTTCCGGGTACAAAAACAGCAAAATAATAAATGACAAACAGAAATAACCATAACTGAAACATTTTAACAAACAACTTGAAAAGGTATGTAAACTTCTTTTGTCATTTCATTATATATAGACCTATACGGTCTATATGTATATTACTGTTATAGGCCTGAGATCAGCAGTTTTTAGTTTTTATCAATAAATTCTAGATTCTACCAAATCAGGTGGTTGAAGTATGAAAAGTACTGAAATACCTGATTTATAATTAATAATTAAAAGTATTATGATATATAACTAATAATTAATGACTTGTGATGCATAATGAATGGATGAATAAATGTTGACATTTATTAGTAATGCCTGAAATAGAAATGTTTAAAAACATTTTCCTTAGTTTTACCATATCTTAATGTGGTAAAAATTCACTATTCAAGTGCGAAAACATTCACAAATCGATATACTGCATTTATTTATTGTATACTGTAATTACACATATAAATTTCATCAATTGTGTTTTCATTACAAACTCTTAAAAATTTAATTACATTTATTTAGTTCACATTATTCATTTCAATATTTGTAGCAGTTAAATACATCTACCCATTTCATTGGCTCTATCAAAAATCATTGCAAGCTTTGATTTATTTCAACTGATGATTTGAAAATTAGTCTCATACTAATCATTCAACAAGACATTTATAGGCTCTATAACAAATGTGTGACAACAACAATAGTTCACTAAACATTTTTATGTTTAATTAGTTTAATTTACTTCTGAACTTCAGTATATTTGCATATTTATTGAACAACAAAAATCTAAACAGTTATGAAAAAATAATTTGTCTTTAAAAAACAGTAACAGTAAATTCATGCATATCACTTTAGAGAATACTCACTTTTTCTGTAACTGGACCGTATCCACCATTAGCTTTCCATTGTGAAATGTAATCAGTACAATTGCTTTTAAAAGGTCCTGGTAACAAGTTTTTATCAGACTGAAAGCAGAAGTGTTGAAAATATCAGAATAACTGCTGGTGGAACAGATTGTTTCTTAGAATGACTGTTTTCAAGTTTGATATCTTAACATAGTTTCATAAAGGGCTTATTTTTGGCATTTTCCAACCTGAGGCAGATATTATTTAGCCACCCTCAAGATGTAACTATGTGTTGTATATTCCATGTATATAAAGAACCCTGTGTTTTCCGATTCTTGGAATGTGCTTGGAAATGGTAGTGTAAATATAGGTTATGCTATCTGGGGGTCACGCTGTCTGTGCGTAGGTGTGTGTAAAAGAAACCCATATACTCACATCAGTTGAGGTTTGTCTTTTGCAAAGGGTGGCAGCAGCTCTTATCTGCTCACCAATTTAAATAAATTCTCAATTTTCTTCATGTTATAGAACTGCTGCTTAGTCTGCGCGTCATTACCTTAGTTAAAAAATTCTATGCATTAAATACAACTACCTATTTGAAAAAATATTTTCTTTTTTTCACCTTTTCTCTATTAATATAATATGAATGAGATATAATACAACAAAAATTTAAATCAGCAAATATAATCATTTCTTTGAACATAAAAAATGTAAAATAATTTTTAGCCACATCCAAATAATGTTCAGTAAATAAAAATAAAAATTAAAACTCTGATACTCAACTCTAAATTATTTTCTTCTAAATAATAATTTATTACACAGTTATAATTAATGCTACAAGCATAATTCCATTTTCTATAGATTAAATAGGTAAGTTTGGCAATTAATCCTCACTCACACATTTTTTAAAATGATTTTTAGTTTTGTGACTTGTTATTGAATTTGGCAAGATTAGAAGGCTTCAACAAATAAAAATATGCAGAAATACTGCATGCACTTCAATAAAGTATTTTTGTTGAATATCATTATATTTTCAAAGTGCTTTGTAGAATTAACAATCTATTACACAACTAGTTAATGGTTCAAATGACTGAGCTTGAAAGTTTTAATGACCATCCATTAATGCATCAATTAAATGCATTTGTCAGCTTGAATCTTACAATTCTATGAACTGTACATAGAGTTCACTTACAAGACGAATGTACATCCTATATATGTTGCCCAGATTTAAAAAATATCCTTCTGAAGCAGGTGATGGGATATGATATGGGGAATGTATGCTCATTTGTGCTCCCCTTGATAAATGTGATGGATGATACTCTCTGACTTCCAAGTTCAAAAGAAAGCTGATCCCTATTCAAAATAAAATATGTAATTAAAATAGTAAATTAACTTCTTCCAATTAAATACAGAAATTATTGAGTTTGAGCTAGTAATATTAACAGGGCTGTAGCATGGTGTTATCAGGGCCTGGACACACTTTTCCTTGACACCCCCTTGAAAGAATTACGCTCAGAAAAAGGAAGGGTTTGCCTCCTCTTCTCATTTTGCAGATTTTTCAAATAAGAAACTCAAAATTTCTAAGAAATATTCAAAATAAGTGTAAATTTTTTGTTAGCCCCCCATTCAGCTTGGAGTACCAGGGTATTGCCCAGCTGTCCCAGCTTAGTTATGGGCCTGGATATTAAGTAAAAGATACTAATTGCAAAAAATATATAATATAGGTAATAAGTGCATTGCCATTTTTAATTATGGTGATAACTAGGGTTTGAATTTTTATGACATGTCATATTATTTTATGAAAAGTTAAAATTTCAGGCTTTTTTGTACTATTGGTAATATTTTAAGCTTTTTTTGTGTTATTGGTCATTTATTACCAACAATTTTAATCTGTAGGAATTTTACAAGACATGCCAAGCATGTGCAAATGATAAAGATCTTATTCATTTGGTTATTCATTTTTGAGCTCAATGCTCTTTCGTCATACTTGAAGCCTGGACCGTAACTTCCTGTCAAGATAGACAAACTTGATTTTACCATCGTTCTCTCCATCACTAAAACTCCATAGCTTCCCAACAGTATTTTTATCATTATGTTTTTTGAAGTATATAAAAATAATTTTTTCAAATTTCACCCTTAAAATTTGTTGCCCTCTCAAGCCTGGGAAAATTACTCCTTTGTCTTTCTGTCTAGTTCTTGTTCTGCCTGAAGTTGAGTTTCCAAAGAATAAAAAGTTATAGAAGTTTTAAGAGTTTTGTGAGAATATTTTTATTACCAATGCACTTCAGTGAAAATCCTTTGTATAACGATTTTTACATTCTATAAAGATAATACTCTCTGGTCCAGATGCACTTTGTGCAGTGTAAGTAAATTACATCTATAACAATAAATCCTTTATAACAATGGTCTCTGGTCCATTGAGTAGTTATATTAGCGTTTTACTGTATTTTATTTATTTATTTTGATTGGACTGAACACAACATATGAAACATACAATCAGAACTGAAAAAAGCACAAAAAAAAAAAATAAAACTCCACAAAAAATGACATTATGACGACACAGACACTCTGTGACCCCAAGGGACTGAAAGTCCTTCCAGTGGGTCAATATAAATTAAATTAAAGAGTTAATTGCATTATGCAACAGCCTTGTTACAGTACTAATTGGTTAATATATTTTATTAAGTCACATAAATATATATTTTTAGATATTTTTTAACTGAAGAAAGAAAACGTATATATTTACATATAAACATATACAATTAGTCAGTTGACATACACAGAATTCACGTACAATCATATATTCACATGTATTTTTAAGTTGATTACTGGAATGGTTATATTTTTGAAGTTTTTAGAATGAATTATTTTAATTGTGTTGTTTTATGATCTATTATTGTGTAAAATATGTTTAAGTTCTAGGACAAGGAAGCGATTCAATATGTAGCAACATTGCAATTCAGCTAAAGAAAGAATCAATGAAGAAACCAGGTCTCTGCTTTATGACAAGGCTTCTTTAATTATTGCTGCATTTGGAAATTTTTCCAAATTTTTAAAAGATCTTTGCGAAGATAATGATTTCTTCTTTAAATTTCCCTTTGAAAAAAAAAAAAAAAATCGCAGCGGTTTATAAACCTCTGAAAAGTATCTCACAACTCTGAAACCTACTAGGAGTAATTTCATAAGTTTGGTGTGGGTTTTCATTTGAATTTTATGAGATAATTTCAATTAAAATCATTGATGTTTATTTTTTAATTTGATATGATAAGAAGCAATAACTGAAGCAGAAGAGGTGAAACAATGAGGAAAATTATAAGGTCATATTTTCATATTTTAAGGTCATACATCTATGTTTTTTAGGTTATAAAAATCTTAGAAATATGCAAGCATTTAAGTCATACAAGTCTCCAGGCCCATAGAAAGAAATTTCATTTGGAGGGGACCACTTTCATATTTTGGGTGCGACCAAAGTGACAGAACAATAGTTTGCTCATCTTTTTCCCCTTTTTTTTGGTCATTTTCTCACATTTTAGGGGGGGGGGACACCAGTCCCTCATGCCCCTCCCCTCGCTACAGCCTTGCTGAGCCCTAGTGATAACAAATGTAATGAAAATGCTCCAATAATACTTTCAAACATACTAGAAGTATTCTGAAAATATTATTACAAATAACAATTGAAACAATCTAAAATTAAAATATGGCATTGTATGACATGAAAAAAATTAAGTCCACATTTCAAAAATTTTTGCTGAAACTTTCTGAATTTAACTTGATTCATTTAGATTTTTAGTTTTGATTCAGTGTCTTTTATATATTGCTAAAAGAAAATTATAAAACAACCAATATTTTGGAATACCAACTTGCAGAAACAGGTACCGAAAGAGGATCAGCATTAGGTTGTCCCACCAAAGAGTTGTATACAAAGCAATTGAATGGAACTTCCCTTGAAAAGCTTAATGCTGGCACCAAATAAGGTTTACTGCAACATGATATAAAGTAAAATGATTAATAGCAACAATCAAATATTTCACAGAGGTTTTATGAGAACTTTCAATTGTTATAATGGTACACAGCAGCATTAGAATTAAAATATAAAAATCACTGGTCCAATATGAGGACCTACTGGTCCGCAGACATCTTGGCTGGTCCAATAAAGCACAACTAATGATTTTGTGTGTGACTTTATCGAAAAACAAGTGTGGTGGTTTGAAGAGAGGCATTCTTTTTTAAATTACATTTTCAGAAAACATTCTGCAAAAGATATTCATTAAGAAATAATTAGAAGAAAATATCTTCATAAACGCACATCTTTATTTTTTAGTATATTCAGCAAAAAAAGGCATTTTCAGGTATCAGGCCTGCCAAGACACTAAAAAAAAAGAACACTTGAATGTGCTGTCTATGCACCTTCAGAAATAAGGGCGAAAGGAACCAGCCATAAAATATTTTTGTCAGATGGAAAAGATAGAAAAATTAATTAGATGGATCCTAAAGGATTGATAATCAGCCGAAAGTGATATTCTAGTACAATGATTTTTTTTAGACAAAAATTCAATAAAATTTCAATTTAATTCATAAAAGATTAAAGTGCCATGCAAATGCTGAAAAAAAAATTATGATTCATCAAATGTATGCAAAGGATTGAGGCACCAGATGGTAAATATTCTGTATGTATGTATATATATATGTTATGGTAAAACCCAGAAGTAAAAACCCAAGAGTAAAACCTAGTTGTTAAGGCAAGACCTAGGTTTTACCAAAGTGAGTTTAGTAGAAGCTCAAAATACACTTATAAACGTTTTTATTTTGGACTTTTGCAATGTCAAAGCCCATTTTTAGCCCTTAACTGGCCTTGTGAAAATTTTGTGTGTGATTGGTGTCGTGGGGTCGTTTTGAACCCAGCGAGTATTAATGCATTTTAAAAATCAAGAAAAAGAGTCTTCATAAAAGCAATGGGTTTTTACACTTCATTGATCTGGCAATTAATTCACTGAATAAGTTTTTCAAATTTCTTTAATTACTTTCCCAAAATTTTTGTTATTAACATTCGAAAGAAATGGAGGGATATACAACACTTTAATTAAAAAATAATAATATCTACCATATTTTCACAAGTACCAAAATCAGTCTTATTCTAAATCGGTATAAACAACACTATGACATGTTGATCACACAGATCTTAAGTACAATTAACTAACAACACTATACTCATGCTCACCTCAGGTATCCGATGTTTCATGACTAGAGCCCGGATTATATGCAAATGCAATTTTTATTTTTGTATTAAAAAAAAAAAAATCATTTTTGGTTGTACAATCAGCAGCGGCGTATTTACAGGGGAGCTTAGCAGGCTATAGCCCAGAGCTTGAAGTTCAGAGGGGCAGCAAATTTGAGGAAAGAGTAGCCAAGAAAATTAGTAGAATGGAAGAAGGGCGGGAAAAAAAATAGAAAAACTTCAATATAAATCCACCTCTGCTCGTATTTATATTGAGCAAGGGACTAGGTCAGTGAATGAGTGACCCAGAGAGTTTGCAAGCACGCGAGTAAGCAAAAGAATGACTTAGAGAGTGGGAAACGTGTATGAAGAAAAGAATGATCTAGATGAGTGCGTGCATATGTGTGAATGACCAAAAGAATGAACCTAGTGAATGTATAAACGTGGAAAAGAGTGACCTATAAGGCAAGGAAGCATGTCAGTGAGCGACCGAAAGAGTGATCTATAAGGCAAGGAACCATGTCAGTGAGCGACCAAAAGAGTGACCTAGAGTGTGCAAGTATGTGAGTGACAGGGAATTTTTCAAGTGTAAGCGAATAATATTTTGGTACTAATACCAAAATATTATAAGTATAATATTATATACCAAAATACTATAAAAAAATCGCCCCCTTCAGTTGGCGCCTTCTGCAGCCACGTAGTTCCGAAGCCTCCTAGATACTACTATCTAGGACAGTGGGTCTCAACCTTTCGGAGCTCGCGGCCCGGTTAATTTCCTTCATGTGAGTGGAACGCCCGGTCATACACACGACTAATGTGAAATAAATGGGTAAAAATGAAACGGTGAACCTTTCACGGCCCGGTTTGACTGATGTCAAGGCCCGGCGGTTGAGAATCACTACTATGGGGCAGTGGTTCTCAACCTTTGGAAGCCCGCGGCCCAGTAAATATCTTTCTGCGTAAGTGAAAGGCCAGGTCATACACACAACTAACGAGAAATTAATGGGAAAAATGAAACTGCGAATCACTCACGGCCCGGTGTGACTAGTGTTAGGGCCCGGTACTGGGCCGCGGCCCGGCGGTTGAGAAACACTGATCTAGGAGGCTTTGGTAGTTCGAAGGATTCAAGACGGCCCTGCGAAAAAATTCCAACTACTTCTCGTTTTTCTGAGGCCCTCTTCTCTTGAGGCTCCCGGGCTGTGTCCGGGTGTACCATGCGTTAAGACGGCACTGCCTCCGCCTATGCCTGCGAGTGACCTATAGCGTGTTTAAGTATGTGAATGACCAAAAGAGTGACTTAGAGACACAGGTGTACTTGTGGGGGGGGGGGCAAGCGGGGTATAGCACAGGGTGGTGAATTCGAGGAAAGAGTAGTAAAGAAAATTAGACTATGTGGGGAGAAGGGCGGCAAAACTCGTATAGCCCACTGGTGGCAAAACCATAAATGCACCTCTGACAACCAGCACAGAAAAATTCTCTTTGCTTTGCTGATAATTTTTTATACTTTGCTTGAATTTTAAAATTAACCATAGATTTTTTTTAGGGTATTTTTGGTGAAACAAATATGTTTGTTCACCAAAAAGTCCTAGTCTACCTCTCACTGTGGCCTTGTAAGAAGTATTTAATGTGATTTGTTCTTTGGACTCGTTTTACCTGCCGTAAAGAGGGTAAAACGAATTCATAAGAACAGGGTCATTTTAACATAAAGGCTCACCGGGGAACGGACCAGGTAAGGGGATGCTTAGGGAGTGAGGGCCACTGAGACCTTGTATGTAGCAATTAACATCAATTGTGTCAGACTTGAGAGGAACTCAATTCGCATTGCTCGGGCCTAAAGCCGGGTCCACATCCGCTGCGCTAAGCGACACAGCAGAGCACAAAAATTGATAGCGGCTTTTAGTGCCGCAACTAGATGCTTGGTCAGCTGGAGCAAGCACGAATTTTGGCGCTCCCTCGTAATGTTGAAGGTGAGGTTTAACGGTGAAATTTCACCCACTCTGGTCCAGCGTCCGGGGCACCAGACCTACCTGCTTCCCCTTAGTTGCAGCCCTGACGGCTTAAAAGAGATCAGAACATTACTAGAATAACTTTGAGCAGAGCGAGGTTCAAGTGGTCGAGCAGCTTGTTGGAGTGCACTCTAGTACTAATCATTACACCGTGTAATGATTGGTACTAGCAGGTACTTATACCAGACAGCGATGCGCGTCAAAAGAAGAAAACGCCGCCATCCAAATAGAATGTGCCAGTGGATCGCGCTGTTCTGAGAACGCGGACAGCTACATTATTTTGAGCTGTTCACCGTCCACATCAACCACGCTATGGGCAGATTCACCTCAAAAAACGGTTTACCACTGTGCAGGGCTGCAAGTGTGGATCCGACTTTGAGCCCATGATGCTGTCAAGATGATCTTGCATAGGAATAGGATTCTTTATCGTACACGCACTTGATTACTACCATTCTGATCTGTGTTACGGTGTCCCCGTCCCAGAGGGTGATATAGTTCAATTTGAGAAACACAGATCTAATGGAAGTTCAAGATGAATTTGTTCCAAGAAGGTTTCCTAGTCAATACGATCTTGCTGAGTCTACTCTACGCATGCTGCCTCGTATCTTGAGTGATTTGCCGAGTTTCTGCGTAATGTAGATTGAATGACAAGTAACGTGATAAGCAACGTGTTTGTGGTTCGAGGGGGATACATCTGATGTCTGTTCATAAGAGAAACCAGTGCCACGTCTCCTGAACCATGTGTGGTGGAAAGCTGTCACGCTACAATGACAACCGGTTTTTGTGCTGGTGTTCCTCGACAAACTCGAACATGCGGTACTGAGCAAATACCCTTGAGAACAACGATTACATCCACAATTCATTTATCAGGTATCACTATTCATAAGCATAGTCACCTAAAGTGACCGCAATGGGATATAATCGGATTGATATTACCTGCAATTTGTTGTTTCCCCGTCCGTTTCTATTTCGCATTTTTCAACGAAATCACGATAATTATGACCGAGGATCTGTTGTTCGTATCTGCTCAGTTCCCGGAAAGATGCTACAGGAATGAATGGAACCTGCAAGGTTTCAAATAATGCATCATTTAAACATTTTTTCGTGCTTATGCTATTTTGTCTGTATATTTAACGTATCAAATATCTATTTATTCACATTTCTAAGCTATAATGAAAATATAACGAATTCCTATTAGAATAGAAATCAGATAAACAGGTCGAGATTTTACTGATCTCTCATCGTATAACATGAAATGTTTTCAATTACGTTTAAAACCGTAAATAATGAAAGATTTTTAAATACAATTTTTTTTCACAAGTAAAACAGAAACAGATTATCAAAGCACAAACTAAATTTTTTTGAAATTTCAAAGGCTAAGGATTGCTCATCTGATTAGAAACAGTTACGAGCGTTCAAAGTGAGCAAACTTTGTTCAATAAAAGACTAAATATTTGATATTTGCGAATGACTTAGAGGAGAGATTAATGCAAGTATATCATTGGTGTTTCTCTGATTGCTACATTGAGAATCAGAAATGGAGAAATAGAGGTCTTTGATGTCATGGAATTGATTTTGGAGCATTTGAATGAAGCTACAGAGTAAGAGTTCTTATTGATATATGCATATTGGGTAACTTGCAAGAACTTGACGGTAACTTGCCATATGCTATCTTGCGTTACAATTTCTTTGTTACGTAGTTTACAGGTAGTATTCCGTAAAATGCTTTAATTTGTTTACGAATTTTTTTATGTCTAGTTTCACCCCCCTGTGAGCAAATAATAAATGTGTATTCACACAGCAGGTTTCAGTGAGCACTTGTGCAAATAAAATACCACCTCCTTTAAAATGAGAAATCTGATTACGTGTTGAGAAGTTCATTTCCTACGACATCAAAGGTAAGAGGCTGTATCTAAATTTTGAATAAATGTTTTGTAGACTATATAATGGAAGATAGATAATTCATCTCTTTTCAACGCAATCCTTTCTTTGAAGAGTGTGATACTATTTATGTGTAATTTCGTATTTTTGCTGCATGAATAACAAAATGCAGTATCACATTTTTTTAAGACATAGAAATTTAGTTTTTGTGGATGTATCTGAATGTTTTTCACATTGTTTTTTTTTTTTTCGTGATGAGGATGACATATTCAATAAACCAATTGAAATTTGTATGTATCTTTTCCTTAAAGAACGAAAATACGCGTTTATTCCTTTAAGCGGAATTTACGAGATATTTCGCCTCCTTAAAAACCTCTTATTTCAGCATTGACATGATATTTTGTAAAATATCATGTCAATGATATTCATAAATATCAAGTTTGCACCTGTTGAAAATCAGAAGAAAGACTTTATTAAGAAAGATATGGCATTTTAAAGAGTGTTTCGAATTTCTACCCCCTGCCCCGGAAGGAAGAATCAGCACGAATTTATCATTTTATATAATGCGTATATTTCTGTGAAATCAATATCAATAATGATTTTTTTTCCTCTCACGGTAGAAGAGGCATGAAGTTCACTGAAGTATGTATCTTTTAGAACCGAATTTCTTGTTATAAACTCAACGAAAGGCTCGAAATGATACATATTGATGAAATTTAAACCCTTCATGGAAGCACGAAAATAAGACTTGCTAACACACAGTTGAGAAAAATTGGATCCTATTTAGATAGTGCTACTGAGAGGGTAGCCACACATTGAGAACAGCGGTATCTAGTGGGGGAAAGCCAATGCTATCTTTTAGGCTCTTCTTAGGACTCAATTTTATTATTTTTGAAATTATCTGAAATCGAGAACAGCAACAATGAAACAAAAAAAAAAAAAAAAAACGTGTAAAACAATTAAATAATCAGAACTTTCACAAACCTGAATACTGTCATTCACTAACCGGCAGAACTCGGTATAATTCATGCAAAACTCAGGGTCAGAATCCGCAGTACCGCATTTTTCTGGGTATAAAGCGCAATAAGCAGTAGAACGAATTCTGAAATTAATAAAAGGAAAATACCAATTTTCATAAAATACTGCCATTTTTAGTAATTTCTTATTAATTCTACTTACTATCGTTTCTTTAGACATCACGACATCTACAGTCGTTATGACTACATCGGTAGAGCATCCGACCAAAGGAATATGATATCCAGTGCTTGAAACCAGCTTGGGCAGCTGCTTTACGGCCGTATTCACCAACACAGTTTCAACAGCAATCGCAGGTGGAAGGATTGAAGATCGAAACGGATTGGTTAAATTAAGGATTTTAACCAATCCGTGTCGATCGCTGATCGTTTAACCTGCGATCGCAGTTGAAACTGTGTTGGTGAATACGGCCGTTAAAGGTTAGTTGCTGAGACCGTCATGTGAGAAAGCCTTTAGTCGTGCTTTTTTGAATTTATAATTTTTATTTCAGATATCGTTTTCTGATGTGACCAAGATTGAGCCATCAAAGAAAAATAAACGTAAGGTCGGTACATTGTACCAGATTTATTGGTTTTATGATACGAAATTGCAAACTTGGTATGCTGTATATTGTGTCGGTTCAACAATTTGGATGTTGACACGTAAGTGCTGAATAGCTTGTTCCCCCATATTTCCTTATCCATTAAAAACATTATCGACACATCACATTGTTATTTATTTTCAATAAATCCAAAAACGGCATGGTATAGCTGATACACGTTACTGTCACCATACAGTGGCGCCAAAATTATGACTCGTATATTTATCGATTCGATTTTTTCAAGGCTTCAGTGTTAAACAGATAATATGCGTGTAGTGGGACATTGCGTGTTGCCCTGTCATGTATACGCTTATGATCGTTGGAAATCGTAATGAAGATTGATTCGGCTCAAACGGCTGGAAATGTCTTTGTATTTTGTTTAAAGATCCTAAACTGAATGAAACTCAAAGTAGCGCGTTCACAGTCCGATGTATCTACTGCTGAGTACTTTTCCTCGAATGCAAACATGTTATAAAAGCGTATCTTTGCCGTATGGCCCATTGAACTTCTGATTGATGCTGATAATTTTTTTTTCTCTCTCTCTCACTTACACACACAACCACAGAAAATAACCCAAGGCCATTTTATAATACATGCAAATGTGAAAGCCGTGATTTAAGGCAATTTTATTCACAAGAGGGAGTGGAGTGCCCATATAGTCCTGCATTTTCTCAAATAATATGCGTGTGTGCTTATGTATTTCATATTACAGGCGCAGGGACATAGCATACGATATAAAAGAGTGAAAGAAAAATTCTTTTAGACCATAAAATTACATTAAGGAAAGATATAAAATAAATAACTTGTTCATTGTAGTCTTCTGAAGTCTTCTGTTTCAAATCAAAATGAGTTTCGAACTCTATATTTCCAGTAATAAACCGTATTCCGACTGCTGGAATTATTATTTGAATGGATGTTACCTACCGCTTGAGTAAACAGCATCATTATTGAAACATGCTTCTACTGATTGAAAAAAACCCCCAAATATTTATAACATCGATTCGCTAATAGCTGTTGGTTTTATATTTCAGGGTCATATACTACGACTTTCCTCAAAATTCAAGAATGAACTTTTCTCTGTTTATAGAAACTCAAACTGTCAGCAAAATGCGGTGAACAAACAACAGCGCTAAAAGTGTTAATCATTACTGTAAAAATACATGCATTTGAAAATACTGTATAAAAAGCTATTTTTGTATTTATTTCACAATAAATTTCGTCACTTTCATTATCTTTACCTCAATTATGCTAAAATGCGTTGGGAGAGAAAAAGAAGAATATCAGTTTACCGTAAGGAGCCTTTTAAAAAAAGATTAGGTGATCTTACTATCGTTCATCGTTTAGTGATACGTACCGAACTGAATTTTCTAGTTGAGATTTGAGATAATTTTCAAACTGACAAATCCTATGCCTCATGCAATATAAAAATGATTTTTACAAGGAAATTTTCTATCCCGCGTGTTGCTTTTGAAAGGTTATGCTTACTATGCATACATCTGTCAAGATGATTATATAACAGCTTTGCGCGGTTAAAATCAGCTGGTTCAGTCATGTGTTTAAGTGCATTTTGCTATGCTTTCAATGAAACATGATTTCTGCATAGTCAAGAAGCATCATTATCTTGTAGAATCATTATCTCGTAGAATCATTATATTGTATAGGATCATTGTCTTGTAAAGTGAACATACGTCCAATTAAACCGGGGTGAGATGGGACAGCCTGGCAAACTCGTCAGCTCTTCTTGTCTATAATTTATTCAATTTTAATAAGTTCACAAACAGCAATCAATATCTCAAAATATCCTCATAATAAAACCTCCTCCACGCTTCACTATTGAAATGCAAATAGAAGACATTCCTTCACAGATGGATCGTCGTACAAACCTGTGTCTCTTTGACTAAAAAAAATAACGCAAATTTTGATTTATTTGTGAAAAGCACATTTTATCACCGATCTGGAGTCCAGTTTTTGTGTTATATAGCCCATTGTAGCGTTTCGTTTTATTAACAGGCTTACGTAATGGTTTGCGAGAGCAACTCAATTTTTTCATCCATTCGTCATAAGGCTTTTCTTTGTCGATTGCATCAAAGAAACTAGAATCTTGTTAGCTGTTTGAATCTATTGCGCTTAGAACACACTTTGATATGCTCATCACTCATAAGGTCACTCGAGTCTGCCTACATCACGGACGATCCCGATAACACTTGGTTTTCTTGACAGTTTACTGAAGACCACCAAGGGAAACATCCTCGAGACGAGTGATTTTTCTCAAACATAATTATGAATGACATTTTTTAAAGAGAATGTGGCAAATCATTTTCCAATCAAAAATTCTTTTTTATCAGAACCACTTTTCAACCAATGTTCAATTTTCACAGACAAAATCGTTTCGTATAGTAACAAGTTTTAGTCTTTCACAATATTTTGTTCTGACGAATGGGTTGTGAAAAGTATGAACCAAAAGTAAAGCATGCACCTGATGTCACCGTGACACAACATAACGTATTTTGCATATAAATGCTTGATGCTTTTCTGGAGATTGGTTTCTTAAAGAATGTTAGAATTTTTTTCCCCGAAACCATTTTTTTTTCAAATTAAATTCATAGTGTGATTAAAATGATTAGAATGTCTGTGGATAGCATAAAAAATATACAGTAGCGCTCAAAAGTCTTTTGACAACAATAAATTTGCCTACGAATTTTGTATTTGAATTTTTTAATGAAACCCATCCTGTGAAACCTTGCTTATTTACACTTTGTAAAATCAGAAAAAAAATCATTTTTATGGTTTGTCAAGTCTTTTGACACAAATAAAACAAGAATTTAAATAACTAATAAATAGTCAAATCCGTCATGTCATGGGGATTATAATAATAAAGTAGAATTATGTTCTAAAGTTATTTAGATTAAATTATAATTTTCTAATTAGTTAAGAAATTAAAGTTAAGGGGGTAGGTCGTGATGAGAGGGGACGGGATGGGTTCAAGAATCACCCAGGTTCACTGACAATTGCATTACAAGAACATATTAAAATAAGATCTGACACGATGAGTCAAAAACCAAACGACATTTTTATAAATTATGATGGTTGCATTTATTTTAGATATTCAGATTAATTCATTAAGGGGCCCCCCTGAATAGAACATAGATAAAAAAAATTTCTCAACATACAGCATATAGATCATCCGAACTTACTAAATTACGAAAGCGGTGGTCAGCAGTTCTATCACAAGAAAATCAACACTCCTTATTGTTCTAGCAGGAGTCCTAGATACCCTCGAATAGGAATCATGAGCGTCCTAGTCCGTTTCAGTTGAGGCGATGGAATTATATTGGGGCATCTCGATGGACGCGTTATTGGCCAGAAAGTTCATCCGAAGATCCTGGATCACTGTAGAACCGTTGAGGCGTCCGTATGTATCCGTAGGTAATAAGGGGGGGGGGGGGTTGGAAGAATCGGATAGACGAGCAATTATTACAGGCATCCCCATGGACGCGCTATCAGCAGATCAGGACCTCGGGAAATCTACAGCGACGGTAGGCTTTTGAAATGTTCTCATGGACGCACTAACCGCAACAGAAGACATCTACAGGCTGGCTTGCTATTCTTTTTCAAATTCAGTAGAATATCACACAGAATCAATTAAAATGTAAGAAAGGGTACACCGGTTTCTGAAGTAGCTTAAACCCTCACAGCTACATTATTGAGAACTGTCCCTAGGAGATGCGCCAGGAAGACTGCCCAGAACAAGAACACACGCTCCAAGGTTTCTAGAATATATAGCACACGCTCAGCGTTCTCAGGAGGAAAAAGAAAAGGCAGGATCGAAGTCGATTGGTTAAAAAAGCGTTTAGAACCCCTAGGGCAAGGGGGTTCCTCACAAGGTCAAGGACATGGCATCAGTAGAGCCCGGAAGTTTAGGCACTAAAAATGGTCAAAATAGGCAGGCGTAATAGCACTAAAAATAACTAAAATAGGCACTAAAAAAAGGCAAGGATTTATGATTTATTGAAGGAAGGAAATGTAGCTATTAGAGTTTATAATAACTACATTATTATCCACGTTAAATTGATTTCAAGCCCAAAATGAAGTACTTGAGGTCCCTCGGGTCAATTTCAGGGACACCGAAGGGAAAATGATCTGTGGGGATCCTTCGAGTTGCTAATAATTCTCGTTAACTTGAAGTATTATTTGGAATAATCACTATCATTTCGATAGTTTAAACATAGCTATCTTGTTCTATTGTTGTAAAAAAAATTTACCTATTTTTATATTCCCACATATGCGGCACTCCTCCAATCGTGGGGCTCTGTGTGGCCATATCTGTCACACACCCCTGTGGGCGACTCTGGTCAATTTAATCGAATACCATAAAATATGTATGTAAAATAAATCGCCATGGTTGTTTGCAGTACATTTATGATGTAAAAAAAAATCAAAACCATACGAACCCCCAGAGCCCTATTTCCTTCTACCCCGCCTTGTGTGAGTCATGACGTCAACTGATGACCTCTTGGGATAGCCATCGGTCAGATATACATATACAATGCAGTCCAATGCCTGAGCGAGACATATAAAGTGAAGCATGCGGAGAAACAAATTTCTAATTTCTAATTTTCCTCTGCTTTTCTAACTTAAACTGCGTTATCTGAAACACCACGTCTAACACCATCCGGTCAAACCAAAATTAACTCATGGCAACATAAAGTTCCTTATCTCTCAGATCACTTATTTGCGATTAAATGGAGCTGGAGGGGATGTGGGGAGGGACTTTCTGATGAAAATTAATACTGACAGTTGGAAATTTTTTTAAAAAAGCATTTCTTTTGTTCTCAATGCTTAAAATATCCAAGTTTTGCATATAATGCCCTCTGAAATGCGCCAATAAACTTAAAACTATGTTGAAATAGGCATTTATGGCGGAAAAAGTTCAAAAAAGGCATTTTTACAGAAAAGCTTGAAAATAGCCAAAAAAAAAGGCATTTATGGCATTTTGTCTGAACTTCCAGGCTCTAGTCATCAGCAAAAACAGGAATTCAAGGTGTGTATGATAAAAGGGCATGCAAAAGAATGGCAAGAGATGTTGACGGTGAGGGGGAAGGGGAGAAAAATAGAAGCTATATTGTATTATGAAAAAGATAATAAAAAACAGCAGCGTCCTCCTGTGTCTGGTTGCCTGGCTCGAACATCTCCGAAAATTAGAATGTACAAAATGGCTGAAACTACAATAAATATACACAAAGAAATGTAAAAATTTATCCATAAAATTTCAAATCAACAATTAGTCAAATCTTCATTGGAAAACCTTTGGATGGTATGACTACTTCCCATGTTTTGGTATGCACCCAATAATTTTGTCCCATGGTCAGTGGGTATTTTTTTCAATTTTTTTTTCACACAATTGAAAAAAAAACCGTCGAATTTACATAATTTCTGACTCCAACTCGTCTATCGAACTGAATCCATAAATATGTACTTGATGGTATAGTTATAGCCAGGACCGCAACTAGATGCTTGGTCAGCCGGGACAAGCACGCATTTTGGCACCCCCTCATAATGTTTAAGGAGAGGTTAAAGAGAGAGATTTGCGCTGCCTCTAGTCCGGCACCCGGGGCACCAGACCCACCTGCACCCCCCTAGTTGCGGCCCTGGTTATAGCTCTGACTTCACCACCCATAAAACCTTTATTTTGTTGCCCTTCAGGCATGTCTAATACAGCGTTTCTTAACCTTTCCCTACCTATGCCATCGTCGCGGACCACAGATGGTCCGCAGGCCAGACTTGATAAAATTATTCATCCGTTGTAATTGATATCAGTAACATCCATATGGGTTGAAATAAAATTATACCTTGATACTTGGATTCACCATAGATCATCGACTAGAATACAGGAAATTGCAGTCTTAAATACGGGATATCACTAAATTTTGCCAAAAATTGGAATTTATTGCTTTAAATGCAATTTGCTGATTACTGCTAAAATTGCTGAAGGGTGTGGAAATAAGGAGCTGCTACAAATCGCAATGGACAAAAATGGACAGTATTTCCCGAAAAAAATATTCAAATGATCTCATGACCATATTTCATGGAAAAAAATACGGTAAATTGGGATATTAAATCATCATCATAGTCATCATCATCACCACCACCACTATCATCATTATCATCAACCATTTTCAATCCATCCACTGCTGGATAAAGGTCTCCTCTAAATTTTTCCATTTTTCGCTGTCTGATGCTTTAGCTTTCCAGTTGACACCAGCCACTTTTCTGATCTCGTCAATCCATCTTGCGTGGGGACGCCTTCTCGGACGTTTAACACCACGGGGGTACCAATCTAGAATACTTGTAGTCCATCTGTTGTCTTGTCTTCTTGCAATATGTCCAGCCCATTTCCATTTTAGACATTTAATTCTTTCCACGATATAATATTACCTTTGTGTGGTTCCTTATCCAAGTGATTCGTTTTCTGTTTTTTCTTGTGATGCGTAGCATACATCTTTCCATGCTCCTTTGTGTTGTCTGTATATCTGTAGCCTTTGTATCGTCTTGCTTGTGAGTGTCCATGTTTCAGCTCCATAAGTCAGTGCTGGTAGCACACACTGGTTAAACACTTTTATTTTCAGGCATAATGGTATGTGGCTCTTCAGAATTACACAGTATTTGCCAAAAGTGCTCCATCCAATCCTGATCCTTCTGTTCATTTCATTAATGATTAATGATTCCGTTGTCCATGGTAATTTCTTGTCCCAGGTACACATAGCTTTCTACTTCTTCTATCTCTGTGTTATTGAGCAAGATTGTCCTCTTCAATGCAAAGGGGTTGAACAGAACTTTAGTCTTTCGCAGATTCATTTTCAAGCCCACCTGAATACTTGCTTTCGCCAGTTCTTGTATCATTTCTTCTAGTTCGTCTGGATTACTGCTGATAACAACAATGTTGTCTGCAAAACGCAAATGGTTGAGAAATTCTCTATTTAATTCCTTTCTCATCCCAATCCAGTTTCCTGAATACTTCTTCTAAAACAGCGGTAAAGAGTTTGGGTGAGATAGTATCACCCTGTCTGACTCCTTTTCTAAGTTTAATCTTTGCTTTTCCTTTATCCAACGAATCTTTGCAGTTGCTTTGTCATATATTTTCTTGATGATATTGTGATGTAAGTCTTCTCTACCCCAATTACATCTAGAGCTTTAACAGCAGATGTGAGGACAGAGTCAAACGCTTTCTCGAAATCAATGAAGGCCATACACAATGGTAATTCGTATTTTTTGTGTCTCTTTATGAGTTCCCTAATTGTTTGGATGTGTGATCCATTGTACTAATCCACTTTGAAATCCTGCTTGTTCTTTTGGTTGAGCTTCATCCAATTTGAATTCAAGCCTATATGTCAGCACTTCGGTGAAGATTTTATAAATTACTGACAAGAGACTGATTGGTCGATAATTCTTGATATCCTCTTTTTCACCCTTTCTGTAAAGAAGAACCATCATAGCGTTATTCTAATCTTCAGACACATCCGATTTTTTGAGACAATTTGTGTACAAAGCAGCTAGCATACTGGCAAATTCTTCTGCTTCTTTAATAATGTCTATTGAAATCTCATCTTCACCTGGGCATTTCCCTTTTTTCATACATCTTATAGCCTTATAGACCTCTTCCTTCAGGTTGTACAAATACACTACTTGTACAAATTCAGCTCCATTTTCTTTTCTTTCTGCTCCTTTTCCTCTGTTCTGATAAGGATTCGGTTGTCCATGGTAATTTCTTGTCCATGAGTTTTCCGAACTCCGAAAATTAGAGTTATGTCCCGTAATACGAGACACAATTGATCCGTCAAATTGTTTCAGATATTTTACTGGTCCTTGTTTTCAGAAAGTTTGTGAAACACTGGTCTAATAACTTTTGAGCTGTATTCATGGTCATTGTCTTTCTGGAATATCCGCACTAGCTACATGTGTCACGTCGTTAAGGACGATATGTGGTTATGAAATACATTTTTGTAATAAACCTGTCCCTTATGTTTTTCCCCCACAAGGCAAAGAGGACCGATATCTTTAGCAGAGAAGCATTCCGACTCCCACCTTAGTGTATAACAGTAAGACTTATAATACCTTATATAATTTACCTTATAACTATCTATAAGAACCTGTAATCCTCATATGTGTTTAATTACGCTTTCCCTAAAAAAATCCATCGAATATTCATTTTGTTTTAGAGTGTTTATTATGTTTCTGCATAATCCTACCATAAATTCATAATAAATAAGAATTAATTACTTCTACATTTGATTAAACTATATTTCTCAAAACATTTTCGATCCATCGAAAAACAAAAATTAGACAATAAAACCTCACTAACCTCTAACAGACAAATTTCAGCTATTCACAGCTACAGGTATCGATAAATATATCTCTTCCGCTTTAAGAAGTCAAAATCAGGGCAATGCATGCAAATGAGCTGACGCTACAAGCATTATTGCATTTGTCAAAAGACTTTTGAGCGTTACTGTAGTCAAAACATTTGATAGCAAAATTTTGGAATTTAGGATGCATTTCACAAAAATATTACAATGTGGTAAAACATTTATGCACAGTTAATGAACTGAAGGGTGTGGAGAAATAAATTTCTTCAACTATCTATAATAAAAAAATTGACAAATCAATTTATCATCTCTTATTGTTGTTGTACTTCGTTTTTTCTTTTTCTAAAATGTTGCCTTGATTAATGTAATTGGTCATTTGTCACACGGATTTACTAAATATTTAAAATTCAATTGCCTAAATTTTGAATTCTCGAAATAATTATATTTTTTCTAAATGATCTGAAAGCATTCTGCAATTTGCAATCCACAAAATGCTTCTAGACCATGTTGAACTCTAAGACAAAGACCTTTGTCCCCAACCTTTGCTTTGGGTACTATTATTAGCCTCGACATCCGAGACGCGACAAAATTCAAGAATCTACGAGATAACGCTTTTGATAAATTTTTGCTTTCTCAGCAGCTATTTCCATGTGTGAGTAAACTTGTTCTATAATGAGCTTGAACATACATAAGCCTAAATTACAATGTAAATGACAGATAATGAAAGCTATGAAATTGCAGTACGCCAAAGAAAATATTAAAACAATTAGATTTTATTGATTTGAGATGTGGGATTCCATATCAAAGATTATTTCCGAGTTGAATGTGCACGTTCTCGGTTAAACTACTGTGCAAAGCATATACAGTTAACTCTTAATATAACGATATTTTGCGGGCCAAGGAAAAATATCGTTGTAGAGGAATTATCGTTATATCGAGAGGGAACATTGTCATCACGTGCCACAAAATTTATAACGTTGTTGGCACCTTTTTTAAATTCGCGCGTTATTAGTACCATCAGAAAATCACTTTGAAGTATTTATTCGTCGTGAAAAAGTGTAATTAGTTAGTTGAGTAATGAAATTCATTCAGATGCATTGTCCCCTGTAAAGTAGTCCACTGTATTGAACTTTTGTATCTTACTAAGAAAGTGGCAATACCAACAGCTTTATCAACATTGACGGTGATCACACACACAAGTGGTGCAAAACACTGATATTATTAGACGCTCTTGGAACAATAAAGACAAGTGACGAAGTTAAAATTAAATTAAAGACGATTTTGAGTGTTATGAAAAATATATTTTTATACCATTATTTCGCTTTTTGTTTCAAAATAGCTTTAAAAATATCGTTACAGAGGGATTTATCGTAGTAGAAGAAATCGTTGTATCGAGAGTTGTTTAACATTTGACTATACGAATAAGGTTTTAAAAAATATCGTTGTAGAGGGATTTATCGTTGTATCGAATTTCATTGTAGCGAGGTTTCACTGCACTATAAAAGGACAAAAATTTCTGATTTTTATTCTAAGTTAATTACTTAAGAATTCGAATATGTTTACTTGTTTATTTTAAAGTGTTATACAAATAAAAAACAGTTGTCCATTTAGAAATTCAAAACAATGAGGTTTTTTCAAAGTAACGATGTTATATATTTATGAACATTTGACATCAAAGAGAAATTACCCCACTCCCAAAAAAAAAAAAAAAAAGATGAAATTGAATCTTTTTGGCTCTGCTTTATTGTTATAAAATACAACGAATAAAGATTTCAAATAAGAATGAAAGTATTTTCTTTATCTTACTCGTTAATGTTGCAAAGCGTGATGGCAGGCATTTCCACTTCGGGCGGTTGTGAAACTTCGAGCTCGACTATTGCAGGGTAGTCCATATACATGAAAAAAAAGGTGCCGCTCTGATATGCAAAGCCTACCGCAAGCAAAAGCTTGAAGAAGTTCCTAACCCACGTCCTCCATACACGCAATTTTTTGTATACACTTGTCGGTTGAGGAGGATGGAAACCAGACGACGAATCAACGTCCATACTGTTATTCCGTTTCATGTCAGAATCACGAACTCCGTGTACTATAGCAGAATGTCGTTCCTAAAGATTTCGACGGGCATTTTTAACGGTGCCTCTCATCAAAGAAACAACGCTTATGGTTGCAAAACCCCAAGGTAATCTTTCCTTAGAAGCTGCATTTAGTGCTCCAGGAAAGCCGCCAATGTTTGCAATTGTCTCTTTCGATGAACTTATACTGTTTTCATCTACTGGGAATGGAGCTATGGATTCCTTCCTGAATGCAACTTTAGGAAAACAGGGTGCAGCTGATAGTTCGTTGTCTACATGACAGAACCACGTCCACATTCGTGATTGCCTGACACCTAACTTCTTTTTTATTTGAAAACTGTGAAGACATCAAGTTGCTATTTGGATAAAAATAGGAGATAAAAAGAATTGCTTCGATGTTTATACTTTCACGCCCGGCAGTTATCAATGTTTTCGTAAACTTCTCATCGGTGATCAACTCTATGAATTTCAAAACAGGCATGAATAACAAAAGGAAAACGAACTTCATAGAGAGTTAACTATATTGTTAGTGGATAAAAACTACTTCAGTCGCGAAGCACGCGAAAAGAAAAGGAAAGAAAAAGTGGCGTGAGCCAAAAACGCAAACAGTCATTATTTGCTTTGCACAGTAACAATTGGAGATTTCTCGGGTACTTATCATTATTAAAAAATCATTCATTTTCTCCGCGCTTCATATCACTGAGTATCTTTGTCAGGCAATAATCGAAGGCACATACATTTTTTATAGCAATAACGCGGGGTATCGCCTTCTTGTATTTGATGGACAGGCACATGACAAAATCGACTGTTCCAAGTTTTAGCAGCTGGACATTTTCACATCAAAGAATTCAATTAATTTCGTTACGTTCGATACGGCCGCACTTCGGTTTTGTGACGTTTACATCTCGCATACCTTGACAAAACAATAAGCACTTTTAATGACATATTGTGGAGAAGAATGAGGTGGGAGAAATATATAATTAGTGCGTAGTTAGTAATAGCTTTCGAACAGAAAGTAGCGATTGCTTTGTTTTGGTAACGGTGAAAATACATTAACGCATACAACCATATTATAAAAGGGCGAAAAAAGACAAGCTCATATTTACAAGAGGCTTGATTACGATACGTCGCAGTATTGTAATTATTAAATTGATGAAAAGAGTGACTCAATAAATGAGAAATGGGGAGAAACTTACTATTATAAATTTAAAATAATTTAATAACAATTTTGTTCTGAGATTGCGATTACATTATCTTTTGACTGAGTTCCAACCAACGGTCGATGTTTTCTGAGATATGCTTGAAATGAAGACTGACAAAAATATGAAATGAACATATATATGAACTGAATATTGTTTGCACTGGTATGTAGACAAAATAAACGATAACAAAATGCAATATAAATAATATTAATAATAAGTAAGTGTTACAATAATACAAATAATTAATAAGAAAATACAACATACAAACATAATAATGATATATATATATATATATATATATATATTGAAACACAAAATACCACATTTAAAAATAATCGAGTGTAATTTTTAATAAACGGAAAAAGATAACTATTCACATTAGCAACGAGCATCGAAAGCAAATAACTGAATAAATATAACAGTTAATAAAAGTGAGAATTCAAAAATAAAATACATACTATGACTGATTGACACTAAATCACGGGACAAATTAAAATATGTGCGAATTAATGCCAAGAGCTTGGATAATAAGAAAGATTTTTAAAAACTATGATAGTTGTGGAGGGCTTGGATCTTATAGTCACTACTGAATCTTGGGAAAACGATGCATCATAAACTTATTGTTGGGGTTTGTTAAAATCCACGTAATAGGGATCCAAACTACATCCCCAAATTTCATGATGAAATTTCCTACATGTCTAAGCTTGAGGGCTGTCATACTAGGGGATTTCAATAATCTAGGTTGACAGATAACATTGGTTCTGACCCAAAATCATTTTTTAGATACGTCAATAATGGATGTATGGGGACAGTTGGCCCCCTCTGGATAGGAGGGTCTAGGGTAGAGAGCAATGTGTAATGCTTTTAATGACATTTTCACGTCGGTTTTTAGTAGAGATAATGGTATTCAATTCAATGTACGGGTGTTGCATGGGGTAATAGAATTCTCAACGATATTCAAGTGGAAGACTAAATCTAATCTAATCTAGGTCATAAATCTCCTAAAAAATGTATGTGCAAGCAAAGCACCAGGACCAAATGATATCTATCCCAGGGTCCTGAGGGAATGTGCTAATGAATTGTTGGTGCAGTCGCACAGATCTACAGGAGTAGTTTTGCTGAGGGTATTGTCCCAAGTGATTGGAAGCTTGCTAATGTTGTTCCGATATTTATAAAGGGTAGTAGAGAAGCTTTTTCCAATTATCGTCCAGTGAGTTTGACGAGCTCCTTCTCCATAACTTTGGAAATTATTATCAAAAAGGTCTACTGGTGGTCGCCTCAAGTACGCGTTAGGAAAAATATCTTTATCTATATCCTCCCTCGGGGTGGAACCCAGGACCGTGACAGCAACCTTCACGGTGGTAGACGAGCATCTTACCACCACGATACTCAGGCGCATCTGACGATACTGGGAGCATTCACAAAAAGTTGCGTGACGAAATTCTTTAAACGCTCATCTCAGGAAGTACCCAAAGCAAGTTAAAAGCAATGGTAAATTGGAAAAGTCTATTCAATGAGAGAGATATCACTCCAGTTTTAATACCTCTTCCCGTCAGAGCACCAGGCCCGCTGCCCTGATTCGCAACAAATTGTTTTCTACTATATCTCGAGCAGTTCACAACGGAAATACGACATTGTTATCGTTTGTAAGCTATTCCAAAGACAAAGCCTACCACGCGATTCAAGGCACAAAAAACGTATTCACGGCCGTGTCTATGACACAGACTACTCCAATACATATATATATACATACATACATGCAGTATAAATTTCCATTAACTAACTTACTACTATAGGAAGGACCTTACTCCCTCGGGGTCACACGTTTGTGTGTTTTTCGTTGCTATTATTTTTGTCTTTGGTACTGTTTGCATGTTTTTTGTCCAAAAAAAAAAAACCAAAAAAAAACCCCACGTTTTTCAGCCTGTGGTTCGTGGAGATGAGGTAGTTGTCAGCAGAAAGTTTGAAAATTTAATTCTAAATAAATCAAAATGTCTCATAGATTGAAATAAATGATTAGACCCACATAAGTTGGTGGTTCACCGAATTATATTAGACATTGTACTAGTCTTTGGGAATGGAAACGTTGAGATACGTCGGTTTAAAATAAAAATAAATGATTGAAATAAAAAGAAACAACGTGAATGGACCAGGCTAGGACATTTCTTTTATATTAAAGCATGATAATACATATTGTAAGCAGCGGAGTGAACAAGGATAGCCGTCATAATTTCGAGTATTTTCCTCCCGAAAACAATTTCGATTGTTCAATGTATCTTCGTCAATGTTGATGTTATGCTCAGAGATAGAGAGAAAGCTTTATTTTATTATGTTTAGATATTGAGTTTTATCTCGAAAGTTTTCAATAGAAGAAATTTTCTCTTCTAAGAATTCATACTGCTGCTGTTTGTGTGTTGCTACCTATCTTATTCTACCGCGCTTTCTCTTTTGGTCATTGCCGTTTTTCTAAAAAAAGTCTTTATTTTCTCTATACTTCAGTCTCAAAGATATATTTTAGACGCAGCCAGGGTTACCTAGAGCCTTATTTCAGCATTTCTTCTCGAAACTTTTAGAATTTTTCTCGTTTCGTATACATTCCCGGCAACAATAGACAATATGTCTGACGAAAACATTTTTTAAATACTTTTTTCAGCAGTGGATATGTTACGGTAACTGTGAAAAATTGGTTATTATGCATAATTGCCAATCGTTTGACAAATTTATCACTTTTACCGGTGATTATACATAATGCCAAAGCGTTGTTGGTAAATTTGATAAATGCTAAAACAATTTTTGGCTTTTACTGGCGACCCAAGTGTGTTTGGTTAGAGTTAAGGTTGTTAAATATAGTTATATCGAGGTTCGATTGTAGAATTGGTTAAGAAAGAGTTTGTTACATTGGAATCTGATTATATACGCGCAAAAATATGGAATTCCGATTTAAGAATTTATCAAACAAGTCAAACCTCATTAATTGGGAGCGCAAAAATATGACTCCGTAAGCGGAATGGCCCAATAAAGGGAGTAACCCTTGATCTCGCTATTTCCTCTGAACCATTCATGCACTCATGCACATAAAACCAACTTTAAGTTATTCGAATGAGTATAGTTTTGGAAATTTATTGATTCAAGTTAAATACAGTACATTAATTTATATTATTTGCCTTAATTTTCCTTTCCATCACAAGATCGTGGAATTCCGCAAAAGACCAAGATAGGATCATTTCGACTGCAGTAGATTTTTATAGTTTTATGCTAAAAACTACTCCAGTAACAATATTATAAAAATTGCTCAGGCCATCAAAATGTATTGACAAGAATAAAAATTACATTTATTCGACCAGTAATTGGTAATTAAAATTATAATTAAGACAACTATCTACGTTTACTAAAAAACACAAAAAAGTGATTAAAAACTGATTTGCATTCGTTTTACATTTTTGTAATCATTTCTTAGCAATTATGAAAAGCAAGGCTGTAATATCTACAGAAACAATGTCGAAAATGATGTAATTATATCATTTTCATGACACACAGGAATGCCTAATTCGCCATTTTTGAAGTGGTAGACTCTTCAAAGTTTAGAGAAAACACATAAAATTGAAAGGTTTATAGAATAACCAAGAAATTTCTTTTGATATAAAAAAATAAATTAAGGAGTCATTTGGAGTGAAATTGGCCATACTTGATGGGCCCGATTAAAGCATGCGCCCTTCTGGGTATGGCCTGGAGGCCCCAGGCGCATATAGTGGCCTCGTAATAATGAGACTAAAATTTGAAGAAAAAAATGTTTAATTTTGTAACAGCGTATGTAAGATATCCACATTTTTAATGAGAATCTTTTTTGATTCGTTTGTTTCGCCTGTTTCGTTTGGATTTTGCCTATTGTGGATATTGTATCTGTATTTGTATTTATAAGATTCTAAATTACCATACGTTTTGCACGTTGAGCTTATTATATATAAAATTATAAGTATATGCAAAAAAAGAGTATTTCGATTTCTACAAAAATTGTTAAAGGCGTACTTTAAGAACCGTGACCCATTAAGCGAAGTGTGGAGAAGCATTATCAGGAGTTTAGTAACATAAGAGTGCGCGCCATAGAGGACAATCGGGATTTCAAAAAAGTGGCCCGGTAAACGGAGTGACGCGTTATACGGGTGACCTGCTAACGTGGTTTGACTGTAGTTATTTCGGGGATGTTCGGAAATATTCATTAAATCAGCGTTCATTGTATCGGGTTAAGCCTCTGGCCCATAAGTACGGTCATCTAAACAATAAATCTCATCACGGCAATGGGACCACTTTATCAGAATTACCAATTTGAAATGGCGATTATGCATAACAACCGGAAAATGTGATGAATTTAGTAAAATTTGTCGTGTTTACCACCGATGTTTGGGTATTATGCATAATCACCGAAAAAAGTCATAAATTTAGGGAAATTTATCAAACTTACCAAAATGGTTGGCAATTAATTATTATAATAATCGGATTTATCACATTTACCGTAATATATACCATAACTTCTTGTATTACATTGTGAATGATGTAAGAAAGTTTCCGATAGTCGACAGTGAGAACAAACTGGATTTGTGATGCCAATTTGGGTTTTGGACATTACCGTTGCAGTTGTAGATCAGAATTCACTTAATTGATTGAATAAAAAATTTCAAAATAGCAAGCACTTAAAAATAGATGGATAAATTTACTCTTTTTTTGAAAACCATGTTGGATGGAGGATTAACGTGAAAACGTACTACTCACGTAATTTTTAGTGTAGCATTACATAGAATTTTTTTTTAATTCAAGCAAATTCCGTTCAACTGCAAGTTCTTAAACAATCGAAATTATTGGAGTAAAATATACCTGTTAAAAATATAAATGTTTGTAACACACACATGCACATAAAAACATGGAAATGGTGTATTTTTCCATATCGAACCAAACTTTCACATATTAAAAATTTATTCTAAATAGTTTCTCCCAACCATAACACAAAAGCATCTGCAACATTAAAAACTGAAGAGCTATAAAAGAATCTCTTACTAAACATACCTACCAAAAAAAAGCAGATGACCAACAAATGCAGACATTAATATGATCTTAATACATTGATTTATTTTGAATATTTTAGTAAAATAAAAGATAATATATTCTCAATATGAATGAAAAAAGTTTTTTAAGGGAAAGTTTGGTATAAAACTGAGAATTCGTAAGCAAAGTAGGTGTAAAAGAGAAAGTAAAATAGATATAAACTCGGATTTTATGTGGATAGTTTTGAATTCAACTCTGATTGTCTGGATTCAAGTATGATGGTCTGGTGATTCGAGTTGCCTTCAAAAGCTGCTTCTGACCATTCGATTCGACGTACAAACGAGCGACGTTATCCGAGACGGGCGGCAATGATTTACACCTTATTACACTCAATGGAGCTTGTGTTACAACAAGACCAGTGAAAGAGATACAGTAAACATTTGATATGTCCAAAAGGTTTCGGTTTTCTTACAGATATGTTTACGAAAGCCTTTGTCGGAGGTTGTTGTCACGCATCCTGTCACGTCCATATTGTCGAACGCATTTCGGTTACCATAGCAACAGCTTTCGGCTCCGGTTTGTTTCAAGTTGAGCGAGAAAATATTTCTGACTGTGTGCTTTGCTCCTTTCAACAACCATCGATTCGACGCTTTCTATAAAACATGCCTTAAAACTCAATATATCTCATAGATATGCAAGATCTCCGCTTATAATTCTTGATGAATTAAAGAATTGTCAAGAAGCAATTTTTAATAATAATTTTACGGAAATCACATAAACTAAATGAAGGTATTGTATATTTTGAGCTCGTTTGGGTATTTATGCTTCTAAGCAACTCCTAAACATTCGATTTTTACTTGCGTGCTGTTCACGAAGTTTCTATAATTACCAGCAGAATAGCTAAATAGTACACGTGTCTCTCCTATTTCTTGACAATCCAGGCAAGAATGATTTTTAACCCTTACATTTTGGAGGAAAATACCATCTGTGGAGGAGACATATTGCTGTTCATTCTTCAATAATGATAAGAAAGTAAGCTGGCAAAAAATAAATGCCATTTTTATAGTATTCAAATCTGTGTAAATCATATAAATACAGTGTGTTCCCTGAAGTGTACCATCCCATATTTTTTAAATATTGACAATATTTTTTTGTCACTAAGCTATAGTAATCTATACCCTATATCAGGGGTGGCCAACAGCCACCAGCATGGATCCTAGCTGGCCTGCAGGAGATTTTGTGCGGTACCCCGACAAGGTAAAAATAAATTATCAAATTAAAGTTAATAATTTTCTAGCTGTTAAATCAAATTTGTGATCATTATTTGAGCTATTTTTTCTCGTTCCAACAATTAAAAAAATTACTTACATTCATTATTGTTAGTGGCGAAAATAATTTACCATGTTATCACCATACTAACTTTTCAAACACACACAAATTGTTATTAAAGCTTGTCATGAGCAATTTTTTCCGACACCTAGTTTGGCAAATTGCCTATTTTCCAAAATAATAACTGAATAAAAATTGGAACAAGAGTGTTTCATTTGTAAAATTCAAACTATGAATGGATTGGATGGAATAGTTTGCAGAAGAAACTAATTTTTGATGCATTAAGATCTGGCTGGGAACGCAACCAGATAAACAATGAATATGTTTATGAAGATGAAAGGGAGTACAATGCCCAGGGTAAAAGTTTAGCAACTAAATTGTATTACTAATTTATTCATTCCCGTGTTTTAGCGCATTAATTATAGCTTATACAAATGTGCGAGTTTTCCGGGTCATTTTACTGGTGCGGCTTATACACTGGAATGACACCTGTAATGCGGCCCGCGACGCTGCAACTAACCGTTATGAACCCTTGAACAGAAAGAAGTTGGCTACCCGTGCCCTATACGAATACAAATACTAAAAGGTATTGAAATATGCATACATTTCAATATCTTACGCAACATCTCTTAATGCAGTGTTTCCCAAAGTGGGCGATGGAAAGGTCGCGGTGGGGGGGGGGTGATAGAAGCTACGAGTGTAACATGGGATCCTATGGGTTTGCTTGAATTGGGGACGATGAGAGAAAATATTTCTCTGAAGAAGGGGCGATGGAACAAAAAGTTTGGGAAACCATGATTAAGGCAAAAAAAAAAAAAAACTTGGTGGAAATATAAAAAATGCAGTTTCTTCATGTACTGCATTCTGCATTTAAAACAAGAAATGAACTTTTTCATCCTTATCATTCTTTTTTTTTCCCAAAAGACGATTCAAAACTCAGGCAGTGCTATTTTTGTGTAAACCAGATTTTTTTTTTTTATGACAGTACCTGATAATAGACTAGAATGATGGCAATCTTGCTGCTTATTTTGTCAGAACCATATACAGACATTTGAAATTTCAACAACTTCATTGGAGTTATGTTTCATGGTTGTTTAATAACTTGTCTCACGTTTTTTTTAATCCCTAGCATGAACGCACTATTGGCGGATGATATACTGTGCAATGAATGTAATCTAGTCAAATGGTCAAACTCTGAATGAATTTCTTTTCACAACATTTTTTCTGTTGGTAAAAATATGGCTAGGAAAAGATCCACATCGGATTATGGAGTAAATCTCACGTCCGATTGTGAAAAGTAAATAAAACGAATTCTATTTAGTATATTTTCATTTATATTTGATATCTACAACTGCTGGTGAATGAAGAATCGAAATGATTGAACTATCATCGACAAGACTGAAAGAAATTCAGATGTCAAAATTTTCATGACATTCTATGTTGACTTTTCCTTTAACAATTGCACGAGACGTACTTTCTACCGAGTGTCCATGGCAGCGTGAAGATGTACTAGCAAAGAGAATCTCACCTCAGTTTTGTTCCTACATCATTCCTTTTCTATTTATACGTGAGATAATGAAAGACAAGAGGAGGTTCTTCAAAGCGTTTCAAGTTTTTAAATCAAAGGTGAATCAAGTTTGTCACGAAACGAAAGCAACGAATATTTAACTTGATATTTTAAGTGAAATTCAAGTGGCTTTGTTCTTTTTTCCTTTTGTCTCATTTGTACTTTCTTTATCAGTATTTTCTTATCACATTCTATCACTTGTCAGCATTGAAAGGCCATTAAACTCAGCGACAGGGCAAACAATTTCAAGAATGAATGACATCCGGTAGAGAGAATTTTTTCAAACATTTTTCGTGAAAATTTTCAATGGTAAAAAATGTCTAGATAATTCCGATGCAGGACGTAGTATGCCTGATTAGCCCTTGTGCTCTTAGAATGAACTGGATTACTGCCAGCAAGTATTCGACCACACCTAAACCACCATGTATCAGTCTGCCAGGTTTTTCTTTTTTCTTCTGCCAGTATATGTAAGAAGGATAATAAGAATTTTAAAACATTTCATTTTTTTCAGCCTTCAAAACATCTTTCATTTCCAAATTTTGAGTTATAGTGTAAGTACGTTATTTGAAAATGGTGAAAAAAATTACGTTTTCCACAACATGCACTGAAATGAACAATACTGGCAAGAGATATGATTGAAAATACATAATGTGCAACAACCTTAAATATTTGTTTCAGTTGAGTTCGTAAATCAAACATTATATCTATATTGAAAGCAAAACAAGAGAAGAGTTCATAAATCGATTACAGGTAAAAGTACGTAACACACAAAACAAGATTTTTTAAAATATTTATAATAATTTTTTTTTTTAACGTACAGGTAATAAAATTCAGGGGGTTCCTCATTTGCTTGTGAACTCCCCAAAAATTTTCCCCCGTGGATATATCAATGCTTGCCAATTCAACTTTAAACTGGTCTTCTGAAAAAAATTAGGAATTTAACCATTGTTGTCCCTATGTAAATTCATAAATAACTATCCAGTAAACCCGATCTGTTTTTAGTAAAATGAACCTAATATGATTATTTTGTTCGTTTACGCAAAATAAAATAGCACATAAAAAAATGATAATGATATGAGAGAAAGAGAGACGGCAGTTTCTCTCTCTGTCTTACTCGCAGGCAATTAATTGCGAAAGAGAAGTCTGTCAACGTCGTCACCATTGCACCCAGATGAAACGCAGTTGCCGTTTAGGATAATATGACGCGGCAATTTATTATCATACGCATTTGACGTCATCTTCATCCACTTTGATTACTATGTGAAAGAGTTTATATCAATTCCTAGTTACGACAAATTCAGTTTATTAGTTGCGGTAAATCATTTCGGTTTCAATATAACTCGAATCGCTATTGCTTTTATTTTTTAAAGACGAGCAAATTTCACACTAAAATACAATGCGCTCAATTTAAAATGCATCGCACTCCACATATTGATGAATATTATTCATTATTATTATTTAATTTATATGCATTTTTTTTTCATTCGTTATGGTAATTCAATATGGTCAGGATATATCCATTTTATATCCTGTGATTGTTACTGATGAAGCATGATTTGATTTAAGGGATGTCCGTAGCCAAAGTATCAAACACGCAGCTCAGAAAACCCACATCAGTTTGCCAAGTCACTTCGGCATCGTACGAAAATAGGCTTAGGTTGTGCCATGTCAAGGTGAGAAATAACGTACCTTCTATTTTTTGACATACTTTGGATGTACAAGCTACCAAAACAATTTCATGTATTCATAGCTTTACCACCTTATAGCGGATGAACGTGACTGCTGAATACAAGGCAATGCGGTCTGTTTTACTATTTATCCCCCCATGGCAATTCTGTGTGTGTGAATTTTTTTTTTTTGAAAACAGATTCACCTTCGAAGGACTATAAACACGAAAATCTCGAAATCTTTCCAGTTCGGACCATCTTTTGTGGGGATATTTGAAATAGACTGTATACTAAAAGAGCACACGCTTGGAAGAGTTAAAGATGGATATCACTGTTGTGGTCTAGAGCGGTGTTTCTTAACTTGTTTTTGGTCATGGCTCCTCTGGACACCATATTTTCTTCTCGTGCACCCCCCCCCCTCCATATCCAGCATCTCCCTCATAAACTAGGGAAGTGAAACACTTTCTACTTCTTGAAGGGATTTTTTGAATAATTTTACAGTGAACAAAAATTTTATAAATAAAGTCAATCTGCAGTCCCCATGGGCAATGAGAACCCCTACGGATTTCAGTGAGCTTCCCACTTGAAGGGATGCTACGCAAGGCCGTCTCCACATCAAAGTTACCCGTACTTAGCTGGAGGTACTTGCATATTACATACTTGCTGTCGAAAAACATCGTACCAAATTTCATCATGCAGCCTTCCCATGGACACGAGATTCTCGGGCCATACTCAAATAGGCACATGCGTTAAGACGGATCTGGACCAATGGCAGTTCTGTTGGACTTTAAAAATAGTCACACATTCTTCGCTCAATATATTTCACTCTTAAAAGCTTTATATTTCCTCACATCTGAATTTTTTTCTACATCTGTCTGTGGCCTCCCTTTACCACCTGGCATGGGCTCCCCCTTGCACTTGATTTTCACACACGGTGGAAGTCCCCTTAGAATACCCCAGGACCATAAGAGAGCCATACAGCCACAAGTTGAGAACCACTGGTCTAGACTAGAGTATAGACACCAGAGTTCATCAGATTGCAAGAAATGTAGCTGAACGTGCGCTGGCAAATGCATTGAAAAACAGAAACATCATTTTTAACACTTATTGTCGCCATGCCATGTATTTCACAACGTGTATAGTTTGAAAATATTTGCTCTCATAACAATTTTCCAGTGAGTATAATTTTTAAATTGAAAACACACTGCAATTCGAAATTACCACTAAAAATATACACCTTCATACAAAAACAAAAAATAGAATACATTAACTATGTAACAATATTTTAATCTCACTTAAAATTCGTGCTTGAGAAGCTATAACAGTAAAAACATAAGAGGAACTGAAATATTTGTTAGAAAGGAAAATTTTATTAATATTTTCTGTGTTTTCTTAGCAGTTACTCACTCGCATTCATGGAAAACCCGATTCCATCAAATCAAGATTTTATGTAAACCACTCAAACATGTTGCATAGAATGAAGAAACTGTAGTTTTCTTTCCTTTTTAATCAGATAAAATGAGTGATTTATTTTTTGATGTATGAGGAATGTGCTATTTGAGAAGATAGACCGAGAATGTCTTAGAATTCACCAAAATTTATCGTCTAACTCTAATAGAATATGAGAAATGTCGTTTCTCTCAGATACTATCACACGCAGAGTAGAGTGAAACGTTCCTAGAAGGACATTCATTATTTGCTAATATGGAGGAATAGGAATCTTGTTTCTTCGAGAGCCAGTAGCTAGATATAATGGAATGGAATATCATAAGAATGATATTAAGTACATGAATATGACACTCATGACTACGCGAGTTTCCTTCTTTGTGGAAAGAAATTTATAATGAAAGCGAGATATATGTAATTTTTTTATTTAAGAAACACAGTATTCTTTGCATTATTCCTTATACGCGAGTGTTTCACACAATAAATGTTCAGAAGGAATACAAATTCTACTACTGGTTCTGAAATTGGAGTAAAATATGGAAAAATATAAGCAAGAAGAGAGAAATTCAGTTGTGATTGTGGTACATTCAAAAAATAATAATTGTCTGTGATATAAAAACTAAAATTTTCTATACACAATTGACATTGACATTTTCTATACAGAATTCACATTGACATTTATAAAACTGACATTTTCTATACAGAATTGACATTTAGAAAATTGACATTTTCTATACAGAATTGACATTTAGAAAATTGACATTTTCTATACAGAATTGACATTTAGAAAATTGACATTTAGAAAATTGACATTTAGAAAATTGACATTTAGAAAATTGACATTTTCTATACAGAATTGACATTTAGAAAATTGACATTTTCTATACAGAATTGACATTTAGAAAATTGACATTTAGAAAATTGACATTTAGAAAATTGACATTTAGAAAATTGACATTTAGAAAATTGACATTTAGAAAATTGACATTTAGAAAATTGACATTTAGAAAATTGACATTTTCTATACAGAATTGACATTTAGAAAATTGACATTTAGAAAATTGACATCGAAAAATGCCAATTATTAGTAGTATTTGTTTCTCCATCGTACCGAAAAATATTCATGCCTTAAAATTTGAATAAAAATTTGTTGAGATATTGGTGATCGCATTTTTTTATTTTTGCTAATTTTTACGCTAAACACAGCGCGTAAAAGCTCCAAAAATCAATAATTTTGATTACCAATATCTCGATGAATTTACACCCAAATTTTGGAGGGGAAATTAATCCGAGTTTTATAAAGAGAAGTGCAAATCACCAATTTATATTTTTTAATTCGAGAACGTATAAAAAATTTAAAATTTAGTTTTTTTTTTCAATAATCAGTCTTTGGGGTTTCAACTATTAAAGTTCACAGAAAAATTTTAATCTCTTTTTGTGGATCATTTTTCCTATTTTACTTGAATTAAAAATAAACCATAGAGTTTTTATTCCTTTCGGACACTTTGAGTGAAATATTCTTTATACTTCATGATGTACCATGTTAAAACATTGAACTTTTAACTTCAAAAAATAGACATAACGCTGAATCCTCTATATCACATATTTCTTTTATTTGCGGTTCATAAAGATATTTAATAATTTGATTTTTAACAACAAAATAAATATCTTATCGCGGCTATTGAAATTAATAAAAGGAATTAATTAAAATTCTACAAGGTTTTACTTTTAGTTGCTTTTGTCGTAATTATCAAAAACGCTGGTTTCAAATATGCATCGTTAATTTAGATAAGCTCTTTATTCAAGTTTTTTTTTTAAATTAAAATGTCTTTTCACATTTTTTTAAAATTATAATTGCCCCTAATTATTTATATGAAAATTATCCTAAAGAGATCTTAAGCAAGAAAATAAAAAATATTAGAATCATCCCAAATGATAAGATGCTAAGAACTTTAATTTTTCCGGAGGAGAAAAAAAATATTTTTTCGATAAAACTGAAGTTTTAGGGAAATACATAAATATAAGCTATATATATACATCCAGGATAACAATGGAGAGCAAAAAAATTTTTTTTTGATTCAGATAAAATAACAATAAAAAACGAAAGATCCGAACTGATAACATTATTGGTTTATTGCAAAGGCGGAAAAAATTTGCGAAGCATTTTGAACAGAAAATGATGAAGCGATATGAATTTCTAAGTTTATGCTAAAAAATTATTATTTATTATTAAAGATAAGCTGTTAGTAGTAAGGTGGGTGTGAAAGAAAAGTTCATCTAGATACAGAGTTAACGTCATTTAATAATAACTTCATCAAAACTAGTTAAAAAAGGAATCTTTATCACAGCCACCCATTATACGTATATTCGTGTAGCTTTTTTCTTCTTGCTATTGCTTCTTGTCAGGAAGGAGGATGAAAACATGAGTAATTTTGTTCGAGAATAATTAATAAAAGAAAATGCACATTTTCTATTCACGTTAATTCTCCTCTTAATCATTAGTTAGGTGTGCTAGTCTCAGCAAGCTCGCTAGTCTCGCTCGATTCATGAAGTTCTCGAGGAACAGCAGACTCGTTTCTTCATTGTCCGATGGATATCGATTCACAAGGCGTCTATCGCTTCACAACTTGCCTCTCATTAATTTATTTCGACACTTGGAACATAAATTTAACGACTTTTGATGTTAATGTATCAAATCTAGTCTTCGAAAGTTTGTTTCTCGACGAGACACGAGCTGCGGGAAGCAAATATATTGGTAATACAAGATGCCAAGCTCCGATGTTTCATGATTAATTTTGCACTTAAATCTTCATATCTTTCTAGTAAACCATACGCCAGTATGTCTAATTTCAGCGACACTTGGAGTCGAGTACTATTTTTATAAAATCTAGTGCCGCAAATACTTTTCGAAAGTAAGTGGTGTCCATAAATTCGTAAATGGTTTAAAATTTCATAAAAATTCTAGGAATTTTATATTTGAATTGGGTTTGCGAAAAAGTTATTCTCACGAAAACTAAAAATAGTTCGAATTTTTGTTGATAGAGGGCGCTCAATACCAGTCTGGCAGGACTGATTGGACCCGAATCTTTCTTCTATGTTCAAAACGTTCATAAAGCTTCAGCCGGCGATTCATGGCTGAGGTAAAACAACTTTACCAACAAAAACCTTTTGGTACAGAAAAAGAAAAATCGTTCACATTTTTGTTGATGGAGGGCGTTCCATGAAAGAAAATTACGTACTGGAAATAACCAACACATATAGTCCTATAAAATACAGGGTTTAGTGTTAACAGCCAGTTTCTGAACTTTCGTGTCACTGGAGCTTACATAAGCTTTCTCATTGTGATGACATTGGTTGATAAAGCACAACTGTGAAGTTGTTTTACCACAGCCCTGAATCGCCGGCTGACGCTTTAAGAACGTTTCGGACACAGAAGAGATTGAAGGAAGGCTCAGATCCCATCAGGTCGATAGCGGTCACGTATATGGCCCTCTATCGACAAAATTTTGAACTACTTTTTTTCTGCATCAAAAAAATCCTTCTTCGTGAGAATAACTTTTTTTCCGCAACCGCATTCAAATATACCAATTCCTTCAATTTTTATGAATTCTCAAACTATTTACGAATTTTTGGGATACCCTGTTACTTGGGCTGGGAATCGATTAAAATTTTTAACGGGTTAATCAAAAATTTTTAATCGATTAATCGAATATTTAAAAATTGAAATTTTAGCAATTTATATAATAAACATATTATGTAACTTTTTTATTAATTCATGCTACAAAAATATTTTTTATTCAGTTCTCACTCACCTATTCGCTACATGTAACAAATATTGGAATAGATTAAGAAATTTAATTAGCACTATTTGAATTGATAACGAGCATTTTTGTTCAGATCCTGGAATTTCTTCACCAGGATCTTTTCATTTTTTAGAAAATCAGTCATTTTAGCTTAATCACCGATTTCGAAACTATTTTCGATCTTCATACTGCTTAATTTTTTCCCTATAAATTGCTCCTAAATGGTACTGGGCGGCACTGATGTTTCCCGGATACGAAAACTGATGTTCATAATGAAGATAACAAATTTTTATCTGGTCTCTCTAAAACTTCCATCAAATTATATAAAACTGAAATCGTCACCAGTTTTTATTGAATCAACTTATATTTCTCCCATATCGAAAAATTTGATCAAAATATTGATTCAAATAGTTTCAAATATGGTAACTTAACTGAAATGTTGTATCTAAGAATACAATTTAAGACATCTAATCAGTTTCGTCAAATAAATAGAAATTAATTAAGAACTTTTAATAAAAGTTTTAATCAACTTTTTATCGTATTGATCGAGTCGATTATAAATCATGTGAAAATTTTCACTCTGACCCGATTAATCGGACCTGTCCTAGTGTTTACACGTGTCGTGACCCGGAATTTCGAAATCCCTATCTTAAACTGATTCTGTTAGAATACACTAAAATCAAATTCATTTCAGAATTCACACCAAAAAAACAATAAAAAATTCTTAATTGAGCACGAATACAAAAAAATGCCAGATTGAAACTTTTAAAAGGATAGTGTAATACGTATAAATTTATAGGAAATCTTTAATAAAAAAGTGCAATATATAATTAACCTAATTTTCTAGTGCCAATATTTTTGGTTGAATTAGACTCGTCCCTCAACTTTTCAATTCACGTGCTATACCATGAAAAATGATAGCTTTTATTGAATCTTCTTTCGCGGTACCAATATAAAGATTAAATAGAACGGAAGAAAAATCCCCTCGTGTTCTTATTAATTAAATTGAACTTTGATCTCTACATCACTAAACTCCTCATTTTTTTAGGGATCCCATGATATTCTTAATTAAGAGAGAAAACCGTGCAAAGTGAATTCAATATCACAAAGCAGATTATTTTAGTTTTTTAACGAGAACACGTGGTGTGACCTTAGATAATAAATATTTGATGTAAAATCCAAACGAACTATAATTATGAATCAGAAATATATCAAAATAAAATGGAATAAAACAAAAAAAAAATAGTTTCAAATATATTTTATAGTTCTAAATTTGATAAAAACTATAAATATTTATAAAAAAAATTAACCACTGATTTATTTTTCATAATATTTAAATAGTGATGTTAAAAGGAAAATTTAGTATAACTCAAAACTTTCACTTCATTTCAAAACACTTTAATCCTATTTACAGCTCCTTAATGCATTTATGTATATTCCAGATTATACATAAATGCACTAAAAAAAATTCTTGAAAAAAAAATTCTTTGATGAAAAAAAAAATTCTTCTAAATCGAATGTTCAGAGAATTTAAGCTTGTTAAAAATGAAAAAAAAAACTACAAAAATTATAGAATATCATTTTTAATGTACAACTTTGCTCTTATTTCTTATTTGACAAAATAAATTCTTCTTAAAACCGGAATATTACTAACAGCTTTGAATTTGTATTTATGTTTGATACAGTAAATACACCAGCTTATTATACAGTAGAATACAACTATTATAAATTTTTATTGATTAATGCTCTACAATTGGATATAAATATTAAAGATTTTTTTAATTACAGATCTACAGTAGATTTTATATATATATATATATATATATATATATATGTATATATATATATATATAATCTACTGTAGATCTGTAATTAAAAAATCTTTATAAAACCTTATATATATATATATTCATTGAACATTTTTATGCTCTTTCCAAACTAAAAATAATCTTTTTCTATTAAAATCGCTTGATGAAATCAGTGTCATCATGTAGGTAATTGAAGATATTATATCGAAAAGCATTGGCAGAAATTTTTTTTAAAATCTAGTAATGGAGGGCTTGATTGTTATAATTTTGAAATCTATATCATAACAGGATAGCAGCATGGGCAAATGAATGGAGTTTAGCGCTAAGTGCATGATCGCTCATTTTGGTTCGAACAACCTACTTTTCACTTACGAGTTGAATGATATCACTATGGTTGCAACTAGAGTCACCGATTTGAGAATTCTTACTGACGAGCGACTTGGGTGTTCAGCGGTGATCAGAAAAGCGAATATAGAATGCTCGGTTTCATTTTTAAAAAGGTCTCTTCGCATTCTCCTAAAGTCATTCTTCCGCTTTTCCGAGGCCTAGTTCGTACTGCACTGGAGTATGTCGTTAGGTTTTGGAGTCCATACCTACAGCGGGACATAGACTTGGTTGAATGGGTATAGAGAAGAGCTACACGTACTCTTGTTGGCACACAAGTTCAGGGGATACGATCGAAGATTTTCAACGGGTGGATAGGATGGACCATGAGTTATTTATACACCGTCAATCAACTGCTTCGACAAGGGGACACCCCAGTATCGTTTAATAAAGGCCAATTCTATGTTGTGGTATCGTAGGGAGTTTTTCTCTAGTAGGGTTTCCAATTAATGAAGTAGTTTACTTCCGGGGCCACATGGATTCTAACACAATTGATACGTCTAAAAAGAAGTACGATAGACATGGGGGGGGGGGGGGAAATCGAGAAGCTATCCATAGTTAAGACAACCATTAGCTTTTTTATGTGAGCATGTATTATATATTATTAAATTTTTTTTGTGATATATGCTTTTATATTGGGTATTTTGGTTATATTTCACATCCATATTTTTTATCGGCATAATTTTTTCAGCCACCTCGTTGGGCAATTTGCCTGTTGTGGTATTCGTACTTGTAATAAAATCATTATATGCGTATTCCATATGAAATACAGGGTGTTTAAAAAAGAATCATCCGATTTAAAAAAATCATAACTATTCAGCTTTTTATCCATTTTGATCAAATATATATAGGTAGAAAGAGAGAAATCTCGAGTTTCACGCAGTTGTCGACAAGTAGCGCTAACGCTCTTACTTCGGCCGCCACTTCAGTGCTTGTCAAGATGGTGACTGCACAACAGAAATCGTTTTGTGTTCTAAGCTTCGCGAAGTGCAAGTCCGTAACAACTGTTCATCGTGCAAGTCCGTAACAACTGTTCATCGTGCAAGTCCGTAACAACTGTTCATCGTGCTTTTCGTCGACAATACCCTGGTGTTGAACTTCCTACCTCTCAGAGCATTAGGCGATGGTATAAACAATTCCTGTGTAAAGGGAAATCCCCTGACCGTCCCCACATGTCAGACGAAAATGTGGAGCGAATCCGACAGAGTTTTGCACGTAGTCCACAGAAATCCACTCGCAGTCGATGCAAACATGCTCGCAAAAGTTTGGGACAATTTGACTACCGTATAGACATATGCCATGCATCCCAAGGTGGACATATTGAGCACATTTAATTTGGTTTCCAAAAAAACTTTGATTAGCCATGTAATATAAAATTAATCTTAAGTGTGTATGTGTTCAATATTTTTCGTAATATTCGCATTTCACAAATCGGGTGATTCTTTTTGAAACACCCTGTACATTTTTACCGTATTTAGCACATACATATTGAATTAACCTCACTCATCACTGACTGTATATAAATGCAACGTAAAAATCGAACTACGTATATCTTGAAAACTGGTCACAGAATTTTTTGAGCAGTATGAAATTTTTTTAATTATCAATCATCACGTAAGCAGAATGTTAGGCACTTTTAATTCCCTCACCATTGTCAGCAAAACTAAATACGTAATGCTCTGACACATAGTAATCATTTTTTAAGCTTCGAAAAATACCGTTTGTGTGTGTACAAAACCACTCTCATTTTTATCCTCAACCATTTTTCTGTGGTACAAAAATTTCCCTCTGCATTATTTTTTCACTTTTATCAAGAGGCCACACAGGAGCGGTTCTAGGAGTAAGGAAAAAAATAACTACAGAAAAAATTTAGAAAAAAAAAGGATGTAAAATTTTCAAACTGTTGGATGGAATAATTTTCAGAGAAAACTAGTATAATACGTACACATCGCGTATACAAATTCGTGAGTTTTCGGAGTCATTTTACTGTGGCATATACTCCGTAGGGGTGCCGAAAAGTCTTGCACGGGTGAAAATTCCATCTCGAGCCGCCCTGAAGATGAATATGACCATCTCAAAGAGGTTCCACCACAGAGCACCAAGCGGTGATAGATGAAGGACAATCACACAAACACTTCAGTACGAGTACAACATAGCAGACAACAAACGATATGATATGGTGTTAAAAACACCTCTCACCCATCCTTCAGCTGAACCCTGTATTATAGAATATGCTTATTAGAATGTTTACGAATATTCCAATTAGCATATTTATAGTTAACAAAATTGAAAGATAAGTTGATCCCCAGGTTCCTGGTTCGAGCCCTGTCAGATTCCCATTTGTGGAGGAGGAAGTGGCAATGATGGCAGGGCCGTCTTAAGAGCATCGTGGGCCCTCGGGCCAAATGATTTTTCAGAGGCCCTACCTGGTAAATTCTAAAAAAACTCAACTACTCCCTCATTTTTCTGAGGCTTCTCTTCTCTTGACGCCCCCGGGGCCGGGGCCGGGTGGGCCCATGCGTTAAGACGGCACTGCCTGACGGCGTTCTTCTTTTTCCATCTTTGTTGCTTCACACTGATCACGGGCGGAGGTGGACAAGACACCGGCATACCGTACCCTATACGAAAGCACGTTCAAAAGTTCGGGTATCCAAATAATCCGAAGTACATAGCTGGAATTTTTCAAGATTTCTCCCTCTTTTCTTGTTTTTCACCAAAAACGAATTTCATTATATTTTGTTTGATTCTTCCAACGAAAATGCGAATAATTTCATTTTAAGAGAACTTGATTTCTAGCCTGGTGATCCTAGCGTGTGGTCTTTGGCGGACCCCACTGAAACTGCCGAAATTTTCCACCGGCCCCTTTATAGTACAAAAAACCAATAAAGTTTATATATATTGGTCCCCAGGGATATGAGGGTCCCTGTCAGCCTCCCTTATAAACAGGGCATCGGTCTTGGCAGCTCCAATCTTAATGAACTAAACCGTTGAATTAGGAACAAAATAAGTGAGAGTGAATAGGTAGGTCAACTCTCCTCCCCCGAAAGTCCATATATATTGTTTTTTTTGGATAATCCGCGTTGTCAGTAATCCGAAGTAAGCTTGGTCCCGTTTACCTCGGATTATCGAGACTACTGTATTTCATTTTTTCATGCACTTGTTGGTGACATTTAACTATTCAAACCCCTCCCTCCCTCCCTCTTGTCATTTGAAGCAGTGTTTCCCAAAGTGAGCAGCATCGCCCCCGAGGGCGATGGAATGGTCCAGGGCAGCGGAATAGCACAGGATCCTAATGAGTTGGGGCGATGAGAGAAAAAAAATTTCTGAAGGGGGAGGGCGATAGAACAGAGGTTTAAGAAACTGTTAAAGTAAGCAAAGAAAACCCCCTACCCTCCGCCTTTGATGCTTAGGTGTCACTTAGATGCAGGGACGCAACTAGGAGCGGGCAGTGGAATCTGATACTCCAAGCGCTGGACCAGGAAGGGTGCCCCAAGTTCAAAGTTTACGTTCAAAATAACTGGGGGGGGGGCGCTCTAAAATAAATACTGGCTCTGCTTGAATACCCACTCCCCCAGAGATGCCTCAGGGGTGTGCAACAGGGACGGTCGCACTGGGCCCCGCATTCAAGGTAAATTATTGAAGGCTTTTTACTGTACCAATTTTGTAATTATTTCTTCCATTAAATCCGAATTTTCATCAATTGCAGAATAATTAACTTCATTAATTCTTGATTTTCATCAATTCTGGAATTATTTCTTTCAATTACTTTTAATTCATCAATTCTAAAATTTTCATTAGTTTCGAAAATTGTTTAAAACTACCTTTACTCTCATTAGTTTAAAATTACCTTTGGTGCTAAATTTTCATCAATTTTTACGTTAATTTACATTTGTGTTGTATTAAAAATTTTTTGTATACATATTTCTCAACGTCCCCGTATATTCTTTTTTTCTGAGAATAAAGGTTTATTTGTATGAATAAACTACATACAACAACATAACAAAAAACAACACAACACATGAACTACACACAAACTGTATACAAGACTATGACCTCCCAAGGGACCTTATGTCCGTCCAGGGACATAAGGTCCATTTTCCATTCTAAAATAATCATAAATAATAAGGTGGGTGGGGTTTGGGGTTCTAACCCCCCTCAAGTCGAGATTATAGTGTTACCCATGAGAAGAAAAAAAAAAACTGAACCCCGAGAAAATTCTGCGTACGCCTATGGGCGTATTTACAGGAGGGCTTAGCACGCTGTAGCCCAAGAGGGCAAGTTCAGATGGGCGGCAAATTTGAGGGATGAGAGGCCGAGAAAATGAGTAGAATGGAAGAAGGGCGGCAAAATCAGTATAACCCTAAATAAATCCGCCTCTGCCGAGCAGTGCCGTCTTAACACATCAACATACCCAGGCACGGCCCCGAGGCCTTAAGAGCGGGAGGGGCTCATAAAAATGAGATCCGGTTAACATTTTAGAGGAGACAAGCATTTCTAGCCAGAGATTTCCCCTCAAAAATACCACTTCGCCCGGGGGGAAGGGGGGGGGGCCCTTGAGCATCAAGGGCCTTGCTGCAGAGATAGTAAGGGACTATGCCAGTGAGTGACCAAAAGGGTAAATTGGAGACACAGTTGACTTGTAAGTGTATGCACTTGCAGGAGGAGGCTCAAGTGGGTTATAGCACAGGGTGGTGAATTCGAGGAAAGAGTAGTCAGGAAAATCGAACTGGGAGAAGGGCGGCAAAGCCATAAAATGCACCTCTGGATGGATGCCGATTCTCCTCCCCCACCAAATATATGAAATCGGGTGAAAGAGGAGGGTCCAAAACAGTTTTAGTGGATCGAAATTATTAAGACGAACCGGGCTTCCAGGTCGAGTAAGGTGGTCCTGCCCCCCCCAGCATGGTCATGTGAGGGATGTAAACAGTCTCGGCATCGAATTTAAATCTTTTCTCAAGAACGCAACATGCTCATAAAACTTTGCCTCAAGATTTGATGTGAATCACCTGTTTTTATAAATCGCGCAATTACCTTTCAAACTCTAAAATCTAAATGATTTTTGGGATATTTGAAAGTGAATTTATATATATTTTTTGAATGTACGAAGTTAATTTTGTGAAGAAGTATCGCATCACGAGATGGCAGCACATGCGCGATTATCATAATTCATTTGTTAAAAAAAAATGCATCTTAAAATATTTTTTTTTTTGTTTCAAGAGGCTTAGAAGAATAGGCATGAGAGAATGACGCCCAAGAAGGGATAGGTTGATGGGTTTTTAGCCCTGGCAGGGCCATCTTAAGAGCATCATGGGGGCCCCCCAGGCCCGTAGCCAGAAATTTAGTTCGGGTGACCAAAGTGATAAAACAATAGATGTGGACCTCTTTTTTCCCTTTTAGCGGCCATTTTCTCACATTTCGGGGGGACCAGAATCCCAAGTTCCCCCTCGCTACGGCCCCCTACCTTGCTAGAAATGACCAGTGCCGTCTTAACCCATGGGCTCACCCGGGCGCCTCAAGAGCAGGAGGGGGCCTCGCAAAAATGAGATCTGGTTGAAATTTTCGAGATATTGCCAAGTAGGGCCTCAGAAATATCATGGCCCGGGGGCTCACAATGGTCTTGAGAAGGCCCCGGAAATGACTGCTCACTAATTAACATGCTTATTCTCGAAAATTGTATGAACCAGGTCTCATTTTCATGAGGTCCTTTTGTACTTTATGTCGCCTTGCGGGCCCATGTGTTAACACGGCATTGAGCCATGGGGCAATAGACCTTTTATAATTATATTTATTTTGTTACTCCAACTTTGTTTTTAGATAAACAAGCTCAACCGATATTCCGTGGGCCAAATGTGGCCCTCGTAGAAATTTGATGTGACCCGCGACCTCAAAACTAATTTCGTAAAAAATAACTAAATCATTATTCATACAAGCAATTGTTTGGTTAAATAGTGGCTATCCAATAATAAATTGAAAATCATGAAACATTTTATTCGATTGTGACCCGCGACCAGTTACCAACCCACTCAAGTGGCTAACAAAAGAATACCAAATCAGCCAAGTGACCCGCGGCACATTTCTAGATCAATTGAGCTGTTCATGGCAAATTTCAAAGATTTTAAGTGACCCACGGTGCATTTCTGCATCACGCAAGAGGTCCGCGTCATATTTCGAGATTTAAGTGACCCACGACACATTTCCAAACCAGTGAAATAGCCCGTCATATCCAGAAGGTTGAGCACCCTTGCTATAAAACCAATTCATTTCAGTAGGGATGGCTTTCCTACTAAAGTCTGAGATGTTTGCTTAGTGAATTCATGTTTAAAGTATGGAACCCTGCGGAAAAAGGGAGATTGGCACCAAAATAACCGTGTCTGGAAAGCTCTTTAGAAGTGTTGGCCCTGATGAAGATATTGAAATAGTTTTGATATCCCTCGACATGAAAGATGAACGCATATTGTGCATTTAAATCAACAAGTTTAAACGGCCTGCCACAAGGTTGGATGCGATATCTTCTGCATCTCGTAAAGATTCGTCACGTCAACATCTATTTGAAGTTACCCAGTTTTATGAGTGTCGTATATCTTCTCAAATACAGAAATAAACCATTAAAGACGACTTTGATTCTCAGAAAGTGAAAAAACACCAAGTGGGACTACTCCCACCATATATTGGCAAAGAAAAAGAATGTCGAATGGCAAATTTTCTTACCAACCGGCGTCAATGGGTTGAGAGTTCAAAGTGCGACCAATTTGAGTTTTTAAGCTATTGTTGATTTTTCGTACATGTGCAACTGATTTTTAAGACCAAGATATAGACAAAATTAACTGATTATAATCCGTTCAATTATATTCATTAATTAATGTGTCAATGCGTTAAATCATTCTTGAACATTTCTACAAAGCAACAATTGTTGTATCTCAGTTGTTTCCTGCAACTTTATTTAGCAGCTATTTCATCACGGCTTTTGTCTTTTTGTCGCTTGAAGACAAAAAAAAATTCCGTCTAATTAGAAATAGTTTAAGCTAATTCAAACACCTTTTTCACCAATACGTAAATATAGCACCATGTTTAACCCTTTAAACGGTAATGACGAGATATTTAGTCTCCATAAAAGCCTTTTATTTTAGCATTGACAAGCCCAGATATTACGTAAAAATGATTTCTCAATGGAAAACTTTTCCTTGTACCCCCCTTAGTTTGCATCAGCTGAAAATCGGAAGAAAACCTACTTAATTAAAAAAGATATGACATTTTGAACTAGGGTTTAGTGATTACTGATAGCCTCTTAAAGGGTTTATTACCATTCGATAGTGTTTTATGAATCGTAAATAAAAATTGGTAGATGAAAATTCGTTTCAGTTGCATTACTCTACTCTGATGTGTAAAAATTAAATTTTCAACAAAAGAAAAAATTAGCGGTAAAACTGGGGAATTCTAAATCAGTTATTTTAATTTTAACGATCATGGAAGCACGAACATTTTCGGCAGGCATAACAAACGCGTACATTTCATGACCACCTGTTTCCAAAGGAAAGAACTCAACACGATAATAAACCTTTCGCTATCTTTAGAAAATCTCAGCATTTTTTGTCAAACTGAACTGTCTATTTAAAATGTAATAACATTTTTGGCATCTTTCACAAGTTTACATTTTTGAAAATTGGAGTTTCCATTTGTGCAGCCTTCAGTATTTACATATCATTTGTCACTTTTTCAAGCACGAGGAACTAATTAGACATGCTAAGCTAGATGCGTTCATTACTCTTTTCACGTCAATAAATTTAATTAGATACCGTCACCAAAAGGAGCTTGTCTTTATGCAAGTGATTTTTATAACGTCAGAAAACATTGCCTGTTCTGGCGATGAGATAATGTTTAAAACATTCAGTCGATTATGTGTATAAATTTGAATACTCTGAACAGGACAAAAAGAAACTTGTATTTATGAATCTTGGAGCTAATGTTCTATTTCGAATAACAAATTTTTGTTTTAAATAATTTTTGTCTAATTCAATGACAAAATTAACCATTCTATCCATTATTTCTGCAATGACGAATAAGGGCAGAAAGATTGAAAAAATTTTAAAGCTATAAATCTAAAAAAACAAAAAAAAAAAAAAAAAAACCATCAACATTAGCATATTGATTCTTTTAGGTACCAAAAACGAGTTCATTTCCAAGTAAAAAATTTTAAAATTTAGTCACCGAAATGGTTATCTAGTGATTAGTACAAGTTTTGAATATCGTTTTTCCATATAATGTTTGAAAAAGCACAATTCAGACTGGAAGCAACGACAGAAAAAACTAACAACGATTTCGCGCACTCATTTTGTTTTATTAACATCTCACAATTACAAAAATTTTTACTCAAAAAATTAGCAATATTTTTGGTGTCGTCATAACTTTGACAACTCAACATCGAACATAAATTTCGCTCTCATGTTGCCTGAAAAATCTCCTACCAACGAATGACTGAAAAAAAATTGACCAGCTTTGACAGGCAATTATGACAAAACAAATGGGAAAAACCATTGACAATAGAAAAAAAATAGTGACTAGGTTTTTCAAAAAAAAACAAAAACAAAATTGATACATCTCACTGTTTCCAAGCAGAAAGACTGTTATTGAAAGGGGGGAGGGAGAAGATTTAGCAACACCAAGTAGCACAGCAGCGTAATAATATATGATCAACATTTAGTTACGCAGCACATCAAAAGAAATCACACGTAAACGACCACTGAAAGGATCGAGTAGATTAGATATATACTTGCACTGCGCACTGAAAGGCAAACGTCTTCACACAGATACACAACTGCCACGAATTTCATCAGACGAGCTCTATTGGTAGTTCATGGAAGCAATGCAACTTTTTCGATTCACCGGAATCCATCGTCGTCGTATCTCACATATGAAAGAGAAAAACAGAATGAAAAAATTAAGCCGATTCCAGCTATATATTTCAGCTGGCTGTCTGTGGAAGTTCTCGAGATATTAAAGTACCGCTCGCGGGTTCTGCTGCCACGTCGTTGACGAAGACCGCTTCCTTGACCAAGATGAGAGGTTCGTCAGAAACCACGGGCACAACCACGATTTCATTCAGAGGTTGATCCTCGCCGGCATCGTCGGCCACCGCGATAACTGTCGCGGTCGTGGTTGTAGTAGTTCCTGCCGCAGCTACCACAACCACAGACTCGGGTTCCTTTGGTATGGAGCCGGTGGACTGACGCTGTTCATCCGAGGTACCTTCCGGCTTTGCTTGGCCTCCTTCAGAGCTGCTCCCGTTGACGGTTTCACTACTGCCACTCTGGCAGCTGTGAAACTCTTCTTCCGGAGAGAACCTCTTCTCTGACTCTGCGAGATCAGACTTCAAAACGTTGGCTGTCAATTCGGCAACTGCTGTAGCTGAGAATATGGCAGACTTTTCGGGAGCGTTTTGCACGTAGATGATACGGTTAAATGCGCGCCACCTCTTAAAGAGCTGCACGTACATCTTACATTGCACATACATGAAAACGAGACCACCCGTGAACCCTATAGCTACCACGATCAATTTAGTCCAGAAAGGCCATTCTAGGACACCAGAACGCATTTCTTCAGCTGTACGGTCAATAAGAACATAAAGAGACCAGACAACACAAGTTATGGCAACAACGTGAAAGGTTATGGAACACAACACTTTTCTTTGTTCCACCGATGTCATTTCAAGCTTTTCCCACTGTAACAAAAAGGAAAACAAATTAGTATATGTTTGAGGGAACAATTTTAGCAACAACTTATTGTCAAGGTTTTGAACAGAATTAAAAACGAAAGTGTGGAAAAACCTGAGAAGGCATTAAAACTTTGCAGACTTGCGAGGAGGTGGGGGGGGGGTGAATGCAAAGAACTTTATTTCTCCTCATTGTAATAAAAATGCAAATATTTGATACTGTAATTCGATAGAAAGTATTTCACAAAGTGTCCAAAAAGGAATAAACATTTTACGGTTGATTTTATAATTAAAATAAAATATGAAATACCGTCAGCGAAATGAAAATTTGCTAGTGACGCTTCGTGCCGTGAAATAATAGGTAATCGCATTTTTATACGGCCAAAGAAAAATCCAACAAATAAAATTTGTGCCTCTTTCTTGTATCGAAAGACAACGATGTCCGAATGAAAATTCGCTGAGATATTCGTGATTAAAATGCTAAACTTTTTTGTCATGTTTTATGAGCTAAAATAACTCTATCTCTAAGTCTCAAAAATTTTTAGAATTTCGAAAAGGCGCAAAAGAGGCAAAAATCAAGAATTTCAATCGCCCATTTCTCGTTTTATGTTTTTCCAAATGTTATTGGGTACATTTTTTTCAGTGCAAAAAGCGATGCGAATTTCACAAGTTGAAATTTTTGTTTTCTATTGGTTGCCACAACCCTTAAATACATCTTTTTTTTTTCGAGTTGATAATTTTTTTTATAGTTACTGACACGCATAGAAAGCTGGAAAAATCAATTAAAATAATCTATTTCGAATTTTAGTAATATATGACACCCATACTTGTTATGGGCATCTTTTTCTCAGCCACCTCGTTGGGCATTTTGCTTGTTGTGGCCTTGTATTTGCATTTGCATAATGTATTAAGTAAAGTATATATGAAGTAATATATTCAATAATGTACAGTCATATCTCAATAAGTCGAATGTGCAGCGACCGACAAAAACTTCGAGTTGTTGTTAGTTCGACTTATCGGGAATTCCGATTTCAGAGTGGGAGAAAGAAAGACTTATTAAAATAACAGTTGCAAACTTCAAGGTAAAAAAAAAAAAATGCTAACAAAATAATTTAATAAATTGGCGAAATAACAGCCATATGCTCTGCAGCAAACAAATAGTTGTCGTCGTCAATTGGAACATCTACCAGCAAATTCAAAGTATTAAATGGAAAGAATATGATCTCAATTTATGCGCAAAGGCTATTCTAAATTTCTGTCTTCAGACTGGCTGCAGTGATGAACGTTTAAAGGACCCTTTGCACATATGCAAAGCAATGCATTTAAGGGATGAAATTAATTTCTATTTCCTCGAATTGTCATTGCCAGAATTTAATTTCACTGATTATTTTTTTATAACATTTGAATTGTAGCAGAAGTTCCTCGGGGGGGGGGGGGGGAGATAAGGTTCAACTGTGATTCTTCCCGAGGTGGGGGGGGGGGAGATAAGGTTCAACTGTGATTCTTCCCGAGGTGGGGGGGGTTGGATGGGGTCATGGGTTTTTTACTGCAAAAAAACGTCGTAAACTCGCCACAAGAGTGGGAGTACGCGCCAGGGCTTTTGAATCAACCGTAGAATTTATTTCTTTCGGACATATTCGTGAAGCACCTTGGATGATGGTAGTATATTCTCTCAGAAAAAGCAAATTTATTTCCATGAATATCACTACGAGATACGTTTCTATTTGGTCAACTTAAACTTATTACTTTTGTTATTACAGATTTATTTCAAAATTATTTGTTCCTTATAAGAGTGGTCCGATTAATCAAGTCGGTTAAGCGATCAATTATTAATGGCAGTTAAAAATTTTATTTGAGTTAATCGACTCGATCAATCCGATCAAAATTCGATTAAAAGTTCATAATTTAACTTGATTTATTTGACTAAGGGCGGTATTCACCGACATGGTTTAAACTAGTCACAATTTTTTGATGAGAGATCGACACGGATTGGTTAAATTCAGGTTTTTAACCAATCTATGTTGATCTCTTATCCAAAAATTGTTACTACAGTATAAACCATGTCGGTGAATACGGCCCTAAACCGACTAAACGTCTTAACTATTATGTTCCCATACTAAACATTTCAAATAAGTGACCGTACTTAAAAACATTTGAATCAATATTTTGATCAAATTTTTCGACATGAGGAAACCAATTCAATTCGTGACGATTTCTAAAATAACCGATTAAAAAAACACGACAAGATCCATGTTAAGAAATTCCAGGATATGACAAGCATGTTCAGCATATCGTCTCCCTTATGCCAGAGACATGAATGTGCAAATTTTCACTTTTGGGTTTATTAGCTGGTTGGATCCCTTATTTTGCTAAGTTTTCCAGAAACGCACACAAATGCGTATCTCTATTCAAACACATTTTACAAAACATTTTATGAGAACAACTTTCATAGAGTAACATTCAAGTCATTTTCCAAGTTCTAGAAATTTGCACATTCATGATTCTGGTAAAGGGGGATGATTTTAAAATAGCTTCAAGAGGGCGGCCTTTATTTCGCAATCTATTTCTATATTTGTTTATATCCATTCAAAGGGTAGATGCGTGAAAATGAATAGAATATGTTTTTATAACATCAATTAATATTAGATACAGTTACGATACTACGTTTGCTATAAATGAATAGCATTTGAAAACATTCGATTAAAAATTTTAATCGATTCCCAGCCCTAGTTTATTACTATCGCCACATCCAAAAGCAGCAAAAAATGAAGCTACCAAACGTAGGTATCTACAATTTCAAGGCGTCTTTTCTTATTTTCTGTGGCATAATATCAAAGTTCTTATATGAGACGGGTAAAAGATTTTTTTAAACCCAAGCATGAGAAGGATTGAATACGTTTTGGAGTTATGGCATAGTGCGAACAACAGGATCACCAATAAACGCTTGTCAGAATCTATTAGCTACTTCAATTTACGGTATGATACGAGCTCACACAATAAAAATTACCTTGGCTTCACGGAAATGACCACAATAAAACATCATTTAGTTTACGTACTTATTATACATATTAGAAAAGAAGTTGCAGCTTACTAAACACGGCATTGCAAAATCACTTGGCCAAGAATGAACTATAACAAATCAGTTACGATGGAATAAGTGTTCCCACAAAATATATCATTTCGTTACCTTTTAACAAAAAATTGTGGAAGTCAGGTTTTCACTAACCTTGCGAAAAGGCTTGATTTTAGTATGCATGATAAACTCGAATTTGCACAGCTCACAACATCTGGTATCCGAGCTCTTGATCCATTGTTGGAGACAAGACTGGTGGACATAGCGTAGAGATCCAGAACAATAGCAAGGAGAAATAAGAGGAAGATCGGCGTCTCCCTCGCAGTGGCAAATTCGGCAAATGTCCATGCCCCCGGCCGAACTTGACACTGTTGATGGTTGGGAAGATCTGCGTCGGTCCATGTGGGGGCAGGTTGGGGACCCGGCACTGAAAGTCTCGTGCTAAAAATTGAAAACAGATACTGTTAACACATCGTGTACCGTATCAAATGTTTCAAAGTTTATTTTTACTTATTTTTTGGACATTTTGAAAAAAAAACCAATACTATTGATAATCAAAAATTTAAAAAAAAATCAGAAAGAAATAAATGATCGAAAATATATTTTATTCGTATTAAAATATTGATAAAGGTAAAATTTGTATTCCACATCCAATCCCGAATGCAGGGAAAAAATTGTGAAGTTTTTGATAGACATATATCTATAATGATTCAGTTATTCATTCAGAAACGTAAAATACTATATGGTAAAGAGTGTTGAGAGCTTGCATAGCAAGAATTATTGTGTTCGTAGTGTTGTTGGATCACCCCGTGTCATGCGATTTCGAATACTGATTGCCAATCTATCGCATCTTGAACATCTGATAATGCATATTTTATCAAACAGTGATGTAATATTTCCATAGCACAATATTACAGAAATCCAGGAAAATTTTATAGCATGCGTAGAATTAGTCCATAGCAGGGCTGAAGAAATTCCAGGCGCCAGGTCGTCATGGTGTCTAGAAAATCGGGTATTGGCGCCTAAAGTTTTTAAATATGGTTGCTAAATTGAAGTCTTAAGGTGACAAAAAATTTTCATTACGCTATCTTTTAACATGGGAAAAGTAAAAGAAAACATTATTTAGAAGTTTTTCTTGAGCAAAATACCACGCTTGGCTCTTAAGAAATTGGAGCTAATATATCTTTTAAATATTTTTTTCGCTTTGTCAAGCCCTGGTCTATAGATACATAATTTATATAGTATCTGTTCATGCATGATTTTGAAATTGTAAGCTAAAATTTTCGTTTAAATTAATACTCAACATTAAGTATAATCTGAGCCGATTATTCCTTCAAAATATTAGCAAGTCATGAACATGGCCTCTAATCAAAAGTCAGTCCTGTATCCCCTTAAGCGTGCAGAGCTATGCAACGATGATATTCATATGTGAGTCGAAGTTCAAGGCGTTTATGTTCGATATTGTCGATACGAAAAACTATACCATGAAATAGAAGCTTACAAATCATTCGTATAAAGCTATTTAAAATACTAGTACTTTCGGTTGAAATACTCTAAAATATCAAGAAAAAAGAAAAGCTCGATAGAGAAACCGAAACCCTTACGGGTAGGCAAAACACAGTATTAGTCCATTTATTATTCAAAGAATCCCATGAAATCCGAACTCGATTCGATATACCTGTTCGTACAAAACGCAGATATTTGGAGAACATTTTATCCTTGAAATAGGAATAGAATAAACCGTTGGAATGGTTATGCGATGTACGAAATTTAATAAACGTTAAAATGAATTAGCTGATTATGCGCATCAGCTTATAAACACGTCTGTGTATATGAACAGAGGTAAGCATAATAAGAATTCCTGCTTCAAGTCAAAATTCTTTAGAAAATGTTTCACCTTAATACATAACGTACGGCTAAAACCAATTTTCTATTGTTGCTATAGCAACATATTGGCAAACATTACTGTCACTTCAATTCTGTTGTCCTTTTGTGTTTCTTTAGTTTTCCTAGCTTCAATATCGAATATATTACACTGCGAAATCGATGGAATTAAATTTACATATCGGAAGAAAAAATAATTATCAAAATATCATTTCCTATCTTTGAATGCATATTACATGATGAAATCAATGCAGTTATTCTAAATTAAGAAATCTTACGCTTTATGCAATACCCAGGCTGGAATTATGACAATGTTTTCAGATAATAAGATAAAACTTTGTACATTGTACGATCAAATTCTTGCTTTTATATCATAGATTTTTCCAGAAAATATTTCGATACAGCCGGTAGCATCCATTACACGAATCCAAGTGTAGACTACCAAAGGTTAGTGCATTAAATATTTACCAATCAAGAATCCATAATGTACTGTGTAACAGCCCAAGTCATCAGAAATATGACGAAATTTTTTCAAACCTGGGGAATTAATAATGCTCATCATTGCTAACCGAGGAGATAGTTAGATGCCATTATAAAAGAAAACTCGGAATTTTATGGTAGTCTTTTTCACTCGTTTAGGAGATAAATTGAAGCTTTAGAAGCTATAAATCACATTATTTTTATGGCATTGGTCTACTCTGCAGTTTATACTCTATTATTTGATACCATTGGCTGCTTCGGTTTACAGGAAAATTATGTTTCTTTCAGACAATGCCTCAGATCTTTATGTATTTTATGATGGTTGATTTTTTTATCCTAGAAATAACAGAAAATCTCGGTAAAGTGAGGCAAGCAACGTATTGTATGTGTGCGTGTGTAGTAGCACGAAAGAAAATCTATTGAAACAAAAGAGAGGTAGAAATTGTCTTTTGAAGCAAGATGTTGATAAAAAGAATTCCAAGTCAGCCAAGTCATTTTCTCTCAATAATTTATGATAAATTCAGTTCATAAAAACATTTTAAATATAAAAATTACTCACCGCTTTTTAAGATTTCAGACAGAAAATTTCTCAACTAATGAATTCAGTATATTTTTAAATAACAAAAATTCTCACCCTTGGATAGAAAAAAAGTTTGTTTAAAAAAATTTACATGAAACTTTTTTCTACGTTCTGAACTTCGTTCATGTTTAACATCTGTCAAAACTGCCAAAGGGAGATCTGTCAGAAATTGCGTTCTTTTATTTAAAACTTGCGACAAAAATAAACTGAGGAAAAGTAATTTTTCTCCTGCAAATCTTCCGCAAGGCGAGAACTCGAAATTTTTTTTGAATCTAACAAACTGTTTCTTGTCTTTCAGAGAGAGAGAGATGCTTTAAGACACATTATTTTGATTTAAAACTCTTTATGACATTGCATTAGTGCCACTCATTTCAAATACCAGTGTTTTGTTAAAGAAAATTGCGTTTACAATGAAGAGATTGGATCTAGTTCGTTTCGGTAAGCTGCTGTTAACTTCCATATTCCAAGGTGTTCGCAAAACTTTGTGAAAAAAAAAAATCCTCACTTACCTGCTGACAATTGTATCATTTCTCGCGATAAAAGTGAAAAAATTATAACCGATTGCATTTAAGGAAATTTTTCTCACCTAAGTATGAAAGATATATATACTTGTTTATTCAATTATACCCACCTACATACCTCAAAATTTATGCATAGATAGCTGACACATGGGATTGAAAATTCTCTCGAGATGTCTGTTCATATTAGTTTTTGAAATTTAGTGCTCTTTATTCATGAGAAAAATGAATTCTCGCAGAAAAAACGCTAATAGCTCCAAGTTTTCCTCATTCGGAAAGCAAAGACAAGATATAAGAGAGGTAAGAATTTCATGCCAAAAATCGTTAAGTAACTAGAGAACTGTTATCAATGTTAAGTAGACGATTGGTTCATGTTTTAAGGCTTGTATGAAACGAAGAAATGGGAATGAGTGACTAATAACTGATCTCTAACATAATGGCCTGCAAAAATAATTTTACCTTAATTACCTCCGTTCTTCTAAATAACCACTTCCTGTTCAAGTAATATATACAGTAAACATATGTTTCGGGTCTTTTTCTATGCATCATTTTGTTGCACATGATTCACTCTTTTCTCCAAAGAGAAGATATATTCAAAAGATAACCTAAAAATATTGACAGAAGGTGTGAATCTTTTGTCAATACTTTTGCTACAATTGAGTCATCTATTTGTCAAATCAGCACATTTATCACTTCAGAAAAGATTTCTCTGTACTTTAAGTTTACGCGCGTGACAGCTCTATATATTTTCACAAAACTTTTTCTAGTAATGGTGTTTAGAATCATTACTCAAAGCAAAAAGTTTTTAATCATTTACTCAGTATTTACTTGGTATAAGTAGGAGGTCATTCAACTACTAGAAGTAGTTGTATAATATTCTCTATAATATTCTCTTATCATAATAGAATGTTACGAGAATATAATCAGTCAAAACAAAGTCGAGATTTGTATGTTAAAGCCATCATTAGATTACAAGCATAAAATTACGACTACAGGATTTTTCCGTGGTTGTATACAGAAACTGTATAACATACAACCAAACGTTTCATCTGCATCAGACATCGATTGGTAGCATGTTGATCATAAATCACAAACGTGAAAGAAATGAACTTTTGCTCTATTTCAAGATAGTAAGGTGTTTCTTTTTGTTTGAATATGTCTTTTTCCGATTTTATGCAAAGCGGCAGGTTGATTTTTACCTAATGTTTTATTTCTTGTTAAAATTATCATGGCATTTGTATGCTGCAATGAGTTTTAATGCTGCTCAGATAACTATTTTGGATGTTTTTTCCTGAAATGATAGAGATAAGAGATTGATCCTAACTTGTCTACGAAAGATTTAATTGATCGCTTGGGCATAAACACGAAGAAAAAAGGGTGAGAAAAAGTGTACACCATCGAACAAAATTTGTTTCCAAAAATTAATATTTTCTATTATCTGCTCGAATAATTTCAAAGGTATATAAGCCTACCACATTTTTAAAATAAACTATTCAAGGAAAATATTTCAAATTTGTATTTGTGTAATGTAATTCAACATTATTGGAAGTTTATTTTCGGTCTAAGAATATAGTTTTATTCAAATAAGGCATTTTTAAAAGTATGATGAAATTATGAAAAAAGGGGAGACACATTATGCACAATTTCCAGCTCCGAATAATTAAAAAAAAAAAATAGGGACTCGAAAACTTCTAAGGCAACTGACACACCCTAGACAAGAAAAAAAAAATCAAATTTAGCGGCCATCAACTATCGCTACCAAACAGAAATGTTTGCAACATTCGCTGGATTAAAAGTTCAAAAGTCACAGCGAGATATATCGTGATGTAGCCAACTTTTTACATTAATTTTGTGTATCTATCGAAATGAGTTCTTACCACATCACCACTCCAGTGTGAGATTGAATTTCACAAGGTCATCTTTAATTAAGGAAATATTTCGAAGCATCGGACTCTTTCGCACGCCAAAGTATTGCCAAAGAAATGGAACAGTTGTAAAATGAATAGTTATAGAATTAGGCTAGCTACTAAAATGTTTGAATTCATAACTCGGTTGCATCAACCAGACTCCTATCCCCAGAGTATTGTTTTAAAATAAGAGTAAAGATTTCATTATAATCAGCCATTCGGATTTCCAAAATTCAATTTTGCTGATTACACTATGCAAGTAATGCTATATAGTGAAACCTCGTTGCAACGCTATTCTGCGAACCAAGATATAATATCCTTGTAGAGGGATTATCGTTACATTGAGAGGCAACATTATCATCCAGTGTTATCAAATTTATGCTGCTTTTGGCATAACTTCTAAATCGGCGTTGTTGGTACCACCAAAAAAATGCGCTTTTGAGTATTTATTCGCCGCAAAAAATTTTAATTCATAAACAAAATTCAGATGTGTGCGTGTATTACCCCTATAAAGAGGTTTATCGCAATGCACTTTGGTGTATCACACAAAAAGTAGCGATACCGAAAAACTTCAACACTGTCGATGATAAGTTGGTACCAAATACCGATATTTTTCGATGTCCTTAGGGAGAACTAAAATATGTGTGACTAAAACTAAAAATATATTGAAGAATATTTCGCGAGCCAAATTTGAAAAAAAATATTGTTGTAGCGGTTTCAAAATCTCCTTAAAAGACATCGTTTTTGAGTAGTTTATCGTACTAACGGGTATCGTTGTGTCTAAAGAAGTTTAACATTAGACTGCGCAATTCCAAACAAGATTTGAAAAAAAAAAATCGTTGTACAGGAATCCATCGTTATATCGAGTATCGTGGTAGAGAGGTTAAACAGTACATTACAAAAAATACTAATGACAGGCTGTATTTTTGTGCGTGAATATACTCCATTCTGGAGAAATTAAATACATGCTTATTAATTTAGTTTGTCTCACCAGTCATCAATAAGCATGGGGGAAATTCTAACACGTACAATTCAAAAACACAATTTCGATGTTTCAATGTTGAAGTATTAAATTATGTAAAAAAAGGAAAAAAAACTAAAAATTTATAAATTAGCCGCATTTTGAATTCTTTCTACACGGACAGTCGTTTCTGAAATTGCTCAGGCCCGTCTTAAGATCATCGTGGGCCCCGGGCCAAGTGATTATCCTGAGACCTTATCTGGCAAATTCTCGAAAATTTCAACCAGATCTCATATTTATGAGGCCCGGATGGGCCCCATGCGATAAGACGGCACCGCTCACTAGTCATGCAGACGATTTTGGCAAATTAATTAGCACATATAATCTTTTTACGAATTTAGATCAAAACTGGCAATTTTTTTTTTAACTGAGTTGCTAAACACACACAAAATCCTGGATTTTCCCTCAACTGTTTACAGCTGTTCATACTAAAATCATGATTTTTACCCCCTTCAAAACTTCGAATTATCCAAAGTATTAAGAAGAAATCGAATTAAACAAGAAATTTGAACATTAAGTTACATAGGGGAGTTCGTGAAAGTTCGAATTAGAGATAAATTATTACGGGCAAAATACTGTTATATTTTTGTATAATTTTTTTTTCCTTTTTGACTTAATAATAACGTGTTCCAGACTATGTCATGAAGCTGGGCAGAGTTCTGGCGTTCATTCATTCATGCGCTGCGTGTGATAGCAATGTGCTTTGGCGGTCGATTTGCACCTCAATGTGAGAACAGATTCATCATAAAGACTGAGCTGGTATATGTTGGTGTTTTAACCGTTTGGGTTCTACATTCATTCGTCAATACATAAAAGTTTTATGTGCTCCGAAATGCGAATTCGTACATCAAAAGAGTGCAAAAGAAACCTGCAGAAAAATGCTATCTCCCACTTAATATTGCATTGAAGGCATTTGATATTTGAGGTACTCGTTTTGAATGAAATTATTTTTCGATAATATCGATGTAAAATTTTATTCCAACTTATATTCATTCTGACTACAGAGCACATAGAGAAATTCGGAAAATATCTTGTTATTCGGCACATGGGTGTTTTTTATTAAGTTTATTATACTTCACATACACACACACAAAAAATATTATCTTTATATTTTCATTTGGTAAAGGTAAACACACTCCCTTTGAAATAAATACGATTCTTATTACAGATGGTAAACATTGAGTGAGTAAACAAACATCCCTTCAATCAACTATTTAATCTTTTTTTATATATAATATACGTTTTTTGAATATAGTTTTTGACTGCAAGATGTATTTCAAATACTTATTTTATCACTGGAAAATCTCACAACAAAATCGATTTTTTTCGTTCAGATTTCATATCCAAGCGGGATACAAACTATTCATGGTTTCTATTCATATGAAAATATAGTATTCCATCCACTCCAAATAATATCCATGCAATAATATTCCCAGATACAGTAACCTGGGAATATTATTAGTAACCCTATCACAAAAGTTTTCTCTTTGAACACTGACAGCAAAAAAGATTCTTAAAGAGTTTAAAAATTTACTACACTTTAAATCTAGTGGCATTACACTTGCAAAAAAATTAAAATAGACTAGCAAACTAAGTGTTAAAGTTCAGTTTTATCAAGTAACACTCAATTGTTTGAACGTACCGGAGCACAATTGGATGAGTTTCTCGGAAGCAAAGAGAGGAGAGGGGTGGGACTCAAAAACACTGCATGGCTATAATTTGTAGTGTACAGTTTAAAATGATTTATTGCGCGGAGCAATTTTCATTTCAAGCGAAACAGAACTCGCGGGAACCAGAAATAATGTAATCTAACATGCAGTAGCAGAACATATTTACAAGATCATCTGACCGTTAATAAAATGAGAAAGTGAAATATGCCAGGGCAGTAAATAAGGTTTAATTAAGAGCTTCTCAAGAGAGGACGGACTGAAGTAAGTAAATAAAAGCCAGAAAGAACGAATACAGCTGGAAATCATAAAAAAGAAAAGGCGAAACGCACGAGACAAAAAACATAAACTGTCCTGTCCTAGGGTTGCGGAATACGAAAACAATTGCACACAAACAATGAAAAGAGAAAGAACGCTAAGAAAGTTTCTCTTCCATGGAATCTCGAAAAATTACAATATCTTAAACAATGACACAATATGTAGAAGCTCTAGTGACAGGCAGGTATTCAATCCGCTTGGAATATAGGCGTTTGTTTTTGCTCTCGACTGAAATTCGGACCAATCAACAACTGATCTCACATTATACAAAGCAAGTACGCTCGTGCACACGCTTAGGATTGTGTGGATACTTTTTTATACCGTGAACGTGGGCTACTTTGGCGCAGGAACCCTTCTTTGACTCAAAACGATAAAATAATAAAACTTACTCTAATTACTGTGGGGAAAAAAAAATTCGTAACTACTTTTTGCTAAGTAGCAGTACTAAGCAAGGTAACGGAGTGCCTCTTGTAGTTCACGAATGGCCGACTAGGCAGTAGTATGCTGTGAGAGATGAAAAAACCACGTGCAATCAAACTTTCAACTGTGGGGGATTATAATCCAGCTTCAAGTTATGTAGGTAGGTGCCCAATTAACAAACACAATTTAAAGCTTTCAACTGAAGTATGATTAAGATTTCTTTTAATCATTTTTTACCGAAAAAATTAATTGAAAATTCAAGCTCGGGTAACTTGAAAAATATGCCCTAATTGGCCCAAAATTTTGATGGGACAAAGTAGGCCGTGTTTTTGCAACCCTAAGCAATTTGTTTGTGCACTTGAAAACAATTATGCATTAAATAATTATGTTTATTTTTTATTGTTCATCTTATTTCAAGTTTTTTGTTTCCAGACTACCGCATACCCAATCATATATCGCTATACGGAAATTTTCAACCGGTGTCGTATCGGTGGCCGCCCTAAGCTCGGTAGGTAAAGACCTTGTTTCTAATGTTGCCCGGATTCGATCCCGTGGACCTTGACGGTAACCTTCACAGTGGAAAACGAGCATCTTACCACTTGAGCGCTGATTGTTTCCAGACTGAGAAGATGGCGTACAAATGCAAGTATTAGCCTGGAAGTCGAAATTATTCAGACTTCGGCAATGACCACCTTCAAAACTGTTTGGTTTATTTCAACAGATCCAATTGCATCTAAAAGCAAGTTGCGGATAACTTTAAAATACCATTAAAAACAAACTTGAAAATGCATTTTCTAGAAAGCCAGGACATCCCAAGGTTTTTAGTGCCGACGAAGAATTAGCATTTGCTAGTCACGTTGACAAAATGTGTGATTATGGGTTCCTAATAATTAAGCCTCCAACGCCTGTTAAGAGATCTTTTCTTGGGCAATTTGTAAGATATAAAATTAAGTAAAAAGTAAAAAACATCTAAATATTGCTATTTTTATAATCAATACAGGTTTAAATCTTTTTTTTAACAGGTTTAAAGTTTTCTTTCAAAAATTGAGGTTTCATTACGAGCTCAGATTCAAGAAATACCCTAGCTTTTCATTTGATGCTTTAAGATAAGGATAAGTGAAGTGGACTAAGGTTATCCACATACAAGGGGGTAACATTGGCCCAAAATGTTTTATTTTTTTAATTAGCTTACCTTAAATTTTTTTTTTTTTTATTCACATACATAATATAAGATAGCCTATTGATATAAGAAAGGTCACCAAAACTTAAACGTAGTAATAATATTGGGTTAATTGGAAAGTGAATTTGAAATTTTTAAACAAAATGGGCCAAAGTGGCTCGCATTTACGTTAAGAAAAAATGTTAGCAAATGACTAACAAAATATAGTATGTTATTTTCAATTTAAGTTAAAAAAATTCATGTATTTCGACTCGTAAAGAAACTTAAGTTATTGCATTATCGAAAAATGACTGAAAAATAGTAGGTCACAGAACTTGAACGCTATCAGATGTTTAAACTTCATTCTCAAACGTAATAATGCCAAGGACGATATGAACCAATTTATTCTTTAATTTATCGCACGGGTATCATTTGATACTTATAAAAAGAAATAGAAATGATGAAACAAAGCCATCTTTCATAAGCATTTATATTGATCAAATTAGAACACGTTCTATAAGTAATGAATTAATGCTTAATCGAGGTTAATACGAGATCATGGCAACTCCGCGACATCTAAGAGCTTTCTTTTCTTTTTCAGAAAATCGAGACTCATCGATCTAGATTTATTTTTGGATCTACTCTTTTGACACATAAATGGCGTGTTCATCTAGCTTACAATAGCAAATCTAATATTGGAGGGACAGGTCCTGGTAGAAAATCACAAAAAATTTAACAAGAAAAGCAAAGCGAATTATGAATATATAACGTTCACATTAGAAGTTTGTAAAAAATCTTTTGTTTTGTAGATTTTTTTTTTCAAAAACAAGCTTTTTTAACAGTTTTTAATTCACTCGAGAACAGTGAAAGGACAGTAAAATTAATTACAAAGGGATTGCACAATTAATGCGCTAGTCTCTGCATGAAAAATAAATTAGGTGCATATCTTTGTTGCCAGTTTGATGAAATATACATTACAAACACGCGTGTTACTCGCAACTTTCATAGTTCGTGTACAGTTACGATTGAATAAATGCGCCATCATTTTTTCAAATGCATTTTTCACAAAGAAATTATTGAATCCAAGTTAAGATTAAGGACTCGATTCACGCTGAATTATATTGGAGGTTCATATGCATGTATAGAAGATAAGTATTTTATATTTGAAGAATTGATAAGATTATATTTACACTTATATGCAAACAGTTTTTATCTCGGTATAGGCCATTTACGGAAGTAAAGTCCATTTCAGGATTGTATCGTAGAGATTAGTAAAGAATCGAAAAAGAAACAAGAATTACTGCAACCCCGTGGACTCCAATAAACCTATAAAACCATACACGGGCGATTAGGCGAGAATATCTTCACGTTTAAATAGCGATCGGGCGATACACAAGTGTAAAAGCTTTTGTTCGTGTAGATTTCATGACACAAGCCAAATCAGATAACATTGGTTATAGAAGGGTAATGCAACAAATTTAGCTGGCCGAAAGAAAATGAAAAGGCAGTCAATGAGTTCAGATTTTTTTAAAATAAGAAAGAGCTTCACCGAGAATGTTTGCTAAGAAATAAGAAAAAACCATTTTTCTACGTGTATTAGCAGCAATTTTATTATTTACACATTTTAGTTTTATAACAGATGTATGCTGGGGATAAGCGGTGATATGAATATATTTTCGGCAATCTGTTATTTTCAAGGACTCAATGGCTCAAATTTTCTCATTTCAAAACCAATCAAATAATTTTCTTACATTATAAACAGACCATTCTGTCACCAAAAATCCTATTGCTGAAAACAAATTATTTCTAAATTCTGTTAGAGTTGCCAAACACTCAAACATATAATTTACATCACCCGTTCACATATACTATATTTATCGGAGAATTGCCAGCATATGCACATCAAAATTGACGTTAAACGTTCGTAACAGTCTGCGCACGACCTCTACAAGTTCCCTCGATAGCAAACGATATGAAGCGACGAAGTTGATGTGATCTTACTAGATATAATGCTCAAAACACGATATTTATAGATATATATATTACAACCTCCCTTAAGAATATTAATAACTTATGGAGATTAACAACGATTCTAATTAATTTATTACAAGCAGACAAATATTAATCTTACTCATGTGAAACTCGTAATCGATACTTTGATAACTTGTACTATTTGGTTTTCATCGGAAAAATAGAAGTAGCTAGCCTTAAGTTTTCATATACATATAGTGGTAATATGTAATGCAAGGACAGTGAGATAACATAGAACCACGGAAGTTTTAGACGAAGAAAATGCTTCGCAAACGCAGGACAGGATCATTTATCGTAAAATCCTGATTATTCAAGACACGAAGGTTTGGTTATAATTGAGCTCAAAGAAAGCTAAAAAAAAGAGGCTTGTTCTGAAGAAAACTCAATAAGGACCGATAACTGGCTGGAATTAAAGATAAACAGGTGGTTGTTTTATCATTTTCCATCGGGAATTTGTTATTCATGATGCATCTTGTGATCGAATAAATATAACTCTTGTGGGCAATTAAAACAAATTTCGCCTGGTATATGTTATAGTTTTATCTTTTTTTTTAATATCTCACTTTTAATATCTACTTAGAGAAAGTTCAAGTTTTTCCAACATTACTGTAATTCATGAATTTCAATGTGGTATTTTTGTTGAAAAATTTATGAGAGTTATTTTGATTTTGTAAATTATTCTGTCAATTGATCTTTTATTGCAGACAGTATACTTCTAACAAAATTTAAGATTAAAGGAAATATTGAACTGCCTAAAACCGACTCCTTAGCCGATCCTCTTTCCTCGTATGATCGGGTATAAAAAATACCAATGTATTCAAGTTTGCCGCTTTCTTCCCAATGGAATTAGTGATCTCGAGATCACGCAATTTTAACGTCGATCTTGGATTCTACAACGCCGTTACTACGTCGAAAGCCAGAATGCGCGTGCCAGCATTACTCCTCTACGTGACCAGGAGATGCCCATACCTGCAAGTAGTCGGGTTCTGAAAATCACGAGTCAGCGAAGCAACAAAATGAAGTACAGCATCACTAGCCAAGTTATAGTTTGAAGACAACATGCAAAGAGACTCATCTTAGAAACACTTCCAATCTTCAACAAAAAGCTGAGGAAAATAACTAGCATAAATAACAATATGAATACACATACACAGTAAAAGCTAAATAAAAAGAAATCATCTGTTGGTAATAACTAGAGTTTTCACGTCTCAAATCTTAGCCCTATTGAACGGTGGACATCCTGATGTTACGCGAAGCGGAATGACAACGCTTGACCCTGCTATGGTCCGAATTTATGGACACACCCCAGAAATCAGTCAAATGGTACATCAAAATGATAAAAGAGGACGGACTAGTAATATATATAAACAGACGTGAGAGTATATATATAAGACTTGGTCTCACTTCATTTGCCATTTGGAAAGTTGCCCGGATTGAGCACCTCATTTGAGATACAATACGTGAAGAAGCTAGACTTGGAAGTAAAAAAATCATGGCAGACTTCAAAGGTAACATTGAATTGCCATAAAAAAAGGTTATTTGGCAAGCTGACAGCTAAACTGCATACTAACAAACCTTATACTCTTAAATCAACGGTAAACCGGATATTACGAACTAGTCTCGACGTGCATATTATCAGATGCGTTATTTGTATAATTTATTCTTTTTGATTTTGTAACACATTGTAATCCACATTACTCGTATATGTATTGTACTCACATTTTTATGCAACTTGCACATAGCGCGAGATGGATTTGCATTCACATTCAATATATGTAATTATTCGTAGCTGGAAATGTAAAAACAAAACTTAAAACAGTACCGACATTATAAGGAGTGCCAAGAAATAGAGATGCACGTTTTGGAATTTTGCAGCACGTCAACCCATTTACACTGAGAGCTTCCGCAAGTGTTCTAAATAAGAATATTAAATAGATAAAAAAGTAATGATTTTTGTTATGTACAGCAGCTATTACTGTAAGTCATTCAAACACACATTTCGAGTTGTAAATAGAGTAGTGAAAGGGTTGATAACATCAAAGAAAGCGAAACAAACATAAAAGTTGTTCCCTAAAAACATGTTAATTCCGTTTAGATATCGCGTTGGAGTTTAGATTACGTGTTACCGAAACGTGTGTTAAAAAGATTACATCAGACACGTTGCTTCTAACTATTGAAAAGCTTGTTCCAATAATAAAAAAAAAATTATTACTGCAATTGACCCATGCTTAAATTACACACACAGCAACAAAAATATCATGTTACCCGAGTTGCACACATAAACATGTTATAAAAATAAAAATTTCAGTCTTGGCTTTTGACTTGGGTTTAATCGTAACGAGAACATGACTATAATACAAAATAGGTTGAACACACCTTTCAGCTTGACGTTCAACTTTCACTTAAAAGTACTAGAGTGAATTATTCACGAGACTAAATACGAAATGTCTCCCGACATTTCAATTAATTTGAAATCTTTATTCCTCCAAATCTGGATTTAGTTAGACAATCCCGATAGCATTATACTGAATAGTTAAAAATGCCATTTGGAAAAATATCCAGTAGTATTATGTACTACTTTAACATTAAAATAACGGCCAATTTTCTCGATCAGAAACATGTATAAATGAAAATATTTTTATTTTATAAAAGCAGTTAATTTTTTCCTGAAGGTGTAAAAGGATAATTAAGAAAACAAAGTTTGTTATTAATTATAATAACCATTATACACTTATGCTGGAAATTTTTAAAACTAATTCCGCTTGAAAATCGGAAAATCTGTAAAGTGTGTTTTGATTTTTATAATAGGATATATATTGCAATAACTATTTGTTTCTTGTCAATTTCTCGCTTTTAAAGACTTTTATTATACAGCGCGACTTTACCCACGCCTTGTTTTTCTGAATCTTCAACAAGTAACAATTGGCAATAAATTACTTGTTCTGAATCGATATAAGTAATGTTATTAATATGTAATTTTTTTTTCAAAACAGTAGAATATCAGCCACAATCATTCAATGTATATGTTACCGCCAAAGACCGAAACCGGCCAATCTTGTCAAATATTGGCCTTGCCAACGTCCGAAAGTCGGATATTGGCCGGCCAGTTCGCGAAGTGGCAGGTGATCCCTGTCCAAAGTCCGATAACATGATTCGGGATCATCCTCAAGTTGGCGTATTTTTTCGTCCACGTTAGTTATGGCAACCCATCAAACGGCAGTCACGATGTCGTAATCATTTTTTTCTGCAAAATTTGGAAGAAAAACTATACACGCTTATATAATCATTTTTATAGGTTTTCCTCAAATTTCAACTTTTTCTCTCTCGTCACATGGAGCTAATCCAATACAACTGCTATATATAGACATTTATCACACGTTGGCGATTAAAAAAAAATGGATTTGGCTCCTACCGGGCCGTCTTACATTAGCCCATCGAGCTTTGACAATGGAACTCCGTCCACTTCGCGAAATTTCCAGTTTTGCCATTTCTGCACTTCAGACTTCAGCCAAAACTCTTGGCCAATTCGCGAAGTGACCGCACTTCGGGCTTTGGCAGTAACTCATATATCAACAGCAGAGACCTTGTTTGAAACCAATCTCATTATTTGTTCAGGAACAAATTCAAGTATTTTGCTGTTCAATCTGTCAATGACCTCTGAATCTCCTCTCAAATTTTAAAATTTAATATCTCTGTCACTTTGTCGCACAGTGATGAAACTTGTTTGTCCATATATTACTGCAAGTCCAAACTTTTTCTAACTATGTATCCTTTTTCCGGGGCCTTGTAGTCAAAGTTACATTTTATAATTAAAAAAATTTGATTTGTTTACGTAAGAGAGAGAGAGAGAGAGAGTACCACCATAATATAAATATTTACTTCATTTGAAACACTTTTGCAATTGGAAGTTTGTCTACGACCAAGAGTTTGGAAAAAAAAATCGTCCTGGGTAAGGACTTCCTGGACACGCTGTGTATTGTTAAGAGTGAAAAAAAAACTCAACTTTGCTCAGATCATCTGTTATTGACTTCACAGATCGAAATAAATCGATGACGAGCTGGAGATCCATCGAGCTCAACATCAAGTCTGCTTCGATGCAATGCTGCTTATATAGGTCAAATGCTACACTGCTGCAGAAAACGTCATTTAAGAAAAAAATTAAAAAATAGATGAACGAAAAATCAGGGTATGATATCGCTCGTGGGTGTAACTGTAACAAAGCATACTTTCTCATATTAGAACGTGTATATACATAATAGATATCGAAAGAAAACATAAAGCACCCTTTTTTGCAGATGCTGCTCTTGTTTATTACAAAATGTTTTAGTTTAAATTAAGCAAAAGAGCAAATATTTAAGTCCCGTGAAAAACTAAAGTTCTTTTCTTTTTTTTTTTTGCATGCAATCTGTATAAGTATACAGTATTACAAAAAAATGTAGCTGAAGAGCCTATTCATATTAGTTTTTGAATTGAATTTGTAATTTCACAAAAGAAATGCAGAATCGGAAACCAGTTTATTGACATCCACTTTGGTGCTAATCAGTATAGCAAATTTCAAATAATACATTAGTAATAAAAAACACTACTCGCTAGAGAAAAAACCACCAAGTTAGTTAAAATACAAATCAATATATGTTATTTACAAAGCCCGAAATTGGTCAGTTCACGAAATGGTCGAGTTCGTTACAAATTGACCCGGCCTGTGTCTGAATTTCGGGCTTTGGCTAGCCAGTTCGCGAAGTGGGCGGAGATTCCTGGCCAAAGTTCGATAACAAGACATGATTCGGGGTCATCGCCAAGTTGGCGTATTTTTAGTGATACGTGTAATTATGTCCACGTTCGCTATGGCAACCCATTAAATCAGTCATGATGCGGTAATAATTTTCTTTTTCATAATTTCACAGAAATGTCTGTTATTTTTATAGGTTTTTCTCAAATTTCACTTTTTTCTCGTCACATGAAGCTAATCCAACACAGCTACTATACTGTATATAGCACTGCATCACACGTTAGTGATGGAAAAAATGGATTTAGCACCTACCAGACCGTCTTACATCAGCACATCGAACTTTGGCCAGGGATCTCCGGCCCCCCACACTTCGGGATTTGGCAGTAACATATATAATATACATTCTGGGAACATAAGATTTCGGGAAAACAAATTACTAATCTTTTAGTATGACAAGAATAACAGTGAATGCATCCTTCACAAATTTTGAAATGCAATATCACTTTTCAGATCTTAATTATTAGTTAGCACATTAAAAAACATGCATATTTGTGGGGGTGGGGAGAGATTGCCGTGAATGAACTTGATGTGAGCGGATCTGGAACAGGTAAAAAGCATACCATGTTTTCCGAATGGACAAGTGATCATTTCAATTCAAGGAGCCATTGCAAAAAAGGCGGGGTTTCCCTAGATTAAATTTTTATGCCATTTCGAGATCGAGAGCAAATTTTAAATGGATATAGGCGTAGGTCTGGCGATAATTCTGAGTATAGGAATGAAATTTTTAGCAAAAATTAATTTTAATATGGAATAGTGAAGTGGAAATTAGAAGCAAAACTATCTTGCGGATGGAAAAATGCAAAAACAGCAAAACATTTTATCATTGCTTTCAGAAATGTGAAAAACTAAACATTCATTTCGCAGAGGTTAATAATTTATTTACCGAGGTACTTGGGAATGCACAGTGATTTTTCTTCTTTTTGTCAGCTTGACTAAACAAAACTCACTGAATTTTTCCATCATTTAGAGCGGTGTTTTAATATAGTTCAATTTCAAGTAACACGTATCTGTCAGCCATGTATCTGTCAAAAATGTCGTTTTTTGATACTTTACATTTTGTGCAGTTTTTCGTTTCTTAAATGAATTAAAAAAAAGTTGTTTTTCACACAGCAACTTCCGAGCAAAAGACAGGTGGAAAACTCGATCGAAAGAAATTATGAAGCGGAACTACATAAATGGCTTCGTTAGCCGAATCCGTCATTTCAGAGTTTTATAAAATTAATTGGACAACCGAGAAACTCAAAAAGTGCGTGCTGGTAATTTCTCATTCTTTAAAAGCGGGAAAATTATAAACGGTTTCCCAAAAATTTCAATAACCGAACGTGGAAATCTGAGGCTTTCAGAGGCCAAAAAATAATAAATATTCGATAAAGAATGTGGAGACTATTTCACTTTTTACTCACACCCACCTCAACTTTTTTTATGAACGATAAAAATTGCCAACCTAGCCATATCGAGTGTTGAAGCTATCCAGAAACATAATTTACGATGCACTGTATATACGAAGTAAAATTGTTTTCTAATTTGACATCTGTTCGAAAACATGAATGGCGAGTGTTTAGCACGAATAAATAAGACGCCACGGATACATAATGAAAAATTACACATCCGTTGCGCCGGTTTCTGCTAACAAGACCTACATATTGAAATTTCAATTGTGTGATTTATTGAAAGGATTATAAAGATGCTGTTGAATATGAAAGAAACTGAAATTTACAACTCACGTTAAGACGCACAAATATTTTTAGTATAAACTGATAAACAATTGATGATAGTTGTATAACTCATAATTAAATTCAAATCGTTATTAGCAAGTATAGTTTCAATTTGTGTATGTGTATGTTACGGTCGAAACCCGAGGACCAGACAAAACTTAGAATTTACCAAAGTGAACTGGTAAAAGTCTGAAAAATGCTCTCCTGAACTTTCCTATTTTAGGCTTTTACTAAACCAAATATGCCAAATACAAAAATCAGTGAAAGCCTTTTTTTTTCTAATGAAGATTGAAAGAGCGTCCGTTTTTATGAATCTGTCATTGACCACCACCAAATTACTTTATGCTAAAAACTTATCAATTAATATTAATTATCAACTTTAATTACTAGTTAATTATAAATTCTCTGAATTATAGAGCCCACGTGTTCTAAAGATTTTATAACGATGTTTACTGAAAATTTCCATTTTGGACATTTGCGATTCAACCTAGGAGTTACCGGTCTTCAGGCTTTTATCTTGACTCTTAAAACAGAGTTTCAGTTCAGAGAAAAAACCATATAATTGAGCTAATTTTCAAAAGAGAACATTGCCCAATTTACAGTCGAAGTAAAAAACGTTCGCGGAGGAATACGTTTGCTTTACAAAAGTAGAAATAGTCCAACAGGTAGCATATAAAAGTGTGGTAGGAGAATATTCAAATATTATGCTTCTTGATCAGCATTCAAGAGAATTATATACATTTGAATTTTAGAAATGTCCCGTTTTGAAAGGAAATTAGTTACCTTTTGATTAGAATTTGAGCTGGTCAGGTCTGAAAAATCGGAAATTTCTACGTTACCTGTTGATTCCAGAATGTTTTAACTAGCCCAAGAAGGTACCCTTACTGCCCTTTCGTCATTAACATAAGAAATACGATTGATCATTCTACAGTGGAACCTCCCATATTGGACACTCCCGTTAGTTGAGACCTCCACTGACGGACACAATTTTAAATTACATTGACGAGATTCAATGTATTTATTCATTAATGGACACTCCTCATTAGCAGACAAAATTTTCGGTCCCATGGGTGTCCGTTATCGAGAGATGAAAGTACCGAAACTGTATGAAGGTAATCCAGTTTGAATAATCCCGGTTGCATAATCCGACAGACCTCATCCCAAAAATTTATAAACAGGTATAAACAGTGCATTTCGGAAAAAAGTGGAATTGTTCCCTTTTTTGTAAAAAATAAGCTCAATTAATCTATATATATATATAATTGATTTCTGCCTGTGTGCGTGTGTTCTTTATACAAATCTACAATTTTAGACCAATCGTCGCCAAATTTTGCATATATACCAAACAGGGCACGGATTGAACGATAGGCTACTTTAAAATTTCAGAGCTGGGCAAATGACCAAAATGGGCGAAAAACTGTTGGATAACAATGGTTTCTAGGCCTCAACAATCATTTTCGGAAATTTTACTTTGGTTACCGTGGTTCTCTAGCAATGCGTTTCAGACGTGTACAGTATATGCCTTTACAATGGTTTGTCACTTCTTTAATGATACCAGTATTATATATAATAGTCTATTCCTTTATAATGGTTTCTCACTTTTTCAATCCACCCAGTAATTGAAGAAAACCCGAGCAGAGCCGGGTATTATACTATTACAGTATATAATTGATTCTCTGTATGCGTACGTATCCCCCTATATGTCCTCTATACAAATCTACAATTTTAACGCCGCTGTGGTGGTCGAGTGCCGCTGTGGTGGTCGAGTGGTTATAGTGACGGACTCGCGATGCGAGGATCCGGGTTCGAACCCCACAGTGGTGGTCGGCTAAAGTTGGTTTTCTGTGGTTCCTTCAAGGCGCAAATGCGACCGATCTCCCCGTTAAAAAGTCTCGCCACAGAGAGCAACAGTCCTACAACGATAAATCATTCAGTCATAACACTTCACTCATAGTTAGAAAAACTGGTGGCAGCACTACACATAACAAGCATTACAGAGAAACAACAAAAAACTTCCCGTCAGGTTTCACTACACGTACACGCACATTCCCACATGTACCGATTCGTTGGGGGTTCCGCGGGGTGCATGTGTGGTGTAGCAGTAGTATGTAGGGCCTCCAAAAAATGGCTCGGGGATCCATGATGTTCTTAAGTCAACCACCTCGTTGGGCAATTTGCCTGTTGTGGCGTTGTACTTTAAACCTATTTTCGCCAAATTTTACATATATACTAAATAAGATCCGACGTGAGTGATAGGCTACTTTAAAAGTTCGTCAATGCTGGACAAATACTCAAAATGGGTGGAAAAACTGTCGGGCAAGCATGGTTCTTGGCCCTCAACAATGACTTTACGAAAGTTTTACTTTGGTTACCTTGGTTCCTAACAACGTGTTTCAAACATGTTTATTCCACTACAATGATTTGTTACTTTAATGCTGCCAGTATATGGAGTAAATCCGGGCAGCGCCGGGTATTTTCACTAGTAATTTATAAAAAAAATTCGAAATTTTAACTATAAAGGATCAGGATCAAAAATCTTGACACTACTTTTCTTTCGTAGTGCAAATAAGGTCATGCTGCACCAAACACGTCTATAAACTATCTAAAACGTCTGCAGAGTATGCATCAATCATCTTACCCAGTATCATAAAAAATGACGGAATGAAGAATAACAGTCAAAATGACCATCATTCCATTCGTCCGTCAGCACAACGTATCACGGAATTACATTTAATAACCATAAGTTGTTCTTACGCGCTACAACCTCATAACACAGAAATATTCATTTAATAATCAGTCCCTTTTTTTCCCCCCTTTCTCTAACGAGAAAAGTCAAACGATAGTAAATAGAGTACAAAAAAAAAAAAAGTGTGGCGAAAGTTGGCGTGCATTAGAAGCAAAAGCCTTGACCCGTTTTATTTATTTTTTGCGAAACAAATTTTTCTTTTAATGACGGTTCTATGTTTATGTAAAAAAAAAATTGAATCCCGAGAATTAAAAAAAAACGGGACAAGAAAACCTGTGATATGATGGGAGACGAGAGAAAAACTAAAAACGTCGGGAGAAAAGAAAACGCGCAAACTTATGTATATATAGCGATAAGAGCCGAAAGTATGGCTGCTGATGACGTGTTTCTAAAGTTTTGTCTCATGCATATTTAGTGATCGGGTAAAGCTTGAATTAACTAAAGAAAAACAACGAAACAAGTATTCGCATATTTTCTATATACTGCCACACTGTGAGAAAGTGAGAGAGAAAAGAAAAACTTTTTTTTTCCTAAGTTTTATATTAATTTTTTTTTCAACTTTGTACGAACTCTTGCGTATGGATGTATTGTACAGGGTGTTTCAAAATTCGCGCACATCATAGTTTACGAATGTTTTTTTAAATGAATATGAACTTTTTATCAGAAAATAACGGATTAGACTCATGAAGTGAAACATTACCGTTAATAAAAGTTTAAAACAACTTTGAATTTACTAGAAATTAGGGCTGGTCCAATTAATCGACTCGGTCAATCCGATCAAAAATTCGATTAAAATTTTTATTAGAAGTTTATAATTTCACTTGATTTATTTGACTAAACCGATTAAATTTCTTCGTATTAAATGACTAAACCGATTAAATATCGACTCGTAGCTTCTATCGCCCCCCTGGACCATTTTACCGCCCACCATTGGGCGAAAATTGACCACTTTGGGAAACACTGGTCTACACAGACATTATTACTCAATTCATGTCACTGATTAACAGCGATGAATGGTAATTCTGGTTTCCACAGGATAATGCCACGCCAGAAGAAAGTTTTCATGTTTTAACTGGATTTTTTGCCGATCGTGTCATTAGGCGAGGACTTGGGCCACCTCTTTCATTGGACTTGTAACCCCAGAACTTTTTCCTTTGGGGCTGTCTTAAAAATGTGCCATATTGCAACAATCCACATGCATTTCATGAACTCAAAACTAACGTCATTAACGCAATATCTGATATTGCTCGAGACTTTACGACGTCTGCGAGAGTTAATCTGGTTAAAAAAATGTGCGTATTTGTCCGTGAAAGACCAACGTTTTCAACATCTGTAGTAAATTCAACGTTTTTTTTAACTTCTATTAAAGATGTTTCAATTCATCAGTTTAATTCGTTAATTTCTGTTAAAAAGTTTACATTCGTTTAAAAAACATTTGTAAACTATGATGTGCGTGAATTTTGAAACACCCTGTACATGCGTGGCGTACTTACAGTAGGGGGCAGCTTAGCGGGCTATAGCCAAAGGCGGAAAGTTCAGATAGGCAAATTTGAAGAATAAGTTGCCCAGAAAATTAGTAGAATGGGAAAAGGGCGGCGAAATTTGTATAACCCTCAATAAATCCAGTTCTGCTCAACATCAAGGGACTAGATCAGTGAGTGACAGAGTTTGCAAGCACGTGAGTGAGCAAGAGTGACTTAGAACGTGAGCAAACAAGTGAATGACCAAACGAGTGACCTACAGAGCAAGGGACCAGGTAAGTGAATGATATAGAGCGTGTGCAAGTATGCGAGTAACCTAGAGCGTGTGCAAGTATGCGAGTAACCTAGAGCGTGTGCAAGTATGCGAGTAACCTAGAGCGTGTGCAAGTATGCGAGTAACCTAGAGCGTGTGCAAGTATGCGAGTAACCTAGAGCGTGTGCAAGTACGTGAGTAACCAAAACGAGCGGCCTACAGAGCGAGGGACCAGGTCAGTGAGTGATCTAGAGCGTGTGAAAGCATGTGAGCGACCAAAATAATGTGCAAACACGCGAGTGACTAAAAGTGACTTTAGAGACACAAGTGTACATACAGGAGTGTGGGAGGCAAGGGCAAGCGGGTAACGCGAGGACAACAGGATGGCGAATTCGAGGAAAGAGTCAAGAAAATTAGACTAGAATAGTAGAAGGACGGCAAAATTGGTATAGCCCACAGGCAGCAACACCATAAATGCGCCTCGGTGTACATGAACGGTAATTATTAAGGTTATAATTTTTATGAACTAAAAACTGACAGGAAATGCTCTATAAAAAATGTATTAATACCCTAAAAAACTAAAATTAGTCCTATGAAGTGAAAAATAAAACCTCAAAACTTTTGGTATCCAGTAACATTACGTTTGGCAAAATAATGTGAGAATGAGAAATATTGATGCAGTTGATACTATTAAAAAACTAGTGATTGCTTTGACTGAAATTCTTCAGTTTACTACCACACGTATATCACAGAATCAGTAAGCAACGCAGGGGGACCTGGGGACCCTTATTCCCCCCGGCTATGGCCTTCTCCCAAAACAACGTGACCTTCCCATAATCCTTTAAGACCGAGCTCGATCGATTGTGCGGATGAAATACTTAAAATCATGTTTTCAAACATTTCCCGGTATGCTCTATCGTGTAAAAATAGCGAAATATGCAAATGCTGCAACAGACAAATTGCCCAACGAGGTGGCTGAAGAAAGATACCCATAAAAAATATGGATGTCAAATAAAACAAAAATAAACGCAAAAACAAAAAAAATATGCAAATAGAAATCCTAGCCTTAATTATAATTCAAGTTCCGATCCCAAAATGTTTCGAAATTTTGCGTGAATACGCATGAAATACTGACATTTAGTTATTCAGTGGGGAAAATAATTTGTAATTTGAAAAATTTAGCCGCTAGGGCGATAATCGCTGTTTTAAGCCATATTATAGAAAAATTACAGAGAAATAAATGTATCGTTATATCCGACGTCGTTGCGTTTTCATCGACGTTATAAGCAATGTTCATTAACATTATAATCCATAGAATCAGTGAACGCCCCAAATAATGGAAGTCATAACCGAGTTTGACTGCATAGATGACTGCATAGGCTCTGTTGCAGCTAAAAGGCTGCTGATTATTCTATTATTTCAAATGTAGTTCTAAAGGATTACACACTGATGTTGTAAATGGATGGTGAAACGTTGCCCCGATTCTGCAAATTTGCGTATTAAACGCTACAGAAAAACACTTGTTACGTGGTCTGAGATTTTTCACTTTATCAGAACTATATATATAAATAATTCTGATAAATCATATCGTAAACATTTATTGCATAAATAGTAAATGTTAATTACTTTTGTACTGATTTCTCCCCTTATTTACACTTTAACCGACGCAACATGTAACGAAAACATTCTGCAAAATGTTTTTTCCCCATGAAGTAGGCTCTTTTCCGATTTTCAGCAGGTGCGGGTGTAGAAAAATGAGTTCCATTGAGAGAAATCAGCTTTACAAAGTATCTGGGCTTGTCATTGCTGAAATAAAAGACTGAAGATGGCGAGATATCTCGTCAATGCCGAAGAGAGGGTTGAATCACCAATGGTTCCTCTAGTGGCTACTTTCAGAACTGAACTTTTCTCCTATACAAAATTCACATTGATTCGCGAAGTTTCAAAACATTCATATCAGAGGTTCTTATTTTAGATCATTTTGAAATAGGAATTTTATAACCACCCAGTACACACTGTACTTAATTAATTTTTATATAGGGTACTTCGAAAAACAGAGGAGTCGAAATCATTCAGATAGGTTTATTGTTACTTGAAAGAAAAATAACTTTTTAAAGTTTTTCTAAAACCGATACTTAGCTTTAATGCTCTAGAAAGGTAAGTTTAGCAACCCCCCAAAAAACTATGAAAATAAAAAAATGCACCAAGTTGCAGCTTGATTTTTGAAACAATTGAAGTATCTTTGCAAGGAATGTGCAGATACAATATTAAAAAAAAAAAAAAAAATCTATGTATTGTCTTTTTCTATAACATTGTGAGAGAACAAATAGAGATAACATGGAAAATATTTCTTGTTACAAAATACAAATGTAGATTTTACATTGTATCGTCGTTGAGAAATTTATGTATTGGATAGATAGTTATTCTAGTAAAATTTATTTCTGGAAGTCATACAAATCCTGATGTTTATTTATTCAACAATAATCATGTCTGGAATTACTTCACTGTAGTTTTCAGTGAATTAGTATCTGTACTGTATCTGATTAATTATTTGATTTTTCAGTGCAACAAAACAATAGCAGATGTAACGACTTTACCATTTTATATACACGATGTTTCAGAAAGGACACTAACTTTGAAATGACATAACTTGGAAACGGCGATAAACAAAAAAGTGAAAAAAGCAGTTCGTTCAATGAGCATACCCTGAATTTCAAATACGCAGGTTTGTGAAATTTACAACTTTGGCTAATAGATAACACCAATCTCAATGCAATGTCTTTTAAAAGGTGGATGATATTTTCCGCCGCAAACATGGGTTAACTTAACTCATGAAACGATAGATTTAAAAGGCTCACCTTCCTTAGCAATGACATGACAAAAGTGAAGAAAGGAATTTAAAGCTATTTTAGAGCTATGTTTCTGCTGCAATAGATGCGTATGCCTCACAGATGAACTGTTCAAGGTGATATAGTGTTTGAGGACTGGCTGTAAACAATGGCGTTGAAATGGCCCCACAGGAAGAAAGCGTGAAACAAAACAACTATGGTGCTACCTATTAATTAAAATTGTAATTAATTTTGCAAACCGGTGTATATAAAATTCCAGGTTTGCCCATTAAACTTACTGCTTATTTAATCTTTCTATGTATCACTGTTTCAAGTTATATCATTTCTCAAAGTTAGGGAGTCATTTTTGAAACACCCCGTATATTCAGCTCATTTTCTAAACTGAACTCCTAAGTGAAAGTCTATACAATCGGATAACTATCATGTTTGCAATAGATGTATCTGAATAAGTACGGAAATGAAATCAAAAGATCCGAACTCTTACATTTTTATTCTTGACAAAGACACCACTGTCAAGATAGTTCGTATGAACATATTCCATTCACAATTATATCTATTCATAGAGCTTAAAATACTACTCGTCATGCAAGTTGAAATCGATGGCGTTTGATATTACTCGAGAGTAGCCAAAATAAATCGGCATCGTCTAATGATAAAGAACCGACGAAGTTCAACGGCCGTTTATCACCATGTTAACAAGACGAATTTGCGATATTATTCAACCACGCACACAGAATAAACCACTGAAACAATATTCTTGGAATACGACGAATTTGCACAAGAGACTTTTACTTATTTATGCAACACAGAACGCGCTGAAAATTACACAAAATAATGCTCAAAACTATAAAATAGTTTTGGATAATTTATTGATTATATTATCGTGCATTTGAATTAAATCTAATGTTATTACAGTCGACGTTCGTTATGACGACCTTCATTGTTCCAAGGAAAATGAAAATTATATGGGGGAGGTCATTATACCGAAAGTCGGAAAAATAGCTTCTTAAGAGGATACTGTTTTCAACGAAATAAAAAATTATTAATTTTGTTGTAATGTTAGCATTTGCATTCCGATCCTTCAATTTAATGTAAGCAGTTGCAATTAAAATGCATCGGATTATATATATATATGGTAATATTTATAAAATTGGAATACAGCACTGATATGAATGAATGTAAATAACAAACTGGTGGTTTTCAGAATGGAAAAATGTCCGCTGATACTGTACATTCTTTCCTTATCTGAAGAAAAGTGATTCAAGTATGAATACCTATTGGACGATATGTCGTAGTCAGAACCTTTCATATCCTTTCTTCACAATCCATAATCCGAGAAATCCCCAACCTCGAGAAATGGAGGGATCAGTCATGCAGACATCCCATTGCGTCTCCCCCATTATATAAGCAGATTATATATATATCGAATTTTCCCAATATCAAAGTCAAAGACACTAGAGAACAAATTTCGTATATTTCTTTGCAAGAAAGGGGGGAAAAGCAGAGCTCGAGTTTGGTCAATGTATTGTATTGAATGGTTTTGCCGGTCGATATATTGGATGGAAAATATTCTTTTCTATCTTTCGAACTGAGCGCAACTCCGGTCTATCGCCATGGACAATTTACATGGGCATTTACAAATGAGTTGTGCCGGAGGTGTGCACGTGTAACTAATACTATGAGTGCGTATCTATTTTTCAAACTATGAGTGAAGTGTAATGATTGAATATTTGTGCAGTCGTAGGTGTATTGCTCTCTGTAGCACGACTTTTTAACGAGGAGATTGGCTCGCATTCAGACTTAAGTTGGGAACCCCTGAAAACCAAATTTGGTTGGCTACTATTGTACCGGCGGTTGGGTTCGAACCCGGGTTTTCGCGGTGCGAGTCCTATATATGACCACACAACGGCGGAAAACATTGGATGAATAGAAAACATTTTGGACTTATCTTACCAGTCATTATAATGGCACGGTCGTCATAACGAGCGTCGACTGTATTTATCTTGCAATATTCAGAGTAGTACAAAATCCAAAAAATTGAATTTCTAAACTTGCAACTAAACCACCTTGAACGTAATGTATCATTGAAAGCGTTCCGATAAAATTACGCAAGAGGTTTCAATGACTTTCAACAACGTAATCGGCTTCGAGAAGATTAGGTCAACCAAAGGAAGATTAAAAAAATTACGTATGACGTATTACGGTGCGATTTGACCGTCGATTAAAATTTCAACTGGAGTTTTTCGACCTGTTTTTTTTCTCTTGGAAATCCTTCTGTTATGAAATTCGTTACCGTATTACCTAACGTTCATTTCAACTGATATAATTTGATAATCTCTCTGAAACTCGACTATAAGCATGTGAATTTTCGCTTTATTGTTATCTTTCTTCGCACTCAATTCTTTCAAGAATAAAAGTAAAAATAGTATCTATATATATACATGTATAATCTTCAAATCAATGTAAAATTTTTCTCATGTCCTTTTTCTTCTCTGGTGATTGAAACATGAACCAAACTACATGAATAGCAAAAATTTTTAGACGGCAATAAAACAGGAGGGAAAAAAAGGAAATGAGAAATATATGTTTTTGATTTTCAAATCCAATTACCTCGTCATGCGTGTTTAGCTGTTGGAAAGATACCCTCTGTTGTTTCGGAAGCAGCATCGTAATAACCGTCCACATTTCTTGTGAAGCCACTGCAATAAACTTTTCATGCATTATAATTCTTAATATCTACCCGATTCAACCGATCAATTCCATATATTATAAGAGAAAAGGAAAGCAAAAAAAATAAAACTTATCGGAAAACTTTTTTTTGGTTGATATAGTATCGGTTTTCATACCTGGGAAGAAAATCATTCATATAAGTCATCCTCAACAAGGCTTGAAAACCTTGAAAAACCGATTTTTTTGCACCTATCAGGAGACAGACAAAACGATGGTCCAGTCTAGGCTCATGTCTCAAATAACCAACGCGTCTGTCATCCTCAGAGTACAACGGAAATTTATCAAAACAATGATGTCTAGACTGAGGCAGAAGAGACTAATGTCTATATCATTAGCTAAAATACTACAAGTATCTTAATATGTCTTTGGGACGGTATCTGTTTAGTTTGGAACCTCATTGAGGACAGTATACCCCAGAAGGTACTTGAAACACTAGCAAATATTCCTATTTAAGAAAATCTTGATTCATCCAAGTTTTTATAAATCTTGCAGACGTAAGTTCTAAATCACATTTTGGTTAAAATTAAGCATCAGTGCAATTTGAAGCATTTTGGGTGGAAAATATAAAGTTACATGTAGTCTTAGTTCAACCGAAGATCAAACGGAAAATATTAATTTAAGAAACACTAGTGAGCCGTGACTACGAAAAAGGGTATTTAATAAGTGGAACAGAGAATGTTTTTTTAACCAATAATTATTTTTGAAATTTTCATAACTTTATCAACAGAATTTGATCTTTGGAATCAAAAACTTATTTTGTAATATTTATTGGATGCTCGTCGATGAAATTTTACATTGAACCATTTTTAATTTAGAATTTAAAGAGAAAAAATTTAAACTCTTATGGAAAAAAATACGCTCTTCAATTACGTTTTTCAAAAACTATCTCATGGAGTAGCCTGATAACAAGTTTGTTTTATGCGCAGATTAGATAAATTTATGCGAAGTTCCGTCCACTTCTTTGCAATTCTCATTCCGTATGGTTATACAGTAAAAACAACGTTTTCATTTTATGCCATCGTGGTATGGCAAGAACAGTCTCGCTTCTTATCGATATTATACGCCACGACGCTTCAAGTTGTTTCGCCCATCCCTCGAAAAATTAATCTCAAACTATTTTTAGTTCCTTGCTCATAAGATCTTGCCGATGAATTCATTTTGAGAACAGTAGCATTTCTAATTAGCATATTCATTACGAATTTACGGAAGTTGCTTCAGATTTCATTAAAAAAACAGGTGGTGGAAGAGTTTCGTCTCAAATTGTCAGTTTAAAAATTCTTTGTAATTAAAAAAGTTAGATTTACGGAAAAAAATCATCCATGTTTTATTATTTGGACAAATATGTTTTCCGTAAGATTCGAAGATATTTTCTACCATATTGCAAACAAAAAGGCATTAATAGGGAGACTGTATTTCGACGTGATAAATGCACAAAATAGAGATTGTTACGGGAGAGGAATCACCAAAGAAATTTGGAATTTTAACTCCCAATTATTGAATATACTTGAAAATTGTCATCAACGGAAAATGAGAATGGCTAAACTCTATTTTTGTCAACCTTGGACATGACATATACCTCTTCGCTCCCCTATAACCGTAGTCTAAGGGGAGGGGGGCCATGGGTGAAAATGAAGTGAAAAGAATATACGTGGCCGATGAATAAAGGGCCACAAAGCTGTAAAAAATAAAGAAATTAGGCATTTAAATGAAAATAAGGCGTGAAAAAAAGTATTTTATAATTCATTCGAATTACTAAAAGTACCCCCAGAAGAATAAAGCTAACAGATCTCTAGCCTGGTGGTTCGGAGATAAACCGCATTCATCAAATTTTTATACGCTATAAATTTATTCAGAAATCAATTTAATATATAAGAAGGGGTCGCGGAGAGCCTGGTCAAGACTGGGGGGAAACAAGATACTTTTTTTTCCTTTCAAACCGAGCTCAACTCAGGTCTATCACCATCTATGGGCGATTTACTACCTAGTGAGTTGTGCCGGAAGTGTAACTGTGTGTGTACCTAATAGTCTGAGTGCGTATGTAGTGTTGTGTTTGATTTTTCAGTGCTGCCATCTATATTTCAGAAGTGAAGTGAGTGATGTGTTATGATTGAATTACATTTGTACTGTTTGTAGGTCCTGACCTTTTTCGCTCATGAACACTTTTGACAAGAGAATACTGTCAAAAGTGTTCATGAGAGAAAAAGGTCAAGAAACACCAATCTTAGATGTGAACAAAAAACAAATGCGAAGCTCGAAGACGACACGATACTATGTTAATAAATTAAATAACAATTCTATGGAGAATTATCCTAAATTTTGGGAACTTTGAATTGAAAAAAAGAGCGACATAAATTGTCATGTAATTCCATTCAATTACTAAACTGGAAGTCTGAAGCAAAAAATAAAGTCTTTGGAAACTCAATAACTCTTGACCTAAAATGGTACAACCGAAGGATAAATGTCAAGTTGGATAATGCAAGAAAAGGAAAGTCGTTTTGTGCTACAAAACTTTCTCAGCATCACACGCAATGGAAAAGAAAACATGTCCGAGACAATTTCTTTGGAGAATTCAAAGGAAATTAAATGATAGAAGAAACACAAAAAAAAAAAAAAAAAATTCTATTATTCGACAGGGGAGAAAAGGATTCTTTTGGGCAAAAAGACTGAACCAGCATAACGGGTAAAGTGATCAAATGAAACCGGTAGCAGGAATTACTCTGACCCAATTCACGTTATTACTAACCTGTGACCTTCATATTCGTCAAAGCATCGCGTCATTCACTTTCTACCAAAGCTTTTCACCAAGTAAAGAGCTTCGATTCATCTTGAATAATTCCCGATGAAAAATTCAACAGAAAAACCCGTTCGAACATAACACTGATTCATATTCCAGATTCGAATGTTACTTTTTTTCTTCTTGGTCCATACAAATTACTCATAATTACGAAGCGTTCCACAGAAAATGAGCCATTAATTTGATTACATCTGACAACTTTCGCGAATTCCTCCATCTTACATAAGCATAGAAAATATAAACATAAAAGGTGCTATTTAAGTTTTGGAGACACAGAAGATTTACGTCGAAGGCTGCAATCAATGATAAGTTGTGGTAATTTATACGTATCCGCAACTATCGAAGCAATTACGAGGTACAAAAAGACGCTGCAGTGTATTTAGAGTTCTTCGTATTTATATTACCAGTTTGAACAAATAATCTTAGAGCTTTCCTCTAATTTAATTTGACCTCACCAATGTGTCCCTTTCCACAATAAATTATTTTAGGAAAAAAATGAGGGGAAAAGTTTAGAAATGGATTTTGTCAATAATGAAAACGAATTCAGATCATTAGTATTCCTGAGCAAAGGCTGAAACCATGCATAGACAGAACAATTTCGTTTAATAGAAAGACGCAATAAGATTAAGGAAAACTTCATTAGTGAATGTTTCTAGACATGGAAAACAATATTTACGATAAACTAAATAGTGTTGGATGCACGAATTTGTATTCGAGTGATGTTACGGTACCAAATGAGGAAATTTGTTTTGTTTCTATAGAATGAAACGGATATCTCAATATCCGAAAAAACACCAAGTTGCCAAGTGCAAAACTTATCAAGCATTCAACAGTCAATTCACGATAAGAAACGTATTAAACCAATAATCCCCTCGTCCTGATTTCAATGAAGGTTGCGATGCATTAAGAACAAAATATGTTAAGGACAAGCATCATAATCTTTAATGTGGGGGGGGGGGGATTGACGATTATCTTCAGTTACATTTTTAATCAGATCTAATGTTCCAAAATCATATCAACAGTTTTAAATTTTGACCCAGTTTCCGACTGCTCGACCTCTAATTTAAAGGCGATTATGTTATTGATCCTAAAATTGAGAAGGTTCTGCAAACGACGAATAAAAATTCTATCAACATTGGTATCTTAGTCATCGTTCTATGCAGATTATGAACACCGTGCGTCTGACAAAACACTTCAATCACGAGTTAATTCTTATTCACCGATTTCGGACACGATTGAAACTGAGAAAAAAAAAATCCACGAATATTACGGAGAATTTTCCCAACTGATAACTAAGTACCTAATCTTAAGGAGAAAAAAATTGATTCCTAGTCCAAACATGTGGAACTTTAATATTTTGAAAGAATAAATCTGACGAGAGATGCCACGGCACGCGCATGTGTTACGTCATAACCTGTGTTTACAAAGCTTGGTGCCAGTGATGAGATGATCCAGTACCCATGAAATGATATTACTACTCATATGCTATTATTCAGAATGAAAAACCGATACGACATTTCATCGAAGCACCTTAATTGTTTTACAGAAACTCAACAAATTTAATTGTTAAATGACTCGTAAGTTTATAAAGGTGCGATTTAAATAAGAAATAAATAGGGTAAAAATCGATGCACTTTGCATTGAAAGTTATCACGGTGTTTTATGATCGAAAGGATTTATTGAGCATATAAGGTAGTCACGGCTCAGTAGCAATAATAATAGTGCCACGAGATGGCTTATTTTAGATGTTCAACAGTTAGTTCACACGAAATAGGATCTTTTGTTTTGGGAGTAATTACAATATGCTGTGTGTGTGAAGATTTTTCTTTTAAATTTATTCAAGGTTGATGCTTTAAAAACTACAGAGATTAGATAGGAAACCTTACCTGTTCACACGTAGCATGAGATCTACGATGGGTCTTTCCTTTAATGAATATGGCTATAATGCCAGGAACAAGAAATCGATAACATTTTCTTGGCTAAGAAGTATCCTTCTAGCCGTTTCTGATAAAAATAGAAAGAGTCACATTGCAACAAACGAAATCGTGGACACTCGGCGTCTGAAAAATGCAACTGTTATACAAGACGAGTCGGGCTAAAACGAGTTACGGTTTTAGCTCGGCGTAAAGCACTACCGCGACTCTTTACGCTGCTTTCACTTCGTGGTTGCTGCTGCTGCTCTTACAAGAGGCCTGGAGTTGCGGCAAAAACGACAACAAATGTTACCGCCATCTATCGGGCACAAAACGTAACTACAATATCGGTATCTTTAACGGGCCAGCTATTTCTATCTCGATTTTTTTTTGTTATTGGAGAAAATAACAAGTGGTTTTCGTGCAGTGTTTCTCAACCTTCTTTCGCTCATGGTTCCCTTTGAACTATATTTTTTCTCGTGGCCTTGCTTTATTCAGGGTCCCCCCCCCCCCCCATCAAAGAACGAGACCCTTCCTATTAATTGAATTGATTTTGTGAGCGAATTGATAATGAACAAAAATTCCATGAGTAAAGTGGACCCCCGATTCAGTGAGGGGTCTCGGCACTGCCCATGGCCCACCACATCCTACAGCAGGTCCTGTAAGCTCAACCTTTCTAGGACCTCAATATAGAGAACGTATAGTGCGAAAAAAAAGAAAATAAACAATCGTCAAGGGGTCCAACTCGGGAAGTCGGGGCCCCTTAACCCCACCCTTGTTGGGGGGGGGGGCACGACACGCCATTTTCACACCATGGACCTTTAGGCAAAATTATGTTCTGGGGTTCTGCTCTTAAGTAATCAAGGTACATCCACTTCTCATCATATGGACCTTCCCTATTGATATGCTAATATCCCAAACGGGGCTAGACCGTGGAGGACTTTGGGCTGTGTCCGGGTGGGTCTATGCATTTAGACAGTTCTGTTTCATTCTGAAAGGAGTCACACTTTTCCCACCATATTTTCACTTCAAAAACTTTACATCGGAATTTTTTTTTCATAGCTCTTTGTGGCCTTCTTAGCACAAACTGTCATGGCTGCATTTCAACTTGATTTTCACCCGTGGCCCCCTTGGAATATCTTAGAACCACAAGGGGGGTCATATGGCCTCAGGGTGAGAAGCACTGATATACAGGATATTTTTATTTTCATTTGATAATATTTCCGAATCAATACTAAAATTTGTTATTTGATTTTGATTGTTGAATCAAAATTGATTGCAACATTTATTCCATTTTTTCTCATAATTTCTGTAACCTCAAAGCAAAATGTTGCATTATATAGCATTTTACATTCAATTGTTTTTCAGTTTTGTTTTATCAATGCTAAAAAAGCATCAAACCAAAATATCGGTAGTTGCTGTAATAGAAAGGAATAAATTATAGCAAAATATAGTAAAAAATGGATTTTTTGGTTGTAAATTTTTCTCCAGTAAAATCAACTTTTAGGACTGCGCTGAAATACAGGTTTCATGATTTGATAATTAGCAACAAAGGCACACATCAGTGGAAATCACATAGTAATAAACAAAATAAATCGAATCGTCTTTTTCCCCATTAACAGACTAAGATGGTAGTGCAGAGGCGCCGGGAGCGTTTTGGACCTGTGGGTGCTCGACTTGAGTTTTTCATTGCAGACTGATTTCGCAACTAATTCTGGGGTTTTCAGAGCCGCATGATACAAAATTCTGCTAGCACCCACAGCACCCTCGGCTCTGAGCAGCCAAATTGAGATTTGCATTGATTTTTCTCAATTTTTTTTCTGTTATTTCCCGTTCTGATCTTTTGATTTAGAGGAGTGGTTCTCAAACTTTTGTCACCCCCGCGACTACCTTTCCCAATTCATGATTCATCTACGGCTCCCCAGAATAGTTTGTTAGATATTTTCCCACATAAAAGATCTTCAAAGCATAAATAGGCACACAAATCAATATCTCAAACTCACCACGACACCCCCGACAAAGTTTGGTGACGCCCCTAGTAGCCGTGACGCACACTTTGAGAAACACTGGTTAAGAGATATCAACCATAAGATTTATGAAAAAAATAATTCCCTGTATGTTTTCTGGACTTGCTTATGCCCATAGAAACAACATTAAAAACGAAATTTTATTCTTTTCCTTAAAAATAGATGATTTAAAAAATTTAAAATGATGACATAACGGCTGAAATGAACGAAATTTTTGTTTTGTAAATTAAATTTGGAATGTCAGATGTTCAGGAAAAAAAGTAATGCAAAAAAATATTTTTTCTAAAAAATAAATAAAACCCATATTCCCAATTGGAAACATTTTCCGTTAAAAGGTTAATTTTGTGTTCAATGTGTGACGACAGGGCCGCAACTAGATACTTTGTCACCCGGGGCAAGCCGGAATTTTGGCACCTCTTGCACGTAGAGGAAGCAGTTAAAGGGGGAATTCGGCGCACCTTCTGGTTCAGCGTCCGGGGCACCAGCCCCGCCTGCTCCCCTCTAGTTGCGGCCCTGTGTGACGGTAACCCAGTTCTTCTGTTTTTTTAGTTCTCAACATGGGGGTACTGGGATATATTCTCAGGGAGGCCATGGGTGAAAATGAAGTGGAACGGGGGAGCCATGATTTGTATTTAGAGGGGGGGGGGACAGTTGATTCAGATGTGAAGGAATAAAGCTGTCAAGTGAAATATGGGGGAGGGGAAGAGCAGGTCCGCAACTAGGGGGGTGCAGGCGGTTCTGGTGCCCAGGGCGCCGGACTAGAGGGGGCGCAAATTTCACTCTTTAACCTCTCCTTCAACATTATCGGGGGCGTCAAAATGCGTGCTTGCCCCGGCTGACCAAGCATCTAGTTGCGGCCCTGGGGAAGAGTATAATTACTTTCAGAATATAGCAGAGAGAATCACCCATAGAACCAGGGCCGATCTTAACACGCGGAGGCCCATCCGAGCATGGCTGAGGGGAACCTCGTGTACATATAGGGGCCCACATGATGAGATCAGTGAACTATGATTTTTGAGAAGGAGTATGTAAATAGCTGCAGCTTACAGCTAAGTACGAGGCCCAAAGAACATCACTTTTTTGGAGAGCCCATAATGATGAAACAGTCTCGCGTAGAACCACGGCAAGAAAGAAGCTTACTGAATTCTAGTTCGAGGCCAGAGACTGACTTTATTAATAACAAAAAAATTTTGTTTGCTATAAATTTACCAAATGAATCAGCTGAATAAGTAGAAAGGGTCTAGCTCTCTGAGGTTGGAGCCCTAGACAGGATGGTGGTCCACGAGAAGAAAATATTGTTCAAAAAGGGCGTGCGCTAAAAAAGGTTGAGAGACACTGGTCTAATCCATTGAAATTGATTTCGCTCCATAGTAATCGCTTCGGATATTAACAAAACCGGTTGATATGAAAGAGACGGAAACATTAAGATGTATCAACAAATATCAAATCTAATCTCTTATGAGCATAAAAAATGCTATAAACTTCGGAAAAGCAACTTATATGAACAGAGTGTTATTATTCAGCCATATTGGTGAATAGACATCATTCTTATAAAAACCGAAATATCGAAGCGTTTGCATTGTGTTTCAATATTGTTTGTGTTTTTTCCCTTAAAAGCTAGCTAACGGTGATTGATAACAGCCATCGATTATGTAGCATGAAATTGCAATAAGAGTTTTATTCTCGACAAGAAAAAAAAAAGTTTCGAACAACTCCATTATTTTCGGAATTAAATACTCGCAGCGGGTGCGAGGAATTCGCTATTTCTTGAACAGAAACAAATCCTTTTTTAAAAGAATTCCTTTTCGATCATCAAACAATTTCCTTCAGGTTAAATTTAGTAAAAAAATCTCATTATTTGCAATTTAAAAAAAAAAAAAACAACAGAGATGAAAGTTTGCGAGAAAATGGAGGGTATGTAATGGAAGATAAAACATAGGAAGAAAAATGTTTTGTACACAATTTTCAGTCCTGGAAATAAATAAAATGAACAAAAACCTAGTGGGAAAGATAAAATAAATATTGTAGCAGCGTACACGCAGTCACATTATCCCATTTTGACTGACGTTGCGTTTGCATAAAACTTTGTTTAAAAATTTTTCAAGTCATCATTTTTATACAATGTTAAAATTTCTCGTTAATTCTAACTTTTTTCGAATATTTTAGATAATTCAAAGGTGGAGGGAAAAAATTATGATTTTTGTACAAGCAAATTTAGTTTGGAAAAATTCTACAAAAAAAAGCCAGACTGCTTTTCTCGATTAAGTTGTGAAGCAATACATTTTTAAAGACATGAAAGTTTGAAAAAATTCCATTTTTCTCTACTCTTTTTTTCTGATAATTTAATACCTATTTTAACGTTGTTCAGCAGAACTACATCGATACTGTGTACCACTTAATACCGATTATGTTTTTCAACGTATAGATCAAGGTGTAACATTCAAAATCTGAATCATTTTGTTGTCATTAAGAGTATGAAAATTATCAGAAAGTAATGAAAGTATATTTCCTTGATAGCATGAGAATGATAAGAGAAATTTGGGAAATAGTTTCACAACGGAGGATCATGAACTGTTTCCTTAAATCAGGTTTTGAGCGTGGTCAAAAAATTCTGCAGTGATGCTGATTCCAGAACAGTTGAATAATGTAGCATGTAAGATAAATTACAAAAATTATAAATTTTTATCATAATTATTAAAATTTGGCAAACAGTTTTGTAATCGACTATAAATTTTTAATAATCGGTAATTATTATCCTATGTGAATGTTGATTAAGTTGCAATTTGTAGTCATTTTACAGATCCAGGATGGATAAATTGAAAAATTCAAACTTTTTCTCCAGTGACTTTGTGTGTGTGTGTGTGTGTGTGTGGGTGGGGGGGGGGGGGCGACTTCGAATTAACCACTGCATTTTGTAAAATTTCTCTACAGAGAAATTTGATTTTTTTATGACTTTTCAAAACTGAAATTTTCAGATACTTTATCCTGATTTTCGATCTTGAATTTTATTTTAAATTCCAAAAATATACCAATACAGTTTTGGAACATATAAATATAATGCAGTAAGTGAAAACATAATTTTCAGTACGTGAATTTACACTAAAAGACCAAATATGAAATCGGGAACGCTTGTATAAGCGACCAAACCAGGAATATGACGGTCTAGAAAAATGACAGTCCATGACCGTATAAAGCTCAGCATCATAACAAAAGTCAGAATACGTGATGCATTTGAGACATTTTCGCTTGACAACCAGACAATCATTATAGCCATAAATCATTATTTTCGACGATGACCGACGGAAAATCTGAAAGAAAAATTGTTTATATATAAGATGAAAGCTTGGACTGCAACTGACTGTGGTATAAGAGAGGGAGTGTGTGTGTGTGTGTGTGTGTGTCTGCAAGTAATCAATGATTTGTGTGTAAGAGACTAAGTGTGTACGTGTGTGCGTATCTTAGAAAGTTTACGAGCTCTTACGAGATAAGCGGCTGTGCAATTTCTTTTCTGTCTAGTTTTTTTTTTTCTTATTTTTGTTGTTTGCTTCTAAGCGTCAATCATTCGGCGTCTAGTCCACAGACAACGACGAATCGATGTCTAAAAAGAGATCAGAGAGAACCCCCTTCTCTTTTTTTCTTTTATCCTTATCTAAATCTTACCACGAATTCTTGAACTCTGACTGACCAGCATATTGACATTGGAAACGATCACACTTGTAACGCGAAGACCTATGCCCTTCATCAATTTTCAAGAAATGAAAACGCAGTTGGATCAGATAACAAAAATCGACTGGAAAAAGAATCGATAGAAATAAATAGATTTTTTTGTGATTAGTGTCCACGTTTTAGAAGTAGTTGCTGTTCTACAAGTTTCACCGGAAAACAAATAATTTCTGAAACAACATTTCTGTCTCAACAAGGACTGTCATTTTTCTTAACCATAAAACTCAAAGCTCACTGTATTCATTCCGATTTACTATTTATATTTTACACGTAGCAATTTCAAGCATCAGAAATATAACGCATAATAAGGATATTTTTAAAATGACATTTGAATGATGTACGCAAAAGTCACAGAATATTTCAGAAATATTACAAAAATGCTTTCATGGCAGAACGTGTAATTATACCCAGAAATATCAGTACATAACTCCTCCAAATGAATGTCTTGATTAAGACTCAGTTTCCACAGAAGATATCGTCTCCATGCAGAGAATGCATTTTTTTGATAAGTGAAAATAACTCCTACAAGCTGTATTCACTAGAGACTAGACTGACATCGAGGGTCGTTTCCATGCTGATGAAGAGCTTTTACCGTCACAACAACACTTTTTTGCAATTTGCGCAAACCTAAGCTAACTTTAGGCGACGTTGAACTAATGAATAGCGAGGGCAAAATCCTTGAAGAATGAGAAGAGTCCTTACAGTGAAATGCTCTCTTATATCTTATTTTCCGTAAATGACACCAGTAAAGTGGCCATTGAGAGGGTTTAAGAGCTGTTTATTACAAAAACCTTCCTTTCATCATCACAGAAGTTCAACATAGTCACTGTAATCGAACCCCTTTATGGATATCTGTTTTACTCAGGAAGGATGAATTATACAGTATGGCTTATACTTAAATATATGCATATATTACTGCAATAAAGCTTTCTATAAGATACTATGTGTGTGTGTGAGTTCCACACATAAAAAATGTAATCATTAAATTCGAGTTTCCTATAAAATACTAAAATTTAATTACTTGACGCCGAATTATGATCGAAAACATGTATCGTTTATGCATTTTGTATTTATTTATTTTCGCAATATATATACTGATGGAAAAATAAACTGTCAAAAAAGTTATCGAAATAAAAAAAATCTAACAAAAATCGCTTCCAGTTACTTCAGAAAAATAGAAACCAATCAAGCACGACCTTCATGATCGTCTTATTACACATCAAAGAGTTAACGAAGTATATGTACAGGGTGTACGGTTCAAATGTACGTAACGATCTTTGAGAAGTTCTCACACGTTACAAGAAGTTGGAAAGGATAAGAAAATTATATAAATAGGAAGCAAACTCAACAAAGTTTTTGAGAAAAAAAAATTGGTGTAGGCTGTGTCATAGACACGGCCGCAAGTTTTGACGTGAATAAGTTCTTTGTCCTTGAATCGCATAATAAGTACCGACATAAAAATGATATCATTGGATATCTCTTTGAAATACCTAACACAGACGACACCATTGGCTTATATTTGCGTTGAGAACCTCTCGAGATATAGCGGAATATTAGAACCAAACTGGTACCATTGGTTTGGTCTCGCAAATATCTTTACATATCTTCAATTTACATTGCGTACCTTCCGAGATATAGCGTAAACTTTTTCATTACGAATGCGGGCCGCGGGTCTGGTGCCCAGACAGGAAGAGGTATTAAAACCACAATGATACCATTGGATTTGTGTTAACGAGGTCTACCCGCAGATATAAAATACTGATATATATTGTGAATTTTTTTTTTGTTTTTGAGAAATATGCGTTTTAATTATTTCCTTACGCAATTTTTTAAGAGTGTATCGAGTATCGTTAGATGATTTAAAAGACGTATTCACATAAAAAATCAGTGCACTTCCACGTATGCTGCTTTTATTTTGCTCGAATGATACTAATCAATAGTGGAAGTCCAGCTATGTCCTCTGCAGCATTTTCGGAGTGACAGCAGCAATAACGTCTGTTATTCTAACACGAAGATCTTGCAGATCATAAATCTTTTGGCTGTCTCTCTTTAACGCATTCCTGAAGAAGAAATCTAGTGGAGTTGTATATGGTGACTACTATATATACTAAACCACACATGCACCTCATCCATATTCCTCTCCGGAAGTTCTAACGAACTGGTACATGCTGGAATGTGCGTGTACGTGTTGTGAACCTGAAATGAAGTTTGTCTCTGTGCAATGCTTGTTATATGCGTAATGCCGCCATCTGCCATCAGTTTTTCTAACTATGTGTAATGATGTGTAGTAGTGAAGTGTAATGATTGAGTAGTTGTATCTTTATAGGGGGCGTATTCACCGACATGGTTTAAATACAAATACAAATACAAATACAACGCCACAACAGGCAAATTGCCCAACGAGGTGGCTGACTTAAGAACATCATGGATCACCGAGCCCCTACCTACTACTGCTACCCCCCCCCGGAACCCCCCAACGAATCGGTACATGCGGGAATGTGCGTGTACGTGTAGTGCAACCTGACGTAAAGTGTGTTTCTGTGTAATGCTTGTTATGTGTAGTGCTGTCATCTGCCCCCAGTTTTACTAACTATGAGTGAAGTGTTATGGTTGAATGATTTATCGTTGTAGGACTGTTGCTCTCTGTGGCGAGACTTTTTAACGGGGAGATCGGCTCGCATTTGCGCCTTCAAGTTGGGAACCACAGAAAACCAACTTCAGCCGACCACCACTGTGGGGTTCGAACCCGGATCCTCGCATCACGAGTCCGGCACTATAACCACTCGACCACCACAGCGGCACTGTGGCCACACAGTGCCACACACACCACAGCTTAAACTGTAGTCACAATTTTTTTATAAGAGATGAATATAGATTGGTTAAAAACCTGAATTTAACCAATCCGTGTGGATTTCTCATTAAAAATTGGGACTACAGTTTAAACCATGTCGGTGACGTGATCTCTGTGACAAGACTTTTTAACGGGTAGATCAGCCCGCGTTCGCGCCTCGAAGTTGGGAACCACAGAAAACCAACTTCAGGTGACCACCATTGTGGCGACGGTGGGGTTCGAACCCAGATTCTCACGATGGGAGTCCGTCACTATGACCACTCGACCACTACAGCGGCGTTGTACATGGTGACTGGGTGGCCAGGCTGTTGGACCCCCGCCTCTGATCCATCGGTTAGAAAAGTTCTGTCCAAAAATGATCGAGCATCCGTATCTATGTGCGGAGAGACTCCATCTTACTGGAAGACAACATTGGGCTATAAATGTATTGCATTTGGGGTGCTGGATGAAGTTGCAGCATATCTAGGTAAATGTTTGGTGTCACAAATGTCTCATAGAAAAAAAAAAGCTCAATGACAGTACCACATGGAAGCACCCACCATACATTGATTTTGAGATTGTTTCTTTCCACTTCAAAAATTGCACAGGGATTCTCTGACCCATAAATTCGGCAATGGTGCTCAACCCTGTTGGACACATGAAATGTTGTTTTATCTGCAGGAAAAAAGTTTCCGGACAGAAAATCAGGTTCACCTTTGTGCGAACCAACAACTTCACAGAACAATTTGCACCTTCTCTTGTGGTGTCATCATTTTTCTCTTTGTTTATTCGTAAGAATGTCACCATGCATAACGACACTTTCAGTGAATTTACGGTCTAACTCTCAGAGTTGGGAAAGCAAAACCTTTTTAATACCACTATCCTACGTGACATTACTGATTTTTAATCATTGTTTGAAATTGGAAACATTTGATTCGAATACCCTATTGTATAAGCAAATAGAAGTATAAATATTTATTTATATTAAATACATGTGTAAATATAAATTGAACTATTTCATTTATCCCCTCGATAGAAATATATAAAGAGCGTGTGAGGATGATAATGAACAACTTCCTTGTAGTGTTTACGAGTTTTCAATTGAACCAGACTCCAATGTCACAGCTCCTTTGGATTCTCGAGAAATGGCCATCTGTCACGTCAAAAGTACGTGAATGCTTGAAAGTGGTCATCTTTTTTATTAGTTCACTTTCCATAAAAAGTTACGTTTTTCTTTTCAGTTCCTCGAGAAATGACTATTCGTCACGTTAAAGGCACGTTGTACATTCAAAAATTATATTTTCATTTATTCTGTTTCTTTATTTGCATAGGGAACTTCTTTGATTCTTCGATAATAAATGGTGAAGAAAATATTCTATACAAATAGAAAATAATTTCATTGAATGGAATTTGTTCATGTATGAAAGAGAAGTGAACATGATTCAAAATGTGATTACTGTTATGGGTTTTGCGTACTTGTGAATTATAGTATTCCGATACGAAAGCAAACAATAATTCTTATTCATAAATTGATGTCAATAAAACAAAACGCATATTTGAGAATAATTTAAAAAAAGGATTAGCCCTAAAATGAGAACAACGAATACCAATAAGCTATTTGTTGTAAAGATGAGTATCTATTACATAATGCAGTATCAAGCTGCACAATGCTGTGATATAGTTACCTAAAAAGCAAATAAAATCGATTCATTGATTAAACACCAACATTCAGAACCACAGTACATTAATTTCGAGATCGAGAAGGCGAAACGGAGACGCATGGCCGACTTCAGGCAGCCTTGCTTAATTCAACCGCTACTACTGTACAGTTGTGCTATCATTTGCGTCCTATATTATGTGCGGTACAAAGCGAGGTATGCGCGCACACACTGAATATAAGTCAAAGCAGAGACAGCTTTTATCCATCATAAAGAAGAGAAAAAAAAAAATATATCGGAAAAGTTCTCCCGTGGAAGAGAAAGTTTGGTAGTTTTTCAATCAGAATTCGAATTTTTTCATAGCAGCCAATGAAGCGCTCAAAGAAAGAAAAAATGTTGTGAATTTTCTGTCGGGGCTCTTTTATGACGAGACCGTTCATATATACATGGCAGCACTTCACTCTCAAAAGAGGCTGATTATATGTTCGGATCTCTGACAGATGACAGTGGACCATACGTATATATAAGTTTCGGAGGCTTCTCGCTTCTGCGATTTTCAAGAGTTATATAGATCTACAAATGCGTATTTCAAAGCGAAACATAATGTGATGTTTTTATTTTTTTCCCCTATCACTATTTCCCCATTAATTTTTTTTAATATATATTTTCAATACACTGAATAAGCCGTGATTGTGTTTTTCGTGACTTTTTCGATCTCACTTCTACTTCTTATCAGAAAATATGTTAAAATTATTTCTTCCACATGCTAAATTATTATTAAATTGAATAAAAAATATCATTTGAGAGTATATTGACGATATACAAGCAGTGCCAAGAGAGAGAGAGAGAGAGAGAGAGAGAGAGAACATAGCCTTAAATCTGATTCCTATACATCTTAGAGCAGTGGTTCCCGAACTTTTTGTGTGAAGCGCACAACTCCCTTTTAAATACTTAAATAACGAGAGGTCCTAAATCTTTTAAAAAATGTATGCGCAAGCAAAGCACCAGGACCAGATGATATCTATCCTAGGGTCTTCAGGGAATGTGCTAATGAATTGTTGGGGCCAGTCGCGCAGATTTGCAAGAGTAGTGTTGCTGAGGGTATCGTCCCAAGGGATTGGAAACTTGCTAATGTTGTTCCGTTATTTAAAAAAGGGTAGTAGAGACACCGTGTCCAAATAATAGTCCAGTGAGTTTCACGAACTCCCTCTCGAAAATTTTGGAAATTATTATCAAAGGGCAGTTGGTGAAATGGATAGACGAGAATAATGTATTGTCAGATAATCAGCATGGGTTCAGGAAGGGAAGTCACGTGTAACTAACCTCCTTTTGATTCTATAATTACGTGACCAAGACTTTGGGGAATGGTAAAAACGTCGATGTTGTTTATCTTGATTTCCAGAAGGCAGTCGATTGGGTCAAACATGATTATCTCTTGAAGCGGTCATATGTGATTGGGGACAGTTTGTTGAATTGGATATAATGATTGAGAGATACGTCACAACGGGTTATGGTGAACGGGGAATTTTCTGATTGGACAGGTGTCACAAGTGGAGTTTCTCAAGAAAGTGTCCTTGGCTCATACTTTTCTCACTTTTTTATCGATAAACTCGATCAAGGTATCGATGGGATTGTTAGCAAATTCGCAGATGATGTGAAGCTAATGGGGGTAGTTGGGAATCAAAGCGATAGGGAGTTGCTCCAGATTCACTTGCATAGGATTGGAACATGCGCAAATGAATGGAGCATGAAGTTTAGCGTTGACAAGTGCGTGGTCGCTCATTTTGGTTCGAACAACCCACGTTTCTCTTACAAGTTGAATGGTGTCACTATCCCGAATGCAACTAGGGTGACCGATTTGGGAATTCTCATTGAAAAGTGAATTAGATTTTCTGAACATTGCTCAGCAAAAAAGCGAATAGAATACTCGATTTCATTTTCGAAAATGTCTCTTCGCGTTCTCCGAACGTCATTCTTCCACATTTCCGAGTCTTGATTCGTCCTGGACTGGAGTATGCTGTAAGGTTTTGGAGACCATACCTACAGAGGGACATAGACTCGGTTGAAGGGGTGCAGTGATAAGAGCTACACACTGTCAATCCACTACTTTTACAAGGGGACGTCAGTATCGATTGGTAAGGGACAATGCGAGGTTATGGTGCCGCAGGAAATTTTTCTCTTATAGGTTTGTTAATAAATGGAATAACTTAACCCCCCGGGGGTAGTAAATTCTAACACAATTGACACGCTTAAAAAGAAATACGACAAACATGTTGGGGTAAATCGAGAAGCTATCCATACTTAGAATAAGACAACCATATGTAATCTGTATGGGCATTGTATAATATTTTATCATGTATACATATATTGTTTATAATTTTTTTGATTGTGCATTTTTAATTGAGTTGCTGTATTTTAGTAATATATGACATCGATACTTGTTATGGGCATCTTTTTCTCAGCCACCTCATTGGGCATTTTGCCTGTTGCGGCCTTGTATTTGTATTTTTGATGCTTACGCATTCCCAAGAGATCCGTAAGATCTGTCAAGGTAATTTGTTAGTGTCAGTAGATATGCCATATGGCAGGAAACGTTTTTTTTAATTTTTGCTCTACCCCTTAATAGTGGGATCGATCTTTCCTGCAAGAACAAAAATATCTCCCCGTAAGTGTTTGTCGGCCTTTGCCTACAAAAAGTGAAGCTATTTTTAGCATTCGCCTATTCTTCCAAGAAATTCATCACCTAACGAAAAGAATACCAAACGCTACTTTGTGACGGAAATTGTCAAACATGCACGCACTGGCGAAGAACCGACACAGAATACACCAAAAAACGTTGGTTTGAACTAGAAAAAACTGGACGAAACCAGCACCTCCTAGAGATATAAGGCCTCTGCACTATTTGCCATAAACGTCATTCAGACTACCTAGCAAGTTTGCCACATTTTGAAACACAGTATCGTATTTCGTTTCTTCTTATTTTGGCGTAGAATATTCCTGATTGGCTCACAAATACCGCATAGTGATTGGATGTGGGGCATAGAAATCACCAATACTGATCCCGGTCATTTCTTTTCCTCACACCAATGATTCTGGAATGAGCAGGGAATTTTTTTCCCCTGAATATTCTGAGGGAAAATGGACTACTTACTGACGTCACAAGCAGAGTGCGGAGACCTTCTATCTCCAGGAGGTACTGACGAAACTCACCTCTCATATACAGAAGGTCACGCATGGCACAAACTGGCGAGAAAAAATGCATCTAAAATCGCCGAAGTGTGAATTATCGAGCTTTGCTTGGCATCAAAGTTGCATTAAGAAGTTGTGATGCCAAGCTTCAATGCTTGCTTTTTAATATAGCTTTGCTTGGCATCGAGAAAAAGGACAATCAACATGTGATTCCGAACGTGAAAAGACTCGTTCTTGGGTCTTCCAGACAAATACTTAAAAAAATTATCTTTATGATTTCCGAAAACTCTCTTTTGAAATGAACGAACTTCATATGTGCATTCAAAAGTGTAACGAAAGACCATCTTTTTCAAAACCGCGATCTCAGCATTATCTACTCATCTCGCAATTACGTAGGAGGTTCATGTGTGCCCATCACATGATCCCATCATCTACTCATGCAAATGACTTCGCATCTTCAACGTTACGTCTTCATAGTGTGAATGATATCGTCCATCTTGCCGCATCTTGTATCAATCTGATAAGTGACTGATAGCTACTTTTCCACCTCCGAGTATCTTGCCGCCGCAAATGTGTGAGGTACTTTTTTTATGTAGCGCTACTATTTTTTTTATTATATTGCGCACAATAATTTTTTTATGATCACATATTAATAGAGCAGAGCCCATTTATTTAGATAACTCAAAGATATAGAAGGCATAGTTTTTACTATTTTATATGTGCAAATTACAAAACATGTTCACATTGAATGAATCTTATACATGAATCTTATACAAAATCTAATCAGTTGATCTAAATGCAAGCATTTGTTTTATGATCATTTTTGTGACCAAAGTCATAATAAATATTGTTTTTTTTATTTAAGCCTAACGATCTTTGACCAACTTCCTTTTTTATTGTGTTCATTGTCACTCCTTCCTCTTTCCCCTGTTTCCAGGTTCACGGGCATCCAGGTGAAATTACATCACTCAATTATTACGCTAACTACACACTGTTTTTGCATCACAGTAGACATCTAAGCCCGAACCCATACCTGCGCAGTCAGCAGCTAGCTTCCTAACCACTGGACTGTTAGGCGGCGGTCTGTTTTGAAAAAATCCTATTTTAACAAGAATTTTTATGGCAACCCCTCCCCAACTTTTTTCAACTTCAGTCAACCTCTTAACTATCATGGACGTAATATTGAGTACAAACGCTAGTGGAATAAATTCAAACAAGAGTTCTCTGTGCTTTCTTTCCTCTCTCTCCACCATCGCGAAACTTTATAGTAACAATATTCAAATGAAGTTTTGCAGTTGCTTTTCCTCTTTTTATATACTCCTGTTTTAATGTTTTTTTTCCCCACACATATATGATATCTTTCTAGTATATGCATGTAAGAGCGAAAGAGAACACCTAACGTGGAGGTGAAAAGAGACTCTAAAAAAAAACTCTCTTATCTACCTTTCTCTATATTATACTTTTTCCTTATATATATATATATTTTATTTTCCTTTCCTTTTTCTTTTCATAACTTGTTGTTAGGTTGGTTCAAGGTTACCAGATTTATCGCTTATTCATCAAATAGAAATAACCCAAATTTGTTGCTTAAAGATTGTACGTAAAGTGGTTGAGGTTTAATCGATAGATGGCACTGCACCGATACTATTCATATGTGCGTAATCTCAACTCCGCATTTTTCGAATTTTTCGAAAAACCAACATTGTGATCGATACGTCAGTGCCGTAGACTTAAGACATATACACCCTGTGGCCAAAAAATTAGGAACACCCTGCTACTTACCACTAATATCGTGTGGGACGTCCTCTGGCTTTGATGACAGCAGATATTCTTCTAGGCATGAACTCTGCAAATTGCTGAAATAATTGAGGAGGAATATTAGCCCATGATAACAAAATGGCAGCTCTCAATTCCCTCAGTTTAGACAGTGGTGTTTCGTAGCTTTTAACAGACCTTTCAACCTCGTCCCACAAATGCTCAATTGGGTTGAGATGATTGGGGGGAGGGGCATTTAAGCAATTGAAACTCTGAATCATGTTTCTCACACCAAGCTGGAAATAGCCATCATCATCAGAAAACATTATGGCCATAAACAAATGCACGTGCATGGTCAGCAACGATGTGAAGGTAGGCGCTGGCATTGACGGATGTTTTCAATAGAAATAAGGGACCAAGTGTATATACCAGGAAAATGCTCCTCAGACCGTGATTCCGCCGCTACTCGCTTGAATAGTTGTCATGTGGCATGCTGGATCCATGGCTTCGTGTTGCTTGCGCCACACACGGATCCTACCATCAACGTCATGGAGAAGAAATCTTGATTCGTCAGACCAAACAACCTTCTTCCATTCTTCAAGTGTCCAATTTCGGCGTTCTCTAGCCCACAAAAGCAGTTTTGTTCGGTTTTGCAGCTAAATCAAAGAGCCTATTGTTGGACTCCACCATTAAAAAACAAATTACTTGCAAAATACATCTTGCAGAGCGTACGGATATGCTTTGCGATGATCCTGAGTCGTATTGCGCTGCAATTTATTGCGTTGTAGCTCTTCTGTTGCTGCACACAATGCAGCAGTCACCTGGCACATCTTTCATTCACAAGTGGTTTCCGCCCACTATTGCACTTTCTGCTTCAAGTTTTTTGGCTTAGCAGCGATTCTTCAAGACTCGAGATACTGTTGTACGAGAAAAACGAAGGTGAGTGGCTTCGGAGATACTGAACCACACCTTCTGCCACGTTAGAAGTCACTCAAATCTCTTGTTTTCTCCATGAACAGAAAAACTGCAACGTCAACTGATGCTTCCGACCAGGAGAAAGCTTTTATCCGCAAATCCGGTTTATTACGTCAGTGCACGGACGAGTCGAAGTTTGAGTAAGGAGTGTTCTTAATTTTTTGGCCACTGAGTGCATATTTTATATATTTTTATATGAGATATTATTGTTATTTATCTATGGTCAGTGCTCGAGCTTATATTTAAGTATGTAGTGGATACATCAACATGTGTTTGACAATCAATGAAGGTTGAATGATTGTAGGGCTTCCTATCATCAAAATCTGAAACTACATGATTTCGTCAAGCTTGATAATTAAAATTTACAGGGCTGTCTGCAAGCATGAAAAACAAAGATTTTTCATTTATCGTGTTTTTAAGATTTTCACTATTATTAGGGGAGTTTCCTTTTTTTCAGACACCATGTAGTTTCTAATTTATTAGTTACTTTTGATTAGTGGAGTACATACATGGTAAATAAGTAGCTCACTTAAGAGTTCAGGTGCGCTTTAGGTTTGACATATATTTATTTACGTTGCAAAAGAATAAAATAAATATATTTTAAGATGTTTAAATTTTGGAAAATCTTTCGCGACCACCCCCAGTTCATTTACGTGGCCTCCCCAGGGAGTCGCGACCCACGGTTTGGGAATGACTGTCTTTGAGTAAAGATAACCAATGTTTTGAATTTAATGTATATTCAACAAAACGCTGCCTAATATTAAGATTATTTTTTCACCAAACACGTGAATATGTCTGACACATAAATGGGACAATAAAAAGATCCCTGTACTCAGTGTGTAACATGGGCGTAAGCAGAATTTTCTCGTGGGGGGGGGGGGGGGGTCATCATTTTCTTTTTCCGAAGGGGAGGTTTATTTTATTGCAAAAAAAAAAATGAAATCTCTGTTCGGGAGGGTTACTAATACGAACCTACCTCCCCCTTCTTGCATATGTTAGTGTTAGGCAATAATGATGATGATGCTAGGAAAATTAATCTTGAACCCCTTACCTGTGTGGCCGAACTGGGCTCGGGCAACTGAAAAATACGATGTTTGCGATAAGTCGATGGTTTTTTTTTTTTTGTGACGAGAAAAAAAAAAATTTTCACCTGCAAATTGAGTTTATCTTTTTCATATTGATATAATGCACGAAATTAAACAGGGGAAAAATAATTCCATTTTTGATGCATTTTTCCAAAACATATTCCACAGTTAAGGGGTTGAACTAGATACGAACTAGCTACGTATTTCTATGAATTTAAAATTCTAGTTTCAACACACGCCCTGCGTATATTCTCTGTATCGTTCTGTGCACTTGCGTAAGTGAATCAGACCGAAACGTACAGTTTGAAGCCAAACCGATTTCGAATGACTACTCAATTATGAATGTCACATCGATTTCCGAACGGAACATGAACCCACACCGAAATACACAGTAGGAACATAATGCACCAAGAAGCTTATGGTGTGTAAGATCATGTCCGGAAAATTCAGACAGATAGTCACCGATACCACGTTCGTCACCACGTCGTCATTGAGACATGGATTAGGTTTATCATTAATTGTTTTTGTCGCACGACATTCACTTTCTACACACGGGGAGCTAATTAGACCGTGACCTACAATTTATTGCCGATTCGGAACAGCAGCCTCTTTTTTTATACTCACCGAAAGGTTGGTGCGCTAACCCTTCGGTGTGGGACTCCCTGCGGTAGTAATCTTTTTCTCTGGTCATGTCACCGATTTTGATGTTGATGTACCCCAGAGTCAGGAAGGTTTCTGACAAGAACGAACCAGATATCGAACTCGCGACACCTCTAAACATCCTTTGGTACTTTAGGTGCTATCGACCTGGGCTACCGCACCTCTTACGTTTAAGCTGGGCATGCATTATGTTTGGTTAAAATTTTCGAGAGTAACATATTAACTTTCTTTTGCATATAAATTGGCAGGCAGGCATTTTTAACCAGGTATAAGGCCTCAGAAAAATCATTCTGTCGGGGGGCCCACGATGGTCTTAGACAACCCTGCACCACTTGTGTTCTTTATTGAGTAAACAAAATAGGACGTAAGTAAAAATAGCTGCCTCAATAGTATCTCTTGGTCACTCATTTAAGAATAAACTTGGTGGTGAATTATTGTCGGTTAATTGTTGGCGTTAAAATTTTCATGAGTCATTTGAATCCTGGTTGCTTGTGGAGACTGATTCGAAGTGATACCACTATAGCAAATAGATAGTAAATGCATTCGATATTAAATATAATAAAAATTTACAACAAAAATTTCGAAGATATTTTCGTCATTTGAACGTAACTGATAGAGAACTTCCAGTTCGTAGCACCTACAAACGAAAGGAAAGGTGGAAAAAACTTGTTTAAAAAAAAGTGAAAAATACGAGATACTCAGAATTTCTTTTCCTAATATTCCAGAGGATCAGAAAATTTTTGAAGAGAAAAAAACCATCGATGCAAATGCATATATTTTTTTCATATACACGGAGTTTCCAAGCTACTATCAAGAGAAAATAAAAAACTAGAAATGACTTTTAAAAGCACGCGTCGAAATCGAATTTTACACTTTGAAAATAAATCTCTATGAGCCCATAAAAATACGAAGCTTCAAATACTTCCACTAAAAGATATAAAATCGCGGAGACATAAAGATATAAAAGAGTTAATACGAAAAAAAACCAGTGTTAAAAAAGAATGAGAAAAGCAACTGCACGCATTTGCTCTTCATTTTAAGTTTAACAGAACACGTCATATCGGAAAGCTATAAGACTAAATTCTGTATCCCTTATGTTTTTTTTTTTATGTTCGTTATCGAACATAAAACTTCAATTTTTGCTTTCCATGTTAAGTCTGAAAACTACTTCGAAATTGCTCGCACAATCAAATGGTGAATTCTTTCTAGAAATAGACATCAAAAGAGCGTGAAAGAAAGACATCATTTAATAATAATAAAAAAAGCAAGAAATCTCAAGATTTGACTCTGTCAATCCTTTCTTTCTTATTTCGACAAAATCACGTTTGATAATTTTCGAAACGCCGCCAACAATCCTCTTTTAGATTGTTGCCGTGAACGATTGTATTGTAATGCAATATAGCAACCATAAAACAAAAGCCTAGCCCTGCTAATAAATGTGATTCGCAAATAGTTTATCAAACCCGGATTTAATTTTTTTTTTAAATTAATCTTTGATTTTCACACACACAGAATTCCTTCCCGGCTTGAGCTGAGCTCGGGTACGCGCAAAGCTGCATTAAGAGTTTCAAGTGGCTTTGGGTACGCGTGATCAGCCATTCTGATCCTTCAAGAGTGCATCTCGGGCATAGCGAGAAATTTAACAACAATTTTTAGTAGGTGCTGCAGATTAGCCAGGCTTTTTAATTCTGTTATGTTAAAAATATTTCTGATCATAAAAATAATTATTAGAAAAAGTAGATTTTTTTGTCTCTCAAACTCCGAACAACTGAGATTTATGCAAGTTGTATAACTAACAGCATGAACCGCAAATTTTTGGCAAACCGTCGATCCTAGAGGCATACTCACAATTAGAAAACCATACAAATAACGTGTAGACCTTCATAGATGTCATTCATATTGCAAGGGGTTGTTTAGTTATTAAAATAAAAAAAACTAACTCTTTATACGGTCACCCTGTGCTCAAAAACCTAATTAGAATGCTGTTGCCCTGCCTCTCCCGAGTAAAACGAAAAAAAAATCCATGTTTCTAAGTGCAATATTTACTGAGATATTTTTTTATTTAAAAACGGAAGTAAGTTGAGAACAAACAGGATAAATACGGGTAAAACGCATTTTACACCTTAATTTTTTTGTTGGCCTCAGGAGAGACAGAGCAACAACTTTCTAATATGTTTTCGAGAACAGAGTGTCCGTATAAAAAGGTGTTTTTTTTTCATTTTAATAACTATACAACCCCTTGCAATATGAATGACTCATCGGAAGCATACACGTTATTTGGATACTTTTTCTAATTTCAAGTGTACTTCTAGGATCAACGGTTCGCCAGTAATTTGCGGTTCATGCTGTTAGCTATGAATCCTGTATATATAAAAGTGAATATGTAACAAGTGAGATTTGAGCTACCGTTTTTAAGGAAAAAATATATCTTTCTTAAAACAAAACAAATGCATAGTTTTATAATATAATATGTTTGGGGCTCGGTTTTCACATCTCTCGAATGTTTCAAAACTAAGTAACTTGTTGCGATCCGTAAAAGACATTTCAATTTGTTTTGCATAAGTTGGATATTGGAAAAGTTAACTGAACTCACAGATAATTTCGACGGTACATACCGAAAGTTCGAATATCAATAAATAAAATAGTCCTGCCAATATCAGTGTGAAAGTGTCATAAATCTCACGAGAACTAAAAATAATCTTGCTTCCAAAAAAAAATTGAAATGACATCCTTTGCAAAAAACGCCATTTCACGCGAATATAACAAAAAGGAAAAAAATTCATCTAAGATTTATTCAGTGGATAATAGCATTTTGTTCATGTCTTGACATCACAGGCACGTCGTAAACTGGGAAAAAAACGGTCAAGCCATGCAAAACATAAAAGTTACACCTAAACAAAATGTATTTCTTAGTAACGCCATCACCATTCATTGGGAAAAAATATATTGCGTCTAGTCCCTATATTTACCAAAAATATATTATACATTCGAGGTAAAGATTTCACAATCTTCAAAAATGAGCATTTTTTCAATAAACATTGCTTCATGAGAGTTTAGCTTACCGGATTATACTGTATATATATTTTCTTTTCAGCCTCGCATGACACCATTTGGAAAAAAATAATTTTTACAAACATCTTTATTTCACTTCAGATCGATCCCTTGAACTGCAGTTTTAATCGCATCTTCTGTTGTTAAATTAAAAACTGAAATCTCTTGGATACATTATCAAAAAAAAAAAAAACTATAAAAAATATTTACCTTTATATGAGAGAGAGAAGATAATGGTGTTGGCATCACGTGAAATCACCCATTTAAATTTCATGCATATAATATACACAGATTCCGTATCATAAAATGAATAAATTCTGAACTGTGAAACTAACACAAATCCCGTCCTATCCCAAGTATAATTTAGAAAACTTCCTAGAAACAGATTTGATGCTTTTACGGTAGGAAGGACTTGGTATAGCACTAAATTTTGCTAACATCATTGCATTGTGATGAGGCAAATTTTTAATTAGACTTCCATCAATCGTGCATGAAAGGCACAATGAGCTAGCTGATCAAAAACAACATAATGAGTCACCATGTTTTTTGGTTTTTTTTCACATGGATCTTTCGGAATTTATTTGTATACCAGTGTTAAATATTGACGTTCGTCCTACTTTTCTGTTCAGTTCTTTATTTGTTATTTATTTCCGAAGAAAATTATTTCCTCTAAAATCCCACGTAAAAATAAGCTATCTCCTTGACTCTATGACAAGAAAATATTATTACAATATACAGTACTGTGTTTTTGTTTTTAATTTTATTTTACTTTAGCTTAAAATTTTCAAGTACATTCTTTTCGCAAGGCTAGCCATGGCAATCTGAAAGTCAAGTTGTTACTACACCAACCTCTGTCTGTGTACGCATGCGCTCCGAATTTTGAATCCTAGTTTACATCTAGTCAAATGTCGTTGTCTAGCGCCCAGTGGTTCTCAACCTGGGACCATATGGTCCTCTTGTGATTCTGGTATTTTCTGGGGGGAAAAACTGGTAAAAATTAAGTGGAAGGGGAGCCACGACCAGTGGTTAAGGAAGCCACAGAGCTATGAAAAAAATTCAGATGAAAAGCAATAATGTTTTCAAGCGAAATAATGAGATGAGAAAAATATGACTACAGTAAATCCCCTCAGATGCGGTCACACCCCTTTTACGGACGAATTTTTTCGTCCCACCGGTGTCTGCAAAAGAGAGGCTTTACTGTATTTAGAATTCCCATAGAATTTACCATAATCACTGCCATCTTCGTCATATGGTTCTATCCCGGCATGGCCCGGGTGTTGTTTGTCTATACGGGTCCTACATGATGAAATTTGCTACTATTTTAAGTAAATTTATAGGCCACTAACACACACACACATGAAAAATAACGGTCGTTCCCTCTTGTGGGAGTTCTATGCAGGGCTCATGTCAACATCATGGGTCCTCGGTCATGTTTCGGGGACCCATAATTTGTTGGAAGTAACAGCTTACATATTTCCGCAATTACTCTCAAAAATTATAACTATTATAACTATGCAGCGTCTGTCAGTATACTGACACTACTCAAACCTATGAAGCTCCCGGTCTGATGGAGGTATTCCATCGAAACTTGGTATATACGCTATATGGACCATGGAAAAAAGAAAAATTCGATAAAAAAGCGTCATTTATTCACCTGGTGGTCAAAAATTGAATTATTTTTTTATTTTGCATGAATGTTTCTCCCATGGTCTCATTAAGATATCCTGAAAATTTTGCTGCATTTGGATGTACGGGAACTTTAATTATAATCACCCTGTATTTTTCACATCATTCGGTTCCAATAAGTAGGAAATGAACCGGGATAACATAACTTGGCATGTTAATTTTTTCGCTTAACTTTCTTAGAATTTCTATTCATGTGACATTATCGCTTGAATCATGTATAGTACGGAAGAAGATGATACCGTAATTGCTCACAATGATTATATTGTAGTACTGTATAACTAACCAGCCGAAGCAAAGCAACAGGTTCGTTTGAACCAGCAGCTATAGTAACTTGTTCAAATGACGGCCGAATATTCAAGGTCCGTATGTTCATTTTGTCGTATGACAAACAAACATGTTTTCAGTAGTACTTGAAACGAAAGACAGTAGATTTATGTAAACTATGCCGTAAGATGTCGATTTATTCGAATGTACGAATCATACCTGAAGCTGTAGACCAGTGTAACTGAACCCTTTTTTCTCCTATGGTCCTCTTAGGATCACATTTTCTTCTCGTACCTCCCTCCCTCCAGGGCACTCCTACTCAGTATGAGCAGTCAGTATACTGAAACTACTTAGACCTATGTAGCGCCCATTCTGGTGGACGTATTCCATTGAAACTGGGTATATACGTTACGTAGACAATTTAACAATCTTTTTTATTGCACAAATCTCTCCCATGGTCCCATTAAATTATCCTAAAAATTTCGCTGTATTCGGATGAGAAAAACTACTCACAGTACGGGGACTTTAATTATAATCACCCTGTATATACATTTTTTAAAATGTGCTTCACTCGAGTGTATATGCTTAAAATTTCGTTTAATAATGTAGAATTATCTCATTCTAGACGATTTTTGTACTCTTAATGAAGATAAGTTTTCTTTTGAGGATCTTCGCAAATAAATGACCATATTGATAAATGTTTTGGCCTGCAGCAACAGAAGCATGAGAAGACTAATTGCGAAAGCAATTATCTTTTACGTCATTAAATCATTGCTCGGCTGAAGCTTCTTCTATTATCTTTCTGATGGTAAACGTAGCCCCGGAGGAAACACGATTCCGGGATTAAGCTAGAAGTCTTGCGATTTTGCCTCATTATTTCCCTCGAGTTTGATCTTTCCTGCTGTTCGGTCTGACAATAAAGGGCCACCATTCTTGACGAAAGGATTAGAATGCTTTTATAACACAGCAGGCACAATGAGAAAAATATATATATAATCCCCGATGCATTAAACCCTGAGCTTTTCATCTTGCACCCTTTTGTGCTTTCATGGGTTCCCAATCGGTGTCCTATAGCATGGGTGAAAGAGGATATTGAAAGACATTAATAAAAAAAATTGATGACAAAATTTATTGCCGCCGATTCGTTTAATTAAAATTATAGTAAATAAATGCCAGAAAGATCGAATTCTTGCCGTTTATTCTATAGGTTTTACGAAAAATGGTTCCGAATTTGATTGAAAGAAAGGAAAAAAATTCACAGATTAACTTCTTATAAATATCTACAACAAATTTTTTTAATCGCGTAGGATAATGTTCTAAATTACATTATACGTATAACTAAAGTTGTAATAAATTTTAAAGATATTTTATTTTCCAAATCACACATGAATCGGTGCTCTACGTCAATACTCAAATATTTTTATTGCACTGGTTTTCCGGATGTCTTGTGAATGATAAAATGCAACAATCAGGAAGATTTGTTTTCGGCTTACCAGGATGGTCGGTGATCGTGTCTCAAATTCCACTCCATGAAGTGTTTGAGATTCTTACCTGTTACACCTCTAGAGAACAGCTAAGAACGGCTGATAGATGCTGTACTTACCATTTTCAGGAACTTACGACCTTCTTAACTTTCTTTTTCGTTGAAATTAAGATCAGTAAAACACTATAAAGCTAAATATTTGTGTCACTGTTTTTCTTCAGTGAAATATTTGGCAATTAATCATCTTGTAATGAACAAATTTTGGTATTAGTAAGTAAAAATATTAGTGTTTTTTTTTTAATCTTTATGAAGTTCCATCAAATGATTGATCACATTTTGCTTTTATATTCGTATTTACTGTATATGGATTGGAAAGTAAAGTGAAGTCTTCCTCATTTTGAGCAATATACAAATTTTGATTGTAATTTTTTGATATTACTTCAATCGCATTGATAAAAATAGGGAATTGCCCGTATGATAACTGCACGCAGCATACTTTATTCCGTATAGGCTTTTTTATATTTAATATTTCAGTATTAAATATTTTGAGTAAAAAATCCCAAGGAGAAAAACGATCCATTCCTTTAGAAACATCTACCAAGTTTACTCTTTTTAAAGTGTTTAGATGGCAACAAGACTCACCAACCAACATCACCTAGCTTCATTGGAAAAAAAAAAAAAAAAAAGATATTTAACGGCATAATACATTTTTATTCAATGTTTTGTGCACGCGATTTGACTAAATTCGATCATACGAGAAAAAAAACAGATTCGATACATAATAATTAATAATCGTCTATCGCTCCCATCACCGACAAACGCATGCATAAGGCAACCATTTATCAACCATGAATGTTATTCGATGTCACCTAATTTTTTTAGCGTCGATCTTCGACATAAAAGATGATTCAGACCATGACCAAATTCTCATCGACGTTTAATTGGTTTTGGAAAATCTCATTAGTGTCTTCATTAATGAGATACATGTCAGCACTCGACCAGCGAGATCTCATTACGTGGGAACCAAACATTCTGCAATCCAATATATTTCGTACGGCTGTTGCGCATGAGAACAATTGATTAACTCATTTCAACACCAAATTGATTGAGCATATGTCTTATTCTACTTAAAGCTTCTAGAAAGCTCAAAAGCTTAATGGTTTAGAAACAGATAAACACTCGATTAAATGAAGCGGCAATATAAGAAACGCGTGTGATATTAATTCTAACATTGTCGCATTTTTAATACGATTTTTTATTTCATCAAATTCTTTCTCGATTAGAATCCTGTTAGACAGCTGTTATCAATTTTCCCTGCATCAGCTTATAATTTTCAAATTGGTAAACTGAGGCTATCGCCAAAATGAATTGATCTGAATTTTTTTCCAAATCTTAAAAGTTGTTGAAGCATATTTTAGCTGAAGATGAAAAAAATTTTGGAGGGGGATCCGGGAATATCGTTTTTGATTCTCTTGCTGATTTTTAATTCATGTATAATGCAGTACTTTAAAATAATTTTCATGCAACTGTGACATTTTTAAAAAAAGAGTTTTATAAGAAACTCCAGTATATATATATATATATCCAGTATATATGGACTACTGTAAATATGCGACGGTGAATTCTAAGTGAAATAAAATAAATATAATATTTTTTTAGAATAAGACAACCATAAGTATTCTTTATGGGCATTGTATAATATTTTATCATGTATATATATTGTTTGTAATTGCATTTTTAATTGGGTTGCTGTATATTTGAAATATATGACATCCATATTTGTTATGAGCATCTTTTTATCAGCCACCTCGTTGGGCATTTTGCCTGTTGTGGCGTTGTTTTTTGTATTTGTATTTGTATTTCGAAACGAATTTCTTCAAAAAAGTGTGATGTGAGAAAATACTCATTTTCACATCGCAATTCATAGCAATCAATTTACACTGAAAGAATTATTAATTACTAATCATCACCTTTGAATACCAGAATTAATAATTATACTCACATCAGAATTTGTGACGATTTCGCGCATGCAATATTCAGATGTTGCACGATCGGTCCGGTTATAGTACGCGCGCCTCGCATAAGCAATAAACCAATAACTTTCCATTTTTTACAAGTTTGGTCATGGATATTCTAATAATAAGTGGGGCATAAACTCTAGTGAGAAGAGGAACCAAAGGAAAAAAAAATGTTTCCTTTTGGTAGAGCAGTAATATCTAAATCATAAAAATCTCAGACTAGTGGTTCAAGGACAGATTGGTAAAGAGTTCTTAATCAAAGTAAGTAATGATGCCACTCATATGTGCGCGCGCATATGATTTATCTCATTTAACTACAAAAGAAATCATCATGATTAGCTGACTATAATGGTGATGGAAATGATAATAATCTTAACCACGCACAAAATATAATACCGTCATTTTGAGACATAAATAAATTGATAAACAATTAGTGTTGGGTACTAGTTGGAATCCTGCATATAGACCATTAATCTGCTAAGAGATATCAATAATATTCGGTTCATTATGAAAAATATTTTCAATAGTTGGAATTTAATCTCTTCATGACAAAGAGATTAATTCTTAAGCCAATAAATAGATTTCAAAGGAACAAAAAAAACTTACCTAATTTTTCACAGTTGTTTCGCACATCGTCGATTGTACTTGATTAATGGGAGGCAAGGGATAAAGGGAGCACAAGTATATTCTACTGAGAGGGTACATGTGACTGTTTTTATGAAATGTTATCAGGAATCAAATGCATAATCGAATGAGAAAGATGTAAGAAAGGGAAAGAAACCGAAAAAAGAATGCCCTCGGATTTGTCTGCTCGCAATAAACTAACTCCGCTATGTGTTTACGTCAGAATCTGTCTGCTAAATATCTGTTGGCAGCACGCGGATTGTAGATGAAACAGGAAATCCGTCGCACTGATTGAAATGCCTCCCAATGGTGAGATGACACCACTGATAAAATTTTAAGAAGCGATTATAACCGCCCATGTTTAACGACAGTGATGAGTGATATTCCCCATTTCGTCAGTCCAGATGCACTTCTACATCCTTCTTGATCCTCTACTCTTTGAAATATTCTTATTAAAGTTCTTTCGAAAACCGCAGAGGGGGCATATTAGTCTTCTCAACCAATAACACAACTGATTCTAAAGATACTTATAAAAGTCATTTCGTTTCATGTTTCCATTGAAGAGCGAATGCTTGACCTCAAGCTGAGATCAAGGCGTCTGAACGCGTCGCATACATATTCTGTCAACATGAACCGAAAAATCATAAATTTATACAAATTATTTCAATTCGTATTTCACCAAAGCCTCGAATTTCAAAAACAGTTTTTATCGTTAGAGAGATCGCAGGAGAGAGAGCTAGATGGTTTTTTTTTTAATCGCAAAAGCAGCTGAATACCAAACACTGCTTTTAATAATGTTCTGAATTTGAGTTATTTTAAATTACACAAGTTATATACTTTTAATAAGAGTTTAAAAATATGCTCAAAAGAATTTCCGATCAGCGATGGGATATCATCATCGGATGGAACTGTCAGCATTGCATTTTGTATCAGATTTTCATCCGTTTTTTCCTTGATTTAAACATGCGATTTCTGTTTACCCCGCGTAAGGATGACATTTATTGGAGAATAATAGATATTTTTTGTAAATAGGAATTAGATTAGATTTTGTAATTAGAAAATAGATTTACTGCATTTTCGGAGCATTTCTTAAGAAAATATAATATTGAAATGTAGATTGCAATATATTAATGTTCCACAAAATATTACCTTACTCTAAATTGAAATATATTTGAAACGAATTAATCGTTTTTTTCACGTAAATGGCTTTATAATGTTTATCATCTATTTTTCTTTAATTCTGAAGACTTCACAGAATATGTACATCAAAATGAAGGATTGTATTTATTAAATGTGAAGAAGTCTTGAATATGTTTTAATTAGCTGATAAATACGATGAATACGCGTATTCTCACTCTATGGTTGATCATACAACATAGTTACTTAAAAACAATCATTGAATAGGCATTTTCTTGTAAGTTTAAAAAAGCATTTGCTGGAGCAGAATAAAAAGTAGATGAAACAAACGTTTCTAATGAACCGAATACCTTATGCTAAATTTTATGTTAAAAATGAAAAACATATGCTACGAATTACTTGAACGAAATGGTAACGAAAATTTTAGGCGATATAAAAAAAATACGTATTATTTTGAAACAACACATGTATGCTGATCAATCAATCACACATGTATGGTGATTGTTTCCTTAATTTTATGTATTTAAGTATAACAGAAGTACAACTTTTTTTTTCGAGAACAAACACACCTTGTATCATTTCTTTTTTAAATACCCGAACAAAAGAAAGTGATGAGAAGACACGAATAACACTCACCTTTGTCTCATATTTGACTTTTTCACCAGTATTCTTTCTGTCAGCTGGGGTGACCCTAATTTGTTGCAACGGCATGTTAAAATCTTCATTTTCTTACGATTCTCTGTGCTATCGTCATTCTATCGTTTACGAAAAAATCTTTCGTGTTCTTCATCATTTACTAGAAATAATACTGACTGCGAAAGTTGAATTTACTACGTAAGACCGAATTAAGCTCGATATAATGAGAGTATACGCTTTCTCTGATTAATACATTATTGAGATACTTCTACAGCTGTGTATGTATGAGTGAATACGTTTTTAATTCATGATTATTGTGAAGATCGCGTTCGAAACACGATAGGAGAAAGAGACAGATCTATGTGTGAAGACAGGATCGTTCGTTAGTTTCTAGAGCTCATCATGCGAAAAAAATACGACGAACAAATGCACGAACGACCGACCACCAACTCGAAGGCAGCAAAGCAACCAACGGATCCTCCTTGTCCTTTTTCTCATGAAACAGCAGCGGCTCCTGCGGCTGCGCCCGCGGAAATGACGTCGGATCACAGAGGGGAACCAACCACAAATGGCGGCAATTCCGTGTAGTTGTGTTGTTACCGCTCCTGCCGCAGCTTGCTTTTGATAATACTTTCTCGAGGACACACACAAAAATCAGTGCGAATCTTTTGGCAAGCGTTCCTTCCATTCCATTTCCACGCTCACTACTGCCTTTTTTGGCATGGGAATATCCAATTGTTATAATAATAATTATTATTATTTAGACCATGAAGGAGTACCAATTTAGCTATGCGCATATAAAATAAATAAAAACACTGACTGCTTCATTTTTGGGCACTTGCTTGACAGATTGAGGAGTACAATTGATGATACCGATTTTATGACGTTAATACATTCACATAATGTTTATGATGATAAAAAACAATCACTTAACCCTTTCATTTTTTTGGAATTTTCAAGACGTTTTTTTGAATTTTTTTCACTCAAAAAATGCATTAAAAATAATTGTCAGTAAGTTTTTTTTTTTTAATTTTCAATTTATTCATTTATTTTATTTTTATGAAGAAATTATTCACTTTGGTCAAATTTTTCCAGCCAAGATCATGCAAGGTATATTTATCTTTCCAACGATGATGTCACTCTTCGCTATCCATACGAAGGTTTTTAACAGCTGGCTATTGCGAAGATGAATTCAGAAAAGAGAAAATTCAACTGCCCTTGCGGGGAATCGAACCCACGTCCTCTCACTTGCCGGGTGAACGTCCTAGACTACAAAGGAAAGGAATGCCTTAATCTTTGAGCTCGCGTGCACTGAACGGGACCGTACATGGACGGTCGGACCTTCTTCCAAAGACACGAGTTCATTGCACACGAGATCCAAGCAAACATTGAGATATTCGTAGCCTTTGTAGTCTAGTGGTCTAGGGTGCTCACCCGGAAAGTGAGAGGATGTGGATTCGATTCCCCGCATGGGTAGTTAAATTTTCTCTCTTTCCTAAAATTCATCTTCGTATCAGCCAGCTGTTAAAAATTTTCATATGGATAGCAGAGAGTGACATCATCCTCGGATAAGTCACCATCTGGTGGCAGTGTGAGCAATTGTCGGCCTGAATTAGGTCCGACCGTCCATGTACGGCCCCGTTCAGGGCATAAGAGATCTACGGAAAGATTGAGATATTTGTTGCCTTTGAGTTCAATGCGCTCACCCGGCAACTGATAGAACGTGGGTTCGAGTCCCCACAAGGCAGTTGAATTTGCTCTCTTATCCTAAAATTCATGCTCGCATCAGCCCGTCCTTAAAAACCTTTGTATATTCATCTTCACTTACATTTTTTCTAGAATTGGATTGCTAAATTTTATGTAATAAGTCACACTTTTCCCGGAGGCGATTCTCCTGGAAGCAATCTAACCCCCTGAAAGTTCAACTTTAAATGCTGCTCTCTAATGACAGGCCCAAAAGTTCATATTCACCATATTTCTAACTCAAAACTTACACAATAAATGAGTTAAATCAGGGCTTTCCCCTCCGTGAGAAAGCGAAACTACAACATTTGTGTGTGTGTGTGTGTGTGTGTGTGTATGCAGAGTCTGGAAGGATTATAGAAGTTTTTCATACTTTTCACATACATACACAAACGAAATTTGGTTTCCATATAATTTAAATCAAATGTCCGAACTAGATTCGGACGTTGGTCTTCAGATTCACAGTCTGCTGCACTACCACCTACACCAATTCAGTTGTCAAAATAGGTCGTAAGATTGTTTATTACAGAAAGCATATAATTTTAGTGAAGCCCACACAAGCGTAAAAAATTTGCCCTTTTCGAAATGTATTACTACCTTCATCACTCGCTACCATTAACCACGGAATTTTCATTTTTTCCTTACGCGAATTAAAGTAAACAATGTTTATATGGCATACTGAGTGTTAATCGAAGTTATGTTAGTTACCTTGTAACAATACCATGTTCATTATGTTGACAGTTTTACGTTTATTTATGTTTGATTACAATAAAAAAGTTTGTGATACGGTTTATGGCTAAGGTATCACGTGTTTTTGGCTACTTACTTCAAGTTACTGATATTAAAATTTGAGTTGTAAATGAAAATTGTAATAAACCATAATCATCAACCATTTTCAATTCACTGCTGAATGGAGGCCTCCTTTAAATTTTTCTCATTTTTCTGTCTGATGCTTTTCCCATAAAGCTTTCCCATTTCAGTTGACTTCGGCCATCTTTCGGATATCATCGCTCCATCTTGTTTGGAGGTGTTTTCTTGGAAGTTTAATATTACGGGAGTACCAGTTTAGAATAATTATGGACCATCTATTGTCCTGTCTTCTTGAACAAGATGTTGAGACCATTCCCATTTCAAACGTATAATTTTTCCCATGATATCATACACTTTTGTTTGCCGTCTTATCCAAGTGATTAGTTTTCTGTCTATCCTTGTTATGATAAGCACACATCTTTCCATATATGCTCCTTTGGAAATATACATCTATTAAATGTATGCAACCACATATCTTACACTTTCTTTTTAAAAGGCTCAATACAAAACCAATCACCAATCAGTTATTTAGGTTTCAATCTTTCAGTTTCTCCTCAGCTTGAAGAAACTGAATTCATTTTACTTGTTAAAGAAAATTTTGGCAATTTCTTCAAAAGGAGTGAACGTGTTTCTGAAATCTTTATCTATGATGGATGAGGGAGAGTGGTGATGACCACACGAGAAGGTTCGGTGAACTGTTGTGGACATGCTTTTCATGGAACCAGCTTGCTGACATCGAATCCCTTTTCATTCTGTAGTCTTTGTATCGTTTTGCTTGTCACTCTCTGTTCATGTTTCAACTCCATAAGTCAGTACTGGTAGCACACACTGGCTGAACACTTTTGTTATCGGGCATAATGGTATATGGCTCTCCATTCGATCCGTTCCTTCTATTTATTTCATTATTGATGCTGTTGGCGATTTTCATTTCTTGTCCCCAGGTGTGCATACACATAGCTTTGTACTTCTTCCATCTCTGTGTTGTTGTAATAAATATACAGTGCACGCATATATCAAAGAATAATATAATAAAGTAAGTTGTTTACTTACACTACTATCACACCCATACTTACACACACTACTATCATTCAAGAACTCACAAACAAATCATTCTGCATTTGTTCATTAGTTTGATCCTTTAAATTAGTGTTTCCCAAAGTGGGCAATATCACCCCTACAGGGACGACGGAATAGTCTATGGGAGGGGGGCGGTAGAAGCTATGGGTTTAGTATAAGATCCCATTGGTTGACCTGAGGTGGAGGGCGATAAAAAAAATTGAGGAGGGGGGATGGAACAAAAAGTTTGGGACACAATGTTATAAATTAAGGGACTCTCTATTAACTAAAATACAGTGAAGGGCTATCAACTACACTAGACGCTACTTTCATATGAGACGAGAGCCGTACTCACTTTTATCCCAGGAACTGAACTATACAAAAGAAGAGCTCTAAAAACTCCCTTTAATTTCCAGGCCTTTACGACTTACGTAAACAATCACACCATTGCATAAAACTTAAAACTATAAGAAGTTTAAAAATTATAGGTTCGCTTACTCTCACTGAGGCTAGAAACATTAATTTTTAGAAAAAATATCATCGAAGCTTGATACGCAGCTTTCTGTTCCCTGATTTAAAATATCAGATGGATATTGTCCGTCTTGTTTATCCTCTTCAATACGCTTTGCAAAATCTATTAGAAAATTTCGAAATTCTCAGCCGAAGACACTTTTATTCTCATTCACATTACATACACCATGTAACGCAGTATTCGAATTTACACATTTTGTACATTTTTAATGCTCGTGCGTACGGTAGATCTTCAGACTTAATGAAATATGAAAAGAAAGAATGATGAAAATAGCATTTGTCGCTAAATAGTCATTGTTGCGAAGATTTTGGAATTAATTATAGTGAAATTGTCTTCATAACGTAATCCTAAATTTGAATTTCACTAATATAATCGTAAAAGTTCGTTCTATACGAATAAATAAATACGACTTAGAAAAGTTTGTAAATTCTAATTGCGTAGTTGAGTTTATTAATCCAATCTGTTGATTTTGATATTCTATCATACGAGATGACGTAAAAAATTTCGCTTATGAATTTTATTTTCACACACACAAATACGATTTTGTTTCCTTTTAGAAAATTCATTTCTATTTTTCACAATGTCCGGGTTCATTCATCTCCTCTTTCAATGATAACATTCTTAGCATATCTATTTAGTTTTAGGTCTGGTTTCGTTTTTTTTCTGAATCATTTTGGTGTACGTAAATCTGTCTCTGAAAAAGATATTGTTGACGCATTACTAGTCACAACTCAATATACGAGACATTTCATAAGAAATGTTCATGGCATAGTATTCATATTTTCATGATTTTTTGCCATAAATAGTGCAAACAAAATCTACGAACCGAAACCACTAGCAGTTTAACGAGAATAGGACTTTTTTTGCAGAATATCCATTCATAATTCATAATACAGTACATGTGCATCAAACAACGTATAACTTCGGTTTTTATTTTTACACGCGTGTAGAGTATATTCATTTTATTACTCTCTTACATGAACTGCTCTACAATAAAACGGATGAAAAATTCATTCATTATTGATAACATAATCATTACATCTAAGTAATAATCAAACGTACACATAATGAAGTTCATAAGATTTTCAGTACTATGCTCGATGATCTTTGTAAACAACTTTAAAGTGTAATTTATTTCAGAAAAATGCACCAAAAATGGAAATATTTTCTCCTTGTTTGTTGTCATGTATTATATCAATAAAAAAAAGATAAACGAACTTGATTTGGGCTTCATGGAAAAGAAAACACTATTTGCTTTTGTAAAATAGTGTTTAAAATGTAATCATCAAATCAGAAATATAAAATACTCAACTCGGGCGTCATTGCCAAGAGGTTAAAATGTTTACCGTGAACCTGAACTCGTGGTAAAAACGGAATGATAAAACACTCTAGCATAAAGATTTTTTTTGTCAAAATAAATTCATAAGCGCAAGTGATGGGCTCTAATGGCCTATTTAGGCACTATTGAATGAGAATGTATTAGGTGAAAACAACACAAGAACTGCAAAAAAAAAAATTCTTATTCTGCCCAATTTCTCTTAAAGTTCCGTCTTCATAATGTCTTGTTTAAAAATTTTTTTTTTCTGTAGAACGTAGTGTTTGGCCTGACATGACATGCTTAAAAATTCTTCCGATGATATAATATTCATCTTTATCATTTGTACCAGGAGTTTAGAATCACCCTTTATAACGATGGTTAGAATAGTTAATGTATTCAAATGTGGGCGTTGGTTTAAATTTTTTTTCTTTACTACACTGATTCGGTGAGTTCTTTCATATATGCAAAACCATGAAATGTTTTCGCATAATCCTCGTTCCCGTTGCTTCGAGTGAAAAAGTGATTTGAAGTAAAAACAAACTATTTTATTTTGTCCGTCTTGTATTTTATTTTCTGTCTCCGATACGATAACATTTAAAGTGGAAAATCTTGTTTGTGTGAAAAGACGACTTTTAGAAAAATGCTAAAATTGAATTTTCATCCGGTTTACTGAAAAGCACACATATATGTATGCATGTACAGAAGGAGAGAGAGAGAGAGAGAGATCGTTATAAAATCTTGTCATCTTCCTCTTAACGCTAGTTTTAATTTTTTTTAACATACTATTTTTTTCGTTTCTTCAAGTTCTGTTGATAGATTGGATTAAGTGGTAGATGCGCAAGTTCTTTATATCAATGAACCAGTCTTTTATTTCTTCGCTAGAGTTGACATGTTTGAATATAAAAAGTACATATACGCGTTTCATGAATGCGGCCAAAATAAAATCTCGTTAACCTACGGTCCATATCCTCCGACGATAAGAAAATCAAACTCTTGACCAAAAATAATTCGACTCACTCCAACTCTCAAACTACTACAGCAGTATTGGATGCTATAAGATTTTGACGTCGGTCATGCTAAGAATGCTTCATTCTCTTTGGAAATCTGCGCTCCGAGAAATGGCATCCATGGCAACCCAACCTATGAGTTTCTACCGATTTCATAAAAGCAGTTTATCTTGCGAAATCCCTTTGCTTGCCTTTCATACGATGTTATTCTCTATATCGTGGTTCCAATAACTACTCCACTATTTCGGAGAGAGATTATACATTTCTTCCATCATCTTTGGATTGTCGTCTCCTCCTACTTTCAGTTATTCTGATTGTTCGAATGACAAGATGGATTTTGATCGTTTCAAGTTTTCATTAATGTCAGGTTATTTAATTTAATATTTATGATTTTATGTACCATGGTTAGATCACGTAATCTTACTTCTTTTAAGGGATCGATCAATAGAATATCTATATAAAAACTTTCAATATACATGGTGTCAATGAAATGCATACAATACTGATTATACGATTAGAAATTTTACTAATTTAATAAGGTTGAAGATGCTGTTAGATGTTTTACTCTGAATTTTACTCTGTATTCAATCATTATATACCTTTTCACAGTTTAAAAAGAACAAAAATTATAGGCCGATAACTGTATCACAAGCAGTTTTGAGAAGACATAAAATTGGATTGATGAAACTCGATTAATACAACTTTTTCAAACAATTTTTGAATTCTAGAAAAAACTAAAAAATGCAATTCACCCTCATTATCAAAATATTCGAGTTCACGTAAAAGTAGAGGTATATCAATGTTTACAGACATATTTAGACGTAACGTATTACATAACGTATTCATTTCCATTAAAGTGAAAAATTGTAACTGCTTATAATAGATATTACGTATACTATTTCACATTTAAATATATTTTCGCCAATATCATATGCGCATTATTAAATTTTTTTTACTTATATTCCCCCCATTGGAGTTTGATTAAAACATTTCATCACCCTCGATAACTCAACAATGATGATATCAAATTAATTACTTACTATATCACATTTTTAGTGTTGCCTCCATATTGAAATAGAATCATCAGTAATTAGTGTAGAACAACTGATCCTTAAATTTTAATTTTTGATAATATAATGTTGTTCACTTTTATTTAAAAATATCGATTATATATAGGAATGAATGAGGAATCACCACAAAAATATATAAAATTCCGTACCCATAGAGAACGAGAAAAGGCGCTATGTCTAAACTGACTAGGCCGTTAATTTACTTCAGTGATCCGATAATTAAAGTGTTCGATAAGACTCGATGCAGATACAATGCGATTTTGAATTTTATAAACAAAATTATTATTATTTATTATTAACTTATTTATTAACAAAATTTTCGTTGATTTCAATATTCCTTCGTTGTCTCAGAGTAATTACAAAACAGCTGTTGTATTTCTCTTGGCTACTGTTAAAGGAATTTTCCGTGTTCTGTTGTTTTTCCTATGTGTTCCAAGTCCAACCCACTTTCAAATGACTAATGAAGTCTAGAGATTCATTTCCCTGAAATTCAATCACGTATATTCTGAAATAAGTTTTTGGCAGGAGCTATTAGACGATGATGAATTATCCGCAAACAACTTCAGAACAAAACTAATCAACTGACAAACTCGTGTAAATAAGGATCATCTCTCTCTGGTCCACATATAGACCGACTTCTGACGTTATTTATTTATTTTCCATCCGCTATTCATGTACGAACATTAGATAATAGTTAATTTATTTGCTCAAATGTTCGATAAAACCCCAAAGATGTCCACTGCAGCTGAACTCGATTGCAAAATCCACCATGCTTCACGACAGATATGTATTTTCGAGACATCAGAGCCACTAATTCACTAGCTGTAGGGTATATTATAGTCATATTTTACGAAAAAATAGCTCTTTTTACATTATTCACATCTCTAGGCGTGTGAAAGATAAATATATATGTTGGAATAGATATCCATTTCAAGGCTGATGTTTTTCTTTTCTTCATGTATTTGATGAAAATATAAACTTTATTACTTAAATTTTTTTCGGGTTGTTTTAATCTGTCATCATTTAAAATCAAACTTTGCTGTGAGTTCTAAGTTTGGATCCCAACGAGAATATGAATGTTGTTTCAACATGTGTCGAATCATAACTCCAGCGCTGATTTGATTAGTCATCATGAAAGTGTGCAAAACAAATGTGAAAAAAAAATTCAACACATGCAAAGTAGAGAAGTTAAGTAACATTTAACACACTAAGCCGGATGTCATGAGAATTTTTATGAATACAATTATACGGAAGCAAATTACAGAGTTGTGATTCCTAACCAGTTGACACAAAACGTTGAACCTTCAGGGTGCCGGAGAATTGTCTCGAAATCAATCAGGACTGCTGCGATGAATTTCAAATTCCTGTCTCATCCTCAAGAGTGATGCAAACGTAAAGGGTTTGGAAGTCCATGATTTAGCCTCAACAATTGAACTTTCTTACCAATAAAATGAAGTCCACGAACCTCTTTACAAGATAATATTCAGTATATAGCAATTTAAAAACAATGAGTTCAATGTTTTCTCATCCAAGGACACATGGTTTAATGTTCCCTTTTGGAAACAGTTTCTCTGGTAGAAAAGTTCACCTTTCTCGTTGTATTTTGAGGCACATTAATAACAGGGTCGTAACTATGTAGGAACCCCACAGTAGATCATGATTAATTATGCAATGAATAATACAGGCTGTCCCAAATTGCACAGCGGATCTCTCCGTAACCTTTGACTTTCGAAACATACTTTCAATTATAAAAGTTTTCAAATATGACGTACCGTTACTTAAAATCTCAAAATTTGTTCGAGTCATATACATGAAAAAATAAAGAAATTAACTTTTCATTAATTCCTCGTGTGCTCGAAAACCCACAATTAGAAAGCTATTGCCCTGTCTCTTCTGAGGCCAACAAAAAAATTCCACGTTTCTGAGTGCAATATTCACCGAGATGGCCGAATTCAAAAAACGAAGGAATTGTGGGAGAAAACAGCTTAAAATGCAGAAAAACCGTTTAACCCACATTTAAAGCTGTTTTTTTCAATCCGGAGATAAGAATTGTGTATTCAAATTAGAATACGAAAATGATTTGAAATCGCAATGATTTTTTTTTTCACATTTAAATATGCAAGAGATTCACAGTTGAGCTTCTCTGATGAGACCAAAAAAAAGAATAAAATAAAATAAAACTGCAATATATATATTCCTCCTTTAAAGCAATGAAAACAACTTATTTCACGTTCCGCTTAGTTAACAATACCGAAGTAATCCATAAAATATATTTGATCAGATTATTTTTTTTCTACTGAATAATTATTGAAAAAGTAATAGGAAAGAGCGTCAAACACACACACACTGAAAGAGGTTGATTTAGTGAGTTTCACCTGAATATGTCGAATCAATCGAGTCTCTCCTGGAAATGATTAGCTTTTCGGCAATTACCACTTCGGGATGGGGATACGTAAAATCAATTCAAAGCGTTCGCCTCAAATTCCACCTAGATTTCCACCTATTCTCAAATGGATAGGATCACGTATGTATTTATGTAGCTCAGTGATATCGTTTGTCATTTCACTCCTGATATATTTCTATGCTTTATGATACATTCAATCTATGCATTGGCATGGATTTAGGAAAAAATCAAATTCGATAATGCCTGTCATTATTATTCTCGGTAGATTGGGTTCGACGTTTCATTAACTTCGTGCTGAAGATGATATCCGGTTTATTTGCGAATAATTTGAGAACTATTTACGTTTTTTTTGTGCACGCAAATCGGGGAAAAATAATAAAATGGTAATTTTTCGTTAACAGACTATACGAACAAAATCTGTCAAAAAAAAAATCAATCAAGCACCCACCATACATGTACGTAGAAAGTATTCTTCGTATTATTTTTCAGCAAGTTATTAATTTGATTTGGTGTACATTTACTCAATATCACAATCTTTCCACAACAGAGTGAGAGAGCGCTATTTCAATTCAGTAACTTATACGAAATATTTATTTATATTTCTGAGATTTTTGAAAGAACACATATATCGCATCACTCCATAATGAAGATGTATATTGGAGTTTTATCACTGCACCGAATAGAATGATATATTGTTTTACAATATCATATATCATAATTCCATTATACATTCAAAATTCGGCATTTTGCCGGTGTATTTCACATTCCCGAGAGATTTCTCCTTAAAGTATTTATAACTACAAATAATAATAATAATAATAATAATAATAATAGGCTTGATATCTCAGATTTTTTTTCATTAATAAAAAAAGTTAAATTTTCATCTTCATACTCTAGTGTTTCTTAACCTTTTTTTTCTCACACATGCTCTCCTTTGACTATATTTTCTTCTCGTGGCCCCTTGTCCTATCAAGGTCAGAAGAGTACGCAGGGATGGACACAAAGGGCACGCGCCCCCTCCCCAAGCCGACAAAAAATCAGAAAAAAAAATTAATATTCCGGTAAAAAAAAAAAAACCGTTTATATATGCTGTTTTGACCAATTTCTGTTAATTTAAATGGTTTTTGAAGAGTGATAACGCAAAAATTTCCGGGAAGGAAATTTTTGTGCCCCAGCCAATGGTTGATTCTGCTTACGCCCCTCATCAGGGTCCTTTAACCCTCATCCAGAAGCAAGACCCTTTCTACTTATTTCATTGATTTTTTAAGTAAATCAAGTCAACAAAAATTATATAAACAAGGTCGATCTCTTCGGACTCTTGGACTAGAGTTCAGTGAACTTCCTTTTTTGTGAGGCTTTTATACGTGGTTGTCTGCACATCGTAGGAGCCTTGGGCAATGTGATGTTCTGGAGCACCGTACTTAGCTGGAAGTAGCAGTTTACGTATTAATATACTTACTCTCGAAAATCATAGAACCAGATCTTCTAATGCAGGAGCCCAATTTGGACATTAGGCGAAAGGGCTATCCCAGATGGGCTCATGCGTTAAGCTGGCCCTAGTTCTGTGCTGGATATTTCACTTGAAAGCTTTATTTCTCTCTCTCTCTCTTTACGTAATTTTCTTTTTGACAGCTCTCTGTGACAGGTTGTCAATCTGTAATGGCTTCACCATTCACTTCATTTTCAACCGCACGTCTCCCTTAAATCATTCCAGGACCACAAGGATGCATAAGGGACCAGGTTGAGAATTGCTGTTCTATACAGGGTGACAGGGTGATTCAGAAAAGATGGGTAAACTTTAAGAGGTGACACTACACACCAATACAAACAATTGTCATCGAAGAATGCATGGTCTAACATGAAACGCAAACGCCGCTCCGCGAACGTTACAACGTCATTCCTGTTGAAATGTATCGGGAGAAAAAACACCATTCATGCAAATGTAACCTGGGGAGGAAGAAGAAACCGTATGCAAATCTGCGTCAGAGTGAATAAAAGAAGCTAACGCCAGCACTGTGAAGTTATTCCAGCGTGCAACCGTTCTAACAGGTGTAATGTACAGGATAATGGCGCGCTTTAGTAACACTGAAAAAGCAGACATGCATTTCATTTACGGAGCTGCAAACGGAAGTATCACAGAGGCAGCACGAATGTACGGTGAGCGTTTTCTCCACAGGCGGTTGTCCAGAAAGGATCCCGTTTCGCACAGCTGCAGACGCAATCACGCAAATGTTTCCGAATTGGGCAACCGCCTGTGGGGAAAACGCTCACCGTACATTCGTGCAACCTCTGCGATACTTCCGTTTGCAGTTTCGTAAATGAAATGCATGTCTGCTTTTGCAGTATCACTAAAGTGCACCATTATCCCATAATTTGCACGCTGGAATAACTTCACAGGGCTGGCGTCCGCGCCTTTTATTCACTGTGACGCAGATTTGCATATGGTTTCTTCTTCTTCTCCAGGTTACATTTGCATGCATGGTGTTCTTTTTCTCCTGATAAATTTCAACAGGAATGCCGTTTTGACGTTTGCGCGTTTGCGTTTCATGCTAGACCATGTATTCTTCGATGACAATTGTTTGTATTGGTGTGTAGTGTCACCTCTTAAAGTTTTTCCCATCTTTTCTGAATCACCCTGTATACAGGGTGCATAGCAAACAGGGCGTATGACATTTTACTGGTGAACTGTTGGTCCTTGAGATGTATTTCCAATTAGAAAAAGTTTTCAAATAACGTGCAGAAATGTCATTTCATGTTTCAAGGGGTTGTATAAAAATTAACTTTTTATACAGTCTCCGTGTACCCCAAAACCCAGTTGGAAAGTTGTTGCCCAGTCTCTCTTGATGTCAACTAAAAAAATTCCACGCGATATTCACTGAGCTATTCGAATTCAAAACATAGAGGAAAATTGGAAAAAAACAGCTTTAAATACGGGTTAACCGTTTTATCCGCATTTTTAATGCTGCTTTTCCTCCACTTTCTTCCGTTTTGCGAATTTGAGTATCTCTGTGAATATTAAAAACGTGGAATTTATTTTAGTTGCATCAGAAGGGACAGGACAAGAACTTTTTAATTGGATTTTGGGGCGCACGGGGACTGTATGATAAGTTAATTTTTACATTTTAATAACCACGCAACCCCTTGAAACATGAATGACATATCTGAATACTACACATTATTTGGAAACTTTTTCTAATTGGAAGTATGCCTCTAGGATCAACAGTTCGCCAGTAAAATGTCATACGCCCTGTTTGCTATGCACCCTATGTATAGCAGTGGTTCTCAACTTTTTTCAGCCCGTGGCCCCTTCTTTGAACTATATCACTGTATCTTCTTCTTGTGCCCTCCCCCGTCTCATCCAGGGCCCTCCCCCTACCTTCATCCAGTGACCCTTTCTACTTATCGAATTGAATTGAATCAAAACTAAATTTTTAATGAACAAAATTTTTTTAAATAGGATCGAACTCTGAAATCCCGAGCCATTCATGGATCCGGAATGGAGGTTGTCATCCCTCCCAAGAGCCGAATTACATGCGAAAAATAGGTCTGGTTATAATACTGGACTATATCTATCGAATCTACACAATAAATCGAAGCTCCTGACACATTACCCTGGATCCGAACCTCTCATGCCCCCCCCCCCCAATCCTTCTCTCTATAACGGGTCCACGCGCAAAGTGATGGGGCCCCATACTTAGCTGGGGAAGTAACAGCTTAAAATTATATTTTAAAATCATAGTACCAGATCTGATCATATAGGCCTCCTTTGGATATGAGGCCATGGCTCATGCCTACATAGTGTATAGTTTAAGATGGCTCTGCGCTTCTGTGGACAGCTCTGCTGGATTCTGATAGCAGTCACGTTTCTTCCCACCATATTTCACTTAAAAGCTTTATTTTTCAAAGCTCTCTGTAACCCCTTCACCACTTGTCACTGCCCCTACTTTCATCTGTCTTTCATCCGTGGCCGACTTAGAACATCCCAGGACCACAAGGGGGACCATATAACCCCAGCTTGAGAACCACTGTTCTCGTATATGTGTGTTTGTGAGATTAATTGGATTTTTGTATTTATATCTCTGCTGAGAGAGTAGCCCAGTTTTCGCACTTGGAACATTTATAACTTTCCCTCAAAACCTTGAATATATATAGTAGACTCTCTACTATCCAGTCTAGTTAAATAATAATAATAATAATTCTTTCAATTTTAAATAATTTATGTAAGAATCAAGCCTACGTTTTACGTATGTGTTTTTTAAAAGTCTACGTATTTTTACTATATAATATGCATGATTTTATGTTTCCTGCAATTTAGACATTATAGAATTTATCTTAAAAGGTATACAATATTTTTGTTTTTGGGCTTTCATTCTTTGTAATAAATTTTGGAAATGTACATTACAGTATACAGGGCGTCCTGTAAGTGGTAATGCAGCCTTTATCACTTAAACCGTCCATCATAGAGTTATGATTCCGATTCAAAAAATGCTCAAAAAAGGCTTTCAAAAATTACCCTGTACCAGTTTTGATAGTGAAAATACAGTGTGTAAGAATATAAAAAGAAATCTAAATTTTTATACTGGCCTTTGTTCTCTAACTTCGAATTAGAAAGTTGTTGCTTTGTATCTCCTGAGGCCAACAGAAAAAAAAATCCATGTTTCTTAGTGTAATATTCACTAAGATATTTGAATTCAAAAATCGGAGAAAAGTTATGTAAGAACAGCAAAAAGTCACGGACAACGCTCCTTTCCCTCATTTATGCTGTTGTCACACACACATTTCTTCTTTTCCTTCCTTCCCCTAACTTTTCTCTGATTTTTGAGAGCGGGTTTTGGTCTAAAAATGGGTGTTTTCAATGGTATGGGTGGGGTAGGAAGTGAGCATTTATAGAACTCCGGCCTATCCGCCTTTTTTTTTTATTCGGCCTGCTCTTCTGTCACGTTAGGCGGGAAAGTTAGGAGTCCACTGTGCATACAACAAACACAAGTAAGTACAGTGAAACTCGGTTATAACGACATCGAATATTCCACGAAATTCGATTTCGTTATAGCCGAGGTGTCGTTACAACGGAGGTTAATGTTTTCAAGACTTTTTTTGAAGAAAAATATAATCAGAGGCAATCAAATACATTGCATGAAGTTTTTATTTCTTCGTGATTAGGGGGACCAATTCGATCGAGAAAATTGGGATAATTAATACGGGACATTACAGATTCTCGCCAAAGATGTTTCCGAATGTCGACAAAATTACCACACACACACAAATATTGTTCATAAATAACCCTTGACAAGAAAAAAAAATGCTACAGCAAGTCTCTGCTAAAATGAATTTCACGGAAAAAAATGAATTTTTCAAATATGTGAGATGGATATTTTTTCCAAATTCATTATGACACAATTTATAAATTATGCAAATTACCTTCATTCCTGATTCTAGTGAAGATTATAAATTGAAACAAGATTCGTTGAAAACAACTGGACTTTTTTTTAGAAAAAACCAAAAAGAGCGAAAAATTTTCGTTATATCCGAGGTAGTTGCTTTTCATTGACGTTATAAGCAAAGTTCACTGACATTATTCTCTATGGGAATAAGTCCAGACCACCAATCATTGACGATATAGCCGAGGTGGTGCTACAACAGAGGTCGCTATAACCGAGTTTGGCTGCAATTTAAAAATATCTGTAATTTTAAATTTCCTATGAAATGTTTGTGTCTGTTTCTTCTAAAATTTCACTTTTAGGTTTTCCTTTATAGTTATCGATATATTTTAAATTGCCGTCTAAAAAAATTAGCCGAATAAGTTTAATTAAGCCGACCGTTTAAATTAACCCTTCATTTGGCAATTTTGCAATTAACCCTTTATAGGCATTTTATATTTTGAGCTCGTACGGCATTGATGCTTCTAAGCAACTCCTAACTATTCGATTTTTACTTATGAGCTGTTCATGAAGTTTCTATAATTACCAGCAGAATGGCTCAAAGGGGTACACATGTGTTCTATTTCTTGACAAGCCAACAAGAACGAATTTCGACCTTGCATTTTGGAATGAAATATCATGTGCGTTGGAGAAATATTGCTCTGAATTCTTCAACAATGACTGAAAAGTAAGTTGGCAAGCAACAAACGTTATATGTTTTTATTATTCTATAATCTATGAGTGAATCATATACACTTAGTTGGCTTAAAAATTAGGAACATTTCTCACTCAAACTTCGACTCGTCTGTGCAGCACGTGCGGTGACGCAATAAACCGAAGCTTTCTCCTGGTCAGAGCACCAACTAACGTTGCAATTTGCCTATTCATGGAGAAAACAAGATATTTGGGGAACTTTGAATGCAACATGATTATGGCCAGTATTGGTGGTTCCAGTATCTCCGAAGCCGCTAACCTTGGTTTTTCTCGTACAACAGTATCTCGATATCTCGAGTCTTCAAAGAATGTCAGCTAAGCCTAAAAACTTTGAGCGGATTAGTGGGTGGAAATCGCTTGTGAACGAAAGAAGTGCCAGGCGACAGACACGCATTGTGTGCAACAACAGAAGAGCTACAACGCAACAAATTGCATCGCAGTACAACTCAGGATCATCGCAAAGCATATCCGTACGCTCTACAAGACGTATCTTAAAACGAATTGGTTTTAATAGCCTGCGACCAACAAGAGTAACTTTGATTTCGCTACAAAACTGAAGAAAACGGCTTTTGTGGGCTAAAGAAATCCGAAATTGGACACTTTCTTCTCCATGACGTTGATGGCAAGATCCGTGTGTGGCACAAGCAGGACGATGACATGCATCCGGCATATCACATGACAACTGTTCAAGTGGTTAGTGGCGCAATCACGATCTGGGGAGCATTTTCTTGGTATACTCTTGGTCTCTTATTTCCATTGGAAACATCCGTCAATATCGTTGCTGACCACGTGCACCCGTTTATGGCCATAATGTATCCTGGTGATGAAGGCTATTTCTAGCAGGAAGATGCACCCCCCCCCCCCCCACGGAGCTGGAATTATCTCAGATTGGTGAGAAAAACATGATTCAGAGTTTCAATTGCTTCAATAACCCTCTTAGTCACCCGATCTCAACCCAATTGAGCATTTGTGGGACGAGGTTGGAAGGTCTGTTAAAAGCTCCGAAACACCACCTTCTAATCTGAGGGAATTAAGAGCTGCCTTTTCATTAGCATGGGCTAGTATTCTTCCTCAACGGTTTCAGCAACTTGTAGAGTCCATGCATAGAAGAATATCTGCTGTCATCAAAGCCAGAGGACATCCCCCACGATATTAGTGTTGAGTAGCAGGGTGTTCCTAATTTTTGACCACTAGATGTAAATACGTTGTGTTGCTCTTAATGCAACACCCCATTTTTTTTTTAAATATCGATACTAAACATTTTATGTCATGAAATGACATTCACGGTACAGTCAACCGTAGCGTCGGTTTGCGAACTTAATTCGTTCCTGATGTCTGTTCGTGAACCAAATCGTTCACAAACCGAAATAGTTTTCCCCATAGGAATCAATGTAAAATCCGTTCCTGAGACGCCGAAGATTACTAGTATGAACAACAACTCCTGTGAATGATCAGTGGTAATCATTAAACTAACACTGAAATAATTACCATAATTAGAAAGAGATGCAAACAGAGTTTGAAAATGATGCCAGGGCAAAGTCTGGTTTCGTGAATATATATATCATATATTATAATATCAGTGTAAAAGACCTAAAAAAAAAAAATCTTTGCTTGCAACACTATCAGGCCATAAAATATACAACAAGCCGAATTGATGACTCTGAAAGACTTGCTCTTAAGCTTTGTAAATAAGAACTATGCAATGTACGATGATAGAGTAATGTTTCTTCACAAGTTACTGACTGGTAGTTCTATGTCAGATATTATTTGCAAAACAATTTTGTAAACGTTATTTTCTTCAGAGCTTCATAAAGTTAGAAATAACCTGCGGATCCATTAACGGGATAAAAAAGCCGTATTTGGTGGTGGGAATTTTGCACTGATGAAACATAATTCTTCAGTCTAATTTTGTCGAAAAAAAATGTGATTTCAGACTTCTGAAGCATGCTTCATTCGGGATTCAGACAGTTTTGCGTTTTCGTAAACTAAATCATTTGTTATTGTTCGTAAACCGAATTGTTCGCAAACCGAGGGTTGACTGTACCCCATTTGCTTAATATAACCCCTCAATTCTTTTTTTCTTTTGGATATTTCTATGCTTGTCAGTTAAAGGGTTAAGAAAAACCAAAAATAAGTGCATGGAATCAGAGTTTTCTCTAAGTGTTAATTTTGGTAAATTATGAAAATAATGTGCTTGCGAACGTCCCCGAACATTAAAACTCGTTTAGAGATTGCTCTAATTTCTCAACCGTTACGACGTTTTTTCTCGCTATTTCTACACAGAGAGTGATAGCTCTGGCAAAGCACACGCGAAATGTGCGAATGCACGCGTATTCGTACAAGCGAACTATGACGCAATATCCTAACTGTGCGTGGATATACACGTATATATATATAGAGATAGATGGTTGGACGTACGTACATATGAGGGATGTACCGTTATAACAGCTGTTTCGGAAGCTTGCTTCCCTGAAAGCACACGCGCAAACGCTCCTTCTTTACTATTATTATCCGTTTTTTTTTCATTGACATCCTTCTGGTTCAGCAGCGCGCGTAGGAAATTCCACACCTTTTTATTATAGCGCAGCTGGGAATGATACTGATCACATTATTGGTAATATATATATATATATATATATGCGAAGACTCCCGTTTTAAAGTTTTTTTTATAACCAACTGAAAGAGATTTGAACTTCCTCTGAATTGTGCATATTGAAATATTCAAGCGTGAAATATGTGACGGAAAGAAGTAATGTTACACTAGGGAAGGAAACATGCTAGAGTGGATTGACTCGGGTACCTATTACTTCTGTTATTTCCTGAGTCCTATGGTAAAGGATTTAGCATGCTCCAACGAATGATTAAACTCTCGCTATATCTATCTAAAGATCCGATTTCAATTTTAAAAATGTTCATTATAATTTCGAATTTTCTCGAAGGGTGTTTTTCCACCGTAAAACGAAAGAGCGCGTACGAATACCGTCTTTTACGTTGTATGGAATTATGCGCATCCAATTTCTCTTCCCCGTTTTATTAAATTTAATAAAATTGTCTTTCCGAAGATAGTAACAATATTTGAAACACTATACTTTTCTCCTTGAATAGAATATACGCCTGTTACACGGAGAAACATTTTAAACTGGAATTAAAAGATTGAAAACTATTATATTTTGTATCGATTGCTCAAGGGCTGGAAATCTCCATTTATGCTGAAATGTCTCATATCAACAGATTACGATGGTAGATTTTCTTCCAGAAAACGATTGAAGTAACGAGGTTTTTTAAGATTATCAAAGTTAGACGCATTAAATCAAAAGTTATTACAAAGGATGATTGAAAAATAGTGAACAAATACTCTAACATCACCGAAAATTGATATACCTGAAACTGATGTTATATTTAGTGCAATTTTGTTAATTCAAATTTTGGATAATTCGAACTTTTACGGGATACCTTAGCCCGTAGAGTTAGATAGAGTTTTCTATCTAATTCAAAATGTTAAAATTCATTGTTTAATTTGAATTTTTTCACATATTTTGGATAAATGGAAGTTGGAGGAGAAAATTGTGGTTTTTGTATGAGCAAATTTTTTTTTAAAAATTATATAAGCAGTCAGACTTTGTTTCTCTCGACCAAATTGTTACACAACAAATCTTTGAAGACAAAAAATACATAATTTGAAAATTCGGAAGTGGTATAGGCACACTATAGATGCCGGTTTTTTATCTTGCCTTCTTGTCCGAACTTCTATACTAACATTCTGCTGAGCAACGTAAAAAGAAATGTGGAGCCAGTCCTGACGATATACCCAAGTTTAATGATAAACTCGACTAAAGTACCAAAGGATGTTCAGAGGTGTCGCGAGTTCGATACCCGGTTCATCCTTGTCAGAAAAATTTTCCTGACACAGGGGCTACAACAAAAAAAAACGTTGACTTGACCGCAGCAAAAAGTTGCTACCGCAGGGAGCCCCCCATCCAGGGGTTAGCGCACCAATCTCTCGATGAGTATAAAAAAAAACAAGCCTGCCGTTCGGAATCGGCAATAAATTGTAGGTCCCGGTCTAATTAGCCCTCGTGTGCAGAAAATGATCGTGGTGCGACAAAAATGAATGATCAAATGAATACTTCTTTCTTTGAAAACGGCACGCTTTGTACGGGTTTAAATTTAATTTGCTTTTCGCGTTAGATTTACATTTTAGCAACTCAGTTCGACAAAAAATTATCATTGTTGATCGGAAACCGGCAAAACTCCCTCCATGCTCTAATTTCATAATTTCATAAAAAGCCTATCCGTGCTGAATGAATCCAACAAAAATGCTTGAATGACGAGTGCGCTATTTTAAATAATGAATTGTTAGTGTAAGAAAATACCAAAATGCCAATTTTTAAATTCCAAGTGTTTTCTTCCTTTCATAATTTAATGTCCATTTTACCATTGTTCAGCTGGAGTGCATCGAGAATGCTTACCACTTGATACGAATTACGTTGTTCAACCTATGGATCAAGGTGTACCATTTAAAATTTGAAACTTTTTATCGTCATTTCAAGAGTAAGGAAAGTATCGGAAAGTACAAAAAAATTACGGTTATCAATTACTAAAATTTGGGAAACAGTTTCGTAACTGATGATAAAATTTAAAAAATTGATAATTATTATCCTATGTGAATATTGATGCTTAAGTTGTAATTTGCAGTCATTTTACTGATCCAGGATAGATTAATTGGATAATTCGAACTTTTTTTCCAGTGACTTTGGACTTCGAATTTATTCAGTTCGACTGCATATATATAGAATGATAAATTTATTATCTAAATAAATAATATTTGAAAAACTTTATTGCATCTATTACTTACATTAACCATGCATTAATTTTTATTCGATTATTTAAAAATTATCATATTTAATCACGTTTTACAGAAATTATTCCGAGATTCAACAATTTTTTTTTATATAGAATATACAAATTAATAGATAGAAATATAGAATATGGACTCGTTTCGGTGCTTAGCACAAGGGTTTCCGACGCAAAACTTCTCGCAGAGCCCTTGATAGTTATAAGGCTGTTCCGCGAAATTTTTCATGATAATGAGGCTACGAAACTTCAAAAATTAAATTTTCAAATATTTATCTAAGAAAGTGTGTCCCTACTGCTGTTTCAACAGCGTCATAGCCCCAGGGCAAAATGAAAATGATGTGGGCTTAGGCACCACCTCTTAATTTACATATTTATTGTCATACATCATTGAGTCATATCCTATCGGGAAGCTCCTATGCAAATGAGTCCCCGTGTCATGCCCGAGAAGAACTCATGCGTTAAGATGACTCTGGTGTCCCGTAAAATACACATCAATTTCTGTAATTCAAGAATCCTCACTTCTCTAGTGATAAAAAATTTCTAAAGAAACACAGTTTTTTTTACAATTTGTTATATTTCCTGATGAAACGGAAAATGACATTCATGAACTTCTTGAGCTTTTGGTTCGAAAATTTGATGTGAAAAAATGTAATGTTACTCTTTCGAAGTTGTTTAGTCATTATAGTGATCTGATTTTTTTTAAACGACACTATCGCGTTAAAACTCAAAATAAAGAACAGTTTTGCGAGTACCAGTGACAAAAAAGTTTTCTCCTTTGAAAGCTCTCCGAGTTCCGGGATTTTTAAGGGCTCCGTGGCGTTTGATCATGCGGCACCCCAAAATGCTGTCACCTAGCCCCAGGGTTCCAGGAAACGCCAGTTTGAATCCCATGTTCTAGTACAGCGACAGAGTCGCATTAACGGTTTTTGGTTTTGCCACCCTTGTCCCATTCTAGTCTGATCTTCTTGACTACTCTTTCCTCGAATTCACCACCCTGTGCTATAGGCTCTGCTTGGCCTCTCTCCCCCCACTTCTGCAAGTACACTGTGTCTCTAAATTCACTCTTTTAGTCAATCATATGCTTTCCACACTGTTTTAGTCACTCACATGCTTGGACACTGTTTTGGCCATTCACGTGCTTGCTCACGGTCCAAGAACACGCTTTTGCTCACTTACATGCTTGCACACTGTTTTAGTCGCTCACATGCTTGCACGCTGTTTTAGTCACTCACGTACTTGCACACGTTCCAAGGTCACTCACTGACCTTGTCCCTCACTCTGTGGGTCACTCTTTTGCTCACTCACTGACCAGTCCCTTGCTGCCTGGGCAGAGGCGCAGTTATTGAGTGACACAAATTTCGCCGCCCATTCTCCCATTCTACTAACTTTCTTGGGCACTAATTCCTCAAATTTTGCGCCCCTCTGAACTTGCTATAAACCACAAAGTCCCCCCCCCCCTCCTGTAAATAGGCCACTATATACAAGGGTCTTCAACACATGACCTGCGGGCTACTTTTGGCCCTCGGAGCTATATACCATGGCTAGTAGACCACTCTGGCTAGTTCTTTAGCCTAGAGCAGTGGTTCCCAACCGGGGGTGTGGGAGAACATTTTTGGGGGTGCGAGATGGAGAAAAAAATTACAACATGTTGACTGATTATTCAAGAAAAAATTATGATAAAAATTGAATTTTTTCAATTCCTAAAAAAATATGAATCACGCCAATATTTTGATGTTGGCTTTTCTGTTAAGAAATCACTGTATCATTGTATAAATCTGGATTCCATCTTGTAATTTTAAATATTTAACTAATGAGGTGGTGACTCGCGGGCTTCTCGAAGTTTTAATTTGATCCGCAATGTCTGAAAGGTTGAAGACCTTGCTCTAGTAATTCAAATTGTGTGTGCGCGCGCGCACGAACCTTTCTGAATCCAAGGACCTGTTAAATGTCTGAAACAATTTTACGGACCACTTATGTCCCGTATTATGGGACATTCCTGTAATTCTGGTTGTTCCGATTTTTTTCGGCACATTTGACCCTTTTTTTTAACGATGCTTTGATTTGAATTTGCAATGAAGTCGTGAATAATCTGCGTTTTCATAATACAGTACATTATTATCTTATAATAATTATGGCAAAAAATAGATATTCATTTTACATATTTGTCGGGTTCAACGTTTTTTCCGCAGTTTTTCTGCAATTTTAATACAAATTAGTGATCATGTCTACTTCTGGCAACATTTTTGATGACAATTGGTTATGTGCAGTATTTTACCCTATTTAAGATTTACGATCCCATTCCACCATATGAAATATAGTCATCTGCATAGGCGTACGCAGAATTTTCTCGGGGGATTTACGTTTTTTCCTGCAAAATAACACTATAATCTTGGCTCAAGGGGAGGGGGATTAGAACCCCAAAACTCCCCCTTTGCGTACTCCGATGGTCATTTAATCATTTGATTTTTTTTTTTCGTGAAATACATTATGTTCACTGTGATTTGTAGCAGTTCATTGTTTTCCCACCCTTCAGCGATTTTAGAAGTAATTAGAAAATTACATTTAAGGCAATAAATTGAATTTTTTGTCAAAATTTAGTGATATCACGTCCCGCATTTAAGATCGCAATTTCCCGTAGTCTTCTCGATGATGTATAGTGACGTATACTCGTCGCTGTGGTGGTCGAGTGTTCATAGTGACGGACTCGCATGGTGAAGAACCGAATTCGAACCCCACGGACGACACAATGGTGGTTGGTTGAAGTTGGTTTTCTGTGGTTCCAAACTTCGAGAGCGAATGCGAACCGATTTACCACAATCTATAGCAGAAGACCTCCACACGAAGCTTTGACGTCACTGAAGAAGTCCATTTCACCTGTAGCCACTGAACATAGCAGGCCGACACGTGCGATATCTTTACCTTTTCTTGCAGTATATCCAATGACTATACGTGAAATGGACTTATTCAGTGACGTCACAAGCTTCGCGTGGAGGGCTTTCTGCTATAGATGGTGTTGCCAATCTCCCCGATAAAAAGTTTCACCACAGAGAGCACTCTGCAGGCCTACAACGGAAAAATCTTCAATCATTACACTTCGTTGATAGTTAAAAAAATCACGGTAGGTGACAGCACACTAAACCCGATGAGCATTACACAGAAACAAACTTTACGTTGGGCTTACATTACCATTTCTTTAGAAGTTCCGCAGAGGAATGTGGACGAGCTGGTGTGATTTGGTAATAGTAGTGATTTTAATTGAACCCATATGGATATTACTAACATCAATATTACAACGGTTGAATAGTTTTTCCATTCCATTCATTGAGAATTAAGTTATCGAGTCTGCCTGCGGACCACCTGAGGTCCGCATACCATAGCTTGAGAAACGCTGTTCTAAGCGAAGAAAAACAAACTAATAGAACAGTAATAACAGTATATAATTATTTCTTCTAAAATGTAATATATTCCGCATAATTCATTTTTTTTTTCGTTAATGGATCAAATCGGCAATTTGTTTTGTATGTCATCATTTTTCAGCAGGATAAGAGCAAGTAAACGAAAGAAAAATGACCGTCCGGCAATATATGAGCCGTAACTGGTCGTGCCAAGTATGAGACGAAATGAGATGTTTTTGTATAAAGTGTGTTTTTTCACATGCCTTTATTTTGCTACTTATTTTGTATTTTTGTGCTGTTGCGTTAGCGACGATTGTTTCGTTTACGGCTCTTTTATGTTTTGCAGCCACGGCCCTTTTTTTTTTCTCCCTCCCTCTCTCTCTCTGTCATCTTTTCAGCATTTCATTTAGATACCGTCCGGAAAAGAAGAGAGTTCGGATATTTATTTTTCCATAAAGATTTCTTTTTTAAATTCTGTGAGAGTGATTAAAAAAATAGATGTATATCGTACGAAGTTTATTCTAAACGTAAATTTAAGGGAAAGTATATACATATAAAAAATATGTACATGTAACGTTTGATGCGATATTTTTTTTATCCTCGCAGAATATCGTAAAATGCACGAGCGTTTCATAGATTCACGGAAAGCAGAGCTGGTTTTTCATAAAAATATAAAATAATCATACAACCGCATATAACGGATTCGAGTGGAATTGCTTAGAGTTTAACTAATAAGTAATCAACGAAGCCGAAACATTTCCATAAAAATTGTAACTAAAAACTCCAATTAGTGACTGACGTCCGAATGGACCTGGAACTTCCCACTACAAATGATATATACATACATATACGTGATTAATGTATTTTTTCCTGATAATATTACTAACTGGTGAGATGTATTACCCCCGTAAGTAACTCGTCCGCACCGATTAACAGTAATTGGAATAAAATGATATGCCTATTGACTAATTAACCGTTACTAACTATTCAAGAACCCTCGTCAGTCACTTTCTTTTAAGTGAAAGTTATTTCAAGCTCATTTCAGTGGGGCAAATGCGATAGAAATAATTATAATTGCTTATCGTTATATAAGTAAGAAGATTTCGTTTATTCAATAATGTGGTATCATGCTGTTAAGCGGAGCCGGGTACATTGATTTTACAGTTAATTTCTAGTTTAAAAACTTTTTAAATTATATGAAGCCGATTCCTCCCTTTTAAAGGCCACGTCTCAAGTTAGGAGGGACATATATCGCGCTTGCATAGGTGGAGATAGACTTGAAAGTCTGGGCGGGGGAGCACGGTCATAATTGCTAGGGGGGGGGGGGCACGATGATGATGATGTCAATTCATATATACACATATACATTAGATTAGTCGGCTTCGCCTTCGTGCCATGCCCCCCTTCTCCCCCGTATCTCCACCCATGTTCGCTTGCTGTGGCTTTTCCTCGAAGAAAACGGGAGCTTGCACACACATGTGCACATAAACATTTGTGTCGCATAGTTAAGAAACCACAGTAATCCGATCTTAGTCAATGGGTGCGATGACTAAAATAAGCACAATTTCCAATTAAACACTCGAGTAAACTGACGCTGCGCGATTCTAGGAACCTGAACATAGTACCCTCGAAATTTACTAAAATATCTTAAAAGAATGTCATACTCATCTTCATATGTTTAACTGAGATCATTACCTTAATATCAGTAGAAATATTTGTCATTACATAAAGAAAGTATTTATTTTGATCGTATTCATTACAGAAGTTGGAGTAAGTCAGAGATATAGATCAAAATTGCCTATATATCTCGCGTTTAATAATTCCAGTCTTATTTTTCCAAGTTTCCGAATTCTAATTGATTATTATAATAATTATTTCTTTTGAAGATTTAGACACCCTGGATGAGAATTTAAGGCAGGTACAAACTCAGGCGTACATGGGTAGACATGGGAGGGACATTCCCACTTACAAGCAGTGCCGTCTTAACGTATGGGCCCACCCGGGCACGGCCAGGGGACCTGAAGGATGGGAGGGGGGGCTCACGATAATGAGATCTGGTTAAGATTTTCGAGAGTAAGCATGTAAATTTGTAAGCAGGTATTTCTGGGCAGGTGGGGGGGAGGGGGGGGGGAAAGGCAAAGAATTTTTTTTTACCCGGAGGTCCATGATGCACTTAAAACAGCTTTGTCTTCAAGACTATAAAAAAATAAAAATATTTGAAAGAAATTTTATTAAAAAGGAAAATTGAAATATCGAGAGATGAAATACCTTTAAATTTTTATTTCACACAATCAATTTTTGTTTTCATTTAAAATCCTTTTTGAAGGATAGTAAGTCAAAATTTCTGTGGAAAATTTTCCTTGTGCCCCCTTCCCCAACGCCCTTCAAAGGTCGATCCCTGCGTGCTACCCTGGGTACAAGTCTAAGTCTAAAGTCTCACCTTTTCTATTTCAGGCAAGGGCGTAGCGAGGGGGGGAGGGTCTGCCCCGCCGGAATGTGAGAAAATGACCGAAAAAAGGGAAAAAGATGGCCAAATCTATTGTTCTATCGCTTTGGTCCCCCCGAAATGAAAGTGCCCCTCCCCCCCCCACGAACGAAATTTCTGGCTATGCCCCTGATTTCAGGCTTGTCAAGTCATAAAAATTTATTCATAATTGTTAAAATCCCTTAAACCTATACTTTACAACATAATGAAATTTCATTCAAAAATATAAAAGCTGCTGTTGTATGTGTGAGTGTATGAACATGTTGAGAACGTGTAAGTTCCGAAACACGAGCAAAACAACGTGACTTCAAAGTAACAAAAAAAAAATCGAAAATACATCCTAGATGGCAGCACTATCGTTGACAGTACAGCTCAAGGTTTCTAAAATATATAGATATCTAATAGGTACAGATATCTAACTTTCTGGAGAAGGAAATTCATATGAAAATAATTTTATGCATCCCACTTCTTTTTGGATAAATTCTTTCTATTTATCGTCAAGAGAAAACCGCAAGAGTCGCTCACTGTGTAGGGCCCAACTGACTTGAAAGATGCGTTAAAGATAGCAGGCATCACGGGGCCCCACTCGACTAAGGTCAAAGATATTTGGTTAGTTCTCTCTTTTAAGGGGGAACCTTAAAAAAAAGAATTTTATTTATTTATTTATGAATTGTGCGTGTTTCCAATATAAAATCAGGTTATGTATCAGAAACATGATGCCAAAAAAAATTAATCTTAAATAAATATTTACTCCATTAGAAAAAAGGAAATAAAATTTCAACATACTAATGAATACTTTATATAATTTTACATCCGAAACGTCTCCAAGTAGTAACCTCGTGGCAACCACCAGGGTGTGGCTGACAGGGCTCCGGCACTAGGGCACGGAACAAAATTACCATCATCTTTTGTTTTTTATGCTATAATTCACTATCGAAGGGCCAGTGCGAAGTCCGGCTGGGGGTCCTGCTCCAGGATGTCGGGGTCACGAGCAACCTAAACTGCCGCGGCTCAAGTTTGAGAATACTGACATTGTAAGAGTTCTTATCACAGTGATTCGGAAATCTGATCCGATTACAAAAAGGATCAAGTCATAGTCAAGACTTGTCAATCACTTCAGGAGAAATTAAATTAACGTTCGATATATCGCACACAAAACACAAATTTGGCTGTTGGAAAAAATCAGCCTTTTTTTCTCACACATTTGGATTTCTATTTTCAGTAAAATGTTATTCATTGCCGAATGTAATACACGGACTGTGATTGAAAAAACTTTTCCTGCCCCAGGTGAGGATCGAACTCACGACCTTCAGATTGCTCATACGAGCTGATTATGAGACTGACGCGCTGCCTACTGCGCTACTGAGGCATGCCAAGTAGCTTCTAATATAAATTCAAATGAAACAACTAAATAAGCTTTTAAAATTTGTGTAGCATAGAGGAAAAAATAAATATTTCTCATAAAGAATAAATATGTGTATTCTCTCTCTCTTTCCTCCATGGTGTAGCATCTTCTCAAGGGTGGGGCTAACAGGAAACCAGCTATGGGGGGTGGGGAGGAGCGCCCCCCCCCCAGCATTAAAGGTGGAGTCGACTGATCTAATATATATATGTATATATGAATTGACATCATCATCATCGTGCCCCCCAGAATAATGACCGTGCCCCCCCCACACTTCCAAGTCTATCTCCGCCTATGAATCCAGCCCTGGGGCTTGATACAATAATTATCATTCTTTGTTTTTCATGCTATAAATTAATTTTCAAGGGGGTCCGTTAAAAGTCTGGCCTGGGAGCCCACCAAAGGTCTTAGCTTAGGAATTATTATATTTCTTTATATATGAAAAATTGAAAACAAAATTGATGATGAGAAGAAATGGAATTTGAAAGCATTACATGAAAATTGAAAGCAGTATATGAAAACTGAATAATCCAAAAATGAAATTAGTCGAGTCCAATGTCTAAGGCTCTCATCGGGGGTGGGGGGGGGGAATACACCCTGACATTGGCTTAAAACAGATAACGTTAAGTATAATTGTTAAATATAATTGTTTGACAGAATTTCTTGCCAGGTAGGGGGGGCAGAAAATTCATCTTGGAGGCTCATAATACTATTAAGACGGCACCGTGGACAACCTCATAAAGTTTGTCGGGGCATTAATTAACTGCATTATTATCCCAGTTAAATGGATTTCATGCCAAAAATAAAATATTAATGGTTCCTCAAAATGAAGTCAATTCCAGGATCAAAATCCCCAGACGCGAAAATGATCTGTGGGGTTCCTTCGAGTTATGAATAATTCTTGTATATTTGTTGTATTATTTGGAATAATCATTTTCATTTTAATAGCTGAAACACAGATACCTTGCTTTGTTGTTGTAAAAAATTCAACACTTTTTTATTATTATATTACCACTCCTTTAAGAGCGGGGCCCTGTGTGGCCACTCCTGTCACACACAACTGAGAGAGAGCGGCTCTTTTCAATATGATCGAATTCTAAATATGTACGCAAAAAAATAGCTTACCATTGTTGTTTGAAGTATATTTATGGTGTAAAAAAACAAACTCAAACAAACATGTTCCCCCAGAGTCAGAGCCCTGTCTATTTCTACCCCACTTTGTGTGAGCCATGACGTCAACTGATGACCTCTCAGGACAGTCATCGGTCAGCTATTGCAGTCCAATGTGTGAACAAGACATGTTATGTGAAGCATGTGGAGAAACAAACTTATCATTTTTTTCAAACACGGGCTACGTTCGTCTGAAACAAAAACTTTAATCTCTAACACCATCCGGTCATAGGCGAAGACTGACTTGGAAGTCTGGGGGGGGGCAAGGTCATTATTGCTGGGGGGGCACGATGATGATGATGTCAGTTTGTATATACATATATACATTAGATCAGTCGACTCCACCTTTGATGCTGGGGGGGCAATGCCCCCCCCCCCCATATCTCCGCCCATGCATCCGGTCTAAGCAAAGTTAATGCATGGCAACAAGGGGTTTCCTATCTTTCAGGCTCCTTTCTGATGATAATTAATACTAAGAGATGTACACTTTCAAAAGAGCAATTCTTTTTGTTCTCAATGCTCAAAATATCGAAGTTATAAAGAAATTTAAGCATGAACTTGTGTGAAACAATGCATTAAATAAGCATTTATGGCAGGAAAAATTCAAAAACTTTTACAGCATTTTGCCTGAACTTCCGGGCTCTAATTATTGGTCTCATACAATTTCTTGCCATCTATTATTAAAACTCCAGCTGCCTATACAATAAAAAAAGGGAATTAAATTATTATTTTTTTAATATTTTTTATTATTACTGTATTTACCAAAAACCATGCATGTCAAAGAATTAAGGACAACAGCAACAATAAACGGGGAGCAAAGACACTCTCGAAGATTATTCATAAGTATTTCACCTGGTGAATCATTTATGTGGCAATACTACGAGAAAAAAAACCGGTACCGGTAATAGAGTAAACGTGTAGTACATAGACGGTGTAAATTTATATCCTTATATACACCCTTCATCTTTTGAGCCTTGGTCATAGAAACATACTTTCAATGAGAAAAAACATCCAAAACTAACGTGTCCATTTTAGAGTTGACATTTTTCCCACTAGGGGTCGTATATGTACTAAGATACAAAATTTAATTTTTTATACGGTCCTTCTGCTCTTACTTCCAATTACAAAGTTGTTCCCTTTTCTCTTTTGAACGCAAAATGAAAATATTCCATGTTTCTAATGCCGGGATTACAATATAAATGTTTGATAAAAGATCTTTTACAGAGCGTAAAAAAACAATTAATAAGCCTATTGGTTGCATTCGCACTAATATATCCGATGCACTTATTAGTTGCATTTTTCAAGTTTTATAAAATAACTTTTCTAAAACTTTTATAGTCTAATGCCACCCTGAGTGCAATATTCACTGATTGAAGGTTAACTGGGTATCTCAGAATCTGGAAAAGTTTTAATAAATTGCACCTGAAAAAGAATTTTTTGTTTACCATCTTGCCATTTTTTGTACCATCTATTTAATAAATGTTCTTCTTTCCTTATTTTTAATGATTTTTAAATTAAATATATCGGCTAATAGAAACATGAAATTAATATACACTTATAGAATTATTATTAGACATTAGAATACACTTAGGAACATTAATTTTTTTTGTTTTACTCAGAAGAGACAGGGCAACACCTTTTTAATTGAAAGTTAGAGAACAAGGGGGACCGACCGTATAAGAAAAATTACATTTTGTACCTCATTACATGTACGGCCTCTAATATAAATACAAATACAAGGTCAAAACAGGCAAAATACCCAAAGAGGTGGCTGAGAAAAAGATGCCCATAACAAATACTACTATTAATATATCGACTACTATTAGTCGAGATATTTGTATTAAAAAATCACTGAAAATGAGCGAAAGTACAATATACAGCTTGATTCAAAACTCAACGTACAAACTTTCAGGGGAGGTAGAAAACACAACAACAAAACAGAATCACGTAGGAATGTATGACCTGAAACCCAACCTGATCAGCTGGAGGATAAACGAAGATGCAGAAATGACATGTATAAAATGGACACGCTATTTGGGCGACATGTGCGGTCACACCGGGCCCCGCACTCACGGTAATAGAAGTGAGAGTATATTAAAAATCGCCAAATTAGTCCTTTTTTCATCAAACATAATAGATTGATCGAAAATTATAAGTTTTTGCCCCGTTGACTAAATGCATTTTTTGTTTCTAGTTCGTGGCTGAAAGATCCCAGAGCCCGAAACAAGCAGGGGCCACCAAATTATTGAAGGCTTTCATCGATTCTTTAGTTATTTCTTTCACTTCTTCTGAAGTTTCTTCAATTCTGAAATTATTTCTTTCAATTATTCTTAGTTATTAATACACCATGAGTTATTGATACACCGTCTATCATCTGCTTCGACAAGGGGACACTAGTATCGTTTAGTAAGGGACAATCCCAGGTTGTGGTGTCGTGGAGTGTTTCACTAATAGGGTTGTTAATAAATGGAATAACTTACCTCTAGGGGTCGTGAATTCTAACACAATTGACACGCTTAAAAAGAAGTACGATAGACGTAGTGGAATAAATCGAGAAACTATCCATACTTAGATTTAAAAAAAACCATAATCTTTTTTATAGGCTGTGCATTATAAATTATAATTTTTTTTGGTGATATATGTTTTTATATTTAGTATTTTGGTGATATTTGACATCTATATTTTTTATGGGCATAATTTTTCAGACACCTCGTTGGGCAATTTGCCTGCCGTGGCCATTGTATTTATTTGTATTTTAAAGGGAGATGAAAAAATGAACATATATTTTACACTACGTATGTTATGCACAAGGCCGCAAATAGCTGCTTCGTCAGCGGGGGCAAGCACGCATTTTGGAACCCCCTTGTAATGTTGATGGAAAAGTTAAAGGTGACTGACCCCCTCTGGTCCAACGTACGGGCACCAGACTAGCATCTTCCTAGTGATAGATAGAACAGTGGTGCTCAAACAGTGGGTGGCGTCAATGAGCTAGGGGGGTCACGAGAGATTCTCCAAAATAAAAACTTCCAAATAATAAATTCATTTTTGTTTAAAAATGTCTGAACTAAAGAATGCTTTTATTCAGCTGAGCTAATTCCCATGTATATACAGTATGATTTTAACGAATTCTACTTGAACAATAATCACAATATATCGGCTCCGTCATGCCAGAATCACGAATGTGCAATGTTCTTGCAAAATAAAGAATGTGGGAGCGTCACCCGATTTCAAAATTGTATATTCCTTAAAAATTAAAAACACAGAATAGAATGATAAGTAATATGTGAATATACGGGGCAGAATGTGTCCACGTTTTATGAACAATTTTTTTAATGGTCGATTTCAGTGTGGTCGATTAAGTCGATTAAGTGTAGAATCATTTTAAAATCGGATGATTCTTTCTTAATCACCCTGTATACGAAAATCAAGGACCATACACCTCGTTACACTTCCATCTTGCATAAGGGATACTAAGTACATCAAAAAACAAAATAAATATTTATATGATATTATTTTTAAAAAAACTGAATATCTTTGGAAGTCGTAAATTAACTCGTGACAAGCGTTCTGAAAAGATCTTTCGGGACAGGACGTTTACTGGCAAAAAAATTGAAATGTCCCGGAAAACCGGGTCATATGGTCAGCCAATGCGGGATCGCGGGACATAGGTTCAGCGTATATAGGGTCACCGATAAATTTTTTTGGTCAGAAGAGGGTCGCGCTTCAAAAAGTTTACGCACCACTCCACTAGCAGGTGCTGCCCGCACCCACTTGCTCCCCCTAGTCGCGGCCATGGCCATGAAATCGAGTTCGTAAGCCATAGTGGAAAAAAAGAGCACGAGGTGGTATGTGATATAGGTAGCTCATTTATCTGCCACACACACATGCAGATAAGGGCCTGTTTATCGCATGGGCAAACGGGGCACTTAGGGCCCACTAATTTTCACGGACCCCAGAAATTTCTGTCTTTTGAATTTTAGTAATTTACCTCCATTTTTCGTAGAATACCGTCAAAGAACATTTTGATGTGTTTTAGGAAGTAGCGGGGTCACTCAATCCTAATGCAATGTATGATACCACAAAAAAAGCACTTAGAAGCAGCTTCTTTGTGTGGTAATGGAAATACTGCTTCTGTAGATCTTTCTCCTAGGGACAATTTTAGAATAGCATGCCATTTTGCATTATATAATGCATTGATATTGCAACTGAGACATTCAGAAAAGTTGCTTAGGAAAGTATTTTGAAAAATTTTCTTTCTTAAGTTGCAAAACAGATGAAGTCTTTCACAAAGCCCAAGTGTTCCAGCAACATTATAATACTGCTTTGGATCATGATTTTGTTGAAGAGTTTCAGCAATTTTTGCCAACCTAAAAGGGAATCGGGAAAAAACTGGTGAAATTTTACAAAAATTGCATAACCTTTTGACATTAGAGCACCATTCGAACATTTTGGAAGCTTTGCTAGTAGGTTCTCTAGCCCCTCCCCCAACGTTTAAGTGCCTGGGTGCTCACTTGAATTTTTTGCTGGGCAGCGGGCATTGTTGTCCACATTTATTGTGGAATAGTTTTTTTTATGACCATGAAATAGTAGTTTGATGATCATTCACTGCAAGGCCGTAGCGAGGGGGGACTCGAGGGTCTGGTCCCCCCCCCCCACCGAACGAAATTTCTGACTACGGGCACGATTCACTGGTGCCCAAGGGCGTAGCGAGGGGGGGGGGACTTGGGGGTCTGGTCCCCCCCCGAAATGTGAGAAAATGACCGAAAAAAGGGGAAAAGATGGACAAATCCATTGTTCTGTCAGTTTGGTCCCCCCCCCCCAAAATGAAAGTGGTCACCCCCGAACGAAATTTCTGGCTACGCCCCTGCTGGTGCCCATGTAAACCTGACGTACACCAGGGTGTTCGTGATTACTGGGGGATTGGAAAGCTTCATTTTAGAGTGACGCAAATCTGTTTTTTGCACCGGGCAGCAAAATACTTAAGCCTGTCCCTATGGATGCCCTTTCTTAAAAGTGGCCCACCAGTTTGAATTTCTTATAAAATGGCCTAGAATTGCCCTTAGCGCATGCATCCGTGTAAACGAAAATGTTCGTTAGTCGTCGAATACGTATTCATTAGTCGAGGCAGAAATATGTCGGGGAAAAAAACTCTTCGTTAGCCGAAAAATTCGTAAGCCGAGACATTCGTTAGCCGAGGTATCACTGTATATGCGTTATTATGTAACAATAACAAACCAAACTCGGTATATATCTTGGTTTTACTATTTTTACTGTTTCGGCGTATAGATGGCGCGCAAGATGGACTCCGCATTCCCAAAATACTACGTGGGAGAGCGTGGAGAAAACAGGTGTAATCGTAAAAGGGAAGAGAACGGAGAGGAGTCTGTATTAGAGGAGAGATCAAGAAGAATGGCGGTCGAGAAGGTCGGTTCGTCTTCTCTTCTCGGCATCCCAAAAGCCGAATATCGCACGAGCGCCCTTTCACTAACAAGTCTTCCTTTATAACAACAATACATTTCTCGACAAAAGACCGCAATGCATGCTGCTGAACTATAACTAATATCGTGCTGGTTCGCTTTCCTCTCACTTGGTAGGCCACTAAGTACCGAGTCTTCTCTCACTCTCTCTATCAATACATATAGACATACATATACATATTGCATAGATATATGTATATATAATTTCTCTTCAAGGGTACAGAAAAAGGTGAGTAAAATCACACTTTTTTAATTATAATAATGTATGACTGATTAATATTACTAGCGATGTAGATAAAGCTTATTTTGAGTTATCGGACTACGTTTAAAACGTCATATTGGGAAAAAAAATCAATTTCTTTTATTTTCATTTTTTATGAAAATGATATTGTGAGTTGAATAATCGTGATTCCAAAACAGGCTTTGTTTTGTTTATATGATGTTTAGAACCGAAGTTATGCCCACTTTAAGAGTTTCGTTTTTACATAGGAAGTAATATCTCTGTGAATAAAAACTTTCAACGCGTTTAAGGAAGAATGCTATTTTTGAAATTTTACTTGAGTTTGAAACATGATTTCTAAAGATCTATTCAATGTATTCTTACAAAATTTTAATATGATATTTTGCCATATGTTATTAAGATTATGAACCAAAATCTAAGGACTATCACATGTATTTGTCTAATAACAGTGTTTTTTTATACACGCGATACGTAAACTGAAATTTCAAGAAATTCATACGTACATCAACAAATTTGGGTGTAACTTATAAGATTACAATTTTTTTAAATTTTGGTACCAAACCTGCATCATTACTAGCTAAAACTACTGTGAAAAAAATTTTAATTCGTAAAATTTGTTGAAATCTGGTTTCGAGTGTAACATGGGTTTTGCTTGAAATTTGACATTAAAATGACTTTCTCATAGAAAATGGCATAGGTCGTTCAAAATTTATTATTGTTTTCACCATTTTGAGACACTTTCTATCAAAAATATATAATTATCGCTCCAGTAATATTTTATAGAAAAAAGTGACAAGAAAGGTAGTCGGATATCTTAACATAAGTCACTTACATGTCGCACTTATATTATGTTTATCTATTGGTAGTGAGGATATTTAACCCTCTGTGGTTCACCCCCATAAAAGCGTATTGAGATTTTCTTTACTAATTCGGATGTAAATGGATGCTATTAGCAAATTTTTTAATTGAAATAATGCATCACCACAACATTTTAATTAATAAAAGTGGATTATTTTTATTAACTAGAATTGTTAATTATATATATAAGGGTATCATGTAGTTTTTCTTTACTGTGCTATCTACGAACAGATAAAATATTGCTCGGCAAGAATAGATTTTACCTTGAACTTTAATTCAAATTCTCCCGATATTGGGCGATTTTACAAAACTCCGAATACGTAAAATTCAGCTGCTCTCAAAAAGTGACACCGACAAGCAATCAACTCTTTCTGGATGAAAAAGGTATTGTACTTATGTAGCCGTATTTTTCACTTGTCACTGAAATGACACTAAAAGATGTACTTTCTAAAGTACTAAGAAAAAAATTAAGAAAAATAATTAGTATAACGGGTTTTTGATCATGTAATTTACTATGTGTATTCAAATATACACTGGACCATACAGGGTTAAAATGAAAAGTCAGTCGTATTTTGTAGATGTTATAGGATCACCCGAAAAATTTATCTCTGTGAATTTTTAAATTTCGCGTAATTAGTCTTTTTATTGGAAAAAATAAATAAAAATGACAATTTTTGTCTCAGTTTCTGGTTTCAATCAGATTATTAAGTCGAAATCTATATTATTCTTAAATTTAAAAATAGTCATATGATATATATAATAATAAAAAAATTCTCTCTCAATAATTCTTTAGGGAACAATTTAAAAAAAAAAAATTAAATTTTCAGAACTCATATTTTATACGCAAGATACATACATATTAGTATACTGAAATAGTAAAACTCAAATAAAGTTAATATAAACATACAGGGTGAAGGTTAATAGGGCGTATGGCATTTTACTAGAGAGCCGTTGATCGTAGAGCCATACTTTCAATTAGAAAAAGTTTTCAAATAACGTGTAGTAGGCTACTCAGATTATGGCATTCATGTTGCAATAGCTTGTATACTTATTAAAATAAAAATAATAACTTCTTTTTTTTATACCGTCCCTGTGTGTCGAAGAAACCCAATTAGAAAGTTGTTGCCTCGTCACTCCTGATGCCAACTAAGAAAATTCCACGTTTCTAAGTGCAATATTCATTTAGATATTTTTGAATTCGAAAAACGGAGGAAAGTTGGGAAAACACAGCATTAAATGCGAGAATACCGTTTTACCATACGCAACTCATTTCCAGTGCCATCTTAACGTATGGGCCCACCCGGACACTGCCCGGAGGGCATTAATTGCAGAGGGGAGCCTCGTGAAGAAGAGATGTGATTAAAATTTTTTTTTTGCGGAAGAAATATGTCTCGCCGTATAGGAGGCCTCAGAAAAATCACAGCCCAAGATGCTCTAGAAACGTCCCTGCTTATGGCATATCACATGAAGAATTCTTGATAAAATATTTTCATGTAACTTCCTAAATTATTTACTTTAGAAAAAAAAAAAAAAAAATCCCGAAAATTTTTTGTGCTTTGTTATTATCACGATTTACGCACATTAGCATATAAAGCACGCACATATATAATATAAAGTCATATTCTTGTATTAACTTATATCAGAAGAACTGAAGAAAATCTTGCAAGTTAATTAAGTGAATTGTGAAGCTCGAAGGATTATTAGAGTGGCTAGCCCCAACTTGTTCTCATCCCAGGGGGTGAAACTGATATCTGGCGATACCTTCTCGGTACAGTGGCCGTTATTCAAGTATGGGCATGTCAAAACTTGCTTGGGAAAAGAAATGAAAACACCTATAGACCTTGAATTCATTCTTACTTTAACCCCCTGCGTGTGTGTTTGCTCTATTATGCATGGGTGGGCTGGCCCTCCTTCCCGATGTAGGTAAACCACGAGGGAAGTCTTGCTTTGTTATACCTTTGTTCACTTTTCAAGTATTTTTCTTAAGTGTAATGGATCTTTTATTAGTATTTTATACCTACTTTAGGTTGCAATTTAATATATTTTGCGATAGAGAAATTCTATTTCTTAAAACAACGTTTCTCAGCTCTTTTAGTAAAATGCCTGAAATGAGATTCGATGGAACACTGACCTACAAGGGCACACTCATTTATTTTAACCTATGTGGTTATTAATATAAAATTTTATTGGTTGATAATTTGATCGAATAATTTCAATTCAACGAGAATCCAGTAACTGAATGTACCTGAGGACTATTTCTCGTCTCATCTTCGAGGACCAGAGGTACAGAAACACTGTCGTAGAATATTTACTTATGCCGTCAGTATTCTTTTGTACATTTTTTTCGCCCTCACGCCGTGTTTTTTATCATTTAATTCTGTATTTAAAATTTTCAAATAGGCCTCTAATACAATCAAGTTCTAATCTAACCAAATACAATCTAACTAGTAAGGTTTATATAAAGTATTAAAATAGAAATACTTTATATCAAATTTATACATAAAAATGAAATGTGAAGTCCTGAAAATTGTAATACAGTGAAACCTCGCTACAACGATATTCGATATAACGATGAATTCCTCTAAAACGATATTTTTTCAAATCTTATTTGGAAATGCCTATATTCTAATGTTAAATTGTTGCCTCCCGACTTTCGATATGACGATAATCCCTCTACAACGATATTTTTCTTAACCCGCAGAGTATCGTTATATCGAGGTTCCACTATATTTCAATATCATATCAATAATAAAAGGACTTGTCACTAATTACAAAAAGAATTTTTATTGGTTCCGCTTTCAGGTTTGTTTTAGAAAAACTTTTTTTTTTAAACTATTTTATTTGAAAATGAATATTATTTCGAAAACTGGTAAAAAAATGCCATGTGTGTGAATCATCATTTGAAATACATCAAAGAAATATGAATATTTTCAAAACTCATTCAAACAACAACAAAAATAGTTTTCTGAGTATCTATTTGCATGGTTCTTGATGTAAAATTCACTTGTTAAATATCTCTACTCGAAAATGGCTAAAGAAAAAAAAAACAAGACCTATAGAAGCATTTCTATTCCCTCTCGCAATACATATGATGATAAACTGTAAAATCGCCGTTTCCTAAATGAAGTAAAATGGAACTGTTTTTCTTCAATACACAGACTAGTGGTGATGGAGATGATGATGGTGGGAACCATTTTCCCAAACTTCCTCCTTACACGAGGAATCCATTTCCCATTTATTACTGACACGGAAGCATAAATGATAGTTGTTTGAAAATCAATGTGCGTCGGTGGTGGCCCTATTTGAGGTAAAATCGATTTTTAGGAAAGATTCTGAGACAGCTAAAATTGATATGTATAGTATATATGTCGAAAGGAATAGCGAGGAAAACTAGAGCCGGCATTTCGAATTTTTCTGTATGCTTCGCCATTTTTGTTCTGAAATTATTAGCCTGCAGTTATCGGTCTCCAATGGGCTTTGAAATTCACCCGATACGTGGCAATTCAAGCGAATTCAGTGAAACTATCTCTATCAGTCTTGTTTTAATGCTCTATAATTTTTAGGTATTAAAATAAAATTAAGCTGTGTGTCACGACCATAAATAAATATTTTATGTTAGATGTTAATAGTTTGTTGGAAATTTCCAGCTGTAAACGTGCTCATTTTTCACACCTCCATATCAAACATATATCTTTATTGCTATAACTGCACTTTAATTCATCAAATGCAATTATTTTAATTGAAAACAGATCAGGGGAAATATACGGTTATAAAGATTTTTTAGTGAGTAAAAGCGTGAGTTAAAGAAGACCAAAATATTGAATTTCCTTTCAATGAAAAACTAGCTTCATTTAAACTAATTCTAATAAAAAAAATTAACTTTTTTTATTATTTGAGAAAGATATACGGTGCTACCTCATGTTATGCGTATTGCGATTTTTGAATAATCTAAGTTAGGACGAAACATTCGTAAAAATTACTTGTACCTACGAGTTTGCAACGTTCGAAAAGCATCTCATTAGACGCACGAAATTTCAGGTGATTTCAACAAGTCGAAGAGCTGATCGTGATTGCCGTACTGTACTGCGTACTGTATTTGACTCATAAGCAAGACTAATTTATTCTGCTTAGAATATCTAATTCTGTATTGGCCGTTCTAATTGAGTCTTATAAGTGTATCAATACTGTGGGGATGTGGAACAAATTAGTGAACGAAAGTGATGAAAATTGAATACTCATTTGATGAAAATTCGTTCACCCAAAAGTTCCGCTATAAATGATAAAAATTAAATTTATTTATTTTTGAAAAAAACGTTCAATTATACATTTTTTTAAAATATAATTACAGTAACGGTAAAATTTTATTACAGATGGTCACTTTTATTATAGCTGAACAATACTTCTACTTATAAGAATGAATTGAAGCATTTTGATGATCAGCAAATCAAAAATCAGAATAAAATGATTGCGTTAATGCGTTTTGAATAAAATCTACTCATAAGCTAAAAAAAGCGTAAGTACTAATATTTTATGTATATGGGTTATTAATCACGACATAAGGAAATAAAGCTGGAATTTGAAGCACAAAAAAAAAATATATTCTAGTTTTCCACAAAAAATAACTAAAACGAATAATACTCAGATTCGTATACTTTTGATTTCGCTACTTGTTTTCAATAACAACGCATGAAGAACAACGAATGTTAACGAAAAGAGAGAAAGATATTTCTTTTCAGTTACCAATCATTGGTTGTATAAAATTTCATTCATACCAATTCCCATAGTAAGAAATGGCTAGCGAACCGACCTTGATTCAATCAAGAATGGGATCAGCTGACACAGCTCAGATCGATTCAATGAATTAGCTGCTCGAGTAGTTTCTTGAATGAATTTGCTTCTTGCAAGTAATGTAGCGATGAAAGCGGGTATATGCTACGTATATAACGAGCAAGTCCTAGAAGGGGAAAGAATGAGGTGATTTGTGCAAAGAAGCGACTTCTATCCCAGAGACCATCTTTCTCATTAGTCGACCACCGAGCTTTGCAATTTCTACTCTTTCGTTGCATAAAATTCCCGCCATCAGATTAATTGGAATAGCGGAAAAACCTCGGTGCGCTGTTTATGCTTTTTATCTTAGTTCATGCTTCTTTTTTTTTTTTCGTTTATGCATAATAAATCAGCGTTTGTAATTTCCGGCGCATGGGAGAACGACAATAAACACCAAAGTTACTCATCTTCTAACAACCACTGATTTTTATATCATTAAGTGGCAGTTATTGAGCGTACTTTAATAAGGAAAGTTACGCTTTTCTTGTTCAAATAGTGATCAGTATAATTGACACACACGTCTAAGCAGAAAAAAAAATGACTCGAGGAAAGAACCACAGGAACTTTGTTTTTGGACTAGAAAATGACAAAAAATTTCTTATAATGAGAAAAACTTTTTTTTTTCAACTGACAAAAATTAATGACAGTAGGCCTATACATCCCAGAATATTTCATTTTATTTTTTTAATAATTATCGAATGTTTAATAATTCCGAATGTTTTATTTCATAATAATAGTTAATTATATGCCAATTTTTTTAACGTAATAAAATAACACTGTGTCTGATCATGCACGTACCAAACATGATCTTTAAATTCATGGTATTTACCGTAATTTCCACAGTAGCAAATTTTGCTAATGTAATCTACAAAAGCAAATTTTGCTGTTTTGAGAAAAAAATATCGTATAGTCCGAAAAGGCATATAATCCACTTGTGAAAATTTCATTCATCAGTAATGAAGTTTTTAGAAATAGCAAGGATTGTTTGTCACGTTTTTTGCATTAAAAATATCGATGTTTCTACTCATACCTGTGCATCGTTTATAAATACAGGGTGGTCCAAAAGTCCTGATCTGTTCTGAAAAAAAAGAATATTTAAAGCAGCTGTTGCAGATAGAGACAAATGACTTAGAGAATTTGAAAGCAAAGGTTTCAAAGTTTTTTCTTACTCACAAAATTTCTATATGCGCACCTTTGGTGACGCAGAGGTTGTCAAGCCTATATAATATTTTTTGCCTTGTTATTTGTAATATGGGTGTTACAAAAAATGGAAGTAAGGATGGAAGGAAAAAAGAAAGACTAAAAAAATAAATTTTTATAATTAAAAATTATAAAAAATTTTAATTATAAAGTTTACTATATATAAATATAATTACTAAATACTTATAAAGTATCACTAAAATTTTAAACTGAATTTGTGTTTGCTTTTCATATCTCTAGTTGCATTAAATTCTGGGTGGTCTAGAAGTCTGAACATGTTTTGAAAAAAATTAAAAAAACCTGTTAAAGATAGGGACAAATTGCTTAAAGCATTTGAAAGAGAAAAATGTTTCAAAGCTTTTTTTACTACCATCTTTACTTCCATTTTTTATAACACCCATGTTACAAATAACATGGCAAGTAGCAAGAAATGCTATATAGGCTTCAAATTCTCCGCGTCACTGAAGGTGTGTGCGCATGTAGAAATTTTATTGTAATGAAAAAAAGAACTTTTAAACCTCCTATTTCAAATTGTGTGAGCCGCTTGTCTCTATCTTCAACAGCTTTTTTTTTCGAAACAGGTCAGGAGTTCTGGACCACCCTGTATTTGAAAAATTATTATTTACAAACTATTTTTGAAAATATTTATTTCTAGTCCAACGTCTCACAAAAAAGGTGCAGATAAGACGCAGTGGTATAGAATCCACACTAAGAAATCCTGATGATTTTTAACGTTTAATCCACGGATATTTTAACACATAATGCGCAGAAGAATGAGGTACTTCACGTCTATTTTTCATAGTATATTTCGAATATGAACAAAATAGATGAAAGGATCTTCCCATTTCTTGACAGCGATGTTGCTCACTTGAATGTCTTTTTTCATATGAAATTCAAAATTATTCTACTAAATGGCAATTTTTAAGAGCACTGGTATATTTCAAATCAAATTTATGTCGTTGGGAGATAGGTTTTCACGTATCTTATAAAATTTCATACCTCTGTTGTCTTTCGAAGCCAAGGGAATTCAGATCTCACAATCGAATTACTTTCTCTCGCGTATGAGACTTTTCAATTCTCTTTCATGTTGCGATAGGCAACTTTCTTTCTCGATATATATTTCGCTTCCACGAGATATATCCCATTGAGTGCTACGCAAACATATTCTACTTCTCGAGATAACTGGATATTCGGTATCTTAAAGAACAATCCATTTATTCCAGAACTCTTTGGATATGAAAATAGTGTACATAATGAAAAATAAAAACTTAATATTCTTCGCTTGGTTTCTTCCTCCTCTTCCGAGTTACTTACTGCCTTATACTGTAATAATCCAATTCCTTTCACAACCATTCTCTTGCCGTGGTTCTGACTAATGTGCAGATAATAATACAACTAAGAGATCCCTACCTATACTAAAGAGAATCATTTCAAAAGAAATGGACCGCTAAATGCACTCAAAAGAAAAATTTAAGGATAAGCGAAAAAAAGCATGTTATAAAGTGAATGAAAATGCATTAAGCTACATAAAAGAAGTGATTGAAACCGATGCTCAAACGTCGGCAACAATAGGATGGTGGGTCGGCTTTTAGTTTAATATATAGCTTATGTTTGGAAGGGCAGTACACGTAGTTTTCAACCAGGGAAAAACGCTTTTTCATATTATAGACGGGAATCGAAGTAACAACTCAATTCTTCGGAAATCATCTGATAATTCAGTTTTTCCCGCATCTGCGTGCAGGAAAAAAAAGCAAAAGCTGATTATGATCAATAACAGTAAATGATATGTAAATAAAAAATAAGAATAGTTTGTTTAACCCTTTATTTGTCAGTGTTGCTCTCAAGCAACATCATATTTTTATATTTTTCATGTAAAGTCATTGCATATTTTGAGCTCGTTTCGACATTGATGGTTCTAAGCAACTCCTAAACATTCGATTTTTACTTGTGAGCTGTTCATGAAATTTTTCTATAATTACCAGCAGAATAGCTCAAATGTGCACGTCTCCTATTTCTTGACAAGCAGATCAAGAACGATTTTTGATTCTTGCATTTTGGAGGGAAATACCATGTGTGGAGTAATATTGCTGTGCATTCTTCAACAATGATGGAAAATTAAGTTGGCAAACAATAAATTACATTTTTATACTATTCAAATCTATGTATATCACATAAATACAGTGAAGTGAAACATCCCATATTTTTTTAAATATTGAAGACAATTTTTCTTTTGTCATGTAATAGCATTCATGGTACCTCATTTGCTTAACGTAGCCCCTGAAATTTATATTATATTTGCGAATTCAGTTTCTCACTTTCATCAACTTTTCCATTCACCTAAAAGTGAATTTTTTATCAAAATATCAAAAAATTTCATCTTTTATATAAATAAACTTATAAAACATTTTTATTAGGAAAAATTTATATTTAGTGCTAAAAGCTGTTCAAATGCTTCGGATTAATTATACGAATAGTAAAATATGATCTTGAGTGAAGTTGGGCTAAAAACTCGAAAAGCTACCGTTCAAAATCGAAAGCATTCGTGCCGATTCACTCACTGTAGCATCTAATTATAAACAAAGCATTTCCAGAGAATGGGAAAAGTCAATGGAGTTCAATAAATTCCACAGGAGGAAAAAGTAATCAAAAGAATGTTGTGAAGGAACAAAACAATCAAGACAAACGAGTAAATGTGAGTAGTATGCAGATGTATATATAGACGAGATTGAAACAGATTATGGAAAAGTGATGAGGAGAACTCGGATGTCCCAGATAGCGAAAGCAATCAATCACTAAAAAGATTAATACAAAGAAATCTGTTACGTAACTTGGAATTGAAACCGACAAATTCTAAGTTGACCAAAGTGTCAAAGTCAATCAATCTGTGGAGTTATCATAACTCATAAAAGATGATGTTGGCCGTTAATATGAATTGAAATTGACTGTAATCGCTTTAGTTATCAATCATATGTAAAGAATCATTTTAGTTTATATAGAACGAACTTAATTAGAATTATATAGTTTTAAAATCAATAGTGTATAAATAGAAGTTTTCTCGAAAAAAAAAAAGAATTAATGCTTAAATAGTCAACCTATTGCGAAAAGAAATAACTCAATAATTTAACATTGTGATCGGACAATCACCACACAGCAATTTTAGTTCTAAAATAAGCATGAAGTTACGTATAAAATATGTATTGAAAATTTCTCCGATCATGTGAATTTTTTCAAAAGTTTCATTTAAATTTCAGTCAGTTTTTTGAAAAATGTCACACAATATCGCACACACCTTTTCCCGAATATTGTTAAATTGAAATTTTCAACATCTCCAAGGACTTATGTCATCAATATCGGGTTCATAGAATCTTTGAAAAAAGGTGCGACGAAGTTTGTTTAATAAGAAGGTAACTAGTTAGTTTATGTGTCTCGTTCAAGAGAGAGAAAACGTCATAAAATGATTTCTCTCGAGTGTAATCGTACAGAAAAGGGCCCAATCGAAACATCGAGCTATTCCACAGAACGTCCTTTAAGTGAACGATCTAACCGGGTGTTATCTAGAGTATTATGGCATTCCATTACGTATCTATAAATAGCGTTTGTTCCCATCATCGACGAAGCTTGTGCATTGCCAGAAGGGCATTTACCAGTCACGACGAAATTACCAGTGCACACAGATCGCTACTTGAGCTTTCGTTTTCTGCCGAATATCGATTAGGTGATTACTACCCTCTCTTCCTCGATTCTTTTTACCATTCATTTTTTCCCCTTCCTACAATATCGTGTTCACTTACGTGTATGTGCTTGTACGTCGACTTTGAACTTTTGTTTGGACGTTCAATTTCGGGTGACTCAATTTTGTTGGGCATCAGGCGCTGTTAGTGGAATTGCTACCTTGTGAAACAGCGGCTGATTTAATTGAGGTGAAAGGCTTCACACGGAGGCTGATGCTGTTCGGAAATTGTCTGTAAACGGATAAGCGATGACTCGCTTTATTGTTTCTCCAACAGCTTCCTCTAGTTGTTTCATTTTTTTTTTTCTCCCTGCAAGATCTAGTGGCTATAACGTAATTTAAAAGCTTTTTATGAATGGAGAAGAAAACTAAATTTCCGAAAGTGAGTTTCCGGAAAAGCTTTGTAGCTAAAGCAATATAATCTCTCCAGTTTGGAATAAATAATATATAAATAAATGTATATAGTACATTTTCGAGTAATACGGAATATAACTTTTATTTTTTCGATTATTCTAATTTGAACATGATAGAAACCTGAAACCTGTATTTTTATAAAATTTGGTTTGTTGTCTTTGCATTGGTAAGTGTATCGTATTCATCGGCGTACGCAGAGTTTTCTCAAGGGGGATTTTTTTTCTTCTCATGTGGGGGGGGGGGGTGGTTACGTTTTTTCAGGCAAAATAACACTATCATCTCGGCTTGAGGGGGGGGTTACAACCCCCAAACTTCCCCCCCTTTGAATACGCCGATGATCGTATTCACGAATAAATATTATAACTAAGAAAAAAAGCATTTGAAAAAATCATTTTCATGGGGTAATGTCGAATAAGGGGCTCCAAATGAGAGAAGAACACTAATTCGAATTGATCAAAAACAAGATTTAGTGAGTCTATGACAACGAAAAATGGAAATTCTATCTTTCGTTTTTTGTAGTTGATGATGCGGTGTGGTGTCATATTCTATTTACAAGAGTTACAAATGCAATTCTCTTATTCTGCCCCAAAACAGTCAAGGTGTTCCCACCGAGAACAGGACACATTTTTTCTAGATCTTTCCTCTTCTATCTTACTATACTTTCCATCTTGAAGTGATATTCTAACCCAAATCAGATAATACTTATGGTATTCCATATTACCCGACACACTATTTGGGAAAAAATCGCGTTCCATTTAACTGGAGAGAATCGCTAGCTAAAAATGAGAACAGCAAAATTAAATACAACACTTGCGATGCACATTTGTGCTTAGTTTCAAATTATTGGGGCACGTTTCCAATAATTAATAAGCACCATTAAAAACTTGTCTGAGTATATTTCTGGAAGTAGAAAAACAAATACTTACCTATAGCAGCCATGATGATGGTGACAACCGAGCGACACTGACCATCATCATGGGGGCATTTGGAAGTTGTGTATCACTGTTCCACTCGGAGGCCATACCTGAAGCCAGAGAAAACCTGGTATATTCCATACTTGTCGACTATCCTATATCACCTTAATGTGCTATATGTTAAGGGTGATTCTAAATTCATGAGATAAACTTTAAGAGGTGGTATAAGACACCTAAACAAGCATTTTTGATCACAGAATGTGCTGCCGAATCGTAATGGAAAAGGTGGTAGATGGTGTTTTCAGAGAGTGCTGAACAGCACTTCACCAAAAACAAATATCATATTTTCCCAACGAATTTGTAGAGATATCTGCTATTAACCATTCGAGGATGCATATGCATCTTGGAATTAGATTGGAGTTTGTTTTTTATTGGTGCAACGAACATCCAGGTTATGCTGCGCCAAACAATCATCCAGCAGTATAATATTTTATCAACAAGCAGTATAATATTTTATCAACAAGCAGTATAATATTTTATCAACAAGCAGTATAATATTTTATCAACAAGCAGTATAATATTTTATCAACAAGCAGTATAATATTTTATCAACAAGCAGTATAATATTTTATCATCAAGCAGAATAATATCTACTTGTGGTAGAATTTGCGTTACCCAGGTTGCACTATGAGAAAGCCTACCACATCTTAATACCCTACATTCTCTAATGGTTGATTCCACTATTGCAGCAAATTCATCAGAAAAATATATTTGCTTTTGGTTAAGTGCTGTTGTGCTCTCTTTAAAAACACCCTCTACCGCCTTTGCTATTGCGATTCGACCACACATATTTTCGACCAAAAATGTTTGTTTAGAAGTCTTATATCACCTCTTGAAGTTTGTCCCTTGAATTTAGAATCACCCTGTATAAAAAAAAACCTTTTTAATTTACGCACTAAGGAAGTAAATTTCTGACTAATAATAAAAGATTATACACTTTTCAACTGAAATAAAAAAAATGAAAGAATCCAAATTCTCTGACCGTAAGAGAGCAAACAGAAACAAATTCAGCTTCAAAAAGCCAATAGCAAAGATTATCTGTTCTCATTTTTTTGTATGTCCCCTATTCAAAAAAAACAACAACAAAAAAAACAGAAAAACAATAGGAATATTTATATTTAGATTTTTAATTAACGTTTTTATTGAGGCTAATACAGAAATCAAGCATTTTTTTGGGCAAATTTTAAACAGAATTTAAAGCCAAAAAATTTTTATCGGCTTATTTCGGACAGTGGCTTACTTCATCTCCATTTAAACACAAATTTTCGAAGGTATCACTACTGTCTCTATACATTGTTTTTTTTTAAATCATTGAAGATAATGTATCATGAAAGGAAAATTGGCCATAGTTTTTCTTTGTCCATGCTCTTCATATTCAGTTTCCATTGGATATTTTCACTAACGAAGAGTTTCAGTATCAAACTTCTACATAGTGTGTTAAAGAGTATTTATTTACGCTATTAAAAATTATCTCGTTTCTTTCACTTTTAACGGAAAATAAATTACGTTATCTTTTTCAAATAAGACAAAAGTGACATTAAGGATATAACAAAGAAACTTACACATTACGTCGTATCATTAAGCATTCTGTCGTGCACTACTATTAATGCAACGTTGATACAGAAATTCTACCCACATAAAACCTACCACCTCTTATTAGCATCAAAGTATAACTACACACAAAGCCTCCTAGATACTACTAGGAGGCTTTTGTTAAAGACTCGGTTAAGAAACTTGGAAATGTTTCATTCTAAAACTGAATGTATAACACGTTGGATTCGTTTCGATTTTATACACAATTCTCCCTTAATTAATCAAGTCTTGGAATAAATGAATATTCAGATATATATACAAAAAATATTACAAGTATAAGTTCTGAATGGTTATAAGCAAATTATTTCACCTAAATAGTAAGTGAAGCCTGAAAAGAAAATTTTTCTTTGAAAGTACAGTACTATGTTAGGGTTTACTTCAGAATACACCAGAGCTACGAATTTTTATTAGGTATCGTAAGTCAGAATAAGACTTCGCACCTTCTTAAAAACCCGTATATTTTCGTTACGATTTTGCCTTTGAAACCCGAAGTGTCTGCTGTTGCGATTTTTTTAAAGCTTTACTAACCTATCGACTTACATTATCCATCAATGTCTTTCGTTTTAAAAGAATTCTATCAGAGAATACCTTACTGTGTGTGTGTGTGGTTAGTTTCTTTTGGGGTATGCGATCCATGACTAGTGACGTCAAAGAATTTATATCGATTGAATACTAACCTCTTCTCCACTTTCTTATTCTTTTTCTTAGACATTTATAGCAGAAAAATCCCCAAGACGCCATCTTTTTATCGCTTGAAAAAATATATCTATTTCCTATCTATTTATTCATGCTAAACTAAATAAAGAAACAGAAGCACAAAAATAAAGCATAACTTATTTTTTATTTTATTTTATTTTTTTAACAAACTATGAAACCTTCTTAACCTGATTTGATGATTATATTTCAAACAATATTTTACAAAAAAAAAATATATTTTCTTTTCCATGGAACCCGAATTTAGTTCGTTCATCTTGATATAATGCACAACAACAAATAAAGGGAAAAATTTCCCATTTTTGGGGCGTTTTTCTGAAATAAATTACACTTTCAAGGGGTTAAACCATAATAACATTAAGAAAAATATTCAGCTTATTTTAAAACGAGAGATAATCGTATATAGCAGGTACGTGAGTAATGTCAATATTATAGTAAAACAGTATACAGTAATACCCCGACTTACGCTACCCTGATTTACGTGATTTTCTGTGAAAATTTCCTGGTTCTTTAATTCAGCACATTTCGTAAGCGTTATGGGATTTTAGCTGAGATGGAAATGATATTTTATAATTATGATGTTATAATTAATTAAAAATATATTATCTACTTAATCAAAACACCGCATGTAGCTAAGCTAAGCAGGTTTTTGAGGCACTAAAAGTATAAAATGGGGAAGCAGCTTACATCTAAACTCTCCCAGAGATTTTGAAAATCAATTTGTGCCTTAGAACCATTCGGAAACATAACTTCCATTTTTGAGGAATGGTTTGGTCACCATGTAATACGTTGACTTCAAAATGATGCTATTTATAATTCATTGACAATACATTCGATCACACTCACTTGTCACTCTAATTCCGTCACTTACTTCAATTTTTACAAAGAAAAAAATTAATAGCAAAATTACTTTCCTTTCACACAAGAAGATCATTTCTTTCATTAAACCAAAAAAACCCCCAAACATTGCACTATACGTGACTTTCGTTTATTCATATTTTAGAGAAATTTAAAGGGCGCGGTAGCCCAGGTCGACAAGATACTCACCCAAAGTACCGAAGGATGTTTAGAGCTGTCGCGAGTTCGATACCCGGCTCGTTCTTGTCAGTAAACTTTCCTGAGACAGGGGTACAACAGAAACGGAGACATGACCGCAGGGAGTCCCCCATCGAAGGATTAGCGCGCCAACCTCTCGATGAGTATAAAAGAAAACAAGCCTGCCGTTCGGAATCGGCAACAAATTGTAGGTCCCGGTCTAAAAAATTAGCCCTCGTATGCAGAAAATGACCGTGGTGCGACAAAAATGATCAAGAGCAATTTAAAAATATTAATGAGAATATTTTAATTACATGTAGGAAAAACTGAATTTTGATTGTAATTTTTGTCGAAAAGACTGGTTTTCGACAAAGATCAGTTTTTCAAAAATATATGTTCCAATTAATCACTATTTAATGTATTCGTATGCAAAATTGTGTGTACCCTGACTTACGCAAATTCGACTTACACGCTTAGTGTCGGTCCCTCCTATCGCTTAACTCCGGGGTATTACTGTACTTTCAGAAATAAAAACAAATGATGGGCTTCTGAATGAACTTTATACACTTACCAATTGTGCACCAATATTTCTGTATTTTGTGGGCTGGGACATACATTTCTCTCATTTTTTTCGATGTAATAACATTTTTATCGATACATAGATACTTTTTCTGGTTTATTTCATTTGATATCTTTTTATATCAGAAACGACACATGGCCAACTGCCTCAACTCATCCATTTTGTTCTTGGAGCAGTTTTATTATAGATAGGATTTGTCTGCAGCTTAAAACGGGACAAAAACTGGTTGATAGCATGAAAACTTGAAAACAAAATCACGTTGCCTGAATTTGTTGGATGATTTCCAAATCGCGTTCCTTCCAGCTTGACCGCAGGAATCTTCTCGATATCTGAGTGTGTCTACCAGCCCTCCCATATCTAGTATTTAGAACATGCGAATGGAAGGAATGCAGACACAAAGAACAAGTTGCGTGTCTTGCCGATTGGAACTAAATTATGTACTGTTATTTTGCTGAGTATTGTCTGGTCTGATCGATGACTACTCGCATCACGTTTCAAGCATTTCGAATTCTTTCTCTGACTTAAAATAATTTTCTACTGAATGCAAATAATAATACATATTTAAATTTTTTTTCTCAAAGATTTTTCACATCAAAAACCGATAAATACCATTACGTGAAATTAAATTATTTGCATTCTACCCGTGTTCATTAAATGAATTGACCCAGATGATTGAGTGTCTGATGTATGTTGGTGAATAAATTTCTTTTAATGAGACTAAAAACTTTTTTACACCTTCGATGAGTCCACCACTTCGATACCACAGTGTTCTTGCCAGGATATGTTCTTTTTGATAAGCATCAAATATTATGATACCAAATGATATTACAATGATGTGTTAATCAATGAATCAATTCTGCTATATATATTTTTATGCACTTTAAAAAATAATGACGGCAAAAGAAAAACGTGGATACGAATCACATGTTTTTTGAAAATTTTTGATGTTCCCTGAGGCTAAATTTTACATGGCAAACCCATGGCACGCGAACAAAATGTGGCTCCCGGATTCCCGGGGTCGTCTGATTTGGCCCAAGATCTCAAACATTATTTTGTAAAAATGAACTAAACATTTCCAAATCACTTAAGTGACCTGGGGCACATTCTCACATCAATTAAATGGTCCGTGACACATTTCCATATCACTTAAGCAGCCCGCGGCGCAGTTCCAGATCACTACGGGTGGTATTCACCGGCATGGTTTAAACTAGTCACAATTTTTGGATAGGAGATCTACAGTAACCCGCAGCGCATTTATAAATCACCTCAGTAACCCACTGCACATTTACAGATCACTTAAGTGATCCTCAACATGTTTCAAACCAGTGAAGAGGCCCAAACTCACCAAAAAGTTGAGCACCCTTGGGCTAACTAGTGCATATATTTTCTTTATTTGTGTTCATATCTAGTCTCAATTATGTGTATATTGTGAAATAGTGTTTCTCTCACGTTCTCATTGATCCTTCATCAATGGACTTCGACTCAAAACATAAGCACATAACCTCGGGTGTTTATGAAGTTACAAAGATCAAATAGAATCGCTATCATTGTGATTTGCTTCTAAATATGCAAATTTCATTCAATAGGAAATCGCTGTTAACTTCAGCTATGTATTGTGAGGGAAGATGTGTTATATTGACTGTGAGTATGTCATTGCATATAGTAGGTGCATTCTCAATCCATTCATGCCACTCACCAAGATTCTAATCAATAAGTTCTCCTTAGCAACGGACCATCAAGAGGATGGTGGAATTGCTGACGTTCCTGGATTTGGAAAATTTATGTGTTCCACAAGAGTTAACGATCCCTTCTCGTTTTGTTTTTCTTCTTGTTGAAGCAATGTTTTAAAAAAACAGCTTTATTAGACTTTGTATATCCAACAGTTACAAACAGTGTCATAAACTCAAAGTTGTTGGCATTTTGTCATGTTCCCAGCAATTAGCAACTGCGAATATTATTTTTTTCTCGTCCATTGGGAAAGTTTGAAGTCTTGCCAATATAGTACTTCTCCGATGTACGGAGACTCTGCCAGACTTGAATTTATGATGTAGTCGTCGAGATAACCCAGAGAGAGACGCATCATAATAATGGAAACCCAATAACACTTTTAACACACGAACACAAGAAATTTAGTAGAAACAAAACACGTGGTGCGCTCGGCGTGCTTACTGATTTGAGAAAAACAAGCTGCGTGCATTTAGGATAATTTAATGGCACTGGAAATGCACCCTATTATAAGTTTTAATAAAATATTTAGTAAGGCAAATAACTTTCGATGGAATCTGGTTTGTTGGTAGTGAAAAAATGTCTGAATTCTGGATAACGGGGCATATGAATATGTGTACGTTTTTGCTTATGAACCGAAGAAAATCTCATCGATTGTATTTTTTATAGGCACATACTCTACTGAAACATTTTTTAAGTGTTGACAACATGATTTGTCAATACTATTATGCAAGTATCAATATATCAAACATTACATACCCTCTCAAAAGTTTCCTAAACTAGCAATTTGTATAAAAAAGAAATTCTAAATAATACAGCATTACCACAAATTTAAAAACACTCCAGATTTTTCATTTTTATCACTGGAAATTATTTTAATCAAGTTGAATATTGGTTTTTATTAAAAAATAATGATCTCATTTCATAGGATTAATTACTGGAATTTACGAAAGTAAAATTTGATTCATTTTGTTTATCAGCAATATTTCCTGGGTTGGTTTTAATTATTTTTGTGTGTGTATTTATTTTGCTGATGGATGACGCGCGCGTCAATGTTTTATTTTATGTAATTTCTAACATTGAGATATATAACATAGCACGACATCTTTTTACAGGACTGCCATGGTACCACTGGAACAGCATTGCACAAACCTTGATACTCTTTCAATAGCTTCCTAGTGTTCAAATCGGGTTACAAGGAAGAGGTTCGACTAGGCCACTGGCCGACCGACTAGAGTTCGGTCACTGATGCCAGTGCATCCTGAAAAAAGCCAACTTCCTCCAAACAGCCCAAAAATTGCCAATATGAGTAAAATTCCGGCCCTCTTCTACACCGTTGAAATCAACGACACGAAATTCACTATTCTAAAACGATATCAGAACCTGAAACCTATTGGTTCAGGTGCTCAAGGAATCGTATGGTAAGTTTTGTTTCCTTAGTCTATTCTAGATTCTTTTCATATTTTATATTGTTTTCCAACAATTCTACATCGCCATTAAAGAATAAACAAAATTCAGTTCTTTACATAACAATAGAAAATTTCGCGTTTGTCAATAATTTATGCATGGACTAGAAATGTCTGTAATATTTTGAAGAAATAGACTAGTTTGACATGAAAAATCAGTAGTATGGCTCGATCATATTGTTTCGGGGTATAAAGCAACAAACTTATCTTTTCTCATGTTAAACTAGTTAATCCACAGTTTTAACTTTTCCAACTTCGCCGATTTAAACAAAAATGTGAACGTCTGGGATCACGTGAGTGGCTGCAATATATGTGAATATTGCAATATATGTGATTATTTCTCTCTTTTTCTTTCCATAGTCGTGAAGTCAGACAGTCGTTTTTGTGCGTGAGATCATTAATTAATTTCGTAATCACAATCCATGTGTATGCAATTTTACTTCGACTCTCACTCTCACCACCCTTACTTTATCCAAAGAATCTTTACAAAAATAGGCATGACCATCTTTACAATGAAAAACAATCTCAGATTATTACTACCATGACCTTAGACATTAGCGCAATATTTAAGAATGGTACGTTACGTAATGAAAAATCGCGCTTTTAGTGAACATTAATGTGGTAGAAAAAGTATTTAATTGAAGACCGTATCATCTTTCCATTCTTTAATGTCATAAGGATTTTTTTTTTCGAGTTATTCGGTTATTCGGTGAACTATTAAAATTTAAATGGTGATTAATATAAGTAGTTTCAAGTTTAGTACGAATGATAAATGGCTTCAATCAAAATTATTGTCAATAAGTATTCACTGAACGGATGAAAAATAGTTTAGTGATATAATTGAATCATTTGTTGGCTTTTGTCTATGATGACAGTAACGACTCTTTTATTTCATAAAATCGATGAATGCACGTACATTTTTCTAATAATTTTTTGTTTCCAAAAGGAAATGAATTTTTTCTCATGTTAGGTACCATCGACTTTTCTGGGGATGCCAAAGCTTTTGATGGATGCTTTAAGAAAGATAAGCCGATGAATAAATACAAAAAACATTATTTACTTATCTTTTAAATCAAATAATGGACCAACTTGTATATATTTGCCAACATAATGGTTGGATAGTATCATCAAAAGCTTTATCTACCACAATAGACATGTCACCATACAAATAACTGATAATAATACAACTTATTATCGGTTATAGATGGTGAACTTTCGGGTTGATTAAATTGAGATTCCTATCAGCTTTTAATACCAAACAGTCAGTTTTGCAGTCAGAAAAACTGTCACTGACAATCCCACGAAAATTTCATTGCAATGTCAACCACGCACGTCATTGGTTGAATTCGCTAATATCTATTGCTGTTAAAACTCGCTACAACGATACTCGATATAACGATAAATCCCTCTACGACGATATTTTTTCATATCGTGTTTGGAATTGCCTATAGCCTAATGTTCCTCTGTCGATACAACGATATCCTTTACAACGATAAATGCCTCTATAACGATGTTTTTAGGAGATTTCGAAACTGCTACACAATAATATTTTTTATATTTCACTCAAAATTACCTTCAATATATTTTCAAACTCCTCATAAGTTTTTATTCTTTAAAGAGTGCTCAACAACATCGGAATTTTGCATTATCTACCCTCTAAAAGTGTTAATCAAGTTGCCGTGAAGCTAATTTCTGTGTTTTATAAACAATTGTTATGCGGAAAACTACTTTACAGGGTCAAACTGCCTGAATTTTATTCATGAAGTAATCGATTACAATTTTTTCGCTGCGAATAAACACTCATAAATGCATTTTATCGTAGTACTAACAACTCCAATTCAATGGAGATGGCGACAATATGAATGAATAAACGCAAGGACTCTTTAGAGGAACTTGCCACCGGACTTTTCCCGCGTTTTCGAGATCTCTTCCAGCCCAGCTTCGTGGCAGAGAATGGAACAAAGTGTGTGTACTTAACAGTCTGTGTGCGTATCTAGATTTTTTTTTCTTATGAATACAATGTAATCCTCACGTATTCCCAAGGGATCAGCATGATCCGTCCAGGGATTTTTCAGTGCTGCCAAGTTGACAACAACAGCATCAAATTGGCGGCGACTAATGATAATGCCGCACCTCTCGATACAACGATAACCTCTCGATACAACGATAACCTCTCGATACAACGATAACCTCTCTACAAAGATTTTTTTTTGGTCCGCCGAGTATTGGTATATCGAGTTTTCACTGTATATATAAAGCGATAGAAATCTCTTAAAGCTTGTGAGACCTCTGATCAACATGAAAATGTCAGATAAATGCAATTCAAGTGACTTTTAATACAGCTTAATATTTTGTGAGATGAATCAAGTATTTCTGAAAATGGAAACATAGGTAAAGTATGAGAGATGAGTATATGAAACATAGGTATGGATGTTCGCCTATGAATACTTCATAATTGCGCTATTGAGTGCAAACAGTTCGGAAAAAAACTACCGTATTCTCATAATCAAAATCAATACAAAATCCTTAAAATGACATGACCAGTCATGACTGATAAGAATTGTTCCACTCAATATTTGTATTTTTGAAATATATGACATCCATATTTTTATGAGAATCTTTTTATCAGCCACCTCGTTGGGCATTTTGCCTGTGTGGCGTTGTATTTGTATTTGTAATAGTTATGTGTCCATTATGTAAAGGATGCTTGTCGCAAATTTCTTACAGAATTCTTCCGCAAACTTAAATCGCATGCCTCCTCGTAATTTCTGCTTTTTTTTTTGTTCATCTGTATGGAGCTACCTAGTATGAAACTGATGTTTTTATTTGTTTTTTTTTTACTTTGAGAGTACATCCCCTCTCAAAACAACTACATAAACACTCACATGAAAGGCAATTGTGACTCTTTTTTGATAAATGAGTCAGATATTTTCAATTCTTGGTTTAGTTAAAGTGTCCCGTTTTTCCTTGCAATCTGCTAAATAATAAAATTTTGGAAGGTGAATACGAAATTTGATGAAGGAAGTTTGTTATTTTTTAGGAATTTATTTTCTTCTATAGTTCCATTGTGTTGACGTATCGGATGAACAAGGATAAAAATTTTGCCAGTGATATCCATCATCAGTTTGTCACTCATCCGAATGAGTGAAACACTGTTGCTTTGAGCATATGTTAACGAACTCGTTGTTTTATTTACGCATCTTGACTTGAAGGCAAAGAAAAGATTTTGGAATAGATGTAGCGTGTTTTTTAAACAAGAGTCATTTGCAGATGCTATGTTCTGGCAACCAACCAGTTTAAACAAAAACAGTGAGAACCTCTCACTTGGAGTTCGTTGTTATGCTATTGTTTATGGTGCTGGATGTCTTCACTTGTTAGATACTTTGTAAACAATGACGGCGCCTTTACTTTGTTTTTTCGAAAAAAATGTTATTGGCAACTATGTGTAGGCAGTTTTGGGAGCAATCATCTCAAAACAATCTATCTCAAAAAAAGTGAAGCTCATATAAAAATTTATTTATCATTATTTTTAATTATTAAAGCACTGGTATATTTATTGGATAAAAACTGTAGTTGATTACAATTTAAGAATTTCTCAATCATGCACTATGTTTATACAACTTGTATATGCACAAGTGATAATATAAATTAAGTTTGAATATACAGTAATACTGTGCATAAAATTTCTCTTCTATCCAAGTTAAAAATTTAAAAGAACCAAAGTTGCCAAAGTTGTAATCATTTTTTTATTTTTGATCATTTAACTTTTTTCATTATCGTTTTAAAATTACAATACACATGGATATTTATCCTTCACATATATTTTAAACATCCTTTCATAAAAGATGTAAACATATATTCCTATATATATTCATAATAATGTACTAACTATAATTGTTTGAAAAACAGTATATCTATATATTTTTTTCATTTGAGCTAAAATGACCTACCAAATAAATATTTTACGTAATAAATATTTATTATTATCATTGTATTTATACTTTTATTTATATTTATTACCATTTCCTTCTCATTCTACTTTTCATAATCTGGTAGTCAAAGGGTTAAACCATAAGGGAAATATGAGGCTCTTTTAATGTGAAAGATAACGATGTATAGTAGCTATTTGAGAATTGTGTGTGTGTGTGTGTGTGTGTGTGTGTTACTATATTACACTATAAAAGTTTGATTCGAGCTAATGTAACTAACAGACTTATTGGTTGTTTCAAGTTTCATAAAAGAACTTTATAAAACTTTTATAGTATAATCTGGCCTAAATGAAATGTATACACTCGTTTGTGCACCAATATTTCTGTATTTTTTGGGCCGTGAATTTCTCTTCTTTATTTTTTGCAGTGAAAATTGGCACATTTTCTATACTTCGCTTCTTTTTCTTATTTTCGTCTTTTCTTTGACGTACGCTCAAACCCCCCTCCTCTGAGCCAAGATTATGGTGTTATTTTGTAGGGAAAAAACGTAACCTCCCCCCCCCAGAAGGAAAAAATTATGAAACGCCCTCTTCCCCTTGCGAAAACCCTGCGTACGCCCATGCCTCTTTCATTTTTTTTTTTAATGCAAGAAACGGCATGACCAACTGCTTTAATGCATCCATTTTGTTTTTAGAACAGTTTTTTTTATTACAAATAGGATTTGTTTGCAGCTCACCCAGTGAACAAAAATTGGTTGGCAGCATGATAAGCTCTAAAATTCTGAAGATACAGAGATAAATTGACCAATAATCACATCATGTATAAACAAAAAGTATTAATGTTCGTACAACTCGCTCTCTAGTATCATAGAGTAATTGAAAATAGCAGCTGTTAAAAAAATTAATTTTCACAACCCGGAAAGAATAAATAAATAAGTAAATAAATTTTAGAGGCACGACATTCTCCTCTTTACTAGAGCAGACAGGTATAAGCAGCGCAAGTTGAACACTGGACAATTGCCCAGTTTCTCTTGGCTTCAACCTCAAATGCGTGGGCAGCAACCGAATGTTTCTTTTCGACATCATGGCAACGTGCCCACACGGACTGGCCATCGATCTGAGAGTGAGTAGCATAAAAATCTCTTCCTAATCATTTACCCTCCTTCGAAAAACTTCTCTCCTTCCACATTAAAACCTCGCCGGCCCATTACTGCTTATTACAAATCAGACCTCTTTCAACTACAATAACGCCTATCATTTTTCTGTTACACGCACTTCAACTTATACAGTCAAACTCGGTTATAACGACCTCTGTTGTAACGACACCTCGATTATATTTCTCGTTAAAGAAGGTCTTAGAAATGTCAACCTCGGTTGTAACGACAATTTGGTTATAACGATAAAATTTCGAGAAATCTTCGATGTCGTTACTTCCGAGTTTGACTATATTTCACTTTGACCATCGTCTAATGCATAACACAATTAACTCGTTGTATAACTAACATAAATTATGATTCGTGGTGTGAGTGATTATATTATAACGCTTAAAAATATTTATTGAACCGAAATACTGTCAAATTCGGTTATAACGAAAATTAGGGGTCTGGGCTTATTCCTGTGGGGAACAATGTTAATGAACGTTGCGTATGACATCAATGACAAACAACCATTTCGGAGATAACGACATATTTTTCCGTTGCTTTTGTATCCGTATCGATGACATTTTGCCGAGAAATTTCTAAGATTAGAGTTAATCGCATTCAGGGAATGTTTGTCTGTTTTATTTAAGATTTATTGCATGTTTGATGCTCCAACTTGCTCATTTGCATCACCAATATATAAAACATTCCCGACTTCTTCTTATAAAAATGTTCCGTTTTTCAACGAATCTTACTTTAATTAAATAAAACGCCATAAAAATAAAGTCTGCAGTTAATAAAAATGTATTCATGAAAAATTAAGTTGGGCATGACGCATATATGTGATTCAAATTTGTATTTATGAACATTTATATGCATTGTAATTTAATTTCTAAATTATGCAAATTATTGTCGTCCCGAATTTTAGTTTCGATTATAAATCAAGATTAGCTATGAAAATATAAGGCTATTCTATAAAAAAAAGTTGAGAAGGACAGAATTACGGAAAATACGGGAATGTCCCGTTTACGAGCCATACTAATAAGCAAGGTGAGAGGGAAAAAAAGCGTCAAAAATGTAATAAATATCTATTCTAGGAATTTCTTGGGAAAATGCCATAAAAACGGAAGCAAAAAAATCGAACAATGTGTCGTTATATCCGAAATCGTTGCGTTTTTATCGACATTACAATCAAGGTTCATTAGCATTGTTCTCTATGGGAATCAGCCGAGAGAACCAATTATTAAAATTAAAACTTAGTAGTGGATACAACTGAGGTCGTTATATCCGAGTTTGACTGTATAGGGAGGTTTTATAATATAACAAAAATAAAACGTGATTGAAGCTTCAAATCGAATGTGAAATATTCCTTCATTTATAATTAGGCAAAAAAATCTAAATGGTGTTGTAGATTCAATAAAAAAACTGATTTTCATCTCTTTTTCGACGAAAGTGGAAAATATGTGACGATTGTGATATTTAAATTTGCTTAAATCCAGAAGTTGAACATAATAGTTTTTTCCCCTTATTTTGCTCGATATATACAAAAAAAAGTTTTTATCAAAAGTATTAAAATTTAAGACATACTTTGAATTGAAATTAGAAGAAATTGGACTAGAAAAGTCGGACTTATGTGTGATATCTCTCTCCTTTATTTTCTTACTTTGTGCCAGCTGCCGAATACAAATACATTAAAGAAAAGCGTTATTATATGCTGCTATTAAAACCTTTAAAAAATACTAAATCGAAGAAAGTCTAAAAAAATGCTATCGGTTCGATTGTCTGACATGCAAATCAGTCAATTTCCTTTAGGGAACGTGTGATGAGATAGGTTTTTATTTTATTTTCTGGGATCATTGAGCACTCGATTTGAATACGAATAGAGAGTTTCAATTTCTGAGAGGTGAGAATTTATCATAAAAAAAGAAAGTGAAGGGTCTTCTTCATCTTTTTCTATATTTTATTTATTTATTGTTTTTCACCACAGTTCCTATGTTAGGTGATTAAAATGGTATTTAACCGCAATAATTTTGAGCCATACAATATTTATAAATGATAAATATTTTAATTTTAAATGCAGAAAACTGTATATTTTTTCCTCGCTACTCCTGAGCCGTTAACTGTTAGAACAGTGGCTCTCAAACTTTTGTCACTCGCGGCTCCCCTGCACAGTTTAGTAGATATTGTGCATTCATAAAAGAACTACTTCAAAACATAAATAGGTGCACACACGTCAATATTTCCAGCTCGTCACGACGCCCCTGGGAGCCACGACGCACACTTTGCGAAACACTGTGTTAGACAATAGGAAAACAAGTAGATCCCGCTTATAACGTTCCCACTTAGAATGTTTACCCGTTTAATGCGACTCATCTTCGCACTCCCAACTCTTACTAGTACTCATCGAGATTTCCCGTTAAAAGAATTTTCCCGCTTACGACGTTTTTTCACGACGATATTTTCAAAAACGTTATAAGCGGGATCGCCTGAAGTTATGCGGAATAAGAAGAATCCAATTATTATCCAATCCAGTTATTATTTAGAATAAGACTTAAGCTTTTATCCACTGAAGATACAAAACAAAAGAAAAATTTTCTCCTTTCATAAAACGAATTTAAAATTGTCATTATAATTGCTCATGATCGGTAACTTCTAGAAATATCCTTTCCTTCTAAAAACGTTTTTCAAAATTACATAATCGAAGAACGGTTCGCTTCCTTGCAATGCAGATAGGCTTCAAATTATATTAAAACATTTTCCACAATAATTAGCAAAGAAAGGTTTCTTAAGTTTTACATTAAATTGCCACCATATCAGTAATGGGCAGTTCATTTTCACTTTTAAGAACATTATTTAAAAATCGTTTTTAATCGTGTCTTCTCGCTTATTGTAATCGACTTTTCTTGTACTTTATTGGATTATCGCTAAATAATGAACGTATAAGTAGTTCATTTCTTTAAGCTCTAGCGAATTCTATTTTGTGCTTTTCGTTATACGGAAAGTGTCTTAGTTTTGTCTTTTTTTTTTTCTTGGCATCAATGTTTCAGGAAAGCGCTTAAAGGCGAACTTCGCATTGCCTCGACCCCTCGTTTCCGACTCGTGAAAATGACGGGCATCGGTTTGACGTCATAGTCTGGATCGAAGAATGCGCTTTAGCTCCACCTCCTTACAGCCAATGAGAGCAAATTCTTATTCGGAGGCTAAGAAAATACTTTCTATCCTTTTTTTTTTTTTGAGTAAAAGATCGCGTGATGATCTAAACGTCACGCAAGTATTCACCCAATCGCCGATCTACCATCTCCATCTTTTGCCGCCTCTGTACTGTTTAAAAATCTCAATACTGTGTGATAGGTTGAGTTATAGTCTATTCGTTATCGCTTATGTCCAATGGAAATCGCTTACGTTGATTTTTAACAGGAATTCTTGTACGAAATACGCGTACGTTCTGTTTATCTCGTTAGGCGTTAAAAAACAAATACAGAAATTCCTTTTTGAATTTTTTTATTCAATAAGGTGAACTGGAAAATAGTTTTCGTTTTGGCATGTTTGCATCAGAATATCGCTATATGTTGAGTCTATTAAATTTGCTAACTTTATCTTGAACGTAGTAATAAATAGAATTTAGAGTACACAACTGTACCTCGAGTTACGTTACACTATCTATAACACGTGATCCAAGTTATGTGAGGAAAACTTATTCGTTAAAAATATTTTAAGTTGTGAGAAAATATTCGACTTACGAGATTCGAACGTTAAGAAAAATTTCATTCGACTCAGGAAAGCTCGTAGTGCTCCAAACAACTCGAAGCGAACTGCGCGATAGCCGTACTTATTGTCGACAAATGTAGAAGCCTACAGTATATAAGAGGCGTACGCGAAGGCATTGGCGTAAGGTGAGGCTCGGCTTCCCTCAAGCCGAGAGTATAGTGTTATTTAAACAGGAAAAAAAGTAACCCCTCTTGAGAAGAACAAAAAATTGAAACTCCCTGAGAAAATTCTGCGTACGCCTATCCGCAGAGGAGTTCTCGGCCTGTGCCCCTCCGAAGCCGACCAAAAATTCAAGAAAATATATATTTTGGTGAAAAAATTGAAATATCGAAAGAACATACCCTTTATATGCTATATTAACCAATTTCTGTTAAGTGAAACGTTTTTTGAAGGGTGGTAACTCAAAATTTCTCGGAAAGAAAATTTTTGTGACCCCCAAGCTTTTTTGTGCCCTGTCCAAAAGTCGATCTTGCCTGCACCCCTGAAGTATACTATATTTATCTTGTAAGCAGAACTGCTTTTAGTCTGTATGAAATACATTGTATCGTAAAATACTAATTGGTTCACACAAGTATCAATCATCTGTGAATGCGAAACGAATTAACCCTTTATCTACCACATTATGAAAAGTAGAATAAGAAGAAAATAATAATGAATATCAATAGAAATATAATGATGGTTAAAATTGATAATTGCTATGTAAAATACTTTGTAGGTCATTAGTTCTTATTAATGACAAAAAAACTGTTTTCAAACACTTGGTTAGTAAACAAAAAATTATTTAATCTGGTACTTTGAAGTACCGTAAGTAGTTAAATGGTTAAAGAGATTTCTATCTTTTAAAATGTAAAAGTGTAGCCTACTTCACGATATGAATAACTTTCAGGAATGAATTATACTTGTGTCTCCAGGTACCGCTGTAATTTCAACAAAGTAAGAGCATTAGAAACCTAATATTTCGATTTTTCTGACTTGATGCAATTTATTTAGAAGTTTTCTATCATAATTTAATTTTCTATCATTTTCTATCATCTATTATATATATGTGTATATATATTTTGTTAAAACTAACAATAAATCACACTCAAAACTTCATAGTTTATTCTTCAGTTTCCACATACTTTTCATATAGGCCTGTGTTTTTCGCTCAGATTTTCAGATCATTGTTGCTGAGTTGTTAACAAAAACAATAGAATGCAAGATTTTATAATTGTTAAAAGTTTATTCAAATTATAAGTCTCTTCGATCTTTAGAAGAGTGATTATTCAAATACACTTGGAAGGCTAATAATATAAATAATATAATAATATATTAATAATATAAATAAATGACAAAATCGTTAAATGCTGAATGTCCAGCATTTAAATATAACAATAAAAGATTTCACTTTATTCGCGGCCAAGTTTATTCTAGCCTACGCAATGCTGAATGGCTTTCATAGAGAAGGCTGGCAGAGCTCCAGCCCGGAATGAACATTATAAAGTAAAGGGACCCGTGAAAAGTTCCTGCCCGGAGATCCACCAAAGATCCCAGCTTATGTCACTGGCTCCAGGAAGTGAGCCAGTGACTCTGCCGTATAGTTTGGAAGCAGAAATTCTTGATTAAAGTGGTTTAGAGAAGCGATACTAAAGCACTTGACAGTAGGCCTACTGTATTCATCGACGCTCTTTTTTAAAATCCTTGATGTGTGAAAAATATCAATACGATTACATAAGCGGATACAGGCTCCTCGAACGGGGGTGGGGGTGAGCGAATGACCAAGGGTTAATTAATCGTATTAATCGTATGACCAAGGGTGTGTATAGTGAAAGGAGGGTGAATGTTCTCCTCCGTTTTGTCGCCTATGACGATAATACAAATTGTTTATTGAACCGGTTTCAGCATTGTCCTCATCCCCCCTCCCCCCCTGTGTATCCGCCTATATACGGTCATGAAACACAATAAAATGATGGTAAAATATAAGACGTATTGATCACTGTAACATTTTCATTAATATAATTCACGCACGATTACTGTTACATTAATTAATTGATCAGTATCTCTCTTTGTTGTTACATGAGTCTATTTCCTTATTAAACAAATACAGAATCTGCAGTATTGCTTTACTAATTCACGTGATATAATACTAAGTTCGGGTTGTGATATCGTGATCCGTAGGTAAAGCGCTTCTTGATATACGAAAACATTTAGGAACGAATGAGGATGGATAATTTTGACGATCATTACGGCATGAGTCATTTAAGAATGCATGATGTTTGTCACAGATGTCTGTTTTCTGATCAATGGCAGATGGCCTTCTCGGAGAGGAAAATAACTAATAAATAAGTATAAGAGACCCCGAATAGGTTCTCCGGATTGTCCTATATATCCTTGAACGTCTATTATTTCGTTGACAAATATGTATATTTGTGGCATTTTATCTCCTTTATCATTCAACTAGTACTCTAGACTAGATATTAATTTTCGGTTAATTTGTTTAGTGATGCGCATTTCCGTTCTTTATTGCCTAAACTGACTAGACAGAGTGTAGACCAGTTAGATAAATATCCGTTACCTCACATCTTTTGCTAAGAAATAGACAGTAATAGAAATATAAAGAGGTATAGATAGTGTTTTATAATCAACAAAAGCGTTATATTATGCAGTATGCATATGACATTATGAAATATTCTGAATATACCAAGGAACTTACGAATTTAGGATTGAGTCGTCCCATTGCAAAACTCATTAAATCTAAAAAGTCGATAATGGAGATTTTCGCGCCATTTCGTTCGTTTAGCCAACCTCTGTGAGCTTCGTGGCTTGAACAGCCGCAAAGAGACTTGAACAGTCTAAACCTTCGAAAATCCGATACTGCTGCCAAACTCTGTAAATCCCTCTTGCCTACTGCCACATTAATCCATTCGATTCCATCTGCGTCAAAACTCGTTATATCCTCACCTGTACATACTTGGTGCACTTGGTTTGACTGCAAAATTCATTAAAACATGGCTCTTCCCCCCCCCCTTCCGTTCTTTTTGATATTACCAGGCTTCATGTCAATATTTTTCACGTATTTTTGTGTTAGTAACGCTGCAAGAGAGCGGAAAAATTGTTTCTCGCGAGAGTTATCCCTTTTTCAGTCAACTTCTGAAACTACGTGTTCTTTCATGTAGTCATATTCATAGCGATTTTTTTATCATCCTTTTAGTTATTTTTTCAAGTAATTTTACAATATTTCATGTCTCTTCTGAGGACCAAATTTTAACTGATGGCCAGTTTATTCACCTAGCTGGCCCATGTCATGCTATAAGAAAATAACGACAATGATTGGCAATTAATGAGCATCATCAATATTGCTAAAAAAAATCCTGCAAGTAATAAAAAAGTGACGTTTTTACTTTTGTGTTTTATAATAAAACTATTTTATTAGATTTTATTTTATAAAATTTCTTTGTCACTTTTTTTTAAAGAAAAATAGGAACCATAACCATACTTCAGCAAAACTTAATAAATCCTTCTTACAGTAGCAAAACTCTGTAAATCCAAAAAATTGCTAAATAACGCAAAAACTATATAAAATTTAGGAAAAGTATTTATGAAATCGAATTCAAACGAATATTTCCGTTAAAATATTAAATTTCAAGTAGTCAGCTTGAAAAATACACTCTACAAAAGTTGGTTTTTTTTCACTGCGTAAAAAAATCTGGATGGCGCTTAACGAGTTTTGCAACCAGCCGACTTAATTAATCGTTTGTAAGTGTCCGGTTTAAGTGATATAATTTGAATGAAATCGCGAGTCTCATTACAGACAACCCTGTACGTGTGTCTTTTGTGTCGCTGTATCTGCCATGCGGAAAAAACAAAGGCTAAGGCGTTGTTCTGGGTAGCGAGAAGATTTTACGCGAAAGGACGAACATTTAATTTAATGCACGCTTCATACACACACATGCTGTATTATAGAGAAGACTCCGGTAACACTTCTGAATTAGCTTAATTATATACAGGCTGGTGTCCCTCATTAATTCAACACTTAATACTAAATCAGTACTCAGCTGCTTGTTGTGGGTGTGGTGGAATTCCGAGGCTCGATGAGAGTTGCTTCTACTCACACACTTCACCTCAACACGCATATCTATAACAAGATAAAGCAGTATATCATTTTCCCTTCAATAATTAAACCATAATTATGACGCTAAGCACAACATTATTTTGCAGGAAAAAAAAAATGTCGTTAAATATTCAACGATAGTTGGATTAGTGTCTTTTAGTAATTCACTGCTAAAAAAATGACGATGGCATTGTTAGTAATAAGAATTCGTTCCATTTGGTAGAAACTGTTGATTATATTGGAAAAAGGAGGAGGTCAACACGTTATTTGGACACGTTATCGTTAAATAGAAGTATGCCTTTATGATCAACGGTTCGCCAGTAAAATGTAGCTTAGGGACTTGCCTTATTACCCTGTTATAGCACTCAAAACAATGCAGTAATTATAACTAATGCCCCCCCCCCCTACACACACTACATAACTATAAATGGAACTCTTTAAATCCGCGTTTCTTGACTTTTCTTCGCCCATGGACCCTGTGGACTACATTTTTTCTCTTCTGGCCCCCTGTCTTGACCAAGGCCCCTACGTCCAAGAGAGAGACCCTTCCTACCAATTACCGTAATTTCTTGCGCATAATCCTTGAAGGCGTACAATCCGCAGATGCGAATTTCACTGCTTGGAGAAAAAATATCATTGTATAACCCGCATATTGAAATTTTATTCATCAATAATGAATTCAAGAATGGGTTGGAATTCATGGCTGGAATGAATTCATGGCTTGTTTGTCACGTTTTGTTGAAAAATATTGCGATTTTTCTATTGACAACTAGACGCCTTCGTTAAATCTTTGACAAACATTTTTTACAAATTAATTTTGAAAATAATTATTACTATTTCACATTCTTAGGGGAAAAAGAAGTTGCAGAGAAGAAAGATGCAGTGACATATAATCCGCCCTAACAAATTTCTGTGTTTTTTTTCAAGGTGTAAATCCACGGATTGTGCAAAAATAAAATACAGTAAACTGATTTCTGAGGGAATTTAAAATGTTTAAAAATTTTATAAGTAAGGATAGATCTCCGGATTCCTACGGCTCCAGCCCGGGGGCCCGAGATGTTTATATATATTTTTCTTAACTTTTCAAGCTATAAATTAAGTATGGAGGGCCTCAGAAAAAATTCCACCCTAAGGGCCCTGCAGCAGGATATGGGGGGCTATACAGCAACCTTTCCCGGCAGGGTTTCTACATGATGCTAAAAATAGTCACACTTTTCTCCACACTTAAATGCTTTACACCTATTTCTTTCGCAGGTCTCTATGGCTCTCTTAATCACCATCCATGATTTCCGTTTCACTTGATTTTCACCCGTGTCCCCCTCAGAATATCCCATGACGTCAAGGGCACCATGTATCACGCCGCGTGAGAATCTCTGCTTTAAATCATAAATTTCAGGTAAAATGTTGAAAAACAGAAGAAATACCAGTAATTTTTTATTTTTTTTTAGATAGACAAGGAAAAATAAATCTGCAATGTCGGTGTTTCAAGGAAAATATTGCTTTTTATTTGTTTCAGAGACATATTACTTTCTTGAACGAATCGATGATGATCTCTTTGATGTTCATCTCCTCCCGAAAGCCTTACACACCACGTCCAACAACTTCACTTCATTCTTTACGAAAGGTTCTTTGCTCCAAGGATTAACCCATAAGCCCTGGAAGTAAAAAAATAAAAATCGAAAAGAAAAAACGAAGGGCTCATGATGATGTGTAGGCAGTAGACGTGAACGTACGTGACTTTACTCGACATATCTTTCTTTTTTGTATTCATCGGCTCCATCCCCCATCATCGGTATCATCTCGACGCCATTTGTAAGTGAACAACACATTGCAGTGTAGAGCAACCGCAACTAGAGTGCGTTCGCCTGCCTACACTCTGTTGTCTCTTCTTTTCTCATCTTCTCCAAAAATTACAATCGAATGTTTCGCTTCCTTTTTGTTTGTAATTCGTAGCCGCATCTACTAGGCTTGCTGCCAGATATTTTTACGCAGAAATATCTAACGCCCAGAACGAAATATATATGCTATAATTATTGAAAACACATGGCCTACTGCAAGTAAAAATAAACATAGGATTATGAAATCGGTCTTCGAACACATCTCATATTTTAAGGGGGTCTCATACCTTTTAACATGGCGAAAAACTACGCTCTAACAGAAATACCATTAAAAATACTATTTGACCATTGATTTATTTCAAATGTTTTACAGATGTTCTTGATTTTATGTGCTATGCTATGCTGGTATAATGTTTTACATATCTTGGATACTTTATTTTTTGTAAATTAAAAAAAAAATGCATTAGAAACAGCTTGCACGCATGATAAAATACTATTACATCAATGTAATTGAATAAAATTTGTTTCAAAATATAAAGGAAACTGTTCAGTTTTTAAAATGAAGCAAAAGGTTGAGATTTCACATTCACTCAATCTCATTTAAATTTTAAATATTTACAATTTAATTTTAAATAAGATTGGTTCAATGAAATCTCAAACTTTTGCTTCATTTTGTGCACTGAACAGTTTCCTTTATATTTTTTAACAGTTTCCTTTATATTTACACATGCAGTAGGCCATGTGTTTTCATGTTATAAGGGATGAGACCCTTTAAACTTTTGCTTCAAAGGATCTTTCGTTGCTGATCTTTCCAAATGGAATTTGTGTTTTGATATCAGAAATATAAGTTTATTGATAAGCACTTTTGTGCTAATCAGGGTGGCAAATTTTAAATAATACACTGGTAATATAAAACAAACAATATATTATACTCATTATAGAGAGAGAAAAACAAGTTAATTAAAACGCAAATCAATCTACATAACATACATTCTGGGAACATAAGATTTTGGAAAAACAAATTACTATAATATTACTACTATTTCAGTGTGACAAGATGAATAACAATAAACACGTCCTCCACAAATTTTGAAATGCAATTAATAATGCTGAATGCATTAGAAAAAAATGCATAATTAGGTGGGAATAAATTGCTATGAATGAACACACTTCGACGTATATATATACTCAAAAAATGTGCATTAAAAATATAAATGTCAACACATCTTTATAATTTTTTTTTGCTGTCAAATTTTCATTTTTTTTGTGTAGAAATAATTCATTTTGTCAAATGTTTTTCAGTTAAGATGATACATGGTATATTCATCTTCACATAAAATTCTTTTCCAGAATTTTATTACTAAATTTTATGTAATAAATCACTCTTTTTCTCGGAGGCAGTTTTTCTTTGAAGCCATCTTAAAAACCCTCTGAAAGTTCATCTTTAAGTGCTGCCTTCTGATGAAAGCTCCTCAAAGTTCATATTCATCATATTTCTAATTCAAAACTTACACAATCCTTAATATGCCCTGGCTTAACTTCACAAAAGAAAAAATTCTCCAGTTAGAAAAAGCAACCCACACATTTGTGGCACCAGGGTCTGAAATGGATAGGTGATCATGTGAATTCGAAGAGTCATTGCAAAAAGTGCAGGGGTTTTCTGGATTATATTTATATATATACATGTATCGTGTGTGTGTATATATATATATATACACACACGATATATCACTTTGAGAGACAATTTTAAATGAATATAAGCGCAAAAAAAACTTATTTCCGATTCTGATTCCTTTTTTGACATACAAATTTTGTCGCATTATTTAGATTTTTTAAATTTCCTAATTTCCCGTAAATAATTGTCAACCCAAGCTTTTGATGTGATTAACAAAAAAGATTTTTCGACTATATTTCAAGTATAAATTTTAAAATTTACTGAAAAATCCAATAAATATTTACTTAGTTACGTATAAACACCAACAGGTAATATTATTAAATATTAAGCAATGTTTATGAATTTTTTTTCGAAAAACGTTAAGAAATAATACAATAAAATTATTTCTCTTTTATTACTGGTTTCTCTTTGAGTTGGATTGCTTCAATTGAAAAATATTGATATAAATGGAATTTCCCAAGTATGATAAACATAAATATCTAAGATTCTCTTATACTGATAAGTATCATAGGTTCCACTCACCCATCCATCGTCTTGACAGGTATTATTCTTGGCACGTCTCGATTTTATTCTCTTACGAAACAAATTTTGAGTAAAAGCTGACAACATTCATTCATCGTCATTCTGTTCGAAGGGGGTATCTCTTTTATTAGAGGTGGCAGCACTTGTTTAAAGAGTGAGATGATTCTGGCACTCTCTAGAAATGAAGATATATTTCGAAGCACTTATAATAATTGTTTCGGAGACAACAATAACGTTATCGAAACACACTGTTACAAAATTATAAAGACAATATTTTATATTTATTTATTTAATACTGTTTATCACAGGATGTATGAAAAAAAAAAAACGAGGGTTGTTTATTCAGATCAAGAACGAATATAACTGAGCTTATTTTCAAAAGGGAACATTTCCACGAAATGCACTTTTCAAAGGTTTCTGAATCTTTAGGATAAGCACTGTCGAATTACCCAACGAATTATAATTTTGTCGTTATAATGTAAAGCGGGTTGTTTCTACCAAAAGGGAACATCTTGTTCATTCACACTTCGGTATTTTTCATTCAAAAGGGAACATAACAAGGCAGTTGTCCTATTGGCGTTAAGGAATTTTTTTTAAACGGCACATTTTCAGAAGCGCTTTCGAAGTCGCATTCTATAGTAGAACCTATCGATAATGGACACCCATGGAACCGAAAATTCTGTACGCTAACGAGGAGTGTCCGTTAATGAATAGTAAAATGCATTGAGTCGCGTCGACGTAATTCAAAAAAGCGTCCGCTGGTAGAGGTATCTGCTAACGGGAGTGTCCGTTATGGGAGGTTTCACTGTAGAATGATACGTTATTCACAAGAGAGAAGTAAGGGTATCTTACTTGGCTAAGTAAAACCTTCTGGAATCAATGGGTGGCGTAAAACTTTTCAGACTTAACCAGCTCCAATTTTCATCCAAAGGTAACATTTTCACTAATTTTCTTTCAAACGGAACATTTCCAAAATTTTAATGTAGATAACTCCCTTGAATGTTGATCAAGAAACATGGTATTTAAACATTCTTATATCAGTCCTTTATGGTACCTGTTAGGGTATTTTTTACTGTAAAGCAGTTCATTCCGGGAAAAAAATTTTTTTTTGCTTCTACTGTAAATTTATCAAAAGTTGAAGTGTTCCCTTTTGAAAATAAGCTCTTCACATAATGTCTTGATGCGTGATTCGCACGATGCTGACATTTATTGTCTTTGAAGGTATGCATTTGAAAAAGTAAAGTTTTTAATTCATTTTTCACACAATACCAGTACGCAATAATAGATATTCACGCTCAGATTTTTGTGGGAACAGATGTGAAAAGAATGGAATGTGGGCTTTTCCACCCTGTCGGAGATCAAAATCGGGCTTCTCTATCCCCGTCTTTATTTCTTTTCATTCTTTTGGTGGCCACCATCTCGTTCCCATAGAGACGATATACCATTTCTTCCGGAATCGATTGGAAGAACGCTTGGTCACGTGACGTGCAAAGCTTTGGCAGAGGGGAGAGAGAGAGTGAAATGGTTACACACCCACTAATGAAATCAGAGTAACATGCTCCCCGATGCAAGCCCGAAACGTGTCTGAAAGTTCTCGATCCAGAAAACGTGTTCTGCATAACATTTTGTGCATGCGCCGATTTGGTATCGTGTTTACTTAAGATGTTGCTTCGAAATTTGCTTTGGAAATTTGAACTCGATTCCACGTCGTAAGAAATAAGAATTTTAATTTTCATTTCTGATATGGTTAAACAAGACGTGTAGGGTTTTTGTTTTTTTCAACATCGATAAACTTTAGTGAATGTAAAATGTAGCTTCGTACCTGACTTGAAAAGTATTCGCACTATTTTGAAAGAATGGTTATTCATTGTGAAAATGCACAACAGTCGATTGTTACCATTCAATGAAAAATTTCTGTACAAATGTACTGTCATTTTATTGATACTTCAGCTTAGATCTTGATGGTTATTTTATTTTCCGATAAAATGTAACTCTTACAAGAAATTACAATTACAAGATTCCAAAGGAAAATTGGTGTGGCAAATAATGCCATATCTATCCAAATTATTTCAAAAGCATTCCATGTACTTTTACTAGCAAAAACTAACACAGCAACAGCTATTAGTAATCAACTCATCTCCACATCTGTTTTTACGAGAATGCAGGAGCATTTCTTGGGGAAAATGCCAATCAATTGCTAGAATACTCTGATTAGTTTGTATGGTAAAGTATATATTTCAGTTAGATCTGGCCAGAACTCATCCGGGATGTGGTTTTTTAAGAACAAGGTTGAGAGAGACAGGTAACAGAAGATTCGTTTCCATTTCAAAGAACGTGCTTAACTTTTACGGTCTTATGTCGAGGTGGACTTGACATGCGACCGCATCAGGAAACAACGGTACTTCATTATTACAACGGACCCCTTAGGATAATAGGGAAGCCCCTGTGAATTCGGCTTCTTAGCAGAACTCATAACGTCACCTTATAATGAAAACCTCGTACATCAAAAATTCCCAACTTTATAGGAAGAGCAAGAAAGGATGGGACGTCCCATTGAATTTTTAACACACAAAAGGGGGTTCATTTTTTTCTGTAGAGAGCATATTGTTGCTGATTTTTTTTTTTTTCGAAAGCTGTAATAGGTAAGATATGATGTTCTCAATGTCAAAAAGTCATTTTCGAAAAAATTAATGAACGAGTTTTTTATTATACGATGGCGATAAGCTATACTAAAACCGCAAAGAAACAACCATCCAGGGACCTTCCTCATTGAAGGGAGGGGAAGGGTGTTTTAAAGTAAGAACTGTGTGCCAACGAAGTGCAGAAAAAACCCTTGGGCCACAAAGGGTTAAGGACGTAAAATAAAAAAAAATTCATCTTTGTTTTTATTAAACAGTATTCATGAGAATCCAAGAAATATGGTTTTCTCTTATCAAAAAGTATCTTGAAAATGTTTATATATACCGTGTGTTGAATATGTGTATGTGAGATAGTATATAAATTATCCATTCTTTATTAGAGTTCAAGAGACGAATTCTTTAACGATATTATAACTACGTTAGAGAAACTTAACTTACCCTCAAGTGGTTAGAGCACCAACCTCCATTTTGAGATGTGTCCGTATTTAAATCCTGGTAAGAGGAAAGAAAGCATAGGATTCCGGAATTGGAACTATTTGGATCAAGGGTGCTCAACCTTTTGGAGAGTGCGAGCCACTTCATTGGTTTGAAAATGTGTAGCGGGCCACTTGGGTGATCTGAAAATATGCCGCGGATCACCGAAGTGATCTAGAACAGCGCGAAAGGTCATTTAGGTAATCTTTAAATGTGCAGCCGGTCACTTAAGTGTTGCGGGCTGCTTAAGTGAATTTGTGAATGTGCTGCAGGTCACTGAAGTGATCTAAAAATGTACCGCGAGTCACTTAAGTGATCTGGAACAGGGTGCCGGACCACTTAGTTTATCTTTGAATGTGTCCCCCGCTGGTCACTTAAATAATCTGTAAATGTACCGCGAGTCACGTGATCTAGAACTGTTCCACGGACCTTTTCATTGAAAGGGAAATGTGTGCCGCTGGGAGCTAAAGTGATCTGCAACAGCGCCCTGGGCTCCTTAAGTGATCTGTAAATGTACCGCGGTCACTTTAATGATCTGGGAATGTGCCGCTTACTTCATTCTTACAAAAATAGGTTGAGGTCACGGGCCATGGGTTGAGCATGTATGATTTAAATTATCAGATTTCGAACAATTAGTTTCGATCTTCCTATCGTATTTGGCCCTCGTGAGCGCAAAATGGCCATAGTGCGGCAAAATGATATTACGTGGTAATGCGAAGGTGAAAAAATATCATTGAATGGATACTTCTTTTATCGAACAAACGATGATAGTTTTTTTTGCTCGAAAACGTTTCCTATGAATTTTATGACTTTATTCAGTTCATCACTGTTCCATTCTTTCTCTATTTTTCTCTTGGGGTTACAAATAATTTGAATTTAAATCTGAGTACTGTGGAGGTAAAACATTTTATAGCTATATCCGTATCTGTAAATTTGATTACTGAGAGAGAGAGAAATGAGAATGTCTTTCAAAAAATAAAGTAAAAAACGTTCGATAATAAAAACAAAAACATTTTTTTACTTTAACCTAAATTCAGATATGTTTGGCACTATTCCAACGAGCAAGAAAATGTTTAGAGAGAAGTTGGAGGAAAACAAATAACAATATTCTTCAAAGAATAAAAGCTAAAAATTATAGATTCTCACTACATTATATTTACTTGCTTTCTTCGCAGGGAAGTTATTTTTTTACCTATTTTCCGCATAAGAATAGCCTATACTTTCAAGCTTAGAGATAGAAAAAAAAAGTATATTAAGATGATTATTATTTTTTTGCGTCGTAGGGAATACTTTAACCTTCGGGTGCGTTTCCAATGAAAATATTGCTCGCTGCTGTTATGCATAGTGAATTATGGATTAAACTCATATGCTTTTAAGCAAAATATTTGGTTCAAAACAAAATATTTCTTCGTTAAACTAAGTTATTCACCTTGCGGGAAAAAAAGTACGAAGCTATGAGCATTTTACTTCAAATTTATTTTCTATCCCTTTATTTCGAGTATAAATCACAACTTTGCGAATTGACGTAATTTTTAATGAAATTTCAGATTTTTTATTTATATTTTTGTTTTTTTAAAAACTGGAACTTAGCTAAGATTCCTAGATAAAATACGATAAGTATGAAATCTTCATTTTCAAATAAAATACGACATGAATATTAAGGTGAAGTAACAATCTGTACTATTCAGTACCTGATATACAGGGTGCATAGGTAGCGGGGCGCATGGCATTTTACTGGCGAACCGTTGATCTTAGAAACATACTTCCAATTAAAAAAATATCTAAATAACGTGTAGTACTCAGCTAAGTCACTCATGTTGCACACACACAAGGGGTTGTATACTTATTAAAATTAAAAAATAACTTTTCATACCATACGGACACCCTGTGTTTAAAAACCTAATTAAAAAGTTGTTGCCTTGTCTTTAATGATGCCAACCAAAACAACCCACGTTTCTAAGGGCAATATTCACTGAGAATTTTAAAACGGAGGAAAGTTGGAAAAAAACGGCATTAAACGCAGGTAAAAAACCGTTTTACTCGCATGGGTTTTATGGGGTTTTGAGTACAGGGTGTCCGTATAAAAAGTTAATTTTCTTTATTTTAATAACTATACAACACCTTACAACACGAATGACATATCTTAGTGCTACATGTTATTTGGACACTTTTTCTGACTAGAAGTATGTCTCTAGGATCAATGGTTCGCTAGTAAAATGCCATGTGCCCTGTTACCTATGCACCCTGCATGTATTTTTGGTAAAATATAAACTTTAAACACGAGTTATATATACAGTTTCTTTAAAAAACTACGCGTGTGCTCTATCTGTTCTCTAAATGTAGGCAATAAATTGTTTATTGATTTTATAGAGTATTTCTCTTTTATATGTACTTAATAAAATCATACTGTAGTCTATTTCTATAGAGTATATGCTGGTATGTAATATGCATTTATTTTAGTGACGTGAATTAGAAAAAAAAAATTCATTAAATTGATTTCAAGTTTTTGTTCTCAACAGTGCAGCGTATGACACGGTTACGCGTCAAAACGTAGCTATCAAGAAACTGAGTCGACCTTTCCAAAATGTTACCCACGCCAAACGAGCATACAGGGAATTCAAACTGATGAAACTAGTCAACCACAAAAACGTAGGTAGTGTTTGTTTGTTTGTTTGTTTTTTCCCGCGATACACTATGGTGTTACATTGATTACCACTAATTGTGTCTCATTTCTAATAGCCTTGTCGCGGTACATAAGTATAGGGTACTAAAAATCTAAATATCATATTCCTACGGAACATGAATGCACGAATCAACGCAAAATGAGTTACTGTGTTTTTATGTGTCAAATAAAAACACACAAGAGAAGCCGGAACTATAGGGGAGCAAAGGGGGCTTCTGACCAGTGCGGTAAAATTTAGGGGGGGTGACAAATTTTAAGTAGGAACAAAAAACATTATAAAATCATCGAATTTTACAGTGGGAGGACGTCAAAATCATATCCCCCCCCCCCCCGACAAAAATCCTAGTTACATCCCTGCTAGGAAACAGTGACCAAATAAGTTAACGTAAAAATGTTGACTTATGTTAAGTTTCAGTTGAACCATTCGTGTTTATAGTCATGCGGAGTTCATATTGCTAAAACAAATGTTAATCACTGTTTCCCCTCACCATTGGGGATAAATATAAATATAGACCAATATAAATATCGATTGTTGTAAGCTGTTTATGCTATACCTAGGGGTTGTTGCAAGAGCGTTAAAACGACCAATAGCGTTCCAATACATGTAATTAGACTAAGTCATGTTGTTCAGACTTAAACAACATGAGTCTGAACGTTGAGAGAGATAAAATAGAGGTATAAAACATAAACCCTTTGACCTTCTCTAAGGTTCAGACCCCTCATTCACCAATAAAACATGTCTGAATCAGGACAGTTTTTTAACCCTTGATCGCACAATTTGTCCCACATTTTTATTCGATGATAGAAAAACATTTTTGACGTCACAAAATAAAAACTCCGTTACCCAGGCATCATACCCAAAATTTTAATTTCAACTGCTTCACCGTACTTCCATTGCATATACAGTACATACTCGTGAATAAGTCGACCCAGGGCCGCAACTAGTTGGGAGCAGCGGGTCTACTGCCCCGGGCCCTGGACCAGAAACGGCGTAAATTTCACACTTTTACCTCCCTTTTAACGTTATAAGGGGGCACCAAAATGCATGCTTGCCCCTGCTAACCAAACTTCTAGTTGCGGCTCTGAGTCGACCCCCCACCCCGTATAAGAACGAAACAAAAAAAATTCGGCTTATGCATGAGTATATACGTTATTCATAATAAAATCAGCATATCCCTCAATTGGTTGTACCAGTGTAGTTTTTGGCATCAAGTCTAAACGAATTCTTTTATTTACAGATAATAGGTCTACTGAATGCGTTCACACCTCAGAAAACGTTAGAAGACTTCCAAGATGTGTAAGCATATTGAACTTATTTATAAGACAATATACAGTATTTTAGGCAAAAATTACACTATAAAAGTTTCATAGAAGTTAATTTATGAAACTTGAAAAACAATAAGCCTATTCGTTAAATTCCCTCGAATGTAACTGGTACGCTTATTGGTTGCATTTTTCAAGTTTCATAAACGAACTTTTTTATCATAAAAGTTTATTTATACAACTTGAAAAATGCAGTCAATACGGTTATCGGTTGCATTTGCTTGTATGTAACCAATAACTTTATTGTGGTTGCATTTTTCAAGTTTTATAAATTAACTTTTATGAAACTTTTATAGTGTAAGGCCGGCATTACACTATAAAAGTTTTAGAAACGTTCCTTCATAAAACTTGAAAATAAAACCAATAAGCATATTGTTTACATTTGAGGAGAATGTAAGCAAGGTTTATTGGTTGTTTTCAAATTTTATAAAAGATCTTCATTAAACTTTTATAGTGTATTCCTAGCTTAAGATCTGTTGAAAAAGTTTACAGATTTCCTTCGCCTGTATTTAGCCGAGATTTTATGTACAATAAAACCTTGATATAATTATAACCTCTTCAATTCTCAGTGGAGTTTTTATTGATAAATTAAAATATACTCTAGTCATACCCATTCATAAATCAGGTGATGTCAACGATTTAAAAAATTATCATCCGATTTCTATTTTGAATGTTTTTTCGAAAATTTTCGAAAAAATATTGAAACAAAAAAATTATAAATTTTCTAAATCAATTTCATTTTTTTCGAGAAATCAGTTTGGTTTTCTCGAAAATAAGAATACCCAGGTGGCAATTTTGAAATTTTCAGAAAAAGTATATGAACGTATTAATGACAGCAATAGAACCTTTGCTATATTTTTAGACTTCAAAAAAGCTTTTGATAGTGTCGATCATCCAATTCTTATGCATAAGTTACGTTGTTCAGGCCTAAAAAGCAACACTTGTCTCTCACTGGTTTAAAAGTTATCTGTCAAATAGAATGTGTGTGCAAGCAGTTAAAATAAATGATACAATAAGTACATATATGATTATAAAAAATGGTGTCCCACAGGGTTCAGTTCTTGGACCAATTTTATTTCTAATCTTTGTTAATGACATCAATAATCTGGATCTATATGGTGATTTGATTAGCTATGCCGATGACACAATTATCGTTTTGCCAGAAGAAATATATACCATGCTGAAATCTGATACTGAGGGAGATTTAACAAAAATTAACACTTGTTTGAGGCATGCCCCCCCCCCCCCCGACATGGGTGGGGATGACTAGGCCGGAATGATTCTCATTATTTTTTGCTTTTTCACGCTATATATTAACTATGGAGAGGCCCGTGAAAAATTGGTCCCAACGCAAGGGCCCTGTTTGAGGCTGTGGGAGCCATGGGTTGAGGCATAATAAGTTAACCTTGAATCTCAACAAAACTAAACATATAAATTTTCAATTGCATAATAGAAATATTGAAACACTTATAATTCGATGAAATGAGTTGGGATGTTCTGGTGACCAATGTTTCTGCCTGATTTTCTCAGAAACTGGGGAGTTTAAATATTTAGGAGTCACTCATTAGGCCCATAATGAGGCCCGTTCCAGAAATATCGTTCGGAGGGGGACCATTTGCATTTCAGGAGTGGGGACCAAAATGGTCAAACAATAGATTTCGCCATCTTTTCCCCTTTTTCAAGTCATTTTCTCACATTTCGGGCGGGAGGGGGACCAGAACCCCCAAGTCTCCCCCTCTCGCTACAGCCTTGAAGTCACTATAAACAAAAATTTGAAATGGAATGCTCATGCAACTGTACTTAGTAGCAAAATGAAATACATGAATGTTCGTTTGCATTGCTTGAAAAATATTATACCTCTTCAATTTATTTCGTACACTTTATTTTGCTTGGTTCTACGCACTTATTCAGTATGCTATATGTGCTTGGGGAGGTGATTATGAGTCCAACTTGAATGTTTTAATAAGTGTTCTGAAAAAAAACTATAAATATTATTTCCTCTCGTAACCCTACGACCTCTGCCTATAATTGTAAATCAGACTATTAGATTTAATATGAAAAAAATATATATACCGAAATCTAATCTTTATTTATAAAAATCCTACTTGGTTTAAAATCAGGCAATGCCCAACAAACGCACGTCTCCGTTATGGTTTCCAGTATAATATTACACAACCTAAAAAAACATTAACCCAAAAGCAATTTATATATATTTGGTTCCATTATATTTTAATAACCTGCCAAATGAAATAAAATATCAAAATCAATTAAGAGCTTTCAAAAAACTAATTATTAATTATATTAATCTTTTATTACAATAAGAAGGTACTTCTCGACCCCAATTATACAATGTTGTCACACCAAGGCCTCTGTAATATTTGTGTCTATTTGTATATTTTGTTTAGTAATTGTTATTATATCAAAGTGTTTGTCACCACGAAAAAATTTATGTACTCTGGACGGATCAAGCTATCCCTTGAGTAGAATATTGTATGAATATATATTGTATTTTTTTATTTTCTCTTTTTTTTCCAATACACTATTATTATTATTAATGATACTCTGCTAACCAAGAAAATACAGTAGAACCTTGATATAGCTCGACTATTCTCCTCCTCCTAACCAGAACATGGCCAGCCGCTCTATCTCAACGAAGAGATACAAGCAAGTGATCAGACCTGGACTATTCTGGATAAACTTGACTACACGCATAATTCGACATTTATTATTATCATGGTTAGCATAATACTAAATTCAATAGGGAGCAACCTCTTTAATTCGACACGAGATAGCTTAGACCCGCTTAAGATTCGCATTGTGTTACCATGACTAATTTTTCGAAATTGCCCATGGATTTGCCAGTTAATAAATTTTCCCAAAATTTCCCTTGCATATTTCAACAATTCTTCGTGTTTTTTTTTTTTTTGTCATTTGTTGATTGAAAATACTTCCCATACCATAGGGGTAGGGTCATTTTCCACTTTTTGGAGCCTGAAAACTTGACCTGTGAACTACGGAAGTCACAGATAATAGCGGATGATGTCTGAAATTTTTGAGCGAGATATGGTTGAATAAGCTGAAAAAATAAAGGTTTATTTTAGATCGAAATTTTTAAGTTAAAAAATAAAAGTTTTCCTTACTTTCGGCAATCGCACTGCTAGTTCACAAAATAACAGATATTTCGATACACTTATGCTTTTTTCGCCATAATCCGAAATTTTTCAGAAACTTTTCGTAAAAAATTACAGATAATTTTTTTTTTGTTAATTTATAGGTGATGGAATGGAATTGTTTAACTATGTGTATAAGTACATCTACATGACGCAAATGATGTTTAAAAATTGGTAGGGTGAGATCAAATAAACTTCGCTGACTTGGTTTCCGCTTTAAGTCGGCATGTTCATGGATACTTTTAGGGTGGCGAGTTATCGAGATTCCACTGTACATTGTTGTTAGAGAGGTTCCACTGTATATCGTGGTTAGAGAAATTATCGTTTTATCGAGAGGTATTATCATCAGTCGCCAAATTTATACTGTTGTTGGCACCTCTTCTGAATTCGCGTTGTTGGTACCACTATAAAATGCATTTGTAAGCATTTTATATTCGCAACAAAAAGTTAGAATTGATTAATAAAATTCAATTAGTTGTAAAGTGGTTTATCGCACAGCACTTTTGTGTACTACACAGAAAAAGTAGCTTCACGGCAACTGGATTTACACTTTCGGACGATAGATAGTGCAAAATACCGATATTATTAAACACCCTCGGAGAGCAAACACTGGTGAGGAATTTAAAAATGTATCGAAGATGATTTTGAGTGAAATGTAAATAATATCGTTGTAGTGGTTTTGAAATATCGTCAACAAATATCGTTTTAGAGGAGTTATCGTAGATAAGGATATCGTTGTATCGAGAGGAGTTTAACAATAGAATCTAGACAGTTCCAAACAAGATTTGAAAAAATATCGTTGCAGAGGGATTAATCATTATATCGAGCAGGGCCCCCTAACGGTGGGGCTGACAGGGCTCCAGCCCTGGGACCCGGGACAATTACCATCATTTTTGATTTTTCATGCTGTAAAGTCACTACAAAAGGGTCCGTGAAAAGTCTCGTTTGAGGGCCCGCTAAAGATCCCAGCCTGGGAGCCCTGCTCCAGGATGTAGGGGCCATGATATTGAGTATCGTTGTAGAGAGGTGTCAGTGTATGACAGTGTGCATTCTCCATTTATATATATTTTGAGATTTGCAAATACAATTTCATTGCAGATAAATTTCTGATTGCATGTTTGCATTTCTATTTTTACTGCAGTTACTTAGTGATGGAGTTGATGGACGCAAACCTATGTCAAGTCATCCAGATGGATTTAGATCATGAAAGAATTTCTTATTTACTATATCAAATGTTGTGCGGTATTAAGCACCTGCATTCCGCTGGAATCATACATAGGGTGACTATGAATTATTTTCTCATAATTTTATTTGCAATCATCGGATTTGGATAATTTTATTGCGGTCATGGACCCAAAAAAAAGGGAGGAAATGAGCCTTATAGTTATTGATTTTTAATTTATAACTGGGATTTAAAAACTGTGACACGAGAGCTTCCGAATTTTTAAACTAATGTGTGTGTGAGAACCTTTTTAAAGCTTTACCTCTTGATAGAAATAGGGCAAGGAGAGGGGCAAGCAGGTTTTTTGAATGTTCGGGGAAGGTGCGTGCAGATTTGTGAAGCTCAGGAAAGCCGCTACAACCAGGGTTTAAGGGCGTTGGAAATGTTTCGAAACTGTGGGTGCTCGTCTTTAGTTTCATACAAGAAATTTCAATTTTTCTAAATCAATTCTGAAGGTGCTCGGATTCATGCTACAAATTACCGTGCCCCCGGCTCCTACGACACTGCCAGTGTTGCAAATAGAGGGTAGCAGACGTATCTGGTATCCTGGGAACCGAATTCACCGTTTAACTGCTCCTTCAATATTACACGGGGTGTCAAAATAAGCCTCGCCTTAGCAGATCAAATATCTAGTAGTTGCACGGGCTACATAAAAAAAGTCGAAAAGCCTTGTTCTATGAATTTACTAAAAATCACTAGAATAAGAAAAGAACGCCGAAATCTCTGTTATGTGGGGCCGAAATGTTCAGGCCGACAGACCAGACACAACCCAGGCTCTGTCCCTCCCGGGATATAGAAATGTTCAGGCCCGCACCAGGATATATATGGATTTTGCAAGGTACTGCCTATGAAAACTTGAAAACGATGAACTTGGTAAGGACATTCAGAACAGGGCAGTAGTTTGCCTTTTCGGGGCCCCGGGGCAGACTTTTCCTCTGGGGCCTTCTTGTAAGGGTTATTGTTATGTAAAATAAGTATAAATATTTTTGAGCCCCCCCCTCCTATTCTCGGCTCAAGACCCTGGGGCAGTGCCTCGGTTGCCCCAGCCTAGTTACGGCTCTGATTCAGAGAATATCCCTTTACCACATTTCAGCAATTTTATTTGTAATAATCTCATCCGCTATTTGTAATAACTATACAATGGTATAAATTTAATATGCGTGTTAATATCATAGGTTGCTTAAAGGTATGATTCACACACACACATTCTCATCTAGAAATCTCCTAAATATTCCTCACACCCTTGTAATAAATTTTATTGCAATATAATGCCACATTTATTTTATCCATGAAATTCAATGGCATTATTTTCAGGACCTGAAGCCAAGCAATATCGTTGTTAAATCAGATTGTACCTTGAAAATATTAGACTTTGGTTTAGCAAGAACAGCCGGAACAACATTTATGATGACGCCATATGTAGTTACCAGGTATTACCGAGCACCCGAGGTCATCCTTGGAATGGGATACAAAGACAATGGTAACTATTGTTGCATATTTTTAACAAAGCAAACAAAATGAAGTAAACTCTGATAGGAGTCAATCTTGTCATCTTTATACTTCAGTTCATACTTTATACTGATTGTGAGTTCAGTCGGACTATTGAACTACACTGTATGTCTCTGACTATCTGCAGAGGTTAATTAAATAATGACACGCTATTAAATTCTTGTTTACAAGCAAGAAATCTGAGCTCGATTAACAAATTGAAGAGTAAGCCTATACTGAAAGGAATCAGCCACGTGAACTTGAAAAAAAAATTGTTCAGTTCGTTAAACTTATCCTGAATGTTAATCTTTTAAACTGTTTTAACCTTTTAAATGTTACTTCAAAAACAAGCCAATATATTTTTCTAATATAATTTTACAATTTATTGTGAAACTTTTTTTCAGGAATGAAATTTTTTTACGATGTGTGAATAATTGACAGCATTGCTTCCCCCCCCCCCACACATTTGTGAAGGCAATATAATAAAATAATTTCTCAATTAAAATTTGTTTAGTTGCTCTGTGGTCATGTACACACAAGTGGGCCAAGCAAACTGGAACCTATAGTTGAAAACCAGTTTGAATGTGAAATACATTTCGGACATCTCCTGCGTTGCATATGGTTAATTTTAAGATATTTAATTGTAGAAGTCGAAAAAAAATCATGCAAGATTCTTTCAATAATTATATGTTTATGAAAGATTTAAATAAATTAAGATCCATGAAGAAGCAATTTTTTTTATGTTTAATGAGTCAGAATAAAATGCATAGCATAATGACATAAAATGCATAGCATAATGACATAAAATGCATAGCATAATGACATAAAATGCATAGCATAATGACATAAAATGCATAGCATAATAATGTATACCAATAGCCAGAGGAAGAAGGGATCCAAGAATCCAGTTACCTTGAAAAATGTCTGAAAATCATTGATGTAGGCCTATATATGGGAATCCCATCAGCTCCTCCCTGAAAAGCTAGTTTAGTACCCCTCCCCCGTAAAAAAAATACTGGCTACAGCCCAATACATCAGGACCATAGTGTGCTTTGGGTCCCTGGACAAACTTTCTTATGATCCCCTTAGGGGGGTATTCACAGACATGGTTTAAACTATAGTCACAATTTTTTGATAAGAGATTGACACGGATTGGTTCAATTCAGGTTTTTAACCGATCTATGTTGATCTCTTATCCAAAAATTGTGACTACAGTTTAAACCATGTCGGTGAATACGGCCCTTAGAGGTGTTATTACTATGCAAAATAAGTGAAAAGTTTTTTCCCCAGCCCATGAAAGACCTCCATTTGGCTCAACGTCTTGGTTGTCCCAGCCTAGTTACAGGCCTGCAATACATAAAGATATAGATTCTTTTTTGGATAAAACACTAGCTTACATCAGCTCAAAGCAACTGAAAATTACAGTAACTCAATATTGATCTCTCTATATGTATTTGCAGTGGATATTTGGTCAGTTGGATGCATTATGGGAGAAATGATCAGAGGAGGTGTGTTATTCCCAGGCACAGACCGTATCCTTCTATGTTTTATTAAAAATACCATCATAAGTAATTTAATTACATATAATGCTGTTTTTTTTTTCAGTCCATAACAGATACATTTTATTTGCTGCTATCATGTGAATAAAGTTATTAAAAATATGTTTTCTAAGAGAAAAACAGATTATATAATTATTAGACATAAGGGCAAACCACAAGGACACTCAAAAAGATCAATATATATTAACACTAGAAAGACAGATCGTGAGAGTATACCTAGAAAAATGGGATTGGGTCAAAATGACCCCCCATAGTTTTTTTGCAATTTTCGGATACCTTAATGTTTCAAATCATGGTATATCATTTTTAAAACATAAATAGAGTTATAACACAAAAAACAAAGGGTGAAACCACTGGCCTGTTAATATATTTTGTTTTTATCTAGCACTCAAAGCATTCTGTACAATTCACCTCTCTTGATGCACATTTGCCGCACACTGGTTTTTTGCATTGCATACAAGATTGAAGTGTTTTATTGAGTATGCAGTTCCTTCTCACTTGGCATTTCTGTCGTTTTTTGTCTCCATCAATAGATGTTTTGCATATTATCGCATTTTGAATTGTAGTTTTCAAATTGAAATACTCAGAACAGAGTTCTTCACATAACTGCAATATGTTATGCACACTGCAATATGCATTGTTAAAAAAAAAAAAAAAAAAAGCTTTGGCATACAATAAGAACATGCTAATTCAGGAAAAGTTGAGAAATTTCAGGTGGTTCAGTTTATTCTTAGCAGAGATATGTAAGCTTAAACAGCGTGCAGGGTCATAAAGACCCCCGTCTGTCTTTCTAGTGTTAAAGAATCCAACTGCCTATTATATTATTACCACACAAGTTCTTCTTGATGTGATGATAATTAAATTTTACCCTTAAATTGAAGCCACATATTTTCAAATCTGTTTTTGTTGAGTCCCAGAATCATGGCTCCCACAAGGGAGGGGTTGACAGGGCTCCAGCCCTGGGACAATTCTCATAATTTTTTGTTCTTTCATGCTATAAATTCACTGTTGAAGGGTCTGTGAAAAGTTTCGTCTGGGGGCACAACAAATATCCCACCCTAGGGGCTCTGCTCCAGGATGTGGGAGCCATGCCCGGAATGCACTATCAAGAAGTTTCACTGTCTATGTATCACAGAGATTTTTTAATGAAGACCCTATGTAAAGCCTTTTATGCAACCCTAAGAGTGAAAGAGAAAAAATACCTCTTCCCCCCCCCCCTTCCCCATTAGAGAGTGAAAAGGAACAATATACTTTTTGTCTGTTCATGAGATGTATATATTCCTTGAATAAGTTGTTCGACCTTGATTCCATTGCAAAATAGGATGGGGGGGGGGGGCCCTCTCATTTGGTGGTGAAGTTCTGAGACATCCTGCATATTTCATTCATTTTCATAACATTGTCACTTTTAATGACTGTTTAGTTAATGGTTCACTTTTTATTCAGAATCACTCACATGCGTTTGAAATATGGAAGCTTACAAAGTTGTACTTGCATGGAAAAAGTGTTAAATGTGCAGAAAAATTATAACTAGAACTAGGAACTCAACATTTGAAGCTAGAGTAGTATGATAACAAATTACTTACCAAGCAGTGAAATTATGAAATTCTGTTAATTTCCTGTGCATGTATGACATCAGAGATGAATGCTGTGAATCAAGTAGGATCATGAGTTTTTTTAAGTCATTATTTTTCATTGTTATTATGGTAATATGTTTTTTATGTTAATTTATGTTAATTACTTTATTAACATAATCATTTACATTAAAAAAAATTTCATTGTGAAACTAAAAAAATAACTTCACCACTTGAAAGGCTCTTCTATGAAATAAATTATATTATTTCTAATTTGATAGCACGCAAGTCAGTTTCTTATCCTCTCTTCCCAAAATTATTCTATTATAAAGCCCCTCAAGCAAAGACGAGCAGGGAATTTCAAGTGAAAAACATGTTTATATCTACTCACATCAAGAAAATTCCTGAGGTTACTTTCCTATATTAAATCAGCCCACACACATGGCAAGTGAAAGAATGGCGTTTTGTATTTCTTCTGTAGAACTTCCAAAGTAATATTACATCAAAAACATTGAATGGGTTAAGATATTTTTGTTTAGTCCTTCTGTTAGGCAAATAACAGAAGATAACTCATCCGACTAAAAGACTATTACAGTTGTTGAAGTTCTGGCACTTTTATCAACTCCAAGTTTGACAGACTACAAAAATTCATATTCCCTTCTTATTTGCCTCATATAATGTTGGTTAATGTTTGAGGGGGGATTCTTATATTGATAGTTTTCTGCATACTAGGGTTGTTAATTAGCTTTGCATTTTAAGAATAATAAAAAGTTTAGGCTTTTTATGTTACAAATTATTTTTTTCCCTTTTATTTACACTTTCCTTCGTGATTATTATTTATGATCATCGTTTTATGGATAATTTTAGAGCACAATTCAGCCATATAGGTTTCACTTGCCCTATTCATTGAGGCAAGACAGCCGATATGAAACTGAAAATAAAATTAATCTTGAAAAGATGACACTAAAGACAATAAGTTTAAAACAGTAGCCCTAAAAAGAGAAGAGCCTGGTTCAAAGGTGCTAGGTTGAACCAGGGCCTGGAACACAGGTGCTAGATTGAATTTGCACTAATGAATTTAGCGGTTTCACTCAGAGGCGTAGCCAGAAATTTCGTTCGGGGGGGGGACCACTTTCATTTGGGGGGGGGACCAAAGTGACAGAACAATGGATTTGGCCATCTTTTTCCCTTTTTTCGGTCATTTTCTCACATTTCGGGGGGGGGGCCAGACCCCCAAGTCCCCCCCCCTCGCTACGCCCTTGGTTTCACTTACCCTGCTGCACCTTAATAGAAATAAAAATATTTAAAATTCTTTTGAGTATAGTCAAAATAAATATCACTATGATATTGCTTTAACTGTGAGCATAGATATTGACCAATGGAACAAAATAATTGAACAACTTGGTACACCGTCCCAAGAGTTTATGAAGCGACTACAGCCCACTGTAAGAAATTATGTAGAGAATCGGCCAAAGTACACTGGCTATCCATTTGAAAAGCTCTTCCCAGACCTCCTGTTTCCAGCTGACAGCTCTGAGCATACTACACTGAAAGGTAAGTGGCCTTAAAATACCAATTAAAACAGATAAAACTTATTGGAAATTCAGTCCATGCTGCTTAATGTGATCACATCGGGAATCTGGGATTCTGATAACAATAACCAAATGATAGCTACAGTCAAATACTGTTATAAAGAACTCCAAGAGACCGGACAAATCACTTCGTTATAACAAAATTTTTTTATAAATGCATTCCAGGTTTTTGCATTGTTCCTATGTAACCTTATCTGGGGGATTAGATAATTGTTTGTTAAAACGAGATTTTTGCTATAATGGTATTCGTTAAAACAGGATTTGACTGTATGTCCAAAAAAGTCTTGTTCACAAGTATGGTGCCCATATATCTTGTTTGGATGAATGGAATGTATGGTAAACGGATGTATTGGTAAAATGGGACAACCATTATTCTTTCCCACATGATTGGTTGTAAAATGTTCAATCGTTCCATTTTTAAAAAAAATTCTATTCTAAAACAGGACTTTTTTCCCTTTTAAGCTAAAATTTTGCGTTTTTGTTAATCAGCTATGTGAGGCAATAGAATGAAAATGTCTAATGTATATCACTGAATGCAATATTTTTTTTAATGTGCACCATACATTACATAGATTCCTTAAGAAAACCTTTTGGGAAAAGAAATTTGAATCTGGTCAACTGAAAAAAACTGATTAAGAACTGAAGGAAAGGGTTTTTTTTTTGTCATACATTTGCCTTCACTTTAGGAAGGCCATTGCACAAAAGCATCTCTACACGTAGCCTATATGGATCACAGCAAATACTATGGACTGATTACAACATTAAGTACAGAAATGTCAACAAGACGGGGAAGAAAACACCTTCTAGCCTCCTACATTGTCTTGCAGCCTAATAATGATAACTTACAGGAAAAAATTAAGCTCAGTTAAACTTTAGCTTCAGAATGCACAAAAAATAATAATAATTCCACAGAAAAAAATTTGATAGCATTATCCAAACTCGAAATAAAAATAAACAAATTTTTTCCCACATGTTATGGCATTGGTCCATTCCATTCCTTAAGAAAGTGATAACGATAGCCAAATAATAACATTATTTGTGATTCCAATAAGCGGTGTTGAGTGTAGTATGATTTTTAATACCAAAACTAAAATCAGACACCTCAGTATATAAAAAAAAATTGCACCAACTTTATAAGAAATTATCTTTAGTACTCACATGCTTGAAACTACAACAATACAGCAATGGCACAATGATCAATTCATGAAAAATGATATACCTTGGTATTTACTGGTATTGATCAATGATTTTTTATTTGAAAATTTTCATAAATTTTAAAATGCATCTAAACTTTTTTTATGTACTGTATTATGGCATTTAAAAAATATTCAATTTTCGAATGACTTACTTGGAGCAATAAAAATAATTATAAGCTGATAGTCATGTTTAATTTTTTTTTACTTAGGATACCTTTACATATAATTAAACTTTCCTCATTTAACTAATTCTTATATTTAATTCATTCATATTTCCATGTTTCCCACCAGATGTCCCCTACTTTTCATAAGGCTTAAGTCAATAACTGGGGTTGCTTGAATAATGAGTATTCTCATGGCCCCCACAAGGGTGGGGTAACAGGGCTCCAGGGAGGGGCATAGGCAGAAATAAAAGGCTGGGGGGGCCCATGATGATGATGCAAGAATTCATACATATGCATATACATCAGATCAGTTGCCTTCACCATTGACGCTAGGGAACACCCCCCATATCTCTGCCCACACCAGGGGCTTGGGACGATTCTCACCATTTTGTGTTTTTTCACACTACAAATTCACTACATATGAAGGGGACTGTGAAGAGCTTGGCTTGGGAGCCCGCCAAATATCCCAGCTTAGAGACCCTGCTGATGAATGTGGGGGCCATGAGTACTCTTCTCTTTAAGCGTCAAGTCCAGAGGAGTGACATCTGACATCTGTAGCATGCAACTTGATGAAGAGCAGAATTGTCAAATGTACAACTTTTCAGAGATGAATCTCGATTTGCTGTAAATTTGAGCAATTAACATGTAAAGTTTCGTAGGAAAAGAAACATGGGTGCCGGAACCTGGGGCTGAGGCCATTTGAGCCCCCAATAAATTTTATAAGGGGCTGAGCCTCCCTCTAAAACATAAATATACTATGGAACACACCATTCTGTCTCCTGTGTAAGGGGCTTGAATTTTGTATGCATGGGGTGAATGGCGATTTTCCGCCGCTCAATGTTTTCTTCATGTCGGCACCTCTAGAAAGAACAATCAATCAAACTGGTGAAAAAATATGTCTTTGGTCATGCTGGTGGAATATTATGGGCTTAATTTTCTTTGGGGTGCACAGTGTGGAGGGTCCAGTGATGGCAATAAGGTATCTTTGAGCCCTTCCTCTACCAAAGATTTAATCAAGATTTTTTTTTTTTTTTTTTTTTTTTTGGGATAAACAGAGTATTGCTCATATGAACCTTAGGGCAGTGTCATCTTAAGACATGGGCCCATCTGGGCATGCCTCGAGAAGGGGGGGGGGGGTCACAAAAGTTAGACCCGGGTTGAAATTTTCAGGAGTAAACATAGAAATTTGCCACATAGGGCCTTAGAAAAATGAATTGGCCTGGGTCCCATGATGCTCTTAAGATGGCCCTGCCTTATACTGTTCTCTAAAGAGTCACTTGTTTTAAAATTTGAAGAATATTGAATGCCTGATTGTGTATCTAAAATGCTCAATATGGATGGTAATAAAAATTTTACACATTTTGAATTTCAAGCAAGTCAAGCCAGGGATTTGCTCTGTAAAATGCTAGTTATAGATCCAGAGAAGAGGATATCAGTTGAAAATGCTTTACTCCATCCATATATCAATGTGTGGTATGATGAAGCAGAAGTAAATGCAGTAAGTTCTTTTGCAGTTACTAATGAATTAAAATTTAAAATAGAGAGAGAGACGCTTCTAAAACTTCAAAATGTTTTTATTCTTCGAATGCATGACTAAAACCTATATCATGACAGGAACATTGCGCTGTTCTCATACTGATGAAAGTTGAAGTTAAAGTGGAACTTTCGTTAACGAGCAAAACTTTTGAACAAATTTGGATTCTATTAATAACCAATGATTCGCATTACGAGCAAAAAATTTTCACTTTGTTTATCAAGTTCCACATGATTACAACTGAGCCCATGTTTTTCCCTTTTTGCCCACACCCATACTGTATATTGCAGATAATATTCTCCACTGCAGTCTCCGGTCAGCGTGCCTTACTCGCAAAACAAACGCATGTATGAGCATGACTGTTTATGATATGAAACTAGATGTAGCATTGTAACCACACATATGTGCACTTAAAGCCTTTTTTTATTCTGCAACCAAGTGTAGTGACTATTATTTTAGTGCCTGTGCAGCAACAATTGCCTCCATGATAAAGAAGGTTGAGAAAAAAAATTGTAGGAAGATGATTAATCTGGAACTTTTAAAAAGAAAATCATTGAGGAGTACAAGCAAGAGTATGGAAATTGCAGACATCGCAAGATTCTATAAAAAATCTACATCTACATGATTTGCATAATATTAAAGGAAAAAAGACAAAATAAGCAGATTAAAAATACATCAAAAGAAGTTACAAAAATAATTTTGTATTAAATTATGAATTTACTTTCTCCAGCACATGTGACCTGTGCTGGAGATGGAGAATGTAGAAAAGTTTCTGCTCTTGTGGATGAATGAAAAGATACTAACTGGTGATACAGTGAACTGAGAACATTATATGTGAGAAGCAGGCCCGTCATTTGGGAGAAGGGGGTTGCCCCGCCTCCAGCTTTGAAAATATACTAGAAATGTTATATATATACATACATACATTGAGTATATATTCTTTGCCCCCCAGAAAAAGTTGAAATGATGGGGCCTGGTGAGGAGGCAAAAACCTTGCATGCTGATCTCATGAGCAAACTGCCAGGTATGACAACAGAAAATGAAGAAGGATTTCAGGTGAGCAGCGAGTGGCTTAAAATGGTTATTTCAGGGGCTAGCTCATGAACAGGAGCCATCAGTTGTTGAAGAGATTGTGTCCATGGGAAAGAAAATGGGATTTGGGATTGGAGGTGAATGAGAATGGCATTCAAGTACTAGTGAAGGAACATGCCAGGAGTTGACCACAGATGAATTGACAGATCTCCATTGCATGAAACAGCAAGAGCTTATGCATGGTATCTTGTCTAAGCAAGGCCAAATTTTGAAAACTACGCGGCTGCAGAAGAGGGCCGATTTGAATTTTTAAGGGCGCCAACTGAAGGAGGGCGCGGTAGCCCGGTCGATAAGATGCTCGCCTAAAGTACCAAAGGATGTTTAGAGGTGTCGCGAGTTCGATACCCAGTTCGTCCTTGTCAGAAAAACTTTCCTGACACAGGGGTACAACAAAAAACGGCGACTTGACCGCAGCAAAAATTGCTACCGCAGGGAGTCCCCCATCGAGGGGTTAGCGCACCAACCTCTCGATGAGTATGAAAAACAAGCCTGCCGTTCGGAATCGGCAATAAATTGTAGGTCCCGGTCTAATTAGCCCTCGTGTGCAGAAAATGACCGTGGTGCGACAAAAATGATCAAAATGATTGAGCCAACTGAAGGAGAGGGGCAATTTTTATCACCAAAATATTATTCACTTACACTTGAAAAATGTCTAGAACCAGCCCTGTGTTTAAGGAGGAGGAAGAGAGAAATGAAAAATCCCTCACTCCAAATGAGGTTAAAGAGATGTATAGAATGTGGGAACCTGTGCAAAATTTTATTTAAGAAAGAGCCACCAAAGCAAAGCTGTAGCAGTGCAAGCAATAAATCTGGCCAACAAAATGCAATTTTTTATTTCAGAGAAATCATAAAAAGGAAGCCAAAAGCAAGTGTCATTGGATAGGTTCTTTTACAAAGTCACACAAAAAGTTTCAGTTTACAGAAAACAGTGAGTACATAAGACATCCTAAACAATAGCCCTCCTCTCTGTTGTCTTCAGAGTACGTTAATTTGTAAGCAACATTGTGTATTGTATATTTAGTTTTTATGGCATTATTATATTATTCATTATAATTTTGTACAGTACGGACAACTCAACTCTCTGGTCTAGTTAAATAATTATAATTCTCCATGATAAAATGAGGAATCGTTTACTTTGCCAAGGCATTCCAAGTGTTATCAATTTGTGTAATCATTTATCAATGAACAGTGAAATAAATTTTAATAGTTTTTGTAAGAATTAAGTCTACATTGATATTTGTTTATATTCCCTGCAAATGAAGTTAGACATTATCAAATTTGTCTCAAAATGTGTACAATATTTTTATTCTTCGACTTCCTTTTCCTACAATGAATTTTTATAATGTACAATATCATAGGCAAATGCCAGGAAACAGTGGGGGGGGGGGGGGGGGTTAGAGCCAAGATTATGGTGTATTTTTTAAATAAAAAATGTAAACACTAGAAAACAATTAAAAAACCATGAACCACCCCCAAGAAAGTGCTGATTATGCTATTGTACAGTACATAACAAACATTAATACCTGCCTGTACTTAGAGGTTAGAAAATATGAATAATGGTTTTGGTAAAGGGTGCTTTTGATGGTATGGGGGGGATAGGAAGTTTTTACAGAACTTTGGCTTATCTGACTTTCTTCTTATCCCCGGCCTGCCCTTCTGCCACATTAGGCCAGATAGTCCAAAGTCTACTGTACTTTATTATATTATTATTGTGCTGTATTATTGGTTAAATGTTGTGTTTAGTAGTCATTTATTATGAGAATATATAATTGTGAAACGAATCGTCTGAGTTTACACCATTTCTTATGGATTGATTCAATATACGAGTAATTCAGATAATGAGCATGTTCATGGAACAAATTATGCTTGTTAACCAAAGTTGTGCTGTATTTGGTACAGTTTTGTTTGAAAAGTGAGTGAGAAATTATTCTTGTAACTTGATGCTACTTTACTTTACCGCACACCAACTCTGGTCATGTATCGCTATACTGCAATTTCCAACCAGAGGAGTTAGGTGGGAAATGAAGGCTCCATCCATTGGTGGTCGCCCCAGGCTCAATAGGTAAAGAACTTGCTTTTAACGTTCTATGCCCGGATTCGAACCCATGGACCTTGATAGAAGATGAGCCTCTTACCATGGCGCCACTCAGGCCCTGTAACTTGATGCTGGTCACCGTTATTTAATTATCTTTTGACTAGCTGTTGTAATTACTTTGTCAGAATTTTACACCCGTGATCATCATCCTTGAAATAATTGTAGTAAAAGTACAAGTTTTTCCATTTTGAAAATACGGTCTCAAAAACCTCAGCTATTAAACCCAATTGAAAGTTGCTGAGATTAAAATCTACCACTTCACAAGTTTCTCCAGATATATAGGGGAAAGGTAGGTAAGAGTATGCACCTAGCAGATTTTTTATTATAAAAATGAAACTTGAAGAAATGAAGTCCCAAAAATTTCACCAACCATAGTTTATCAAATTAGAAATTAAGGTACAGTCTTTACTTGGGACAATTTTGAACTTGCACTGAAAAATCAACCTCTCAATGAAACGTTAAAATAAAAAAACTCACATTCTCTAAAGGGCTTCTAGGCCTTTTGTACTGATGATTATAATAATTTAGGTTACATTTGGTACCTAAAAAATGAAATGTCATTTGTCTTAATTTAGGCTCACCCTAACTTGGGACAGTATAGTTTTTGTGTGTTGTCTCATGTTAAAACTAAGGCACTTAGTTTTAAGTGCCTTAGTTTTGACTGATACCAGTTAAATATTTTTAGAAAGAAGTCCTACGACGATACCAGACTAAAAACAGTTCAGAAATCATTTTATTCATAAAAAATAACATCGCAACTTTTATGAAAAAATCACAGAGTGAGTTATCTGGTAAAAAAATATCACACATCTCACAGTACACATTCAAAAAAGAACAAATGAACTTAGGAAGTAGAAAAAGTTCATGTGTGCAATGCGCCTAACATGGGACAGTGTACCAATTTCAGACAAACGTGCCTTTTTTCTACTCAAGCTGGGCTCTAACAATAACGATGATAAAAAAATGTTTGACCAACATTTTATAGGCGAGACTTTACCTAACATTGCCCTAAACCAGTGAACCTCCCCCCCATATCTAAATGTAACTGTGGTGCAAAAAAAACCCTTAGTAGTTCATTAAAATACTTTCAAGAAAATACATGGAAACTTTTTCTCCACTGAAACACATTCGGCACTACTGAAACTATCATCAAATATTAACAAAACAAATGTGATGGCCTGCTTCAAATGTAATCTATAACAACTGTCAGGGCTGCTGTCCCAAATATGAGCACTTGACTGCACAGGAAATGAAGGTGGTAACTCTAGAAACAAATGAGTTCAACAAATGTGGCAATTTTTGTATAAATGAGTTAAAAGTATTCCAAAAAAAGAAAACTGCGTACTTTTCCCACCTTGTTGGGAAAGAGTATGCAGAGCAGACGGAAAAGAGCATGCACCCAAAGACTTAATAATTGTTAAAAGTGAATGCCTTTGTAACTGGAGCATTCTGCATGCCAACTCTACATATTTCACACTGAGTATGATCTTCATCGTAGATTTGTTCACAGGCTGTGCAAATAGACTTCTCATTGCATGGTCGAACTAGTTAAGAAAATCGATTTTCGATAGAGATGTGGAAGTTTTTTTTTTATTATCTATATAGAAAAATTAAGATTTCTTTGCTGAAAAACTACACATACTAACATGTGATAACACATAACATATTTCACCCAATAAATTGAAGACAACAAGGATGTTATCAGTAATGGCAGTTTCTTGAGACACTTCAAAACACACAGGTGTCAGTTATATTTTTTTCTACTTGCCCTGCTGCCAACAGCAAACAAACTACATGCATGGTCTCACCTGACTGCATACTTTACTACTCACTTCCCCCTATAATATCACGTAGACCAGCATATCTCAACCTATGGTCCCCGGAGCAAAGGTGATCCATGAGGATGACTCAGGTGTTCTGCCGGCAGACTTGAAAATTCAATTGTTATTAAATAAAATTTATTCAATTGTAACAGTATTCACATAAGTTTGAATAATAAATTAAGCGTACATTCTGTAAATTAGAAGTCAGTTGAATTGTTTCAGAAATTTTAGTAGTCCTTGGGTTCAGAAAGGTTGAAAATGCTGATGTAGAAAATAGGGGACATAGAAAAGGATATAGAGTAAGACCTTGATAGGATGTCATCACTTTTAACATCATCTGATCTGTAACCTCACTTTGTATTGGTTCCTGCCAGCATTGGAAATTGGGATTACTCGTTATTAAGTCATCCTACTTATGAAGTCGTTTTTATTCGTCTCCATGGGTGACGTTATACAGAGATCTGACTGTACGTATGATGATGTACTGTACTGATGTGTATTAGGCATCACAGAGAAATATGTAGAATTTTGCCATACTAGTTTTTGTGGTGCTTCAGTCAATATGTATTCAGTTTTTTTTTTAAATGAAATACGAAAAATAATGTAAACAAAATAAAAGTTTATAATATGAGATGTGAATATGATCCTTATACAGGATTGCATCAAAATTACCTATTAAATATAACTTTTCATTTTTTGGTTGCATATATAACAACAGATAATGTCTTTCATTACAGAATTTGTAACGTTTCAAATACAGTAGCCAAATAATCTAGTTAATATACAGAGAAACTGCAATGACTAATTTAGACCTTTATTTTGATTAGCCTGCTCCAGCTCCATATGATCATTCAGTGGATGAGAGGGAACATACAGTTCAACAGTGGAAAGGTAAAACATATAATTCTAAATTCTTCAACAAAACAATATAATCAATATGTAAAAAACACATTGAAATTTAAAACTGTTTAACATTTCACATAAAGAACACAATATTGAAACCAATATGAAAACAGACTAAAAAGTGAGCTATGAAAAAAAATGAAAGAAAAAACATGAAGCACTTGTTTGAAATCTGTGGTAGTTCAGTTCATTGGTGGAATAGTTTTCCATGAAAGAAAGAAATTATGGCTCATTAGTCGGGATATGTAAATTTTGTATTTACAAAACGAATGCAAAATTTATAAAATAAATGTGAGTATTTACCAATTTTGATGAATAAATGTGAAAAATGGATTTTTTACTACTTTTCTGCGAAATCTCAATTGTTTACACTTATTGCAAAAAAGTCTTAATTTTGCTCAGCACTTGTGAGCGTGCTTGAAAAGGAAACCACAGGCATCACTTCTTTCTCCTCTTACTAGCCCTGTTTGCATGTGCAAGATTGGGGGTTTCAATGGAGGTGATTTGGTGCATAGAATCTGTGTTACGCAAATTTTTTTCCCTTGTAGGGAAAGAAAGGAGAGGAAAAATTTACATCAGTGATGTAACATGTCTTCTCGGGACAGACTTTTTCTTGGGTCCCTTGAAAGGGTTATTATTATGAAAAACAAGCGTATATTTTTTGTAAGGGCATTTGGCCCCCATTGGCTCAGGGCATGGGGCAGTGCCCCGATTGTCCCAGCTTAGTTATGGGCCCCTCTTCTTTGGTAGATTTTTGCAGTTTCATACCCCTTATATCCATAATCCTTTGCCATTTTTCGTTATTGCCAAATGAAAAAAACCCTGGCTGTTTCATTTCCCATGTAAACTGGGCTACTGAGTCAGTCCAGTCAGCACAGCTTAAAAACACATATTTATTTTTGCCATCGATGGTTCATTTCACTAGTACTTATAGTAATGTATTCAATGTTTGCTGATGATAATAGACATGTCAACATGATCTGCCCTGAGAAGAACTTAATTGACAGAGTGAAAGTGTTTGACCATGAGGGACTGCATTTAAACAATACAAAAACATTGTTACGTGCAACTTTTGTGATATTTGTTTAGAAGGACTGAAGAGGGATACTTTGCAGAAACATACAATTTGCTGAACAAATGTGAAATTTTAAATTAGAAATATGTTTTATTTTTTTTTTGTTTTTTTGTGAACAAATGAGAAATTTTTGATTTGAAAATTGGTGTGTGAAAATATTTTATGCAAAATTTTTTATTTGAATTTTCTTTTTCGTGAATAAATGCAAAATTTTTTATTTGAATTTTCTTTTTCGTGAAACAATGCAAAATTTTTTATTTGAATTTTCTTTTTCGTGAATAAATGCAAAATTTCTGATTTTGAAATTTTTTTTTTTTTGCAAAATTTACGTATGCCTATTCATTAAACATTTCTGTGACTTGGACACCAAAATGATTTTATGTAACTTTTAAAACATTTTTTTTTAATTTAACTATTTCAGAACTTTGATAGTTATCTATTGAACACCCCTTGCAATTTATGTTGAATAAATTTTTTTAATGAATCTATAATAAGCTATGTATATTACTTTGACAGATTTTATTGTTTTACATTTGTTTATTAGTAATAGTAATCAGCAGAAAGTTCAAACGTATGCTCTATGTCTTACAATATATTAATTATTTTCTAGAGCTCATTTACAGAGAAGTATTGGAATATGAGCAAACTCACAATACACTAGGAATCAGACCATTAGGATCTCATCTCAATTCCCAATCTGGTAATTATATTAATTTATTAAATAACAGTATAATTGTGAAATTCAAACCAAGATATGGCAGGTCATCAAACTGATTCCACACTTTTTTATCATTTTTTTATCTAACAGATTGTGTTTTTTCATTAATAGCTTGTTTTAATTTTTTACTAGTCGATTGGATAATTCATAACCAAAATCAAAAAGTTTTGACATTTTCCCCATGATCTGCACTGATAATGTTAAAAATCACAAACTAGCCAGTTCATACCATTATATATAAGTACAGTGACATTTCTATATAACGATCTTCAAGAGAATGGAAAAAAGTAACATTAAACAGGATTAAGTGTTATAGATATATTAACATTATGGGAAGTGTGTCAGTAGCATAGGCATACGCAGAATTTTCTTGAGGGGAGGGTTTTCAGATTTTTTTCCTTCTGGGGGGGTTTACTTTTTTTCCTCCAAAATAACACTATAATCTTGGCTCAAGGGGAGGGGGTTAGAACCCCAAAACCCCCATTTGTGTACGCCAATGGTCAGTAGAGAGCATATATGTGATTATCATTATACAGGAGTCTCACTATGTTGCTATCAAGTGCATTAGAATCCGAGCAATGTTAAGCATTTAGCTCCATAACCATCAACTCAAAATAAAAACTGGTTTTTTTTTAATTATGAACTACAGTAGACCTCATTAAAACACTAATTGGAGCTAAAGATTGTCAGTTTTAATGATAGTTCAGTTTATATCAAATAATTCTTATTGGGGTGTAATGCAACAGGGTTTACGTCAATGAAAGTATAGTAGTCAGCTATTATAAAAAGTGTTTATTATATATAAAATAAAAAACAGCTTTCAACATAGGTTGAATTTCAATAAGATGTGCATGTATATACTGCATTAATCTTAACATTTCTGACTCACGAGCGGTATGTGATGCAGAGCATCTGTGTTTACACAAAACAGCACAACGATTGATGCTTAATCTCTTGCTTGGAAATGTAAAACTTGTCAGATAAAAATTAGACCTTTTCTTATATTTGAAATTTTTAATTGTCTGTTGTAAGTCATAATCAAATTGCAGTTTTGTTAGTCAATATAAAATTAAGTTGGTATAAAATATTTTCATGTCTTTTTCAACTTCATCCTAATGAGGTTTGACATCAATCCTAGAACGAAAATTATTAAAATTGAGAGATTGAATAATTTTTTTTTTGAAGTAGTCAGAAGAGAAAATAAAATAATTAGAGAGCTTCAGTTGAAGACTACTCCATAAAATCTTGAATATCTGTAATAAATTAATTGAATAAATGAATGAATCTTGTTTTTTTTTTGTCATATTATCAAGAGATCTTGGCAATGGGATAAGTTTGGTGGCAAAGTTCTGGCATTTATTCATTTTCTTATTATTGCAAGGACAAACTTCTTTCAAATATGGCTATAGGGACTGGGGGGAACCTATATAAGTCAGATTTTATCAATTTTAAAAGAATATATTTATATATAAACTTACCATATAACATAAACATTTACTTCATTTGAAGCATTTTTGTCCACAACCAATAATTGAAAAGAGAACAACCTGGAAAAAAACTTTTTGGACATGCTGTATATACAGTAAAACCTGTCTTTAATGGAACCTGCACTAAGCGGAAACCTGTCGTCGATTAAAAAATTTGTTATCCCATGATTTCAATGCCAAAATACACATTAAAAAACCTGGATTAAACAGAACCTGTCTAACACGAAAACGGAAAGGAAAATTGTGTCCTTTAAAGGAAAATTTCACACAAACACTGCGATCAATAGACCATACAAACTGTTAAAGTGTTCCACTGAAATTTTTTATGCAATCTATGCTAATAAATGTGAGTTCTACATCATCCATCCTTAGATTAGTGAAAATTGTTTCTGTACTTGATACTGTGGTTTTGATAAGTCATATGTAGTAAAGCAGTTCCTTTAAAAAGAACGTAAATGTCATTATTTTAGAAGATAAACAGTGCAAGTCAGAATTTTATACAGATACTATCAAAACCTAAATACAGCATTTAGTAATTATATATATATTGACTGATTATTTATTTTATCTGTTTTCAAATTATAGACTAATTATTTATGCATTTTATTTTTAAATTGTTTATTTTACCTGTGTGTGTGTGTGTGCAATTAATTTATTTTTATTTTATTTCAATCACACATGGATCGTTACATAATTTTACACATTATATCAACTGAACCTTTATTATGCAGAAACCTGTGTTCAATGGAAAATCTTGGTCCCTTGCGATTCCACTGAAGACAGGTTTTACTATATTGTGTGTTTTTTTCCTCAAATAAGTAATGTAAAATATTCAAATTATTTATCACATTTATTTTACAGATGGTGTCATTGAAATGGATAGTGAAGATGGCTTAGTTGAGACAAGCAATGGTCCTAACAACCCATTCAACTGCCGCAGGTAAACAAGATCATACTATCTCCAAAGAGAGAAGCAGAAACTGCACAAATACAACTCTACTATTTGTCCATGTGGGGTACTGGGAGAGCATGGCAAATGATTTCTTCACAAAAATTTATTTACATCTACTTTGTAGGACAAATAATACCTTGGTTAAAACAGTCAGCCATGCTACACAAGAATGTCCAAATGTAAGTCAGCATTTGCATTGTACAGGTATGGGAAAGACATGACTGGTAGAAATCCTTTAATGCTTGCATTTAGTTTTTTCTTCTTTTTCATTATAGAAAATTGGGATTATAGTTAGCTCCCAGATTGGTACTTAGATCATCATTTTGGTTTCCATTGACTAGAAAAAGAAGAAAAACTAAGTGTAACTGTAGGATAGAGGTGACTTGTATAAAAAAGTGCACTTTTAAGTTAATATGGTTTAAAAACAAGATAACATCATGAAAGCCACTAGTATGGTCTTCGGAGAATACATTTCTTTAACACTGTATGAAAAAACAATGTTTAGGTTTTTATAATTTGTGAAAAAGAAATCCAATGTAAATGCCACAATAAATGTTCCTTTAATTTTATGACTTCTATTAGTTTTCAATTATTGTGTGAACTTATTTTTCTGTCACAAATTTACTCTATTGTATTTAGAAGTTGATTTGAAAGTAATTCTGGATATAAGACCATTACTGAAACATTAGAAAAAGTGTTATACCTCATAGCACAAGGCTGTAGTGAGAGGGGGAACCAGAGAAAATGACTGGCCATATGGAATAACATGGTTATTATAGTTAGAATTTTTTGTTCTATCTCTATGGTCCCTACAGACCACCAGTTGTCCACCTTCCTCAAAAATAAATTTTTGGCTACACCCCTGCTTCATAGTAACTTGGGAAATTCAGATAACTTATACAGAGAATAAAAATTTAAAGTATTCTTTGAATAAGAATATAGTTATAAGAAGAAAAAAAATCAACATTTCTGTTTCAAGACAATTTAATCTTAAATACAGGCAAACCATTACTTTTCTTAGCAATTATGCAAGGTAATTCAGAAGGAATCACCTGATTTCAAAATTATATATATTTTTTAAAATTAACAACACAGAATAGTAATACTTAAATATAAAAGGAAAATTCCTAAGTTTGTTTAACAAATGTCTAATAAAACTTATATAACAATAATATTCAATCAATATGACACAACAATAGTCAAAGTATATAAAAATTCTCACCAAACACCTGATAATAAATTATTGTTAACTGCTTCTAAAGCAGTAGAATTATGTTGCTCCAATTTGTATAGGCTGTTGAGCAAAGGTGGCACAAACAAATGATTTTTTACACACCCTGAAAGAAGGAAGTTGCATGGGTCATATCTGGTGACCTAGGAAACCAGCCAGCTGTGTAACACCAAGTAAACCTAGTTCAATGCACCCAATCCAAATGCAGGGTAGCTCCATGTTGAGAAAATGATGAACCTCTGTTAACGGGACCAGTGTCCCATCTTGTTTAAAAAATTAAGCTGGAGCAATCTTCTTTCAACTGTGCAAAATGTGAGATTAGTTCAGACCACACAGAAAAGTCTCTATTGCTTTTTAACAATCTGTGCAGATATGCTTGGTTGCATTGGACGTTTTAATTCACTAGATATCTAGTGAATTCAAACTGATTATATTATCTCTAGATACTAGTGAATTCAAACTGATTATATTATCTCTAGATACTAGTGAATTCAAACTGATTATATTATCTCTAGATACTAGTGAATTCAAACTGATTATATTATCTCTAGATACTAGTGAATTCAAACTGATTATATTATCTCTAGATACTAGTGAATTCAAACTGATTATATTATCTCTAGATACTAGTGAATTCAAACTGATTATATTATCTCTAGATACTAGTGAATTCAAACTGATTATATTATCTCTAGATACTAGTGAATTCAAACTGATTATATTATCTCTAGATACTAGTGAATTCAAACTGATTATATTATCTCTAGATACTTTCAGCTGTCATGTCTGTCTTGTTTTTAACGTAAATATGATTTTGGGAAATATTTTATTAAAAGAAGATTATAAAAAGACATCCACATAAAAATGTTTCATCCATATACAGTGGAGCATAGATTATCTGAATACTGATAAACTGAAACATCGGTTAACTGAAAGCGTTGCAGTCAGCAAATTCAAATTTGTGCACCATTTAGAAGTTCTGTTAGCAGCCGCTAGTGCTTTTAGTGAAGCAAAAGAAAATTTTGGACTTCTGTTCCTAAACTGTAGTCCTACTTTAATGACCATTTTGAACTTGCCCAACTAGGCTAGTCAGTTCTCTGTTATTTGTAGGACATGTGATACAAAATATATACTGTTTTGTGTTTAATATCACTGTATCTTTATTTCATATTGCTCCTATGACATTGGTACAATTTTTTTTGGTGAATGATCGGTTATCCAAAAAATAAGTTATCTGAACAACCCCAGTCCCCAATTCTTTCTGGCAATCGATGCTCTAATGTATATATATTTTAATGTTTCAATGAGCAACATATAAATACAATAATAGGATCGATTATTTTATATGATATTGTTACAATAAAAATATTGTTTGTGATTTAATGTCATATGTGTACAAGCCCATATAACAACCTGCTGTAGATACTAATTATTATTTAGCTGAATTTTTCCTGCGAAATAAGCTTGCTGGATAGAAATTTTGTTGCTAATGAGATCATTGATGTCCTCTTCCTTCATAATAATGGTGCATGAGGCATAAAATGATGATTGGTGGTCTTTAAAAATGGAAGCTTTTCCTTAAAATAAAACAAAATAAATACATAAACAAATCATTAAAAAAAAATGTTAAAATCTTCAAAGATAAAACTGTGACAATCTTACAGAGAGAAATTGGAAAATTTCCAAGTAATTTGTCTTTTGTGAAGATCCAAATATTTATTGCTTTAGTTTCATATTGGTACAATAGTGTTCAAAATCAAAAGAATGAGCAAAGAGAAGTAGTTCTTCAAATTTTCTCAAAAAATACTAAAACAAAGTAGAAATATGTGGACAAATAATGATGCAATATACCACTGGTTTCAAATACACAATCATGATTGTACATAGTAGCCCAGCAACAGGGGTAGATATAAAAAGTAGTTTGTTGCAGGGCTGTTTGGTTTCAACCACGTTGATTTTAACCAAGTTTTTTTCTTTTCAAAAAATCACATAAAAGTGGCCTAAATATAATTTTTTCCCTGAAAAATATCATATTGGTTCATTATTATCCAAAATGTTTTATTCTTGCCACATTTTCCATTCTTGGAGTACATTCTGATGGTATATCTTTAAATGGTGTAAGATGATATAAATGTTTTTTTTCAAAAAAATATCATAAAAGTGGTCTGAATGTAAATTTTCTTTCATATTAAGTATCTTAGTTGCTGAAAATTATATACAGTATCAAAATTGCTCATTCTTACTGTATTTTCTAACTTTGCGCTACATTCTCATGCTCTATCTTAAGCAAATTCATGAATGAGGATTGCATCACACATATGTGGTGGTGGTGTATTATCTCGCAGGCTTTTTTTTTTCCTTTACGAAGAAGCAGCAACAGTAGTGCCTTCACTGGCATGCTAATGGCAGGTGGTCTTATAATCCAAAAAGAAACCAGCTGCTCCTTATGCAGAAAGACCAGTGTACTAGTACTTACATTACCTCACAGACATTTTAATTTTTTTTTCCATAAGAAGCAGCACATCTCATACTATATATCGCCACCAGGCTTAATATTGAATTATTATTTTTACATATTTTAAACAATACCAACAGTTAATCAAGGTTCTACTGTACAGTAGTAAAAGTCCAAAATTGGCCAGTTCATAAAGTGGCCAGTGATCCCTGTCCAAATAATTTTCAGTTAGAAATTCCTTGGAATATGGACTGGGTCACCATTTGGTTAGGATGTACAGTAGTATGTGATTCATGAAAAATAATCAGCTATATACAGGGTGATTATAATTAAAGTTCTGATTCCAAAACATGAAAAAGAACTGCTGATTAGAATGAATTGAAAATTTGCATGGGTCCAATGAATGAAGCAATGGAATTTTCTTTAGCGAAAGAAAAAAAAACTTTAAAATGTATAAGTAGATGATGCTGTACTTGGCCAGCGGTATAATGTATTTTGCGCAACCATATCATTTTGGCTCTTCAGCAGCATTAGTGTGTGAATAGCAGGGCTGGACAAATCCCAGATGCTGAGGTGACTAGTAAATCAATTTTGGCACATAAACTTTTATATGTATCATTGCTAAAATGAAGTGTAAGCATGAGAATTTTTTTTTGATTTCGTAATAATGTGTCCTCCAACATGAAAATGAGCCAAAGTCCTAGAAAAGTAAAAAAAAAGCAAAAAACTCAGGACTACTTTTCTTGGGAAAAAACATGCTTCGTTCTTAATGAATTTGGTTGGCACCTAAAATTTTTTTCGATTTGTCCAGCCCTAATGGACAGCATAACTTTTATCAAGATGCACATTGCGACACCAGCAAAGTAGCTGCTGATGAACCATTTTGACAATAACAACATGACGACACCTGGCTGCCATGTTCACCTGACATTCACCTGTCAGGTGAACCCTTGCAACTTTTGGCTTTGGAGCTACCCCAAAGTGTTATGTGCAGTGGTCGGATTGCAAACTTTGGTGAATTGAAAGCACATTCACATCATTACCATGACATAGGCCTACTTTGATCTGTTGTTGAACAAGCACTTTTGTTCTTCCACCTCACAGCCAGAACACAGTGGATAACATATTTAACATCTCTTGTGTAAGTTGTAGTTGTTTATTTAAATGACTTCATTTTTGTGATGTTTCCATGAATTACAAAATCATGTCTTGCTAATTGCATTATCATTTTGCCTTGACTGGCTATCACATCCATTCTGCAAGCAAATTTACTATGTGCTGGATGAATACAGAATCATCTATTTTACACTTTTTAAGTACTTTTTCCCCTTCACCATACATAATTCCATTGCCTCAGGAACATTCATGCAAATTTTCAAATCATTTTGACCAGTGGTTTTTATTTTAGTGTTTTGAAATCAGAACTTCAATTATATAAAATCACCCTGTATATCGTAAATAATTGCTAATTAATCTGCATTAATTATGCTGCATTAAATTCATTGTATTTGCCTAGTTTTTATCATAGTTTTTGCGAAATAATGTCCTAATTAAGCGTATTGAAAGTAACTAGAGAAAACACATCTTTATTATAGGGTTAGTAAGCATTCTCAAACACAAAATAATTCCTTGAGTTAAGCAATAAAATAATTAAATTGTAAAAGTTCGTTTTTATTAAAATGTTAAGAAATATTTTACAGATTAATTAATATGGGAATTATGTTAATTATTGTAATTACATTTATGAACATTTTATTTTAATTAATTATTAGAAGTTTGAATGATTTTTCAGAAATTTTATTGTTTTTAATATAAATGCTATTAAAACCAAAAACCGGTTTAAACCAAAAAAAAACCTGGTTTTTGGTTTAAAAAATAACTTTTTTTTTACCAACCCTTGGTTTATTGCAAGGCTGTTACTTTGTTTGTACACATCAGCAATAATCATAGCATCATGTATTGTAAAGTTATGTTGAACTTTATAAGCAGTGCAGTAGAATGAGCCGCCACCAAATTTTAGATGATGGAGAGAGGCAGAAAATTCTTGGCAGATGAAGGCAGGGCAATCCCTAGGTCAGGTTGCAAGAGAGCTTGATGCCAAATGTCATCTGCAATTTGTAGAGACAGTTTCAGGAGGCTGAATCTATATGCAGAAAGATTAGGTAAGATTATGTAAAAGCAACAACAATGAAGTTCAGCCAGGTACTAGACGACTACTACAGGTACACAGCAATCTGCTGCCACTAGAATAATAGTTTGAAGAATCACTGTTCTTAGAAGGCTACACAGATGGCTTTTTGTTCAAAGAGCTGCTGTTTGCACCTTATTTCCTTCCTCATACAAGTGAGTAGTGAGTGCATTCAGCATGGTGCAGAGTACATCAATATTGAGCACGACTTCTGTTGGACAAGTCTAGATTCAGCATTGTTGAGATATTTTCTATAATTTCCAAGGAAAAAGCAAGCAGTGGGATGAGGGAAGTACTTGGTTTTAAAATCAGTGACTAAAAATATAGTGACCATACTATACAGATTTTCAAAAAAAACAAGATTCAAGTAAAGAAATTCCAGGACACATGACAGACATTTTAGCGTATTTCATTGCTTCCAGCGGGCAGTCTTAATTTTTCAATCCATTCTCGTATTGGTTCACATTTTGCGAATGAGTGTACGAAATTAAAGAATTTTTTTACTGCCTTTATTAATACTACATGGTTAGAAATATGTATTAACTAGCAATATATATTAAAAATATGTAATTATTTTAAATTTCTTATAATAAAAATTGAATTAATCAGTTGATCAACTGATCAAATTTTTTTGTTTAACCCTATACGGAACACTACCCTTTAAAGTTGGAATTTCAACAAAAAAGTTATAGGCTTTCTACTTAGGCTTAAAGGAGTATGCAGGTATGATTTTATAAAGATTGCACTTACCATTTTGGTTCTGCACCATGGGTGCACCATGGGGAGACCTGCTACTTCACACCCCATCCCCCCCCCCAAAAAAAAATTCTTATATGATTTTTTATGAAATAATGAGATAACTATTTACAGTTCCTATATACATACAAGTCCTATGTGAAAAAATAGTTACAATCAGTCTATTTTTTGGCTTCATGAAATTTTTCAAAGCACATTATAGACCTTTTTGGTGAAAGCACAAACCCTTCACTACCCGAAGGCAATTCCTCAAGCAATTTCAGTTCTTTGGGAAGACAGCAGACCTCTCTGCGCCATTTACAGAACGATTAATAATTAGTGAAAAAAATTAACTACAATTATATTTACAATACAGAAAAAATAAGCTATGTATATATATACAAAAAAAAAATATCTACACAATTATATAAAATGTACAACAGCGAGAGCAAAACAGTTCGTGCAGCTCTAAGTAAAGATGACTCGAGCTATTGATAAAATCATCCCTGCCTGAAACCTCCCTGCAAAATTCCATAGTATCACATTTCCTACAAATGGAATATATATTTTTTGTTTTTTTACAGACAACCAACCCTCCCTCGCAGCATCTGACAGCTTGACTTCATTTCCCCCAAACAGAGAAAAACAGAAAACATAAACAGATGTTTCCTCTCGTCATTGCATTTGGTTGTGTAATATGATACGAGCTAGTGCTGCAGTGTTCCAGTTGATGGAACAGCTTATTTTATTCAATGATTCTTCCTATGTTTCCTGCATAAAAAATTAAAAATAATACAGAATGAATAGTTTAGAGTGCAGCCAACGATATAACGTAGAATTTTTTTTTCAAGCAATCTTTTTTGTATCACAAAAAATTTACAAAATTTCTTATAAATACAGAGATTTAAAATAACACGTCACAGCTGAAGATCATGGATTGCCTTGTGTAGTGGTGCCATCTATGATTGAAAAGGAAAGTTCAAAGTAAATGGTAAACCTATTTTTATCCATTTATAATTGAATTTAACAGTTTGAGAAGCTACTCAAGTTGGGTGGTCCATGCAGTGGAACACTGAGCAACAAAGGGTTAACCAGTAAAAAATTTTGATTTTCACTCCTAGTAACAACCTTACAAAAAAAAATAGATATAGAATAATTTACATACACTCATTGCCATAAAAATTTGCGCACCAATAATTGTGGGATCGAAACAAAAGTTGGCCTGAAGGTACATGTCGGGCAGATATGCAAATGATTAGAAATGCAGCGTGATTGCGCATTGCGTAATGCCACTAGAGGGCGTTGAACTTCGTTCTCCTTGGAGTATAAAACAGGTAAGCAGAGCTTGCTGGAGTGTATTTAATCGTTTGCAAAGGAAATGCTGAGCTAGACATGCCGTTACGCCGTCGTCGAAGACCATATGAGCAGTTGTCAGAGTTCGATAGGGGAAGAACATCGGGATGATGGAAGCTGGGTGGTCAGCTCGGCGAGTAGGTCGTCAACTAGGCCATTCTGTTTTTACTGTGAGGAGGTGTTGGGACCAGTGGACAGAAGAGACGTCATTTACACGGCGACCAGGTTCAGGACGCCCTTGACAGACCAGTCGTCGAGAAGACCCTCACATCATCCGAAATGCACGCGTAGAGCCAACTGCCTCATTGGCCGCTATCCAGACACAGGCAGCAGCTTCACTAAGGGCCCCTGTGTCTTCCCGAACCATCGCAAGGCGCCTGGCTGAAGGACATCTGGTATCGCGGCGCCCATTACGTGTGCTGCCAATGACACCCACCCACCAACGCCTCCGTTTGGAGTGGTGTCGAGCACGACGGGATTGGACTGCAACGGAATGGAACCAGGTCGTCTTCAGCGACGAATCGAGATTCAACTTGAGCAGTGATGACAATCGTGTTCGTGTGTGGAGGCCCCGTGGTGAACGCTTCAATCCTGCCTTCGCTTCACAGCGACACACCACTCCCACAGCTGGTGTCATGGTATGGGGTGCCATTGCTTACGATACACGGTCACCCCTAATATTGATCCATGGCACAATGACAGCCCAGCGGTACGTCCATAACATCCTTCTGCCACATGTGTTGCCACTCATGGCAGGGCTCCCAGGAGTCATTTTTCAACAAGACAATGCTAGGCCACACACAGCAAGGATGTCACAAGACTGCCTCCGCCACATTACCACCCTTTCCTGACCTGCTCTATCCCCAGATTTGTCACCAATCGAGCATATCCGGGATCATTTGGGACGGCAAGTTGGACACCCTACGAGGTTGGTCGAACTAGAGGTGCATTTACAGCAACTGTGGAATGAGATGTCTCAGGACATCATACGGAACTTGTATGCCTCAATGCCCGCTCGTATCGCATCGTGCATTCGCGCTAGAGGGGGTCCAACAGAGTACTAAAACTTCTGTTCATCTGTACTTTTTTCTGCAATAAATGATCCTTTTTCTTGGATTTTCTAATCACTTACTTATATCAACGTAGTACTTACATGTGTAAAATTTCGTTTCATTTTGACGACTTCTTCTGGGTGCGCAAATTTTTATGGCAATGAGTGTATTACAAAGTTACACTCATCTGAAACTTACCATTCTGTAAAAGCACGTAAATAACATGAAGCAGATCTTGGTTCCTGTATATCTTTAGTTCAAATGATTTTGGAAGAAGACTTATTTCTTTCTGATAATCCTCCTGCTCCAACCAATTTTTTACACTGTCTAAAAAGCAATTATCCTCAGAGCTCTTGTAATTTTCCACTGAGTTAGATGAAATATTCTTATTATCTACATAAAAATAAAAACCCCTCATAAAATTTATATAAAAGTTTACATAGCTTGTGCTAATCAAATTACAGTGAAACCTTGCTACAACAATACTCAATATAATGATAAATCTCTCTACAATGATATTTTTCAAGTGATGTTCGGAAATGTCTATACTCTAATGTCAAACTGCTGTCTCTCTTGATATGATAATAAATCCCTCTGCAACATTATTTTTTCTAGGTCCCCAGAGTATTGTTATACCAAAGTTTCAGAATGTAATGTTTGATGAAATGAAAAAAAAGTTATTTAACTCTTAAATACATAGCTTTTTGCATACATAGCTTAAATACATAGCTTTAGTGTCAGTGTCTGTCTATGGCATAGTGTCAGTAACTATAAAAAAATTATCAGCTTGAAAAAGAAAGAAACAAACAAACATTTAAGGGTTAAGCAAACCTACTGAATTCATAAAAATTAAGATGGTTGCAACTGACGTTGTTTAAAATATTTGAAATGTATATATAAAATATATGTATATGTAAAATATTTGAAATGTATGCGTCAGCATACTATGATACATAGAAATATGAAAGGATACTTTTTCAGCTATAAATAGCATATTCAATATGAATAAGCCAAAGTTTCATTACAGGTACATGCTTTTATTTATTTATTTTTTTAACACTAAAACGGCCAGAGCAGTCATTTTGACGGTTTTTTTATTTTGAAAACGGCATAATCTCTGCAGTATTTGACGTAAACACTCCATTTTTGGTGACTTCATTATTTTTGTACTTATCTCTGTGTACAAAAAATTGAAGACATTGAAGGTTTCATTTCTGGAGAGCAGTCATTTTGACTGCTATGTGTAAATTGCATAAGTTTTGTCCTTGTGGTGGGCATAGATGTATACTTTTGCTTTTAGGTTTATTCTTTATCATTTCGTGATGGCACACACAACACAACATATATTCAGGAGTAACATATCAATAAGAGAAAATAAATGAAATAATGCTATTTGTTTGGCATCCTGTTACTGGGAAATCTAAAATGTCTATTCGCAAGGACAGTATGTATCCACAATCAAAACACTATATATTATTTAGCTATACCCTCTTTTATCAAAGTTGAGGATTTTTTTTCTGATCGTTTACCTGGCAAGTTAAGTTTTTTGTTTTAGTTTGACATTTCATAACTCTTCATGCCACCATCTGCTTTGAAAGCTTCCTAAGAAACAGAGATTCATTCACAATGTGCAGAAATGGCTTTTAGAAAAAGGATGTATTAGAACAAAATAGTCTAATTTTATCAGTGCTGAATGATATTTTGGACAATAAATCTAAGGCTGAGGAGACTTACGATGCAAACTCTGACAACGAAAATAATGATTTTTTTCTATATTTACACGAAAGAGAAAGTAGTGATTCCAGAGGTGATTAGTCTGAATCAGATAATACTGACGAAAAAGAAAGACAAAGATGTATATTTTTTTAATTGTATATTCTTCATAACTTAATTTGTAGTATGAAATTTTAATAGTGCCCCTAGTTTTTCCTTGAAAGTGCAAATTTACAAGGGCACAATAGTATATGTTATTCATAGCATGCACAAACTAAATAAAGTGAATAAAAAAGACCATGATATACATGTAAAAATGTGTACATCATCAAAATGAAGCAATGTGCGATGCGATGCAAATGCAATGTTTATCTATCTTTTTTCACGATAAATCTTGTCCACAGTTGCCCTCTAATTTTTCATATTTATAGTTGGAAAATCATTTTATGGGCACCTTGTATGCTTAAGAAAACGTAAATTTCTTCAAAATTAACAAATTAACCATGTGGGATAATGCTTGTTATTTTTTATTGTAAAAGTTAGTGTGATTAAATATATTGTAATTACAACAAGCAGCAGTCAAAATGACAGTCAACAGCCCTTTTAGGTATAACATATAGTCTGGCCCTTCTAGTGTTAAAAGTAAAAGTTATGCAGTTCAAACCTTTACAAATACAGAATTTGTGAAGTTTATGGGGTTGGTGCTTTAGGAGAATTTTTCCAAAATTTTAAAACATGAAATTTTTTTCAGTTTAGAACTGTGGTGGTTCTCAACTTTTTACTAAGCTCTGGTGCAGTAAACTTCTGTTTACATCCTTTCACCTCTAAATAATCAATATAAATGAAATTGATACATTATACCATGGAATATTTTCCAGCTTGTGACTACTGGTCTAAAAAATGAGTACAAAAACATTTACAATCTGAAGATCACATATATAGAAGGTATGTAAGTATTGATCACAGATCAAGAGAAAAAAATGAGAAACACACAAAATGCCATGATAGTATCTGTAATTATATATATAGTATGAGTTGTCCCTCTTAAAATCCATAGATATGATAAAGCTCACCCAATACACATACATACAAATAAAGATGACTGCTGTACTAGTGATATGTATAGTAATAAAGATATTTCTTATGTAAAAGGTGCACATAAAACAATATTAAGCTTCTATAGACAGAACTTCCAGTTAATGTAGGTCAGATTTGAAAAAAATTTGAAAAATTCTAATTGTATTAACTCTTACTGCTCTCATTTTTATTCAAGAAATGGTGACCACCAACTGCTGAAGGCTTCACCACAAAAGGGTTCCACTCAGATGAAATTGCTTTCAGAGCATTGATTAATACATTTGGTCCATGAAGTGGCTGACCTTCTTGTAACACATGCATTAATGGTCTAAAAGAATATAAATAGTTATACATAGAGAGAAATAAGTATTTGCCAAAGAAATTACAATCAAATTACATTTATTAATAAACAGATTAAGAAACTTGGAATTGAAGAAAGTTAATGCGATTTCAAGCAAATTTTCAAAAATTGACGTTAGTTTTGACAAACATAAAGAATGATATATATTAATAGGATGAAAAAAAATTACATCCCTACCACCACTTATATGTATATTTACATATGTTTTGAAAGTTTGAAATTATATAAGAATAGCTAATTCTCAGATATATACAGGGTGTCTACATTACCTGATACCTAATTCTTGAATAGTTAGTCTAGAAGTAACTTCCAATAACAAAAAAATGTTTCAGATATTGTCACAAATCAACCAACAAACTTAAAAAAATAACTTCCTGCAAAGTTGCAAAATTTAATTTTTTTATAATCATCTGGTGAGTACCATAGCTAGATAACTAAAAAGTTTGTGATGTTTAGGTGAGTACAAAAAGCTTCAATATACTGCAACTAGACAATCTGTAACACAAATCTAAGCAAAGCCTTATTGTGTGCTTCAATATAAATTGTAGATAATGCTAAATATACACTCCATTTAGTTTTCACAGGTATTTTTCTCAAAACACCACAGAGTTATCTAATTGCAGTACTCACCTGACAATATGGTCTTATATAGTAACAAATTCTTCATGCACTAACATGTGCTAAAAAAATGTAGCTTTGTAAGATGTATTTTTTTGAGTTAAAATACTTCTAGGAGGATGTATGATAATATTTGACAAAAGTTTTGTAACTGGAACTGAATTCTACTAAAGAATAGCAGTTTATGAATTAGCTATTAGAGAACAATAATAATGGTCAATCTGTAGATACTGTAATTACCATGAAATGTCATGTCACCCATAATATTTTTTTTCTAGAAAAATACATCATGCCCAAACATGTTTTTTTTTTTTTCATTTTTTATTTAACACAAATGATGTGAATCTCATAAAAAAAAGAAATAACTCCTTCAGAATACAAATGATCATGGAAAACTCAATTTAAGCAGTAACCTTGTCAGAATGATTCATATTTTGAATTCATTGTTAAACATAATTTAATTACTTTTAAGTTAAAAAGGGAAATATTCCATAATCACGGTGAATGCCACCAGGCAACATTTCAAAAATCACAGATGAAAAATAAATGACATTTCTAAAATTCTACAATAGATAAATTTGAGACATTTTGGTTTCACAACTTCACAATCCTGTTTTCTTTTCTGATTATGTGATTTACTGCTTTTGCTGTTACCATTGTTATAGTATTGAAAAGTTATGCCATATTAAATCAAATACGGTTAGTCTCAATAGTAACATCCATATCATGAGTCCATATCATAAATCTTCAGTCTGGCACATGTAATTAGAAGCAGATTTTGGAAATGTTGTCAATTATTGTTCACCCTGTTTATGGAATATTACCACATTAAAAATGTAACAAGTTGCAGATGACAATATAAGTAATACACTTAAAAGTCTGTCTATGAAGTTTGAAAGGACATTGTGTGGGGGAAAAGTTTTCATAATGAATTTTTTTATACATTTGAGAAAAAAAATGAAAGTGTTAAAAATTAAAAAATGTTTCACAATTACCATAAAAAATAATAAAAAAATATTTTTTTCCCATTCTGATAACCATTTTCACGTCTCTACATTACTAACATCTAGAACTACTCATGTTTAACTGATTCACAAAAGTTGGTTGGATAATGGTTATAAATTTATAATTACAAATTTTATTACATTTAAATTGCGTACAGTTGAACTATAATGAATACGTTATAGCGGCACAAATTTTTAGTGAGCAAATCTTCCATGCAGGGATTATATGTAAAAACTACGTTTTGGAGTCAACTTGACATAACACCAACTATAGCTTGGATGTAAACAATGTATGATTTTCCGAGAATTTCACATTTCTTCTCCCATGCTTTTTCTTTTTCAAAAGAAGTTGAGGATTTATCCTTTTCATTTCACTGTTATTATTGGTCAGCATAACAATACTTTATAGGGCAAATGTCTTTAAGAATAAAGAATGGTGTGGCCAGGGGGATCTTAGAAAGCACATTGAATATCTGAATCTGTGTAGGGACCAAAACAACCAACGTATTCAAAGAAACAGATTTATTGATAAGTGTAAAATGAGCATACTGCACCAGTTTGTTCAAGGTTGCCAAGAAAAAATTTTCAACAGTGCATGCTTTTACTCGCTGAACATTAAATTTTGAGTGGTATCACCTCCCACGATTCGTTCCATTCAAATTATGTCAAAAGAAGTTGTTCTTTCAGTATCTGAGAAACAGGAAATTTGTGATTATATCAAACCAATGTAGACTAAAAGAAATGTCGCTATTATTATTATTTTTTTTGTACTTATAAAATGTGTCACTAAATTTATGCAGAATTAAAATATTTTGAAAAGTAAGTATATGTTTTTTCTTTAAGTTTCTATCTATTCTACTCAAATAAATATTTGCAATACATCACTGAAATCAGCATTTGTCGAAGTAGATATTCTACGAAAATTCAGAATTGGCAGTTACAGATTTTGGGGTCAATTTGATTTTGCACAAAAAATCCTATAAGATGACATTACCTCTATCTAAAGGATATCCGTATCTAATGGTGAGATCTCAGATACAAGCACTGAGAGATCGATGAAGTGAAAAATCGAATTGTCACCAAAACCTACTAAAATTATTTCAACGAACACAGATTTCAGTGATGTATTCAAACAATGAATACAGCCTCCAAGAATCTGACTTTTTGTTTTTGCCTAATTAATTAATGATTTTGTCGATATTGCATGTATAAAATGAATGCTGGATATTAATTCCTGGTTTTTTTTCTTTTTGTATTCATCTGTGTTGTTGTGCAAATAAATCTATCTATCTATAAACGACTAAATTTCTCCTGAACTAGATGGCCAATTTGGTTTATTCTAAGCTCTTTTGAAAGCTAGTGGAATGGTCAAGTTTTTGGCAAATTTGGCCGATTGTAGCAAAAAGTGTGTTTGCAGAATTGGCAACTTAAAATTTTGGTGACACGATTCAATTTTGAATTTTGCCAATCTTTAAGCGCCTGCAGCTCACCATTAAATTCAGATATTTCAATGAAATTGGTGTGTCACCTTATAGTTAAAATTCTGAATGCATCCATCTTTCGGGAATGCTTCGATATCTTCTTGAGATGGGAAGCAGGGTGTGTCCAGTCCTTCAATGTTCAATGTCACCTTATAGGATTTTTCTGTGCTTTCCAGATATGTGCTTAGTTTGTGTGTAGGTCTCCTCCTAGTGTGTAGTTATCTCCTCTCCGAGACCATCCATCTCTTTGGGAAAGAGCGCAAACCATCCCAAGATGGTCTCTCTGGGCAATCAGCGGTCCTGTCTGTAGGTCTCTCACAAACTTCATAAATCCGGGTTTTTCATACTTGTTTTTTCATAATTGATTATCCACTATAACTCGAAAATGGTTCAATATAGGACAGGGTTGATAGGTTGTTTTATGATTCACTTGGGCTAGTCTATCGCTCTTTTGTTTGGCAGAATAAGTCAGATTCACCCTGTATACTAATATAAATTAGAGATATATATACACAATTCACATTTCCAAACATATTGAAAATGATAAAATGATGTAGGTTCATGAGAAATGATAAAGTTACTTACATTTCCACGCTTATTATCTCTAATCCCCACTGAACAGCAATCTTGTTCAATTTAGTCTGAAAAATCAATACCACTAAGAAAAGATGGAAAGCAATACACATATTTAAAAAAATTGAAGTCAATATTTTTCAAACAATATTAAAAAAGACTTCCAAAATTGTCAAGCTTTCACCACATTTTTAAAATATTAAGCAAAAATACCTCTATAGAAACAGAAATGCTTTCTCTTTCATTCTCCAAGCTTGATTGATCATACTCTGATAAAATATTTAGAATACAATGTTTTATAAAATTTTCAAAAGGCTTATCTTCATTGCTCAGATGTGTGACATACTGTACAGCCTTACCAATGCTATATTTTATACAGACAGATATTTCTATTATAGCACGATCAGCAGTCAATATCTGAAAATAGTAAAAATGTGTAATAGTAAAATGTCATGTGGCAAATACTTTTTTAATTTTCAACAACAACTATCAGATTTTATAACCAGCCATTTTTTGGAAAAAAAACTGGCTGATGAATGAATGTGTACATTCAGCATTTCAGAACAATAATAGTTTCATGTTCAGGACCAGAAATTAAGGACTAAATTCACACTACTGTGTAAAACACTGTACTGACTACATACTGTTTAAAAGACTGTACTGACTACATACTATTTAAAACACTACTGCACTACTAATTCTGAATGTCAGTGAATGTCATTTCACAGTGGAAATTAGAACACATGGTACTAATAACTAACGCTCATAAATATTAAACATTTCAAACTAAATAATTTAAAAAAATGAATGGCAGCCTTTTTTTCCATCATTGATTATCCTTTCTTCACTGATTTTTTGTAACGTTGAGAATGTACACCATTCTGTGTATTTAACCTTTTACTTAATTTCTTTGCAGGAAAGGGACAATGAAAATAGAATTAGTTTCTTGAAAATTTTGAATTGCAAAAGCAAAAGGTTTATATTATTTAATTGATTCTCTGGAAATACAATAAACAAGATATGTTTCTAACAGATGTGTATTGGGATTTTGCAGAAAACTTTTGTTTTTGATCACTGATTTCATTATTAACAAAACCAATCTTTTTTGAAAATCCCCATGATGAAAAAAATAAACATACAGGCTGTTTTTATTTTACAAGGTTTGTTCATCGAAACAGTTTTCTTAACTAGACATGGTTTATGTTAACGACATTATTAGAGAAAATCTCCCTAAGTTTTATTTAAAAAATCCTCTATTACCAACATCTTTTAAAAAGTTATATAATGAAATTCAAAATTTGATTATAGTGAGGATACTTTTACAGTGACCATAAGAAAACATAAATTAGTGAATAACAGCATAACTGTGGGTAAATTTCACTTTTGACTCCAAATAATGTACAAAATGTTTAAATATTTTACATATATATCAAAAGTTTTCCTGAATAATAATAAAAAAGAAAAGAACAGAAAAATAAACAACTTGGTATCCAGTCATTTCTACTTTGCATGAAAGAACAGCTGGACGAAATGTGAAAAATTTGAAAAGTTATAAATGTTACCTGTTCATTAGTGATATTATAAATCTTTGGTTGTAAATCAATACGAGACCATTTATCTATACAGGGTATCACTATACAATAACCTAAAATCAAAATGATCAATTGTAGTGATGCTTACATCAAAAATATTTCGACATTTAAAGGAATTCATTATTCTCAAGGAATATATAAATTCTCTTCAGAAAGAATATACCAAGTTCATACAAATCTCCAGTGCAATGAAAAATACAGTACTTTATTGATTGAAGACTATTTCCCCAATTTATCAACATCTCTTACAGGTAATAAAATCACTCCTATATATATGCATATACGATTTGAATCAACAAAATTCATATACAAATACGAACACAAGGGCCACAACAGGCAAATTGCCAAACGAGGTGACTGAAAAAAAGATACCCATAAAATATAACCAAAATACAGTAACTCAATATAAAAGAATATATGATGAAAGAAAAAACGAATAATCAATACTATATAACGCACGACCCATAAAAGATTATGGTTGTCTTATCTAAGTATGGATAGCTTCTTAATTTATCCCATTATGTTTATCGCACCTCTTTTTAAACATGCCAATTGTGTTAGAATTCATGACTCTCAGCTAAGCTATTCCATTTATTGGCAACCCTATTAGAGAAAAACTCCTTGCAACACCACAACCTGGAATTGTCCCTTATTGATGCCCCCCTCCCCTTGTTGAAGAAGTTAATTGATGATATATTAATAACTCATGGTCTCTCCTATCCATCCCATTGAATATCTTAAACACTTCCATCATATCCCCTGACACAAGCACTTTCCAATGTAAACACATTCAAGAAATCAAGTCTTCCTTCATAACTCAAGGCTTGTGTGCCAATTCGAGCATGCCTAGCTTTTTTCGGCACCCCCTCAACCAAGTCTATGTCTCTCTGTAGATATGGTCCCCAAAACCTTGCGGCATACTCCAATCCAGGACGAACTAAGCTTTAGAAAGGCGGAAGAATGACTTTAGGAGGACACGAAGAATGAAACTCTTGAGCATTCTATTTGCTTTTTTGACCACTTGAATAAGTTGAAGCTGAAGCAATTGCTACACTACAGATACTGTATTTGTAGAGCAAGGAAAACTATTTTTATTCTACCCAGGATCAGGGTCATCTCAAGGCAGTGCCATCTTAATGCATGGGCTCGGGGGCCTCAGAAAAATGAGAAGTAATTGAATTTTTCAAAAATTTTCCAGGTAGGGCCTCAGAAAAATAACTTAGCCCAAGGGGACCATGTACTCTTTAGATGGCTCTGTCTCAAGGACATCATAGGTCTCCAGGTAAAGGGATTTTTCTGAAGTCCCCCTACCCGGCTAGAAATACCTGCCTGCCAATTTATATACTTATTCTAGAAAATTGTAACCAGGTTTCATTATTATGAACCATGGCGCTGCACAAAATAACCCTGCAAGTTGATTTTTATACAAGTAATAGAGTTAGAGGAATGTAATACTAATTAAAGATCTCAATTATTTTTAATAGAAGTAACTTTCAGGAAAGAAATAAACTTGTGACTAACCGAGGGTACCACAGTTCATAATTTTGAGAAAGAGAAAGGATAGTACCACAGCTCCTAGGCTGGGATGTTTGGTGAGCTCCCAGACCACGATTTTTCATAGGCCTTTCTATGGTAAATTTCTAACATGAAAAAAACAAAAAAAAACCAACTGTCACAGGCCCCAGGCTTCTTCTTAAGTTTCCCAACTTTTTTTGTTCTACCGTGACCCCTTCTTTAAAGGCTTTTGGGTTCTCATTGCCCCCTACTTCCACTTAAGCCAACCCATAGAAAAATATGTTGTACCCATAGTTCCTACTTTCTTCCCTGGACCATTCTTTTCTAAACCAATCCCAACTCTGGTTTTACTCCTTTTCAAAGATAAGTGAATTGTGCCAGATGTGTGCATGTGTACATATGCAATGCTGTATGGGAAATTTTAGTGTTTACATCTATATTTGAATTATGAGTCAAGTGTAATGATAGAATATTTGTACTGTTGTCTGCCTGTTGCATGGGCAGAGATAGGGGGGGGCCACCCCCCTCCCAGCTTCAAAGGTGGAGTCGATTGATCTAATGTATATGTGTATATATAAATCAACATCAACATCATCGTGCCCCTCCCCCAGACTTCAAAATCTATCTCTGCCCATGGCCTGTTGCAATCTGTAGTGAGACCTTTTATGGCTCTCAGGATGGAGCCCTGGCAGATCCATAGCCCCATGTGGGGGGACATGTACCAGGTATGCAGAATTAATACAGTAGAACCTTGACAACTCAAAGTGCAGATAACTTGACTACCCAGAGATAACTTGACATTTATTATTCTCATGGTTGGCATAATACTAAATCCAATGGAAAAAAATTAATTGTTATCACAACTAATTTTTTTAAATTGCCCATGGATTGGCCAGTTAATAAATTTTCATGATATTTCTATCGTATATTACAACAATTCTTCATTTAATTTTTTTTTTGTCATCATTTGTTGGCTGAAAATACTTCCTCGCACTTCAGGGGTAGTTTCCAATTTTTGGAGCCTGGAAACTTGACTTGTGGAGTACAAAAGTTACAGATATACACGGGTGATATCTGAAATTTTTGAGTGAGAGATGGTTGAATAAGCTATAAAAATAAAGGGTTTTTTTAGATCAAAATTTTTAAGTTGAAAAAATGAAAGTTTTCCAAACTTTGGCAAATTGCAATGCTTATTCGCAAATAACAGATATTTCTATGCCCGTATGCTTTTTTCACCATAATTTGAGATTATTCGCAAACTTTTCTTAGAAAGTTACAAATAATTTTTTTTTGTTAATTTATAGATGATGGAATGGAATTGTGCAACTACATATTTACATATATAAGTACATGTATATGACACATATATGATGTTTAAAAATTTGGTGGGTGAGATCAAATGAAACCTCTCTAATTTGATATCCACTTAAGTTGACATGTTCATGGATACTTTTAGGGTGTCAAGTTATCAAAGTTCCACTTTAGTATTATATTCCTGTGATGCTGATCACTCTACTAGTAAGACTGAGAATGAACACTTGTGTATTCAACATATGATTTTGTTGACTGCCAGCAAGTAAATATCCTTTATTTTAAGACATCTATATCTTTATGTATTCATGCAAAAGGTGGATATGGGAAGGATTAGAATTTTCTGGGGCCGATTGAATGAATAATAATTGGTCTAATTTAAAGTGGAATACATTTACGTTGTTCAGCTTGAATATAAAAATATTCTTTGATACAAATTCCTTACTTTAAAAATAATATGTCACTTCAGAAAATTTTTCTTCACAAACTGACATTCAATCACAATATGAATGGTACAGTGCAATTTATTCACATGAAATTTTTAAATATTAATGAGAATTTTTCAGTTTAGGAACTGGTGTTCCAAAAGCCATTCACACGTCAAATAAAGAATTGAAAAATATCTACTGACCTGGTCCCCGCAGTGGTTGGAGCTTCCCAAGGCGTAAAACAACCAACCTCTCAAGTGCATGAACATGCTGTTAAGATAAAAAAAATTCAGTATTAATAGTATTAAATAAAATCATAAATACTGCACTATTTTATTTCCTGTCTAGAATAGCATTTCTCAACATTTTTAAACCCATGAGCCCTAAAAATGTCTCAAACAATTCCAAGGATCATTTAGTTATGCCTAATTTTGTAGTTAGACCCAACTTATGCAGGTATAAGTTTGGTTTGGGACATTCAGTTGCATTCATAATCTAATATTTCTTCGAGCATGTTTTGTATACCTATGGAAATATAGCTAATTGAATTGGAAGTAAACAATTGGTTAAACTATAGAGGAATCTCCATAACAGAACTTCTTGTTAGTGGATACCTGTGAACACCTACCATTAATAGACACTTTTAAAGTGTGTGAAACAGAGCCTTAGTACATTTCGCTATATATTAACAGATGCTTCCTATCAATGGAGAAAAACTTTTTGTCCCATATGGTTTCTGTTACTAAGAGGTTATACTGCATTAAAAATGAAATAACATTGACTAAAATTGGCTTTTGATGATTATTGAACAAATGCACACTATATTATTATTTACTATAAAAAGGATGGTTGAGTTTGTCAGTTCTTGCAGAGTTAATGAAGATTTTTCCAATATCAGTCAAATTTAGTTGAAGATTGACTTACACACCAGGTCAATTTCTGTATTTTGTTTTCATTTGCAGTCGCAATGAAAATCTCTTAAAGAAGAAAGTTGTTGAAAACAGCACGATGATTTTCAACATTCCTTTTCATGTTATTTTAGAAATTCACCTCTCACAAAAGCAAGACACAAAATCTCAAGACAGAATCATGGAGAGTTGTACTTTAATCCCGCAAATAGCTCAAATAACTGTTATTTCTTCAATAGCATAAACTGGGGCAACTTTGTGAAAGTGAGTACAACTTTGTGAAAGTGAGTACAACTTTGTGACACATACACCCTACAATGCACTTTAAAATTTTCCAGGCTTTCCAAAGGGATTGAGGGAGAAAACATTTCAGCAGAGTGTGTCAAGTAGCTTCTTTCATCTCTTGTGACTCTTTGAAATACATGTGTAGAGATAGGAACAATCTTGTAAGCCTGTTTTTGGTTAAGCGCATCTAGTGATTTTCAGGAGAGTATTGAAACTTTGTGCTCGTGACAACGCTTTGATAATTCATCTCAACACAATGCATAATTCATCTCAACACATCTCCTTTCTTAAATTTCCAAAAAGTGCCACCTATCTCTTTAGAAGTTGGTTTGTGAAAAACACTTTTTACCAACATTTTTCCATTACTGCCTTCCCTTTCTTCAGTCGAATCCCCCAGCACAAATTTAAATTCCTTGTTCATCTTCAGACAAATGCCTCTTTCATCCAAGGCCATACTAGAAGTATCTCTAGTGCAGTGCTGTTTTGGCTCTAGAATGTTCTGACTGCCCATTTCTGTATACCTATATCTGTTCTCTATATCAAGGGTACACAATGTAAGGAATATCGTGGAACCCTTGATGATAATGAGGCTGTTTAACACGGAACTCAAATAAATTTTTGAACATTTATCCAAAGAAAAACGTGAGTCTCTACTGCTGTCTCAACAATATCATAGCCCTAAGACAAAATGAAAGAGGGCTTACACACCATCTCTTAACTTACATATTTATTATTATTAATCATTGTGTGAGATCTTATCATGGAAGTTTCTATTCAATTGAGGCCCAATATGGCTCTCCACAAGAGAATGAGTCTGGTAGGGCTCCGGTTCGGAATCCCGAGATGATTCTCATCTCAGATGCGTGATTCTCTTTTTATTTCTCACACTACAAATTCATAATAAAGGGGCCCCATGAAGAGTCTGACCTGGGGGCCTACAAAAGATCTCAGCTTAAAGGCCCTACTGCGCCATGTGGAGCCATGCTGTGCCAAGTTGAACTCATGATTGGGACTCTCGAGGTCGGAGCTCTTTCATCCTATTGGGAGGCATATTCAAAAATCAAGAGCTTTGATTATAACCATCACCAGAAGAGAAAAGCCCCCGTACAAGAACTCTGCCGTATGTTTTAACTAAAATGATCATGATGCCAATCATTGAATCATAGAGTGAGTGTTCATCAAAGTTTTTGGTGAATTTCTCCCGAATACAAAATCAAGCATTCATCCTGGATGGTTTAAGTGAGTGCCATGACCCCCATATGGGTAGGGCTGGCAGAGCTTTAGCAGGGGGGGGGGGGACAAATCTCATTGTTTTTTACACTATAAATTCACTACAGAGGAGGCCCCCCTCCAAAGATCTCAGCTTTAGGAGGGCCAAGCTTCAGGAGGGGTTGGGTATGATGAGCACCCAGATGCTCACGAGGAAAGAAAATTTTTTGTTCTAACATGAAATGTGCCCTCTAATTTTTTTCCCAGAGATGGGGCATATTGCCTTTTATTTCAGCTCCACTGACCTGTTTCCTCTGCGCACAGACTTTCGATATCTGTGCAGAATGACAAAATAACACTACCTTATACAATATAGGGAATTTTTTCTGAGCAGCAAAAAACTCTGTGTACATGGAAGCATTCTCAGCAGTGCCATCTTAACGCATGGTCCCACCTGGGCATGGCCCGGGGGCCTCAAGAGAAAAGGGGCCTCACAAAAATGAAATGTGGTTGAAATTTCCGAGAATTCACCATGTAGGGCCTGAGAAAAATCATTTGGTCCGGGGGCCCACAATGCTCTTAAGATGACCCTGATTCCCAGTCATTCTCAGAATACCTTTTTTAGTCCATATTTTGTAAAATAACTCACCATAGAAAAATGGTGCCTTTCTAAATTACTTTTGTCCATAACCATTCATGAGTAGGAATAAAATTTTGTCACAAAAAATATGTCTTCTAGAAAATATTGAAAACAATTATACAGTATAATATTTTATTGCATGTGAGAAACATCAATGAAGTAGAACTCCTTCCACCACCTATCAAATAAAACTGTTACAATTCCTGTGATTGGAATTAGCAACTGGTTTTTGATTAATGTGCTGCATGAAAAAGTGACAATTTTTGTTGCACCACGGTCATTTTCAGCACATGAGAGCTAATTGTAGACTAGGACCTACAATTTATTTCGATTCTGAATGGCAGCCTTTGTTTTTACATTCACCAAGAGGCTTCTTCACTAAACACCAACTATGGCCATATCGCTACATTGCAATTTACTACAATTAATGAGATGGGTTGGAAATGAAGGCGCTGTCTAACGGTAAACTCAAGCTCGTTAGGGAAAATATCTTATCTATATCCTCCCTCGGGTTTGAACCTGGGACCGTGACAGCAACCTTCACGGTGATAGACGAGTATCTTACCACCACGCCACTCAGGCGATGCACAGACAGGCTGGTGCGCTAACCCCTCTGTGTGGGACTCCCTGCAGCAGCAATCTTTTTCGGTGGTCTGGTCATGTTACTTTTTCTGTTGTACCCTTATGTCAGGAAACTTTTGGACAAGGACGAACTGGGTATCAAACTCGCGACACCTCTAAACATCCTTTTGTACTTTAGACGAGTATTTTATCGACCTGCACTACCACATCTGATATGATATCAGTTGATATTTTAAAAGCAATACCATTAGTTGAATTATCAAGTTTTCCTTGAAATTTTAACAGTCTATATTTGTGTGTGGTAAAAAAATGTTAGTATAAGTGTGGTAAGTGCATGGTAAGCAATGTTATATATATTTTTAATTATAGTCACAGAAAATAATGGACGGTTGCACTTATTGGTGCAAGGACCAATGCGACAAAAAATGACCAAGCAATATAATGACTTGTGGTAGAATTTGTGTTACTCAAGTTGCACCATGAGAAGGCCTACCACATTACAATACCCTGCACCCTGGTCACGAACATTGGTGTACGCACGATCCACCTTTAGAGGGAGGGTTTGGGAGAACTGCCATTGGGACGGCACATTGGTTTGTGGAGAACAAGGAATCTCTCCCACAGAAATTTTGAACAACTAACCTTCAAAAAGCATTTTAAATTAACAGAAATGGATAAAGATAACATACAGTATAAAGGAATTTTCTTTGATATTTTAATTTTTTTCTAAAAAAAAACGACAATCTGAAAATATTTTTAATTTTCTATTGTCTTGTGGGGTGATCACTGCCCCCTATGTTCTCTCCTGCATACCATGCCTCTGGTCACAAATGAATAAACTCAGGCCTATTATTTCGCTAGAAAATTTTGAAGCAACGTATCAATAAAAGGGTAGGAAAAACTTTTCTTTATGCTATATATTTTATGCTATATAAACTTTTCTTTATGCATGTGCAGGAAATATAATGCGGAAAATCACAATTTAATTAAAAAAAATAGAAAATGAGAAGAGCGATTCTTGGATTTTCAATAAATATATTTTATCTTTGAATTCAGAATATTCATTTATTAATTTTCATGTTTTCTCATAAAAGTGCATTTGGGATATTTGATTGAATAATATTTTTCTTCAAATAATTTTTTGTAAATTTTATGTAGAATTCTAATATAATTATATGGTATGTATACGTGCTAAATAGCTCAGTTAACCCTTTGAAAGGCAGACATTTTTCCAAAACTCGTAGAAAAAAATGTAAACAGGTGAGCCCACGCTATGGGACCCCCAAAGAAAAGCTATTATATAGATTTGAAAAATTAACTCTCATCAGGATATTTTAATTTACCCTCATCATGTCATTTCTCGCAACATCTTAAATCATTAATGTTACCCCTCCCCCCACAAGGGGGTCGTGACCAACACTTTGGGAACCAACTGTATCTGGGTAATAGAGGTGAAACAAGAAAACTGTTTTCAGATAGTCATATCTTAAGGGTGGCAAAATATTATTCACCTCAGGCGGCAGAATTTCTAGGAGTGGCCCTGGTGAGGAGGATAAATACTCAAAAAGGAGGTTACTGTTACTCTTACAAAAAAGTTACTCTTTGATTTTTTTCTCGCTCTCTAAAACTGGAAATAATTATATTTTACATTGTATGGCAAATTTTATTGCTGTTATTAAATGTATTAAATGTTATTTCATTGTAACAACCAGTATGGGACCTTGGTTTCTCCTCTGCAATTTTCATTCAATCAAAAGAACAATGCTTTATTACTTTTTTATTAATAAAATTAATAATATAAATATAATATAATAATATAATAATTAAAAAAAATTTATCCATACCTTCACACAAACCAATAAAGATATTGGGAAGAACACAATCATAACGAAGTAACTGAAATATGTCGTAAAAAATCTTATTGTTTTTGCACCTATAGACTCTCCTTTACGGTTACCTGGAAATATCAATAGTCATATGCTTTATCAATATTGTTATGGCAATATAACAGGTGAAGTATGAAATCCTTTGGCATCTTATGTAATGCCAGAGTTTTAGGAAAAGTTCAAAATACTGGTTTCCATTGTTATTATAGATGTAATATACAAAAAATATAGATAATCTATTGTACTAATTATATCAATATATATTAATATTCATATGTTGATATGTGTATCAATTATAATATGCAAATCATATACAGTAAAAGTTCATTATAATGAGAGCTCACAATCTCGGGGAAAATTGTCATTATAACATCCTTCTTGTTATAAGCAGATTTCAATTTTTTGCTCTGTAAGGTTATAAACTTAAAAAATTAGTTTAGAAATCTACATTATAATCGTCTTTTAGCTCATTTTGTTCAAATATAAGAATATGAACAAAACTCCAGTCATAAAAAGATTGATTTTATATTGATTTTTAGTCTCACAGAAGTTGATTCTCTCAGGCCTTTCTGAACAGAATTTCGTATTTTGAAAATGATTTAGTGGACTGACTTAACAATTAAAATTCTCACTGCTCAAGTCAATGGCTTTATGGACTCATTAACAGTTTAGTGTAATGGACCAGGATGTATTATTTAGATGATTTGTTCGGTAGGTCAGAAACATGTTCAAACTGCAATTTTCAGTCAAATAAGCTTTGACAGTGACCTTGGTCTATAAGTCACTGGGGGAGATAAAAGTCAAATAGAGAATTGTTACATATCCTGTGTGTGCACAGCAGAAAAACTTAAAAATATGGGGGAAATGTTACTTTTCTGAGTCCATTCTTTGTTATAAGTACCTGAAATAATGTTTACAAGGAGCATGTGCAATGATAAATGATAGCAATATATGCTTTTAGTTCAATTCTTCAAAGGGGGAAAAGAAAAACCGACCATTTTGGAGAAATTTTTTGACATTATAGCAAAAGCTTCATAATTTTTAACTTGCTATATGTGAATAATTTTTATATCTTCAACATTAGCTATTTCACAATCACTCATAAATCATTCATTATAGTGATATACTCGTTATAACAGACTTTTACTGCATTCTGTTTTATCTAATCACAAAAGCTTGTATTCCATACTTAAGGTATGCAGTTGGACTCCGATATAACGAACTGATTCAATGAACTCAATTTAATGAATTTTTTTAAATTCTGGCAAAAATAAAGGTCAAACCTCTAACAAATAAAAAAACTCTTATTTTAACTATTTTTTTTCAAGAACTATCCTTAATTTTTTTTATTTCTTGTCACCCAAAAACAAAATTAAAAGATTTGACTTCCCAGGATTTGACCTTCAGCTTTTCTTTAGAGACAAACAAAAAATGGAGAGCAGTAATCTGTTTCTTTTCAAATACATGAGGCAATAAATCCATTTACAGTGTGCGTGGGAAGGTTTTGGTAGCCAATTAGTGTACACAATACCATAAAACATTGTGCTGTGTTGTCAGCATGTTTAGATTTCAATAAAGAAATTAAATTCAAGTTTATGCTCTGTCTTCACAAGCAAAGAATGGTGGTTCATCTGAAGTGAAAGTGTTTTTCGGTTAGCCACAAAAATGACAATTTTGACAGAATTTGATAAAAATGTTGGACACACCAAATAAATTTCTATCAAGCAATTTATTCATGCATCCTGACTTTATTCTTAAGTTAACATATTTTTCTTTAATTTTTGTCAGAAATAAATTGGAGAAGCAATCCCAAAGTGAGTAGCTTTTAAAATTTTCCGTTTCGAGTATGTGTTTATGATCTTGATCAATTTGACCCCAATTTAATGAATAAAATTGTATGTTTCTTCTGATTAAGTAAATCAGAGTTCACACAACTGTACTTTGTTTTACCATTACCATTTCATACTTTCCCAGTAGTATATATTTTACTGTATATTTCTACATAATTCAATTACTCAAGAAATAAGTCTATGAATGCCACTTATGCTTTGTGTTCAACTACATAAGCAGGCAAATTATTGAAAGAAATTATCACCTAATAGGAAAACACTTTTGAATTCTTTAATTCAGAAGCATTCCTGCACTATACATGAAACACTTAAATAAACAAGATCAATCTGATCAAATCCTCTACCAAAGTTCTATAGGATAAGTTCTGAGAGATTCAGAATTTAAAAAGTTTTACTCTCAACATCTACTTTGATAGAAATGAAGCATAGGGAGACATGCAGAATTTGAAAGCTTCGGATGGATAGCAAAAGTGGTAGTCACTATGATACATCATTGAGAGTACAACATTACACAACTACTGTATTTGTCTATGTACAATAACGGAAATCTACTACCCCCATTTAAGGATTAAACCAGGGCTGGACAAATTGTAAAAAAAATCTAGGTGCTAGAACAATTTTTTAGGCACCAAAAATTTTTTTACCCAAAGAAAAAGGTCCAAAATAATGCTTCTTTTGACTTTTCATGATACTCTTTCATGTTTTCAGATATGCTGCTATAAATTCCAAAAATTTTATTCTGCTTTCAGCCTGTAATATAATAACTATACAAAGAAAATTTTAAGATACCAATACCAATTTTTTAGTCACCATGGTGATCTGGGGCCTGGGATATGTCCAGCCATAGATTAAACTTGCCATAAAAGTTTAAAGAAATTTCTGAAAGGAAGTAAATAATACACTGAACAACAAACAAAAAGCAAGAAGGAATCTAAGAATTACCAATTTCAGAATCTTCTGGAAATGAAATTGAAAAATTCGATTTTGAATAGGTAAATGCTGACTTGAACGACGAGTAAGGCACAGTGTCATTTGAATAAGAGAAAAATGACTTGAATGAACTCTTGTAATCCTTCAGCTCTTGGTTTGAAGGAAACAAAAATTGTGTCTCGCACACTGATGATCCAGAAATTGATAAGCCATTATCTCCTATTGCTGCCTAGAGTAAATTAAAGGAATGAAACAAATAAGACTCCATGTTCTGTAAATGGCACAGCCAAACACTGGTGTATAAAATCCTGCTACACAGACAAAGGGTTTATCATAATGAATCAATTTGCATTGGATAAAAGATAAATAAAATAAATTACAAGTACCTGATTAGGTTTATTAAACTATAGGCCTATTAATAATAATATATTCACACATATCAAACAATATTTTTTGTACATACAAAATTCCTTAAAAAATGAATGAGAAACAAGTTAAAACAAGTAGAGAATCACCTAGCATTTTGTTTATTTATTTATACAATATTGTTGGCCCTGGGACCTATACAAGAGGATGTGATTGAAAATGACAAAGATATTCTTTAATATTGGACAAGAAACTAGTGATAGTGGGGGATTCGACAATAGAGCTTGGGAGTTTGTTCCATTCACCAATGGTATGAGGAAAGAAGCTGTATTTAAAGCAGTCAGTGGAAGCAAAAATAGGTTTTATTTTAAGGGAATGGTCGAGTCATCTAGAGATGTAGGATGGTTTGGCTAAGATACCAGAGGTATCTATGTTGAATTGACCATGAAAAATTTTATAAAACAATGTTAATCAAGAAATGAGACTAAGAGTATTGAGAGGGAGGAGATGAAGTTCGTTTTTAAGTTCGGATACAGAAACGAAAGATAACCAGCAGTCGTGAGCAAAGCGGGTGGATTTATTTTGGATCGATTTGAGTTTGTCTATATTATTGGAGGTGAGGGTCTCAGATTTCAGCAGCGTAGGAAAGAACGGGGAAGATATAAATTTAGTAACAGAGTAGTCTGATATCCAGAGTGGAGTGCTTAAGGTTGCGGTGGAGGAAGAAAACTTTGTTAACACACTTCTGGTAAATGTAGTCAACATGTTTGTTCCAACGTAGGTCGACTGAGATTATGACACTGAGGTATTTGATTTGAGAAACTTAGGATAACGTTAAATTATTGATGGAGTACGAATATTCAAGAAGAAGTAATTTATGAGTAACTTTCATGTGAACCGTTTTTGAGATATTGATTGTCTAAAGCCGTGTTGGTTGGGGAAAAAAAGTTGATGGAGACTAAGTGGATACAGATTTCTTTTACTACAATATGTTCGAAGATTTTACAGCAGGAGGAGGTGATTGCTATTGGCCTAAAGTTAAGGGGATCGGAAAGTGGATTCGATTTGTGGAAAGGAATAATTTTATTGATTTTCCAGTCATTGGGGAGGATAGCAATATTTCGAGAAACATTGAACAGGATTAAAAGATAGTCGGAGACGTCATCAGCACAGAATTTAAGAATGGAATTTGGTATGTCATTGGGGCCAACAGAATACTGTTTCAGTTTTTTCAATAGTTTTAGGATACCCTGTTTGGAGAAAGATATTGGGAGTGAGTTGTGGATAGAATAGAAAAAAGAGTATTGGGGAGGGGAGAGGTCAATTGAGAGAAAACCAAGCAGAATGATAAATTGAATTTGGCAGCTATCTCTGGAGGAGAAGATGTATGCTTATTTGAATTTCTGAGGGAAGTGGGACCAACAGATTTATGTCTTAGGTAACTCCAGAATTTTGTTGGATTAGTTTTTAAGTAATGGGGTAGAGAACGAGAGAGGTATTTGGTCTTTTGGGCAGAAATGAGGTTTATGAGGTCTCAGGTGGAGGCTGAAATTACGGATTTGAGTGAATTGGATTTGTTGGATTTATATTTGAGAATGATATGGCAGATTTTCCTCTTTAGATGAATAATGTCTCTGGCGATCCACGGATTAAAAAATACTTAGAAGAAACTTTTTTTAATTGGAACTGTAGCTAAGCATTTATCAATAATACATTTGAAAGAGGTCTAGAGGGTGTGAATATTGTTAGAAGAGGATATGGATAAGAAATCATTGAAGGAAGAGCAAAGAATATTTTGCATAAGTGGATAATTTGCCTTGTTAAAATTACGTTTAAGGGTGAGTTTGTAAAATGGGATAGATGGAATGGAGGTGGGAAAAGTTAATGACTGGTATTTTATGGTCGGACCAACCCTCGAAGATGGAAGTAGAAAGGATTGAAATTCGATTGGAGGTAGCGATAAGGTCTAAGGTAGAGCTGGAGTAAAAGGTTCTTGCGGGTTCTAAGATGGATTGGACCAAGTTAAATTTAAGGAAAATATCTAAGACTTTGTTATTAATTCTGTGATTCCCGGACAGGGATTCCATATTTTTCCAGTCAATACCAGGAAGATTACAGTCTCCAGAGATAATAATAGAATGTGTATTGGAAAACTTTTGAAGATTAATTTTCAGTTGTTCAAAAAGGTGGAAGTCTGGAGAGGGAGGGAAATAGACAGAAAAGATGGCAAGTGGGGAATAATTGGGTTGAAGCCATTCGGCTCGAAAAATTTTGAGGTCGGAATCTAATAGAATTTCAGTTAAAGGGATAGAATTTTTGGTAATAAGTAAGACCCCCGCCCCCGAGAGTTTCTGTTTTTTGAAAAGCATTGTATTCAGGTGGTAAAATTTCAGAATTAGAGATTGTATTATTTAGCCATGAGTAACTCCCAGAAAATGAAGATTATGGATGAGTAGGAATGATTCAAGAAAATGTGTTTTATTGTTTGGGCTACGAGTGTTTATAGTTCCCAGGTGAAGATAGACTTAGAAGTCTGGGGGGCATGGTCATTATTGCTGGGTGGGGGGAGCACGATGATGATGATGTCAATTCATCTATACATATATGCATTAGATCAGTCGACTTAACCTTTGGTGCTGCCCCCCCCCCCCCCCGTATCTCCACCCATACTGGGATCCCAGACATATTTAGTATTATTGATGAGTGCAAAATTGTGAATAAGTTTTACTTTAATGCCTTTGTCATGGAATTTTTGACTGGTCCTTTAAATTTGACCACGAAGTTTGCGTGTATTAAAAGAGAAATCTTCTGAGATAGATATGTTGCTGTTTTTGAATTTGGAGGCATTTTTTAGAATCTCACTTTTGAGTTTAAATTTATTGAATTTTATTATTGGAAGTCTGCATCCGTGGGTCCTTTTGGAACCTATTCTATGACAGCGGTCAATCTCGCTAGATAAAATATTTATGTCTAGGTCAGTGGTCGGCAAACTCATTAGTCAACAGAGCCAAATGTCAACAGTACAAAGATTGAAATTTCTTTTGAGAGCCAAATTTTTCAAACTTAAACTATATAGGTAGGTAAATTGTTATTATGAACTTTGTGTTCATGTGTGTATCATGTGCATATATTGTTTATAATTTTTTGATTGTGTTTTTAATTGGGTTGCTGTATTTTTGAAATATATGACATCCATATTTGTTATGGGCATCTTTTTCTCAGCCACCTCGTTGGGTATTTTGCCTGTTGGGGCTTTGTATTAACTTAATTAAGGTACTCCTAAGCTGGCCTTTGCCAAAAACGTCCTCGATCTGATTAAGGGGCATTCGCTGACGTCAACCCCTTCCAACTCTCCCATCTACACTCGTTTTGTATACTTGTTTTGCCTATCTCCTTTCGTTCATCCTCTCTATCTATCCAAACTATCTCAACATACCTTTCTCAATCCTCGACACTACATCTTCTTTCACTCCACAACGTTCCCTAAAATTAACTAACGGATATCTGGCTCCCTTCTCTGGGAAATATGCGGAAGACGGGTTCACTCTAAGCTTGTCCGACAAGATGTTAGCCGGAAGAAGTCATCGATGAAAACCCAAGGCGGGCCGTCTTGTGGGGCAGAGACCCCAGGAGCATCGTCTTCGGATGGTCGCCCCTGGTGGATTATTTCAGCAGCGATGATCGATGTTGGATGCAGATGGAGAGAGATAGCTATATAGAGATTGTTCTATAGGTGGTGTTGGGTGGCCACGGGAGAGTCGTCATGAGAGGTGGTAAGGTGGTGGTCCAGAAGCATCGTCTTCAGATGTGTGGCCCCTGGTGGATCGCTTCTAGCAGTGTTGACCAATGTTAGATGGAGAGAGGAGGCCTCGGGAGAGCCGTCATGAGAGGGTGGTGGCCCAGGAGCATCGTCTTCTATGATCTGGCTGGGTAGAGGTTGACATTATTTAGTATGGAAAACATTGCATGCCCCCCCCCCCTCCCCCGTTCTGAGAGGAGACTCGTCTTTTGCGTTTATCTACCCCAAGTACCTTAGGAAAAAAGCCTAGTTTTCGACAACTTTTTTTCGAACTTCCCAGTTTTGACCCACATGATTGGTAGCGGAAGACCAAGAAGTGACAAAACCGTCAGGCTTTCACTCTTTTTTCGGCAAAAACCCGTGAAAAAGATGACTCACTTGGGAGGGGAGGGGAAGGGAGAGAGAACAAAATGGCCAAAATGTGTGTGTCTAAACATGATTTTGCAAAAATCTGGAATTTTTTTGCGTGTGGTATTTTGTGGAAGAGCCACACTCAAGGGGCCAAAGAGCTGCATGTGGCTCGCGAGCCGTGGTTTGCCGACCCCTGGTCTAGGTGATCGGAACTGCATTGAATGATTTTAGATATGAGGGTAGAGGGGGACTCAGTCAGATTCTTCAGGGATGTTTCGGAAAATCAAGTTGTCCCAGCGGGAATGGTCCTCTAAATCGATAATTTTGTATTTATCCTTTATTGGTAAGGAAAGATTGGATTTCAGAGAGATTTGAGGAGAGGTCATAGATTTGGTTTTGAAGTTCCTCTACGGGAAAAAGTTTCTCCTCAACTGCATTAAGACGCTAGGATAGATCACTTAGCTGATGACTGAATGAGGCTTGTTTTCGGGTGAGGAGGGTAAGTTTGTCAAGAATGGCTACTTGGGTGTCTTGAATATTACGGAGAATGGATGAATTATCCGAAGGAGTGGGAGTTTCAGACGAAAGATTTGATCTATTCTGAGAGCGTGTTGGGGAGTGGTTGACTCTGGGACCAGGGATGGATTCAATATCTTGTCAGTAGTAGCAAGCAGGCCAAGTGGGAAAAAAGGATAAGAGGGTGAAAAGGAAAAGGTGCTGAATGGAACAAATTCGAATGGCAGTTACATGTATTGGAGCTAAAAGGGTTTTTCTTTGAAATATATATATATATTGAATTAAAAAAAATTGATGGTGGAGCAAAAAATAGTAACACACTGTACATAAAGATTTCTAACGCCGGATGCGGGATCGACACAAAAAGTATTAAATAGATATAAATTAAACAGCAATTTAGTATGAAAATGTGAAAGGAACTAACCTTTTTAGTCAAACGTGAATCATAGGAAATACTTTGATATCAATGTTTTAATTGATGAAGCATTAAAAAAAATGGAAACTTACCATCCCTAACAAAATGATTTAAAGTAATGAGAGATTATCGAAGAAGTCGCATCAAAAAGAGCATTTTGTTTTCGAAGGCATTTTCCTTTACTTTCATCCACATCGAACGTAACTACTCAATTTTTCAATATAGTTTATATACGTACTAGGATAACGAAACATAACGGTTCATCAGTATCATATACGGCTTCAACTCTTTTCTGAGTAATTTGTCAATAATCGCAAAACAAATGCTGTAACATATATACATATATATATATATTATTTTCGCATAACATTTATGTGATAATTGAATAGAGACGTTTTTTTTTCGAAATCAATCTCTATTTTTGTACTTCAGTATAAAGTCAGAAATTTCCGAAGTTTTGATTCAAAAAATTTGCAATGAACTGACCATATTTTTTTTCAGAAAATACGGAACACAAATTGTCTCCCACTAGGTGACTGGAATAAGCTATATCTAGCGGCTATATCTCCCACTAGCTCAGTGATGTCATCAAAAATGATGCTAAAGACAAACAAATTTGCCTATCATTACTAAAATTGCTGAAAAAAACAAAAAAGAAAAATACCAATTTCGTGAAATGAAGCACTATGAGGCTTTTCGAATAGAAATCATAATCATCATCAGCATGCATCACTCCTGAGGGACATACACTGATCTCTATGGAGGAGATCAATGTTAAAATTGCCGATTTTACCGTAGAAATGCGGAAATTTGGTGGGGTTTTCTGCCATATCAATAATTTTAAAAACTGAATTGAATCTTTTGTTTTCGAAATTTTTTGAGCTCGCTTAGAGATACGAAGCCTAGAAAATTAAATATAAAATAATGAGCCAGACCCACTTTTGAGGTGGATATTCATGCAATAACATTGATTTCAAATTTTTATTTATATCTTCTCAAGCGGGAAAATGAGAATTAATGTCTCCGTATTGTCTTATATTATCTAATTGCATCAATCCATATAGTTTAGGATGTTTTGAAGTTAATTATGTGCCCATATAAATTACATTGAAGAAATTCCGCAGCTTTAATCAAGCATTTTTTGAAGGAAAAACAGGCAGATCGATAACTTGAAGTTAAAAAAAAATTTCGAAATATCTAGCTCCCATTAAAAAGAAAAAAAATGATTCATTTCTATGTTTCTTTAATTTAGATTTGTTTCTTTCATGAGTCGCACAGGAAGTCACCATATTGGTTACCTTGTATGTCCCTAAAAAAAGGGAAATATCACGTGATCCAAAAAGCCTCATTGAAAATCACAGTAGATTTAAATGAATTCTATATTTGACATGATTCGGATGTTTACACTCATGTCCATAAATTAAGGATAATGCCAGCTCCGGCAAATAAAGGTTCAGAAACAAAACAAACGTTACTTATTCATTAAGCCTATTTATTAAACAAAAGATAAAGAACAAAAACGATGGTGTATGTATGATACCATTCATAAAAACTACGATTTTTGCTCCCTGGAGCAATTGTAAAAAATATCTCCTTTACAAAAACTTACTATTACATGGTTGGTATGATGGTTAATACATTGTATGTCTCCCATGCGATGAAATACAGTCCGTACAACGCCTAGGCATGCTGAGTATCAAATTATCGATGTGATCTTGGGGAAGATCACTCCACTCAGCAAGCAATGCTCTCCGAAGTTCCGGTACACATGTAGGAGGTGGTTGACGGGCTGCAACTCGTCGGCCAAGCAAGTCCCACACATGCTGTATCGGATTCAAGTCAGGTGAGAATGCTGGCCATTCCATACGGGTTATATCTTCAGATTCAAGGCATTCGTTTACGCTGTTTGCTCGGTGAGGACGGGCGTTGTCATCCAAATTCTGCGCCCATGGCACCCCTAAACAAACGTACATGTTGTTCCAGAATGATGTACCGATATATTTGGGCTTTCATGGTTCCGGTTTGAACCATGCAGATCTGTTCTGGAACCCAGTATAATTCCACCCCAAACGAGCAATGCTGCACCACCGTAACGGTGTCGTTCAATGATGTTGTCTCGGTGGTACCTGGCGTTCTCCATATGAAAGTCCGACGTGAATCAGACTGCAAGCTAAACCTGGACTCGTCGGAAAACATCACACAAGCCTACTGTGACGATGTCCACATTGCATGTTCTCTGCTCCAGGCTAATCACTGCCGACAGTGAGTTACCGTGAGCGGAGCACATCTGACAGGCCTACGAGCATAATAGACCAATATCTTCCAAACGTCTGTACACGGTTTGCCTTGAAACTGTGGTACCCGTGGCTGCAGATAGCCGACGAGACAGGTCGGATGCTGTGCTCCGTCTGCTTCTTTTGGCAGTTACTGCCAAATACCGGTCTTCATTCGGCGTTGTAACTCGGGGGCGACCTGTACTGTAACGTCTACTGACATTTCCGTTATCTTGGAATCGTTGCCAAAGCCTAGAGATGACACTTTGGGCAATTCCAAGTTCCTCGGATACTTCCATCTGAGTACGCCCACATTCCAGGCGGCCGATAATTCTACCACGTAAAAAATCATCCACACGCGTCCTCTATGTCATAACTATCCGCTTATGGCACTGAGCGCCTTACAGAACTCTTGTGAACAATTTCACTTCTTTGCCACCATTCCTTATATACCTCCCTCTTACACTCATCATTGTGACGTACTATCGGCATCATCTGGTGGCTTCCTGAAATTTGCATATCATTCTTGCAGATGTGTGTGATAATTCTACAGGTGAAATTTTTACTTTAGATTTCGATTTCCGTGTGATTCTGAATTATCCTTAATTTATGGACATGAGTGTATATAACCTGTATATTCCGGGAAATTCCCATATTTCCACTTAATTAATGGCTTTTTTTTTAAGATCGATTTTTTTATGATGTCCCGTATTTTCAACAAAGCCCACTTGACTTTTTACTTTTCATTGTTATCGAAAATTAAAATTAGTTTCCCAGTTTATAATTCACATCATGATAATTATGACTATTAATATGAATATTCATCGCAAAATTTTTTTCATTTTTAAACGTTTTTCTACGTTGAATTTATTTTAAACAACTGCAATTTGCAGCAATTGGCAAAAATAGAAACGAATTACCTTTTGGGTTTAATAATACAATTGAATAATCTACGTTAGATATACCCAAAAATTCCAAAACGAACACGGCTATACGCGTTTCGGAACTATATGAAGTTCCTTCATCAGTAGCAGAAATAAAGAAGAAAGAAAATATTGAAAAACTCCCGCTATAAGGAGTTTTTGATAATAAAAGCATTAATAAAAGTTATATAGCGCTTCCCGTAAAAAACGGAAAAAAGCAGAGCATTTATATAAAATGAAGTCGAGACGGCCAAACTTACGTAGGAATAGTGTCCTTTAAAAAAAAGATAATTCTCATTCGTCATAATAAGCTTTACTCGTTTGATGAAATGATAACTACGTCCGTGCTCAATTTTATTATGTATTAATTATAAAAATATCTATAAAAATGAGTATACACAGATAATGCAGCCATTTCTAAAATATTTTTATTAGCACATCAATAATACCAACAATTATAGCAGGTAACATCCAAATGAATTTGACTATTATTTTTACAGAACAGTGTTTTCACAGATTAATTTTTTTCCCATTGACATACACACATAATTATTTTATATACAGCGATGCCAATTAGTAACTAATCATGTACAATCGAAATTTACTTAAGAATTTCTTTATATACATTCATTGACGGATTTACAAACAAACATATATTTTTACAGACTACTTAGTATGAGAAATCGACGGATAGCAAAATATTGCCATCCACAAAACACGTATAGGCAGTGTGGTGATGGAGGAAACTAAAAACTTGGAAATAAGTTGCCAGTTGTATTGTTTTACTTAAATTCCATGCCAAAGCAAATCGCTAAAAGGGATATGTTCAGTATTCAAATGGCCTCCAAAATGCCGTTGGTGAATCAAGCTATGTATAATTCTCAGCAGTCATTTTTCATTACATGAATATGAATTTGATGAATCTCGGCAACAAGCTCGAATGCGAGACACCGAAGCCAGAGGATTGAACTGTTGTTGAAAGTTTAATTTTGTTATCACGTTTCGAATTTTTAAAATAATAACAGTAAAAATTAAAAACACGAATGATTATTCATATTTTTATCTTCATCATACCAAAAAATGAAATTATTTATATTAAAATCAATCAGCATCGATAAAAATCTCCAACATTACAATTCATTTACCTCCCCTGTGTGGGAGGAGATACTAGCCAGATAATAATTAGATAGTAGCAACGACGTTATTATTATTTTTTTAATGTTTAATGTTAATTTTAATTTCTTACAGAATGATCGCCAATAATCATGTAAATTTTTTTTTTCTTTCTGAGCAGAATTTAGAGTTTACTGGAATTCAAATGAAAAACCGTTAACAAGCAATGTAATGCTATCAGCTGGGAATCGACACTAGCTGTTTTGAAAAAGTACATGATGAAATTGTTCTTCCTACTATCGTCTAAGAATTACCGATAAAATCTAGGCAATCACAGTTCCAGACCATTCCAGTTCAAACTAGATTCTCACTCTAGTTAACAATTTTTGATAGATCAATTTTTAAAAAGCAGAGAATTCAATCTTTTCATCGTTTTTCTTCCATCACAGGTTATTTGGGAATAAAAAGTTGTAAGTTATGGAGAGAAATATATTCATTTCTCTTTTTTTTTTTTCACTGATGGTCACCGGAATTTTCGAAGTAGTTGTTCAGTGCTATACAGGCGTATATTAAACATCTAAATATCAACAAAGTGCGCACCGTCAAAGAAACATAAGAATTTCATTGCATAACGTTCTGAAATAAACTTGTGAGTGAATAAAGTTAGTCTTTTTTCGCATGCTTTTTCATACACTTGCATTATAACGATCAATTTCATTCAAAGAAAAAGTTAAAGCGTTTTATAAGTAAAAGCTTATTATTGAAACACATAATGCAACGTTTCTATAAATTACGAACAGAAAAAAAATTTGATATAGTAAAAATAGATAAGATCTTTAAGAATCTCAATTAATGATGTGAATTAACCTTGGCATTTTAAAATGCTTGCATATACATGCATGTACGTGCGTGAGTGTAATTAGGTTTCTTGGATGACTGATTGTGTGTGAACCACAATGCTTGATTCTATTTCTTTAAATAACGAAAGCTACCAGCTGGAAAATCAAATTAACTACATGATAACGTGAACTAGACTTTTTAAGCTTTGAAAATGCACCAAATGTCTGTGAAATGCTGATCTATCGTATTTTATTAAAAGAAATGTTCAGTCTAATCCATATTTTCCTTTTTCATACAGGCAATCTCCATATTGCATTATATTGCATTGAAGGACCTGAGTCCTCCCAGTTCCCATATCGTAATTGCTATGCTTAGCAAAAGTATTGTCACTGATGAGACGTCATATGCCGCGTCAAATGATGTCTTTCTCGGAAAGACTCGTGACATATATGACATTTTAGTTTTTCTTCTCTTTTCACTTTTTGTGGATCAGTTTCTCTTTTATGGTGTGATCTCATATGATAAACAAGATCACTGGTCATTCTAAATGAAGCATTGCATTTGGCACACCAGTTCTGAGTTGGAAACGATAAAGCTGCAAGAGAAGGAGGTAAAAACGGAAGTAGTGGAGTCGGAAAAGTTTTCGGCTGAAAACTTTCTAGACTTTGTGTCGCTGGCTTACTACTGTTATAGTTCATTGCACCTAGAGGTGGCATCCTCAAACCAGTTGCCATTGCATTAATTTCAAAATTACTTTCGGAATTTTGCCTCATTTTAATCTCTTCTCTCATTTTCAGCTGCTGCCCACTTAGGGAGGGTAATTTTGCAGTATGCGTGAATGCACCGGCCATATGTAGTTCGATAGCGGCAGCACTCTGAGTTTCAAGAGCGGAATGCGGCGAAACTGTTGTCAGCATTGCTTGTGGCAAAGATCCTGATATTGGACTACTGACAGTCGGAGGTATCTGGTATCCGAAAGGAGTGAAGCCACTACTACTTTGAAAGATAAGTTCTCGGTGACTCAAGGAACTCGACAGTAAATTAGTCACAGAATTCAAGTTCGGTGAGAAAGTAGTGATCTGTGAAAAACTTGATTTATCTACTTTCTTGAAAGCACTATTACTTCTTTCTCCAGGAGCATTGCAAACACCACCATTTACGTTTAAACTCCCAAATGTTTGTGCGTCCGTAATTTTAAATGCGCTCAAATGGCTTCGGAAAGCTACAGTAGTGGAATCCATGTCGTTTGTGTTCTCGGAAGTTTCAACACTAATAGCTACATCCTCAGATCGCAACATGGTCTTCGGCCTTTTTTGAGAACTCTCTTCGTATTCAGTTTTCCGTTTCTTTTTCTTGGATTGACTTTCTTTTGTGTCTTGAGGTAGCTGCACGTTGTCTTTATCTTTATCAGACTTCGGACTGTTAGTGAGCATACGATCGTTATTAGAGTTCATGCCATCTTCCTTGTTGTCATCCATATCTGTTAATGTGGCAATGTCAAAGTTTTTTACTCTTCCAGATTTTCTAATATTAGCTTGGCCAATGACACCGAATTCATTCTCTCGACGCTGGCACCGATACATTAGATGAGCAACCATTGGGTACGGGTTTTCAAATTTTTCTTGGCATAGCATACACTCCAACGGTCTTTTACCTAAATATAAAAAAAGGACGTTATAATTTCAGGAATAAATGTTGATGGATTATATGATAAAAAAAATTGTGTATGCGCGCACGCACGCTATATTTCAATTAAAACCACTGCGCTGTACAGGGTGTTCTGTTAATGGACTGACAAACTCAAGGGGTTGTTAGTAGCCATCAAGAGGAAAAAAAATTGCAATGGAACATGGTGTCGCAAACCACGTTGAGAGGGTGAAAATCACGAAAAACGCATGCAGGTTTAGACGTCACGCTGGAACGACAAAAAAGTACAATAATAACTGCAAAAATATTTATTTGATTAATTATTACAAGAGTTGTTGGAAGTGGTGGTCACTGACGTCATTGCACAGTCTACAACGACATAAAAACGATTCTCGGACGTGCTCGAAGATACCAGGAATGGTTTTGATGTCTGCCGCAGCGACGACAATCCGCGCTATGAGATCCTCTGGTGTGTCCACAGGTGTCGCATAAACGAGTGATTTAAGGTGACCCCATAGGAAAAAGTCACACGGATTGAGATCCGGCTAATGTGGAGGCCAAGCAACGGGTCCCGCGCGTCCAATCCACCTCTTTGGGTATGTAAAATCGAGGTGATTACGCATATCACGGGAAAAATGTGCAGGGGGTGCCATCATGAATGAACCACATGCCTTCCGACCGTAAATCAGATGCATATCAGCCATCACCACGATATACTCATTGAAACAGACAACTAACTGCTACACGTGCTTACAACCGCAATAGCGCTTATTTACGTCGTCCGCAAATGCGTCCCAGCGCATGCATTTCGCGACGCTGCTTACGTCAGATATGGTGAGCGAACCCACGAACGCATTCGGCGATCAACTGACATCCACCTTTCGTCTCCTATGGACCCAGAGCCTGCATGCGTTTTTCGCGATTTTCACCCTCTCAACGTGGTTTGTGACACCACGTTCCACAGCAATTTTTGTTCCTCTTGATGCCTACCAACAACCCTCTGAGTTTCTTGGCCCATTAATAGAACACCTTATATAGCAAAGTTTACTTTTGGAAGTTTTAATTTTCTTCAATAAGTCAATTTTTGGATAGCAAGAATGACTTGTTTCATTCATGAAAGGCAACATTGCATTTAAAAACAAGTATGCTAATGCAATGACACATCGGTTTTACATTTTCTCTGGGACCAGAGAAAAAACATAAAATCTGTGTGCAAGAGATGAACACTTCACATAGCACAAAAGCTAAATTTAAATTAGAGTATGTAGGTGTTAAATTCAATTCACAAATATAGAAATTAAATCTGAAATTATATATTCCAAAAGTTCTCTGAATGGAAAATTTTTTAAAAATATTTCAATGAAGAATGGTTATTTGTAAAAGAACTATATTATTACATAAATACAAACGGATGAAAATGACAGGATTTTGCAAATATATCAGTGGGTGCAAAGAAGGTGGCGATAACACGCCTTTTACGTATCCGGAATATAGAAAGTTGAGCGTAATTGCCTTTACTTTACCTCTTTCAACAGCACCATGTGAACGTGGTTTTGCGACATTAAATCATATAAACTCAAAAAAAGAGGACTCAACTTGGTGATGACCATCTACTACTACTAAACCAGACGTGCACCTCGTCCATATTCCTCTGCGGAACTTCTAACGAATTGGTACATATTGGAATGTTTGTGTACGTATAGTGAACCTTCCGTGAAGTTTGTTTCTGTGCAATGTATGTTATGTGTAGTGCTGCAATCATTTTTTTAAACAATGAGTTTTTTCTCAACTCATAGTGAAGTGTAATGAATGAATAATTAACCATTGTAGGCCTGTTGCTCTTTGCGGCGACACTTTTTAACGGGGAGATCAGTCCGCATTCGAGCCTCGAAGTTGGGAACCGCAGAAAACCAACTTCAGCCGACCACCACTGCAGCGACGGTGGGGTATGAACCCGGATCGTCGCGATGCGAGTCCGTCACTATGATCACTCGACCATCACAGTGCCGGTGATGACCATCTGGACACCATCATAATAAGATTATCATGTGAAGGCCCTCCTTTTACTGTCACTGATGAAGGCGTTCACTGTGATATGGATTCAAAACAAAAGAAAAATTGTTGGAAAAAAATGCAATGAGTATATAAATATATGCATATACTGTATGATTAAGTTGGTTCTTGTGTAATCTCATACTTTTTTATAAATTTGTATTAAAACAATATTTAATATAAGTGTAAGTGTTTCGATTAAATATTTTTCAAAGTTTGAAAGTTTTGACTATGCTTTCATTTACGTATCATGCATTTTATATAGGCTACGAATGTTTCATATGGTTTTTATGGTGTTTCAATTCCAATTGAAAATTATTTTTCACAGTTAAAACATTACCTCTCATTTTCGAAAAATACCGAGAGGAGTAAAATATTACTAGTCATAAAATTTTTTCGGATAACACTGGTTGGAACCGTTTCCAAAGCTAGGAAGACAGCTTATAAAACACTTCTACTAGTCACCACTCATTTGCGAAACGAGGTTTTCAACATTTTTACTTGTGAAAACAGTAACCATAAATTGCTTGAATGTAGATGATGATATGCAGGTAGCCTTTTCGAAGAAGGAATCTCAATTTCAAAATTTCATTTATTACCACAATGAAACAGCAAGTTAATCGCTAAAAGTCATCATGTACAGTAATTTTAATTTTGTTGCATCGATATATACCCGTGCGCATTTTTTTTTTCAATAAATTAATATTGCAATTTAGAGAATAAATATTTTAAGTTTGAAATTTTTAAACCAATTAATCATTGGATAATTAATTTTATTAATTGCATAAATCTAAATTTTCAAGTGATCATATGTCTGTGACTATGCACTGCCTGCAGTGCCGTCTTAAGAGCATCATGGGCCCCCGGGCCAAGTGATTTTTCCGAGGTCCTACCTGGCCAACTCTCGGACACTTCAACTACCTCTAGTTTTTCCGAGGCCTCTCTTCTCTTGAGGCCCCCGGGCCGTGACCGGGTGGGCCCATGCGTTAAGACGGCACTGACTGCCTGTATTACAGGGCCGTAACTAGGATTTTTGCCGCCCCCACAACATCAAAATTTGATAATTTTGTAATGGAACCGACCCATCTTCGTATTCTGCGTAGAGCACGGATTACATGCAAATGCATATGTGCATATGTATTTGTATATTTTGGCCTTTTTTAGCAATAGTGCATATAAATGCATAAAATAAAATAATTTTCTGAATAAGTGCATATTTTTGAAGGTTTATTTAAGCTTAATCACTTTTTTTCATAATTTTTCAAATAAATATTGCTCATAATATTTTCATGACATATTGGTTTTTTCCCCCCACAGGTGAGATCTAGTGAATTAATAGAGATGTTTGCAATACTGTATTTTCCAAATATCAACCGTTTTATCGTAACGCTATTTCTAGAGATATGTCAAAAGCGTTACATTTTTTTTAGAAATAGTGTCGAAATTATTTTGTTACTGGTATTTCGTTACTGAGCAGCTACAGCAAGCTAGGAATTAAAAATGCCTGAATAAAAAATATGTAAAAGTTATTTGCATATGCTGGAAAAACATGTGGTGGATATTCTAAAAACATACCTGCTTTTTTTGCATGTTGATTTTTTAATGCATATTTTCCCTTTTTTGGTACATATTTTGAAATTTTTAACTTTTTTCAGAATTATTAGTGCATATTTTTGGTTTTTTATGCACATTTTTGGTTTTTAATGCATATTTTTTGTATTTAAGTGCATATTTGCATATTTTTAGAGCATATTTAGCCATTTTTAGTGCATATAATCCGGGCTTTAATTCTACGTTATGACAGCACAGCCAATTAGGAGCTGGCACTGTGATATCACAAAACTTGCGTTTGTGTGCGAAATATATTCTCGCGTGACCAGGGGCTGCGGCCTCACGGGGGGTAGGGAAAGGTAATAAACTGTCTTTGCCCAACACAAACCGTCCAAACCACTATCCCCCACCACCCAACTTTATTTTCTTACACGACCAAATGCCTATTTACCCCCCCCCCATCATCACAGCTCATCTACTTCTCGGAACTTCATCACACAATCAGTTATTCTACGGAACGGGTTTTGAGGAAAAAGAAAGCATTACACTTTTTGTGATGAATTTCCTTCCCCTCACAAAACTTCACTCCGCTGGCTGAAGAAGTTTCACTTAGGAATGAGTAGGACACAATGTCAATAAGAATGGTACTTTACCTTCTGCTGTGGTGTCAATTGGAAGTAAAGGTATTCTCAATAGATCAGCAAGATCAGCACCAAACCAAGCTTTAAGCTCTTCTCCACTTTCTATGTCCCGATGGGCTCTATAAAAGAGTTGCCCACTTTTAGCTATAACTTCGAGAGTTTGCTCCTCCGGTGATCTTGCAGTCTGGACGTGCACCAACCACGCTGGTGTCTTTGCAGAACTCTTTGACAGGTTTGAATCTTTTAGTGTAACCTAGATGTAAAGATAAAAAAAATTATATGGAATTGCTTTTAATAACATCATCCAAATGATGAATAAAATGTATATTACATTTTGCTACTGTAATTCGTAATTGCCCACGTGTTAGTGAATATTTTATAATATAGTATAATGCAAAATATCCGTTGACGTATATAATGTAGGGTTACCAACCTCCTCCTACGTTTCGGAAAATTTGCCCTTTTGTCCTCCTTTTCAGGTTTCGGGAATTATTTTTCTTTTTTTTCTGAGGAAATTTGTTTTTCCCACTTTGAAATATATATTTTTTCATTGATATGAAAGAATCAATGAGTTTTATATGGTTTTTTTCCCCCACGCATTCACCAATAGCCACCGAAATTCCCAGAATTTTTTCTGTTTCTGCTTTTTTTTAGCAGTTCTGTTAGCAGTTCTTAAAGTTAGGAAAAATTATTGTTGTTGCCGGTTTTATTGGTGAGAACAGTGGGCCATCTATTGTGAAAATTGAGAAAAGTGACGTCACTAAGAGTGCGAGCCGGTGTCCTTCTTTTTCTGCTCTCGAACCCAGTGCAGTCTTAAGGCATGGGCCCACCCGGGCACGGCCCGGGGGCCTCACAAAAATGTTATTTGGTTGAGATTTTCGAAAATTTGCCTGGTAGGGCCTCAGAAAAATCATTTGGCCCGGGGGTCCATGATGCTCTTAAGACGGCCCTGCTCGAACCTGGTAACCCTAATATAATGCTAAATTTGATGATAAAATTTCGAATATTATAGTATTCATAGTATAGTTTTTATTCAACCAGAATAAAAATGTTACAACTACAAACATGATTTATATATATTTTAGGGAACTTACAGAGAGATAGACAGAACGTCAAGTTCGCAATTTCATTTGTTGAGTAAAATTTTACTAATTTTTTAAAAAAAACCTTGAGTAATTTAATTCTAATCCCTACCCTGAACAAAAGGCAAGTGAAAAGTAATTTCAAGTTATAGTAAAGCATCTCGTCACTCAGGGGCGGCTTAAGCGAGGGTGCAAGGGGTGTGGTGCACTCGGGCGGCAGGTTGTAACAGGTGGCAGCGTAGACTTTACTTAAAACTTCAAAATTTAACGCAATAAAAATTCACATGACACTATGCTTTTTTGTGTCATACCTTGACAACGGAAACGTTGAGAAAATAGACAGGGCCTCTGACCGTAATACCAAAGAAAGTAAGCTATATGGGCGGCTCGAGACAAAATCTGTACCCGTGTGGGACTTATTTTTTGCGCCTCCTACCTATTGCCCCCTCCATAGCCCCTACATCCTGCGTCAGGTCCCCTAGGCTGGAATGTTTCGTGGGGCCCATGCCCGATTTTCTATGGGGGGGGGGGCCCTTCTACAGTAAATTTATAGAGTGAAAAAAGAAAAGTTATAAGGATTTAGTCTCGGGGGCCTCAAGATAGAGCCCTGTCAGCCCTACCCTTGGAAGATCATGCCCCTCCCTCAAAATTTATCCAAACAATTCCTAACAAAAAAATTTTTTCGCCCTCCCATTTCTAATTTTGCGCCACTCCAGAGCCGACAGTTTGATTCTTTTTCGGCTAGTTGAACTTCTTTTTACCCATTCACCTCGGATTTAGCATCCATCTTAAGCGGTGACCCGTGTGGCCGCAATGGGTCGCATGGCCAAGCGCCGCCCCGTACTCTTACAAGGGGCATGTGTGCATTTTGGTTCTATCACCCATGCACGGCCGCAACTAAGGGGGTGCAAGCGGCTCTGGTGTCCCGGGCACTGTACTAGAGGGGGCGCAAATTTCACTCTTTACTCTCTCCTTCAACATTATGAGGGGGCGCCAAAATGCATGCTTGCCCGACTGACCAAGCATCTAGTTGCGGCCCTGCACCCATCGCCCCCCACAAGAGCCAGGAAAAATTCTCATAATTTTTGGCCTTTTCACGATATAAATTAACTATACAATGGGCCGTGAGAAATCTGACTGGGAGTTGCCCCCGCAAAAGATCCCAGCCTAGGGGCCCTGCTCTAGGATGGAAGCCCATGCCCTCACTCAGAATATGTTCCACAATAGTCAAATGAAAGCAAAAGGAAAAATTTGGCTTTTCACTTGTCCGGTCCCTGAAGTAACAGAAACACCTTTGAAAAAAATTTCTTAATAAAAATTACCCCGTTAAATATCATCTTTACAGGATAAGTGATGATGACGAAACAATATAATGAATTATACAATGACGTTTCAATAACGAAAATCATTGAGAGTAAAAGTTTTAAAAACTAAAATGTTTAGTTTGAATATGAGCTTCTAGATGGCAGCACACGGTGAAAATTCATCCAGTTTTTCAATTGCTTTGTAACTAGGGTTACTAGGTTCGACAACTAAGAAAGGAGGACGCCTGCGTGTGCACCCTTGTTGATATCACTTATCCCAATTTTCACAATTGATGGCACCACTATTCCGACCAATAAAAAACCGGCCACACCAATAATTTTTCCGAATTCTAAAACAGAACTGCTAAAAAAAAGCAGAAACACAAAATTCTGGGAATTTCAATGGTATTTTAGTGAGTGGGTGCGGGGGAAAAACACAAAATCACTGATATCAATGAAGAAATATATGTTTCAAAGTGAAAAAGAGGAAATAATTTTCCCTGGGAGAAAATAAAAATAATTCTGGAAACTTGAAAAGGAGGATAAAAGGGCAAATTTAACGAAACGTAGGAGGACGCTTCAAATGACATCAAAAAGGAGGAGGTTGGTAACCCTAAGTACAACATTTTTCCAGTGTGAAAATACTTGCCTATGTATTTACCCCGGTAGATGGCAGCACATTTTTCGGACTGCGTGGAAAAAAATTTAGTCAAAAGGAAAATTTTGTTCACGATAAAATTTGACTTTTGCCATGTGATTAACGAAGAAAAATATGATTTTATTCATGTTGCTTAAACCTTAAAAAGGTTTCGAACAGGGACGTCATTTGGGGTTGTCAGGGAAGCCATCCTCCCCCCCCCAACCGTATCTCCACCCATGGCCCCCACAAGGGGTGGGCTGACAAGGCTCCAGCCCCGGGGCCCGGTGTGATTTTAATCTTTTTCTTTTGTTTTTTCATACTATAAATTCATCATAAAGGGGCCCCGTGAAAGTCTGGTCGGGGGGCCCGTAAAAGATCCCAGCCTAGGGGCCCTGCTTCAGGATGTGGGGGCCATGTCTCCACCCATGGTTTGAAGAAACCATTGAAGATTGAACCAAGAAATACGCTAGCGTGTATAGCTTTATATAGGGTTACCAGACATTCGATTTTAGGAGGACGTGTCCTGGAGGACGTGTCCTCCTTCAAGCATCCTCCTGCGTTTTAGAAAATTCACCCATTTGTCCTCCTTCCAGGTTTTCGGAATTATTTTATGCTTTTCCAAGGAAAAATTATAATTTTTTTCACTCTGAAGCAACTCATCTCTTATTCCCCCCCCCCTCCCCACACTCACACACATTATTACACGCTTTGATCAATCGCTGTCGAAATTCCCAGAAAACAAGAACCCAAGTTGCCTCCAAGCAGGGCAGATGCTATTTTAATGACGGCCAAGCTTGCTTCAGGGTGATTGATATGAAAAAGACAGAAAGACAGTCCGAAAAAAAACAACTTATCTGGAACCATAAAACCGCAACATCCATTTTAATTTTGCTCTCTAAATACGCGCTCTCCAACAGCTTATGCCATATACTGAAGTGGGGGGGGGGGTGTTACCTCTTCCATTCAGAAATAATGAGATAGCATGTGCAAATAACGGTCAATGCAGATTCCCATGGCGAAATCACCGCTGGGAAAAAAGCAACGCTCCCGAAAGGGGGAAAAACTCTCGCCTTGCTCCAGGTAAAGTAATAAAACTGGCAAGACTGTGAACAATTCATAAGCGAGGAGAGATGGATTGCTTATATATTCTTTTCTTTTTTGCTCTTTTCATCAGCGGTTCTGTTTTAGTTGGGAAAGATTATTGTGGTGGCGATGGTTTTTCGTTAGTATAGTGGTGCCACTTGTTGTGGACATTGGGAAGCGTTACACTACTAAAGATGCACGCACAAGCGTCCTCTTTCCTCAGTTTTCGAATCTGGTAACTCTATCTTTATGAAAACTTTATTCTGGCATTAAAGAACTATCATATCCCTTGCAATCTTTTTGGCTTTGTTTGAATGAATCAGTACATGTACATCCAATTGTTAACAATCAAAAAAATAACTTTCAAAGAGCAAAATTTAATTTAAGTGGTTATTTATTTAAGAGCGAAGAACAAAAAGCTTGAATTAAAGTAATTTTCTCATTTTGTCGTAAACGTCACAAATATTTTAAAATATATTTTGACAAAGGAGAATAGCTGACGTCTTCACATCATTTTTTAAATTTTACTTTCTCTTTTAACTTGACTTTAATTCGGGTGATGGATTTTAAACGTAAATCGATAATATTCAGATATTGAAGATTTAGGCTTAAAACTCTGAAGCAGAAACATTATAACACTTTCTTCGTAATATTAGATTGTCTTTTTTTGTACTTTGCGAAAAATACATAACTTTAATCATCACTTACCTTGAGAATTTGTCTGGAAGTTGGAATTTTATCAATGCACCGCCAGATTAGCACAACTAGAGAATCTGGAGATCCAGACAAGAGAGGTAGAGGACCTAAAACCGTACCACAGGGTATTGTTTCTTGCGTTACGACAGCAATGTAAGAGTCAACCATCTTCACACAAGCATTCCTATCACAGTACAAAAATCACCATAAGAAAGAAAGCCCCTCTTTCAGAAATCAGGAAATCAGTCTGTTAGCTCTTACCGTTCATTTACTCGATACACGTTTTGTTATCAAAGTAATCAAAACGATTCTGATATTAAGCCCTTAAGCATCGCTTGAAAACCATGAAAAAATTAAGTATTTTTTTTATTTCACAAATTTAATAGTTATTAAGTTTCTTAATGAGATATACAATTATTTATCATTTTATGACAATATTTAAGCTTTTATAGCTGTCACACCGAAAAGGTAACATACAGGAAACCTGCGCCTAAATGTTGGTTATTCGATATGCAGATTATGTAAGATAACAGAAAATGAAAAATATTATAACAATATAATAAATACATAATTAAACGTACTGACCCAAATGAGAATTAAAGTATACGAAAATTTTCGGGCGCCACAAATAAATACGCAAACTAGCTGCGTTCATGCTATTCAGTATATGGCTTAGCCCGGCAATATCACGGGGGTGACAAATACGGATCGATATCCCGACCTATTATGTTGACGGGAGCGACGCTTAAGGGGTTAATGAACAAAAGTTTTACCTACCTATGTATCGGCCAATTTTATATACAATTTTATCAGACATATGGAACTGTCTACCCGTACACGAATATACAAGGGCAACACGTAAACAATTTAAGAGCCCCGATTTCTTTGTTCTATTACAATGGAACATATTTTCATAATCCAAATCAATCTTTACGCATATATGATCTAATCTTACATTTTCTGGACAGAATTAAAATGATTCAGCTTATTATGTATAAGTGCATCTATGAAGCATTTTAACTTGGAATACATTCAGCACTGTTACTCACCTATTTTTTTATTGAGAAATATCCGATCTTACAATAAATATGTCTTTCATATAAAGAAAAATAAAACTTTTTATCTCGTAATTTATCATTTATCTCTTATGTAAGTAATATACTGCATTATGTAATACTAAATTCTATTAAAATATCCTTTATTGAATGACAACTGATGACTCACCTACATATTTCAAACTGTAGATATCCGCATTGTTATGATACTCAGAAAAATGCTTTATTTCATGATTTGATACAAACTAATCTTTGATAATTGCTACTCTAATATCCAATTATAATGTGTAAATACATTTAAATACTGTACTTACCAATTCTATCTGTAATAAAACGAATTTTACATATTGTTCCATATATAAATGAATGATAAACGTTCTTACTTTTGAAATTCATTGAAGTAAATTTATTTAGAATGAACATTGTCATTTATTTTTGTGCATATATTTGTTTTTCAAAAAATTGATAAACGGTAGTTCTTATGTAATGTTAAACTTAAAACCGTAGATTAAAATTTATTGAACGTTTGCTTCATGCTTTGAACCACAGACTATTTTACAGGGAGAGCAAAAAGTCCGTAGAAACTTGGAAAATTCATAAAAACCTGAAAGATAACCGAAATAAAAACAGTTTGCACGGCTACCTTCGCTACGTCACAAAAATTTTTTTAAGACCGGGGGGAAAACAGCCGATAGCTGACGCTGGTACGAGCGACTTCGGTGGAAATATTCAAATGAGACGGTTACAAGAACTTGTGCTCCTAATCCACAACCATTTCACCGTTATAAACCATGTATATGGACCTGCTGCACTCTGCCGTTGCTGGATTTGTGACTCGCATGCAATGTGTTATCTACTGCGGTGGTGGTCATGTGGAACACATACTTCTATAATAAACGATTTGGAGGCATTCTGTTCGTTATTTGCGTATCTTTTCTTTGACTTGTGTACGTCAGCGCCACTTATCGGCAGTTTTTGAGGGTTTTTTCCCGTCTTAAAAAAATTCCCGTGACCTAGCGATTCTAACCCTGCAAATCGTTTTTTATTTCGGTTATTTTTCAAGTTTTTATGAATTTTTAAAGGTTCTACGGACCTTTTGCCCACCCTGTATGTCGGTGCCAATGCTCAAGTTTCTTCAGCAATAGTTAAACGAACCTCCTTCAATAAGTAGCTTTACAAAAATATTATAAGAAATACTATTACTCAGAAAATTCATCGAAAAGGCCTTTTATTTACTTTTTTTACTCTGTCTTTTTTTTTACTTTAGGACTCAAGTATGTGACATGATTGTGATAAACAAGAGAGCAACAGCAAATTTCTAGACAGTTTGATTATATTCTCATGGAAACTCAATAAACGCATTTGACTCAGCGACTTACTTCAACCAGGGATGAACGCTGAAGTTATAATATAGTGAGCTTTAGAAATTCGAAAAATTTGTGAGTAAAACTTTATGGAAATGTCATAACCCAAGTTTTTAGACTTGATATTTTATAGCTGGGACTGCACCATCAAATAACTTTACTCAAACCACATTTGGGGTTCTCGAACCCAGAACGGAAGATTAATCTTGAAAATTAAAACGGGGTTCCCTTCCGAAAAAGGGGCGGACAAGTAATAGAAGAATGGTCGAGGGAATATGGCTCATGGAAATAGAGGAACGAGGGAAGATGATCTAGAAAGGACATCATCCCATCCTTCTGGAAGCGATGATGTGGACGCTAGAGCCCAGCATATGCGCTAGTAGAGAAAATGAATTATGGAAAGCCTATGCCCGGGTCTCTTCCAGGCCATCGCATCCTGTCGCTCCGACGTGGGGCATTTCTCTGTAATACGGGACGGCTGTCTATAAAGATATTCCAAGACGAAATATAAGCTGTCATCACTACAAAGATTTCGCTTTGCCAAAAAATTCTTTCCTTCACACATTTCCTATTTCATTTTGAGTTCCTGAAGAAGTACAATATTTGTGGATGTCTATCTTGATAAAAAGCATCGCAACAATAATAACGGCGAAAAATAATATTTGGAATTAAACATAGAAAATATTATAGTCAGTGGTGGAATTTTATTAAAACCGAAAATGACCACTTGAAATGATTTTTTCATTCTTTCAGACAGCGCAACAAAAATTTCATTTAAATAGGTTTGAATTACTCATGGGATATACAGGGGAATATTATACGGGGGTCAGGGGGGTAGGCAGCGTCAGTGACGGAGTGTACATTAGATCAGTGAAACCTCTCTGCTGCAGACACCGGCGGGACAAAAATATTCGTCTGTAAAAAAGGGGTGACCGTTAATCAGGGGTTTGAAATACGTACTTTCATTACTGTGCTGTGGTGGTGGGTTGGTAAGATTCGGGGTTAGAGATGGGAAGAGTTCAGGTTACATGAGTTCAAACCCACCCACCTCCAAATAGTTGCATGCCGCTGTGGTGGTCGAGTGGTTATAGTGCCGGACTCGTGATGCGAGGATCCGGGTTCGAACCCCACAGTGGTGGTCGGCTGAAGTTGGTTTTCTGTGGTTCCCAACTTCAAGGCGCAAATGCGAGCCGATCTCCCCGTTAAAAAGTCTCGCCACAGAGAGCAACAGTCCTACAACGGTAAAATCATTCAACCATAACACTTCACTCATAGTTAGTAAAACTGGGGGCAGATGACAGCACTACACATAACAAGCATTACACAGAAACAAACTTTACGTCAGGTTGCACTACACGTACACGCACATTCCCGCATGTACAGATTCGTTGGGGGGTTCCGCGGGGGGGGGGGGGTTCATGTGTGGTGTAGCAGTAGTAGGTAGGGGCTCGGGGATCCATGATGTTCTTAAGTCAGCCACCTCGTTGGGCAATTTGCCTGTTGTGGCGTTGTATTTGTATTTGTATAAAAAGGGAAAACTATTATCTGGCCGTAAAAGAGGACCGCATCTGATGGATGTTCATTAAGAAAGGTATTATTGTATATAAATCCCTCCCAGCCTTTCATGTCTATCTCCGCCAATGAAATTACTCTTCCAAAATTTTAACAAACCATTTCAAAAATCCACATCATGAAAAAAATTAAAATAAATAAAACTAGAAATTTCCCGATTTTTGGTTAAAAACCCCAAACTTTTTGTATCTACTATACAAGATATGATAGAGAGCGAAAATATGTATTTCTAACTTCGGCCATTTAACTATTTTTGTAGCACCATGGTTATTTTACGCTAATTAAATTGAGACACATTATTTGTAAATGAACCTGAATGGCTATTTGAACATTTCCATGCCCAATTCCAGCCAGGAATTTCCGAATGGATAGCTAGTGCCCTAACAACAGAGCTGAAAAGAATGCACGTAATACAAGTAGTATATAGTCAGATTGTGTGCTATAACGTTACCTCTGTGAAGAAAATAAAAGTGACTTTATAAGCGGGGCGACTTAATAACGAATAATTCTGATTTAACAAGTAAATATGTGCTGTAGAAAGGTACAAAATTTGAAAATTCACGTAAAAAATTCGTTTTAGGCATAGAAATTGGAAGTTGAACTAGAAACGTATCAAGTTATAGGTTTTACTTATTAAAATAACAAAAAAGACAATTTATTTTAGAAGGATTGCGTGATTCAATGTAAAAGATAAGAAATAGACATTCATTGAACTTATGTTCACACTATCGTTGAAATATGTTATACAAGACTACTACTCAGCCGACTCAATAATTTAAGCTATTGTAATAATTAAGCTAATTGTTTCATAACGTTAAAATGTTCATCGGTAAGCATTAAGAATTGCATTGTTGTGAGGAATTTTTTGACAATAAGGTTTTGGAAAAACGTTTAAGGACAACCGCAGAAGAAGTGAAGACATTGCTATCTATTGTCGCACTTCGATTTCATCTGGGTAGCTTCACCACTAACTTCCTGTAATTTTAAGTCATAACTTGATTTTTACCTTTGTATCCATTCGTTACTTGCAACAAATTTTGTAAGCAACTTTGTAAGTGGTTTTGGAATTTAAGCATGACGCTAAACACGGGAGAGTATAACAAGAAATTCATATTTCATCAGTCGCTACTTTCAAAAACTGACGTTATAAGTAGAGTGACGGATACCTAGGTCTTATTGTACCATCAAAGATTTTCCTATACCAATAAAAAAGAATTTACAGACTTATCAACCCATGCTATTGAATAAACTCAAAAATGAAAGGGAAAAATAACTGTTTTAAATTGTTTCACTCTATATGAAATACATCGTTTTAAAATAAAGATAACATATGCAACACTTTTTTATCTTAACGATCAAAACTCATTTGCATGAGTTCGGGGGGAAAACAACAAACGAGTAAATAGCGTATAATTTGAATTTTTGAAATTTTCTAATTTGAATTGCAAAGAGTATGTATAAGGCAATTCGATAAAATGTTTGTTTGAGATTAGCTCTTTTTAGATTATGTTCCTTGCTTTTAATAGGCTTTCATTAAACAAGCACATACATCCTATTAATAAGTCCTAATTCAAGTTGGGTTGTGAGATCTCGTTTGCGTTACTACGAAAGTGAGAAAGAGTGACCTCAGGGTGGAGAGCAGAGCACCATCTCTACACATACATATATAAGTTGAGGTGTGTGTTATGAGAAGTGTTTCTCGCCAATCATTTCGGTTGATGGCGACGCTCGGGGCGATCGGGAGCATCTTGGCTATAGGCAGATACAATCCGCTTGCGTAACAATTTCTCATCATCGCGACAAAAGGGCCAAAGGGGGAAGAGCAGCCATTGCATTGATAATTCGCGAGCCTGAAACAATTCGACAATAATGATAAAAGGAGAACTCGGAAGAGGACACGAAAATCTAGAGAATGGGTGTATGTTGGACGGGGATCGGAACCAAATTAAAATTACTTCTCCACAATAGATAGATTATGATATAAAATAACCTTGGTTGTATTTTGAACTAAAAATTTAAATTTCATTATCAAAAAGTCGTATTTTTCCGTCAACGAGTACTTCGATACAAATACACATACAATGGCCACAACAGTCAAAATGCCCGACGAAGTGGCTGAAAAAAGATGCCCATAAAAAAAATATGGATGTCAAATATATCAGAAATATAGCAACTTAAAATTCATTTATGTGATTGTGTTATCTAAGTGGGGATAGCTCCTCAATCCATCCCAATATGACACTATACACTGTTATTATTAGGGCTCGGATTTTTATGCGCTAAAGATGAAACGTCGTTGCTGATAGGTTAGAAAAACCTGAATTTACCGATCAGCAACGACGTTTCATCTTTAGGGGCATGAAAATCCGAGCCCTAGTTATTATCAACACAATAACTATTTGATTACAGTAAACACATTTGATGTTGATATCTTTTAATGTATTACAAATTGCAACGAAATTTTTTCTTTGTCAAAACAAAGAACAGGTCGAACCATTTTACTTAGCTCAGTAGTGAATAGAATTTTTAGAAAATGTATGTAAAATTTATGCTCAGAAAAGAGAGTGGAAAATATAGATCAATTAGTTGAACCATTTCACTTAGCTCAGACGTAATTAATTAGTTGAACCGTTTCACATGGCTCACATAATATCTTGAGAACTAATCAAGTTTGATTATTTCTTCGGTTTCGTGATACTTTTCAGCAATAAGTAAAACTTTTAACCACTATACATTCGTAGTTACGGTTAGAATCATCTTAACCACACCATGAATTCCCGGGAAAAGTGATTTTCTGAGGGCAATTTAAATGCTACTCAGCAATTTACATGCGTACTCTTAAAAATCGTACTACCGAATCTCATTATCACGAAGCCCTTGGCAGTGTCCGAGTAGGCCTATTTGTTGAGACAGACCAGGCTACGATGTATTTTAAAATTTCAAATAATTTATATAGAACAAGGTTTCCCAAGAGATCAAACCAAAACAAATTCTTAAAAAACTTTTCTATAATATTAATTTACCAGTATCTTATGGAACGAAACGATGAGCTTCTCTGCTAATTGTACGAAGTACAGATGACACTGGATACCAAGCGAAGATAATTGGAAAGAAAAGTTACATTCCTCTGTGGGGAATCGAACCACCAACCTCGCATTTTCCGGGCGCGTGTTCTACCATTGCAATGGTAGCCATCTGTACTTAGTATCTTATGGAACTAGCAGCACCTGTTCTGATAATTACCGTTACAAACATTTTCTTTTAGGCTTCTTTTGTTCTTCTTTGGGTGATCCTTGTAGGACGCGAAGATTATCTGGGGCGGTGTGATGGACCATATTGATGGGGGAAGGTGTCCATTCCCGTGAAATATCTTGTATACTTAACCACCAACATAGCCATCAGAGGTTGTGTTTAAAATCTCATTGGAGATGTAAACCGGAGGTTGTGTTTCGGTTTATTGGTTTATATCATTGGCAGCTTGATCATTAAATCTTTAATTTTCAGAAAGCTTTTGCATAGCATAAGACAATGAAAAATATAAATTTACCTTAAACAATGTAAAATGTTTGATAGCTTCATATAAATTCAGTTTGTCTGACGTAGAAAATGAAGTGACTTATTATTACGTACGAAAACCAGCTTATATATCACTCTTGTGGAAATTTTGTGTAACTTTAACAAGGACATTCATTGGTACATTTAGTGAATTTTGTCTATGGTACAAGCAATCAATCAAAAAACGTGGTAAGATTTAAAATATACTATATTAACTAGAAATGACAAACTTTGACAACCACCTTGACTACATGCCCGTTTACACGTATCAAGTAGTTCAGTAGTTAACTAAATTTTAACTCTTCAAGTGCTAAAAATACTGTCCCAATGTAGGTAATCAAGTAGTCAATTCTCATTAGATAATACGAGATCGCGTTCATTGGTGCATGGGGCCTACCTTACCGAAAAAATAGAATCTGGTTTATATCCATCTGTCTACTTGACAACTTAACAGCTACACGGAGCGTAAACGGCTCTTAACGTCGGCATACATTTTAAAGTACTTGACGACTTAAAATTTAGTTAACTACCAAACTAATTGGCACGTGTAAACTGGCCTTGACTCGAAACATTCCGAAAGAATTGATTGCAGTGAGCAAGAATTTGGCTATTTGATTTTACTTGAAATCCTGTAAAAATATTTTTTCATACATATCCTGTAAGTTTGTATCGTAGAAATAAACACAACGCTTGTCTAAAACTACGTTCTTATAAATTGCATAAGAATTTCAATTTTTAAACAGTCCCTGGCAGTAACATTTACTAACTGGCTTGAATCCTAATGGCAAACTTGCCGAATTTTTCATCTTTCCCACCCCGCGTATATATTCCCACCTTTTCCAGAACTCGCAGCATCCTATTACTCGCAGTTGTCGAACGCTGTTAGGACAACAGAGAATTCATAATGCTCTTCTATTACTGGTGATGGTTCAAAATGGCGAAATGCGCTTTGCGCTTCTAGCAATGAATATACAAACTGAGCAGCAAATATCAGTAAGTGTGTGTGAAAGAGAGAGACTCGCTTGTGTTCTATCTTAGCTGGAAAAGGTGTGTGTATGTGCATCAAACCAAAAGCTACTTTCTCTCTCTTGTCGTGATTGTCCACGAGAAAATGAAACTCGAGAAGTAATGGGTTTTTGAATAATATCAATAAATGATTCGAGGAAAATGTGCTGAGGCAAAAATATTTCTCTTCGTTGCTGATGAGAATGTTTGATGTTTCGAATTTGAATTCTTTCACTTTACTTTTTTTTTCTCATCTTTTCTTTATTTGTTCTATGCATTTTAACTTTTGTTTCGATTTCAATATTTTTTACGACCATGAGTGACGTAATGCATTCTGGCGTATATTCATTTTGCATTATGATTCAAAACACTCCTCTTTACGTTAACAAAGATAAGATTTCTGTCTATGTAAAGTATTTCCGATTCTCTTGTGAGAATGCCAAAGCCAAAAGATCATCAACAAACTTTGTTTCTTTTCTTTGAATATTTCCATCTCTAGTGGAACAGGCAGTTATTTTATGTAGAAACAAATAACAAAGAACAAACCTTTTTGAATTTTATATATTTGATATTTATAACTTTTTCTTTTCAAACTATTAAGCCACGGTGAGATTTCAAGAGAATCTTGATTAGTTCTTCAAATAAACAGTGAGCATTTCGGTAATCTTGATGAATTGCCCTAAATTTATCACTATTACCGGCAATTATGCACGGTACCCATGCATCGTTGGTAAATTTAATAAGCACTAAAACATTTATCACTTTTACCGGAGATTCTGCATAATAATCATGCGTTGCGTCGTTGGTAAACACGGTAAATCGTACTATATGATATACATATATCGTGTCATACGATCGTAAAATTTGTTATCATTATATTGGGGGGGGGGGACCGACTATATTCATCACACATACTAGACTCATTTGGAATTTTTTCCATATTTATCAAATTCACCAATTGCATTAGGGCATTATGCATAATCACAGATAAAGACGATAAATTTCAATTATTTATCATATTTACCAATGGCGCTTGGGTATTATACGTAATCTCCGGTAAAAGTGATAAATTTATCAAATTTACCAAGACGATTGGTAAATATGCATAATAACCGGTTATTATGTATAATAACTGATTTATCACATTTACCGTAACATATATATCCTCTTAAAACCTGAGCCAAAACTGTCCACTAAAAAAAATTATTTCGATTGATTTGTGTTTATATCAAAATGCCCTTTAAAAAGAAAAACTTTTTTTCAAAAAATTAATTAATTAATTTTAGGTCAATATCTTTACTAGAGAGAGAGAGGATCACTTGAGTTAGGTATCCCTTTTACGCATACCTCAAGTCTTCACTTGAAAAAAGAATCATTTGAATCATAAGAAACCGTTAAAAATAGGGCCGTAGCGTGCCTTCTCGAGGCCCCGGGGCAGTCCTTTTGTTGGGGCCCCACATAGGATTATAACGCAAAATAAGTGTATATTTTTTGTGGGGTCCCATTTGATTCGTGGTCCTGGGACAGTACCCTGGCTGCCCCAGCCTAGTTACGGGTCTGGAGCGAAGAGGTTATGAATATTTTCGAATATGAATTGCAGATTATTAACACAATATAAATAAAGTGTATTTTGAATGGGATCTACTATATAAGTAAGTTCTAATGTCAATTCCGATTAAAAAGGCTGTTATTCTGATTCCGTTCATTTAGTTAAATTTTTTCTCCAATAATGAAATAAATTTTACGTTCAACTTTTCAGAAGCATTTTATTAAATATTTAGATAAACGTTGAAGATAAATCTAGTGAGAAACAATTTTTGTTCAATAAATTTCTATTTCACATCACACTCAAAAACTACGATGTATATGAACTGACCTTTTTTCAAACTATATACAGTATTGAAGGTAGTTATCACCAAATTAAATTTCAAAGCCTACAGAAAGAACAAAATTATGAGTCATGGAAGAGGAGAGATAATTAAAGAGATATGCGATAAAAAGATTTAACTGACTATCAGACTTTATTCCGAAAAATTTTACTCTCGCTGTTGTTTATTCCTTCTATTTACAATGTAATGGCGAAGCCATCTTTACGCACACAAATTCTTAAAAATATTAATGGTTAAGCAAGGAAATAGAGACATTATCTAGCTGTTATGACGAGGTGAGCTGTGTAAGAAAAATCATCTGGGCTCTGCTGGCAATCGAGCATAAGTCCTCTTTGCAAACTGGGCAAATTCATTACCATATACACCACTAGAGACACGACTCTGCCTTAACCCCTTGACAGTGTCACATTTTTCAGAAAAATGCATAAAAAAATTTAAATTTTTTCCCCTGCTTATATATATAATTTTGTTTTTTGTACCAATATAAAGGTTAGAAAATGGTTATTTTGCAAAAACTGAAGTTTTAACGCAATCACTACTATAACTACTGTATTTAAGCTTCAATAAATACTGTATTTAAGCTTCAATAAATACTGTATTTAAGCTTCAATAAATACTGTATTTAAGCTTCAATAAATACTGTATTTAAGCTTCAATAAATACTGTATTTAAGCTTCAATAAATACTGTATTTAAGCTTCAATAAATACTGTATTTAAGCTTCAATAAATACTGTATTTAAGCTTCAATAAATACTGTATTTAAGCTTCAATAAATACTGTATTTAAGCTTCAATAAATACTGTATTTAAGCTTCAATAAATACTGTATTTAAGCTTCAATAAATACTGTATTTAAGCTTCAATAAATACTGTATTTAAGCTTCAATAAATACTGTATTTAAGCTTCAATAAATACTGTATTTAAGCTTCAATAAATACTGTATTTAAGCTTCAATAAATACTGTATTTAAGCTTCAATAACTACTATATTTAAATCTTCAATAATTACTATATAAGTAAGTATCTGAGCCTGAAGAACCTTTTTCATCATCGTCTCAATCAGACATTGCAAAAAATATATATTTGATATAAAAATTCGTGCAAAATGATAACGAGAATCGACTAACTGTACGAAACACTCATTCCTAATGCGTGTCTTTATAGTTTTGACCACTATATTATTCTCTACTGAAATGGAAAAATGTGGAACCAGTACCACCATATATTACGAAAATTGTGAGTTAGGTATTAAATACCTATCCAAAAAAGAAAACCAACTCAGTTCGGGATTCACGAAATACAGAAATCAATTTTTCGTCTGTTCGGGCATCACTAATATTGCACGTTTGAGTTGCCCGAACTGGACTCTGTGAAGGGGTTAAGGAATTCAGGTTCGTTGTCTCCAGTGGTGTATATGTATATTTCCTTGATGTATTGGGATGAGAAAAAGCCGTCTCACACTCGTTAATGCTTTATTAGAACGCAAAATCGCTCATGCCCTCTGGGTGGGATTTTGAATGAAAAATTTCAGTGATTGACTTTTGAGAATAATACAGACTCATTATATTTTAATTTTTTTAACGGTTGATAAGCCACTGCTGTTCACACAAGTCACTGCCAGCATATTTTCGATAAATGTGGTAAAAAGGGGATTAGCTCACTTCTAGACACTATGTTGCTAGTCCAATGCATTTCTGTTTTTTTTATAGCGAAGAAAAACAGAGATCTTATTCCCACGTCTTATTTGCTTCTTATCATATGAAATGATCGTAAACAATCATGTTTGATAATTAGTATTTTGGTCAAAATAAGCATTTATTCGGATACCAATAAATTTCTTGAACTATTCACTGATATTACAGATTGAGTATGGATGGTATCTGTCTCTCTCTTCTCCTTCATACTACTATTCGTAAGATTCTATAAAAATCTTCAAATTACGCATTTCACCGCAGAGAGTAATAGATGTTTGCAAAAATTGTGTCAACTCTGTATGCCAATATTTCTTATGTAACAACCTTGAAGATTATCACGATTTTGGAACTATCTTCTAAATTCAAAATATAGATACATAGATAAAAAGAAAGTATAGAATATCTGGATGAAGAAATATATATTTTATTTCTTCGAAACCTCTACCAGTTTACCGGAACCATTGACAAATTCCGAAGAGTCCATTCGAAAGTTTTTCCTTAGCAATCCATCCGTCTGTCGCATGAGAATCGCAACTCTCTTAGATTCGTGGGGTGAATCGGGGAAATGGAAGATGATGGCAAAAGCAAAGCAAAAGATTCCGCTGCTCTTCCAAACGACGATTGCTTCTTCCAAGGATAAATGATGTTCCAGTATGATATGAATTTCAAATTGTTTTCCAATTCCTATGATTCACGAAATTGCGCCCATTTCGAAACATCTTTTTTGTAACCACTCGCTTTTAGCGTTCGGTGGGGGGGGAAAAGAAAGTCTTTTCATTTTTATATTTATTTTTCTTCTATATTTCCTTTTACTCGAACGTTATTTCTCTCTCTGTAGCCATTTTTTTTTCATTTCTGAGTGTTTTTTTTTATCCCTTTTTTGCCAGAGTTGATTTTGTTTCCCCCCACCATTGGCTCAAGCTTTAGAATAGATGTTCTAAAAATATTTCAGGGAGGGGTTGCTGAAAGCCGCCAAACATTTTGCTGCCTTTATCGCTGTCCTTACTTTCTAGATACACGCTATGAATGGACATATAAAAGCCAAATGATTTCGATGAAGTAGAACCTTTTGTAGTGGTTATGTCGCCTCGTAAACTTTGTCGCGAAAAAAAAATGGAAGTCGAGTAAACGTAACTCGATATTAAAGTTATCGGGGAGAGACAAAATAATAATAAAACCCGGCTGATATGCACCAGCTTTTTGTCTTGTGCTTGTAGGTCGTACGAATTGAGAAACAGACGTGGAAATTGAGAAGTAATGGGCACTATATCCTTTTTAAATTCTTCCGGACAAACATTGCATTTCTCAGTATATATTTTTAATGTAATTTCATCTATAAAAAGTATAAAACTTACATTAAAATAAAAAAACCTGCTTTTTTTTTTTTTTTTGAATGGAACATTCACTTCATTAACAAAAAATGTGAATATAATATTTATGCCTCCAAAAATATATATATGCACTGTAGATTGGATTTCAGATTTTATCATACATCCAACCAAAACTTAGTAGATCATTGCAATGTATGCGTATCTCAACTTTGGGTATGAAAATGCATTAATTATATGGGTACTTAGGTGGAACTTTTTCCAACTTTTGGGAATAAAATCTCGTAAGTGCTCATATCGATCAAAAGTAATCGTAGGCCAACTATTACGGTAAAACTTTCAAAGAAATGAAAAATATTTCTTAATCCATATATTTTCTATACTCTCTTTATTTCTTACTCTGTATCTGTATATTAATTTGGAAGAGTTTCAAAATCATGATCACCTTCAAGGTTGCAACATAAAAAATAAATTAGCATACGAGTTGACACAAATTTTGTAACATAAGAAATATTGGCAAACAGAGTTTAGACACAAATTTTGCAACATATCATCATCATGAACCATTTTCAATCCACTGCTGGATGTAGATCTCTAAATTTTTCCATTTTACTCTGTCTTTCGAATCTCGTCGATCCATCTTGTTTGAGAATGTCTTCTCGGACGACGGGAGCATATTCTTGCAATATGTCCAGCCCATTTCCATTTCAAACGTTTAGTTCTTTCCACGATATCATATACCTTTGTTCTGCTTCTTATCCAAATGATTCGTTTTCTGCCTCTCCTTGTCATGCCTAACATACATCTTTCCATGCTCCTTCGTGTTGTCTGCCCTGTTGTCCACCCGATCCTGATTCTTTTCATCCTGACTTGTTTATTTCATTAATGATTCTGTTGTCCATGGTAATTTCTTGTCGCAGGTACAAATAGCTTTCTTTCTTCTTCTTCTATCTCTGTGTTGCTGAGCAAGATCTTCTTCAAAGCAAAGGAGTTGAAGATAATTTTGATCTTTTGTAGATTCATTTTCAAACCCACCTGTATACTTGCCTTGGCCAGTTCTTGCATCATTTCCTCTAGTTCATCTGGATCACTGCTGATAATAACAATGTTGTCGGCAAAACGCAAATGGTTGAGAAATTCTTCATTTATTTTAATTCATTTCTCATCCCAATCGAATTGTCTGAAAACTTCTTAAACAGTGGTAAAGATCTTTGGTGAGATAGTATCACTCTGTCGGACTCCTTTTCCAGGTTTAATCAACATATTTTTTACACAACAAATTTGTCTAATCACCAAGTTTTTCAACATACATAGGCCGATATACATTTTGCGTTTTTAGGGTGAGCGTATAATCACTCAAAATTTTGTTAGTATTGATTGTTGATATTACTCCTCAACAATGAATGAAATTCCGAAACTGGAGAATATATAGAATTCGAGAGAATATTAAAAATTCAAAAAATCTGCATGTTATACTTTAAAATTTGGACGGACTAATAATGACATATTTGTATTTTTGAAACTTTTGCTTTATATCGAAATAACAATAAATATCAGACATTTGTGTTTTACGAGTAGCATATCTTTCATCATAAGAGAAATACAATGAAGAAGTTTGTGGAACCAGAAAAAAGTCGAATATATAGCTATTTAAAACTGCACAGTGCTTAGAGCTCACAAAATTGTTTGGAACTTTTAGATATACAGTATCCTAAGCGTAATTCAATGTTTTTTCTCTTAACACCAAAATCAAGCCAAGATGGCGCTCAGAGAATGGACGATAAAAGCTTGGATAGAATGTGTGCGTATTATACACTATTTGCAGGCAGCCTCGGACAGACAACTCGACGTCAGGACGGAGCCCTTCATTTCTTTATTTTCTCGCTATTATTCTTTTGAAATTCATAAGCTATGACGCGGAGGTTATCGCGATTTGCATGTTAATAGGCGGAGGACATGTGGATAAAAGTAGCATCGCTACAAGAGGCAGACTAAAATATATATGCTTCCATGATGGCAGCCAGCCAGATATTTACAATTCATGAGCTGCCATTTGCACCTTATTTAAAACTTGAGTGACCGCATGCCTCCAGTGCGTTTTCGCCTTCAGTGAATTTTCGAGCTTTTCTTTGCTTTCTTCCGCTCGAGTTCTCTGCTTGATGTCATGATGAAAGAGAAGATAATTTTTCAGCTGTCGTTTACTGCTAACATCTCCGACAATTCACAAAAATAAAGAGAAATAAATTTCTTTCCATGTTGATAACATATGCGTGCATATTCTACTTCAGTATTCATTTACAATAAGCAACATGTAAATACAAATTAGTTTCTGACACCGTGTTGCTTATTAACACTTGAACCGAGTGTCGACACATTTCCTTACTGCATAATGTATGTACGGATTTCGGAAATAAACCCCCATTTATTTATTATAACGCGATTATAAAATAAAATAAAATGCAGAAATTTTCTTCAAAACAAATTTGCTGTGAAAAAAAATCCATGCAATATCATTTATTGCACCGAAAATGTTTAGTTTTTTTTTAAACTTGAGGTTGATTTCTTACAAATCTTATCTTCTTGAAGATATTTGGTTGTTGTAAAAATAACAAGTTAAAATTAAATTGGATGCAAGTGAGACATAAAAAATGTCTGATAAACGGGGAAGTAAGGTTATGAAATATACGGTGCTCCGGCCATCAATAAAAGACACTGTTATAGGAGCCATTTTATCTTCGATATCCATAAACAAGCTAATGGAGTATATACTTTTTATTAAGTATAAAAAGTTCCACAAAATGGGCAGTATATTTCGAAAAATGAAAAGTTCAGATCGGTTGTAATATTTGCGACCTTTAACAAGTTCTGACGTTCTGGTATATGATCTGTGAATGATTTTAGATCAGCTCATCATATGTCAAAGTTCATTTTGTAAATTCAGATGGCTTAATTACTGTTGTTAATTTAATTAAAGTGTATAATTTAGCCGCTTTCGAACGTTTGCACAAAGAAATTCATTCCCGAAACAAGATATAAATACAGACCTATATGATATAATATTGATTCGATTCCTTCACGGCGCAGTTTGACCTAATTGGTCCTCGCGCCAATGAACCCAAAATCTACAGCCTTCACGGCTGTATAGCACCGTGTTTGTTGGGGCAATTTTGTTATTTATGAATCTGGACATTTATAATTCATTTTTCAACATAATTCGTCAGTATTTACTTCATTGCTCTTTCTTTTTTCTTCAAAAGAATTAACGTTACTGAGAAAACGATAGATGCACAAACGTACATGCTGAACCTAAGGTCAAATTTATGTGAATGAAATTTCAAAATTTTGCAAGAAAACTTCAAGTGAAGTCGACTCGATTTCAACGGCTTGGGCAAGAGACATCGCCAATTGTGAGAATACTGATCTCCCAGTTGGCCCGGAAAAGCAAGATGTCGCGAGTGATATACATTGACCGCCTGCCTGTCAGTGTTGAGCCATTACTTAAGCGAAAATGATACACCATTAATAATAGCACCTAACGAAACACTCGAGGATTCAGCTAGCGGCCATGAAAGTGCTATTTTGTTGAAAGATGTGATGCTGGAGATCCTTTTCATCTAAGCTTTCAAAGGAATTAGTTTTGTTCCAACTGCACATTAGTGTCTTGTTCCGATGTACATGCAATTACTTTCACCAGAATAAAAAGAATAATGTATCAGGTTTTATTCGCTACATTATACTTCATTTTTGCTCTTGATATTTTTTTATGTAAATATTAATTGTAAATTGTGAAAAGAACGACAAAACTCGAGGTATAAAGCATTATATGAATTTATTAAATTTTTATAAAATAATTTTTTTATTCATATTGTTTTTCTGATATTTAATGGAAAAAGAGAGCAAAATAGATTTTAATAAACGATAATGGACTTTGATGAAATAAATACTCTACTAAATGACTATTTTTTTAATGTTTTTTCATACCGTATATGTAATATATATATATATTTACATCTAAAAACATAAATATCTTCACGGCATGATTTTTTTATCGTAACTGGCGGGAATACATCAAATTTAATAAAAAGCTTTTAAGATATTTGAAGCAGTGCATCTAAAACAGAGAGAAATGATTTTGTTGTAATGAAGAACAACAAAGTGTGAATAAAAAGTATTTATTATATGTATTGCTATTATAGCTCGGAGACAATGCCATCATGGTATCGATTTTGGACATGCCATCGATTTTGGACATGCCATCGATTTTGGACATGCCATCGATTTTGGACATGCAATCGATTGGAAACAATGCCATCATTCCATTTAATGTATACAAGTGTTATATAGAAAATCAAGCATGTTATTTCGAATTTGAATATTACTGGAGATATGTTTACAATATTATCGTCTAAAAATAAATGAATTTGTTTCTTTAACATAAACCGATGGAAATCACCGTTTCTCAATTCACGTGTACGAATAAACTATTTTCCATAGGTACTAAACTTGGAAACATAAATTTTACATTTGTAACAAATGTGAGCATGGTTTCATAATTGTCTCATGTATTTTTTTTCAAACCATGTGAAAGTATGTTGTCTTTTCTTACAGAATGAGAGTACACCATTCCATGAAGTCTATCTATGCCAATGCTAATGTTATCTAAAGTTAATTTTTGAACCCAAATTTTACGAAAATCAGAAAAAAATCTGTGTTTTAAACGTGAGGAAACAGAATAAGTTGATAAAATATGAACTTGAAGATAGCTATATAAAGTTAGAAAAGTATGTTTTCTTTGTATTGAAAAAACAAAAAACAATATATTTTGTCGAATAAATTACTGCCGGGTTGGGATTTCAGCAGATCAATGGCGAATACAGCAAGTTCTCTCTCTTCTAAGCAGTAAATTCAACTTTACTCTGCAGAATTTGACAGATCGGATCTCGCATGAGATTTTTCGTTTCAATATGTAAACTGCCTCTGGAAGTGGACAAATAAGAGGAGAGAAACTACGACAAATCGGTGCCGACTGTCCCAACAGATGCTTTGTTTGCCATATCGTGTTGAACGTACTTCATATATAGGTTGACTTGCCTCTTCAAACGACTCCTTTCTCCCAAACTCCTGTCATCTCCCAATACACATTGCTTGGATGAAATACTCAGTAGTGGAGGCGAGAAATAGCGGATTTAGCGGCTCCAGGAGCTTTCATCGAGATTGAGTTCAGGGGTTGCCTATCGATGCAAACCTATTTTGGTACCACTTTCCCCTTTGGCTATATGCTCGCCAACCATATCTATCTCCGCCAACATACTCATGAATATCATAATACCAGCAGCTGCGTTTAAGATATGGTCTTAATATAAAGATACTACGAATAACTAGTACCAAGCTGTATCTGTTACATAAGAATACTTTCAAGAAGCTTATGTTCGTATGAGAAAATATTTCTCCGCGAATTATATTTACATTCCATCGGTATTCTGCCCTAAAAAGCATTGTAATCTGTGGTAAAACAATTTGTTATAGAATAAAAGGAATGAAAAATCATAGAGTCAACCGGTGTAAGTGTGGCAGCAGACTGTAATTTTTTAGAATAATCTTGTAGCTAAGTATCAGACAAATTTTACTTTACAGTAAGTTCTGAGGTTTCTACAAATTAATTTATAAGAAAATGGCCCACACACAATTAATCATATCTATTTTTGTCACACCAAAATAATACCACCAAGCAGATTAAAGTTCAAATTCAGAGTTTGTTTATTCAAATTCTAATATTTTTTGCCAGAAAATAGTTAATTATACCGAATCTTTACAAAAATACTCAGTAGGATTTTATTTACATAATATAATAGTATATAATCGGATTAACTTTTTAACTAGCAGTAATGATAAACTTGAGTGCCACACTTACCCCGTATAAAAATATATTCGATAAGTATGGCACCTCAACCGGAGAAAGTGTGGCACGTGTGAAAATTTAATATTTTTTAGGTAATTGTGAATTTTTGTCAGAAAATTTTTATAAATCTTCACATGCAAAATTGTGATTTTCAATCCACTACTTGCGTTAATTGCATGTAACGTGCATAAAAAAGAGCATCTACGAGAATATATGTTCGGCAAACACAAATATCCACATACAAGTTATGCAAAAGAAAACTGATGGATGATTGCAACACTCTTTCATTAATGATTCAAGAATTTGTACCTGAAGGTAGTTCATCCAAATCTTCTTGTCTATGATGTAAATGTATGGAAAGTGATGGGTCAAATGTGTGTATGAATTAATTAAAAGGTGATTTCCTACTTAGTGGCTCATATGCTTTCTTCATTCCATTTGAGCACATACTGGCCGTTTTACCAAAATCAACGAAAACATTTGCTAGAATTCACAGCACCTTGAAATTTGTATCCAACCGTGCATGTCTATAAAACACCTTAATTCATCTTCTTTAAAATATGCTTCCATTTGTACTGGTGTTTATCTTTGAAACTGTATTGCTTTCAAAAGGTGTTTGTTTCTTGTAGTATATATTTTTTTAAGTTGTTTGAGAATTTTTGTATTTAACATATTTTGTATTCAATGTTTGGAAGACTATTTATCATTTGAGGTATGCAAAAAACTCTTGTGGAGAGAAAAGAAAGGTATCTACTTAACCACGCTCTCTAATAGCAGCTCTGGTATCTGTAAAAGGGTAAAAAAAATTCGTGCCACACTTACCACAAGGGGTAAGTGTAGCATATACCGACTGACTTTTCAAAAATACTTTTGAACTGTTAAAACTATGACACATTTGTCGCAAATTTGATTAGTTTACCCACAGCATTGCCTCAAAGTCAAACTTCAATTTTTTGTGCCGCACTTACCCCCGGTTGACCCTATAAGTTTTAGCTCTTTGTAAAGATCCGTCGCCATAACACACACACGTGAAAGTTTTGAACTATTCTATTGTCTTCTGGTATGTGTATAATTAGTGTGCCAACCTTGGTCCAACACGACTTAGTTCGGATACCGGCTTGATACGGAAACGTTAGACTAATCATTCGTATTTGGCCTCAAACTAAATATCATACACTAATTTTCCACAGTATGCATGAACCATAGTGTAAGAAAAATAATCAAATGATTTACTTTTTCCTATGAAAATAACGCCCTGTCTAGGATGGAGTGGGAATTATTTATTGGTATCCCATATCCGGCATAAAATGGAAACATGAATATTTCCGAGGAAACGTGTTTATGAGGAAGCTTTGCTAACTTTTTGTAATGAGAACCTAATAACTGTTATTTTTTTTAACAATACTGATAAACAATATTATTATGCTTAACTGTAATCATGATGAAAAAGTAAACGAAATAATTTTCTAAAAATATGAGAAACTGCGATTGTAAACACGAATCAGAAAGAACTCACAAATCTTCCTTCAAAACATAAAAAAAGTACTATAGACATAAGGAAAAAATCTGAATGATTATCATAACTATTATTTGTTTATATTTTACATTAATTATAATATGGAAATTTATTTATCTAAAATGCAAAGGACCAGTATTACCTTTGAATTGTTCGATTTTTATATAAATTTTGTGATTATTTGATAGCTTTATATTTCTAATATAATCATCATATTTTATGTTCGATTAATACTTTTCATCACCATTCGTATAATTGCAGAATATGTTATGCATTTCTGTTAACTATAAAATAAGAACTGGCAGAAAAGAAAAGCAACAGGACATGGAAAAATTTCAAATGATAAAGTTATTTTTTCTTCAATATTATTGAAAATTCCTATTATTAAAGGAAATTTCATTGTAAGCCGATATTTTCCATCAATTTTATTTTGATACAAGATAGTTGAATTTTTTAAGGTTATAATCTTCTAGTGATGAATAAAATAAACTTTCGAGGCGTTTCGAGCTTATTTGTTAAATAAAAAATTGTTATCTGATAAACCAAACATTTAAAACAAGAAAAAGCAAAAAAAAAAAAAAAAAAAAAAAAAAACACTTATCGTGGTACCGTGCTCATCAACAAGGCCTATTGATAAAATTGCAACTGAAAACGTGAATAGTTATTAAAACTCGAGAATGATAATTCAAGTAATAGCAAAACGAAAACAAAAAAGAAATGATTTTTTTTCTATTCAAATAAAAATATAAAGATAAGCGGTTAGTGTAAAAGTTCATGCATGACACGATAGAGGTGAGAAAAGTTACATTATATGTACGACAGAGAGAGAGAGGAATCTTTCACATTCAGCAATTGTCTCACTTAAATCCCTTTGAACGATCGAAAAGATTGGATGTCCATAAATGGCTGGACGGATTCAGGTTTCTTCCATTGTTTTTACAGTCAATTAATCAGGTGGAAAACAAAAGAGTATTTGAACACTCCAACGGCACAAAAGATCAAAGGACTAAGCAATATTTCTTTTTTCATTCCATATGTAAAAGGAACATTCCCTTTTACTCAAACTCTTTCCAAACAATGGCTGAAATATTCCCTCACATTAGCAGCCACACGGCTAAATGAAAGAAAAAAAAACAAAATGAAGGTTCATTGATTTTTAAAAGATTCTTCCATTGGGTGGAATCTGCTATACAGCAAATGAAAGAAGACAATCCTTTTTTGATGTGACACATATTTTTTTTCTCCAGCAAAAACTAAAAAATATTTCAACTAGATCTGGTTCAGTTTTGTGTGAAGAAGCAGTAACAATAAGCAAAGAAACGTAAATAAATTTTGAGAATAGTCTTTTAAATATTTGTTTAGTCATAAATAGCATTAACAACGTTATATTTACTATATTTCTTGGCTTATCCACTTACGTTTTCAAACTCAATTTTAGAGGCTTGCGATGCTTATATTGAAGCGGAACCTACGTTAGTGTTTATTATAAGGGGTCTCACACCTTCGAACATGGGCCTCAAAAACTATGCTCTATTAGAAATATTTATTAAAAATATTATTTAACCTTGATTTATTTTAAATTTGGTACACATATTTTCGATTGTATATGCTGTGCTAGCATAATATTCTTCACTTAATTTGATAGACTGAACAGTTTTCTTCATTCGAATCAATTTTTATTCAATTCAATTGATGTTATGCTGTATTTTATCATACACTAGATGTTAACAATACACTTTTCTATCATAAGGTTTAAAAATTTGCCAAAAATTGAGCACTAAAGATGCGTAAGATATTTTGTTAGCGTAGCAGTACACATACGATTGAAAATATGTGTATCAAATTTGAAATGAATCAATGGTTAAATAATATTTTTTAATTATATTTCTACTACATCGTAGTTTTTAAGGATTTTAATCATGTTAAAAGGTATGAGACCGTTTTAAAGAGAAAATCTTTAAGAAATTGGCTACGATTGTTATCATATAAAATTTAAATATCAACTACTGCTTTTCAGCTATTAAAAATTTATTTTGAGCAACTTTTTTTTTGTTTTATCAAGCATTTTCTAACAAATATTTGTTTGTAGACTGCAAGAAAACGCGGCTGCGTGCTTACGTCAGATAAAACGGCTAATTGTTTATAACACGTAAATCAACATCAGGACGTTTATCAACTGTTATTAAGGCAGTTCAGGAATTAATGTATGATAAAAAAAAATAACACATTTAAAAGCAACAACACATTCAAAGTAACAAAAGCGTTTATAAGTGTGTGGATTGAATTAACTGAAAAAGAAACAAAGAAAAGCATCAAATAAGAAAAAAACTCAGATAAAAAAACAAACTCGCACTGTACGTAAAATTTAACCGTCGATGCGGATGAAAACCCATCCTCATCATCATCGATGTATGACAAATGCAAATGCGAGTTGGACATGAAAAATTAATGTATACACATATTAGAAATAATGAAATTAATCCAAAAAAAAGGAATTTTTTTTAAGCAGCAAATGAAATGAATTTGGATGAAAATGATACAAAAAAAAATGATGAGCGGCATAAAAAACTATTCAAAGACACAGAGAGTAACAAAAAAAAAATTAAATACATTTGCAAGAGAATGAAAAAAAAGAATGAAAGAAAATAGCGAGAAGAAACTATAAATCAGTAATTAAATATCTGGTGACCCAAAAACAAATCAGTGAGTTCTTCGAAAAGACCAAAATTAATCATTCCTATGATTACGCAAACAGTTTTTGCAATCTCCACCATAAAAATTATGCTAAAGAAAAAAAACCACAACGACGACGGTTCTATTTCTATTATTTTTTAGCGTAATTTTTTTTCTTATGTTTGGCCAAGCGATTGCTAAGATTGAGTATAAAACAATGAATATCTTGAATCTCTCCTCGTCTTTCTCTATCTTTTTTTTTGTCTTTCTTCGTCTTTCCTTTGTAGCTTAATTACCGAAAGATGTGCCGTACTTCTCAATGCAATTTAAACTGATTGTGCGAAAGACTGTGGAAAGAGGAGAAGTTGGGTAACATCCACTTTTTCCCAGCAACATTCGGCAAATCTCTTCGCCGTTTCCTTTGTATATTAACGAAGTTTTCGTAAATCTATTATTTAAAGTCTTATTAGGGAAAGGTCTGCTGCGAGACATTTGTTTAATAAGGAGCGGAATTAATTAAATTTTGAGACGCGGGGGGAAGAAAGATTTTTATGCAAGTGTGGTTTCCTATTTGCATTTTTGTACCTGAAGGGAACAAGCCTGATTGTTCTTTGATATCAAGTTGCTTCTTCGATTAATTGCACAAAGAATGAATTTCAATCGATATGAAATAACGGCCATGCTGGATTCCTAATTATGCCTCTAACTAAATGAGATGGTGATGTCATTGCAGACACAGAGGTGACAAAAAGTGACAAAAAGCTCTGAAAACGATGATTTATGAATTGGTGAACGACGCGTTCTCGATCAATTCAAAGTTTTTTAAATCATTCTTTTTTAGAGTGAAATTTTTTTTCATAATATTTAGTTTTCAAAAGAAAATTCACACGGTGCGTAAATTTGATAAAAAAAGGATATCATATGCTACCACTTAGCAACCGTTCGCTTAGTGCATTAAGTTTTAGTTTCGGAGGTCTTGGACTTAGTTTCAGGCATGTATATTATCCATCTAAGCATTCAGAATCCCCTCTAAATCTAATAAAATTTAACAACAAAACTATTGTTTATTATAAATATATATTGTCTATAATAGCTATTGTTATATTAGCAAAACAACCTTTCTACTCGAAAGCGTGTTTTATCGAATATTTTTTTATATAATGTTATAAATAATATAATAAATCACCAATAATGCACAGTCAATTATAAACATGTTTCGCATGATTTCTTGGAAAAAACAACATTTATTTTACATTAACTATAGTCACAATATACAAAGACAAATTAAAAAAGTTATTTAACAACACAGTTGATAGGACTCTGAAGGGTTTAAATCTCACACAATCCATGTTTTCCATGTTTACAGTGATGTTTGTTCTTGAATAAAACATTTAAGTTTAATGCATATGAAAAGTATAAATTTTACCTACTTCATTTCATGAGTCACATGTTTTTTAGTTTCTTTACTATTCAAAAGTAGTTGTTGCTTGTTTTTATATTATTTCTCGAGCTTAGATTTGATAGTTTTGGGATAGAACCTGTTTATTTTGGATCGGACACGGGTGTAAATTTTGTACCTAATGGTGTGTATGATTCGAAAACCATCTGACAAATTTCGTTTCCGATAAATAAGTTATTTAATCACAGATTATTAGCAATTATATTATTATGATTTATAATAATATAATGTTAATCATTTTCTGTCATTATTACTTAATCACAGAAAATGTGTATTAATGTTTATTACAAATAATTATATCCAACATGGGGTAGATCAATATAGTCTCCATAGTAACCTGGAAGTTTATTTTCTGTTTACCTCTGATATTCTATCTGAATTTAGAGAATCATTAAGCCTAACACGAAACTCTTCATCGTGGTAGTCGATTATTTCAAAGTTGTTCAACGTACCAACTTTCGCTTATTACTTATAATACCATGTAAAAATATTGCGTAAATCAACGAAGTGCACATGTTGAACTTGTTATTTTAACCAAATTGTAAAGAAAGTGAATTAATTAATTTAAGTCAACTTTTTAATAAAAAGTATTTGATATTTATACAATCTTTCAAGAAAATCTTATTCGAAACACAAAAAATAAGTAATAAGCAATTTGAATCGAATGATCTCATCAAACAAACGCAACGACACTCCACACGACGGTAAAAGAAAGCTCCACGATTGATCCTCACAATAAAATTAGCCAAATGCTAGAAGTTAACGCTAATTATTAATCTTTATGTGATTTCGCTAAGAAATGAGCCGTATAATGAAGATGGATATCAAGCAGAAGCATGTTATTTGATTGGAAGAATCATTGTTATATATGTTACGGTAATTGTGATAAATTGGTTATTATGCATACTCACCAATCGGATTAGCAAGTTTGATAAATTTAACACTTTTACCGGAAATTGTGCATAATAGCCACAAGTGTAGTTGGTAAATTTGATAAATACTTGAAATTTATCGCCTTAATCTGTGATTATGCATAATGCCCTTGTGTAATTGATGGTAGTCACGGCACGAGAAAACTTTTGCCCGAGTGGCATGGTGGTAAGATGCTTGTCTACATAGGTATAGAATATCGATAATTAACTTGAGGTGACTACCAATAGATGGCAGAACATGGCATTCATTTCCAACCCAACTCGTTAACAGCAGTAAATTGCGTATAGCGATATAGTCGGAGTTGGTGTACGGTGAAGTTGTGTAATTGGTCAATTTGATAAAGATGAAAAAAAATTCTAAATGAGTCTATAGTATGTGTGATGAATATAGTCGGGCCCTGATATAATGACAAAAAATTTTACTATCGTACCCCGATACAATGATTACAAATTTTACGATCGTACCTCGATATAATGACATAATAAATGTAGGAATTATCGTGTACAGTATATCATATAGAACGATTTATCATGTTTAACAACGACGCGATGCTTGTGTACTATGCATAATAGCCAGTAAAACTGTGATTAATTTAGAGAAATTTATCAAATTTATCAACGGCAACTAGATACTATGCATAACTGCCGGTGCAAGTGATAAATTTGAGGAAATTCATCAAACTTACCAAAATGCTTGGCGTTTGTGCATATTAACCGGATTTATCACATTTACCGTAACATATACGTATATCAAACATGAAAATGTGTCTAATTGCCGAAATTTCATCTACAGCAACACCACGAGTGATTTTCTTCCCGCAAATAATTTATTGAATTTTAGACACAATCGAAACGGTGTCGTCGGTGTTCCGCTTGCACGGAACTCACTGGTCGGATTTTTTCCGGGCGACGAACAATTAACCTTCAAATTTCCTTTCAACTCCTTTTACGCCAATCATCCTCCGATTCTCTTTAATTCATTGGTAAACATTTGATCTTTCGCTTCCCCATAGGATGGATATACGATTGGTTTAGGTGAACGAGCTCTTGGTGAAGGGTGGACAAGGGAGAACAACTTGTACGTGTATATAAGGGTAGCAAGAGGAGAAAAAAGTTCCGGTGGTTTGGTTTTCTCATTTTCCACTCGCGCGCCCTGCCGTGTTTCGCAGCTGGGGTTTCCTCGATTTGCCTGATGGTGAGTCATCGACGCCGATCTCTCCTCAATTCCAAATGCGGTAAAGAGACAAGAACTACAACAAGATACTGCCATCAGTTGCAACCACAAACACCTGCTTTCATTGCATTTAACAAACAATCAACTCTTTCCTAAAATCATTCTTTTTCCATCACCCTTTCGTGATTTTTTTTTTCAATAAGTTTTTATAACTACTACAGGGTGTTTCAATATTCGCGCACATCATAGTTTATGAATGTTTCTTTAAGGTATCCGACTGGGTTCGAAAGCACTTTTCTATAAAATGGTTCTGGAATGAACTTTAATGATATTTTTTGATAGAAAGTGCCTCAACATAATGAAAACAATAAATTTTAGACTACCTGTGTGAAATTTTCTATGAAAAAGTCATTCTTATGTCAAATTTTAAGCAAATTCGTGTAATATTTTAAACACGATTGCAAAAACTTTTATGAAAGGAATGTTTTGTTATTTTCACAGTACATCTAAATAGTAATGGTACAAGTTATGTAACTACCCTGTTGCAGCCAGGAATGCCATTCATCGCTATTCGTGAGTGAAATGAATTGAGTAATAATTATCTGTGTATACTTTGGCATCAACAGTGGAATCGAAATAGGCCTCTAAAGGCCTATAATCGGCCTCTATCGAAATAAAATAGGCCTATATTTGAAACTAACTATAATTTTAAATAAAGTAAATTTATCTATAATTCAATTAAAATTTAAAAAAGGTTGTATTATTGAAAGATTATAGTTGATACCTAATATATTTGTGTAGTTTACCTAATATGTGTAGTTTTCTTTGCCTGATATTGTGTGGTTTTCTTTGCTTAATATACTGTATGTGATGCATTTAAATGATGGTATACACTACTTCATAATGGTTTGAGTGCAATGAATTATATGTCCACAAATTTAAAAGTTATACGAAAAAAATGTGAATCAATGATTCGTCAAATTATGAAAATTGCATAAAGGGATATACGATATAAATTTATATACAACAATTTTGTGAAATTTATTAGAAAGATCCGATAGGTAGAGTGTGGTTTGTGATTAAAAATAGTGTTTTTTTCGAAAAAATCACTCTTTTACAAACATTATACAACCGTAACTTCAGTTTTAAAATCTTCTGTTTAAGATTATAAATCTAAAACTAAAACAATGAAAAATTCAAACATTGTTATAGAAATATTCAGAATACATACACATAATAGTATTACACATAACCACAACTTCTTTGTGTTACTTTTTTAGCAATCATAAGCATACTGCCGTGAATTCATCATTCAGGTCTTACAGGCGGATAATTCAAGAAAACGTTTACATATCATTTTCTTTTTCAATTTATAAAATCACACAAGCCCACAAGGAATTTTAATCATTTTTTTGTTAAATTTTGAATTTCAAATTTAAATCAATCATCGTTAAACTTAATCGGATCACCTACTCAACATCACTCATTGTTAATCAGATTATTCTATATCAATGTGTGAAATTTATTTTATTTTTATAAGTATTTACATATTTTCTGCACGCAAAGTATATATTAACTATTAATAATTATTCAGTAATACAAATGCTACTGGTGTTCGTGAGATGAGAGGATTATATAGTAAATATATGAAAACTCTGTCTGCATACCCTAATTCGTGTGTATATGCAAAAAAACGAAACGCTCAAGATTCATCATTCTTCGTATTTGAAATATTATATACGTATATATATATATATATATAGGTCGAAAGGGATCTGTTGGTCATAACTATGAATTTCTAGCGATGTCATAACTGTAAATCTCACTGCAGTTTGATCTATCAATATTTCAGCTGCCGAATCGAATTTACTTTATGTTATATATTTAAATCAAATCTATTTCACTCCACCATGTCAGACTGAGCCTTTAAAAATCTCTCGATACTAAATTATTTCTCCTTAATTTTTTTCAGAATAAAAAACATAATTTTAAATTTATGTAATATGTGTTCACACAAAGTTATTCAATGAAGTTATAAATAATTCAGGTAAATACTGATAGAAAAACACGATTGTATACAGTGTGTCCTGTAAATCCTAATTTGTCCTTTATCAATTTCCATCGTAGAGGTGTGTTTCTAATTTTAAAAAAATGCTCAAAATGTGTTCAAGAATCACTTTGAACTGGTTTTGAGAGCAGAAAATACAGTGTGTCATAAATTTAAAAAAATCTAAATTTTTATTCGGTCTCCCTATTCTCTAACTTCAAATCAGAAAGTTGTTGCCCTGTCTCTCCTGAATTCAACAACAAAAAAAAAACCACGTTTCTAAGTGCAATATTCATTGAAATATGTGAATTCGAAAATCGGAGAAAAGTTGAGAAAGGACAGCATAAACTAACGGACAACGCTTCTTTCTTCTTTCCTTCATTTATGCTATTATTTCCCAACTTTTTTGGATTAAAATATCTCAACAAAAATTGCACTTAGAAACAGGAATTTTTTTGTCAACCTCAGGAGAGACAGGGCAACAACTTTCCAATTGGAAGTTAAAAGACAGTGAGATCGTATAACAAATTTTTTTTTTTAAATTTTATGATATACTATATTTTCATCCTCGAAACTGGTAATGAGTGATTTCTGAACACGTTTTGAGCATTTTTTAAATTAGAACCATACCTTTACGACGAACAGTTGATAAGATAAACGCCGAATTAGGACTTACAAGATACCCTATATATTCACGGTACAATCGAAATGAAACAGTTTTGGAGAATCTACAGTGTTTTTATTGATTTCCTTTGCCATTTGGTCATTTTGCATATACCCAATAACTAATTTCATTGAAAGTACAGTTTAGTGCCAATATTAAACGGCTTCATGTACACATGTTTGAGTCTCAGGATTTCACTCCAGATGTGTATGAAGAAAGAGGTTGGTGAGATAGCTGTGGATGGATAATTTATGTGTTACTTTACTAACTTTTCTTTCCCATTGTAAGTAACAAGAATATTTTTCGATAAAGTTTGATGATCAGGAAAGTTTTATAATCGCAGCTGACATTTGTCATTTTTAGAGCATTCCAGACAAAAATAACTTTACCGAGGGCGAAGGGAAAAAACTTCGAAAACATAGAAAAAAAAGTCTACTGCAATGAAATATCTCCAAACGTGTGGTCAGTTCTCAGCTCTTCAAGAGCTACTAATACGCTTCCGATAGAGTTTTTACGGATTCGAAGCTTCAGCTGGGACTCGAGATTGAGAATTATCTTCGAGAAGGAGAGAAGATAGGAAAAAAAAAGTACCAAACAGCTTTAGACTTGACGGTAGGAGCAGAGAATGCAATTGGAAAAGCTGTCCGCTTCCATTAATAAAGATCCCAGTAGCCTTACGATTTTTCCCACTCCCTCCCTTTCTCTAGACGGGGAACCAAATCGAGTAGATATCCTAAGGATTATGTCGAAACGCATCCAATATTTTGTTGGCACTTCACCGAAGTTATTGGAGACCAATCCTATTATTCAGCAGTAAGTAGGTTCCGCTCTGGAAAAGACCTGATACGGTGGATACTTCGGAGAAATAATAATTTGGTCACGGGATTGCCAGGTTAAAGTGAAAAAGATTTGGGGCCATTTTTTGGACTTTACTTGTGGGCGTAAACGGAAGCCAGAGCATCTGCGGCAAACCGGAACCATGAGATAACTGCTCTTTAAGCTGAAACTAAAGAATGAGACGAAAGTTGCAAATTTTGCAATCTCACTGTATTGCAATGACAAAACGACGAATCATTGAATACAAATTTAGAGAGCGCGGTAGCCCAAGTCGAATAAGATACTCACCTAAAGTACCAGAGGATGTTTAGAGGTGTCGCGAAGTCGATAACCCCGGTTCGTTTGTCAGAAAGTTTCCTGACATAGGGGTACAACAGAAACAGCGACATGACCACAGAGAAAGATTTCTACCACAGGGAGTCCCACACCGAGGGGTTAGCGCACCAACCTCTCGGCGAGTATAGAAAAAGGCTGCTGTGTTCGGAATCGGCAATAAATTGTAGGTCCCTATCTAATTAGAGCCCTCGTGTGCAGAAAATGACCGTGATGCGACAAAAATGATCAAATAAAAATTTAGTTCTTCCATTTATGAAGCGTGAGTTTTCAGGAAGACAAATATTTAGTCTCAGATTTTGCAAACCAATTCAGAATTATCATTAGTGCTTCCTTTGTTTGTTTGTTTTTTAGTGTTTCTTTCGCGTGTTTCCTTCGTTATTTCAAAATAAAAAATTTAATATTATATGCATATCAAAATAATATTTGATATAATTTAAGAGAAATTTTCCTGTATCTTTTTCCTTTTTTTGTAAATCACATAAAACACTTGCCAAATTTTCAATTGATTATTATTCTATTTAAATAATCATTGTTATTGAAGACGTAATAATTGATATTGAATAAATATTAATTGCAGATTAATATTTATCTTTAATGAAAAAGCCCGAACCAACAGAAATGTGTCGTGATTTCTAATACATTAATCCCTTTGATACGTACTTTATTTATTTATAATTAAACTAGTGAGAATAAAAGTACTGAATAGGAATTCATTTACCGCAGAATGCTCAGGTTATTGTACAAAAGAGTGTTAACGTATATATGACATAATTTAAAACAACACAAAATAAATATTTATACACGGTAGTTTTTAATCAAGAACATCGACAGTTGTCAATATTTTTTTTAATTTACACGCATTGATATGGTTCAATATTGTTCATATTTGCTTTGATTTTAAATTTTGCTCTTTTTGCCAACACACAAAATTATTTCCTTTAACATTTAATTTTTTCATAGCTTATGCAGTTTGTTATTTACAAGCTTTGATGGGAATTGCAAAGGAAAACTGAGAACTTCTGCCATACAATTTGCATTTCGAGAAGTATTTTATAACTTGAACAGCAGTGAAATTTATGCGAAACAGGATTCGCGTACATAAGATAACTGATATTACTTGCTCAAGGAGATCTGTTGATACCTGAGGCAAAGATATCATGGCCCAGTATCATAGGTTACTACTGAGGGAAAGGATTTTCTTCGCCCTCGAAGAAATGAAAACTCAACATGAGGAAAAAAGTTGCATTCGCAAATATGAATCCGTGATATACCTTCGAGCGTTGGAATGCCGTAGGTGAATATTTCTTCTGATTTGTGCTTGCAATAATACTTCGTGCAGTGCAGATGTAAATAGGGGGATACGATTTGCGCTTATAAGAAATCCGAACCGCTCTGAAACGCATATCTTTGACTAAGATATTCCGGGCACTCGAAATGCAATAACGAAAAAAAAAGAAAAAAAAACACCACATATATACAAGCTGTTAACTTTTTTTTTAACTTCGAGAAATATTTTCTACCATCGCTAAACGAGAATCGAACGCATTTTACTTTTCTGAAGACACAAATACGCATGCATTAGATTCTATAATTCCACATTCAGTATATAATTATGACATATCAAAATGTATTCTAAATGTACAGTGTATGTACGGGTAAAACATTAATCAAACTCACATAATGACATTTTTATTCTTCTTGTTACTTTTGAAAGCTTTACCCAGGTTTTTTACTGAACCTTTTTCCATTTGTTCACAAATTAGTATCACAACCGTCATTTTATGTTTAGTCGTTTAACAAACACAAAGATGTAATTTGAAATGACAAATGCTCAGTGAACTTCGGTATTACGTAAAAAGCATTTGACACATAGCTAATTGTAAACACTGAGATGTTTAGCAAGTTTATACACTTATTCGTGCACATAATAATAAGAAACCATAAAAAAAGCACTGCAGATACCGATCAAAAATCACCTCGAATCAGTTTTCTATCAGTTAACATCAAAAGGAATATCATTCATCATTTAATACACGAACATTTCTTGTAAAAATCGTTTTAAACTTAAGCATAACTCCACAGAATAAAATTTATTGATATGAAAACATACTTTCAAAGGAAATATGAATGATATTTAAAGGAGATAGACGGCTAAATTGGTCTTAATCACATATTTTGAGTCTCTCATATAATATCTTTCAATAATATTTAATATTCGCTGTCAATTTTTTAATTTCTAGTTTCGTGTAATAATCTCTACGTAGTTGGTTGTTTCTTTCATTTATTTTCAATCATTGAACATTGATTTTTTTACAAATGAATGGATTTTACTTTTTACTTATATATATTTATTTTTCAATATATATGTAGTTTATGCATATTGTGTTTATGAAATTGTTTATGGAAACACAATATGCATGTGAATTAAATTAAATTAAATCATTCAGTCTCAGGATTATTTGCCGAAAAGGTTGTTTCTGGTAGATTTCTGCTGAATAAACATATTTCCCAAATAAATTAATATCCAAAAAACTCAGCTATATACACAAACATTGATAAGTGTATTTGCAAGCATCTTTTTATCAACAGTTACAAACAAAATTTAAAAATGTAGTTTAATTCTCAATTTGATAAATAAGATTATTATCTAATAAAATTACAATTCACCTTTGTTTTTCGTACCTATTCTACTAATAAAAATATTAATAAAAAATTGATAAATAGTACGATAATCATATCAATTAAATAAGTGGTAGTCTGATTAATTTTTACCCTCATGCAGGAAGGTCAATATTTGCGGTTATAATTCACTTTGGTATAAGACCAACAGTCTTAATTACTACCCGGTACTGAAAAAAGAAATAAGCCTGTATATATACTTCACTTTTCATTGAATTCTTGATGTTTGTTTTTTATCAGATTATAATGTTACTCTCATGCTAACCCTCTATGATCCTGTGCATATTTGTGTATACATCGTAAATATTTGGTCGAAAAAAAACCCAAACATACCAATTTCTCTTTTTTTTTTTGGTATTTAGAAAGTACATCTTTTAGTGCCATTTCATTCAAAAATACGGCTATATAAGTATAATAATTTTTAATCTAGAAAGTGTTGATTCCATGCCGGCGTAATTTTTTGAGAGCTGATGAAATTTCACGTGTTCAGAGATTTAAAAAATCCCATGAAATTGTGAGAATTGGAAATGAAATTCAAGAAAACAATTATTCATCTTTGCTAAGCAAGATTTATCTGTTTATAGATAGCATTAAAATCAAGGTAAACTCTATATTTACCATCGAAGCCAATTAAAAATCCACTATAATTTATCAAATTGTTGTATTGTTGCATTGTTACAATTGAAAATATGCAAACAGCACTGATTCGCATCCGATTTTGTGGGAAAAAAATTCAACACGTTTTTATGGGGGTGAACCATAGAGTTAATTATTCCACAAAAAATTCATATCACAAAAAAGGGGGAGTCAGATCTGTAATGTTATGATTTGATTTTTGCAATTGAAACATCGTTCCTACAATTTTTCTAATATAGTACGTTATTTATACCCATCAAACATTTATTTGCGATGGAGGTCTTAGATGATAAAAATGTGGGTAAGATATATAAATGATATAAAACTTACGCTGTAAATGATGAAGGTTTCGCCGGTAGGTTGGAGCACGTGTTCCTCTTCACTCATCACATAAACCTCATGTTCAAACTGTTGGCTCTCGTCACACAGTCTCAATCTCTCTCTCTCTCTCTCTCTCCCTTTGCCCTAGGCGATAAGCGGTTGCCTTCCTTATGACTGGCTTCACTGCGGGGATGATGCGTTATACGCTAGCACCAGCTTTACAGGCGGAAGGCCCAATCTTCCTCGACGATGATCCTCGCTCCGATTGGACGACAAGTTTGATCCCTCTCGCAAATCACGGCAAGAGAGTGATTTGACAAATGAAGTGGAGCCATCCGCGAATCGCAGCAAAAGGAGGATCTCTTTCTTCTCTTCCTCTTCCTTAACGATTCCTTCTTTGCTGGCGGCGGCTGTTGGGAAACTTCTGCTCTTGTGCAACTTGGCCACCCTTTTGTTATCTTATCCTAGCCCACGCCCATTCGCTAACAAACACAGATCTCGCAAATAATAATAATAACAAAAAGTCATTTTTTTCAATCAAGTCTTTATTATTATTATTATTTTTGATAATTCTGGAGTGAACAAGTAACCCGTTTTAAATTTGTGTATGCATTTATGACGTGAAGATGCGTGACTGTATGCACTACATTGTTCTCAATATGGTAAAACTCAACTGTAACGATATTTCAGGGACCAAAAAAATTATGTTCTACAAAAGCTGATTTCATAATTCCCCTTGAAGCATTTTACTGGTGAACCGTTGATCCTGGAGGCATACTTCCAATTAGAAAAAGTATTCAAATAACGTGTAAAACTCAGATACGTCATTCATGCTGTAAAGGATTGTATAGTTATTTATATATAAACATCAACTTTTTATACGGACACCCATGTTCATAAGCCCAATTAGAAAGTTGTTGTCCTGTCTTTCCCGAGGCCAACAAAAAATTTAACATTTCTAAATACAATATTGGCTGAGATATTTGAATTCAAAATCGGAAAGAACACCATAAACAAGGGAAAGAATCGTTCTCCGTTATTTTATGCTAGTCTTTCACAATTTTTCTCCGTTTTTAGAATTCAAGTATCTCAGCCAGTATTGCACTTGGAAACGTGGATTTTTTTTTGGCGTCAGGAGAGATAGGAAAACAACTTTATACTTGGGTTTTTTGAGGACACAGTGTCTGTAATTTCCGTATTTTAATAACTATATAGTCCTGTGCAACATGACTGACACGTATCTGAGTTTCACACGTTATTTGGATACTTTTTCTAACTGGAAGTTTGACTCTAGGATCAACGGTTCACCAGTAAAATGTGGCAAGAGGAATTAAGTAAAGCCACAGTGGGAGAGTGGCATCATCCATATAAATCGTTAGTGCTAAAAAATACCACTTTGAATGTAAAAAACGTTTTGCCGTGGCAGCATTCATTAACCACCTGTACTGTACTATTGCTCTCGTTACTAGCGCAGAGTAATCAAACTGACGGATTACATTTTTCACATATGGTGATTCCATGTCTTTTTTTTTATTGTTTTATTTATGAATTTTCATATACTCCTGCACTTAATCATACTCTGCTAGTAATGTGGTGCAAGTCAGCACTCTTGAATTAGTGCTATGTGTTCAGCGATTTTGTACATAACATACCAGTTCCTCAAGCACGTAGCTGCCTATGAATTTTCGTATCGAAAACTGTATAAACACCTATAGGCCTATTCAAAAATTTGTGAAAATACTCGTAATAGACTTTCTTATCTTTTGTGCTGAATCTCAGTCCTTTGTCACAGTAAATCTCTTCATGGGTTAGTTGGCTGTAAATCATCACTTGATCACCCGACGGGCTGTTACAGTCATTGGCTGATTGGTTGCATCAGACTTCCACCGACAGCAGGATTTTCTCAAGGGCGAGAGTACGCCAATGCTCCCCTGCGTACGTCAATGCTCTGCAGCACTTATAAAATATTTAGATTCTGAACACTAATTTGATCCAAAACAGTGCTTTTCAACCTTTCTGAACACAAGGACCAGTAAAATAGCTGAAACGATTAGTCTCACCACAAATCTACAAGTGTACCTTTATTTGGATCTATTTAAATATTTCCGTAGCTTACAATTCAAAAAAACTTTTATTAATTAGAATTCAGTTTTCAAGTTTGCTTGAGGACCACCAATCCTATCATTACGGACCAACTCTGGCCCACATACCACGGTTTGAGAAATACCGATCAAAAATATTCGAAGAAATTATTGTTCGTCGTCTTTCCGAGTTTTTAACCCTTTATTTAGCAATGCCCCTCTCAAGTGCTTATATTTTTCAAGTAAACGTATTGTGTGTTTTGAGCTCGTTTTGGAATTGATGCTTCTAAGCAACTCCTAAACATTCGATTTTTACTTGCGTGCTGTTCACGAAATTTCTATAATTACCAGCAGAATGGCTCAAAGATACACGTGTCTCCTATTTCTTGACAAGCAGAGCGAGAACGATTTTTGATTTTTGCATTTGGAGGGAAATACCGTGTGTGGAAGAGACATTGCTGTGTATTCTTAAACAATAATAGAAAAGTAAGATGGCAAATAATAAGTAACATTTTTAAACTATTCAAAAATCTATGTAAATTATTACAGTATATATCCTTAAGTATAACGTCCTATATATTTTTAAATATCGACAATAAATTTTTTTGCCATTTAATAGCATTCAGGGTACCTCATTTGCTTTTGATATAAAAAATGTTCCTCTCATAATTTTTTGCTCTGGATATTTCAATGCTTGTCAGTTAAAGGGTTAATCAACCACACAAACTCACAGAGATAGGAAAATAAGTAAGACACTGTTATCGCAATTTTGGGAAAGACATCCATCCATCCATCAAAGACCGCACAATCTAAACGTCACACTCATTTGTCATTCAAATCGAATACAACAGAAGGTTGCGGTTTCTGTATTGGAAATTCGTACAACTGCGGTATCTAATACGGGAAGGTATCAGTGATACGCACCGCGACAAAGGTCACAGAAACCCAAGTCGATCTTTTTCAAATCATGCGTGAATTTCCCCGCTTTGGAAATTCGATTTTCTAGGTTGGTCTTGGGGTGGCAATCCTCGAAATCAAGCAAACCATGGGATGACTTCAATTTAATTAATCGGCTTTTCCTGGTATGGCTCAGCACCCACTGACAAGCACTCCCTGTTCGGCTACTTGAATGAAAAGACTTCACCCGTCAAACCACAGAGGGTTGCTGTCCCAACTCCTCTCCAACATTTTTTTCCCCAATTCTCCCCTCGTTTTCCCTTCTTCACATATACACTGAGTGGAAATCTCTATTGCTACTCTGCTTTGAATATACGACAAGAAAATCGACCATCTGTTGGGCTTTATCATACACAAGATTCGCAATATTTAACAACTACCACGAATCATTTCCGAAAAAAAAAGTTAACAGTATTTTTCAATGTTACGGTACTCATATACTCTCGCTTGATTCATTTTGCATCAAAAATTGATTTTTCAACGATCATTTCGGAGCTATCTATAAGCGATTTTTTATTTTGAGAACGATTAATTTTTCCGCCCTTGTAGTATTTTCAAATATTTTCAGTTCATTTTTAACCAGAGATAAGTCCGGTAAAATTTTGAATTGTATAAAAGTCCTTCAAATGTAAATGTTTAGCGCTGCATACTGCGTATAACGCCAACAGGGTGTTTCTCGTGAAGAGTGTTCGAAAAAAATAAAAGTTTGACAGTCGATTTTAAAATTCGTGTAAAATACAAAAAAATATCAGCAATAAGAGGGAAATTATATAAGCTGTGATAATGTCGCTTCCTTAACGTGATAATTGGAAGGAATATAAGAATTGAAAGTTGAAAGTTTTATATATGCCCCCCTTCCCCCCCCCCCGTTCATCATAAACTTCCAATAAGTAAACTTTGCGCCCATCCCTATTATAATGAAAAAGTTTACATCATAGTATTTGAATGAAAATTATTCAACACTACGTGCTGAAATAGTAAAGTAGCAGAATGCTTGACAAAAATCAAGAATTTAAATCATTGATATCTCACCGAATGTTCATTCAATCGTTACGGGGTAGCTTTTTTTCGATATAATAGAGATAAACACGAATTTTACTAATATAAATTTTATTGTATTAGGGGATCAGAATATTTTAATTTTTATATTCTCCAGTTCTCATTTTCTGGTTGTGAAATTTTTCGTTTTCTCTCTTATGCGGTTATTTTTAATATTTTACTTCAATTTTAAAATCAACTGAAACACTTTATTCCCGAAAACTTTTCGTGAAACACATTGTACATCATAGCAAAATATTTTCCCATTTCGTTCTTTCGCGTGGAGATAAATAATGATGTCACTAGCAAAAGATTATCGGCGATAAATATATTGAATAAAAATAATTCCGTCGAGGAGAAATGAGATTTTATTTCGACAAACTATCAAGTTTTTTATTTATTATTTATTAAAAATGCTTTCGGTATCATCAATCAATGCCCATCTCGATTTTTCGAAATTAGACTAATGGCTGTTTCATCGTTTTCTATATATCATTCATAACCTCAATTTTACAATCAATAAAATGCATAAAATGCAGTTTTTGATGATAATAATTATCATAATCAAAAAACTGCAGATTGTTTTTTTCTGTAAGAGTGGATGAAGAATCTGTGTGGAGTAGTTTGTACTTTGTCAGTTGTAGCAGGGAATGCTAGTTTTACTCTGTTGAGTCCGATGGTCGCTCACTTGTTTTTAATTTGTATAGCACAGTATAATATTTTGATGTCCACTTGAGTATCTTGCACGGTAAAAGCCTTAGTGTAGGTAGTATGTATGTTCTTCGGTATGAGTGAATGCAATAAGAATGTCATCAAAATAGCTTGCCAACCGAACACGACGGCTGAGTTCATATTCAGGGAATTTCTAAAAATTGCTATAAACACAAAAATCTAACCCAGATAACAATCGATGAATTTATCTCTGGAATGTCTGGTCGGAATTGCGAAGACAAAGTGACATATTGAGAAACTCAAACGACCCAAAAGAAATTATAAGAGTTGTTTTAGTCTCTGCATGCACTGAAATTTCATGATACGCAAACGTGTCATAGATTAAGAAGATGGCTTGACCATGGAATGACTGAGTGCAGTCGGGGAAATGAGGATTGTCTAGCGATCAGAAACTGTGGAAATCCACGCAAGGCCTCCACTTGTCATTTCGAACCACGTAAACAGGACTATTTATTTGTTTATTTATTTACACATCTCAACAGGCTCAGCCTAATTACAGCTATGGGAAATAACTACAGATATAAATAATACCAAAAATGCAATATAAAAGAAAAGTAAAATGATAATAATTCCTCAAATTTACCACTTTCAAAACAGGTCTACTTTACCGCACACCAACTCCGGCCATATACATTATATCGCCATACAGCGATTTCCAACCAGTGAAGTTGGATGGGAAATGAAGGTGCCATCTATCGTTGGTCGCCCCAGGCTGAGTAGGTAAAGAACTTGTTTCTGACATTCTTGCGCCGGATTTGAACCAGTGGGCCTTCCCTAGAGTATAACCTTCTTGATGGAAGACGAGACATTTTACCACTTCGCCACACGGATGCTATGCAAACAGGACTGGCCCAAGATATCTCAGTAGGTCTTGTGATACCCTAAGCAACATGGATTCAAACTCTTCTTGCCACCGACTCTGTGGCGTTGTCTTGGAGAATGTTGGGTGCCCTTTGGTCTGTAATATAGTGGAATAATGCAGTATTTTTAAATTTAGTACATTAATTATAAATGATGATTTTACGAAAACAATTGATCGAGTATGTACTAATTGGAATTTTTTCACGCTCCTCGCAAAGCAATACCATTGATTTAAAATTAAAATTGAGTATCTTTTTCGGCAGTCTTTTTTGATGAAAACATATATATATATATATATATATATTACACACACACACATTCATTATATATGAATAGTTTTGTCTGGGAAAAAATGATGTTTGTTGTCTGGAATGTCTCAGCTGATTAGACGATTTTCATATGGAGTCCGCAATTGTTAACAACTGGTCGATTCGGGGATTAGGGGGGGGGGGAAGGGAATTGGAGATATCCCGTAGGTGCAGATGCTAGACCCTTCTCATATAGAAATAGGGAGAACCCCTCAGCGTTTGCACCTGATACAATACCAAATAGAATTTAACAACAAATAAGTGAGATCATCCGGATTTTGGTGGGATGGTTGGGCAGTACCAATCAGCACATCACTCGTAGAAGTGATACAGTTAACAGGTCGGGAATTACCCCGATAGTTGTGCGCACAAAAGCAACCGAGGGGTAAAAGAAGAGAAATAAAAGATTAAAACGGGGCAATAGAAATAGGCCTGCAATCTGCGACTCCTATTCAGTGATTCGGTAAACATGTCAGATGGAATAGGGGAGGAACAGGTACCCCACACGCACACATACGTACTATTTATATGTAGCGATCTGAAGCATATGCAAAAGCTCGAACTTACTGTATGGCAATGCAGTAAATATGGCGAGGTTTGAAATACGTTGATCGATTACATGAAATCAAACATTTGAGAGAATACTGTTGACAAAATCAAACAATACAGTAAAATCTGATGATTTGATTTTTGAAAAAGTTTAATATATTGTTTGTCTTTTGAGAATGCGAGCAGTGTGATGCAGTAATTGGTAGTGAAGAAGATCGTTCTCCGAAGATGATATCACTCTCCGCTTTTACTACGAAGGTTTTGACAGCTGGTTGATAGATCCAGGAAAGAAAATCCAATGCCCTTGTGAGGAATCGAACCCACGTCCTCTCACTTGGCAGGTGAGCGTCCTAGATAAATATTTCTCAACCGCAGGGCCGCGGCCCGGTACACACAGTCACACCAGGCCGTGAGTGATTCGCAGTTTGATTTTTCTCATTAATTCCCCTTTATTCTTTGTTATGGCTGGGTCTTTCATAAAAAAAAGAAATTTACCGGGCCGCGGGCATTCGAAGGTTAAGAACTACTGTCCTAGACCATTAATCTACAAAGGCAACGAATCCTCTTTTTTTAGAGCTCGTGTGCGCTGAATGGGGCCGTACATGGTTTGCCAGACCTCAGCTCTAAGGAAAGATTGTTCGTTGCCTTTGTAGTCCAGGGCGCTCATACGGCAAATGAGAGGACGCAAGTTCGATTCCCCGCAAGGGCAGTTGAATTTTCTTTCCTGGATCTATAAGCCAGCTGGAGGAAACCTCCGTAAAGATGGTTCTGATTACAATATTCAGATCGCTCTCAGAGGGCATAACTGGACGGAACAACACTAAACTTGCTTCATATGCATTTTAGGCCATAATTCCCCTATGATCTGGAGCATGCCAATCAAGTTTGGTGCAGGTTTGCCCATTGGATCTCTCTCTAGAAGGGCGAGAATAGCATATTTTAATTAGAACCACTTGGCATAACAAAAATGTGTGATAAAATCATATAAAAATGCAAAAACTCTTGTTCCGATTCCTTTCGTCCTATATTCTAACAAAGAATTTGATATTATGATACACATATATGAATGCATTTATTCTAATATATTATTAGAATTATAATAATCATTTCCCCCATTTTCTATATTAATATATCGTTTTAGTGATATTTTACAGATGATTTTGAACAGAATATTGTTTAAACGAGAATGACGAAAATCAGCACAAAAAATATAAAAATAGACCAAACTCGATATAGTTTTAAACTACTCATTACTTTTACTTTTTCTTATGATTTTTTGTTTTTCATTCATCATGATATTTTGCCGCGGGAAAGTCTTGTCATTTCTATTTTTGTTTCTAGTTGAAAACGAAAAGATGGGAAAGAACTGGAACAAGTGAAAATAAAGTGAACATCGAACGAAATCTCCGAAGATTCCACGAAAATACCTGAATGGCTGACCATGTGATGGAATGCCCTGAGGTGATAGTGACCAAACCAAAGTCTTGCTGGAACCTAATTTCAGGAAATATCTGTGACTTGGAAAACTACCAGTTCCTAAGGGTTACCTGATATTTCGTGCCAAAGTTTGCCAAAGCCTTCTCGTACTGAAAACGTCGCCAACGGAAACGACCGTTTCTTGGATAAATAACATTATTTGATTTATATCACCGGACAATTCTTGGATTGTGTGAACTTCAATATAATAATTGGAATAACGTCACGTTTCAACAACTTAGAAAAATCATACAACGTAGAATACTAACTTATTTTCAGAATTTCACTTTGCCTTGATAGATATAATTTGAATAATAATTGAAAATCGTACTAACATTACGAAAATTCAAATTATTAAGAAAAACTAGAATAGATTTGAATCGAATCACACACACAAAAGCTTAATTTATCATTTCAATATGTGTGTGTGTTTGAATATTTTTGACTCTAGATTATTCTACCAACACGGGCTTTCTTAACCCTCTACAGTCCAGTGTATATTTGACTATAAATAGTCAAAAAATCCATTACACATCAGTTTCTTTTCTTAATTTTTTTGGTATTTTAGAAAATACATCTTTAATTGTCATTTCAATACAAAATACGGCTATATAAGTGCAATAATTTTTTTTATCTAAAAAGAGTTGATTCCTTGTTGGTGTCATTCTTGGAAAACTGCTGAAATTTTTCGTGTTCAGAGGTATATAAAATCACAAAAAATTGAGGATATAGGAAATAAAATTCAAGAAAACAACTATTCAACTTTTATTAGGGAAGATTTTACCTGTTTATATGTACAGTAAAATAAAAAAGCAATATGTGTATTTTATCCTTAATAGATCATTTTAGCTAATTAAAAAATCCTGTCAAATTAATTAAATTTCTGTATTACTTCAATTAAAAAGATGCTAACTACACCAATTTACAGCCATTTTTGTAAAAAAAATTTCAATACGTTTTTATGGGGGGGTGAACCATACAGGTTTGAAATCTATTCGCAATGACTATAGACGATCGAGTGTTTTTAGCAAGCCCTCCACCGAAATGTGAGAAAATTACTCAAGTATATGGAATAATGTGGTAAATTCTACGGTTTTACCACATTATTCCCCCTCCCGTCCGTAGCCGAAATAAATTTCTGGCTACGGACTTGCTTTGCAATGTTACTTAAAGAATCTCGCCAAAAATGGAATAGGTCGCCAAGTTTAAGAGCAAAGCTGTTAATGTCCACCCACCCTTACGTGCTTTATTGGCGTTGTCCGAGCAAGCACGTCTCGTACATATGTCCCTTCCCCTCTTCTGAAGACCAACTGCTCCGCCATATTTTTTTCCCAGATACTTCGCCTAGGTTTTGCAGCCTGCAGCTATAACGCAGATTATCTGATGTCAGTACTGTTTCTTCGCTCTGTTACTCTACTTCTTAAGTAAAAAAAAAAAGAAATATAATATTTCTGCTCGTAGAAAACACCGACAGATAGGTTTTTTTTCCTTTTCCTTGGGTCTGCTTCCAAGATTTCTATTTGTTTCTATTTCTCAATAAACACCAAAGTTTTTTTTTTCATTAGAAAAGTAACGTCGAAACACGCCAGTTCTACACTACTACCATGATTAATATTCTCTCAGTTTTTTTTCAGCCCCTTCATTTATAGATTGTATTTATAACTTCTGACATAAAATATATTTCAGTAATAAAAAAACACTGCAATTACAAAAATAATTACTTCCAAAAAATAAAGGTATTTTACACCAAATTATTTTTTAGACTCTAATTTATTGAAAATATTGTTGCCGTATAACTTTTACATTGCAATATCTTTACTGATTTTTTAGGCTTTTTCTTTCTCCCATAAAACGTCATCCTTATATTAGATGGGGGAAAAAATTCCACTAATTATGTATTAGTTCCACCATATAGTTTGGAATACCTAAAATTTACTAATACAGTCGGCCCGCTTAATCGAATAACAGCCCCGCTTAAACGGATAAAATACTCGGGCACCAAAATTTCATCTATAGAGACAATCTTAAAGTTCCCCCGCTTAATATGATAATTTCAACGACATTTCTCTTCTTAATAGAATATTTCGCTTCACACGTCAACTTTTAATACACATCCAACTGCTATACACATAATGTTTTTATTGAATGAAACATTTGGAATTAATGGGGAAAATACCAAGGGGGAAACCGATATTTTCTGGATATTTATGTCGAAATGAAGGAAAGAAAAGTAATCGTCCGAGTTTTCTTTCAAATGGAAAACATGTTTCTATGTTAAGATTAAAAAACAGGACTGAAAAAAAGAAAAAAAACATTTGAGAGTAAGTACTGGCCTCCAAATATTCAAGTTTTTTTTCAATACGTACATTTAATTATTTCATTTTTGTTCTCTGTTGAGCAAATAGAGACCAATGTGCTAACTTTCCTAATGAAGAATGAAAATGTTAGGTATTGGGATAATTGTAATTAAATATAATTTTTATTTCATTTTTGATGTCTGATTTATTCGAGAAGCTCTGTTAATATTGACCCTCCATCCGTTTTCAAGATACAAATTATACTAACGTTGTAAAATGACAACTAATTGTTCCCCGCATAATCGGACAATCCGCTTAATCCGACATTCTGTGTGCTGGAATCGTTGAGAAATCCAGGGATTATACACACATATATATAATAGCATACATTCAAAAGAGATACTGTATTAAAAACCAAATGTATTCAAAAATTCAAAATTAAAACAATGCAAAAGCCAGAGTATAGCGCCAAAGGCAGCTGTATACATATAACTAGAAATTATAAAATTAGGAGAAATACGAGAAGATAAAAAATGAAAAATACAAAAATAAAATGGAACATTGAGGAGGTCGTTCTCAAGGGGAAACCCCCCACACTGTTCCAAACAGCAAAAATGTTTCTAATAGTGGTAGGCCAAGAATAGGCATAAATTTATCATCAGTTCCCCCGACATTTTTTGCTAAAAAACAAGCTTTGGAAGTCAAAAAACAAATATGAGAAAGTACAAAAATTAAAAAAACACGAAAAATACATGAAAGCACAATATTAAATAGACATCTCCACAAAAGTGTGTTTAAAAGTTGAAAAATAGAAAAATATATATAAAGAAAAATTCAGAACCTACCTGAAATTCAACTTTTTTTTACTGATGTCAAAAATAAGCCACATGGCGTAAACTAACATGTCGAAAAACGTGGGTGAAGTTTGAAACCCATAAAGGACGACGGATAACCGTTGCCACTCAAAACATTTAAAAAGTCAGAAAATACTTTAAGAACATCATTTACATTATTGCATCTTTTTTCAAAATTTTTCAAAATTCTATTGCTAATATTAGAATTGAAATTGGAAAGAAATAATGTAAATAAATAAATAAATAAATATATATATATACACACACAGTAGTAAGAAAAAAAATAGCAAAAATAGCTTTTTAAATGACAAAATCGCTGGTGCTGCTCACTTGTCCATTCAAAAAACATATATGCACAAAACAGAAATTGAAGAAAAAAATACAAGGTATAATTATTTATGCAAGAGTGAAATAGAACCCATGCAGTGGGTCGTCATCGGGTGAACCCCATGCAGGGTTCGAAAACCGTAGGCGTTTCTGAAATACTCTCATTTCACAAATACGTAGATTCGGCCACATATGTAATAATAACCAGGAACTCATTACAGCACTCCTCAATCTTTATACAAATACAAATACAACGCCACAACAGACAAAATGCCCAACGAGGTGGCTGATTAAAAGATGCCCATAAAAAATATGGATGTCATATCTTTCCAAAGCTACATCAGGCACAACGGCATACCTTCCGCCTTCTTCTCTCAACGGCATACCTTCCGCCTTCTTCTCTCAACGGCATCTCCACTACATTCAAAACAACACAAATGTATCCCCCTTCTTAAGGTATGTACGGTGATTTTTAACTAATTTTTGACTACACATTTTGGATTTTTTAATCTTTTGTTGTAATTTTTGTGAAAATTCCCTGCAAATTCTGTATATTTTGTAATTTTTTATACATTTTTCTCATCCTTCATTTTGCTTATAACCTGAAGCTCTGTATATTTTCAAATGTTGTATTTCTTCAATATATTTTTTTCTCACCTTTTTCATTCCACTTTTTTCGTCCAACATGTTTTTTGAGAAGGTAGGCGTCGGGGATCAAGGGTTGGCATTTTTAGTGCAAGTAGGCATAGCCACCCTTCATTAACGCCTACGCTTTTCGAACCATGGGTGGAATTCCCCCTGCTGACGACCCACTGCATAGGTTCTATTTCACTCTTGCATATTCTATCTTGTATTTTTTCTTCAATTTCTTTTTTTTTGTGTATACAGTATATATATAGGCACACAGACGCACGCGCACACACACACACACAGCAAATTTTTTTGTGACTTAGAGATAAAAAGCCACAGTGGGAAAAAATGATTACATCTTTGCATATTGCAGACATAGACGTGATCTCACAAGTGATATCACACATCAAATCATGAAATAATGCAGCACAAGAATTTTATACAAGGTGTGACAAATACAGTGAGTTACTTGAAACGTTCCTATATCATGATTACATAGCAATGAGCATGTTATATTTATAGCTGCACACACACAACCATCATAATTCTCGATTTATCTATGGGTATTTTACCTGACTGTGAACTTGTTTCACGGCAAGCACAACATCATTGTTACAAACAAACATTTACAGGGTTTTTTCAGTTACTCTGTTTCTTTCTCTGAATATATTTGAATGTATAAGTAAAAGTTGTCAGGAAAAAAACCATAAGACAAAAAAAATTGAACTCTTTTCTCTTAAAAACCATCCTAATTTTTCAAAAAAAAAAAATAACATAATTTTATTAAAGAGACATATCGTTATTGCTGAATGTATCACCCAACGCTTGCCATTTTCAGTTAAGCATAATTAAAAAAATATTCGTAAAGTAATCTATTAGTATGCAAATAACATATATATCTCAGATACGTCATTTATATAGCAAGGGGTTGTAAAGTTATTAAAATACAAAAATTACTTTTTTATATGGACATTCTGTCCTACAAAACTCAATCAAAAAGTTGTTGCTCTGTCTCTCCTGAGGTAAAAAAAAATTCCTCGTTTATAAGTGCAATCTTCGCAGAGATATTTAAATTGAAAAATCGGAGGAAATTTGGGAAGAACAGCAAAAACTAACGGAAAATTTATGCTGTTCTTTCGCAATTTTTCTCAAATTTTCGAATTCAAACATATCAGCGAATGCTGCATATAAAAACGTGGAACTTTTTTGTTGACCTCAGAAGAGACAGAGTAACAACTTTCTAACTAGGTTTTTGAGCACGGTTTGTTCGTATAAAAAGTTATCTTTTTTTATTTCATTAACTATACAACTTCTTGCAATACGAATGACGTATGTGAGGTCCACGCGTTATTTGGATAATCTCTGTAAGTGGAAGTATGCATTTAGGATCAACGGTTCACCAGTAAAATGCGGCGAGGGGAATTAAGTAATTTCCCTATACATGAACTATAGAAAAATTAGTTTGATCGCTCATCAATAAAGACCAAGCATACAAATTTTTAATAGAACATAATGACGTCATGAAAAATCAATCAAATAATCTCTTTAATTTCATATCCTCAAATTGGTTGGATTATCACTTATGGTAGAGTTTTGAATGTACCATCGATGTTCATGGTTTTAGCGAATTTTTATCTGCGCTGAGAGAGAGAGAGAGAGAGAGACAAACGTGATTTACGTTCGAACGCAAATTCAGGGAAAATAAAGTGGTTTAGACTGATGTTGGTTTTCTAAAAAATTGTTTCCAATCCACGTCAGTCTGATGTGATGGATATACTGTGATCAAAGACGATTTATATTCCTCACCATGAAAAAATATTTATGAAGAACATTCTCCAGTAATATATAACATGTTTATGCGAGATGGGATAGATATAGTTCGACATCAAATAGTAATAAAAAAGCACATGAAATATGATATATAAAAAAATATTTAAAAAATTGAATAAAAGGAGTTTTGAATGAGCAAATATTTTTTCATTATTAACTAACTTTTAGTTTATATTTTGCTTCCTTCAGGGTGATTGTGAGAATCATTATTTATTTACTCTATTAACGTTACAAAAAAATACATTCAACGAAGCAAACAAATTTTACAATACTTTTTTTTTTTTTGCACACAAATGTATTTCCGGTAGTGTTGAAATAGATGGACATAGAGTTGATGCCATTTACCCTTCATTCATTCATGAATGCGAAGGCTGTTCAATAGATGAAGAGGAGATATCGAGTCGTTTTCACCACTCTCTTGTGAACGTTATTTCTCAAAGAAATCTGATCGCATCTTTGAAGCGGTCCTCAAACAGGAAAAAGGCCGATTGCACAGGCCATACAGCCATCATTCAAGAAATCGCCGCTGTTGGTCATCATGAGGATGAGTGAGTTCTCATATGAGTTTCTCTATCGAGACTTCGATTCTTCCTCCTCTTGACCTCAATGCCCTCTCTTTCGTCTGTTTCTATCGCTATTTCTTTTCTTGTTCTTTTTGTTTCCTTTTCAATAGTCGCATCTCAAATACTCCTGTGTTCAACTCAATCGAGTGAATTCGAACACAACGGGGAGATCGCTAACATTATTATTTGTATATGTTGCGGTTTCTTCCGTGTCACAAAAAAATAACCGCTGTATCAAGATCTCATTTCCTTCAACGTAAAATATTCAATACGACTATGATCCAATGCCCACGTAAAACATATTTAATATGAATCTATACGATTATTGACAACAGTGATACCACTTTATCGATCAAAATCAGTGAAACTATTTCGACATAGTTATTCTCAAAGTGCATAGGACAATCCATTTTGAACTCAAATAGTTGTGACGTTTCAAACCGATGATTATACATATAACAAGGAAATCAAAAAACGGTTCCTATCAATAAAGGTAAAAGTTCAGGTTTCATATTCGAAAAAAAAATTAAAATTTTTAAAAATCTTAATTTTTCAAAAAAAAAAATTTTTTTTGAATAATAATTTTATTAAAGAACGATATCACTTTTTTTTCCTAAATGCATCTCACAACGTTCGATATTTTCAATAAAGCCTGATTAAAAAATATTGTTAAATCCATTAGTACGGTTCGAAAAATATAATTTCGATGGTTTTATTCCTATCATATTGATTTACACACGGTAGTACTTCTTATAAGAGAATACAATTTTTAAAAAATTCAAATTTTACAGAATCAGTTATGCTGGCAAATATTTAAATATTCTTTTCTCATTCCTGCTATCAAAGATTGGACGTACCGCGATTTATTTAATGACTTTTAACAACTTTACGCTAAAAAAGGAATATAGGTCAATTCTTTCACATCTGATCAGAAATCAACACGCATTTTCCATTTTTTATTTTAGAACAAATATTTTGAAGAAACAATATTCTTAAATTTTTGAAATGCGCAATGCATTGATTTGGATATTTTTTAATGATATTAACTGTCTTAAAAAAGTGTATCCTTTTCACTTTAAAATTTTTTTACCGCTGCTTTATGTTTTTATATTTTATAAATCAGTTTATGTAAGTTTTGTTATATTTTTATATTTGTTATATTTTTTCACGTGCGTGTATATATATATATATATATATATATTTTTTTTTTTTTATTTTGTGTTTGCATTGTGCAACTTTTGTGGGTTTTTGTAATTGGCTTTTTACTGTTTTGATGCACAATAAACAAATATTAAATTTCCAATTTACCGAATAAGGGAAAAGAAAAACGGTCAGAATATAATAACAACGCAATAAACCAGGCAATTTTCCTAACCACTCGAAGTATTTATTTTTTCTTACGATGTGGGAGTACAGCCAAAAAACATGTCAGAGGCATTCATCAGATTCTTTACATTACAAAGAAATATAACGAAAAAAATCAATCTTTTCGTACGAGTGTTAACTTGATATACGTCCCCTCAATATGAACCCTAATGACGCTTGGAAAACAGAATGAGCGAAGGAGTCTCACAAGACTTCCTCTAATATGCTTTTATTCACCGAAAAAGAGAGAACTGTGACAATTTCAGGCTTGAAAATCGTATCAGCGACTGAATAGGACTCTCTCTTTTTCCTATTTTTTGTAGGAGGAGAATAAAATAAAAGAAAGCAAGAGACCCTTCATCGGAATATTTCTTTCTTGTTCGTCGAAGAAAAGGAAATAGAAAAAATCTCGGCTCTGCCCAGTGGACAATAGGCATATCGTACAAATGGCTTAGCATGAATATCACCACAGTTCAGCCATTTCGTACAGAAGAACTCGAATGGGGAAGTGGCAAAGGAAAAAATATGAATGTTTTTTTTTTCTGTTTAGAAGTGCTAGCATAGCCAAAGTAGCGATACTTTTAGGAACAGAACTTATCTAGAATTTTCTTGGATTTGTATGGGGTGGCCATAGCACAAAATGAACAGTGATCAATAATATCTTGGTCCAGCGAAGCAGATAGTTCGATATATATAGAAGAGGAGTAGGGAAAAAAAACACACTTGAAAGCTATTTTAGATAAGGTCTGAACTCTGTATAAGTGAGCTTGGGACTGTAAAAAAATATGATATGTAGACAATGTGTCAAAATGACAGATGTTCTCTCTGAGAATTGACAAATCTAGCATTCCATTCAAGTTCGCCATAGCATATGGGATCCTGTTATTTTCTGGAGCGTGTGATATTTTTGAATCCGATTAATTAGGTTAGTTTTCGTGTAAATACAATTCAGTTGGGTTTCTTTTTTAGATTTGCAGTTGGACTTTCAATAGCAGGCATTCGGGCCAATAATGTAACATGAGCAAGTATATTTTTCTTGATATATTCAGTGAATCAAAAAAATAATAATAATTAATTAAAAAGTGTAGTGAAATAATTTTTTGTAACTAGTGTGAGCGCTAAAATATATCAGATTTAAGTTATTGATCTTTTTAACTTTACCATATTGTTTAAACTGAAAGAAATGAGAACAACAAATTGGATATATTTCCCTGTTATTCGTTTGTCTGGAAACATTGTAATCCCAGCGAGTCGTATCAAACAAGATAAAGGCTTGACCTCTTAGCTATCAATGTCACGAAACGAGGTAAAGTAATAACAACGAACAATCTTGGTTAAACAATCCAACAAATTATTTCTAAGATGTTATAGTTCTTCTACTATTATTTGTGTTTCGGTGCAAAACAGTAAATGTTCACGGGTAGTCATATTTTTACGCCTCGTCATCGGGTAGCAATCATTTCTAAGAAAGATTCAAGCACTCGTAGAGAAATGAAGTAGCTACTAGATGACTGGTTGTTTAAAATTTGATCTTAGATATCAGTTTTGGTTACAACTTTAACCGAGAAAACTAATCTAGGAACTAAGTTATTAATAGAGGAAAAAAATATTTTTTCTCTTTAGAATCAAGTTGGTATGAAAACTTTCAGTAAAACTGTCTTAAAGCCGATTTAAGACCTGACACATTAATTTAAATACAGGGTTAATATAAATGAATGAGGCTCTTAAAAGTTTATGTTCTTAAAATTATTACACATATGTAATTAGTGATATATAAAAATAAAGAAAAACATTCCAATTTTTTTTTCAGTTGCAAATATTTGATGTATGAACCTTTCGTAACACGAAAATGTGCAATCAAGTCCATTCCAAACATTTTGCAGTTCTACACTATTAATGGTTCTTAATGCAGCAGTGGTGCGTTCATCAAATTCATTGAGTGCTTTCTGCAATGGTGTTTTATAAACGAGATATTTGATGTAACCCCATAAAATCACATGGCGTAATATCCGGTGATCTTGGTGGTCAGGCAAATAAGCATAAATCATCGTTACCCACACATCCAATCCAGCATTGTGGAGCTCCTCGTTTAAAGTCCCAAAGGCCCCCAAAAAAGAAACAAACAGACTTGGAATGTGTTTCTCTTTGTTTTTATGTATCACAGATTTATATTATGGGTAATAGTTTTAAAATATACATTTTTAAAATTGGGTCATTTATTAATGCTAATCCTGTATATTGTGGAAAAAGTGTTTATGTTGAAAAATAAATAAAAATTCTGAAATATGCAACACAGACATAAAAGAATGAGCACAAAGTTTCAATTTTCAGCATGTCCTTTGAAAAGGGCGAACTTGAGAAATTCTTTACAAATTTATGATTTTATCATGTAGAACACGAGCATCTGTAACGATAGTAAATCTGAAGCAAATTCCGTGTGCAGCTGTTTTCGCTATGGGCCATGACAAGCAACAGCGAGAGAGAAAGCACGTGAATCACAATTGCGCTTATGAGAAACGAGTTCACTGTTAGCAACATTAAGCCACGAGAGATTGTTGGATAGCTCAACTCATCGCTACAGGCCGACGCTGCTTTCAAATGATTAACGGCTTAGTTACTCACTGACCCGTGGTCAGACCGCATGGATGAGGATTATTTGGAGTAGTGAGAGAATCGAGCGATGAGATTAGTAAAGAGATTCCACTGCACTCTGCCAAACAGCTAAGAGAAAGCGACCAGCTGTCGGAAGAGGATCGCCGAATTGGAGAATCAACCATGAAGTCCAGAGATTACTGCATCTTGAATAAGAAGCACATCCTCTCTCACACATTTTCCTGTTATGCTTTCGATTCCCATTCGCTTTGGCGAGTCATCTTTGCAATGAAATATAGATATGTGCAAATAAAGTATACCGACGAGAATATTCTTCTCTGATTGTTTCACATTCACGTGAATTATATGTTAAGAGAGAGAGATGTATTAAATTAGTTAGTATGCATAATAACCGGTTATTATATACATACTTACAAATCGTCTTGGTAAGTTTGATGAATTTATCACCTTTTTATCGGTGATTATGCATAATACCCTAGCGTAATTGGTGAATTTGATAAATATGAAAAGTTCCAAATGAATCTAGTATGTGTGATTGATATAGTTGGGATATAAATAATATAATATAATAAATAATAAAATATAATAATATAATAAATAAATGATAAAAAATTTTACAATCGTACTCCAATATAATGATCCAATTATCACGCATAGTATATCATATAGTACGATTTATCATGTTTACCAACTATACGATGCTTGGGTATTATGCATAATCGCCGGTAAAAGTGATAATATGCAATGCCGTTTTATGGTTTGCGGAGCGGCCGTTTCGAAACGGGTTAGCGCGTTTGCGTTTCATGTTAGACCATGCATTCTTCGATGACAATTGTTTGTATTGGTGTGTAATATCACCTCTTAAAGTTTCTACCATCTTTTCTGAATCATCCTGTATTTTTAGTACTTATTAAATTTACCAACGACGCTTGGGTAACTATGCATAATCGTCGGTAAAAGTGATAAATTTAGGGAAACCTATCAAACTTACCAAAATGCTCGGTGAATATGCATAATAACCGTCATTATGTATAATAATCAGATTTATCATATTTACCGTAACATATATATATATATATATATATACACACACGTGTAAGCAAAATCTATTTTGTATCTGCTAACATTAAATCAAATTTCTAATATAACTGTGTTATTTACACAGTTGAATAATCATCATTTACGTGATGAACATATATCCAAACCACGGACTCCTCAGGAAATAAACACTATTGCTCAATAGTATAACGTTATGGGGGAAAATTAAACTAAGTATTCGTACGAGTATTAAAAAAATTTATAGAAGACGAAAAGAGAATTTTAATCGTAAAAAATTGTGATGCAGTCAGAACCATTAGTATTTGTTCACAGTGTAAATCAAAGGTGCTCAACCTTTAAACGAGTACAAGTGCCTGCCACTTCAGTGGTTGGCAAACGTTTCACAGGTCACTTGATCCGAGCCAGTGATTTGTGAATATGCCGCGGTCTCTTTTTTTTAAATCATCTGAGAATATGCTGAGGGCCACTGAAGTCGTGTGGAAATATGCCGTGGGCCACTTGAGTGATCTGTGAATATGTCACGGTCACTTAAATAATCTGGGAATGTTGTGCGGGCCAAGCTCGCACAGTGCATTACCATCCGCTGGCTGCTTAAGTACTATGGAACTGTGCCGTGGGCCACTCAAGTCATGTGAGAATGTGCCCTGGGTGCTTGAGAATCAGTGACGCAGGTAATTTAAGTGATCTGTGAATATGTCGTGGTCATCTAAGTGATCTGTGAATGTGCCACGGGCCACTTAAGTCATGTGGGAATGTGCCGTGGGCCTCGTGAGTAATCTTGATCTATGCTGCGGGTAACTCGAGTGGTGTATAACTGTGCCGTGGGCTGCTAGAGTGATCTTGATCTGTGCGGCGGATAACTCAAGTGATGTGGAACTGTGCCGCCGGTTACTTAAGTAATGCGCTGTAAAACACAATAAACAAATAACGCTGCCGGTTACTTAAGTAATCTATAAAAAAATGTGCGGCCTAGTTCATTTTTACAAAATTAGGCATGACATAGTGGACTGGATGAGATAACTCCAAGGGCCACATTCAGCTTGCGGGACATGGGTTGAGCATGAATGGCGTAAATTTTCATAATAAAGTGTTCACTTGTGTGGCCAAAAGAAAATGCAAGTGTTTCATACATTTAACGATTGCTTTTAGGTGGTAATAAGGTTCGCGACGTTTTTTTGGATGTGGTTTCTCTATTTTTTTTGTCCATCTTTTTTGTAGTGGCAAATCTTGAAGATGTGTTGGGAGGAGATGGGGTTTGCATGCGTGGGTGAATGGTTAAGAGACGGAAGAAAAGCGAAAGTATAGATGGTGTATTGGATGAAAAGAGAGAATGTCCGTGTTTGTTTCCGCTCGGATTGCTTCGCATTGCTTTGCGATTCATGCGCGAACTAAAACTCAGAGGTTCACTCTATTTATTAAGCCCTCCATTCGCTCTCTTTTATGCGTATTATATTGCAGAGCCGAGGTTCTCCCGAGTAGTATTCCATTTTGTTGGTCTTTCCCCCCCGCCTTTACACATGTCATTTTACATGGCGCTCGCATTAGGAAGATGTTGTGTTTCATCCGCCTGCTATCGACCATGAATAAATGTTTGCGAAATTAAGGATGAGGTGATCAGTGTTGCATGACTGCTTTCCGCCAGTTTTGCAACTGATCCTCCTTTTCAAGAAACGGCAAAAGAGATAGTAAAGAGGAGTTGATAGTCCCGGGGACTTTTCCGAAATTACAAAATGCATAGTGACGGGTCCCGTGAAAAAAAAAAAAAGCAAAAAAAATCCACTTTCATTTCATCAGAATATTTTTATATCCAAAGAAAATTATTTGAATATTTTGAAAATATTTTTGATGTTTTAAATCGATTAAAGTCTAGTTTTGTCACATCCGCGAAAACATGTCGATTTTTTGCAATCGTATTCTCTTTCTTTTAGCACTATTTCAATAAAATCTAATCATAGATACTTCTTCGTATTTGTTTTTTGAAATATGTATATTCTTTCACAATCTTGCTTATTAAATAATTAGTGTTGTTGCTGGTAATAGATAATAATAGTAGAATATAGAAAATAAATAAACGCTGATTTGTAGTAGTATGGTGGGAGAAAATGATACTAAACGAATTAGACATGTAAGTAAGGCCGGGATTAAAATATGAAATTTTTAGAATAGTTTTATTATAAAATAAAAGAAAATTTTTATTATAAAATAAATAGAAAAGTTTTTCATAAAATTTCAAAAATGTAACCAATAAGCATATCGGTTACATTCGAGCGAATGGATCCAATAGGTTAAATTGATTGTTTATTTCAAGTTTTGTAAAAGATCTTTGATCAATCTTTTATAAAAACTTGCCAAATGCAACCAATAAGCGTATCTGGAACATTCGAGCGAATGCAATCGATGAGATTATTGGTTGCATTTGTCAAATTTTATAAAAGAATAAATTTTGTAATGTAATGCTGACCTAAGTAGATTACCGTGACTCCCTGTCCATAGCCCCCGCACCGTTTTATAATTACACTGTGATGTATATACTGAACTTTTCCTTTCCTCAACTTTCGTGGCAGGAGGTGATGATGGATGAATTTTAAAGGGGAATGGAATAGAGGTTTAGAGACAAAAACTAATTTCATTGCCCCTACCTAAGTTTAGCTGGCAAAGCCCCAGCCTTGGGACCCATTAGTGTTATTATTATTTATTAGTTTGCATTGTAAATTTATTATAAACAAGCCTGTCAAAAATGGCCTAGGAGATTAGTCTGGTCTATTAGTTTGTCACATTACCCCAAAATATGTTTTCGAGGTAAGGTTGAGAATGAGTAAAAATTAAATGTCATTTTTGGATTGAATTTATCTTCTTATTTCGGAATAAAAAATATTGTCATATTGCCGTAGCGGATAATTGTTTTTCCACGGACAGCCTGATGGTTATACAGGGTGATTCAGAAAAGATGGAAAAAACTTTGAGATGGTAGTACACACAAAAACAAACAAAAAATAAATAAATAAATAAAAATAATAACAACAATAATAATATATTTTTTATTTTATTTTAGTTTTTATTTTTTGTTTGTTTTTGTGTGTACTACCACCTCTTAGAGTTTTTCCCATCTTTTCTGAATCACCTTGTATACAGAAAATTACGGTACGTATGAATCGAAACAAAACATAATATGTATTAAGTTTGTTTGATATTTAATGGTGAAATATAGCGATACACAAATAATATTTGAAGATGAGGCAAATGAATTTCTATAAAATTTGGAAATCATGTTTCATACAACAAGTTGAGAATTCTATATTATGACCTACACACACACACACACACACACACACACACATATATATATATATATATATACACAGTAATGTCTGCACTATAGCAACATGATAAGAAATTACACTTTCAACATGAAGGTGGGTGATGTGATTATTTCAAGTTAAGTTAATTTAAGATAAGTTAATTTATAGGGAAATGCCCTGTTGAAATACAGCCGGGATTAAGACAATTTTTACTGGGCTGGCGCGTCAAACTTGAAAAATTCTCAAGACAATTTGTCATCGCTATTTCAGAGGAAAATAAAAGGAATAAAGAGTAAGAAAAACACCAACATGAGGGAAAAGTGAACAGCAGATTTTACAATCAATATTTTTGTCGACAAAACAAAATGGAAAGCATCGCTCTTCAATCAGATATAAAACTCTTTAAGACATTCTGTCATTCGTTTACGACGTACAGCAACACTTTATTTTGCACTCGTCCACAACTGCAAAACTGTATATGTGTGCGTCTTCCCTTCTCCATCTATGGTAAGGAATGACTGGAATTCTACGCACTCTCATCCTTCCATGTCTATATCTATATCCCCTACATACCCGTCGTCTCTTCTTACCTCTATATCCTTTTCGGAGATTTTTTTAAAAATAAAAATCCAAATCCATTTCGTTTCGTCGTGATTTTGTGAGAATGTGAACTGGCGTTCATTCCTCGCTTGGGAGAATCCCGTTCCAAGGATTAGGGTTCCACTCTCCGTTCTCCACTTTTCCAGAATGATGCTAGGGATAAACCGTGGAACGGATGGCACTATTCCCATTCCGAGTATCCGTGTGCGAACCGGTGGATTTCTCACACACTCTCTCTCTCTCTCTCTCTCCTTATAGATTTCAGTGAGCGCATATATACGTATATATACTGCTGGTGCTTTTTTAATATTTTCTCTTAAATAACTTACGAATATAGATACCCTCACCAAATCTCTATCGTTAACTCTGCTGTTGTATTTTTCACAATTACTAAAATTACGCACTTGAGGATTAGTAGTTTTGTGTTACTTAAGAGATTCCCAGAATAAGCTAGATACACTTCTAAAATGAAAGGTGTAGATAATGTTATATATTACTAGAAATGTTTCGATGCAGGGCATTTAGAGAGTATAAAATATATAAATGTGTGATATTTTATGGTTGCAGTAATTGAGATGCATATATAATTGTCGTTTAAAGGGTAAGCGCAAATAAATAAATCGGGGAAAGTGGGGGCTAATGAGACAAGGCCAAATTTCAGTATTTGTTTTGTTTTTATTTAAATATTTCTTTCACATTTGAATGTCAGCAATTAAGCTGCTGTCTTTAATTACAGAAAATCAATTCAATTTCTGGGTTTGCACTCACGGCAATGGCGTAGAATCGCTGCTCCTGGAGGAGCCAAATGCGTCGTGCACCGCGCGTTTTGTCCATCTTCTCTTCATTTTTGTGTTGTGTTTTCTTTCCCTCTCCTACTTTTCTGTGTCCCTATGCCACTGAACTATAAGGAAACTGTTTTAAGGAACAAATTTCCCTATAGCTCAATGCCCTATGCAGACAACAGAGCAGCTGATGCGCCACGCTAGGGAAAACACAAACGCGTTGCGTGATAAAGTTATACGTTTCTGCCAACACGAAATGGTTCTGTTCGGTTCACGCGGTAGGAAAAACCTACTCCTAGCAGAAAATCCGGCTTCAAAAAACCAACTCTAGCATGGCAAAATTGTGTGACAAATAACCGAAGACGTTTCAACATCTAACACACACTAGTCTTGAAAACTAGAGGTACACATGTGTAACTTCATTTTTAACGATTATAAATGGTTTAAAGGCCTGTTTTTTTAAGTCAAGACCTGAGATACACATAGGTGTACCTTACTTAAATGGTCGAAGTAAAGATATCGACCCAAATTACATAATTAATTAATAAATTGATTTTTTTCTTTTTGAAGGGCATTTTGACATACAATAAACGCAAATCAATAAAAAAAAAATTTTTTTATAGCCAGTTTTTTTTATTGGACTGAACACAACACATATTACACATTTAAAACAACTGAGAAAAACACAAAATTACATACATGGCAATGGCACAAACACTCTGGAACTCCAAGGGACTAAAAGCCCTTCCAGTGGGTTAATATTAATGTTTTGGCTCAAGTTTGAAGAGAATAAGAGAATTTCAGCTTTCATATACGAACTCAGTGATCTTCTCGCACAGTAAAATTTACATTTTGAAAAATGATTTATTTTTTTAATAAGTACTATATATATCATAATAGATTCACTGAACAAATCAATTATTTTGTATACTGAAGTGCCAAAAACGTTGTATTGGAAGAAGAAAAATTCCTTAAGTTGTTTCCCCTGATGTATATGATATCAACAATGAATTTTCATAAACAGCTGATGAATAAATACTACAAACACAAGATATTCGCAACTTGAAATCTTGCCAATATTTCTCCACCAAGAAACGTAACCCAATCTGAAAATTTAAACAGTACAACTCGGAAAAACTTCGAGCTAAACCTTTGAACAATACTAACCACACAACTTGATACAAGCTGTAACAAAAATACTTCCGAAAATAAAATCGTGAAATCGTTGCCACAAGGACTGTTTGGAATTTCGAAGTGAATAATTTTCTCTTGTAAGCGTACATAGCATGTAAATTTCACGTCCAAATTCATTCTCGAATTTTAAATAAAAAAGCAACAAAAGATTTCTCAAAAGAAATGAAATCTAAATATCAATGCTTTGAATAAATATGAGTACAATTTTATTAAAAGACTTTTAGATGCTGATTTGTATGGTATTTCTTATTTACGTTTAATTTTGTTCTATTGAATAGCGAGAGCGAAACAGAAATAATAAATAAATAAGTGAATAAATAAATAAGCAAATAAATAGAAAAGAAAGAGGATTGCGAATAGCAAACATTTAGCGTTCGACTTGGCTGCACAAACAAAATGAGGATATTTCCTTTCCCAAAATGGTTTCTCAGGCTTTCCTCTTGAGAAACGCGTTTCAATTTTAATATTCGCGGGAGACTTCGAGAGCATTTCATGCCGTTTATCACCTTTATAAATCAAAACTCCAGAGAAATTTAAAGCCGTTCACTTTCTTCGGGCAATGTTGACTGACATAAAGTGATTTCCGATGCAAAAGGTTCAAGATTCGATGGAGATATAAATTTGTGTCATGATATATATATATGCATGTACACTAATAAAAGATGAATGGGCTGTATTTTTGACTGCATGTTTAATGCTCGGTTGAATATTTAACTACTTTCAGTAGGGGAAAAATAGAAGATTTGAAGCAATTTGCAAAAGAAAATAATTTTTTTCTCTCAACAAAATCGAACATGAAAGCAAACAGAAACGAATGTGATAAAAATTGTATAAAAGCCTTATATAGGTAAAAGAATAATTCTCTATAGTTACGCTTTTTGATTTTTGTTTCTTTACGCACGTATAGTTAATTGCTTATACTCATATGCACTATTTTAGGAATACAAGTGATACATCGCTACATACTGTATGTTCCATATTTCTGATATACCCATTTATGATAGTACACTTGCTGTACCAAATGCAGATCTTACGGTTTTTGAAAGTTATGACCAGTGAAGAATCGTTCGAATCTATCAGCATTCTCTGAACCTTTAACAATCTAGCTTGGTGCTATCAATCGTCAACGTCATCCCTGATTACTCATACGGAAAAATCCTACATATAACGATACTGTCTCTATACGGATAATCATCTATATAACGATATTAAACTCTGGTCTCGATGCACTTTCGAAAATGTTAATATATTCCATCTATAACGATTCATCCTTTATAACGATACGTTTTTCCTGTCCTCAGAGTATCGTTACATAAAAGTTTCACTGTACACACAATAGTATCCCGAGCTACGAATGTCTCGTCTTGCGAATGCTGTGAGTAAAGAATATACATTCAATGTGTTCCAAGTGGAAGATAAGTGAATTAAAACGCGCGCGCGGTACATCCTATACAAGGTGTCTATAACTACAGTTGGCTTGTTCTGAGCAGCCTTATTCTGCCCATAAGGAAGTTGAAACTTTGGGAACGTCTTAATAAAATTATTAGAAAGAAATTAAGAGCCAAAAGAAATTCTGAGATTCAACATTAGAGGGTGTTTTTATATGCAAATTGTAGTGGACATGATAATTTTTTGATTATGTGACAGAACTACTCAAACTTCATGGCAGGGTATCTAATTATCTCCAGCAGAACCACATATTCTATTCTCATTTCTTCACTGAAGAATATTGCATTGCGTTTACAAGAACGGATTTTGCTTTTAAAACTCTTTGACGAACACAGTTATTTCACACCAAAAAAAATCTATACGGTTATTATCGGTCTTTAACCTCTTAACTGTGGAATATATTTCAGAAAAATGCATTAAAATGGAATTTTTTTTTCTAGGTTAAATTTGTGCTCCATATCAATAAGAAATATAAACGAATTCAATTTGGCTTTCACGGAATTTTTTTTTAAATTTTTCTCGTCACCAAAATGATCGTCCAATTACAAACATTGTAGTTTTCAGTAGCATGAACTGGGTTCGATTAACCGAGTAAAAACTGCTTCAAAGTTCAACCCAACCCCTGATTAAGATGTTTCTAAAGTTTCATAATTTTCTGATGGGCAAGTTAAAGCTGTGAACAGCTCAGAACACGTGAACTTTGAATATATTCTCACCCTTAGTATAAATCATCTAAGTTTGGATTATACAGTATTTATATGTTCGTATACATGAACTTGAATAATAGACATAGTTTCTACCTTATTGATGTCTGTAATCGCTTTCAGGAAATTAGTAACCACAAATAACACTCAAAATTAGTGACAGAAATTTAAATAAAGAAACAATTCGAATTAAGTTCTCAAAGCATTCGGAAAAGAAAACGATTTTACATTTTCGAAATATTCTCTTAATGTCAAGAGTATTTTCATCGAAAAATAATAATCTTTTATTAGACGTATACACTCAAGAAGGAGTAATGGCAACGTCCTCCGTGAGACACAATTCGCGGTTTCTTAAATTTCTCGCTCGGTAGTTTCCTCGTTAAGAACATTGTTCAAAGTAAACAAAGCAATTGTTGGAAGGAACAGCAGCCCTCCCAATCGGAAAACCTACTTACACCCTTTTATTCCAGGATAATTCACTCCGGTCGCATCAGTAAAGAATGTAAATTCCATTAATGCCTAGTCTCACCTTTTATTGTAATGCATCGTTCATTGATGGCTTGTTAATTGGGTTTCTGCAGAAAACCCCGGAAACTTTGGGGTCTCCGCATTTAGGTTAAGCTGCCGAAGGAAGAGACCCGGAGAATTTAATTTAGTGCAATCGACGGGAATGGGAGTCTTGTGTAGAGAAGGCCAGCTGCTCCAATGCTTCGAGCGCAGACTTTGTCGGAATTACCAGCTCTCTCTCACTCTCCAAACTTTATCCAACAACTCTCCTATCTCTTTTCTCAGAGAAGAGTGGATGGAGGGTTATCTCGAGATTTTCAGTAGATGAGTGGGCGCCAAAGTAAAACAAAAGATCTTAAAATGGTTTTGTATTGACAATTCTCTTCTCGTCTGGACGATGTTTGCTGCTTTTTTTTGTTTGTTTGTTTCTCTTCTCGAACACTGAAGAAGTTGTCCAAGTTCAAGTGGTTCGAAGATAATAAAAGGAGAAATACAATATATATATATATGTGTGTGTGTTTCGTACAATGAACAATTTTATTTATTATTATTTGATAAAACTCTACTTAATTTTATTGTGTTCTGCGTGAATCGTCCTTGAAAAATATCAAAGGAAAGAAGCTTAATAAGGAGAATCGAATTTCACTTGAGGTTTTACTTTTCTTTAAAATGTAGGAAAAGATTTTTGGGACTGAAAAAAAAATTAATAAAATGCGTTGAAATTTGCGATATTATGTCATACGTTTTGTACAATCATTACGTTGCTTATTTCTAAGTACAGAAAATGTTTTGCTTCTATAGAAAAGATATTTAAGATTTTGTACGATTATATTATAATATATACCTCTTTTTTGAATGTTTTTTTTTTGTTTGACATTGTTTGAATGATGAAAGAAATAATGTAAGCATTTTTCAAGGCCCTCATACAACGTTAAACTTTATTTACGAAACTTTGTCAGAAAGCTATTAATTTGAATCTTTACTAGAACCTCCCATATCCGAAATAAAGACAGCTGAACCGATTTCGGATTAGAAACAAGTTGGATATGAATAAATATCATCGAATCGTAAAGAGGGAAATGAAGAGCGTCAAACCTAACAAAATGTCTTGTTCATATGGTTATTCTAAAGTTGGTGACATTAGGGAGAACCACTTCACTACTATTTCAGTCTTCCAGTCTTGTAGGATCACCGTCATCATCAATGAATAATATGTGACTTTTCTTCGGTTTTTTAGATTTTAAAATTGCGTTGCTTGGACAAATTTAAAGTAAAAGCATTCTGCGAATGATTCACATGATATTCTTAGCAATTTTATGATGTTTATAACCATTGGCGTCTTAACGGGTGGTCTAATGGAGCCCGATTAAAAAAGAGCCCATAAAATCTCACTACTTCTTTCATAAATTTTGAATTTTCATTGATTCTGGAGTTATATTTCTTCATCAATTTTTGTAATTATTTCTCCCATCAATCTCTTGTAATTATTTCTCCCATCAATCTCTTGTAATGATTTCTCATTATTTTTCTTTTATTTCTTCATTAATTTTCTTTACTTAGGTGAAGACAATCGTAATGTTTTAAAGGCAGTGTATTATATCCTCTCAAATAATTGTTTCGTGATAATTGCTAATTTTTTGAGTTGCTGTATCTCAAATGTGTTTGACAACCATATTTTTTCAGGGTATCTATTTTCAGCTACCTCGCTGGGTATTTTTTATTGTGGCTTTTGTATTTTATTAATTTCTAGTTTTTATTTTTTATTTATTTTTATCAATTTTCATTATTTATTTATTTTTATCAATTTTCATTATTTATTTATTTTTATCAATTTTCATTATTTATTTATTTTTATAAATTTTCATTATTTATTCCTATTTCTGTATCGATATTTTTCAGCATTCTTGAACATTTTGTAATAATGTGTGATTCCATAAAAGGTACTGTACCGTAAATGTGGACTACTTTGGCCCATTTTTTAATAATTTTAAATTCACTTCCCAATGAACCCAATATTATTTTACTACTGTTAAGTCCTAGTAACCTTTTTTATATTGATAGGCTATCTTATGCAAATGATGTGTGTATGTAATGAAAAACTGATTTTTTAACTTAAATTAATTTAAAAAATAAAAACATTTTGGGCCAATGTTATCTTTGTATGAAGGTAACTTTTGCTCACTTCACTTTTTCCTATCATAAAGCATTAAATGAAGCTCGAAATAAAACTTCAATTTTTGAAATGAAACTTACACTTGTATTGATCATTAAAATTGCAATATTTACATGTTTTTTTTGTTTTAAATTTACTTAAGTCTTATAAATTGACCAAAAAAGACCAAAAAAACAGACCTTAGAGCCTTAATTATTGGAAGCCCATAATCACACATTTTATCAATGTAACTAGCAATGCTAGTTCTTCCTCGGCAATAAAAACCCTTCCAATGACCTTGTTTGCTGAAAAATGAACTTTCAAGTTTGTTTCCTATGTATTTCAAAGTTTTCTGTAGCTTGACTTTTGTTTATTTCAACTGATCTAGTTACATCTATACAGTTTTGAAGGTGATCACATGACTGTAGCCTACATAACTTCGACTTCCAAGCCTACGTTTGTATTTATACGTCGTCATCTTTCCAATCTGGAAAGAAAAACTTGGTATAGGACAGACATTTAAAAAATAAACATCATTGTTCAATGCATAATTATGTTTTTAAGTGCACTCACAAACAAATTACCAAGGAATGCAAAAATACGACCCCCTTTTTGGCCCATTAAAATGTTGGGTCAAAATAGGGTGTATTTTTGAAGTTTTTTACCAGAGCTTAAATTTTCAGCTATTGTCTTCTGGCAAATGTAATTTATCCCATGTCATACAAGCAATAGCAAATAGTTATAATATCAAGTGTTATATTATAAATAATATAATACAAATAATATAATAATATAAATTCGACAGTTTATATACAGGATGCATAGCAAACAGGGGACATATGAAATTTTACTGGCGAGCCGTTGATCCAAGATGTATACTTCCAATTATAAAAAGTTTTGAAATAACGTGCAGTACTCTCAGATATGTCATAGATCATCATTTCAAGTTATTATGTAGTTATTAAAATAAAGAAATTAACTTTTTATACAGTTCCAGTGTGCCCCAAAACTCATATAGAAAGTTGTTTCCTTGTCTCTCCTGATGCAAACAAAAAAAATTAAGTGTTTCTAAGTGCAATATTCACTGAGATATTCGAATTCGAAAAACGGAGAAAATTTGGGAAAAACAACGTTAAATGCGGGTAAAATGATTTTTCGCATTAAGAGTTGTTTTTTTTCAAATTTCCTCCGTTTTTCGAATTCGAATATCTCGGTGAATATTGCACATAGAAACATGGAACTTTTAGTTGGCATCAGGAGAAACAGGGCAACAAGTTTCTAACTGGGTTTTGAGGCACACGGGGACTGAATAACAAGTTAATTTCTTTATTTTAATAACTACACAACCCCTTGAAACATGAATGACATATTTAAGCACTACACGTTATTTGGAAACTTTTTATAATTGAAAGTATACCTCTAGGATCAACGGTTCACCAGTAAAATGTCATACCCTCTGTTTGCTATGCACCCTGTATAAACAGAATAATTAGTTTCGTAATACGAAACACTGATTGGCTATTTTTGAAAAGACAGAAAAGCGATAAGAATCAAACACATGCTTTTGAAGTGCCTAAAACAAATAAATATCTATTTTAAAAGATTTTTTCTTTCCACGCCCCTAAAATAATGAATAAACTTCAATTAGAACACCAGATGACAAATAATCCTTTCAGTGAGATCCAAATATACCATTATGCAGAAAATATTATACATTATCAAAATATATTGATGAAATTTATGTGCACATATGATGTATGTATTCATTTACTTTCACAATCAAATGTTTTGTATGCAGTATATTTGTATCACACTGTTTTGCACTTGTACCAGAATTATAATATTTTCTTTTTCTATGTTTTAAGGCAAAAATATAAAACTGGATTAATATTCTACATATAAAATGCACAAATATGGCACGCACTTGATCTATCGATCGACGGTGGTGCATGTTAATGTCAAGTATTTAACATCTCTGTCCCCCTTGGAAGGGATGCTATCTCATGGGAGCACATAATGTTATGTGCTCAATGTTGATGTTTTTGTCTTAGTTATTTTTTCTTTCATTGTTCGATTTATTGCCTTGTTCTATATGTGAGCGTTTAATAACAAAAAAAACTTGATAAGTTCCCCAGCATGGCCCAACCTTTCGGAGTAACGTGCTTAAATTCTGGACAGACCTGGGACTATAGCTGGTTCGTTACTTTAATTAAATTAAAATTTTAATCATGCAACAGTTAAAAGCATTAAATCGTGTTTCAAAGCTGGATCACAACGCTTTCCCCACCCCAGTTGAAAGTTTTGAGAGATGAAAAAACCACGTGCAAAATCACGCCCTGGTCGGTCAACTACCCAATGCACTCATTCGCCTTTCTGAGAACCGCTGCTTTTACTAAAAACTACAAAAATTAGTTCCGAAAACTTTTATTAATAATACGTTTTATTATTTTAACGTTTTGGGCCAAAAAAGAACCCCAGGGCCAAAGTAGCCCGCGTTTACGGTAACAAAAATTCCTTACATCAGATTCCTATAGAAAATAAGTCGATGATGTATACGGATATGAAACTGTATATTTCTTGATGAAAATCAAAAAGACGCAAGCCATAAGGTGGGAATTCATTTTGTGAAGGATATAAGTGAATAAATCATTTTTTAATCAATAACACAAGTTTTTAAGTTTTTCTTTCTTGTCAAAGGATATGTTCAGTGAAAGCTCGTTATAAGGAGTACGGCTTGTAACGAGAATCTCGCTATAACGAGCCATTTGCAAGTGATTGTCAAATAGCTAATGTTAATGATACAAAAAATTATTCGTTTATAGCGAGTTTAAAATTAGGAAGCATTCGCTATAACGTTAAAAGACTTTTCAAAAACGCTTCGTCCTCTTCAAGCAATCAACATGATGACTCTCTTACCATGGCACATACTCCCCGTAAAAATTATTTTGAGGTGCTTTGAACAAGGAATGGCCCAGAAAAGTCAATTGTTTTAACCCCTTCCTCTTATTTCTTGGCTTCCTCACTATACACATGGGTTATGTGATCATTTTATTTGACTTAAGTCTCTTCCGGTAACTATGAGATCACGGGAACGGAACTTGCAGTTTAAAGTCATTTCCGAATGAATGAAAAAATCGTGCAAAAAAAACTTCCCAATTAGCAAGAAAGTGTTGGCGAGTCGGTACAGCCATGGAAGTGGGCAATGATATAATAATTGACACTTTCAATTGTTCAGTTGGTCGACTAAATCAATTTGTCTAAGGATGACGTCGCTCTCCGCTATCCATACGAAGGTCTTCAAGGCTGATGCGAAGATGAATTCACGAAAGAAAGAAAATTCAACTGGATTGGCGGGGAATTCAACCCACGTTCTCTCACTAGTCAGGTGAACGCTCCAGACCACTAGACTACAAAGGCAATCTCAATCGTTCCTTAGAGCTCGTGTGCACTGAACGCGGAGAGTGACATCATGTTTGGATAAGTCAACATTTGGTGGAAGTGTCAGCAATTTTAAGCTTTGCTCTCAGTCAGGTACGACTGTCCATGTACGGTCCCCTTCAGCGCACACAGTTCTAAGGAAAGATTGAGATTCGTTGTCATTGTACACCAGTGGTCTAGATTGCTCAACCGGCAAGTGAGAGAACGTGGGTTCGATTCCCCTCAAGGCAGGTGAATTTTCTTGAATTCATCTTCTCTCTCTCTCTACCATCAGCCAGTTGTTGTAAACCTTTTTACAAAATCACTTTGATAATACGAAATTGTACAGAGAGGACAAAAAGTCCGTAGAAACTTTAAAAATAAACAAAAACCGGAAGAATAACCAAAATAAAAAACGGTTTGCAGGGTTAGCATCGCTAAGTCACGGGAATTTGATTAAGACTGGAAAAAAGTAACTCAAAAAGCCAATAGGTAGCTCTGGTACGAGAGACTTCGGTGGAAATATGCAAATGAGACGGTTATAAGGACTTGCGCTCCTAATTTACAACCAGTTCACCGTTGTAAACCGTGTATGTGGACCTGCTGCACTCTGCCTTTGCTGGATTTGTGGCTCGTTGCAATGTGTTATCCTGTGTGGTGGTGGTCATGTGGAATACATACTGCTGTAATAAACGATTTGGAGGCATTCTGTTCGTTATTTGCGTATCTTTTCTTTGACTTGTGTACGTCAGCCATCTATCGGCTGTTTTTTGAGTTATTGTTTTTTTTCTTGTCTTAAAAAAATTCCCGTGACCTAGCAATGCTAACCCTGCAAACCGTTTTTTATCTCGGTTATTTTTCCGGTTTTTATGAATTTTTAAAGGTTTTGCCCACCCTGTATGTTGTGAGACCAAAATAATTAGATTTCATGATGGAATTCTGTTCTTTAGTTAATATCACTGCTCTCAGTACTGATTTTGTTCTCAAAGACATTTCAGTGGTTTAAGGATGATTTCGAATCCGGCATTGGATTTGTCGTCAGATTGGCTCTAGTTTTGAGGTAAAGTGAAAATTAAATTTCAGTGGTAATACGTAAGCTGCATACTAATCACATTGAAATTGTGCGTTAAATAAATACAGTAAATCATTGGCAAAGATATTTCAGTGATTTTACAGTCATTTTGAGACGCTAATTTCGAATCTGGCGTTGGTTTTTTTCAGATTTGCTCTAGTTTTTGAGATAATTCATACTATCAACAACGTGATTAGTACGCTGCTTATGTATTACCATAGAAATTTAATTTTCACTTCATCTCAAAAACTAGAGCCAATCTCACAAAACCAATACCAGATTCGGCATCAGCAGTCCGAATATAAACTAAAATCATTGAAATTTCCTTGAGAACATGATTTTTTTTTGAGAAGTGTATTAGAACGAAACGATCTAAAAGACATTTTAATGCAGATAAATTAGAAATTTTCTACAATTTTATACCATCACAGAGCAAAAAAAAAAGTAAATAAGCTTGTAACGAGAAGTTCGTTATAACGACAATTTTTCTAATAATTGTGAACCGACGTTATAATGGACTTTCACTGTATGCGTATAAAGTGTTTGAGTAGAAATAGCAAAATTGCTCAATGTAAGTTCGCCAATGCAGAGAACCGAGCGCCAGTTTTAGTAAGCTGGGAAAAGAGTGAATCTCCTTTCGTGGAAAAGGAGCGTGTGGGCTTTAGAGTTTCGCTTTTATTTCCACAGACTGTCAGAGAAAGACTTTAGCCAACGCTTAAGTGATTTCCGAAGAAGAGCCCGGGCGCAAGTGCACCGGGATTTAAGGCCACCAGCAAAGCGAAACGGGGATCATCGTGGATGCTTTTGCAGCGTTGTTGGCAGGTGACTGACACTAGAATATTCTTCTTTCTTCTGCTCTGCAATCGACTTTATTCCTTTTTTCTTTCACTTCTTCTCACTCGGAATTTATCGCCTATGCTATCAGAATTTATTTTTATTCATTTATTTATTTTCTCCTTTTCTTTTGCCTCGAGGAAGGGTATGTTTTCAAATTATGGTCCTTGTTTCCAAGTGGTCGGGTGTTTATTGAGTTCAGCCTTTTAGATCGTTTTTCATCTTTTTCCGTTTCTTCAAACAAGTAGCTGAAGAAGTAGGACATCTTCGAGAATTCTACTCAAAGTTCAGCTCAACCAATTTTTCACATTTATACGTACCCGAAATTGATAAGATTTATAAAAAAAAAGTTCTCGATTGCGAGAGTAAATTTATAAGGTCGGTATTTTTTTTTTTTTTTTTCTTTCACTTGGATATCTGAACAAAAATGACTTTTCTAACCGACTTGTAGCGGAGATAATCAAATACCAGAGGAAATACAATAAAACGTCAGTAGGAAGGCCGCTCTTTGTTTCTCTGCAAATAAACCTGGTCCTAATAGAGTGGCATTGAAAAAAAAAATCACATTTTAGGCCACCGAGTGTATAAAAATGAATGATTTCGATCATTTAATCCAAGAGAGTTAAATGGTTCTGGAAGTGAAAAACGCATTGTCTGATCATTGCCCTCTAAAAATTGAATAATATTTACAACAAAATAAGAAACATGATATATAGGAATAAACGGTGAAAATAGCAATAATAGCCAGTGTCATACTCTGAATAATGAACAGCTATTTACAGGAACATTCCATAATTCCCTTTGCCACATTTTACCGGAGAGCCGTTGATTCTGAAAGCATACGAAAAGTATCGAATAACGTGTAGACCTCAGATACATTATTCATAATGCAAGGGGTTGTATAATTATTAAAATATAAAATAATAACTTTTTATACGGCACCCTATGCTCAAAAATCAAATTAGAGAAAGTTATTTCCCTGTCTCTCCTGAGGCCAGCAAAGAAAGTTCCACGTTTCTATGTTCAATATTCACTGAGGTGTTTCAATTCAGAAATCAGAGAAAATTTGGGAAAGAGCAACACGAACTAAAGAACAATGTTTCTTTCCCTCGTTTATGCTGTTCCTTCACAACTTTTCTCCGATTACAGATTCAAAGTAATAGGGTAACTTATTTTGCCTATGAAATTAAGAAATAGCCATATGGAATGGATTTACTCATACTTCTTCTCGTACAAAAGTTATGAGAGAGAAGTCGTTAAAAAGAAAATAAAATCATCTCTCTCACCAAAAAGTGACCTTAAGAGAGGAAGCCGGATAGAAGTGTCCCCTTAATAGAATAAAAACTCTTTTGTCGTCACGGGTTATTTTATGTAACGCAATCTGTGCATGTAAGATTATTGTGAGCTGTAATTATTCAAAAAAGAACTCGGGGGGGGGGGGTGGCTATTAGTCAGGAAGCAAAAAGATCGAAATGACCACAGTGTTTAAATTTTGCACTAATCATTTTGGTGTGCCATGTGGTGTGTCCATACAGTGCGGTGCATACTTTGGTCGAGGACTTTCTTGTCTCCGAACAGGTCAATTATGAAACTTTGAAGACACTTTTTAATGAATTGTAAGGTAAAGAATGTTTATAACCCATAATCCACAAACATTTTGAAAACATTGACATTATTCAAGAAAGCTATTCGAAAAACCTTGAAGTGCATTTCTGAATTATGAAGTGAAAAATGAACGAGTCTGAGTCTCGTCATATGTCTTATCAACTCAATGCTATTATTTTTCCTATTTACATACAATACCACTTAAAATGTTACTTACACAACAAACTGAATGTAAATCACAACATTAAAAACAAATTTAAATTTATCATTGATTAATTAACTTCCAGCTAATGGCGTTTTCAACTTGATGCGTCTAAAGCGCACAAAGCTGCCTGACACATTAAAAAAGACAAAAAAGTTCGTAAAACAGAGTGAAACCATAAAAAAATGCTTGCATTCTTGAACATCAAGTGATTTCTTACTTTTACAAGCAGTTTTTTACGTTTGAGGAAAAAGGACTTGATAAAGAATAAGTTTCTCAATCTTTAAACGAGTTTTTCTCAAAATGCCAATTTTCATCTTTTCACGCATGATTTCTCAAACCTGGTTCAACCCATTTTCTCATGAAATTTTGCACACTTATTCACCCAACATAGAGTGATAGAATGAACCCCAATCTTGAATATTGAATGAAAATTTCAGTTTAAAATTTTGGAAAAAGTGTAAAAATTCAAAACTTTGAATTTGAAATTAAAGAAACGTACTTTGTCTCATAACTTTGCGAAACTTGAGGGTCATTCTAATAACACATTATATGAAGCAAAACAAAACAGTTCCAAGTAGAATGTAACTCACGTAATCATGTACGCAAGACACCTGTGGTTTTTAAGGGGAAAAATTTGACAAAAAGTTGTTTACTTCAAAAATCATGTGTATTGATCTGGGAGATATTTCAAAAGGTTTAACAATAAAAAATTAAAAAATAACGAAAGAAATAAAAATAAATAATTATAAAAACTATGTACATGATAAATTTTTAATTACAGAAATCAATCTACTTTTTTATAATTAATTCACAAAATAATGCATAGATTTGACTTACAGGGAAGTACTAACAATCATGTGCCCTCTTAATAGAATAAAAACTAGCATTGAATCTATAGGGGAAAATAGTGGCCCAATAGAAAGGTGACTCTTTATCGAGGTTTCACACTTTTGAATTCTTAAATACGAATTGACACAAAGAGAAAATGTGATATTTATTTTACCAAAGCTTCATTTTAAAATGAAATTTTTGAAACCTATAAATAAATTTAGGTTTTTCTAATAAATATGTCACATCATGCGAATGTTCAGATTCGATAATTATCAGCGTCTGTAACTGAATCAAATATCATGCACAGATAACATCAAATATCGGTTATTCCCGACTCCTGATTCCTAAAAGGTAGCTTAAAAAGTCGGTCGTGTCACGTTAAATATTTTTTCGTCGCACTCAATATTACCTATTGTTGAAGAAACGGGGAATACTGCTCCGGTCCATTATCATATTACATCCACTTAAATGGATTGGTTACATAGTGGTGGCTTCTGCACTGTATGCAATGAGAGTTAGGCTGCCTTTCGGAAGGGGACAATATGAAAAGGAAAAAGGATCCCTTCTCTACCACCAACAATACTGTATCTGAGAGAGGGGGGTTACAGTTACGTACTGGATACAGTTAGATATTCTCTGATTTTGGCGATCACGCTGCATATTGACGAGAGGTTAAGGCGAGTCAGAGAAATCACAGTCGGGGTGAGACAATGTCAAAAAGATTCGCCGCCCATGTTGTGTGTGCGTGTGTATTGTATGAGGTACTGAAAAGTGGCGATCATTTGGAAGAACCATCACCCGTAGGCGGTATGAGTCAGATATAGAGAACAGCGGCGAGGCGATCCGATGGAATTGAGCGCTTGCAGCATGCGCCGGAGTGAAATGTCCTTACTGAAATAGTGGGATGCGGCTGTGGACACGGTTCCTCCCAGAAGGCAGCAAAATAAATTGGGCATCGCTGACTAAGTAATCCCGAGCGAACGTTGCACCAGCTTTATTTGCCATCCGTCTGCGGGAGCGGGAACGAAAAGATATTTTACATTAAAACGCAAATTACTAAAACGACACGAGACCCTGTACGGACTACAACAAGGAGGGGCTATGGTACATACGATTCTTTTCCATAAAAATATATGTGAAGTATAAAAACGAAAAAAAAAAATATTTTTTTTATATTTCTACTTTTTAAATGTAGCAGATTTATGTAAGTCAGTGAACAAACGGAAATGATGAGATAGACTAGTGGTGCTCAACCTGGGCTATTTGGTCCCAGGTGCTCAAGGTATTTTAATGAGGACATAGGTAAAAATAATGCAAAAGAAGAGCCACTGCGTGAGATTAAGAGGCCACAAAGATTAATGAGTATTAGAGGAAAAAGATAATGAAAAATTATGTTGTGGAATATTTTAGCAACTCCATTGAATAACATGCAAGTTCATTTTCATGATATGCTAGACATGGGTTTGGAATCTTTATATACACAGCATTACATTGACTTGATCGAAGGCGTATAAAGACGTATGACGCAATCATTGACGGGAATGAAAGAAAATTACAGATAAACTAAGACTCTTGACATGTGTTTTCCTTGGATGAAAGGTGAAATCGCGGGACATAATGAAAGCATTCAAAATTTTAAAGGACAGGATTTTCGTACAAACCCCGACAAGTTACAAATGAGAAGAAATCAGTTAAGAAAGATAGGGCTGAACTCTGATGACCGCTTGTCATCTGGGATCAGTCAATATATGCATTCAAAACAATGTGTGATAATCATATCAGGCAGCGAAGTGGCCAATTTTTTAGACCCGCTGTTCTCAACCGGTGCTCCTTGCGCACTTCCCAGGGGCTCCACTGCCGCTCCAGTACAATAAAATAAATCAGAAAATTTGATAAATGAATTACAAAAGAGGCCCGCGGGGCTACACTATATAAGTAATATACTAAAAAGGCGAGAACCGCTGCAAAATTGGGAAAGGTGGTAGAGATTAGGGAATTTTTAAGTTTTTTTCTCAACTTTGGAAATTCTCACAGCTTGGAGGGATTTTAAATTTTAAACTTCCACCAGATGAGCCAATGGCTTGTTGTGACTGACAAATATTGCATTGGGTGGTTTTTCAGTATGGCCAGTTGAATCATTTGCAGCCGACGTTGATGTTTCTTGGCAAAAAGCATTCAAAAACCTAGAGCATCACAGAAGCCACAATAACCTCCAGTCAAGGAAATGTCATATTTAAACCAAGAGCAACATCTTTAAAAGGTTTCCTTAGGTTTAGGTTGAAGCAAATGGCTTCGTTATGGCATTTTATAATATGTTGTCTTTGAACTGAGTTAAGTCGTCTGAATATTATACTTAGCCAATCACTTAAAAAATAATAATAATAAGTGATATTTTGCTATCCCTCGCAAAAATTGAACGAGATAAAAAAAAAACGCACGTTTGTTTCTATCCTTCTAGACACATTGATCAAGAAATAATTAAACGTGTAATTTTTATTTAATATTGTATAAGTAATACAAAATATTCTGAAGCATGTATTTAGAAACGAAAAATAGTACCGATATTTTAAGAGGGCGAGGCACAGATGAGCCCATTTAATACATCGGGGATCATTGCATAAAAACAAATAAACTTCGAAAAATTCCATAAAAATAAATGTAATCCCCATTAACACGTGCTGATTTATTTGCTCTAGTCTTACTTTAGCTCTTGAAATATTTGCTTAGAAATCCTGGTAGTTATTTTGTTTCTATTGATCGATTTGACTGAGCAGTAACACAAGTACACTCATATTTTTCCTTTTAGACTGAGTGTTGCTGTCGTCGTGTTGTTTGCATATCACTCGAAAGGGGCTGAGCCTCATGCAACTGACGATGTGTCTAACCTTTTTTTTTTTTTTTGGTTTAATCTCGTGCTTATTCTGTCTGTTTTGACCGCCCTCCCCTCACGACGAACAGAAGTATCTGGGGTTTGAAGGAGTTGCGTGGCGAATGTCCGACATGGAATCTCTTTTCTCGTGGCACGTGCCACACGGGCGTGATTTAGCTCGATTTTCATGGGAAAAGCAGTCCCGAGAGCTGTTCGACCAACCAATGTTTCCCCAGCTTTGGGCCCCCGTGGGCTTCGATTCAGCGTATGGTACGCTGGGAATAAAAGAATTGAGAGGGGGGTTTGGCGGAACAAGACGAAACACAATGACTTCCACAGAATATGCCTCGAGGTTCTTTTGTTGCACGTATGTTGTTCTACTCTTTTTTTTTTACTCCCTCGCAACAGTAAAACACCGTCGTGTTTGAACTGAAGGGAAAAAAAAAACCCCAAAAAATATCGGTTATTAATCAAGTCACTTCGACCTTTTAACGAATGAATGCGAATAAGAATGGGATTCATAGAGAAGTATTAAACACCAACGTTTAAAAACGTACGTTTTCAATTAGAATTAATTTCCGAGCTGTGCTTCAATTTTTGAAGCAATAGTTATTCAGATAATTCAGTTCACACAGCGAGTATTTGATTTCATCAGCTGAAGACAGCTAACAACCTCAAGTTCATGTCGATAAATTATTAGAGACAAACTGAATGTTACAAAATGATATTGAAATACTGTATGTCTTAAAAACAGCTAGATCATATATTCCTAATTTTGATTTATAAAAAGTTATTTTCATGTATTGTCAAAAGTTATGTTTTTCGTATCAAAAAATCGATATATTGGGGGTGTCATTCCGATACTGACCATTTAATTGACTATTCAAGTGGCATTGAGGAGATACCTCGTCTCCTTAAAAGTTTTTTATTTTTGCATCGGCAAGCCCAGATATCTTGTAAAATTGATTTCCCAATGAAACACTTTTCCCTATACCCCCCCCCCCCCTTAGTTCGCACCTGCTGAAAATCGGAAGGAAGCCCGCTTAATCAAGAAAGATATGGCAATTGGAGGAGACTTGATGATTTTTGTGATGCCGTTTAAAGAGTTAATATTTCGTATAAAATCGTTGGACGCATCTTGGACCTTTGAACCGAATTAGAAAGTTCTTCAGGAATTTACTTTCCTCTAGGTCTGAAACTATCATATTAGACAAGGACAAAAGAAAAGCCATAAATTTCAATTTTTATCGACATTATTGAAAACAGTTCCACATTTTTCATGTTTAGTAATTTGTTCTCACAAGTCCTGCCCTGAGATAGATAGTTTTAATTTATTTTATAAAACAGCATTTCTCATGGTACCTTTCTTGCATATGCGCTCCGTAAGCAATATTGGGGATTTTCGTTTTGGCTACACATATTGGGAGCAGCACATTTTCTCGATATTGCCGAGCAAGGAAATTGCTAATTTGGAAACGGTTCAAAAAGGAGAAAATGCTAAATTAGCGATGATAAAGCATGGAGCGAAATGAAAGTCGAGGGAACAATATAGTATAGTACCGCAGGAAAAGTGGGGGAGCGGCGTTTCATGAAGCTCTATAGCTGTGCTTATTCGCTCGAATCCTGCAAAGAAAAGACTCCATATGCCCTATAACCTCAGTTATGCATCCATCTGGCAGACTTCGTAACAAATGTGCTCGGTACTAGGGGAGATCGTGGCCCAAGGGGCAGAGCCCAAACAGATTGGAAGGCCATAGATCTTGGGCTACCGCAAAATTTCTACTCCCTTTCCTTTCCCTTGGGAAGTTAACGAAAAAACGCGCTCTTGTTTTCGCATATACTTTTTTATTCCCCTTTTTTTAAATGGTGATTAGTAAACATTCACTGATCTTAGTTTTTGCCAATTTTTCATATTTTTGTTGACTTCATTTGCGGCTGTTTTCAATGGCTCTCACGTGACTTTCCATCTTGGGAAGATTGTCTAATTTTTTTGCATGGAAAATTTAGTCAGCTTATTTGTTAGAATGCTACTGTTTCGTTATTATGAATTCAAAAAAAAAAAACAAAGGTAATAAAGCTATTTAAATTTTTAACTGTTAACGAAGAGATATATGCTAGGGGCATAAAGTAATTTAAAATATACATACGGTCTATCGCTCGGAAGAGTGACATTAGGGAATTCGTAGATCAATAATAAGGGATACTGTAGCCAATATCTTTGTTACCTTCCACAAGAAGTGCGACCAGATTACGCTTAAACACATTATCTTGACCAAAGTGATAAAAGAGTCTCTTCTTTGACTTTCTTATTAATTATTTAAATCGAGAATCTGAGGAGCTTAGCTAATGACCATGCTAATGACCCTAATATACCGAGTGTGGCTAATAGCTCATCGCTGACTCTCGTTTATCACACTATCATAATTAACGCGACTGCTTAATTATGATAAGGCAATTAAGAATGTTTTCAAACTTGGTTGCTTTATATGGAAGCGAAGATCATCACCTCTGTCTTGAGTAAATTCGTTTAGAGTTAAGAGTATTCTTGTAGAAAAAAAAATTAGTACCATTTTTTCTGCAACTCGATCCTGATTTTAAAAATGATTAGGAATTTGTTTTCAAAATCACAAAATGTTTCTTTTCTCGGTCTCTATCTCCTTCTAGTTTTTTTTGACATAAAAATCAACACTAATTACGTAAGTCAAAGCAAGATCATTAGAAAAAAAAATTATTGCATCATCATCAAATGTAATGAAGTATCAGACGAATTTTACTAATTGCATCACAAATTAAAATCAAATGTAATTAACGCTAATTGGAATTTTCCTCAATTAAGTTACTTACGCATTCCCTTTTCTCACCAAACATCAACTCTACTTTTTCTCATGAGGTCTATACTATCTTTCACTAAAATTTTTGAAGTTTATCCCGATGATACTATAATAATTTTAAGTAAAATCAATTTTAATTGTATGTAATATCAACTATTTCAGAATAGCTGGAAACGTATAAGGTGGTAAATAACCACTGATTATAAATAAACTGACACTACTCAGACGTATGCAGTGCCCATTCTGATGGCGGTATTTTGATGAAACTTGGTATATAGCATATATGGAGTATGGGGGAAAAGAAAGATTCATGAAAAATAATTCAATTTTTTACCACCAAGTGAAAAAGTGGTATTTTTTTATCGCAGTTATCTTTTCCCTGGTCCAAATAAAGTACTGTATATATATTTCAATGAAATACGCCCACCACAACGGGCGCTACATAGGTCGGAGTAGTATGAGTATAATTCAACTAATACTACTCCGACCTATGCAGCGCTAGTTTTGGTGGGCGTATTTCATTGAACTGGTATATGCTGTTCGTTATTTGGGTCATGGCAAAAAGACAACTGCGATAAAAAGCACCACTTTTTCACTTGGTGATCAAAAATTGAACTCTTTTCATTCAATCTTTCTTTTCCCCATAGTCCAATATATCCTATATAGTTTATATACCAATATACCAAGTTTCAACAAAATACCTCCATCAGAATGTGCACTACATACGCCTGAGTAGTGTAAGTTTATTTATAACCACCCTGTATATGACAAAAATGTACAAGTACACACCGGAATTTCTTTCAAGATGTCATCTACCCCTCTAAGTTATAAAATTCAGAACCAACTGATTATCTCTAGAAAAGAAAAAGTTGACGAGTAAGATGGATGTAAAAATATAAATGATCGGGCTTTTAAACTTTTTGATAAGAGGCATACAAAACATAAATGCTAGTGGATCCGGACCTTTAGAAAGATGGCTTAAAGACAACTCAGCAAGCTGACATGCCTCTGTTTCGAATAGAAGTTTTGTTGATTACTTTTAAACAAAAGGAATAGTTGAACATTTCATCGAAGTGAAAGCACGCATTAACATATCAGAAAGTGTTCAGAGTTTTACGACGTCTGCAGAAAACGCTGCTGTATTTTGTTGAACCTGTTCCCAAATAGCAATTAAAGAAAGAAGATAGGCTTTACGGTTTCATCTTTAAAACATTTTACAGTTTATTAAAATCACTTCGAGTTTCCCTAAAGTTTTACGAGTCCCCGAGTCCGTCTTTTTATTTGCGGTGTGATGCGAACCTCTCAAACTTATGGACTAAGTAGGGGGATTTGAAAATTGAAGTTCGAGTCTTAAATTGCTGGACACAATTAAAGGGGGAGTCGCGTAATTACTCATTGCTTCATTAGTAACGATGCTTCTCAAAGTATTCACCGAGTTTCAGTTTTAACTAACGCGTTTGGGGGTCCTTTTAATGATTCTGTCTTACAACTCGGGAATAATTTCGCACTCTGCGCTAGAAGACATAAACTGCAAAATATTGCTATGGGCTAGGAATTCCATTTCTCAAACCGGGAAGATTGAAAAGGCTGATTGTTGAGCACTATCTTTATTCGGGATGTTTAATGAAGTCAAATTTTGACTTCTATCCAAAGTATTAATGCAAGTAAAGAAAGCGATCGAAGCAAAAGAAAATAAGTACATGTTCAGTTCCAAGAAATTCCGAGTTTCAGGGGGGGTGGGAAAGACTTTCCTTATACACGCAAATAGTTTCAAACGCGAACTCGATTTCGTTTCAACGCTCAACTAGCGTAAACGTTTAATTATTTCGTTACTTATAATTGTTATTTCACATGATATTTCCGTTAGATATTTCTAATCTATTCTATTTTCATTAGCCAAAATGCGCTTCTCGAGATCTCACTCTTTCACGCAGATCCAATTCTCTTAAATGAATAAGTTTCAAATCAAATTCTGCCGTTATTAAAATTATTTTGTTTTTATTTTTCTCGAATTATAAATCTCTAGTATTTGTGTAGAAAATTTCACTTTGGATTCATACAATTTGTTAAACTGTAAAACATGTTGAGAAATCAAAATAAAACAGTAAGTTTAAAAAAAATTACGTTAAATGTTCGTTATACAGTGTGGTCCAAAAGTCCTAGCCCGTTTTTAAATATATATAAAACAGTTAAAGATATATAGACGAATGGCTTACAGAATTTGAGAAAAAAGGTTTCAAAGTTTTTTTTTCACTTTCCAAAATTTCTACATACGCACCTTTGGTAAGGCGGAGGACAATATAGTATTTCCTGCCATGTTATTTGTAACATGGGTGTTACAAAGAATGGAAGTAAAACGGATGGGGAAATAAAAAATACTGTTTTTTCTCCCATAATTTAATGGTTTTATTTCTACTGGGCTGTTACCATAAAAGGTTTTAATTGAATTTGAGGATTTTTAAATTCTTTATATCTGTGCTTACATTAAATTCTTGCTGGTCCAGGAAAAGTCTGGACTTTTTCTTTTTATTATTGGACGCAAGCATATACAGGGGTTGGACAAAATAATATGCACACCTGTGAAATGAGACAAAATCTTTATTAATAGGCTGTTGGCTCTCCTTTTTCATTAATTACAGCTTGTATCCGTCGTGGTATGGACAAGTCATGCACAACAGTCACAGGGATACGTAGCCACTCCTCCTGCAAAAAGACCACTAATTCAGAACGTGTCTTTGGAGGTGGAAACCTACTGCATATTTTGGCCTGCAAAATACCCCACAAAAGTTCAACTATATTAAAATAAGGGGACCGAGCGGGCTGCACGAGGTGTTGCAGTTCATCATGGTGTTCATCAAGTTAGTCTCCGACAATTCCAGCAGTGTGAACGGGCGAATTATCTTCTTGGAACACAGGTCGAGAATCAGGGAACAAATATTGCACCATTGGATGAAGATGGTCGGCCAGAATACTGACATAAACCGCTGCATTAACCCTCCCATCCAGGACAACAACTGGGCCGAGACCACGATGAGACATCGTGCCACACAGCATCACTGATCCCCCTTCATGCTTAACAGTAGGAAGGAGACAATCAACGTCATAGGCTTGTGCTGACGTTCTCCAAACGTAAACACGTCTCTGACGTCTGGAATAATGTGAACGTCGATTCGTCTGACCAGATGACATTCTACCATTGTTGTTGTGTCCAATTCTTACGTTCGTGACACCATGTTCGTCGTTTCAAGGCATTGCATGGAGTCACCAATGATTTTGGAATAGTCGCTCTACCTTGTATGTTTGCTGCATGCAGTTCACGGCGGATAAGTTTTGTCGATAAACCTTCCTGTAGATGTGTGTTCATCTCAGATGTTATCTGGGATGCTGTTGTCTTGTGCTTTCTGGCCACACACACACACAATCCGCTTCAAAACCCTTCTGGGTCTATCAGCCATCTTCGACTTTCGGCCACTGCTATGCTTGGTAGATGATGTCTTTCCCTGTTTGCTATAGGCTGTCATTACCATCGACACAGTACTTCTCCCGACACCAACAAGGGTGGCCGTTTTCATTACTGTGGCCCCGGCAAGACGGGCTCCAACAATCATGCCTCTTTTTAAATCTGTGAGGTCAGCCATAACGAAGTTTTAACACCCAATATCCATCGTATCCGAACACTATCACTGCTACGACTAGACTGATGTGTGCACATTATCGCCCACTAAGTGGAACTTTTCCACACTAGAGGGCGGGCGTATACGACAGGTTCCCTCGAGTGTTGTTTTTTGCACAGGTGTTCACATTATTTTGTCCAGCCCCTGTATATTTCAAAACGTAAAGCATAAATTCAAAACAACTGAAAAAAAAACACAAAATGACATGAATAACGATGACACAGACACTCTGTGACCCCCAAGTGCAAGTTTATTTGTGAAAGAAATCCTGTCCTATTGCGAAAAAAAATGTAAAAAGTATCTGTTTTTTAAAGATAGAGAAAATAACTTAAAGCATTTGAAAGTGAAGGTCTGAAAGTTTTTAATTTTTTTCATCCATTTTATTTCTATCCTCGCTTCCAGTCTTTGTAACATCCATGTTACAAATAACATGATACGAAATGCTATATAGTAGGGCCTTCAACGTTTTGCATCCGAGTACCACATCAATATTTCCGTGAAGTTAAGCGGGCCACATTTAATGAGAGCGCTGAGCCACAGTAGTTGGGCACCCCCCGGTGACTATACAATAAGTTATGGTAAAATTTGAATTTATTTTGCAAAAAATAAGAAAAAGATTTAAATAAATTGTATATTAAAAATTATCAATAACTAATTAATAAACAATTATTAATTATTAGTAATTATTAATTAATTTGGCAAATTTAAAGCTAGCTCATTCTGAGAGTTTTGTTCAATAATACCCAGGACTATCAGTCTGATGTTGAAAAAACGAACTTTCATCTTGAAATAGAGAGAGAGCAAATTTCTAAACACAAATTTATTCCAAGATTTGCCCCTCGACCACTATTGACAAAAAATTTTCTGATGAAATTCAGAAATAAATTATTTGATTTAAAGTGAAAACCGGTCAGGAAGAATTTATGGTCAAGATTTGATTTTTCTGTAAATATACCAAATGTGAAAGAATCTTGAAAATGAACGAAAAACGATCAAGTTTCAGATGGTGTAATGCTGATTTCATCTTCACTAATCAGTGTCTTGGCGGGCCACCAAAATGTCATCCGTTGGCCACCAATGTCCCACGGGTCAATTGTTGGAGATTCCCCCCCCCCCATATATACTTGATATCTTCCACGTCACTAAAGGTGCACATATAGAAATTTAGCAGTAAAAAATTAAAAAATATCTTTAAAACGCTGTGTTTCAAATTCTTTAAGCCGTTTGTCTGTATCTAACAGATTTTTTCCCTCATAACAGGTCAGTTCTTCTGGACCACGCTATACTATTTAGATATTAATCTGTGAATTCATTACGAGTTCATAGATTAATAGAATATGTATATTTTATTTCATAAATTCACTGTTAACAACCCGAGAATTCCAACCATTCGTTCTTGTTAACCGGGCAACCGATAAATTACAGTCATCTCGACGTGAGATGTGTTTTCGATTATCGGTAATAGAATTTTTTTTTTTTTGTCTGACGGAGACGATATATTGTTTATTGAACTGCACGTTGCGTGTCTTTCCTTTCGCCCTGGTCTTAAAAACGATCGCTTATTTGTCATTGCAGTCGTCGTCTATTGGTTTCTCCGACCGTCTGTTCTAGCACTTCTAAGTCAACGGATTCATTCGACTATATCCGAAATCCATTGATCCAAAAAAGTGAAAAGAAAGAATAAGATATTAGCTATGGAAAACGACTTTCCCTTCTAGAATTTAATTCTTTTCTTCTAGCCATTAATCTTCCCATTAAGTTTGCGTGTTGAGCTTTTTATCTCCGCCTTTACCCTTCTTGCAACTCTTCCTTCTCGTCAATTTTTTTTCTTAGGAAATGGTTCTTTTCGTCTCTCTTCAGTTCCGCCAGCTACAACATACAATTACCAACAATGAAAGGGACGAACACAATTGCACCCATAATTTTTTTTTATATCTTTGTTATTAATTGGCATTTTTAATCCTTTCTTAATATCATTCCGAAGAATATATAAAGGATGAATAAATGCAGTAGAACTTAGTGAATTCGAACTTGGTTAATACAAATTTAGGATAACTCGAACTTTTACGACCTCCTCTTAAGTTTTAAGTTTTCTGTCTGATTTAATGTTAAAATTTCTTGTTTAATTCGAAAAAAATTCGACTTTTTAGGATAATTCGAAGTTGGAGGGGGACAAAATTATGACTTTTGTATGAGCAAATTTAGTTTTCAAAAATTCTAAAAGAAGCTAGAATTTGCTTTATTCAATCAAAATATTTTGTTTATATCAACAACAAATTTTTAAAGACTACTAAAAGTTTGCATTTTAACGTTGTTCAGCTGAATTGCATCGAGACCGTGTACTACTTAATACCGATTCTGCTTTTTCCAACCTATAGATCAAGGTCTACCATTCAAAATCTGAATGTTTTTATCGTCATTAAGAGTATGGAAAGTATGGGGAAGTTTAGATTGTAATACGTTAATGAAAGTACAGGGTGGGCCGTAGAAAGTCCGTAGAATCTTTAAAAATGAATGAAAACCGGAAAAATAACCGAAATGAAAAATGGTTTGCAGGGTTAGCATCGCTAGAGGTCACGGGGATTTTTTTAAGAAAGGAAAATAATAACTAAAAAACAGCCGATAGATGGCGCGGTACGAGCGACTTCCGTGGAAATATGCAAACGAGACGGTTATAAGAACTTGCGCTCCTAATCCACAACCAGTTCACCGTTGTAAACCGTGTATGTGAACAAGGATGCTAAGTGCGAAGGATAAAGCGTTGTTGGTGAAGTGGTTCCAGTGGTGATCGCTGAACCAGGAATCTTGCGTAAATTCCGATTTCAGAAGAATGTGAGGAATGGAAAAGGGCCTTTAACAGCGACAGGCCTCATAAAGCTTGTTTAGCGGTTTGAGGAAACTGGAACTCTGGAGGATCGTGTAAGAGCCGGACGACCATGTTTAAGAAGGTACATTCGCCGCGTGTTGCAGCCGAAATGGAAGCGTTAGCGTCCGAATCAGCTGCAGGAACCAGCAGTGCTCGTGAAATTGCCAGACGCTTGGGCTTACCATCATCCTTAGTACGCAATATTCTTTATGGAATTCTTGATCTGTACCCATACACATTGCAGTCGTGCCATGAACTTTTAGCAGCGGATACCGTACAGAGGGAAGCATTTGCGAGATGGGCTTTCTCCAAAATCGAACAGAATCCGACCTGGGTCTTTAACATCTTGTGGACAGATGAAGCTCATTTTTCGCTTCATGGCGACGTTAATACCTATAACTGCTGCATCCGGACGACGTCTAACCAACGTGAGTACACGCAGAAACCGCTGCATTCCTCAAAAGTGACAGTGTGGTGTGGGTTCACAGGTTCGTTCATCATAGGACCCTTCTTTGAAACGCAGTGCCCAGTAAATGGGTGGAAAACGGCTACGGTGAACGCGCAGCGTTATTTAACACTTCTGGGTGAGAAGGTCGTGCCATGTTTGCGTGAAAGAGATGCGCTTTCTACCGTCACGTTTATGCAAGATGGAGCAACTAGTCACACTGCTACTCCGGTCAAGGCATTCCTGATACAGACGTTCGGGGAAAACAAAATCATTAGCAGGCGTTGCTGGTTCCCATGGCCTCCTCGCCCTCCAGATTTGACACAGGCAGATTTCTGGTTATGGGGATATTTGAAATCCCGGATGTATCGATCCGGTCCATTCAATCTCTCGGAACTAAAAGATATGATCCACCGAGAGGTGTCATGTAGACATCCGGACCTGCTGCACTCTGCCGTTGCTGGATTTGTGACTCGCCTGCAATGTGTTATTCCCTGTGGTGGTACTGCTGTAATAAACGATTCGGAGGCATTCTGTTTGTTATTTGCGTATCTTTTCTTTGACTTGTGTACGTCAGCACCACCTATCGGCTGTTTTAGGGATTTTTTTCTGTCTTAAAAAAAATTCCCATGACCTAGCGATGCTAACCCTGCAAACCGTTTTTTATTTCGGTTATTTTTCCTGTTTTTATGAATTTTTAAAGTTTCTACGAACTTTTTGCCCACCTTGTATATTTCCTTGATAGCGTAAAAATGATAAACAAAATTTGGAAGACAGTTTCGTAAAGGGTGATCATGAATTGTTTCCGTAAATCAGGCTTCACAAAATTGTGGAATGATGCTGCTTCCAGAACGGCAAAATAATGTAGCAGCTAAGATCAATTATTATAGTTATAAATTATTAAAATTTGGAAAAAGTTTCGTAACTGATGGTAAAGTTTTAATAATTGATAATTATTATGCTATGTGAATGTTGATGATTAAGTTGGCCGTCATTTTACAGATCCAGGCTAGATTAATTGGATAATTCGAATTTTTTCCCAGTGCCCACGCCACTCTGGCGCTAGTGATTTTGGACTTGGATTTAGCCAAGTTTGACTGTAATCGATTTGCTAACATATGTCATATAAGTTAAAATTAAAATTTTTTCATGTCTTGAACAAAATCATTATAATTTAAGCTCGTACAATACCGATAAAAACTCGCATTGACATTTTAAAAAATAACAACACACACCAGGGTACTCGTTTTGGAGCAATTTTGTGAATTTCTTTATGCCTGTAATATTAGAGATATATGGTTGATTTCTGTTATACATCTGTAAGGCAAAACTCTCTCAAAAAATAAATTTTTTTGGCTTTTCGTTAATGACCGAGAGAGCACAGTTGTTACTTTACAGTCGTTAAAGTGGCTTAAAGAGTAAGAAAAACGCGTTTTCTTTTGTTTCTTCTGTAAACAGAGCGCTACAAGAATATGAAAAATGTCACAAATAAAATTGTCTTTTGTAACAAGAGACTAACTGTATGGGCTTCATCTGTCAACAAGATGGTGTTTTGTTGCATTTTTCATTGTGACATTCGCAAATTATTGAATGCCAGATTGCAAAGAAAATCGACAACTGCTTTCATGGCCATTCTTCCAGGAAAAGAAGTTCAAAATTCTCTGTGAACAGTAATTTCAAAATTTTGTAAATTATATGTCAAATAATATGTCTATAATAAAATATTGAAGCCACTCCACCCATTTGTAAACACCCTGTGTATGTTAGCAAAATAAAATTTTTCTCGTGGCTGGAAATTTATAGTTTATTTTGGGTCCATATTCGCATTTTTAATCGTCATTTTTTTTTCATGCAGAGTACATCAAATGTTTACAAATGTTTCATGAAATATTTTTGATAATGATATTTTTTATTTCTATTATATATTTTTTTATTGTACATTCATAAAAACATTCACATGAATTTCGAGTCAAGGACAAAAAAAGGACATACTTAGGTAGATGCTCCTTAACACATTCATGGACGAACTCCTGTCTGATGACGTGTAAATAGTTATTGTAGTGATTTTTTTTTAAATAATAATTTTTTTTTTTTTTGTTGTAGGCAGCAACAGCAGCTTTAATGTATTTCTTTGGTTCTCCACGCAGTTGCTAAGTTAGCGAGCGATTACTGAAAAACCATTAATATCTCACCTCAACCCACAGCCATCTATTGACGTGTAATGATGTTATCACCTGCATTCACCCAATGGATATAGCCCTTAGAATGTCATAATAAATGTTCTTTCTCCTAGTATTGAAGGGTGGTTTTATCACTTTTTTTAACAAAATATCGATAATCAGTTCTCTCAGTCCGTATTGACTTTCTTCCTATTTTTTATTATTTTTTAGACAGAATTAGTTCTTTTTTTTCTGTCTTTCTCTTCCTTTCATAGATATGTTTTTAGCTCTCTTCATGCCGATTATGTGCCTCTCATAGGCGACATTTTTCTGTTTAAACATTTTTTTACGTGAATAAATTTTTTAAACCCGCTACCCTCACCGAACCAGCTGCATTTTTGAAAAGTTGGCGTACCGTAACGTAACAAAAATACTTTACGGTAATATCTCAAAAAAGTATTTAGAAAGTGCAAGTACAAATACAAAGGCCACAGCAAATAAATTGTCCATCGAGGCGGCTGAAAAAATTATGCCCATAAAAAATATTTATTTCGAAATACAGCAGCCCAATATAAAAGAATATATCACCTAAAGAAAAAAGTAATTAATAATATATAATACACAGCAATCACACATAATATTTTCGAATTGGTTTTTTCTTCAATCTATCTTTTCTACCAAGATTATATTGAAGCAAAAGATTAAAAAAATTAAAATTAAAATTAATTTTTGTAAATAAGGACAAGTATAAATTCAATTGATGAAACTCATTTTCTCTCAGATACGCAACAAGTCATTTCTATTAGAATTCTACAGAATTATACGTCACGAAACATTTATTTTGGATTATAACCACTGTACATGGTCAAAAACTTATGATGCCACTTTTTTCTCAATTTTTTTGGTATTTTAAAAATTATAAGTTTCAGTGTAATTTCAATACAAAATGCGGCTACATAAGTGCAATACTTTCTTATATAAAAAGAGTTGATTCCTTGACGGTGACTTTTTTGAAAGTTGCTGAAATTATACGTGTTCAGAGATTTATAAAAGCCCACCAAATTGAGAGGGAGTGGGAATCGGAAATTCAAGGTACAAACTATTTAACTTTGCTAAGCAATATTTTATGTCTTTATAGATAACATAAACATCAGGTCAAACATATTTTATTCTTAATTAACCACTTTAGCTAATTAAACAATCTACTTTAATTAATTTTGCTGTGTTGATATATTGTTTCAAATAAAAATGTGCTAACAGCAACAATTTACATCCGTTTTTCAAAAAAAAAAACCATTACGTTTTCATGGGGGTGAACCATAGAGTGTTAAATAAAACATTTATTAAATTAGTGAATGAAATATTTATTAAATTATTGAATGAAATATTTATTAAATTTTTAATTAAATATTTATTAAATTTTTAATTAAATATTTATTAAATTTTTAATTAAATATTTATTAAATTTTTAATTAAATATTTATTAAATTTTTAATTAAATATTTATTAAATTTTTAATTAAATATTTAGTTAAATTTATATACTTATTTTTAAGTTAAATATTTGTTTATAACGATAAGTTGAAAAAGTAATCTATGAAATTTCTCTTAACCCTCTATGATCCTGTATAAATTTGAATATACATGGCAAATACATGGTAAAAAAAACTCATTATATACCAATTTTTTTTCTCAATTTTTTTAATATTTTAGAAAGTACACCTTTTTGTGTCACTAACAAATTCCCTGGATGGATCATGGTGATCCCTTGGGAATACGTGAGGATCACGTTATTATTAAAAAATTAAAAAAAAAAAATTTTAATATAAAATACGGCATTATAAATACAATAATTTTTTTCATCTAGAAAGACATAAATCTTAGTCGGTGTCATTTTTTGAGCTGCTGGCTTTTTATGTGTTCAGCGATTTTTAAAATCGCACCGAATTGAGGGAATCGGGAGTAAAAATCAAGATAACAACTATTGAACTTTGCTCAGAAAAATTATATCTGTCTATAGATAACTTTAAAATCGAGGCATACTGTATATATTTTACCTTTAATTAACAATTTTAGCTAATTGAAAATCCACTCTAATAATTATTTTATTTTAAATTATTTTATTTTAAATTATTTTATTTTAAATTATTTTATTTTAAATTATTTTATTTTAAATTATTTTATTTTAAATTATTTTATTTTAAATTATTTTATTTTAAATTATTTTATTTTAAATTATTTTATTTTAAATTATTTTCTCAATCGTAAATATGTACTAATAGCACCAATTTACATCCGTTTTTGTAAAAGAATAAATAATTTTCAATGCGTTTTCATGGCGTTGAGCAGCATTTATTAACTGAAATTTTAATGATTTACACGATCGTACCTATCAATACACTGAGTGGATGGAAGTACAAACATTTGTTAACAATTGAATTTTAGAGATATATACACACAAAACATAGATATAAATGCAATGAAATTTAAACACAGAAAATATTTATGTATAATATACGTTCTCGCATCCAAATATATAGATTTTTCCCATGCATATTTCAGATATGTTACTTTGGCGCACTGGCAGAGATTAGGAGCAAATGCAAACAGAAAGGGAAAGGAGGGGGGGGGGGAGTCAAAACTACTGTCGCAAGAAAAATGTAATTTTTGATATATCCTCGATAAATTGGAAAAAAATGCAGATAGAGAGAACGAGAGGAGTTGTTAAAAATTAGATAAAAGTTTGATCGGGAATAGGTATGGCGGAGGTATTTAGAAATGCGAGTATGTCTTTGAAGGGCAAAAAAAATGTGTATTCTTCAGCAGGTGGTAAAGATCATTATGGCTATTTAGTTTGTTGCAAAACTACCAAAATTCATCAGAATTAAATTTGTGTAATATACCTTTGTTTGTGTAAAGTACAAGAGGATAAAGACGTAGACTAGCCATATTCCAACGAACCACCAAAGGGAGATTGAAGAGAAAGTATGATTGCAAGGACAGCGTAAATTCAAAAAATTATCGGAAAAGTAGAGAATGATGTATAAAACATTTATTAAATTGATGAATAAAATATTTATCAAACTATTGAATAAAATATTCATCAAATTATTGAATAAAATATTCATCAAATTATTGAATAAAATATTCATCAAATTATTGAATAAAATATTCATCAAATTATTGAATAAAATATTCATCTAATTATTGAATAAATATTTATCAAACTGTTGAATAAAATATTTATTAAATTTTCAAATTAAATATTTATTTCTTCATCAGATTAAAACTGAAAAATACCATGTACTGTTCATTTATCGCTCTATGGATATTTTTTTCAATTTAAGTTCTTGCTGCATCGGAAAAAAAATATTGATAAGTATTATTATATTTATAAATCTTTTTAGAGGAGTTTTCGAAAAAAAAGACGAAATCCATTCTCTAAATGATTCACGAAGTAATGTGTTTTAAGTATACTCCACAAGAAAAAGATGGATCGAAGGTAAAAGAGAGAGAGAAGGCTTCGAAAATATCAACTTTTCTTGCAACATTAACTCTAGCCCGGGCTAATCGGTGTCGACTCGAGTTCTCTAATTGTTCAAAAAAGGAGATTTCGTACAGTTTTAAGGTATATCCTTCTTTCTTTTTCTCACACCTAATCTTTCCCTCACTCTTTTGTCTTTTGAAAGTTTTTCTCCCATTAAGTGATTGCGAATCCAAAAGTACTAGCAAAACGTGTGCTGAGCAATATATAGCTCATAACACCGAATATCTGCCGCGTCGAATTAGAAGAAAAGAAAATGATATGGCTGCTGGATAAAAATTAAAAAAAAAAAAAAAAAGTTTTAATTTTTTTTTCAAAAAAGGGGGCTACACGAGAAAAAATGATTTTTTTCCCCCTTCAAATAATAAAAAAAAGAAAAAAAACCCATGCTTTTATTATGATTCCATTGTATCTGATGGTGGATATTTTTTTTTTCTTTGTTCTCTCTCCTTTTTGCCATTATTATTATATATTTTTTTATTATTTATTATTGGACCGATTCTCCTTTTCGTGTTCATTGTTTTATTGCAGCTGATTTATGATGCGGATTTAATGATGCCTCCGGACAGAAAATGTTTTTGGTACAATGCGCTCTTATTGATTAATGGATAGCACAAGGGAGAGGTTGGCGCGAGAAAAAGAAACCTCTCTTTCTATGTGTCTTTGCCTATCCTCTCTTTTTATTATTAATTCTGTTTTGTGGCTTATTCATTTTTTGGGATATGGTCGCCTGAGTGCATATTTGTTTTTAATTCAACAACGTCTATTTATTCTTTCTCGCACTTATAATCCCCAACCCTTTTGTTTTTATCCGAGACTGTAAAAAAATCAAAGAAAGTTACATTATTCTGTGTACATACAGAAAAACTGAGAAAGAAAATCATTATAAGTTACATATTTTTTTTGTTCGAAAAATCAGAGTTTTTGTATTGCCGTGCTCATTCAACAGCGTTTGATTTGCCCTCAAGACATTACTGTCATGATCGCGTAAACATATTATCATTATTGTGGAGCATTCGGCACCAACAGTCTCGAAAGAGATAAAGCAAAAAAAGGATGTGACTTTGTTGCAGAAAGTTGTGCGTGTTCTTAGACAATGAATGGAACTTCTTGATTCGGATGTCTGAAAACGTAAAACATACGGTTAATTTGCAGTGGTCTAAAAATATCATTCTTCGTCATCTTTTAGAATGGATAACAAAACTCTTCCTCATAAAATAAAAATGTCATCGGCCAGATTCTTACTGTTATATCTAGTCTTGTAAATTTCTCAATAAGCTCTATTTTCAAAACCTCAAATTTAATAAAAAAATTATAGTTATTAAAAGAGTGTGAGCTTTGATATGATAGCATAAGCATTATTAATATCAATATCTATGCAGAAATATGTTTTGTGAGCATCTGGAAATTGTGTATCTTTTTAAGTTGCGCAGTCATGGAAAAAAGCCAATCAAGTATAAAAAAAAAATGGAGCTCGATAGAGTCAGCTCGAGTAATGATTTTTCTGTTTCATTGGGTTTTGCGATGCACGGAAAATTATGAAAACTTTGTGGAAACTTTTGAAGCATTGCACCCTCCACAGTGTTAGTTAAAAACTGGTAACACGAATTTCAACGCTTATAACAGTCTAAAAGATCATTCACGCTTGAGAAAACTTTATGAAGCTATAGTGTTCAGAAACCTGCATGTTTATTCATGTTCACTACTTAAAATAAAGGATTAATTACCCACCAAGAGATTCTGCAGACCGCGGGCATTGGATTATTGCAGTGTAAACGATTTTTCAACATTTCAAAATGAGTAAACATGGAAGTCGTTAGATCCCATGCTGACATGAAAAGAAACAGGTTGTCGAAGACTGAAAACCAGTATACCACCGTATATTGAAGAAATACCACTAAGGAGTTCAAAATTAAACTTAAATTTAATTAAATTTAATTTAAATTCAAAATTAAATTTAATTAGAAATCTAACATTCTGACAGCTAATTAAATCTGAATCGAAAATTTGGGAGTATGAAGATGAACAAGCTCTCTCTGAAGTGACTAGATCTGATATTTTGCTGAAAAATAAATAGTTTCTAGTTTATTTTGGGAATTCTGGAATAGTGATTGAATACCACGTGATTGACAAGTACAATTACCTCGGAGTGGTTGATTTAATTTTGATATAGTTTAGATATATATATTTGACATCCATATTTTTTATGGGAAACTTTTTTCAGCCACGTCGTTGGGCATTTGGCCTTTGTATTTATATTTATATATTAGTAGTGCACAATTCAAGGTATTTTTTACCGTAAGAGGGCAGGATTACACTATAAAAGTTTCATAAGAGTTCATTTATTAAACTTTAAAAATTTAACCAATAAGGTTATCAGTTACATTCCAGCAAATGCAACCGATGCCCTTATTGGTTCCTTTTTTCAAGTTTTATATATGAACTTTCATGAAACGTTTATAGTGTAATCGTGGCCTAAGTTGAAGTATTGTAAATCACCTTTTTTCCCACTACTTAACCAAATATATTCTTCGTAAATATTTCTCTGAGGAACTTCTAACGAATTAGTGCATCTTTTCTCACTACAAGTACCCATGATGTATGAGTTTAGTTGTCCTTATTATGAGTATGAATGTTCATTTTCAATGTATAAATGCTCCTAGAATAAGTATCCCCCTCCTAGTATTGAGTGTGGAGGGTCTGTTCATCGTTTTACATTACAGGCAACATATACTTGGCAGTGCTGCAATACTATTCGCGAGGGTCTGGTGAAAGACCTCATTTACAATTTAGGACTAGAGATGAGGGTGAAAGGGGAATCCGGTCTCGTGACGCGTCACAATACTCTTTTTCCTTCCTCGATACAACCCTTTTCTCTCTCTTTACTTGCTAATATATTTTCTGTTTCCTTTCTTTTCATTACTGTCAAAAACATCCTGACTATTCACTGTAGTTACAATCCTCCAACACAGTCCTGATTCACATGAGGCAACACGAATAAGTTGCTTTTCTCGCATTAGTTGCGTGCTGTTCACGATGATGGTGTAGAACAGGCATCTTCAAGCCTTTGTTTGCGATCACTTCGGTGCTCATTGAAGCATCCAAGAGTGTTTAATGCTTGCACTTGATTTCATATACTCAAGAGTCATTCATCGAAATCACATCGTAATTGGCCGACCATACAATGATCATTATTATGAGTTTGAACATCTTGACATGTGATGGGCTCAAATAATGTCCATGACACGAAAAACGGTAAAGATATAGATCACGGGTGCTCAACCCTTAGAGGAGTGCGGGCCACTGCTCAGGTGATTTGGAAATGTGTCGCGGGCAGTGATCTGGGAATGTGACGCGGGTCACTTAAGTGATCTGCGGGTCAATTAAGCGTTCTGGGGGATGTGCAACGGGACACTCAAGTGATCTGGAAATATGCCGCGGGTCACTTTATTGATAAGCAAATATACCACTTGGTTGGTTCACATTTCCAAAATTAAGTTTGCACCTTAGTTATTAAGGTCGCGGGCCACAACAGATGACACAAAGAGCCACATTCGACCCGTGGGCCATGGGTTGAACATGCATGATGTAGGTAGATTATGAATGAAATTAGTATTGTGGACTCACTACTGCAGATTCTATCAACATAAAAAAACTCAACTATTCTTTAAAACTTATTTCACATTATATTGAAAAAAAAAATTCAATTTAAACCCAAACACATCTCATCGTTTTTATAATTAAACGCAAATTTTTTGGACTGAATCGATCAATTATATATATATGTATTTTTTTTTTTCGGTACGCCTTTCCGGTGACCAGAACATTATTTTTACGTGACTCTTATTTGCTACTCAGTGGCATAAGACAAATAAAGTACTTGTAACTCCAGAAGAGGCAATCTTTTCGAATAAAAATGGTTTTCGTCGCCGCTGGAGCCTCACTACCAGTGTTTACGACGGATTAATTTGATTTGGGCATTGGGACTAAAACCAGTAACAGAAAGGGGAGAAGAAAAAAAAAACGGATGTATAAAAAATTCCAACGCATACATCGCCACCAAATGTTTATTTATTTTATTTTATCTATTTTTTTTTTTATTTATTCTCGTTTCCTTTAACTCGTTTTAGTCGGAGACGCCTGAAGACTCCCAAGGCGCAAATCAATCACTTGCCGTGGATTCCGCTTCATATCGAGCCAATTAAAGCCCTATCATTCATCGTTGGCGCCCACAACTCATTTTCCTTTTACTCACAACAAAATCGTGTACAGCGGTGGGCGGAGAGAAAAATTTTTTTTATATATATTTATATCCATTGGCGCCTTTGTTAGAAAATAGTTGCCCGAAACAAGATGGAAACCTAGTCGACTTGTTTTTGTTCGTATGTTTAACAAATATGTTGTTTTGGGAGAGAGAAAAATTTCCTTTTTTGTTTGTTGTTTAGTTTCGTTTTCTTTCATTAGTTTTTCTTGTTATTTTTGCTGTAAATGGTTTTTGGTGATGATGACAAGCGAATAAGCAAAAAAAAACTTCTCATCAAAATTTAATCATACGTGTCTTTAGCCAGAGGAGAAAAGGGATATTTTTAATTAAATTTATATCATATGATTTCTTTTTACTTGTATCTTTTTTACGATAAGGCGTTTGATATTTACTTTTTTTCACCTCGAATTATTATCATTTTTTTTTTCCCCTTGTTCTTATTATTTTTTAGGAGAAAAAAATCATGTCCCAATTTTATTTAGCTCATGATTATATTGTTTCTCATTTCGATTCTTCCGTTGTTTTTTTTTTTATTTGTGAGCTGCAAAAGATGAGATTAAATTCAAGCGGTTGGTATATGTTACTGCCGATGCCCGAAATCGGCCAGTTCGCGAATTGGCCAATTTCGTTTTAAATTGACCCGGGTAATATCCGAATTTCGGGTTTCGCCAGCCAGTTCAAGAAGTGGCTGGAGATAACCTGGCCAAAGTCCGAAAAGAAAAGGCATGACTCGGGGGTTATCGCCATTTGGCGTATTTTTTCGTGGCAATTATGTCCACGATAGCTACGGCAACCCATCATAACGCAGTCAAGATGCGGCAATCTTTTTTTTTTTTTTTTTTTTTCAAAATTTGACAGAAAAAAACTATATATCTATTTATTATTATATAAATAGTTTTTTCTCTGAAAATTTTCTTATTTTTCTCTCGTCACATAGAGTCAATCCAATACAGCTACTATATATAACCATGTATCACTCGTTGGCGATGAAAAGGGGATTTGGGACCTACTGGACCTTCTTACATCGGCACATCGAACATCGGCCAGGGATCTCCAGCCACTTTGCGAATTGGCCGGCCAAAACCTGAATAATTTCTGCAAATCAGACATTGTCTAAAACTCTTGGCGAATTCGCGAAGTGGAAGGTCATTTCGCTAATTAGCCGCACTTCAGATTTTGGCTGTAACATATATAACAATTTTGTTGGTAGAAGACGATTTATTGTTGATTCATACACAGTTGATTGATGCTCTTTAGTAGAAATACAGGGTGAAAAGTTAAGTTTAAAAACACCCTTATCTCTTAAACCGTTGGTCATAGAAGCATAAGACAGAAAAAAGTATTAAAATAATGTGCTGATCCCACATTCATTTACTGTTGTATTTTACAAGTACCTGAGATATTATGAAATGCCATTTGTTTATTCCAATTTAAAAGATGATGTGAACTTGAAAGCTGTATTTTTTATAAAATTTTGAATTCTTGTCGTTGCATTGACAAATGTATGGTATGTAAAAACAAATATTATGTGTGAGGGAAAAGGTATTTAAAAATAATTTTATCAGGAGGGTAACTATGAAATAGTCATTCGTGAAATAGTCATTCGTGAAATAGTCGGGTAATATGGAATAAGGAAGTTCAGAACGGAGAAAAGATTGATCGAGAACTAGATTTTATGGCAATAACGAATAAAAAAATGCATAGTTTGTTTTAATAGTCGACGATAGTGTGATGTCATAGTGCATTTACAAAAGTCACAGATGCAGTCTTTCTTCTCTGCCCCAGAACAGTCAAGGTGGGTCCACAGAAAGCTGGACGCACAGTATTCCCAGACCTTTCTTCCAAAAACTTCCTGTCTTGAAGAGATATTATGCATCGTCTTTGTGTGGTACAGTAGCTGGTACAAAGCCCAACTCGGAGGACACTTCCTCTGACACTCGAATGAGTGATACATATATAACCCGACAAACCATTTCGGAAAAAATAGCATTTTATCTAACCGGAGAGAATCGCTAGCTAAAAAATGAGCACAGCATAATAAAATACGTGTACAACTCTTGTGATGTACATTGTAATTAATTTCAAATTATTAGACACTCTCTTCCTATAACTATATTTCTGAAAATCGAAAAACAAAACTTTTACAGCAGACGTAACGATGGTGACAATCAAGTAACATTGGTCGTGCCGTGGATCCCGCTTATAACGTTTTTTAAAAAAAAACCGTCTTGAAAAACGTTGTAAACGGGTAAACGCTTTGAACGGGAAATCTTGATGAGAATTAGAGTTGGGAACACAAAAACTAGTCGTACTAAGGGGGAAACGTTCTAAATGGGAATGTTATACGCAAGATTGAATGTAGTTTATCATTGGTTCACTTGATAGCCATACCTCAAGGCAAAGTAAACCCGGTATTTCATACTATCCAACTATTCCGGAATACCTGCACTTCCTATCTATGTGTATTAAAACACAAATATTATTTCTTTACGTGACGGCCTTACCTGTAACTTATTTCTAAAAAAAATTTAAATTTCTTTTTGTAATTTTTTTTTGCCATGATTGTGCCTTTATGTTAATTGCTGTTAGATTACTGTTCAACAATTTGGGTAACTTTAATTATTAGTATTTCTTGCATTAATTCCGTAAGTAATATAACAGATTAACCTAAGCAAAAACAATATGTTATAAATGAATCTTTACGCTTACGTTGCTAACTACTATGACCTGAGATTCAAGCAATTACGCGAATTGAAGTTTTATGCACATTGATTGTGTCTTGTATATGAACAGTTTAAGTTCACGTCTCGGTATTTTATGACCACAAATATACATCATTCATTTACGTGTCTGCGAAACTGCTTCTGTCGGAAAAATAGACTATAGTAATAAAGCAAAGAAAAGCTGGAAAAAGACAGTCGGCACTATGATGATGATGGCTAAAATGTAAACTTTGAAGCTAAATACGCGAGTTTTGAAATGTGAATCCATCACACGTTTGTGAAGATTACTGGCGGAGCTATCGTAGATATTCGTCTGTGGAAGACATATTCAGATGGTAATTTTTGGCATATCTTTCCTTCCTCTTCGGAAATGAACTCTCCACCCGCATAGAATATGTTTACTCTCCGACAAGAAGTCATTTACATATGAAAGAGCTGACGAGATTCCAGTTTAGGATCCGAGGATGATGCTTTGACATATGGAAGCATCAATAACAACTGACGTTCAGTTTGTCGGAATGCGGCGCTGTATCGCACTTTGAGGCGCTTACCAAATAATCTTTTTTGTATTCTTCATTTTTTTTGTTATCAGACAGACGCCCAAAGTGACGCCTAAAAGACGCGCAAAATTTTCATTTGAAAATTCCTGTAGAAAAACTCACTATAATTATGTTTCCATGGTCTTTTTTTTCAAATTTGCTGTTTTTCATTGTTGTATTTTGAACTTACGCATTTTTTTACTATTGAGATTGAACACGAAGTAGCCTTCATAAATTCTAGGAATGAATCGATGAAATTTTTTGCGAATCGGGAGTAAACACATGGATGAGCTATTTTTGGCTCCGAAAGTTTACTCGCCGAATAACTTACAAAATGGAAAAATGAGAGACACATATTTTTTAGATGTATTCAGCACTCAGCTCGTCATGGCACGTGTCAGAAGCATGAGAAGACAAATCGGAGGGTCTAGAGATTAGAAAGAGAGATTCTGCTTTGGAATCGGCAACCCTACTGGCATACATTTAATATATAGACTCCCAGTGACATGGAGCCAAAATACTGTCATAAAAAACAGTTCTTGTTACGATAAAATGCGGGACTTTTAATAATAATGTAGCTTCTGCCTTTCCTGACCTCTCTAGTATCTTATTATCTCGTACGGTGCCTGACAGGGTGTTTCATGAAGAGTGTCCGAGAAACTAAAATTTTCTACGGCTGATTCTGAAATTAAAGTTGTATTTGAAAAAAATGTCAGCAGAAAATGAAAAATTAAGCCGTGATATATTTATATTTTCGTAAAACAGTAATGTGGGAAACGTAAAAATATTTAACATTTTAATACCACCCCAACGATAAATATTTGCGTCTCTTTCTATTACACTTGCTCTGGAAATATAATTTCAATAAAAATTCCAAATTTATTGATGATTAATATTGTGGTTTTTTGCTACTTTTACGTGCTGAAGTGATCAAGTCTCAAAAAGAAATATCGATATCTTTGTGAAGAATGACAAAAATCAAGAATTTGTATACTTTTGTTATTATTCGATTAGCTTTTATTCAAACGTAACGGGGTAGATTTCTTTCTTAGATAGAGAAGCAGATTTGACTAATTGGAATTTTCTGATTTTAAGGCTTTTTAAAAAGTGAATTTTTTGTATTTCTCACGATTATCATTTTGCAAGTGGAACTTTTCGCACATTCTTCGAGGAACACCCCGAATGTATAATACCAGAACACGTAGTAAAAATGTAGAATTAAAATGACAAGAAGATGGAAATACTTTTTGCAATGAATGGTTTCGATCAGCTATTCAAAATTTTCTACATTATATTCATGGAAAAATAATATTTCATAACAAATTTCACCATATATATCTTTATAAAATGTTACATTAATTTCGAATATGTCTTCAAAATTCATGACCAATTTCACAATGGTAGCTGCTAATGTACAAAAACACTTAATCAGAGACTGAAGCAACATAGATTAGCATTTTAGCAATGAAATGCAACGATTTTCGACAAAATATGAAATAAAACAACTGACGAGATAAAAACTAGATCCGTACGATCGTTTCGAAACACAGTTGGTTCCTTTCTCAAAGAATAAAAATTAATTTAAAATGGTCTTGGATGGAGAGGAGCAAAGAAAAAAAATGTACTCGATTCTATGATTCATTAAAAGGAATAAAAAATACACACTGGTGTGCAAAAACAAGGATGAGACGGTTTTTCTAATGTAAAGCAAAAGTGTTCCAAATCGACACAAATAATACCATAAGATCCCCAAGACGTAAGAACTTGGGAGAGTAAACAAAACTTTCCAAAATCGAAATCCAAAGGATAAAAAGGAACTTAATTAATAATTAGCTTCGAGCACAATTGGACAGAAGACCGAAACGCCCATGTGACAAATGACTGGCAAGGAAAACCCAGCCTTTTAGTAGGAGATATGATGCTTTTATCCGTGAAGAGTACTCGCACTCAAATTTTCAGCTTCGTCGTTAATTTTTTGCACACCAGTGTATATAGGGGAAAACGCTCTCACGACAATGGTACCTATACGAACTACAGGTACGTAGGCTAACTCCATGATTAACGGATCAGAATTTTAAAATAACGTGTCAATTTTTGTATAAATATACAGTATGATTCTGAAATCATGATGCAAAGTATGAAGGTGATAAATCGCACCAAAAAAAAAATTGTCCAAGAAGGCATAACCGCTTGCGGCAATTTCAAGTTCTAGCGACCCATTTTGATAAACTGTAGACTATGACGCTTTATTCAGAGCCCTCCCCCCCCCCATCACTACCCCCTTACCAGTTGCGGGGCCCGGTACGAAAATTATTCCGTGGCCATTGCCGTGATAGCGGTTTCGGGAGAAGGAAATTGGCATCCGAAAATTCACATAAATTATCACAGGAATGCAAGAAAATATCAATGCAAAAAAAAAATATATACAAACACGAAATTTCAGTGTTATTTAACACAAAACTAATGAAAATTCAGAACGGAAGAAAATTTTAAACTAATGAAATAAATACTGCAATTCCAAAACTAATGCGAAAATTAGGACCTAATTAAATAAATATCGGAGAACTAACAAAAAAAATCAGAGCACCATAAAAATTAGGATTGTTGAATTAAAAATAAGAAAAATAATTGAAAAATGTACGAGTAGAATAGAGAAAAAGGGAGCTCTCTCTCTCTCTCTAGCGACATAAAAACGCTCATAAAAATTCCGAATTATTGAAAGAAATAATTCCAGAATTAATTAAAATTCAAAGTTAATGAAAGAAATAATTCCAGAATGAAAATTCAGTGATTCTGTGAGTGCGGGGCTCCTCAAAGTGCTGGGCCCGGTGCGACCGAACTTGTCGCACACCTCTAAGAGTGACTCTGATATGACTCGATTAACCCTATCGAAATCTTCAGGAATTTTACCATTCGAACACCCTGTACATATATAATAAGTGAAAATATTACAAGCCCGTCTTTGTTAATTCAAAAATTCCGAATCAAAGAACGCCTTCAGTAATAGACTTTGACAAAAAAAAACCAATTTTTAAGGTGTTTGGTCATTCAGTACCATCAGAAATGCATTTGTGATTTTGCCGCAATTCTTCCATGCTGGCTTAATTTTCTTGACAACCTCAGATTTGCCACCATGGGCCATAGCCCGCCTAGTCCACGTCCCCGTAAATACACCTCTGAGTCACTCTTTTTGTCTCTCACATGCTTGCGTACTCTTTTGGTCACTCCCATGCTGACATACTCTTTAGGTAACTAGTTTAATCATTCACATATTTGTACACTATTTTGGGCACTCACATTCTTGTGCACTCTTTTGGTCTGTAACGTGCTTGCGTACTCTTTTGGTCACTCGTTTAATCATTTACATATTTGTACACTATTTTGGGCACTCGCATTCTTGTGCACTATTTTGGTCACTCCATTACAATGCTCGCACACTCTCTAGGTCACTCGTTTGGTCATTCACATACCTGCTCACTCTTTTGGTCACTCCCATGCTCACACACTCTCTAGGTTGCTTTTGGCCACTATAATGCTCACGCATTACCCAACGCTATCCAATGCTCACACACTCTCTAGGTCACTTTTTGGTCACTCCTATGCTTACACGCTCTCTCTAGGTCACTTTTTGGTCACTCCTATGCTTACACACTCTCTCTAGGTCACTCACTGACCTGATCCCTTGCTCTCTAGGTCACTTTTTGACTTTTTGGTCATTCATATGCTTGCACATACTTTAGGTCACTCTTTTGGTCCCTTACGTGCCTGCGCACTCTTTTGTCCACTCACATGCGAGTAGACAAACTCTATATAGGTCCCTCGTTTGGTTATTCACTGACCGCTCGTTGTCTAGGCAGAGGCGGATTTGTCGTATAACCACCGGTGGGGGAGGGGAAGGTAAACAAATCTTCCATCCCCTCCAAACTTGTCGCCCTGGGCTAAGACTCCCTGTAAATACGCTACTAAGTACCATATGCACACAAACGTAAATGATTAAAAAATTCAAATGAAATTTCTTTTTCACACAATGCAGTATTGTGTATTATAAAAATTATAGAATTTGAAAATATACGAGCGGAATTTGTCTCGTTGCTGCTGCCATCTATGAAGTAATATCAGAAACCAAAATAATGAAGAGCACTCGAGAACAGAGAAAACTAACTTTTATATGTAAATTAAATAATAAAAACACGAATGGTAAGTCGAAAAAAATATCTTTTCAAAAAAAAAATTAAATAACTTACTGATGTAGAAAGCAATTTTTTTTCTCACTTAAAAACAGTTTTTAAGGGCATATTTCTGCTTTTCGAAATGGTGTTTAATATAAACAAAAATGCATCACACTTTTTTGAAAAATACCTCAACGTATCATGCACACTTTATATGCAATCTTCAAGGCGCATTTATGGTTTTGCCGCTACTCGAATTTCGCCGCCCTTTCCCCATTTTTACTGCTCTTTCCTCTAATTCGCCACCCTCTGCTGTAACCCTCCACCCCTGCAGGTACATTTGTGTTTCTGAGTCACTCCCACGCTCACACACTCTTTAAGTCCTTCACATGTTTGAACATTATTTTGGTCGCTCACATGCTTGCACTCACTCTACGCCACTCTTTTGATTGCTCATTATTTTTATTATAGATATTCTGTGAATTCTGAAATTATTTCTTTCATTAGTTCTAAGTTTTCATTAACTCTGGAATTATTACTTCCAATTATTTTTAATTCATCAATTGTAAAATTTTCATTATAGATCTGAAATTTATCTCGCATTAGTTTAAAATTATCTTCATTGATGAATTTTAATCACTTTTTGTGTTAACTTACATTTAATTGTGTGTTCAAAATTTTTTTATGGATTCTACGGATTTTTCTATGGAATTCTCAGTATTCCGATATTTTCTGAAATAATAGATGCCGCGATTCCCCTTCCCCACAAAATAAATAATATCGAGGCAAAGGAGGAAGGGATCCTAAAAGTTTTTGGTGCCCCGAAATTGGTGAGACGCACCTGGCCCTGCTATTGTTTTAGCACTGGGCCCGGATCTGGTGAGGGTGGGCCCTGTTATTTGCCAACAGAAAACAAAATACATGCGTTATTCTTGCCCACTGTTCCCCTATATCATCCATCTTCAACCTGTTGCTCGTGTTCCAAGAGTTCTCGAAGCTCGTGTCCGATTTCGTGCTCGCGAGCACTTGATCAACGTTTCAATTAAACTCCCTGTAAAAATGGCATTCAAGGATTTATAGTTATGCAAATTCAGAGACATCAAGCTTGCCGTAAGGGCATTCCATCATCGTTTGATGACGGAAATATTCAGTGCTCGCGACTCAAGAAAGGTTGGAAACCTCTACCCTATATGGTACAATGGGTGAAGAAAGTTTGAGAATCCCTCGGCCGATATCGAAAGACGCACAAAAAGCCTGCCTGATTTTTAACAGAAAAATTAATCCATTCCAACTCAATATCTGAATTAACTAAGCACATATTTTAGCCATAACTTTCAACTCTATTGTAACCGACAATAAAACAAGATACTCATACGATGTTCACGTTATTCTGATGGAAAATTTAATAAAGTTCATTCATAATTTGTTCAAATTATATTTGCTTCTAGTGTACTAAAATTGAACGTCAATTGAAAATGTTTTTATAATTAAAATTTTATTTTATTTTTAATTCTCTATTTCTCTTGCTATATTTTTAATTAAATTTATTAATATAAACATTATTATTATTTTTAGAAAAATAACAATCGGTGAATGAATTCTCAAGCTTTTTTGTAATTTTCATACAAACTTTTGTAAAAACTATGTTTTCTTTTAGATTTCAAAAGTTTAATGTGTGTCATAGTATTGAAAATTTTTTAAATAGAGTTCGATTATGATTAAAGTTCCCGTACTCTGAGTAGTTTTTCTCAAAACTGCTTATCCGATTATAGCCAGATTTTTAGGATATCTTAATGAGACCATGGGAGAGAGATTCATGTTTAAAAAAATAGTTCAATATTTGACCACCACATGAAAAACTGTCGCTTTTTATTCAATTTTCCTTTTTCCCCCATGGACCATATATCGTATATGTATACCAAGTTTCAATTTAATACGTCCTCCAGAACGGGCGCTACATAGGTCGGAGTAGAGTCAGTATACTGACGGGTGCTACATTGGTCTGAGCAGTACCAGTATACTGAAACTACTCAAAAGACCTATAGAGCGCCTGTTCTAGTAGACGTATATGGACCATGAGAAAATGCAAAATGCAATAAAAAAAAAAAGCTCCACTTTTTCACCAGCTGGTCGAAAATTTAACAATTTTTTTTTTTTTAATTATTTCCCAAATCTCTCTGCATGGTCTCATTAAGATATCCTAAAATTTTGACTGCATTCGTATAAGCAGTTTTTGAGAAAAACTCTTCAGAGTACGGGAACTCTAATTAAAATCACATGTATATTTAATTTTTTAGATATTTCAAAATATAAATTTTCAGAAATTTCATCCCGATTTTCGATGTGGAATTATTTTTCGCCTGACTATGAACCGAAATAAATTTTAAAAAAAAACCTTTACAAATTTTTTGTCATGTGTAAATGAGTGTTTCCCGTAATCATAATTACTATTATTTTAATTAAATGAAATTGTTTAATTTGTATTAATAAAAAGTTCATTACTTAAAAAATACATTTATTAAAAAAAAAACGCACAGAATCTCCATTTAAAATTTTTCCAGTTTTCTCCAGTAATAATTTATATAAAAAATTGTGCAATTATTGGTCATAAACTGGAAGAGCGGTCAAAAATGAGTTTTAACGCTCGTTTTAAAACGAGTAGGCAAGTGTATTCTTGTTAGAAAATTATGAGTATCTCTGAGATTTAAATGGTATACGAGAGAGGGCAATATTCTCTGGAACCATAGGTATAAAAATAAGAATTTCCTCTCTTACAGTGCGTTGAAATTCGAGAACATTCCAATAAAACTGATCGAATACTATAAGTAGTACATATACAGTGAAACCTCGATATATCAATCAAAGAAAAAATAGCGTTGTAGAGAGGTTATCGTTATATCGAGAGGTAACATTATCATCAGTAGCCCACCAAATGCTGTTGTTGGCATCTCTTCTGAATTATTTATTTCTTTCAAACCGAGCACAACTCAGGTCTATCACCATTTATGGGTGATTTACTACCTAGCGAGTTGTGCCGGAGGTGTAACTGTGTGTGTACCTAACAGTCTGAATGCGTATGTAGTGTTGTGTTTGATTTTTCAGTGCCGCCATCTACATTTCAGAAGTGAAGTGAGTGATGTGTTATGATTGAATTAAATTTGTGCTGTTTGTAGGTCTGTTGCTCTCTGTGGCGAGACTTTTTAACGGGGAGATCGGCTCGCATTCGCGCCTTGAAGTTGGGAACCACAGAAAACCAACTTCAGCTGACCACCACTATGGAAACGGTGGGGTTCATCTCTTCTGAATTGGCGTTGTTAGTACCACTATAAAATGCATTTAAGCACTCGTTCGCAACAAAAATTTATTAATTGATTTTTAAAATCCAGTTGGTGGCTCTACGTTGTAAAGTCGTTTACTGCACAATACTTCTGTTTAGTACACAAAAAAGTAGCTTCATGGCAACTTCATTTACACTTTCGAGCAGTAGGTAGTGCAAAAAATACCGATTTTATTAAACACTTTTGAAAGAACAAACACTGATGGGGAATTTAAAAATATATCGAAGGTGATTTTGAGTGAAATATTAGTACTATTGTTATAGTGGTTTCAAAATATCGTCAAAAAATATCGTTATACAGGGGTTTATCGTAGTAAACGATATCGCGTTGCATCGAGTTTAACATTAGACTTTAAGAAGTTCCAAATAAGATTTTTTAAAATATTATTGTAGAGGGATTTATTGTTATATTGAGTATCGTTGCAGCAAGGTTTTGATCACTGATCATTTTTTGCCGCACCACGGTCATTTTCTGCACCCGGCAGCTAATTAGACCACGACCTAAAATTTATTGCCGATTCCGAATCGCAGCCTTATTTTTATAATCACCGACAGGTTGGTGCGCTAACCCTTTGATGTGGGACTCCTTGCGGTAGCAATGTGGAAGGTTTCTGACAAGGACGAACCGGGTATCGACACTCGTGACACTTCTAACCATCCTTTGATAATTTAGGCAAGTATCTTATCGACCTGGGCTACAGTGCTTTTGTAGCGAGATTTCACTGTATTAAAATTTTAAGGATAATTTTGAAAGAAATAATTTAGAGCTCGACGGTGCGAGTTAACATATAATGGGGAGGCAAGAGTGTTCCTCTCGGCCGTTCTGTTTAACAGTTCAATGTCTTTTGTTTTCTTACTTGTCCATCTGCAATTTATTAACGGTTGCACGGTTTGATCGGTTACTTTTACCGAATGAGGTAAGTCATTTAGAATCTAAGATGGCCATAAAAACTCGAAAAAGTACTCAAGGACACAAAGAAAATTTGTCTGCGGAACGAAAAAAGAAGCCGAGTATAAGATCTATTAGTGTCTGCCAAAGAGGGGAGAACTGATGCACCTGTGTTCTTATATTATGTGTACATACGCACACACACATATTCTTAGTGTTACTGCACCTGGGCCATTCACAGGAGAAAGTAAAATTGCACGTTCCACCTTCTTCGCCTCCCATTATTTGTCTTTGGTGGTTTTTTTCTTATACTCTGCAAGGGATCCTAGGGAGTCGGAGGTGGGGCAGTTATACATACGACCCTGCTGGTGTTTTAGGCCGCTAATATAGCCTAAGAAGTTAAGTCTCTTTTTAAAAGTACCGAAAATATAAAAAAAAACGAGACCAACGAATTGGGTATAAAAAAAATAAAAAGTTCTCGACTGAAGAAGACTCCTCGTGGGTCATCTCAAGGTTAACTGAGAAGTGAAGTCGTACACCAACAGGTGCAAGACTTTGCATTCCAGCTGCCACTATTGGCATTTCCACTTCTTCCAGAGGGAAGACCCGAAATTAGCCTATAATTGTCTGGTCTCAAATATTTGGGTTTCTTGACCGTTCGAGACCTCCGAGTCTTTTTCAAATACTTATGTAGAAACGAATTCCAAATAAACACTCAACCAGACATCTCTCTCACAAGAAGTGGAGAAAAAACTAAAATAAATCAAATATAGGAAAAACCGATCTACGTTTTTGCGGTCGTGTTGGTTCGGTTTTTACACAAAACTTGACCTTATTTCATCTTTTGATCAATTTTTCATTAAAATATTTTTTTTATACAAACGATTTAGAAAAAACATCGTTCGCAGTTTTATGCAAAATTATAAATATGTTCATTCTCACTATTGTTGCTGCTTAAGCTCCAATACGAATAAATGGTCTCCTAAGGAAAAAATTGCAAATTATAAGAAACGAATAATTTTGTACTAGATGTACGAATCACTGTAAAAACAAATCGAAATTATATATTTATATCACAATTAAGGGAAAAAAAATTCGCGTAAATCTATTACTTCATGTCTTTGCTTCATGAAATACGTTGATATAAACTTGTTTTTTTTTTCATCACAACTTGAAAAGTTCAGGTTAGGTTGTTTTTATGTGAAGCTGTACAGTCTTTGAATACCAATTTCTCTCTCTCAGTAATATAATATGACATTAAATTTTCTTAGTTCTGACGATATCGCACGAGATGGAATCATACAGAAATACAACCACAGACTGCCTCATAAACAGAGATTCCGTAGTTATTTATTTATCTACCTGTTTTTAGTTTTAAACCCGTAGAATTTCACACTAAAAAATGAAATATTTTACGATTTTATGTTCCTGTCGAAAATACTGTCAACCAACTTGATATAACTCACAAAATTTAAAAAGAATGGAATCCAAGTAAAGGAATTATTATCCTTCTGTTGTGTGAGGTGTAAGTTTATTCGTATCTTAATTATCAAGTTCATTGAATTAAACTTTAATGAAAATATCTCACAGTGTCTGAAAGCGTGCATATTAATTTTTAGCTTTTTCACAATATAACCTTTCAATATTATGCGTATGCATAATTTTTTGAAAAGTATATTTTTGTTGTTGACTAGTCGATAATTTCTCTCTACTTGGAAAACGTGTTTTTCCGCGTTTTTGTTATCTATAACCAAAGATTTATGCTACTATATTTTTATTATTATTATTGTCCCAATATTTATTATTATTTTTTTTGTTATGAATTATTCTTGTCCCAAAATCTGTTACGTTATGTGGAAAATTCGTGAAAATAATTTAACAGAGACGCAACGTGAAAAATGATAAATAGATACTATTAAGTGCTTTAGTACTGTCATTCTCCTGTTTATCATTATCTTTTTTATTATTAATAAACTATGTTGTTTCTAAATCTTTCGATAGAATGTTTCATTGCTCTTAAAGATGTCACATTCTTTCTGATACATACATAACGAATGTCAAGGAAAGCAAGGAATATAAAGAACGTTAATATAATTTAATATTCAAATCATACCCTCTCATATTTTTTTACCATTCTACGTATCGTGGGAAATAGTATCTCTGAAACACGTGGGAAAAAATTCTCCACCTTACATTTAATCGTCTTCCGTCGTCCAAGACTCTTCCGATTCATCTATAGCTCATGTTTCAACTGAGACTTGCGTCAAGGAGAAATCATATTTTCGCGATAAGTAGAAAAAATAATTCAACCACTAATCTACAAGCAAAGAAAGTGGTGCATGTAAAATGGAATCCCATCCTGAGAAAGCCAAAACTTGTAAGATAATTTTTCCATAGAAAAAAAATAAGTAAAAATAATCTTGGTAGGGAAATTGGCTTGGATTTCCGTCACGTACCACAGCGTTACGAGATGCATATAATTTTGTTACTTGATTATTTTAAACTGCATGTATTATGCGTCACGTCATGTCACTCGGTACGTTTCCTAATGGAGCATTTTTGTTTTTGAGGAGCCATCAGAATATACAGTGAAGAATTACTTCAGAATCCTTTAAAAAATAAAACATTTAATCTAAATTTTTATTAATTAGTACTACGAGATTAAAATTATGGTTTGACCACGTGGTTTGTAAATATTGATAATTTTTCCATAATCTATAAGTTCAGAAATTTGTTTAAAAGATAATGACGATGATAATATATTGATAAAGTTTTCCGGATCGTCGTCAATTGAAAGGGCATCTCTCGGGTAAAAAGGTCATCAGTAGCTATCAGAATAAAAGAACATCAAAGAAGTTTATTTCAATTAGAAAAGTTGGCGGTAACTGCACATGCTCTCAACAATGACCCTAAAAACATATTCTCTGAGACTCAACACATATTGACAAATGAAGACAGCTTCTTTGCTCGAATGTTCATCCATTCATATAGTTAAACATTAAAATTCTTAGAATCGGAGAGAGGAAGCTCAGCAGGACGGTGATCTTCGTTCTGGAGAACATTAGATACGTATTTCGTTCTCTGACTACCAACCAAATGACCGTGACTACCAATTGGACAACTCGGTGCCTTTTGTGCAATCGCATTCCTCTGGATATACTAGCAATGACCTTGAGACATCAGTTCAACTCCATAATGACCAATCAGAGCAAAGAAGCAACTGATGGCTTGCAAAGACGTGAGTGCACGCTGCGACCATTAGTCAGTCAGTCAGCTGTTGAAGTCTTAAGCTTGAGACTAAAAACGAATCTTCTAATTCAGTAGATCTATCTATACCTAGTAATGCAACTTTGATATTCCCTGATGATATCAACCTCTAGCACTAGGGAAACGTTGAGAAGTAAATGAACTTATACCAACGACGGCATTTTGCCTCGAAGGAGTATAATTTGTATTCGTTTGAGAAAAAAAAATTCATACACAATTTAATATCTAGAGCATTTTTTAACATTAAAATTCATAAAATATAATATAACAGAGAGTATAATAATTGTAATACTTTTTTCAGAGTTCACAATTTTCGAGTATTTAAAATACTGGTTCTCTCTTTTTCTTCAGTTACACGCATAGCAGCAAGTCACTAGTGGCAGTCTTGCATCAAGCGTACGAATTTCCATTTGTGTGATTTAATGGATTGGAATTCCCCCATGGGTACGGATTTATACACTTTAAAATTTGTAATAACCCATAAGGGATCTCATACCTTTTAACATAGTGAAACTATGCTCTAGTAGAAATATCGTTAAAAATACTATTTAACATTGATTTATTTTAAATTTTTTACACCTATTTTTAACAGTATATGCTATCCTATGCCAGTATAAAGTGTTATCTATTTCTAATACTCAATTTTTTGTAAATTAAAAAAAAACATTCATTAAAAACAGCTTGCGCACATGATGAAATAGCATGACATCGATGTAATTGAATAAAACCCAATTCAAAATAAAGGAAACTATTCGGTTCATGAAATGAAGCAAAGGATTTAGATTTCTTTGAATCAATCTTATTTAAAATCAAATTTTAAATTTATTGAATTCTAAAAATTTATTTTACCTTTACTTGAGAAATATAAGAAAACCAGGCTGTTCTTGAGAGCAATGCAGTCAAATAAAAAGTTGAATCAGTTCGTTAAGTACTGGTTGTTTAATTAGTGAAATTTTTATTATTTGCGTTTAGACTTGAAAGCAGTATCTTACATTCGTTACACAGGCACACAGCAGCATACAAATGCCCCATACATATAACAAAATATCAGACTCCAGGCCCTATAGAAATTACACCGAGGATCAGAATAACTTTTTAATTAATTCAAGAGATCAACACTATATCTGAAGACTAACACCAAAACCGACATCTTCGATCATGCAGATTTATATTGTAGACATAAAATAAGAATTCCCTGTATTTGTTATAGAAACAAAATTTATGTATTTATGCTTTCTTTTATTTGTCCCTAATTATTTCCAGTTGGGTGAAATGGAAACACGCTTCGAAAAGCAAAATATCAAGGCAATAGAGTAGTCACTCCTTCAAGCGGTGTGACTTGAGTACATGTTTGGGTTTCGTTGTGAACTGCTCTAGATATAGCGAAAAAAAATTTGTTACGAATCAGGGCAGCGGGCCTGGTGCTCAGACGAGAACAGATATTTAAACCGAAGTGAAATTATTAAAAACATCTTTGCAATGTGTATCTGACACTGACGGTAACATTGCTTTTGACTTGCGTTGCGTACTTCTGCGATATGAGAGTTTAAAGAATTTCACCACGCAACTTTTTTGCGAATGCTCCCAGTATCGTCAGATTATTTAAAAGACGTATTCACGTCAAAAAATGTTGATTCATAAGAGAGATAATATAAAAAAATTTCATTATCTGTGTACCCGAATCACGCAGTTTACGGTATCGAAAATTCAAAAATGAAATGATCGAAAATAAAAACTTCAAAAGCAAAAAAAAAATAAAAAAATAATACATTAATAATATTTAGACGCTGACGAGACCAAAAATTGAATAAATATTTAAAAATGAAAGAACAGAAAAAGACAAACAAGAACAGAATCAAGTGTTTAATCACTTGGGGGGAAATCAGAGGAAAAAGAAAAGTGCACGAAATTTTATCTCATCTAAAGCAGAAGAAGAAGAAGGAATGCGCATGAAATTGGCATCTCGGGGAAAGAAGAAATCGCAAACAATGAAGAATGGAAATACAAAAAATGATGATAATAATAAAACAAAAAAAATTATTTTTAAGGAAGAGAGGTAAAAAAAAGGAAAGTTGAGGTTTTTTTTGTGTGTGCGTGTGTCTATTATTCGTATGAGGTAGAGTTGGGAATCCAGCTGCAGAACTCTTAAGGGATTGGCTGCTGACAACAGAAAGGTCACGTTATACTTACTTTAAGTAAGGAGGGACGAAGACACATTCCGTAGGGCCAGCAACGAAAATAGATAAGCTTGCAGGTGTGCAACACATAGATAGGTGCCGGAATGCACTTATTTAACATAGGATGTGGTCAAAACGAAAACAAAGACCAAACAAAACAAAAAAAAAATCTTTTTATTTAATGAAAATTCATCTCTGATATCGATTATCATTTATCAAATGCATCCATTTCGTAACTCTAGAAGAAGTTGCGAGTTTTGTTTTAACACAAAGAATAACTACAGTAGAAGTTGTAGTAACTACAGTAGAAGACTCCTCGGGACCTAGGTGATTCCGAAATAGGGAACCTTAAGGATTCAAGATCAACTTTTGGTTTGTTTCCAAGTTTTAATATTTAAAGCAGTAATATACCTGTTTGAGGACTTTGATTGTTACTTTCCTTTGAAAAAAATTATTAAAGCAATATACAGGGTGTCCTGTAAATGCTCTCCGACGTTTTATCTCATCAACCGTTCAGCGTGGAGGTATGATTCTAATTTAGAAAATGCTCAAAATGCGTTCAAGAATCACTCAGTACCTGCATGGAGAGTAAAAATGCAGTTTGCCATAAAATAAAAAATTAACTTTTTATTCGGTCACCTCATGGATCTCCAGAAAAGAAGCGTTGTTCGTTAGTACTTTTCTCCGATTTTCAAATATCTCAGCGAATATTGCACTTAGAAACGTGAAACATTTTTTATGGCCTCGGAGGAGACAGGGCAACAACTTTTTAATGGGAAATCAGAAGACGGGGGATCGTATAATGTGTAGATTTTTTTTATTTTATCACACACTGTGTTTTCACTCTTGAAACTGGCACAGATTGATTTTTTACATATTTTGATTATTTTTTATATTAGAACTATACCTCTACGACGAACGGCTGATGAGATGATGAGATAAAGGCCGAATTAGGACTTGAAGGATATATATATATATGCATAATAAAAAAAAAACTGATAAATATGTTTTTTTGTTTCTAAAAATTTTAAAACGTAAATTTTTTCTCATTTCATGTTTTTCGCACAATATTCGTACTGATGTTTTAGCTCTAGCTTTTTCAAAAGTTCACTTTCTCATGTATACATAAAGCATCATGTTTCCGTTTGCAGCTTGCACCTGTCACATCACTTGCCGTTTTCGGCATGTTTGGAAATTGACTTAGATGATCTCTGAAAAAATAGAGCGCAGGACACGTTCTAAAACGCTAATGTTAACTGTACAGCGCGGAGAAATGAAATGAAGAGAGAAAAAGTATTTTTTATACCAAAGCTGACTTTTTGTGACTATATGTGTCCCTCGCTTTACGCGGTTTTGCTTTACGCGATTTCGCCATAACGCGATTTTTAAAACTGGAGTTTAAGAATTGCAACCTGCAAAATTCGGTTTGGAGTTCAATTTTAATCCTGGAAATGAGCTTGAAAATTGAAGATATATACATGTACAGGGTATTCTGTAAATGCTAATGCGGCCTTTATCTCATCAAAAGGCGTTGAAAAATTACCCTGCACCAGTTTTGTGAGTAAAAATACAATGTATCACAAAATAAGAAATTTAAATTTTTAAATGGTCCCCCCTGTCCTCTAACTTCCAATTAGAAAGTTGTTGCCCTGTCTCTACTGGTGTCAACCAAAAAAAAAAATCAAAATTTCCAAGTGCAATACTAGCTGAGATATTCGAATTCAGAAACCTGAGAAAAGTAGGGAAAGGACAGCATAAAAATGAGCGAAAGTAGCGCTGTCCGTTAGTTTTTTCTGTTCTTTGATAACTTTTCTCCGCTTTTTGAATTTAAATATCTTAGCAAATATTGCACTTGGTAGTGATTGGAATTCAGAGAACGGGGGGAACCGCATAATAATTTAGATTTCTTATTTTGTGGCACACCGTATTTTCTCTCTCAAAATTGCTACAGGTTCACTCTCAAAACTGGTTTCCATATTTTTCAACGCCTTTTGAGCATTTTTTAAATGGAAATCATACCTCTACGACGGGTGGTGGATGAGATAAAGGCCACATTAGCAGTTAAAGGACACCCTGTATATAACATAACTAATTCCTTTTTGACGAAATGAGTTGAACTTGGTGATGTTGCTGAGCAAATATGAGAGAAATTCTCAGATACAATTCACTAGATTTTACTGATGAACAATGTTTGGTAACACATTCACAATGCCATGAGAAATTTTACCGAAAAAAAGCGGTTCTAGTGAAACTAAAATTTCCATATTTGCATTTTTTTTATAAGGAGACGAAAAATGCTGTTTATCAGCTGAATCTTGACTGTTTCATTAAAAAGAGTTAAAAGAAGTTCTTTCCGACTCCATCTCCATCTCCGCTTGGTTATCTAGGGTTTCGGGGCTTACGGAGAGTTACATCGTTTCTCTCTATATGTCGCCATCTGGGGGCTAACGTCGTAAGAACTATTAGCTGAGCTAAGGAGGCTGTCCATGCTCAGTCCCGTTCATACATATGCTCTAAGGAAATAAATATCTGTCTGCTGTAGCTCAATGGTAGAGCATTCACCCGGACAGTGAGAGGTTGGTGTTTTGATTCCCCACAGAGAAATGTGAATTGCTTCCGCTTGGTTATCCAGGCTTTCGTACCTAAAAAGAATTATCGGTCTAACATACCAGTCTCTTCAGGAAAGAAAACATCCACACACTCACTAGAATCAATCAAGTACTGAAGGAAAAAAAATTATTAACTTAATTCATTCATATTGCCTAAATTCACGGGCTTTAGTCATATACACAGTGCCCCACAATCAACTGACGGTTTTCAAAATGGGATAGCAACAAAACGGTGACAGATATTAAAGTCATCTTGCGGAATATAAATGTGCAAAGTCAGGAATTCAGCTACATTTTCAGCTACTATTCATGTTGCAAGGGGTTGTATAGTTATTAAAATTTAAAAAAAATTAACTTTTTATATGAATACCCTGTGCCCAAAAACCCAATTAGAAAGTTGTTTTTTTCACGTTTCTAAGTGCAATATTCGCAGAAATACCAGAATTCAAAAATCGAAGAAATATTAGAAAGAATAACAAAAACTAACGGACAACGCTTCTGTCCCACCTTTTCTCTGCTTTTGAATTCAGATATATCTGCGAATATTGCACTTAGAAACGTGGAAATTTTATGTTGGTCTCAAGACAGACAGAGCAGCAACTTTCTAATTGGGTTTTGGGCATAGGGTGTCCATATAAAATGTAATTTTTTATTTTAATAACTATAAAACCCCTTGCAAAATGAATGACGTAGCTGAAATCCTTGACTTTGCACATTTATATTCCGCAAGAATGACTTTAATACCTATCACCGTTTTCTTATTTTCCCATTTTGAAAACTTTAGTCAATTGTGGGACACACTGTATAAGTTTGAATAATTAATTCATTTTAAAAAAAGGAAAAAGGGTTTCTTTACTGTTGTTTTTTATTCTTTCTTTACAGTTTCATTTTTTCAATCCTTCTGAAGAAATTCAACCCCCTGTCCCTATATTTCTCACGTTAAATTCAACTCACCTTACGCGATTTCGTCTTACGTTACTATTTTGCGAAACTAATTAATCGCGTAAAGAGCGGGACGCCTGTTCTCACATTCATTGAGACACACAGTTGCCATCATTGTTTCCTAGAAGCCCGAAAATCACAATGGACACCAACAATAAATGGTACAAAAAAGAAATAAAATGACTGATGTATTAGAAAAGGCCGAAACACACAGGTAAAGCAAAAATACCAAAACTCGCCGGTTGAAAAAAAAATATCGGCTGAAGTGACCGGATTTTATATGGTTGTCCGGAATTTGGGAGGTCCTACTGTAATATGTAAGTTGTCCACTCTGCGATCAACAAAACTGTCTCCAGCCAATATCGTTAAATTTCATAGACGCGTAAGATATGGCCATTTCCATCAAAATAGAATCGTTTTTATAGTTTTTATAGTTTGATTGCTGATGATGATGATTTTTATAGTTTTTATGCTGAAAAGGTAATACAAATAAAGTACCTCAACCTCTCCCGTAATAAAGCTCTTTATGCAGCTATTGCGGCTAATTCAAAGCCACGAGAGCGAGAAGAGCATGTCCAATTCTTTTTCCCTTACACACACGTTCTGTCTTTTTATAAATTCTTATAAGGCGTTTAAGTTTAATCCAGTTAAAAAACAAAGTTGGGGTAGGCTATGGCATAGACACGGCTGCAAGTTTTAACGTGAATACGTTCTTTGTGCCTTAAATCACGTGGTAGGTACTGACTTAATGAAATGGATATCATCGGATTTGTCTCAAGAATATCTATTAGACAATACCATTATTCTCCAAAATGAATATTATTAGGAGTACTATTATTATTTTGGAGTATTATTATGCAAAGTCATCTACTCTTCCGAATACCATTATTGTCTATTTGCGTTGTAAGATCAGAGTAATATTTATCAGTGTAATATCACTGAATTTTTCCATGAATAATTAATACGTCGTCAATCGACTGCTTTGACAAGGGGACACCAGTACCGATTGGTAAGGGACAATTCTAGGTTGCGGTGTCGCAGGGAATTTTTCTCTAATAGGGCTGTTAATAAATGAAATAGCTTACCCCTGGGGGTAGTAAATTCTAACACAATTATCACGTTTAAAAAGAAATACGATAAGCATGTTGGGGTAAATCAGGAAACTATCCATTCTTAGATAAGATAACCATAAATATTTTTTATGGGCATTGTGTTACATTTTACCATAGTTTTTAGTTTTTAGAATTGCATTTTTAATTGGGAGTATTTTAGATATATTTGACATCCATATTCGTTATGGGCATCTTTTTCTTAGCCACGTCATTAGGCATTTCGCCTGTTGTGGTTTTGTATTTGTATTTATCTTAACGAGATCTACCCACAGACAAAAACACTGATAGATTCTGAATACTTTCTGTGATACAAGCATTCAAAGAATTTCACTTCGCAACTTTTTTAGGATGTATTCAGTATTGTCCGATGATTTAAAAGACGTATTCACGTATTATTATAAAATTGTCGAAGAAAACTTAAACGGTAAGTTGAACGCTAAATATTCAATTTTATTTCTATGTTCGAGAATGAAAACTACGCGTGGCTCATATATGAAGCTGTGGTGTGAAAAATGCCGTGGCGTTTCTATGAAAAATATTTTTTTACTCATTTTTCTTCATGCGGCTTATTTTTTCCAGCGGTTTGTTTTCCACGTATTACGGTACAAACTTAAAATAAACAACACTTATTGGAAATAAAAATTCTAGGATAGTTATGATAAATTAAAATTGCAGTTAAGACAAAAAATAAAAATTACATTTTGTAATAAAACTTCATCATCATTCCAACAACTTCTGTTTTCTAACAGAAGTAGATTAACAATTAATGCGAAAAATAACATTTTTAAAAATTATATTTTGGTAGTTATTGCCTTTTTTTCAAACACTTATCGATTTAGAGCTCAATGGTCATTTTTGAAAATTGAAAAAAAAATATTTTAATTTCTAAATTATGAAAATGCACAAGATTTAAAGGAAAGAAAAAAATATATCTAAAACTTCATTTACTATAAAGGTGGTTTCAAAAGAGAAAAATCTGAAAATGACACTTGTCCGGTAGGGTTGGCTTCCGAGGATTCATCACTTATAGATTAAAATATTCTAAATCTGAATTGATTAAATAGCAATGCAAATTTTTTTAAGCTGTTGATTTCTTTTTCTTAGCGTTTAAAATGTGTATTTTCCTTGTAGTTTCTGTATATTGATGATTTTTTAACTTTTAGTTTAACAAAACTATTTTTAAAATAATAATAATAAATTTTATGTTGAATAAAAAAGCAATTTGCATTATGAGCACGATGGAAACATATCTCCGAAGTTGAAAAAAAAGAGCAATCAGTCGATGTTCCAAAGAATTATAAAAAAAACCTTGTTTTTTTAAACAACAATCGGTTAAAAAAATTTTATTGCGACTGTGGTGCTTACGCCAAGAAATACTATTCGTATTCAATCCATTTTTCTGAATCGAAATACACTGACATTTCCGAATCAGAATAAAATCGCATACAACGAAGTTCTTTAGGGACTTTTTGACCTCAAAGTATAAAAATGATCAATATCTGCTTAGAAACATAGACCTCACAGAAACTACATCAGTTCCGTACAGATAATATTTTTCCGTTGAGTGTTGGCCAAGAATTGCACAGTTCCGTCGTCGTTATCGGAGAACTTTGCTGACATGTTAATCACCACTTGATCGAATCAAGTTTAGTTCCAATTCGTGTAATTCCCAAGAGTTTCATTACACATGCGCTGCGAACGGGAAATGAACCTCTTTCTCTCTCTCTCTCTGGAACAGCAATAAATTCAAGTTGATTGATAACACTTATACGATGTTTCTCGAAAGAAAACCGTCTTGCACCTGTTTTAAACAAAACTAAAAATAGAGAGAAATAATAAATAAAAAACACTTAATACAGCATGTATCTCTAACGCAGGCCACGTGTGAATTCCAGATCATTCCGATTCGATGTTGAATTCGAACCTTGAAGAATCTTGTTTTCTTTTGTTCCCTAGAGATTTTACTCTTTTTTTTTCTTTTTTTTTTTAGTTCACTTTTGCATAACTTTGTTTCGAATACTTTTATAAACTTTGTATTTAATTTAAAATTTCCACCTCAGACAATAGGATTTTCTTTCGATTTATAACATGCGAATTTCTAATGATATTTTAATTTGTTCCTATCATACCCATTTGCATTGTTGTGATTATTGTCTACTTATTTTCTATTATTAGTTAAAATTTTATTTCCATGAAATAGCACGCTTATGCTCGTGAAGATAAGCAGTCGTTGTTGGCGGCAGTGAATGATTTAGTGTGAAAGTAATGAAACATTTGTGTGTAATGGGCGTGTTTTAAATCTTTTTTTTTTCGATTTCTTTCACAAAGACGACATTTCGCGTGGCTGTCGAGAAGAAATTATCATCACATTTCTACATTTTATTAGTGCTTAGTAACAGCAGACGTAAGCCAAAATTTAGATGTTCAACACAGATTAAAATAAACAAGAACCATTTTGTTCAAACAGTATCTTACGTGTAAACAAATATGAAACAAATTAAGAGCATATCAAAAATTAAGCTAGCCAAGATGAAGTAAAAAAAAAAGATTCTATTTAAACTACTATCGGAAGACTCCCCACGTTCTAAGATAGCTATAATTGATTTATGCGCTCGTGGCTTGACTGTCATTGATTAAAAGTGAAGATTATGTGGGACAAAGTATAAGCTGTCCAATAGAGAAGAAGCCCGAGCGGAAAAAAACCTCTTGGGCAAATTGGTGCATCGAAGACAATAATGTAAACTGTTTACGATTACTTAGCGATACAGATTACATTATGTAGAAGAAAAGCGAACTTTTCTCCGCTTCTCAACAGCATAGGCATGCTGACAGGTGCTTCAAGGACGTTGTCCACATCTCGCGCCAAATTTCGGGTATTAATCTTCGACCCAAGATTGAGCTACGTCATCATGTATCAAAACGATGTCTCACACAAATCTTCTGTCAATATCTGATTCGTCAGTTGATGCCGTGTCATGGTGAATTATCAATGAAAACGAGTGTGAATTACGTAAAAAGAGATTCGGCAATAACTTTTATTTTCCTGACTGGATTTCGAAAAAAATTATAATTCACATTGTCATCAACCATGTAAGTTAAACGTGAAGGGTTCAAACCATACAGTAAATTAAACAATAAAGAGTTCTCATTCATAAAATGGTGAATGTCGGAGTACCTCAATTTCCTGCGTATAATCCGTGATTTATACTTATGTTAAAAAAACTTCGGAATTTCTTAATGCGGATTTCATGCCACTGCATCTTATCTGCCGATTTTTGTTCTGAGAGCTTGAAAAATAGAAATACATATACAGTATTTCAGAAATTTAATCTGTAAAAAATATTTTTTCAAAGATTTGGTGGGGGTGGCGTATAGATGTGTATAGAAAAATCGACATCTTTCATACCGCGCGAAATGGTACAATATCCAAACCCCTTAAATTGGTTAAGATTTTATTATGGATGAATAAAATATTCATACGTTATACACCGCTACACGGACCATATTTTTCTCAAAGTAGCAAAATTCGCATTTGCGGATCAAACGTAGAAGCCCGAGCGGAAAAAACCTCTTGGGCAAATTGGTGCATCGAAGACAATAATGTAAACTGTTTACAATTACATAGCGATACAAATTACATTATGTAAAGGAAAGGACAACCAAGGGTACGGTAATAATGCAGAAATTTGAAAATTAACTTATTATCCAATCACGAAATTTTTTCAACGTACACAGCCCAGGTTGTATCAAAAATCGCCAACTTTATGCAATACCCAGTAAAGAAATTTTATTCTGAAACTGAAAACATAAAAAATATAAATTTTAGCATATTTATGCCATTAGGAAAATGCACGATTACAAATATTATTCTAAATTTACAGAAACGATTCGTTTATAGGTTAAGTTACAGTATTTAACGACACAACTCCGTATATTCAGATCAATCGTGTATGACGCACATTTTTCAATCGATCACCAACATACTACTCAAGTGAGGGAAAACAAAATATTTTCAGAGCAAACTTAACGATACTGACGCACGATATTTAGATGTTGATCTACAAACATCCTGCATACTTGAGTTTAAAACAGAAACACATAAAGATGAATTTAATGGACCTTCACGACCAGAATGTTGCTTGTTTAGTCTCAATAACTCGAAGGTCAATAAAATAATGTTTTTTGAATGACTCGTCGATAAAACCAAACCATATAAATAAATATGCGTGCATTAACAGTTTTTAGAAGCCTGCAAGACACGAAATTTATGCGCTACCATTACCATTAAATTTGATGTTCGTCAAGAGAACTGTTTACTGTAATCTCTCTCCGCATTAAGTATAGTAGGTGAGATAAACAGAAATAAATCGCCACAAAATTCGAACGTGGTTTCGATGCCACTGAAAAAAAACCAAACATATTGCAAATGTATAATTCAGCGTGTGTGTGATTTCTGTCTCAGTAATATTTCTTTTCTAAGAAGTGAAAAATAAAAATGGTGATGAATTGCAACGCGGGTTTGAAGAAGTTGTTCTTCATTCACGGCCATTACATTTTTTTTTTTAAGATTCTGATAACGATATGTTCTTTTTACTCGAGTAATATATATACAGGGTGATTATAATTAAAGTTTCCGTACTCTGAGTAGATTTAGTAGATTTTCTCAAATACGGTTTATCCGAATGCAGCCAAATTTTTAGAATATCTTAATGAGACTATGGGAAAGAGATTCATGAAGTAAAAAAAAAAGTTGAATTTTCAACAACCAGATGAAAAAGTGGAGCTTTTTTATTTAATTTTACATTTTCTCATGGTTCATATAGCGTATATACCAAGTTTTAATGGAATACGTCTACCACAACGGGCGCTATATAGGTCTGAGTAGTTTCAGTATACTGACACTGCTCAGAGACCAATGTAGCACTCGTTAGTATACTGACACAACTCCGACCTATATAGCGCTCGTTCTGGAGAACGTATTAATTTGAAATTTGATATATACGCTATATGGTCCATGGGAAAAAGGAAAATTGAGTTAAAAAAACGTCACTTCTTCACCTGATGGTTGAAAATTTAACTATTTTTTTATAACATAAATCTGTCTCCCATGATCTCATTAAGATATCCTAAAAATTTGGCTATATTCGGATAACCAGTTTTTGAGAAAAACTACTCGGTGCGCGCGGGAACTTTTATTATCTTCCTGTATATACATATAGTTTAATTCATATCAACATTATAGGTTAGTACAAGAACCGAAGAAGTCTAGCATTTTATCGTATCAGCCGATAATCGTTTAAAACTGTATAAAACTGTGAAAATAAAAAAATTCAAAAATTTAATAAGTAACAATATGTAAATAAAAGCACATCATATAAAACATAGAAATAAACACATAATCCGCCAGTTGTCCAGAAAGTTATATTATAGTGCAATATATGTGTACGCTGATAAGAATCCCTACCCCCAATACTTGCCGTTTGATCAGGAACCTCGGCACTAAACTATACTGTAGCACAGCATCGCCAAAGTGTGTTTCTTCATGCGATAGTGCGCTTTCTTTGTGAATATAAGCCTTTCATTCCCACAATTATTTGAAGCTGCGCTAACGTTTGTGTGCAATGAAATTGCATTAATATTTAATTTCTTTGCCCTGATCCAGAAAATCAAATCGAATTCGGTTTGTGAATCTCTCAGCGATCGTTCACAAGACATCCGATTGAAACAAATAAGAGTATCATTATAATATATACTAGGGGGGCTCTGCCCCCCTTCCGCCTTTGGCGGCCAACCCCCCCCCCCACTTCTCTTCACAGCATATCTTGTTTATTTCGTCCCACTTCATCAGCGTGCTATGGAAAGAGACGCGTAAAACCACCAGCTTACTGAAGAAGCGAATTTTAATAAAAATAATGATAAAGCAACAAAAAACAAATGAGATTCATCAAGCACCCCCAGAAACTGGGGCCCCAGATTCAATTCGCTGAATTTTACTGGGGCCCACACTGGATATATCTCGGGCTACCGATGTGTTGCAAATTTTACAATGTTAAACAACAAAAATCAATGAGGTACATCCAGGGGCCCCGAATTAGTACCTATCAACATTCCCATGCAAGGGGCCACGAAAATTTTTCATTTTTTTCAATTTTGCAACGAATAAAATCCATTGCCCCACATCCAGTAGCGGGAACACAATATTTAGTGGGGAATCCAGACTGGATTTATCTCGGTCTTCCGCTGTTGCAAATTGTATAATGTTAAAAAACAAAAAGAATCAGATTCATCCAGAGCCCCAAAATGAAACCTGTAAACATGGGGCCCCCGACTTGGAAGCTTGTCGGTCATCCCCCACTGCGGGTGCCATGAAAAATTTTCATTTGTATTCGTTTTACCAATGAATAAAAGCTAGGGCCCCCAATCAGTTTCCCGTTATATTCGCATACTTTTAGTGGGGCCCCAGACTGTCTTTATCTCGGGCATCCACTGTTGCAAATTCTACAACAGAAAAGAATGAGATTCATCCAGGGCCCCCAAAATGAAACCTCATCCCCCGGTGCGAATGCCATGAAAAATTTTCGTTTGTATTCGTTTTACCAACGAATAAAATTCAGGACCACCCACGCAACTACCGAATTCGCAAATTTTTTGGAGCCCCCAGACTGGATATATCTTGTGCTTTCGCTATCGCAAATTTTTCAACGTTAAAGCAGCAAGAAAACAATGAGAAACCATCAAGGGCCCCTGGAAATGAAAACTTTTAACTTTCCCATGAAGGTATACGTACAATCCCCCCCGGGTACCCCGACCCTGTGTGTTGGGAGCACTGTTGTTATATGTATATCATACATATACATTCCTCTCGGCATGACCCCCCCCCCCCCCCACAAGGGCAGGGCTGACAGGACCAGAACGATTCTTATCACTTTTTGATTTTTCACACTATAAATTAACCACAGAGGGGCTCTGAAAAGCTGGTTTGGGGGCTCGCCATCTAAAATCCAGCCTAAGGGCTCTGCCGTAGGATGTAGGAGCCTCTCGGTACATACACATAACATGGTCCCGATGGGTCAAATGGGTCCCAATATGTGCTAGAGTTAAATGAAGACTTGACCCAAAATCGTAACCGACTTCCGTAACACAAAAACGTAACAGATTTCCGTCACTCAAAAACTTCACCCACTTCCGTCACTCGGTTGCTTAGCAACAGGCCCTTTTCGAGTTTGTGATTTTATATTATAGAGTAGATTACCAAAAGAAAGTTTTTCAAAAAATTTAACTGATTTTGAATGTGGTTCAAAAAAAGATCTACTTACACACAAGGTCAAAAAAATTGTTGGCATTTACCGAACTTCTTATCTGAGCGCTCGTAAAAAGCATGAATTTTCCATTTTGCATTTAAATATCTATATATATATATAGAAAAAGATGGCCATCAAAAACCTCGTATTATTCGTGATCGCTTATCAAGCGAATTCAACTGCGTCGTATTTGTCGACGTATTAGACGCATTCTTAAAAATAAGTCTGAAACAGCTATGTGCCTTCTTTGATTCAATGTAAAAAATGTGTCTAAAAATAGGGGGTTGTGTTTTTTATAACCTCTTCGCTCCGGTTAACGGTTTCAAATGGTTTTTAATGATTCTTTCTTCAAGTTAAGTCTTAATATGTATACCTAACTAAAAAACGCAAATGGTGCTAGTAAAGATATCGACCCAAACTAGTTAATTAATTTTTAAAAAAATTGGGCGTTTTCACATATAATAAAAAAAAAATTAATAGTCAGTTTTGACTCCGATGTGAAGAGGATAAGCCGCTTTTCATCTAAAATGCGCGAGTAAAATACTGTTCTGCTTTTTTGTAGAAATCTCTTTTTTACATTGGGGTCATTTAAATATTACGTCAGCATCGATGGGGAGGGGGGTTTCCGATTTGCTGACTTTTAATGACAAGGGGGAGGGGGGTTTGGATGATGCTTACGTCATCAGCCACCCTTTATGAAGATATGAAATATTCTTAATGACATCTTATTCGGCGCGCCAAAAGCAGAAAAAAACCTTTCGGTAGTTATTGGGCACTTGAACTAGCATTCTTCCTATTCATAAGTCCCCTACAGAGCCACTTTAGTGATCCTTCAAGTGCTCTGGAAATGTGTCCGGTGCGATTAAATGCTCCAAAACTGTGCCACATGTCACTCAAGGGATCTCTAAATGTGCTGTAGATCGTTTAAGTGTTCTGGAACTGTGTCACGGGTTGCTTAAGTGATCTTTGAATGTGAAAGTGATCTTTGAGGCCTACTTCAGTGATTTGATAATGTGCCACGGGGAACTTAAATGCTCTGGAATTGCACCACAGGTCATTTAAGTGATTTGTAAATGTGCCGCTTAGTTCATTTTTACAAAATTAGGTTTGAGGGGGCAAGCCACAACAGATAACCTTCAAGACCACATTTAGTCTGCGGGTCAAGGGTTTACCATATATGGCTTAAAGGGTGGGTCGCAATGAATTTCTTAAAGAGAAATTTTGAGTTCTTATCCTTCAAATAGCATTGAAATTAACAGAAATTGATTATAATAACATATAAAGGTATTTTCATTCGAAATTTTAATATTTTTAAAAAAATTTTTGCATTAAAAAATATTTTTTTTTGTCTGCGGGGGAGGCGCACGAGCCCTCCTATGCCCCCCCCTCCCGCGTACGTTTCCGATACCACCAATATGCGTAGGAGGTAAGGGACAGTGCTGACGATATTTTGCTGACGGGGGGGGGGGAGGGTCAGAGTTTTGCTGACAAGGGGAGAGGGGGTCAAAAATGACAAAAAATTTGCTGACGTAATACTTGAACGGCCCCATTTCGGTAGTGCAGTATTTACTTTAAAGCAGACATTCCCCAAACTTATAAGTTCACGGCACATTGGTAATGAAACGTGAATTTTGAATATTTAGCGATCCTTCATGAACGATATCGAGGCTCTTTGGCAGTAGACATGCTGGATGAATCACAGCCACGTCACCATATTTAATATAATTTAACCCTTTATCTACCATATTATGAAAAATAAAGTAAGAAGAAAATTATAACAAAAATATGTAAATATAATGATAGTATATATAATAAATAATTAGCTAAATTATTTGGTAGTCATTTTAGTTCTAATTTTTTAAAGACAATTTTTTTTCAAACATATAACTAGAGCATGCCAAATTATCCAACCTGGAACTTCAAAGTACCGTCAGTTGATAAAGGACTAATCCGTAAAATATTTATCGATACCCGTGTTCAAGTACAAGGCACACCCTAGAACCACCACTGCTTTTCAAGTATATGGTCCAAGCAGAAGAGATAGCACACATTTTAAATTTTTTTCAACACACGAGTAAATTAAATTAAGCACAATGATGGGCGAATTTGTAGGGAGGTTTTAGTTTTCAAAAAATTCCATATAAAAAAAAATGACCGCTCTCGTTTATCTATAATATAAAAAATTAAAGAGAGATCATTCATCGATAAAGAAAACGAAGTTATCGTTAATAAATAATTCTAAATCTGTCAGTGTCTCATCACAGAAATCTCTATCAGTTTGGCGGCATTTAAATTAATAAATAAAAAAATGCCCTTTGAGCAGCTATCAAATAAAATATAAAAAACTTTGCAGTCCTGTTATATCGATAATTTTAAACCGGTTATCTTGCGAATGCTCATCGAAGAAAATCTTAAGAACTTTCTAGTCCGATATACTCTAATGATGATGAGATTTTCTTTTCAATGCTACACTTTTTTACTGTGATTTTTTAAATAAATTCAATGATAATTATTTTTACATGCATTCCAGGAAGCAGATGGGTTTGAGAACCAGCATCCGGTTCGACACAGCTTAATGCGAATCCCTATGAGAAGATTGGAATCTTAGTCATTCAGAATCAGTTCCAACATTTACGTTCCGGTCAAATTTTGCCCTCGGGAATTGGCCGTAGTGTGACAAAAATGATCAATTCTGGAATGCGCACGTCTTCTGTCTACGTCGTAATGGTTAATAACGCCCACGGATGGATGGTGTTATGATTGAAATATTTTTTTCTTCTTTTATACCGTCATTTCCACAGTTAAAACCGTTGTTTGGTTATTTATATACAAGTTATTGTTATATAAACATATATACACTATATTATATAGGTTGTTATATACTTATACATTAAACCCTTTATCTACCACATTATGAAAAGTATAATTAGGAGAAAATGATAATAAACTGCGAAAAAAAAAAGAGTTTGCGTTGGATAACGTTATTTATTTAAAAAAAAAACGATTTTAATAAAAATATAAATAAAATGATAATAAAATAAAAGAGTTCGGAAGTTCGGGAAAAATGCCATAAATGCCTTTTTCTGCCTATTTTCACCTTGTTTTGTAAAAACGCCTTTTGACTTGAATACATCTTGAAATCTCACGATACTGGGTGAATTCGCAGAAAGGTGTGTAATGGAATAATTTAAACGCTATACCTCAAGAAGTATCCAGTACATATCATGTACTTTTGATGTCTGCGGGTAGATCCCATTAAGGCAAATTCAATTATTCCCCTATGGTTTTAACACCTCTTCTGGTCTGGGCATCAGGCTTGTGGCCCGCTTTCGTAACGAAATCGTTTTATGCTATATCTCGAGAGGTTCGCAATGTATATAGATGATGTTCGTATCGTCTATACCACGCAATTCAAGGCACGAAGAACGTATTCACGTCAAAACTTGCGGCCGTGTATGTGACAACGAAAACACCATTTCTTTTTAATTTTTCTTGCCATAAATGCCTATTTACCATTTTTAAAGTTTATTTGTGAATTTCAGCCATATTCTGTAGAACTTGGGTATTTTGAGCATTGAGAACTCCAAAAGAATTGCTCTTTTTTTTTTTCTTTTTTTTTGAAATCTAATAATCTTATACCATTATTATCAGAACCCCTCCCCCACTAACCCTCTCTCAGGCCCAATTTGAGCGCGAATAAGTGTAAGTGCCTGAGAGATAGAAAACTTTGTGTTGTGCATTACTTTTAGTTTGGTCGGAGAAGGTTCGACATGAATGTTTTTGTTTCAGACGAACGCAGCGTATGATAAAAATTTGAGAGAGAAGTTTGTTTCTCCCAGGTTTCACATGTTTTGCTCACGCATTGGACTGCATATTATATATATAGTTGACCAATCACTGTCCCAAGAGGTCATCAGTTGTGCAATGGCTCACGCAGGGTGGGGTGGGAGATGACAGGGCTCTGGCCCTAAGGCCCATGTTGTTTTGATTTTATTTTTTTACACAATAAATGCTCTACTTATGGTGAAAAACGACCATGACTATTTATTTTAGACACCTCTATTCAGTATTTGATTAAACTAACCTGAGCCGCCCTCAGGATCTATGAGACGGGTGCGGCCACACCAGGCCCCGTGCTAGAAGGAAAACCACATATGTGGAAACATAAATGAAAAAAAAATTAAACAACGAAACAAGGTGTTTCAACTGTAAAAATTATAATGAGCATTCCAAATAATACAAAAAATAAATGAAAATTATTCGTAACTCGAAGGAGACTCATGATCATTCCCTCTACGGGCTCTGCGTCTGATAACGGTGGCCCTGAAATCGACCTCATACTAAGCGACCACAAATAACTTATTTTTGGCATGAAATAAATTTAATCAACTCAAACAATTACGTCAACAACAAATCATCGGAATCAACTGCATTATTATCCAGGTTAAACTATTTGAAACAGTAGACGGAGTAAGTGCAACAATTTTTTTAGCCAATTTTCGGACCATTAATATGACTTGGCTTTTAGTTATTTTTTTTCCTTCCTTCCATTAATTATAAATGCCTTTTTTAGTGCCTGTTTTCAGCATCATTTTTAATGTCTTTTTCCCTCCCTATTTTGACCATTTTTAGTCCCTAAACTTCTGACTCTATTAATAATAAATAATTACCATAGTAAATTATTTGTTAGGTTAAGAATTTAATTTGTTTAGGTTTAATTTAATTTGTTAGGTTTGTTCATTTTAGTTCTAATTAAAAATAAAAAGTGAAAAAATATTGTTTTTCAAACAACTAGTTAGTAAACGTATTATCCAACTGGTACTTTAAAGTACCATCATAAAGAGTCAAACTTAATTTTTATCTCTTGTGGATAATTCAAAGCCACGGCCTATCCAATAGCTTTTTTCTGGCATTCTAATTTTAAGGGATTCTAATGCATTCGATGAATATTTTTACTACAGGATAATGTCTGATGTCCACAATTAGTAATTTATAAAATTATTCAAAAAATACGGAAGATAAGTTTAAATGTAAAAAATTGAGTTTTGACCTTTTTTATACTCCGCTCTTTATACGAAGAAGCGGCGTTTTAACAAAAAAGAAACTTTTTCTCCGGTCATTTCTCTCGATGCGGCTTATTTATTGGAATTACGGTACTAATAAGATGACCGTTCTTAACCTTGGTGTAAATGTCATCTATATCCCTTGAGGGAAGTTAGATGTTTCTGATCCGAATATACACTTGCAATAGGGGTCTGAGATTGTTATGAGCCCACACACGCAACCGCTGGACATCATTTCTTTCTTTCTCTAGCTGGATACTTTTCTGACCGAGTAATATCATGAAAAGTGACGCAATTTTTTGTGTTTGACATGCATTTTATTTACTAGTCATTTTTTTGTTTTTTGTTTTTTTTAAATCAGATTTAGTGAGAAAAAATATTTTTCGTTCTCATCTAGACAAATTGAGCTCAAGTAGAAAATACATATTATTCCAATCTTTTGCATCCTCAAAAATCATATAAGAGAATGAACTACCCCGAATCCAAGAACCAAGAGTTTTTCTAGCTAAGATGAAATGCTAAATTCAAAAATAAATTTTACATTTTACACATTACATTACTTTCTAATAATCAGAATGTGTTGTATCGATTCAAGTCAACATGAAAAAATTTGATTGAATTTATTTTCGCTATGATATGCTAAAAAGATTTTCTTTCACCCACTGTGACTGAAAATTTCATATTTATGAAAAATAATATAATAGATGATATTCAGTTAGATAATAGTTTTCAATTGATACGTGATCCATTATATTTTCTAATGAGGATATGCTGTAGTAACTAATGAAGCATCTCGTTATATTTTGATCTGATCTCTGAGAGAGAGAAAGAGAGATAATCATAAGTTAATTATTCAATCGGTTTCAATTAGTTATCCATGTTAGTTATTAGAAAATATTAAAAAATAACTAAATTATACAAAAAATATTGTGAAATTAATATAGTAATCGTTTATTGATTATTTATTGTCTTATGAATAACTAAACTTCAACAAGACCTTGCTCTTAGCCCAAAAAAATTTATATATATATTTACCGATCCGCAATCTCTCTCTCACACATACACACAAAAAAAAAATTTTAAACCACTGATTTAGTAAACAGATTCGTGTTCCTTCTTTCATTTTAAAAAATAAATAAAAACATTGCAAGTAGAGTATTCTTATATGTATTAAAAATTAAAAACTTTAATTAATAACAGTAATTTTTTTGAGAAGGATATTTATTGTTATATTGTTTTCATTTGTGTATTTTTTGCAAAGCTCATTTTTTACTGCTTAATATTTCCCACCGTTTCATATGAGTGATAAAAATTTTGAATGCAAAAAAAAATTTGAAAATATATCGCGTTTTTTTTTCTAACATCCATCGTGTTTCTCTAATAAATTAATCAAAAAAATTATATAAAGATGATTGGAGCATTTTCTACGACCACACACACGGCAATTGAAATTTGGCGAATTTTGGCGTGGAAAAAATTAATGGTTGTTCTAGTTTTATCATCTCTAACCATCGCCAGCACTCACTTCATCTTGACCATTTGATTCTGTATAATGTTGTCAGTCAACAGTTTTTCGTGCTGTTGCAGGTTTTCAGAGATGGACGCGGTTATTTCAAAATAAACTTTATTACGCGCAGTTAGAGCGCGAGGATGAAAGCAACGTGTTCTCTAATCCTTTTATTGAGGAGTGTCAATTTCTACTGAGACGTTGTCCCATCGTGTATGGTAAAAAAGTGTGAATTTCCTCTCGGCAAGTCAAAAAAATGATGACCGGATTATGCTGAACAAGAATATTCACGTAAAAAGAAAATTCGAAGCTAAATGCAAATACAGGTGAAATTGCAAATGCGATTGGTATATGAATGATAAAGTTTGCGCGATATGATGTAATTTTTTATTGTTTTGCAAAAAGGAACTGTGGGACGTGTGAACGTCTTTTTTTATCAACGTTCCACGAAAGTAAAGCAACTTCTTTGTAACATGATCTGGTTGAGTAAGGTGTTCATCGTCATCTTACTGATATCTAACAATCTTAATGAATCATATGGTGAAAAAGATGGTGATCAATTGGAAAAACGTGATGGTTTGATACAAGAGGCAATGAAATCTTTTCTCGGTGTGAAAGATTCCCTAGAAGCACGGAACAATCCGAAACAGCTTCCCGATCCTCCGAGATACATGCTGGACCTTTATGACAGTTATAAAGCCGGACGAACATCAACTCAAGGCAATACGGTGAGGAGTATCTTATCCATGAAAGGTAAGCAACTAACGTGTCAGATTTCATTATATTCATCTTTTTAATTTGACTGTATCGTTGACAAATATTGGCGTTAATTAAAATTATTTTTTCCCCGTATAAAGTTTTTGATTCAGATTTTCCCATGCTAGAATTTGACATTTAAGTACTTATAGGACTGTTCATGTGAATCATAAAGTATAGATCGAATTCAAACTACAGTGAAATCTTAATATAACAATACAGTGCGAACCAAGAAAGAATATCGTTGTACAGGGATTATCGTTATATTGAGATGCAGTAGTTTAGCATTAGACTATAGGCTAGGGTCCGGCGCCAGGTCACTATGGCGACTAAAAAATCCTCATTGGTGCCTAAAACTTTTTTAATGTGGTTGCTAAATTAGAATAAATTTCTAAATTGGAGTCTTGGTTTTCTGATTTCAGTACGTTAAATCTTCTATCATGTGAAAAAGTAAATGAAAACAATATTTTTCGAGGACCGTTTTTCTTGAGCATGCTTGGCTCTTAAGACACCGGGCTGGTGCCTAAATATTTTTCGATTTGTCAAGCCCTACTAAAGGCATTTCCAAACAAGAATTGAAAAAATGTCATTAAAGAGGGATTTATCGTTACATCGAGCATCGTTGTAGTAACGTTTTGCTGTATTCACTCGAAACCTAAGATAATTTTTCGAATGAGACTGGAATGTTTATTTGCTAAATCGAGGGAAAATTGTTAAACCTGATTCTAAGCAAAAATAAATATGCACATAGGGACTTGAAAGAATTCGTTGAATCGGGGTTCGATTGTGTATATATAAAGTTGAATATGTGTATAGAAGATTCTCTATATAACGAATTGTTATGAGCGAATTTTTGCATGTAACAATTTTTACAGGAACGCTCATATTTACGTTCATTTATTCTATATTGGAAATTACCTCTCTATTACAATTTTTTTTAGTAAAACGAAGTGATGTTGTTGTATGGGGACTTGACTGCATTGTACATTTGGTTTTAAATGTAAAAATCTTGACTATAAAAAATAACAAATTTAATCAAGTCACGCATGAACAATAACTTTAACTGATAATTTGGATATGTTAATGCGATATATCTCAGCCACCTCGTTGGACATTTTACCTGTTGCGGCGTTGTATTTGTATTTGTATTTGTATTTGTATTTGTATTAATTGATCACACACTCCTAAAATTAGCACATTCTTTTTGTAAGATGAATGATGAATGCAAAAATGTATATTCCCGTCGATTGAGAACTTCGCTATGTAATTATACTTCTTAAGGCATAAAAAAGACAAAACTCAAGGAAATCAACCCAATCTATATCAATAAAATAACCTGTCCTGATTGACGCCGAGACAAAACCGCTAAAGCTATAAATATGAACTTTGGTAGGTAGTTTTACTTCATAACGTAGAGACTCACTAAGAAGGGATTTTTTAAATTTAAACTTCTGAGGGGTCATAAAAATATTTTGAAGTTCATTTGGAGAAATCATCGCTCAGCCGAAACCGCTGAACTGAAGCTATAAACATTAAATTCGGCCAGTGCTGTCGTTTTATAATGTAGAGACTCAAGAAGAATGAATTTTTTAAATTCAACCCCTAAAGAAGTCAAAGGGGGGAATTTTCAGATTACGAAATCTACGCGAGTGAAGCCGTTGGTAACAGCTAGTGAAAAATAAACGTCATTTGAAACCATGTTTTAGGGCAAAATGGGTTCTTTTAGTGAACTCCGTAGAGCCTATGACGGCCATACCATCAAAATTATACCAAAAACACTTTTGAAATCGCTAAATGCAATTCAGATACGATGCTCAATTGGCAGGAAATACAGAAGCTTTGAAAAAAGTTTGATCCACTGCATCAAACATTTGCATGACACAATAACAATAATAATAATAACTCTTTATTTGCATATGGGACCAGACCCATGCAAGGATTACGTTAAATTAAAAAACACGATTCATTAATATGCACATAATCATAGCACTTACACATAATAACAATTAAAAAAAAACAATCAAATATCAATATAAAAAATTCAAACACTTCACAACATCGTTAAAAAAACAATTATCCAATTTGATCTTCGGAAAAGTTGGGTATTTTTAAAATGAAATTTTGTCTGGTAGAATTGCGGAAAATACACGCTTTGAATTGGACGCAGAAAAAAAATAATTTCAAGCTATATGTAAGTCATAGCTTTATTACAGGGAACTGCTGTTTTTCGTATTTTTGCGTAAAAGAAATACATGAAATTAAATTTTTAAATTTTTAAATCATTAAATTTTTTCGATATTTATTTCATATTTTATTTAAAAAACCATCATGACAAAGTTTAATTTCCTTATTTTTCTGCATATAATCAGTGGATTATACGTTAAAAAACATTGGAATTTCTTAGTGCGGATTATATTTTGCAGCATTATTATCTGCAGCTTTTTTCTGAGAAGTTTGAGCGGAAATAAATATTTTCAAAATCGTTTTTTTAAATAATTCTTTAAAGATTTATAGATGCTATATAGAGAAGATTCCTGTAAAATACTCAATATCTTTTTCTACAAAAAATGCGACTAACAACCCTTTCCATTCCTTAGTATTTCAATATTAATGAATGAATATTTCCCATGTTGGTTATGCACCGCTGATGAATATAAGATATTTTTTTTCTAAAAAAGTAGTGAAATTGGCAGCTGCATATAATACGCTGCCGCGGACAATACGTAGGAAATTATGGTATGAAAAGACGCTTTCAAACCTCTAATAATGAAAATCTGTTGATAAATCTTTCGTTTCGGCTCGCATTTTTTGCATGTGACTCTATAAAACCTTATATATAGTCGAACATTGTTAATTCGAAGTCCAAAGTCACTGGAAAAATGTTCGAATTATCCAATTAATCTATCCCTGATCCGTAAACTGACTACAAATTGCAACTTAATCATCAACGTTCATAGAGGATAGTAATTATCAATTATTAAAATTTTATCATTACTTAGGAAACAGTTTTCCAAATTTTAGTAATTTATATAATTATAATATAGATAATTAATCTTAGCTGCTACATTTGTTCTGGAATCGGCATTACTGCAGAATTTCTTGACCATGCTCAAAGCCTGATTTACGGAAACAGAATTCATGATCATCAGTTACGAAACTGTTGCTCAAATTTTGCTTACCATTCTCATATTATCAAGGAAATATACTCTTTCGTTAACGTTTACGATTCTTACTTTCCGATACTTTCCATGCACTTAATGACGATAAAAAGATTCAGATTTTGAATGGTACACCTTGATCCATAAGTTGAACAACGTAATCGGTATCAAGTGATACACATTCTCGATGCATTCAAGCTGAACAATGTTAAAGTGGGCTTAAAATTATCAAAGAAAGAGTAGAGAAAAACAGATGTTTCAAACTATACTTGTTTTTGAAAATTTGTTGTTTAGCAAGTCAAATAAAACAAAGTCTGACTTCTTGCAGAATTTATCCAAACTAAATTTGTTCATACAAAAATCGGAATTTTTCCCCTCCAAAACTTCGAATTATAAAAAAGCATTTTGAATTAAAAAAGAAATTTTAACATTTAGTTAGATAGAAAACTGCTCATGAATGTTCGAATTCACGAAATTCGAATAAGTTACAATACTTATATATTTTATAATTCTACGAATAAATATTTGCCAATATATATTTATTTATGCGATCAAAATAAATCATTTAACTGCGAGAGATAAGGAATTAAATTCGTTATCAAGATGTCATTGAAACAGTCCACATGTACTCGAGGATATTATCACTCATATATACAGATGTTTTCTTTCTCTGTAGAAACTTTTGATAATTCATAAATTTATGCGACCCTTTGAACTATGGAAGCGATGTACTTGAAAGAACTTTATGAGTTGTTCGAGGAGAAAAACGTGTTATCAGAAATTTTATTGAATTTATTATCATTTTGAGTGATGTTTCGCAGATCGAGAATCAAGTAATGTTTTTCTTTTTTTTTTTACTTACTGGTCCGTTCTTTTAAATTTAACGGAGAAACATGGCTTTGAAGGTCATGCTCCATATTCACCCGATACCATCTCTACCAACCCCTTGCTGCTACTGTTGTGTTTCAAGACGTAGTTCGTTTTCTTTTCCTTTCTCTTCTTCATCTTCTTCTTATCCAAAAAAACTTCTTTTTTTGCTTTTTATTTATCTAGTGGAAAAAGATGCTAATCACGCCAAGTCTTGACTTTTTCTTTTACTTCATATATCTATGGCATTCTCCTTGTCTTTCTTCAATTATCGGCTTCTTCTTCTTCTTTTTAAGTAGCCTTCCACAACATCGGTTGAAGATCGTGTTTCTTTTTTTTTTTTTTTCTTTTTCCACCAATTCAAGGTTCAAAGTCTATGTGTACATCTTTTTGGACATGTTGCATCCGGAGATCGATATGATTTCTTACGTTATCAGCAATTCTAAAGGAATCGAACTCGTTGCATCCCATACTCTTGTATCTATAATCTAATCGGTGAAATCTTGCAATTCGATATGTTGAACAAATCATCATTGAAAGGAAACATCAAAGAGCTAATTTTCTCTGTGTGTTTAAACTTCTAATTATTACTCGATTGAAAAGACGCAGAAAAATCGCTCTCTTCCCACATAAATAACATATACATATTTACACATATTTACATACATATTAAATTTACATATTAAAATACATATTTATTCACATATTAAACATATTTACATATTCCACAAATATGCATGCTTCCTTATCATAGAGGAGACATGCCTTTCTTTATAATTCCTCCAAGAAAGGCATGAGTACTTCTAGATTTACGTAGAAGGCATACGTACGTGGGAACTGCGCATACCACTAGATTAATATAGGAAACTTTCATGCTTCTAGGAAATGTGGAAAAGTGAACACTTCTATGAATGCATAGAAAACATGCATATGCCTAGGAGTACGTGAGAATCTGGCGTCTCCCCAAAAATGCGTGGGAGGTGTACTAACTCCTATAAATGAATAGAAATTTTGCACATTCCCTTGTGTACTGAGCCATAACTAATGTGTTTTGCGTCATTTTTTTTATCACTTTACTCCTTTTTTCCACAATTGATGATTATTTTCCGTGTATTCCCTGCGTGGCCCATCACGTACTTCTGTGGAAGTCACAGGTTTATTAACCACTGTTCTAACCACAGCTTTAGCCTTCAGCGTATTAAAAGTAGTCAGTGAAGTATATCTCTGAGCATAAAATGGAATTAAAATTCTGAAGCACATCGTCTGAATCTCATTATGGATTCTTGACACCGAATAAAAAATTCGAGTAATTGCAAATCATACATTATTCATTGAAATAAAAACTTCTGGAAAATTGTCCTATTACTCAAGAGTTATCTCATATTGATGTGGTTTGGGTGTCATCATCAACTTCAGCTATGTTTTTCATATTTGAAGCAATTATTATATGGCAATTGCATTTCGCAGATGCAAAGCAATAAGGCAACTTATTTGAGCTATGTAATTTATAATAAAAATAAAGCATGGATTTAACTTGTCATGCGTCTCCCGAACAAAACTTAAGTCAAGTATAAGAGGAAAATAAGAAAACATTTTCTTTTAGTTTATTCTGATATACTTCCAAAATTCAATCATTACAAGATATTTCCCTCTTCCAATTTTCTTAATATCTTTTAATTGAAATGAACCTTTTCTGCCTATTTTTTATTAACGTGACCGTTCTAGTTCTGTTTCATACCTCGTACTCATTCCTTTACTGAATTTCTAACTAATCGGTAAATGCCAAAACATGTTGTGTGTATATGCGTCGCACTAACGTATTTATGTTGTCAGAGTTGTGCTTTTGTTTCGTGTCCATACTTGTGTGCTGCCATCTGTTTCCGCTATTTTGAACTGAAGGTGGTAAATGCTTGAATTTTTGTGCTATGTAAGCTTCGTGTTGAAGGTCTGCCTGCTCTCTGTGGAGAGACTTTTTCAAATGGGAGACCAACTCACACACACACACACATTCGCACCTCGAAGTTTGAAAACCACAGGAAACCAACTTCAGCCGACCACCACTGTGCCGCCAACGGGGTTCGAACCTGGATCCTCATAATGAGACTCCAGCACGATGCCCACACGACCGCACAGCGGATTCATACTGAAAAATAAATCTTAAATAATACAATCTGAATAAGAAATCTTAAATCGTAAGGGAATCTCCTACCTTTTAAAATGGTAAAAAACTTTCTTATGTAGAAATATTATGAAAAATATTATTTCCCATTGATTTATTTCAAATTTTTACCACATATATTTGATTGTGTGTGGTATCCTATACCAGCGCAAAGTTTTACATATCTCTAGTACTAAATTTTTTACTAATTAAAAAAACATTAAAAACAACTTGCACGCATGATAAAATAACATGACATCAATGAAATTGAATAAAAATGGATTCGAAATAAAGCAAACTGTTCAGTTCATAGAATGACGAAAAAGATTTGAGATCCATTCATAAAAATACTTGGGTTATAATTTTTTTTTAACTTCAAATTTTTTTAAATTTAAAATTTCATTTTGAATAAGATTGAGTCGATAAAATCTCAATCTTTTTCATCATTTTATGAATTGAACAAGTTTCTTTATTTTGAATCATTTTTTTATTCAATTACATTGATTTCGTGCTATTTTACCATGCGCACAAGCTGTTTTTAATGCTTTTTTTTATTTGTAAAAAGAATTAAGTGTTTAAGATATTGAAATTTTGTTCTAACATAGAATTTTGATAGCATATGCAACCAAATATATGTGGTAAAAATTTAAAATAAATCAATGAATAAATTATATTTTTAATAATATTTCTCTACATCTCTACATAAGAAAGTTTTTTACCATGTTGTGAGAGGTACGAGACTCCCTTAAATAAATCTCTCCTCTCTCTCTGCTTCAAACTGAAAAATAAATCTTAATTCTATTTCGAATACGTTTTTCTGAATGACGAGACGATCATTTCTTTTCAGTACGCTTACATTCAATGGCATCTTTTCTGATTGGTCATTTGGTTAGATACAGGATATGCGCTAGTAAATAAAATATCTTAAAAAGAATATAAAAAGAAATACATTTACGAATTATCTGTGAGAAAGGACTATATCGTTTGAAACTGTTGATTATGGTGGAATAGCGCACCGTTTCTGCGAACCCGTAAGTGATTCTGTAGTCATTTAACAGCGACCTACATTCCTGGACAGGTTGAACAGGCATTATACAGACAAACCTCCACTACTATCAATGTCATTTCACCATCAATTACGTGCACGTACGATTGCTGCCATGGATGTACCTCGCTGTCCGGGGGCATCATCTTTTTCTTCTTGTTGTAGTGCATTTACTGGCAAGGTCGTTTTGAAGGTAACTCATCTTTAGCTTCTTTTGCTTCCTTAACCATATATTTTGTGCGTGACCTCCTCCCCTTCCCCTCCCCTCTATGCGGTGACTTTTATTACTGCAAAACCCATCATTTCCCGGTAATGCGATTTTCAAATAATGCATTTTATGGAACTTATCTAATTCTGATTTGTTGCAAGTTTAAGTTAAGCCGTAAACAGGCATCCTCAGATTTGACGTCATATGACATAAAATCCGGTAAAAGCATCTACTTGAGTTGGACATAGTTTCTGAAAATAATAACGTTGAAAGACATTGATAAGATTGAAATATGCTTAATTCAACTTAAACTTTTAATGAAATAAAGGACAAAAATATTTATTGAAAGTTATTCCTAATAGAACGAATGAATAAATCCACACAAAGGCGTATAGGCAAATTTATTATGTCAGGAGGCTACTGTACATATAAAAAAATGTCTCCTGCCCTACTTTAGAATAGGCAGAGAAACTAAATCTATAATTTCAAAGAAGGGTTTTTCTTGTATACATGTTACAATAATTGTGAGAAAGCGGGGATTATTCATAATCACAAATTTTCTCGGTTAGTTTGATAAATTCCCCTTCATTTAACTTCGCTTATGCACAATATCTGGATAAAGTTTGTATTATAAATATGAGAAATCATGTGGAAATATCACTTAAATTCAACTACTTATCAAATTCTCTAATACGTGATGGATGCACTACACATATTTTGCCATAAAAATTGAATTAAATGAAAGTAAGTGATATAAGGATAAATTAGTCTTATAATAGAAAGATATAGATGTCTTTTTTCTCAGCCCAAGATATCAAGGAAACATTTTATTTTCTGGATATTATGATGAGGTGAACTCGGAAAGAAAAGTCATCTTATCTCCGCCGGGACTCGAACCCAATCCCTCTTGCATACCGGGCAAGCATGCTAACATCTGCACCACTGGAGACACGACCCTGCCTTCCATATTTCACGCACTGTGGCGTGAGGCACTGAAGTAGAGACTAGTAGCCTCTCAACTTCAGGAATTGGCCTCCAGGTGGGACGGTTTAGAAAAAGATAAATGGCTTTCTAAACCGTCCCACCTGGAGGCCAATTCCTGAAGTTGAGAGGCTACTAGTCTCTACTTCAGTGCCTCACGCCACAGTGCGTGAAATAAGGAAGGCAGGGTCGTGTCTCCAGTGGTGCAGATGGTAGCATGCTAGCCCGGTATGCAAGAGGGCCTGGGTTCGAGTCCCGGCGGAGACAAGATGACTTTTCTTTCCGAGTTCACCTCAGCATAATACCCATAAAATAAAATGTTTCCTTGATAGTCTTGTAATGTTAGCTTTTTCACATTCATCAACATTTTTAAACATAACATCACCGATCGAATCCTGAACTAAAGTTTAAGCAAAATATCCGTTAAATCTAAGAAATTCGTTGACGATTGATCACATATTTACCAATACGAGCTAGGAATTATACATAATCACTGGTAAATGTGATAAATTCGCAAAATTTATCAAATTCACCAAAAGGGTCGGTGATTAAACATAATAACCAGCAATTATGTATAATCATCGGATTTAGCATATTTACCGTAACATACATAATGTTTATAATACAAAATGGTATTTCGCTGTGGGTCACTTCTAGGCCTCTCAGGAAGGTTTCATATTGTCAAAAATCCCACCATTATGCCTTACACTAGTGGTGCGCAAACCGTGGGTTGCGACCCCCTGCGGGGTCACGTCAATGAACTAGGGGGTCTCGCGAGAGATTTTCCAAAACAAAAACTTCCAAATAAGAAATTCATTTTTATTTAAAAATATATCAAAACTAAAGCATGCCGTCATTCAGCTGAGCTAATTACCATGTATCATACAATGTAATTTCATCAAATAATTCTACTTGCACAATAATCAATATATCGGATCTGTCATGCCAGAATTACGAATGTGCAATGTCCTTGCAAAGAAAGAACGTGGGAATGTTTACTCTACCCATGTTACTTACTCTATGGAAGTTATTTTTCTAAAATGTTTCGTAATGTATGATTCACTAGGAATACACATTCACGTTTCAGGCACAACTTAGCAAAACAAAGTATCCAAACAGCTCATTAAAAAAAAGGAAAATTTGTACATTCGTTCTTCTGGTTCTTCTGGCATGCAGTGGACGATATCAAGTTGGTACTTTTACAGGGTGACTTGGAGAGAATCACCGGATTTCAAAATTGTCTATTTCTTAAAAATTAAAAACACAGAATATAGAATGATAAGTAATATATATATGAATATACGGGGGAAAATGAAATGTATCTACGTTTTATGAACAATTTTTATTAATGGTCGATTTCAAATATAGAATCTTTGTGAAATCGGATAATTCTTAATCAACCTGTATACGAAAATCTAGGACCATACACCTCGCTACACTTCCATCTTGCATAAGGAATACTGAGTACATCAAAAAGCAAAGTAAATATTTATGATATTAAAAAAAATTGAATATCTTTGGAAGTCAATATCGCCTAATTAAAACCAAAACAAGCTTTCCACAAACTGCTTACGGGATAGCACATTTACTGGCAAAAAATCGGAATGTCCCGGAGGGTTCGCCGATAAATTGTTTGGTCAAAAAGGGGGTCGCGCTTCAAACAGTTTGCGCACCACTGCCCTACACCATAGTTTCCCAAACTTTTTGTTCCATCGCCCCCCTTCTTCAGAAATTTTTTTTCTGTCATCGTCCACCCCCGACTCCAGCGAACCCATAGGGTCCTATGCTATACTCATGGATTCTATCGTCCTCCCCCGGACCGTTCCATCTCCCTTAGGTGGCAATATTGCCCACTTTGGGAAACACTGTCCTACACCCTGAAGCCGCGCTGCGAGTCAAGAATTTTTGCCGCTTCCCAGCGAACTTTCAGCGGACTCCCATATTGATTTGAACCGAATTTAGAGAGAGAGAGAGAGAGAGAGAGATAGCGTGCAAATTTAAAAATAAAAATTTCAGTATTTTTGGGACTTTCGGATTTGAACTCCGTCAGACTCTTTCTTCGAGTAGGGGGGACACATCCCATTACTATCTATGCTAAACACAGCACCTGGAAATCTTCGATTGTTCCATAATGCGAAAACAGTTTCCTTCGCACACACTATTTCTCTTCTCATTTTCTTCTTCCAGATACATTTCTTCTTTCCTTTCTCTGTCATTTAAATTCTTCTTTACTTCACAAACGTCATCATAATATATTTCAGATATTTCAGGAAAATAATTGATTATAGGTTACTTGAAGCAATTTGTTTTCAATCGAAGTAACTAATTTTTTAGCTATACCAACAAACTGTTCAAAACTTTAATTTTTTATAGTATTTAAAATTTTCCTAGTAGCATGAATATATTGTCCTTATAATTAGGAACATTTATCAAGTACAATATACTGTTATCTTGAAGGACACATCAGTGTATAATAAAATGCAGAAAAACGGCGAAACATGACAATGTATTGAGAAACATAGTACGGAGAACAGAAACAGAGAAAGGGAGTTAGGTATAAACATTGTGTCCTTTGGATACAGATAGTCCTAACTCACAATACTGTGTAATCCACAAAGTGAAAGGCAGCGTTACATACCCTTTTCCACGAAATGGATATGTAACACTTAGAAAATCCAAAATATTTGAATTTGATTTTCAAAAATAATATTGTTTCTTAAATACTAAAACCGTAAGTTGTTTCATTTTGGATGCCTTTAATGATGATCTTTTTTTAAACCAACTTATGCGTTTTTTTCTCAGTCAAAAAATTTTTTGAAAATTTTTCTAATCTTCGATACAATTTTTGTGGTAAGCGTGCATCATCAACTCTGGGACAAAGCGAAAATAAAATGATGCACTTTCTAGCTCATTATTCTACTACACACTTTTCAACTGCAACTATATCCCTTATTTTCTTTAGTTTTTTATATATTATGAACATAAGTTACATGACTTATTTAGTAGAACTTATACCTGATTAAAAATGCATATCTATCATTACATAGAAAATTCGAAATCGTGTTTATAAAATTTAGTATTTATTGACTATCAAAATTAATTTATGCGTTTTACAAGATTTAAATACGTACGTATTGGATCAGAGAGGACTTTCTTACCAATAAAAATCAATGTTAAAAATTATGAAAACATTGGATATGGGTTTTCAAGGGCATAAATGCATTTTATACGTTATTTAAAACGTTCGCACTTTGATACACACCTCTTCTCAATCTGGAAAATGTTATAGCAATATATATCAGATACTTTTCTAACTGAATTATTCTATTATTCAAAGGGCGTACAAAGAGTTTATTTCTCTAAGTTTTAATTATTTACTGAATGAATTGTGTATATTCTTTTTCCAAAGTACCAGCGAATAGAGAAATAAAAAAGTGCAAAATAAGAAATAATCCGCTTGAAAGCACATCAACATAATTATGTTATAGTTGTTTTTGAATACTCATCAGTCTAAAACGGTTCTTTTTTTTATAGGTTGAAAACCATTTTGTTTTGCATTTTCTTTCATGATAAACTCGTTTATACGAAAATACACAAAACTACTTTGACTAAGGAATCTTTCATGATTTCGTTTATATTCCTGAAGAGAACACCGACAATAAAAACTTCCGCTTAAAAGATAGTTTTAACGTGTTGAATCCGTGTCAGTGGTTAATTAACTGTCAACAAAATTTTATCACGTGGCAACATTTTGGGAAAAAATTAAAAAAAAATCTACATGCTTCTCTAATTTCCCCCTTTCAATAATTTTAATGTTCTTCTTTCGATGTCTTTAAACTTCTAATGGCCTGATTAACTTAATGTTTCGAATAACACATACGTGCAACATTTTAACGGTGAAGGAAAAATTATTAGTGGTTTTTCGCATTAGTTACGTGTTTATAAATGTTCGGAAAGATTTAGAAAATTTCTATGTGAAAGCTTATGGACGTGACGTTTGCAAAGAATCGTACTGTTCATTTGGTCTTTATATTGTAACCTTGCATTTTTATCGTCTACCTTTCAAATAGTTTTTAAGGTATACGTTAAAGTACGCGAGTGAATATATTCTATGTCGGTAAAAAAGAGATATGCTCATTGATAAGCAGCATCGAATAATGTTCGACAAAAACACTTTTAGGAATTTAAATGAATATACTATGGGGCCATTCAAGTATTACGTAAGCAGATTTTCAGCCATTTTTGACCCCCTACCCCTTGTCAGCAAAAGTCAGCAAAACACTGACCCCCCTCCCGCCTGTCAGCAAAATTTCGTCAGCAGCTTAGAATATTTCATATCTTCAAAAAGGGGTGGTTGATGACTTAAGCAACCTTCAAACCCCCCCCCTCCCCCCTCGATGCTGACGTAATACTTGAATGACCCCTATGGAAAAAAGAAAAGAACTAATTGCATTCTAACGTGTTTTGATTTTAACTTAATGTATGTACGCATTTTTTCTCTCTCTCAGTAAATTAGTAATGATTGAATGTCGTTCAAAATATGAAAAAAAAGCAAAAACAAAACTTTTTCAATTTTTTTCAAGGAAGAGTCAAAGGTGTTGACATGCTCGTCTTCAACTTGACCGGTGTGCAAGCTGATGAACAAATCTTGGAAGGAAGACTTCACCTCTTCAGAAGACGGAAACCACGGGTGCATAAGAAAAGAGAAACGGCAAACTATAGGCTGCGAGTTATGGACTTGAGATCAACAAATAATCAACAAGTAATAGAAATGAGCAGTAAACAAGGATGGCAATCATACGACGTAACAGATATGGTCATCAAATGCCGAACGACAAAACAAAATGGAGACTACCTGCTCGGAGTCAGCACCGAAAACCAACGCCTTAGCGGAAAATATCGAGCAACCTCTTTCAAGAAAGTTCTTCGTCTAAGCTCTCAACCCTTTCTAATTATATTTTCAGAAGACAGGAACAACAGAACGAATGTCAAGGACCAAACAGACAAGGACACATTGAGTGTCATAGAAGATCTACTTAAGCAAGTACGTAACGACAGTGGCCAAAGAAACTTGTCTTTAACAGTCAAAGATGTGCTCACAGAAAGGAAGAAGAGATCTATTTTCGAAAATTACAGCGTGAGAAATTTATTGCCTGGACACACACAGTCAAACACCAAGTTCATTTTGCATGACTTTCTCTCAAACGGTGATGAAACAAGGCGAGGTGAAGAAATAACGAGGTATCCCACGTCATTAACACGGCAAAACACGAATGATTCTAAGTGGATGGGAAATATAGCATCCGATAACGAATATGATCCTATGTTAGCAGGTAGCAATGGTCGATCTTACAAGCGGTATTATGGATTAGAAATGAAACATAAAAAGAAGAGTAGGCGTCAGCGCAGGTCACTGACTTCAAACGATGTACCTTATGATACAAATGACTCCGATAAACTTTCCGAAAAAGAGAAAGTTTTAGAAAAGTATTCGCGCAAAATCGATCCAAATATAATTCCTCTGCCTCGAAGTATGGAGGCTGGTAATATGTTTAGTTGGCGTCGCAGGAAACGAAAGCGCAAAAATCGCAAATTGCCTTTTTGGTGGTTACAGCACGAAGGTAGGCACATCAAGCACAACAAGGATCGTGTTTGCCAGCGCAAAAAGCTGGTTGTAGACTTTGCCAGTATCGGTTGGAGTGATTGGGTGATATCGCCGAATGCTTTCGAATCGTATTATTGTGCAGGAAGATGCTCATTCCCTCTGATAAAGGTAAGTGTTCTCATTGCGTTACTCGGCATTATTGGTTCTTCATGTGCTATCATGATTGGAGAGTGTTAGACAAGTCTATTGTATCTCAACTAGATTTGATATAAATACTCCCGGAAGAGGGTTGTTCTGATTCTTAGGAACTACAAATACACATACTCGAAAAATTGCTATGAGGAGTTGATGGAAATCGCATGTTCGGCGGAAAAAATTAGATTATTAACTATTCACCACTGCGAATTGTTCAACTGTTTCTTCAAGTCCATTCCACTTTACAGAATTCTTCCAATATTACCATTTAGTCTGAATTTATTCATACATAATATTGTAGTCTTCCTTACATCTAACCAGTTATAACATCAGTTTACTGAGATTCATCATTGCTGTTTCTTGAATGAGTGTTTGCACATTATGAGGTTGCTGGACTGTCTCTACTGTTCGAGAAATTTCTAACACATTTCTTTCGGAAATCGAAACCCAAAGTTTAAAGTTAGTGGTAGATTAAACTTATCTTTTGCACTACAAAAAAAATTTAAGCAAACAATTGGTGGTCAAAAAAATACTTTTAAATACAAGAATAATCATTTTAAAAGGCAGTTAACATGCATAATTCACTGTCAAGAAGTACGTAATACGAATTTAAAGCCGCACTCTCTTTGGAGAATGACTGCAAATTATAATTGAAAACTTCCAAAAATGTTTCGAGTTAAACAAGAAATCAAGAAGTGTAGTATATAAACGTATTAAAATATAAATATTATATATTATATTCCTAAAGTTGTGTGCAGTACAGTTTTTGTTTTTCGTTTTTTTTCATGAAACTTTTCTACCAAAACAATAAATCCATTCCAGAAATCTCTCGATATATTCATATATTCACGCAATTGATTTTTTGTTTTTCGCTTTAATAACGAATGTGATATAGTTATGATTTTTCATCTCGTATAATCGTAGTCATATATGATTATGTCAATCAATAATAGTTTGATTAACCTTTTCTTTTACAGAATGGTAGACCATCGAATCATGCAACAATTCAAAGTCTCGTCCATGCCATGAATCGAGAATTTCACGTACCAGCTCCATGCTGTGTTCCATCGTCCACAAGTTCATTGACACTTCTATATTTCGACGAAAACAGAAACGTCGTTCTAAAGAACTATCCTGATATGGTCGTAGAAAGTTGTGCATGTAGGTGAAAAACCACTGTGGTCTTATTCGTATGATCATCATCATTACTGCTTCGTTCATTTTCACATAGTGATTTGCAGCCGGTGCCTGCGAATAAATAACTTATGAAAAACGATCAAAACGCTAGATTAAGATTCGAAACTCGATCGAGAGATAAATACAGCTATGCAGTTGTCTACAAAATCATTTGAATTCGGTATGTTCTATCACAATTTTTTTTCATAGAGACGATGCTTCATTCATTTTCACCTCTCTTCGTTTTATGTACATAAATTACACACATTAAAGCGTTTTTTTCTTTTTCTTCAAGGAATTTAGATTTTTTTTTCCATAGTACTTTATAACCAAGTGTTCCACGTTAAAAAATGGGTTCATTGCAAAAAGATGTAACAAACATGTAAACCAGTGACACGTGTGTGGTACGGTATTTCCAAAGTTTTTCGTGATGAATATTTCCATCAAATAAGATTAGAAACTAGGTTCACCGTATAACAAACGGGTTTGTAATCATGACAGAATTCAATGTCGATTGACTTTTTAAGAACGAATTTAGTTGTGAAATTTTGGATAACAAAATTGAAGTCGGGTAAATTCATTATATGATTGTGCCACTGTAACGAAGAGCTATTTCCTCTGCTAAATGCATCTCATATTTCGGTCGGCAGAAAAAAAAGTTTCTTAAATCACCCTCTTCTTGCTACAATGAAAACTCGTAGAGATATTGATTACTTGAAATTTTTGTTTTTTGCCACTCATTGAATGGTTAACATGACCAGTCTCAAAATCACGACTGGCCCACTACAACAAGAGAAGCAACATGACCAGTCGAGAAATCCAAACTGAAGTACGGCTGTTACTCCTCTGAGAACTCGCCAAGCACTCTGTGTCTAAAGCAATGCTTCTCAACCGGTGCTCCGCGGAGCCCTTGGGGCTCCTTGTGCACTCTCCAGGGCCTCCGCGGCCGCTCCAGGAAAATAAAATAAAAAAGTAAAATTAAAAAAAACAATTATAAATATTTTTAAATAGTAAAAATAAATCAGTAACTTAGTAACTTTGATGAATAATTAAAAATTTAGCCTACGGAGCTCCGCCACATAGAATTTTTTTACTTAAAAGGACTCCGAGCGCGCGAGTCAAAAAAGGCTGAGGACCGCTGGTCTAAAGGAACAAAAGAAGTCACCAAATTTAAAAAGAAATACGATAACATGGTTGGGATAAATCGAGAAGCTATCCATACTTGGAATAAGACAACCATAAATATATCTTATGGGTATTGTATCATGTATATATATTGTTTCTGGTTTTTAATTGCATTTTTAATTGGGTTGCTGCATTTTAGAAATATATGAAATCAATATGTGTTATGGAGATCTTTTTCTCAGCCACCGCGTTGGGTATTTTGCCTGTTGCGGCCTTGTATTTGTATAAAAGAATACAAAGTTAGATGTGAAAAATGACAAAAATCAAGAATATCAACTATTTATACCGTGACAAATATTCTTTAAAATTTATGGGGTAAATTTCTTTCGGTGTGATAGAAAAAGACGCAAATTTTACTTTGGGTCTTTAACCAATAAAAATTTATTTTTAATAGAGGCCGTATAAAATATTTCAATTCTTAAAAAAAAATTTCTTCCAATTATCATTCTACGTTAGTGACACCAACAAAGCTCAATTTCCTTCTTTATTGATTATTCTTAACATTCTGATTTAATTAATGAACTACGAAATTTATATTTAGGATTTTTTTTATAAATTTATATTTAGGATTTTTTTATAAATTTATATTTAGGATTTTTTTTATAAATTTATATTTGGATATTTATCGTATTTCTATGAAACTATGTACTCTTAAGCATTGACATTGTAATAATTCATTTATCCTTGCGTAAACACGCATATACTGCGAAGTTTTAAATGACTACAGCACCGTGATCTTTTTAGTGAACCATTAATTTAAAATGATTAAGAAACACGCTTGACTCTGATATACCCCCGCCCCCCGTTGCTAACGTTAAATCCCTCAAGATGCTCGAGATAGTTTTTCTGTGGACATAAAAATTATTCTATTATCAAACTTTTTCATGCCATTTAGAATATGGATCACATTTTTCAATTCGAAATCTCCAAGAAATTTTGTTGTTCTTGAAATGCCATAATAATGTTTTGGCGAAAAATTGTGCACTTTATAATATTACCTTCACGGTTGTCAACAAGAAAATTACTAAACAAATTTGGGCTCAAATCCACAATGAATCGACAGGGAATTAATCTTTTAACGATCACGGACGTAATATTACGTCCAAACACCAGTGGAATAAATTCAAACAAGTTCTCTGTGTTTTTTCCTCTCTCTTCACCATAGCAAAACTTTATAGTAACCCTAGCTTTTCCTATCCCTCCTTAAATTTCTGATCTTTTCCCACATATATATATCGTTCTATATGCAAGGACGAAAGAGAACTCGTAGGATGAGAGTGTAAAGAAGAATCTAAGAAAAGCATTATCTTATCTATTATAATTTTTCCTTTTACACTTTTTTCTCCCCCCCCCCCCTTCTTGGTCTAACATGCGATTAGGTTAAGACAAGGTTACCAGGTTTATCGCCGGTTCGTCTCAGAGATAATCAAAATTCCTTACCAAAACCTTCCACGTGGAGTAGTTAAAATGTATTTCATGGAAAAAACGTGAAACGTGGTGAACATATGTATGTGCATTTTTTAATACTTATATTCATGATATACAACAGGGGTGGCTAACAGCTGGCCCGCGACAAGATTAAAAAATTATTATATTTTTTACATATTAGTTTTATTTATTTATTTATTATTTTTTACATTAGTTTCGAATGACGATATTGCGATTAATGTAGAAAAAAAAATTATTTCTGACTTGACAAAAACAATTTGTATTTTCATCACACAAACAGAGAGAGAAAACCTCTTTAAATACACAGGTCACATGATTGATTTGAGAAACCTACAGTGAGAGTTATGGAAGTAGCAGTAGCAGATTTTCTTGCGTAATCATCGGAGGTCAATGATGGCCTCGATGAGCAAAATATCCCTCAAAAATTTTTTCAACCAAGTTTTTCCACAAAAATGCAAAACTAATGTGTTGTTGTCTATTGGTAAAAAATATTCGGTCAAGTATTTAGCTAGAAGAAAAGCATTGCACGAAATTCAAAGCAAAAAAACAAATTTCAGAATATCAATTATTATTATTCTTGTTTGATGAACTTTAAACGCTTTATGAAGTATAACATTCTCTACTGTAGTTAAAGCATTAACATTCATAATTTGCTGAAAGAAAAGAAAGATGAATAAGTTTTCTTGACAATTAAGAAATTGCAGTCAACAAAACTAAAAAAAATGCGTGAGACACATAAAAAAGATTTGGCAGAACTACGAGCAACTGACATCAGCTCGAGGATTAAAAAACCCCAACCAGAAAAGATTAAGTTCACCACTTTTGAAAAATCGGTGAAAAGAACACCCACGTCACATTTCTATCGCGAAGTGGCTGGGAAAAGTTTCGCAACCATGAAGAAAGCAGTCCAAAACCCAGCCATCAGTGGAAATTTTTCTAAAAACTCACATAAAGGATCTATTGACTTCGCTGAATCTAATGAGTTGTGGGGAAAAAACATGTGTCAATCCCAAAAAATTTTCAAAGTCCAGTTTTGCGGACTTGCGGAGTGGATCTCAGGACTTTAAAAAAAGAAACTGTGTACTAGCCAGTGAAAACTTAGCCAGAAGCAGCCCGGTCACCAACAAGCGCAAACTTTCACCACCGAAGTAGTAACTAATACAAGTGCAATGATGATGACGGAGGCCCGTCCTTTTCCCCGGAGCCAGATGATGATGAGGCCAGCTCCAACTCAACATAATATAGCATATTACAGTTTGCAAAGTCCTGCCTGAAGGATATTATGAAGTGCTGCTCAAAGAATAGAAAAACAGTCCTAGCAAATATTCCTCACTGAAGTTGGGAATATTCTTGTCAATTAATATGACTGAGTTTTCATGCACAAATACATACTTACTGACGTACATTAAATACACCTTCCTAGGCTGTTAACTAGTCCGTCTGTAATCCCACCATCAGCCGAGGCCTGGGTATGGGGGGGGGGGGGTCAAAAAATTGAATCTGGTCTGGTAAGAAATTCTAGTCCACGCTGCAGTTTCCTTCTGCTCTGATCTCACTTGTCTATGAAAGAATATATACGAACATATAAATGCTTACAAGATTCATTGAAAGACTGGTTATTTGTGGAGATGAAGATTACAAGGAAGAAAACTCATTCTGCCCCCATGGGAGCCCGCAGGATGAATTTTCTTCCTTGTAATCTTCATCTCCACAAATAACCAGTCTTTCAATGAATCTTGTATTAACAAGTGGATAGGACATTTCTATATATATAGATGCTTGTTTCCAAAAAATGAAAAGTTCGGTCAATAATTCATTCATAATTATAATTATTACATAGTTTGGTTTATTAGTTAATGAATACCATCAAAATGTTTGCGGCCTCCGATGCCATAGCAAGCAATCAACTGCGTGCGGCTTATATACCAGAGTTTTGTTCCTGGTGCGGCCCGTGAAACTGCGTCTGACCATTATTTTGGCCCTTGAACAGAAAGAAGTTGGCCACTGATTCTAAATTCATGGGACAAACTTTAAGAGGTGATATAATGATATAAGACACCCAAATAAACATTTTTGGTCATGGAATATGTGGTCGAATCGCAAAGGCATTAGAGGTGCTTTAAGAGAGTGCACAACAGCACTTCACCCCAATATAGGGTGGCTAGATGTCCTGGATTTTCGCTATTAAATTCACTGTCCAGAAAAAAAAAAGCTTTCGGGACTCCTGTTTCTCCCGGTTTTCCTTTGCGCAATCACAAAGATCGAATGAAATTGGATCATTCAAATACAGTCCGTCCCGCTTAATTGACAGATAAAATTCCCTGCAACCAAAATTTCTCCCATAAAGACAACGTTAAGGTTCTCCGCTTAAAAGAATAGGGTCATTCAAATATTACGTCAGTATGAATGGGGGGAGGGGGTTTGAATAATGCTTATGTCATCAACCACCCTTTATAAAAATATTAGTATTCTTAATGGTATCAGTACTGAGAATGTCAAAAACGAAGAAACCTTTCCCTAGTTTGTGGACAACTGAACAAACCCCCCCCCCCCTCCACTATTGATAAGTCCTGTATAGACTTCTCAGGCCTCTACAGAACGCTCGGCTAAACTGTTTTGTGTCCACTCCACGTGACACATACGTTGTCCTTGGGTGATTTGTTGGACTCTAGTACATAAGCGAATACATACTCTTCGAACGGAGGGAGGATGTGGTTCACCGAGGGTGTGCATAGTGATCGGGGGGAATTGTCTACTTTCGCCCTACTGCCTATGCTAATAATACAATTTTTCGTGAATGGCGGATCGCCACCCCTTTCCCCCACCAAAACAAACTGCAATGATTTATGGGACAAGCAAAGAAACTCTACTCGTGAAAACAATTTACTTATATGATCGAAAGATGTGACCGCAATTGGTTTGTGCGTAGGTGGAATATTAAAATGAACCAAACGTTTGGTGTATTCATTTACTATTCCCCTGAAATACTTGATCACACGTGGTGTGGGCCCAACTTGCACTCTGAAAAAAATAGTAATCATTGGCTGGAACTAAGACCTGACATATCCGCAATAATTCCATCAATCGCATATATAGCCAAATAGAAAGGAATTACTTCAAATTACTCAAATGATTGTTTTAAGCAACCATCTTGCCATTAACATCTCTAGAATTTAGAGAAATCATGAAGAAGACGAGAGTTCAATGCTCTGTAATCTGCAACTAGCAACGCCAATCTATACCGCTCCTTTAATTAATGCTCAACTTAAACCAGTAATTAATAAACTTAAAACACAAGCTAAAAATATAGTGAATTCAGTCTATAATCATGTGAAAAATAATCCCAGTGCATACACAGCAAAGTTCACTACAGCAGTTTCAGATGGTGGTAGTCAGACTCCCTATGTATATTCTCGAAGAGTGATCCAATCAGAGGTGCATGCAGGATCGACCTTTGGAGGGGACATAAAAAGCTTACGGGGGTGAATTTCGTTAGAGAAATTTTTGGTTCTTATCCTTCAAACACCATTGAAATTAACAAAAATTGATTGTAACATATGAAAATATTTTCTTCAGATATTTAATTTTTTTAAATATTTTTTGCATAAAAAAATATATTTGATCATTTGAGTCGCACCACGGTCATTTCCTGCGCACGAGGGCTAATTATCCCGGGACCTACAATTTATTGCCGATTCCGAACGGCAGGCTTGTCTTTTATACTCATCGAGAGGTTGGTGCGCTAACCCCTCGATGGGGGACGCCCTGCGGTATTTTTTTTTTTGCTGCGGTCAAGCCGCCGTTTTTTGTTGTACCCCTGTGTCAGGAAAGTTTTCTAACCAGGACGAACCGGGTATTGAACTCGCGACACCTCTAAACATCATCCTTTGGTACTTTAGGCGATTATCTTATCGACCTGGGCTACCGCGCCCCTATTTGATCAATAATGGAACCAGATTCATTCACGAGCAGCTGACCTTGCAGCAGCTTGAAGACGCGACTCCTCCGCAATGATGGAACTACACTGCTCAAAACAAGTAGGGGAGCAAGCAAAAAAGTGAAGAAAACCGTGCGAGACAGCCACGTATTGGCATACAATGGATAGTACACGCGTATCAATGCGCAATACAGAAAAAAGACGTAAAAAAATTTGGAATTAAGCTTTAATTCTTTGAAAATATGGAAAAAACATGAAAAGATGATTTAGGGCAACAATTTGGTTACATGTAAACGATAAAAAAAAGTACTGTTTAGACATGATGCATGAGTTTTAATAGGGCGTGTGGTCTCCTCGAACAGCTAAGACTGCTGCACACCTGTTTGCCATGGATGCGATGAGGTCATCGATCAGACTTTGGGGAATACTGTTCCACTCCTCAAGAAGTGCAATCTGCAAGTCTCGGACAGTAACAGGCGGCCTTGGTCGCGCAGCAATGCGTCGTCAAACAAAGGAATCTCCAATGGCTCCAGCGTAAGGGATGACATGAGGTCGCAGTATCTCGTCTGCATACTTTCGGGCCGTCAAAGTGCCATTCCGAATGATATACAGGTCCGTACGTCCGCCTATGCTGATTCCACCCCATACCATCCAACCAGCTCGTCTGTATTGTGACCTTTCACGAACGAATGTGGGGTTATTTCGAGTGCCCCTGTCCCTCCATACCAGAACACGTCGGGTGTCACACTCCAGACTGAATCGGGACTCGGTAAACAGCACTTGGCTCCAATCATGTTGCTCCCAATCTCGATGTTCAGCAGCCCATCTTCTTCGGGCCGCACGGTGGCGTGGGGTCAACGGAATGCAGACCATTGGCCTACATGCATAGAGCCCTCCCTCATGAAACCGATTACGTACTGTTTGGCTGGACACCCTTCGTCCGGTTGCCAAGAGCAACCGTCTTTGCAGCTGCGTAGCATTCTCTGTTCTGTTTCGACGGGCTGTTAATCGTATATACCGGTCATCAGTTGCTGTAGTAGGCGCGTGGCCGACCTTGCCCTGGTCGACGTCTAACATTTCCTGTTTCTTGGAATCGATTCCACAGCCTTGCAACAACACTTCTGGCGACTCCAACAGCGTCCGCGACACTACGTTGTGTTTGCCCGGATTCCAGTCTGCCTATAACACGCCATGCCATGGATTCCGGTAAATCACGTTGTTCAGACATCCTCAAGTCACCTTGTCTCAAAAAACAATACTGCGCAATCGAATTTCACAGTTACGGCAGTAAAACAGACGTTTCTGCAACATCCCGATTTCTGCCCTTATCTCCTTTTTCTGGTTTTTGATGTCATGAACTTTGATTTGCATATGAAGTTTTCTTCTTCCGTTTCCTGCTAGGCTTTAAATTATGGATGATTCATTTTATGTTACTTATCGGTATACATCTTTGCGTAATTTTGTTAAAACCATGTGCTCCCCTAATTGTTTTGAGCAGTGTATATGGCTGTATAATAAGGGTACGAACATAGTGCACGCTGGTACCCTTATTATATAGCCCTAGTTCCATCACTGCAGAGAAGTCGCATCTTCAAGCTGCAAGGTCAGCTGCTCCTGAGTGAATCTGGTTCCATTTTTTTTTTTTTTTTTTTGCTGTTTTTCTCGCAGTTGGTGTGGCCCCACCAGGGATTAATCACTTCACATACAAGCAAGAAATTTCTTGCCAAACTGCACATTTGGAAAAAAATTTGAATTATCCCTATTTAATAAAGCGGTAACAAATATAGTAACCATGTTCTAACCTAACTGCATGTTAGAAAAAACAAGAAGGAAAAAAGAAAAAATATAAAAGGAAAAAGTATAATAGATAAGAATTTTTTAGTTCTCTTTCGCTCTTTCATATATATAGTAGAAAGATACATTATATGTGTGGGAAAAAAATGTAACGTAGATAATAGGTTTGCTACAAAGCTTTGCGATGGTGAAGAGAGAGGAAAGAAAACACAGAGAACTTGTTCGAATTTATTCCACTGGAGTCTGTGGACATATTACACCTGTGATCATAAAGAGATAAAACATTCTGCGATTATTTTTCTTTTCAAATCACGTGAAAAACGTACAAAAATTTATTTAGCAATAAATATTTATATCATTATAAATAAGAAATTTTGAATTGAAGTAGAAGTGAAAAAATTAAAATAAATTTTCAAAATAATAGATATAGCCATAGGGCCGGAGAGAGATCAATCTTACTTTTTTTCTTTTTTTTTTTTACATTATAAATTCACTATAGATGAGCCCACTAATGATCTCAGATCCAAGATATGGGGGAAGCATGATCTGTGAAATCAGTCAATGATTGAGAAAGATACGGTGGATTCTTTGATATGTATTTTGAACTTTTTTAAAATTTTAAAATCTCCCTCCTCTTTTTTTCTGCAAATTATAATAATGCAAATGATTGTTTGCATTAATTTAAATTTTTCAAGGATAAAAAATAAAAGACGAAAATGGCTACAATCAGTATTATTCAACATAATGGAATAAAGTCCATTATACACAATGTCATCACTTGTCAACTGATGTTATTATAGCATCTGGTAAATACTGCTACCATAACCTATTCATTAAAGCGAAGGAACAAGTCAGAAAGTTTAAGTGCTCTGAGTGTGGATTTGGTTCCCGTACTTGGAAATTGAGTCAACATTTTTCTTCTCATCGAATGGCGCCATCAATCATCCAAAAGTTGAAGTATTTGCATTTTGGTCATTTTATGTTAATTTTGACGTTTTTAAAATTACCATGATGAAATTCTTACAAGCGGAAATTCTAAGAAAATTTGAATAGACCACTCGGGTAGCTTCATTTTGCAAGCGCCCAATCAGGATGGTGCAGTAGTCTTACACGCAGGTTCTCAGCTTCATTCTGACCATGATGTTTGAAGTGAACAGATCAAGAGTTAAGATTTGGTATGCAATCCAAGTGGGATCCTTGATCAGCATGTGATTAGTGGTTAAATATTTTTACTCTGAAAACGACACCCACTGTGTGTCAAAATGCATTCAGAGTTGTTGTATTTTTCGTATATTTGCCTTATTCATTGGCAAGTTCTTAAAAGTCCTCATTCGCCTCAAACTTGACGTGGTGTCACCTTAAAATGGTCACACCTAATTCGTTAGAGACTTCTTAATATCCTTGGGATTGAGTGATCTAGTCCAAAGTTGATCTAGTCTTCCATAAAAATGGCCATTATGCCCCTTTGAAGGCTTATACCTCACACTAAAAAATGACAATTTGGAAATACTTCGACTTCTAGAAGATAAATAGCACCATTCGAGAAGAAAAAAATGAAATTTTCTGCGAACGGAATTTGAACTCATAATCAGAGTGCGTACTAACCCTCAATCTTTTATCAAACACAACACAGCAACAGTAATACTGCTGTGTTATTATGACATGACTTTATACATAAATACAAATTCACACATGGGCCAAAACAGGCAAAAAGCTCAATCAGGTGGGAAAAAATAAATAAACAAATGCTTGCATAAAAATATGAATGCCACATATGTCTAAAATAAACAAACCAAAATAAAACATCATTTCACGAAATGAAAAAATTTTAAACTATAAGGAAAATATAATACTGCCCGTAAAAAATTATGGTTGTGTCTTCACATCTAAGACTTAACCTCATCCAGAATAATTTTAGCACTGCATTCAGCTCGTAGGTGAAACATGGGTGATTTGATTCAAAGTGAGCTACCATGCCTTGTCTCAATGTTGAAAGTCATGCTCCATTCATTTGCTGCAATCACATTTAAGTTAAGTCTAGAACAACTCCCTAACAGGTGGATTTATAACTACAACCATTAGTTTTGTGTCACCTGTGAATTTGCTATTGATCTAGAGCTTCTTGAAATACCAGGCTGACTCATCCACTATCTTTGAGTGAAAGCATGATGTCAGTATTATGTTGCTTTAGACTAGTGATGGGCAAACTTTTTTAGAAGCAGGCCAAAAAAGAAAAAAATTTGGCGGGAGGGAGGGGGGGGGGACATATTCTGACATTGATTCATAATCTTTTTGCTTGAAGTAAAATGGCGATATATTTTGCATTATTTGCAGACTGCCATTGTTTCATTTCAAAAAAGACAATGATTTATCCTTCACAACTGTGAAAATAAATAAGTATATTTTAATAATTTTATGCATATCTTTTATGGCGCATTCCACTTTTTCCATGTGCAAAAAATGTTTTAAATAAACTTCTATTAAAATGCTCACAACTATATTTTGCACGTGCAAAAAATGGAACTTCCCCCCTCAATGAATTTTTTTGAGAAACACTGAAATTGAACATTTTTCTATACTATTATTTTGAAATCTGCCCCCAGCCAGACAGAACCTCTAAGCGGGCTGTAGTTTGCCCATCATTACTTTAAACAATAGCTGTTGCCTAAGGTACCTAGAGAGGCAAAAACAAACTCAGTGCCCTCCATTTTGGAGCAGTAAAACCAGTTTTTTTGTTTTCTTAGTATCAAGGAGCCCAATCTTTTTCCCCCAATGATTTCCGATACCTCACTTGAAGTCGCAAATGTGTTCTTTGCTCAAAGATGAGCAAACGAGTCTGCTCTCTTTTATAAGGGCCTTACTTTGATCGAGGTTATCAATAAAAAGCGAAAAAATATTGATCCCAGAACACTACTTGTGGCATCTATCCAATCAGGAAATTCCCCGTTCACCATGGCTCTCTCTACGACACATTCCAGAACCCCGCATCAATCCAATTCAACAAAAGACTCACCCTCCCTAATTTAGCCCCACAACCCCAATCTCATGTGAACAAATTTAGACAATGTCCACATACTTTCCTTACCAAAGAGCTTTGGTCACGTGATTGTAAAACAAATGATGTTGTTTACACACAGGCTGACCATATTTCCTCGAGAAAAATTCAGGAAATTGCAAATTATTGCCAAAAAATTATGCTAAAGCTAAGCAAAATTTCCAGTTGTTGCTAAAATCACCAAAAAAATTATAAACTGCGTTAAATGAAGTGCTATTGCAAACTGCAGCGAATTAAAATGAATTCGCAGAAATCAAATGGTCGACATGAAAAATATGTGAAATGAATATATCATGAAAGTTGGAAAATAATTTTAATTCTTCATTTTGATAAAAATTCAAGTAGGCTCCATTGAAAATATGGGGGAAAAAAGGACATTTTTCATAAAAAAATTTGGGATGGCCATTTTTATTTGATTAAAATTTAATTAATCAGTCAAGATTAAATTTTTTTAACTAGCCAGTTAAAAATGTATTTGATTTCCAGCCCTAGTATTAAGTAAAACTGACCAGATGTAATTGTCCATCCTGTACTTTGGTACGTCTGACAAAATTTATGGGCAAATGCTGCATTATGAAGCTGTTTTTCAGTGAATAATAAGATTTACAGAAAATCTTCAACATTCTGGCAACACCTGATGAGTCAATTTTCTTTTTTTTGGTTCTATCACTGTGACAAGTCAGAAAATACAAACATAGACCAGCCTACATTACTTTTTATTCGCCATGATAATCTTTGGTTTGATGACAAGATCATTAAATTAATTTTCTTACCCCCTGTACCTGAAGTAGTAGTTACATAAATGATCATAAAAAAAATTAAAGTCAAATTATTTTTTTTAAGACCAAGAGAAAAGAGAGCATGTAAATTTTTAGTACCAAATTCCCTTTGAGTGTTATTTTTATGATCTGAGTTCCTTTTATAGTATAGCATAAATGTTTAGAACAGACATCTTCAACCTGGTGCTACCTGAAGTACCCAGAGTGCTAGATGCTTGGGTTACATTTCATGCTCGCGAACACTTGATTAACATTCCAACTGAACACCTTGGAGTAATTGCATTCAAAGATTGAAATCATAATCATTTAATGCATTTGTATGTTAAAATTGCTGTAAGGATGCTCTCCTTTTGATGATGGTACAGGCAGTGCTCGTGACTGGAAAAGGGTAGAAGACCTCTGGTTTAGAACATGTTAGAAATGATGAACTACAGGGAATTTTCATGTCTGACATCATTAACAATTTCCTGAAAAACCATACATTTATTTGAATTCATTGAGCATACAGAAAAAAAAATACACAACCAATCATTTGACTTTTAAATTTTAATACAGTCTCTGAACTTTACAATATTGCACATCACATAATGGAAGACTTTTTTAAGTGATTAGATCACTTAAATTTCATACACAGCTTGAACAGATAAATATAAATCTCTAAAGACAAACATAACCACCAGAACATTCAGTGTGCATATGACTACACTATATTCAGAATATTTCATTCAAAAATAATAAATCATACTGATGAGTCTAAATCTACACTGCATAAACACAAATTTGATTTTCCTGATATGTAAGATAAAATGTCAGTAATGCCTAGCATTTTAGCACCAGTGAAATAAAATGAGGGTAAAACTCCAAAAAAAAAAAAAAAAAAAAATTGCAAGTTTTTTAAAGTTTTAAAAATAGTTTTACATTATTACCATTTCAATTTCTTTTTTTCTTAAAAACTCATGTCAAGCAGAAAAAATATATGTGACTTCAATGCAAAATTCGATCTTACAAAAATATGTCTCTTTTGAAAAACCATATTGACTTTTCAGAACCAACAGCATTTATAAAGCTGAAAAAAATTAAAAAAAGAAACATATGCATTCAAAAATTTTTTGAAGGTATAAATTAAAAAAATATAATACAAAAAAATAAAAAAAATAAATAAAAATACATAAATTAGTGAATGTGGGCTTTTTCCAGAATATTAATCCATTTGCATGTGCATCACAGCTCTAATTATGCTGCTACTTGCTTTATATAAATTGGATGTGCTGACCTCACATTCAGCCTGTATCAACATTCACTTTTGATTTATTTTTCTATTAAGGTTTACTGAAATTTTAAACCACTAGAAATCAGATTAGCAATGCATTGGAAGCATTCATACACAAAAATACTAAACTTTCCCACTGTGAGATGTGTGTATGTAATTGATGATTTGTCATCTGTAGAACATTTGTCATATAAATATTTGACACACCGAGAAATTTGAAAAATCTGAACCTTAGAAAAGCTATTTTCTTCCTAATTTTTTTCTACAACAAAGCTATTTATGTACCCATGTGAAATAACTACAGCAGGACCTCAATTATCCGAACACATCGGGACCAAAGGATGTTCGGAAAATCGATTTCGAAACTAATTCAATGAAGTGAATAAATAAATTGAATTTAAGATTAATTTGTCAGATGAAAAAAAATATGACAGCTAAATCTGCTCCTATATTCACACATTTGTTTGCTTCTTAATCGCTTGTAACTACATACACTGTACCCGGATCTGCTCCCTACAGGTACGGTATGTACAATTGTTTGGAAGTGAATTATTCTACAATAGAGCTATCGTGTGGAAAGAAAAGAGGATTCAATTTCCAAGAAAATACCAACTGTTTGTTGAGCATCACTGACTATAGAAAACTGAAAATGAGTTAGGTGGAAAAGGTGTTCAATTGACAGAGTTGTTCGGAAAATTGATGTTCGGATAAACAAGGTTCTACTTTACTTCTAAATAAAACTTAAGCTAACCAAGGGTTACAAGATGTCTTCATTTAACAGGGCATGTTCTAATTTTCTGTGTCATTTTAAGCATCTTCATTGGTTTTGAAATTTTACCCTTTTTTTCCTTATATTTTTATGGCTCCAAAATTATTTCCCTTTTTTAATTTGAAAAAAAAAAACTTGTAGCGTGAAACAAAAATCTGTTTATCAGTGTGTGTTTATTTGGATTTTCCACACATATTTACACCCTTTGAGGAGTCCCACGGCTGTACTTACCCTCCATTAAAAGTATTCTGCCCCCCCCCCAAAAAAAAATACTGTACGCCTACATATTGGATGCATCTCAGTTTTGGTAGGGAAAACAATCGTTGTACTTTGTTGGTACAGAGGCCTTATCTGTTGTAAAAATATGTAAGTGGCATACATTGTCAAGAGGACACATGCATGTGTCCTCATTTCTAAGTTTCAGAATCCACTAACATTATGCCACTATGCTAGGATCTAAGTATAGTGGCGCCATCTGTTGTGAACAAAGATAAATAAGTTGTTAAGGCAGCACAAGCATCAGTCCTCAATTTGGAGTTCTGGAATCCGGTAACCCCAAGCTCAACCATATTCATAACAAATTCCACAACCCAGACTAGACCAACACATTCAGTTAAAAAGAACCAAAACTAAATCAATTACTCGCTTATGTTTTTATATACATGGGTAAAGTCCATAATGAAATTTAAAAATGCCACACACAGTTATATTTGGAAACAGTCACAGGAACCTGGGGGGGGGGGGTGAGGTTATTTGAGCCCCCCCCCCATGAATTTCATGAGAGGGCTTAGGGCCCCCACTAATAATCAATGAATGTACAATCAATGCACCACTCCCTCTACTGAATGAATGAACGCCAGAACTTTGCCACTGGACTTATCCCGTTGCCGAGATCTCTTCCAGCCCAGATTCGTGGCAGAGTCTGGAACAGCACTCCCTCTACTGCATAAGGGCTTGCGTCCCATATATATATATGGGACAACAGGCAACTTTCAGTTCCCACAATGTTTTCTTTCTTTCAGCATCTCTGGGAACAGTACATTACAAGTGCAAAGAATATTGTGAACTTTTCTACTGTGGTTTCTCTATTTCATCCCTTATTCCTTCTTGTGTTTGGTTGATAGCCTTCAATTTCAATTCACTTCAAATTTATTTATTTGGTTCCAAAGTTAAATAACACATAAAACAGTCAAATTTAAATGTTTGTCGTCTAGAGGCCTAAGCCTGTACAAAACAATTAATCAAAAACTATACAAACTGAAGAGCCAAAAAAACTAGTACAGGAATGTGTATGGAACCAATCAGAGTATGGCGCTGCAGTCGGCAACGCCTATATAACACAACAAGTGTCTGGCATAGTTGTTAGATCGGTTACTGCTGCTACAATGGCAGGTTATTGAGATTTAAGTGAGTTTGAATGTGGTGTTATAGTCGGCGCACGAGAGATGGGACATAGCATCTCCGAGGTAGCGATGAAATTTGGATTTTCACGTACGACCATTTCATGAGTGTACCGTGAATATCGGGAATCCGGTAAAAAATTAAATCTACGACATCGCTGCGGCCGGAAAAAGATCATGCGAGAACGGGACCAACGACGACTGACGAGAATCACTAAACGTGACAGACGTGCAACCCTTCCGCAAATTGCTGCAGATTTCAATGCTGGGCCATCAAAAAGTGTCAGCGTGCGAACCATTCAATGAAAAATCATCGATATGGGCTTTCGGAGCCGAAGGCCCACTCGTGTACCCTTGATGACTGCACGACACAAAGCTTTACGCTTCGCCTGAGCCCGACAACACAGACATTGGACTGTTGAGGACTGGAAACACGTTGCCTGGTCTGATGAGTCTCGGTTCCAATTGCTTCGAGCTGATGGACGTGTACGGGTATGGAGAGAACCTCATGAATCCATGGACCCTACATGTCAACAGGGGACTGTTCATGCTGGTGGAGGCTCTGTGATGGTATGGGGCGTGTGCAGTTGGCGTGATATGGGACCCCTGATACGTCTAGATACGACTCTGGCAGGTGACAGGTACGTAAGCATCCTGTCTGATCACCTGCACCCATTCATGTCCATTGTGCATTCTGACGGACTTGGACAATTTCAGCAGGACAATGCGACACCCCACACGTCCACAATTGCTACAAAGTATCTCCAGGAACACTCTTCTGATTTTAGACACTTCCGCTGGCCACCTAAATCCCCAGACATGAACATTATTGAACACATCTGGGATGCCTTGCAACGTGCTGTTCAGAAGAGATCTTCACCCCCTCTTACTCCGACGGATTTATGGAGAGCCCTGCAGGATTCATGGTGTCAATTACCTCCAGCACTACTTCAGACATTAGTTGAGTCCATGCCACGTCGTGTTGCGGCACTTCTGCGGGCTCGCGGGGGCCCTACACGATATTAGGCAGGTGTACCAGTTTTTTTGGCTCTTCAGTGTGTATATATATATATATATATATATAGATATATATATACTGTGTTATATATTATATATATATATATAACACAGGAGTTATAATAAAAAATGAAGTTAAATAGTAGAATCCTTTTGGATAAACTTTTGTAACAATTAATATTTAAAATACTTGTTCACAAAACAGTAGCATTTGGTACAATAAAAAATGGTATGAGTCAACTACAGGCATATTGATAATAATATAATTCGCTTCTATAATTGAAAATATACATCAATATCGTCTATTGCTATTAGAAATTCAAAAAGTGATTTTTTAAATGATGCAAACCTAGATAAATTCTGTATTACCAATGGTAAAGCATTAAATAGTTTAGGAGCAAGGTAGTAAAAATTTTTGTGAAATATTTCTTTTCTAAATGAGGGTATGCAGTAAATTTTGTTTGGTCTTCTCAGTGATATGGACTCTCTTTGAGTGCATATTGATTTATTACGATATATGTAGAGTATGATTCGGTAGATGGCGTTATGTCTTATGGAAAATAGATTTAAATTTCTATGAATTGAGATTTCAGAGCGAGCACTGTAAATAGTTTTGAAGCATCTGTTTTGAATAGAACAAATAGGTTGTAGATTTGTCCTGTAATCGCCTCCCCAGATGATGATACCCCCCAACTGACAATTGAATAAAACCATGCATAGTAAATTTCTCTCAGTAATTCTGCCGTTACCTTTTGTTTCAGATAATAGAATTTATGTACCAATAGAAAGTTAGCGAAGGCTATCAATCAAACACGCTGACCAGCATTTGCTTTTTTCTAACATAGGGATTTATTATAATTAATTAATGAATCAGCTGTATATATATAAAAGATTATTTTTCTCACACTTGTTGTTTTTCTCATACAAATATGTTTCATTTGTATACAATGGAACTTTGGTTTTCGAGTGTTTCAATATATGAGCAAAAATTTTGTCTCGATAAACGAGTAATGATCCACATTACAAAAAAATAAATAAAATGTGCTTCAATTACATGACCACAACTGATCAGATGTTTCTTTGCTTTAATCCACATGCCTACTGCACATAATCTTCAGCAAACAAAGAACCCTCCAATTCCCATGAGTTTTGGAAAATCCATTTCTATATTGTGCACTGCCTCAAGATCATCAATAAGGCCTAGGATGAGGTCACCAATTGAACCCCCAATTCTTCTTGAAGGAAACTGTGGGCTGATTGTATTATTGAACATGGCTTTGAGGGGGCTAGCTGAAGAACAGAAGACACTATTTGTCGAAGAGATTGTGTCCTTAGGGAAGACCATGGGATTAGAGGTGAATAAGGCTGACATTCAGAAACTAGTGGAGGAACGTGGCCAGAAGTTGACCACAGACAAACTAATGGATCTCTATTGTGCACAACATCAGGAGCTTATGGACATGATCTAGTCTGATGACGATGAAGAAAGAAATCAGGAGAAATCTCTTTGGTTCAAATGAAATTAGAGAAATGTATAAAATGTGGGAAGTCAAACAAAATTTTGTAAAAAGAACCACCCAAATAAAGCTGTAGCTGTGTGTACAATGAATCTGTCCAACAACGATATATTTTAGTATTTCTGCAAAAAACTCCAGAAAGGAAGTAAAAGCAAGCATCATTGGAATGGTTCCTTTTCTGAAGTCAAACAAAAAGAAAATGATTGCTGGGAGCCAGCAGATATCAGTGAGTCCATAAATCATCCTAAATGATAGCCCTCCTCTCTCTCTCATCATTTAGAATAGGTAAATTTGTAAAACTATTGTATTGTATGTTTACTTTATGGCGTTATTGTATTATTTATTACACTATTATTGCATCGTGTTATCTATTACATGCCATTTTTGTCAGTAATTATTATGTGAATGAATAATTGTGGAATAAATCCTCAGAGTTTACATTAAGGTACACTGAGGCAAGTGGAAATTGGGGGTAAGTGGAACCACATATAATTTATAAAATTCGATTAGCTTCTGGGAACGATCTCTTGCAAAATTTTTCTTCTATACTTACTTCTATTTCTCAGTAAATATATAATTGGCACGATAGCTGCTCATACGACAAGGAGCTTCCATATGGACAACTTAGATTTGTAGTCAAGGCACTACCTGTTGTACATTTTGACTATTTCTGAAAATGTGATTGGCCTTATATCGATATTTCAGGGCCAATTTCTTCCTTTCTAATTACTTTATATATCTGTCATATTTTAATCTAATTCTTATATCTCTTTGTGTAAAATAGGATTTAAGAGGTTTATACCTTCCCCACGTTTTCACTGTACTAGGGCAAGTGAAACCCAATGCATTAACACAGAAATATTGCTCGGTCCTTTTTGAGTGAAAGTGGGTCCCTCTCATAAAAATTTATCTTGAAAAAAAATTATGCCCCCCCCCATAATTCACTGGTAACTCTATGAATTTTCTTCCAGCATGCCCCAGGTCTTTGATATTACCTGCTTATATTTCTTCATTGAAACTCAGCGGTGGGCCATGTTCTGGGTAGGAGAAGAAGAGGTATCTGTGAATCAAGTAATTCATTTCTAAAAATATGTTCTATCCAAAGGTTCATTTACTTTCATTGTCTCTTTTATGATGGTTTTTTGAACATTGTTATAAGCAGGATCCACTTTATTTAACAGTTGGAGGCACACATTTATATATTTACTAATAAATCAATCTATAAATTCCTTTCTGATTGATTTTACATTTTGTTAAAAAAATCTTAGCATTTTCTCAATATCTTTTGATTAAATTTAAAGCAAATTAGATTTTCTCTCTCTCAGACACTTATCTTCTGATTCCCTATTCATACTTTGATTTTCCTAGTAAAATGATTTTATTTTCCCTCCCTGATAGTCCACCACTCTGATCTGTTGCCATTTAACTGTCATATATTTTCACACCTGAATATGCGAGCTATGTCAGATTTGTGTTGGAGAAACTTAACAGTGTGCTTATGTGTGTGCCCCCAGCATATGGTGTGTTTGTGTTCAGTATAGGTGGGGTGCCATCTATATCTAGCACGACAACTAGATACTTTTTCTCAAACGGGGCAAACACACATTTTGACACACCCATGTAATGTAGAAGCAGTTATAAAGGGTGAATTTGGTGCCACCCTCTAGTTCAGAGCCCGGGACACTAGACTCACCTGTCCCTCCCCCCTCCCAGTTGCGGCCCTGCATCCATCCTCCAAACTGGCAATGCGCGCATTTGAAATTTAATGCATACATATTTGTGTTGTAGGTCTGTGTAATCATCGTGGCAACTCGAAGTTTTTTTCAAAAGATCCAAACCCGGATTAACACCAAAAGTAAAATTTGAGGGGGGTTATAAGAAGCCTCTTCCAGATTGCCTTTTTACAGATTCAGTTTTTTTCACACGATCTCTGGAAAGTTTTACAATTTGAACAGCCATTCCAATCCTTTACAATTTAAAAAAAAAATCACATTTGCAATATTGTGGGAATGAGGTGAATTTAGGCCGTATAGATGCTGTCTTTGAATACCGGCAGATAGCCGTGAAAGTACAGTAATTTCCGGTATGTAACCGGAAGGGAGAAAATCTGCAGGGGAATAAAAACTCTAGAATTTGACAATTACACGGCCCCTCATTCAGGGAAGCAACTAGAGATATCCCTTATCTTATTCTTCAACAACCCACATGTATATCAATACAGTACAGTGCACAAAGTGGTAAAACCACTTTTTCAAGGTAGTGCAATCATGATTCACGGTAGAAAGAAAAAAGTTGGGGAGGTTTTTCTCTCTACTTTTTACTTCTTAGAACTAGGAAAGAATTTTTCTAGGAAAGAAACAAAATTTTTATGAGTCTTTTTCTGAAATTCTGGGTATTTGACGCATTTATAGTAAAACAATGGCATCTCTGATTTACACTAACTCCATACTCCTGCATTTTTGTATTCCCCTTCTCATTTGCCTCATATAATGTCGGATAATATTTAATGGGGGGAGGGGGTACTTTTATATTGTCATTTTTCTACATTTCAAAGTCATTAATTAACATTGTGAGTTTTCCGAATACTAAAGTTGTAAATTAGCTTTTATACAAAAATAATAAAATGTTTGGGCTTTTTTATGGTTTAAATTAATTTTTTTTCTTTGTTTAAACTTCTTTCATTTATGAATCATCGTTATATGAATGATTTTAAAGCACAATCAGTGTGAAGTTTCACTTGCCCCCCCCCCCCTCAAGGAGGCAAGTGGAACCAACAATTCACTAAACAATAAAATTAATCTTGAAAAGGAGAGACACTGAAGAATTGTGGTTAAAGCACCAGCCCTAAAAAGAGAATAATTCAAACAACCTGCTTCCATATTTTCAAGAAGTTTCATCGACTTCTCCAACATAGGTGCTAACTTGAACTAATGAAAAAAGTGGTTCCACTTACCTCAGTTTACCTTATTCCCTATGGGGACGTTTGTATTAATATACAAGTGATTTGGATTACAAGCACATTCACGGAACAAATTATGCTCATAAGCCAAAGTTACACTATATGCTTTTTAGTGCAGTAAAATATCTTTAGCAACGATATGCATATAAACATGATATTAAAAAACCCAACAAATTAAGCATTCAATTTACATTCATTTCACTTACTTTCTTGCAGCTCACTAGAAATTGCATTTTATATTTTAGGAAATTTTATTGGACCTTGAGCATGACATGAACCAGAATTTTTGGCAGATGGTCCTTTTCCTTTGTAATCGAAAACACATTCGTGAGATTCTGGGTAACGATGGCGAGCACAGAATGCAAAGCCACATCTAAAATTCACAAAAATGTGTTTTTAATTATATTTACAAATGTTATGTTTACAAATATAATTTTTGAGTTACTGAAGCAATAAAAAGTTAAAACATGTTTTGAAAAAAATTAATATTAGAATTTATCACTGCTGAATTTTTGTAGTGGTTTTACTGTCAGAAAAAATCTCTCACTTTATCAAAACTACCAATGGAAGGCTATAAATAACTGTAAAAAATTTCATGCAATTGTGAGAGGAAAAACAAATAATCACAAATTCTAAGTTTTCAAAGAATCTCTGTATTACATGTCAACAAATTTGATTCATTACCATAATTACAGTTCAATTTTTAACCATAAACATTACATTTGTCATCTTAAGACAATTGAACGACCGACATTATTTGAACGCAAAATTGCAAAAGAACCACGGCTATACGCGCTTTGGAACTATAGGAAGTTCCTTCATCAGTAGCAAAAAAATACTCCTTATAGCAGGAGTTACTCGCTGTTGTAGGCAAAAGAGTCAAATTCAAAATGAACCGGCAACAAGAGACCATAATTTTGACCATAACCTTTGATAATAATAATAAATAACTTTTGACCATAAATTTGGCTTCTCTTCTGCCAAAATCATTCAAAAATGCCATCCTCACCGTCTGACTTGGACTTCTTTGAATCATTCCACATCAACAAAAACACAAACCAGTTGGTCAACGACCTAACTAGCACACCACCCTTCCCAAAAATCTGGCAACAGTTTCTACAATAATTATTCTTCTCCATCAGCATCACTATCATGTTCTCGTTTGCCATTGGCTCCACCATTTTTCTTTTTCCGCCTCCTCTACTCTTTTGTTGCCGGTTCATTTTGAATTCGACTATTTTGTCTACAACAGCGAGTAACTCCCTGTAAGGAGTTTTTCGATGTTTTTTCTTTTTTCTTTGTTTCTGCTACTGATGCAGGAACTTCATATAGTTCCGAAACGTGTATAGCCATGGCTCTTTTGCAATTTTGCGTTCAAATAACGTCGGTCATTCAATTGTCTTATCTAACCCAAAAGGTATTTTTAATAAAACAAACTGGTACACATTCAAATGGTACAAATTCATTTTCTATTTGTCATCTTGTTCAGAACTATTGCTGTAGCAATTGAGAGGAGACTGAATATAAGGCAGAGTGCACACTGGACTGATACAGCAAGTAATACAACTCTATTATACCAGTGTACATTGAATCAGTTGCTTCAAAATTGACTTCCTATTTTTAACCAACTTGTGTTGATGTTGTAATGCTGTAAAAAATTGGTGAAATCTAGATATTTTTGTTTTTACTGTGAAATGTATTTTAAACATGGAGAAAACAAGCCATGTATTGTTGAACTATGGTTCTTATATACCCACTACTTTACAGCACACCAACTCTGGTCATATACCGCCATATTGCAATTTCCAACCAGTGGAGTGGAAAAAAGAAGTGTTCCAAATAGAGTTCCCAACAGTGGGTGGGAAATGAAGTGGGTCACCCCAGACTCGATAGGTAAAACACCACCTGCTAGTACTGGGCTATGTGTACCGATTTATAATAAATCACCATGTAAGGCCCACATCGATATCCAGATTTAACAATTTTGAACATATTGATGTATCGTTAGCTCTGACATGCGATGTTTAATATTGGTGTAATTCGATGTAACAACATTATTGTTCAAATGATGATACCGATATAAAGAGTACGCTTAAGCAATGTCTAATATTGGTGGAATCTAATGTAACAACACGAAAAATACTAAAAACTGACAACCGAAAAAGTTTTTCAAAAATATTTTAAATACCTGCATTTGTAAGTTGTGCATATTCCAAGCTTTTTTCGACAGAACCTACATAAAACCTTGCCTTCATGACCAGGTGAAGTTTCATTTATGTATGGCAATTTAGGCATATTTGAAATCTGAGATTCTGATGAAATCTATAAAAAATCAGTCATATTAAACACTTTACTATATGTGTACCCTATGGAACATATACAATTGAAAGGCTAGCAGCAAGAAAGGGTTAGCTTCACTTTTGGCACTTTTGGGAAATTAAATAAAGTTTAAATTTTGAAGTTTTGTCAAAAATATTTTTTCCACTTACAGTCCATGCACCTATGCATGATTTGCCACCAATATAACATCCAGAAATACCTATTCTGTAAAGCAGGGTGGAGTTTTGGATTTTGGAGCTAACTGCTTATTGCCCCAAACAAAAATTCAAATTTTTAAAATCTGATATTTGGACTAAATAAAACATTAAGGTACTAAATTGAGTTTCAAAAAGCTTATATCTTGTGGGACAAGAAGGTTTTTTGTTTCAGCTAGTTGGTTAATTTTTTCAAAAGTAATCAAGATCTCTATAAGTTTCTATGAATCATCTAATTGTGTTCCGCCTGATTTCAGTTGGTTGTAGAGCCACATCTTGTGCCCAATGTATTTTTTGAGCAATTTCAGTTGCATCTTCGAATTTGGCTTTCAGTGGGATTGCACTTTCACTGGCATCAGCTGGTCAAAGTTCATGTAGAGTGATAAGTGTCATAGACTTGACAAGTGTCTGATCTTGGATGACCAAACATGGCATTGCAATTTGATTTAAAGTATCTGAAGTAGAAATCAAGTGAAGCATTGGCACATTCTCAGTGTTTTTCCAAAAACAACTTGCACATCATTTTCACACAGTTCTGGAGACAGATTACATGCAGTAAAACCTCTTTTACAAACACTAACAGGACAAAAAATTTGTCCATAAAAGAGGGGTGACTGTTAATCAGGGGTTTGAAATAAGCATTTTTATTATACAATGGGAAATTATTATTAGGCCATAAAAGAGGGGGTGACTGTTAACAGGGGTTTCACTGTATATATATATTGTTTGTCATTTTGGCTGTAGTGTTAGCTGGAAAAGTTAACTAGCTGGAAAGCTCTCAGAATGTGGTTGTAAATCTTTTGTTTAGTTTGTTCCAGTATTGGGTAACCATCCCCCCATTCAATTCTAATATTGCGCATATAAATGGAGCTTAAGCTGAAAACATGGTAGTGTGGCGAGGAAAGCAAAAAATGGAAAAATATTGCCACAAGCAAAGAACATAGCGTACACACACACGTAGTGGATAGATATAGCAGAGAGCTATCAAGCAGAAACTCACAACCATTTATTTTTTAAATAAAGAATCTGCTCTATGGTTTAGAACTCCCAAAAATTTAAAAATTATAAGGACCAGCACTCAGATATCAGTTAAGAAAAAATAGTGTGGTGAATATCACTATTTTTAAGAATAATTATGGAAATATTCCACTCCTATATATTTTGGTCACCCTCTTCCCATATCATTTACTGCGGTACTTAGGCCTGATCATTCAACAAAAGAATCAATTATATTTATTACTAAATTCATAGGTATAAAAATAAAAATACCAAGTCTAAAAATGAGCCCTGCAGCATTGTCTGAAGAGCATCGTGAGCTCCAGAAAGTAGATGTCTAGAGCCCTTATCTGACTGAAATTACCAGTGATACCTATGATTACCAATTACCATCTTATACCAGTTACCTATGATATTCACCATTGAAAATCATAGAAGCAAATCTCATAATTATGAGGCTGTGAGTCGTGCCGGGTGGACCAATGGATTAGGGTGGCACAGTCCAGTTCAGAGCCCTGTCAGCCTCGTCATTGTGTACAGGGAAAATGCTTGTTTTTTTATATGAATATTTTTTTGTTTCATAACTTTTTTTACACAACTAAGAAACAATTTTTGACACAAAAGAAACCAGCATAACAAACAAACATTCAGTATGGAAATATTGGCAGTACACGGAAAATTAATGAGCAAATAAAGTTTGCTAAATTTTCCAGTGAAATAAATATACAAGATGTTCTAATTCAGAATAATTGAAATACATTTTCCCACACGCACTCACAATGTATGATAAATTAGTGTAAAACTTAAAATGCAAATCATTTTCAGTTCGGTTAAGCATTTGCATATGAAAAAAGTTCAGCAAGAAATTTATAAAAATGATTTGTTACTTGTTGTTTCCATTTGATTGTTCACAGCATTCTAAAATATGTCGAGAAGTAAGCATTAACGATTCTGGAAATATTTTTGATCTTATATACAGGCACATAGGAATCCATATGCTTGATTTCATTACTGTGCTCTTTTTTTCCCCATTGCTGCCTCACTATGTTTTCAGACTTAGATTTTCTTTACTTACATCAGGTAAAGTACTTTGTATTGGGCCAAGGGGGAGTCAGCTTGGGGAGCTACCCCTTTCTTGCCCCAATGCTACGATGGTGTAAGCTTTTTATATTCAGAAACATGGGAACTAACTGCTGGCGTTACTTTCACCTTGCACCAAATGAAGGAAAGTTTTTTTAACAAGAAAGTGTTAACTCATGTGCCAAAAATGGAGCAAACCTCTTCTCGCTGCAAGCCCTTCAATTGTAAAATTATTAATTAAATACAGCAATAACCCAATGTTATGTGATAGGTAAGATAAACGATAAACACGTAAGTCGGGAGCAATTTTGCATGAAAATATATAACATACAGGGTGTAAAGTCATATATTTATACCCTTTTTATCAAACCATTGGTGATAGAAACATATAATTCGAAAAAGTATAAAAAAATAACATGCCCATTTTAGGTATTTCATTCCCATTTTACATGGGGCCGTATATGTATTGAGATACAAAATTTTAATTTTTCATAGGTAATGTATTAAATACCTCGTCAGCAGTTTCAGAATTTTGCTCAAACTTGACTAAGGTAGCATGATTACTTTCTGCAAGAAAAGAAACAAGCAGAGGATGTTTATATTTGAAAACCAATTGAATTATAGAATATATACTTTAATTCACACAAGCTACATATTTTAAATGAATTCATATTGCTGCCACATTTTGTACAATGTATTTATAACTACTGAGGTCACCTTAAAAAATGTAACTGTTTTAAATTTAACTTTTGTTAGGTACAATTACAGTAATACTTCAAAGTTAAGCAATAGGTGGGACAGACAATAACCGTATAAGTTAGGATATGATTGGGATCAAAATTTAGAAAAAATACAAATTTGTCAACCTTCTTACTATGGCTTCATAAAATTAAACTTGCCTTGTGACTGCAATCCTATTTAAGACCTTAAGGGGTCACATACTTCTTAACATGAGGAAAAGTTTGAATATCATTCAAAATACTATTTAACCATTGATTTATTAGAATTTTTTCACATATTTTTCATTAAATATGTTATCCTATGCTGGTATAAAATTTTATATATCTCTAATACTTAATTTTTTAAAAATTAAAAGAAAACACATTAAAAACAGCTTGCACGCATGGTAAAATGACATCACATCAATGTAGCCATACAATATTAAAATTGAAATGAAGAAAACGATCCATTTCATATAATGAACTAAAAGATTGAAATTGCAAAGAATTGAAATTCTTATTTGAAATTTAAATTTTCGAAAATTAAAAAAAAAAATTAATAAATTTATTTTTTTTATAAATCAAATATTTATGAATGGATCTGAAGCAATCTTTTAGTTCATTTTATAAAGTGAACCTTTTTTCTTCGTTTTAATTTTAATATTATATGGTTACATTGATATCATGTCATTTTGTCATGCGTGCAAGCTGTTTTTAACGTGGTTTTTTTTTTTTTAATTTTTAAAAAATTAAGTATTAGAGATATTTAAAACTTTATGCCAGCATAGGATAACACATTTAATCAAAAAATATGTGAAAAATTTTAATAAATCAATGGTTAAAGAGTATTTTGAATGATATTTTAACTTTTCCCCATGTTAAGAGGTATGTGACCCTTTAAGGCTGTATTCCCTAAAGTCTGTGCAAATGGAGTCATGTGTTAAATGCATGGGCAGAGATACGGGGGGGGCGGCATTACCCCCCCCCCCAGGGTCAAAGGTGGAGTCGACTGATCTAATGTATATATGAATTGACATCATCATCATCGTGCCCACCCAGGAATAATGACCATGCCCCCCCCCCCCAGATTTCCAGGTCTATCTCCGCCTATGGTTAAATGGCATGACTTTGAATACTTCGATAACACCTAGGTCTATCAAAAGAAATAAGCTACTTGCATTTGGAGGCAAGAAAACAACTTTCACCCATGGGTTAAAATAAATTTAGAGTTGTGGAACAGGCGCATAATCATGAAAAAGAATCACATCAAACTGATTTTTTTGACTGGCAATTATGTTGGACTTCAAGTATGAAATTGTAGCCTTCTCTCCAAAAATGGCAGATACCATGCAAGCCTTGGAATTCCATTACTAAACTATGACAAAGTTTTTATCTTTATATACTGTAGTCTCTATAAAATCAGTGTAGTTTCATCACATATGATTTTCTAATGAGATAAAACAATTCTCACTTTATTTTCACTCAATACACTCTACTGTCTCAGCAATAATCCTGTGATTAGGCTCAAATTTCAGAAATTCACATTTTTCAAAGAATATCTTGTAACTCCCAAATCACACAACTCAGAAGTAGCATAAGTTGGAAAATAACTGTACATGAACTGAAGTCCTTAAGTTTTTGATACCAAAATTATCATAAGTAAATCATGTTTAAAATTTTAAAAACATAGTTTTTTTTTAATCTGAAATCACTAATCTCAATTAACAACCAAAACAACAATTTAGATAAAATGTACTGCACTTTAAATATGATAGTAAAGGAAAAAATAATCTCATGCATTCATTATCATGCATTGGTCTAAGACTGCACAAGTATTCTTGAAAAATCATTTTCAGACTGAATCAAAATATGACTCTTGCAAGGCATTACAATTCAGTAGCATTCAGTGGAGTTCAATTTGATACTACTACTGATTATACAGAGGGGATGAAAAGTCCTACTTTCAAAATTAATAAAAAATCAACCAATTGACATAAAAAGGTGTGGTTTGCAGTAAAATAATTATCATGGCCTAGAATTTTTGTTTTTAATAAATTAAAAAAGAGTTCAAATTTCACTCACAAGTGGACTGTATATATAAAACGAAAAATTCTACATAACTCATGAAATGCAACACAAACAGTGCATAATTAATGTTTATGACAATTTCTGTCACATAAAACTTTCACATTTCAATATGAATGACCTTTATAACTTGGGCTACATCTAAACAAGTGAAAGGGTAACATCTTTTTATGTCAATGGGTTGATTTGTTATTCATTTTTAAAATGTGTCCAGGATTTTTCGTCTGCCCTGTATTTTTAAAATAAAATACACAGTGAGTGTATGCAAAAGTGTGTATTGTTTATTTTTTTTTTTGTTATAAGAATTTAATTTGAATCACTGCTAAATGATTATACAGAGCTATGAAATTATATTTAACCCTATAACACATTCAGATTTTAAATCACTTACAATGCATTTTCCATGATGAGAAGAATTTTCAATAAGAAATGATACTGAAGTATCATCTCTTTTGAAATTAAAAAAATTGTATTTGATATAGCAAAAATATAAAAATATTCAGGTAATCAATTACTGGTTACCTTGCACTTGATTATAAAAAACAATTGCATCATAACATAATTAAGGCTTAAAGCTCTAGCTAACATATTCATGCATGACAATTTAAAAAAAAATGCATTAACTCATAGAAAATACAAGCTACAGGCAAAATAATTGGTATAGAAATACTTTTTCTTGTAACATTAAATATATGAATAGTTAAGAAATGCAAAAGTATGACAAGTATAGAAAAACAAACAGTAACAAAAATTAAATTTGTTTCTAAAAATTGTAAAATAAAATAAGAAAATTAATAATTATTTATAATTATGCTTCAAAATTATTTGATGTTCATAAGGTAAAAATGTTATATATTTATGTTCATGAGGAATAAATGTAGTTACATGCCATCAAATACAATTATGAGTTTCTAATATTTACATGACCCACTCCACAAGAAAAATCATAAATGCAGTTCATGCTGCATTCATTAATTTTTATTGCACAATCAGTATTTGTTTTCAGAGCTGCAACTAGAAAAAAAGGGGAGGGTCTTGTGCACCAGGTGCTAAGTTTACTGTTTTTTCATTCAAAATTATGAGGAGAGGCACAAAAATGGACACTGGTTCCGGGGTAAAGGAGTAAATTTTTGTTTATACTTGTGGCCTGTAAGTATTACAGGATTCCATTTAGGTATTACAGGAGATTGACTTCAAAGCAATGCATTTAGTTTCCCACAAAATGTAAAAAAGATAAAGTGCAGTGTATAAATGTGAAAGGTTGCAATTACAATAAAACACCTTCTTAAAAAAGTAATGCATATTTTTATATAAGTAGAACACTCATCATTTTTTTATGTCACATCTTCACAACTGAACTTATGTGGCCTGTGTGCATTTTGCATTTTAACCATAAATCTGTTACAAGCAATATCGTATTTGCTGAAACCTTATAACTGTGATGGAGTGGTTCAAATCTTTCGTTGATCTCTCTGGTACTTTTTAACTGCTTAAGCCATAAATTTTAGAGAATTTAAGGACAGATAATTTGTGGTCGGCTGAAGTTGGTTTTCTGTGGTTCCCAACTTCAAGTCGCATATGCGAGCCGATCTGCCCGTTAAAAAGTCTCGCCACAGAGAGCAACAGTCCTACAACGATAAATCATTCAATCATAACACTTCACTCATAGTTTGAAAAACTGGTGGCAGATGGCAGCACTACACATAACAAGCATTACAGGGAAACACAAAAAACTTCACGTCAGGTTTCACTACACGTACACGCACATTCCCGCATGTACCGATTCGTTGGGGGTTCCGCGGGGGGGGGGGTGCGGGCGGGGTGCATGTGTGGTGTAGCAGTAGTAGGTAGGGCCTCCAAAAAATGGCTCGGGGATCCATGATGTTCTTAAGTCAGCCACCTCGTTGGGCAATTTGCCTGTTGTGGCATTGTATTTGTATTCGTATAAAAAATTGATTTTGAAAAATCTGGAACATACACAGGGAACAATACATTTCATTGCCTTTTCTCAAGAATTATTAGCTAGGCCATTTCAGAGCCCTGTTTACCAGAAATTAGGGTAATGGATTGATGGGTATGTTGTTATTGTTAGGGTAATGCATCCTATTTACCAATACTAACTGAGGATTATACATAATCATAGGGGTGGCTGGTGACTTACAGGTTTTTGTAACCACAACTTTTAGAAGACAAAAATAATAGTGACTTAAAATTATCTTATTTTATCAAAAATCAACAGATTTTATTTCATTAATAAATTAAAAAATATTAAAAATAGATTCAACATCACATAAATTCATGTAAGATCAAGAAACACCTTAAAAATAGTTGCAAAAAAAAGAAACAAACACTAATGCCATAAACTCCATTGAGCCAGTATGGAAAAATTTGCTAGAATTGATTTTCTCCTATTTTGAAGCACTACTATAAAGTAAGACCTGAAAGTTTGCAGGCCCAAATGCAAATCTGACATTGAAAACCCTTTTTGAGCATGATTTTAGGCCATGTTGGAAAAGAAGGAATATAATATTGGTTTTCAATTAACTATGAAGCTCAAAGTTCAGGTAATTTTCTACCCCATAAAGGACAATCAATGATCCAATCATGTCACAGCACCTCTGAAATTCTTATTCTAAAATACAATATATAGGCCTACTCTACATAAGTGAATGATATTATTCATACATGAACATATGTAATATCATATAGGTATGGGAGCTTTATTTAATATATAGATATATTTTTATTATTTATGCATATCATATGGCATAATTTGTTTGTTTTCTTGTTTTTAGTATGAGCCGCACATTCTAATTTAGCTGGTTTTAAATTTTTGTTAATGATCAAAATGAACTTGAATCTTTCAAACTTTGTTTTGTCAAACTGGAAACTTTTTTTTTTTCTGAAACCCTAATTTTTGAACCATGAGTAGCCATTGCATAATCACAGGTAAATGTGATAAATTTGAAATATATAAACAAAGTTTATCAAACTTATCAACATGGCATGCAATTATACTGAATAATTGGCAATTATATGTATAATAACCAGATTTATCACTTTTAATGTAACATATGTAAAAAATTTTTGCATATAAGTTGTTCCATGCCCTTGAATTTTATTCTGGTCACAAAACTTTTGGAGTATTTTCAAGTTACTGAAAAGAGAATCCTCTTTTTTCTTTCACTTTTCTCTTTTAAATCCTATTCAACTTGCTAAGAAGCTGACTGCATAGAACAAATAAGTTATTTTAAAAAAAAAAATCTGACCACCCAAAATAACCTTGCACAAATGCACATCTGCGACTTGTTGCCCCCAATAAGGGTTGATACTCTCGCAGCACCTTTCCAGGACAAAATTTAACTTTCATGTAGTTAGTGTTTTCTGTATTTTACAAACAAATACTTGTTAGTGAAAATTTTTGTTGAATTCTCCAAACTGATTTCAAACAGTAGAAATGCAACCTAATTAGTTGATATTTGAATGTTACATGATAACGTGCATAGTCAATATTTTAAAGATGGTGTTTTCTGGAATGAAAAGTGTAAGCAATACAACAGTTTAAGCGCAACAAGCCTTCAAAATTGTGTTTTTGAAAATGTATGCGACGAAGCTGATAGGCCAACAGATATGGTGGAACAAGTACACGCCACTTATTGAAATCATGGATAATGTTATCATTGAGGTCGTTGTATCAGATAGTATAGTTATCACTTTTGCAAAAGACAGAACAGACTAGCATCATACCAGGTGTGAAAATTCATTTATAGTTACGAGGATTTTGGTTTATACTATCTTTTTTGTCAATAAAAACTTTTTTGGGGGGCATTTTGAAGCCAAAGTTGAGCCAGGCTTATTTTTCCTCTATGAGATATTGTTATCAACTTGCAAGACTATGTAGGAAGTAAGAAGGCATACCCCTCTCTCTTTGTTTCTAGTATTACTGTACTCAACTCATGATTCTAAATTCAGCCTTAGTAGCAGCTATGATCCATGTGCATGCAGAGCTGCTTTTGCAATGATATTCTTATGGTAGAGGAAAATATAAGGTATAAAAAGTCCCTTCCTTCATTTCCTGGTCAGTTTCTTACAGCTAACCATACCTACTTGGATGAAAGACTTTATCAAATGACCTATGGAACGTACAGTACATTAAAAAAATTACATTAGTTTGTAATACACATTAGGCAGTTCCATTCTAATTTCTCGCAATGTCATTTATAATAATAATAAATGGAGGGATTTTATAGTTTGAAGGGAAAATCACCATTTTGGAACAATATGAAAAAAAACATCATGCTTGAAACAAAACAGAGTTGTCCTGTTTTCATATATCTCGGTCAACCAAACAAAGCATAATGTCATTGCATTTGTATTTGTTTCAGATATAGTTATCAATCAATTGTTTCCATCAGAAACCCCGAGTCCTGATGTGATCCCATTAAGTGGCATGATCTGTGCATTGAATTTCATTACTCCTAAATGCTTTCACATGTTCCAAGTTTTTTAAAATACCTTCTACTTCTCCATTTTTTCCTGTATTGTTTCAACATCTTACAGCTGAATTTGAATTTGCATTGGCTTTCATTATTTTTCCTTTCATTTTCTCTTCTGATTTTTCAGTTGAAAGACATCTATTGAGACATTCATGGGAAAAAACCCCTTTAGTGTTTCTGGATTCACTCATGCCCACAGAAGCAACATTAAAAATGCAAAAAAAATCAAGTTATGTTCTTCCTTCTAAATTGGGGATTTTAGAAAAATAAATTTGACATAAGTGCTAAGATGAATGAAACTTTTGTTATCTAAACTATCTTATGGCCGCTGTGGTGGTCGAGTGGTTATAGTGCCGGACTCGTGATGCGAGGATCCGGGTTCGAACCCCACAGTGGTGGTCGGCTGAAGTTGGTTTTCTGTGGTTCCCAACTTCAAGGCGCAAATGCGAGCCGATCTCCCCGTAAAAAGTCTCGCCACAGAGAGCAACAGTCCTACAACGATAAATCGTTCAATCATAACACTTCACTCATAGTTAGAAAAACTGGGGGCAGATGACAGCACTACACATAACAAGCATTACACAGAAACAAACTTTACGTCAGGTTGCACTACACGTACACGCACATTCCCGCATTCGTTGGGGGGTTTCGCGGGGGGGAGGGTGCATGTGTGGTGTAGCAGTAGTAGGTAGGGCCTCCAAAAAATGGCTCGGGGATCCATGATGTTCTTAAGTCAGCCACCTCGTTGGGCAATTTGCCTGTTGTGGCGTGGTATTTGTATTTGTATTTGTATTTGTAAATTAAGTTTGAAATCTCACACCTTCAGGGGAATAAAATCAAGTGTTTTCATAGAATAAAAATATTTTTCTTTTTGATTAATCAAATGTATATCCTCAATTGGGCACATTACATATAAAAAAATAATGATTGATGAATTCACAGAAGACCTCCTCTCCTAATCTTCTACATTTATGTTTTGATTTATAGAAACTAGGTGAAATTAGCTTTGTTTCATGCAAATACTTCAATCATGCAATGCATACAAAAAAAATTTTTTGCAGTGCAAATATCTGTGCATTTTTTGGCAAAGTACCAAACATTTTTATACCTTTTAATCCTGCTGAAGATTTGGATGTTTTAAAATGTCCAGGTGACCCACTTGTAGAGCTCTCTATTTGAGATGTATATGGCATCAATGATGAATTCCAGCTAGAGCAACTTTCTCTAACATGATATTGAACTTTGTCACAATCTGAAGGATAACTGAAATCAATTTTTTGTTTAACAAGTAATTTTCTTTTTCCCTTTGTCACAGTTTCTTCAACAGAAACATTGGTCTTCTCTTTCTGGTCAGGTTTACTAACATTATTCAAATTCAAACTAAAATTGTCTTTGGGTATAGTTTTGGGTCTAGTATCTAACCATTGATCTAAACCCATGAACTGTGAAGAGATGTCATTGTTATAATTAGACATTGAATGAGCTGTTGTCTTTTTATCGTCAACTGATAAACATCTACATAAACCATCATCTTTCATTGGGCTGGAGTATTCTGTAGGACTTTTTGATTCAGATTCATTTTTCATAGCTGAAGTAGATTGAACTGAGTTGAAGCAAATGTATGGCAGAACATTGTTGTTTGGAATAGAAATATGGTTCTTTGAGTTATTGACAGAAACTTTTGCATTTAAAACCGGTTTCAAAACAGCAGGGTGTTTTGTATGAGAATCTTGTAAATATGATGGAATATTTATAAATGGAGTACTTAGAGCATGATATCCCTGATGTGAAATCTCTCTTTTAAATAAAGAATGTGTATCAGAACCATTTGCAACAGAATGAGGGTTTTGTTGTTCTGTATATTGTTGAAAATGTTTAAATCTTTCTACAGGTTCAAAATAAGGATCTGGTAGTTGATACACACCTTTCACAATATTTCCTTGCAAAGGTGAAGTGTTACCAGGTTGTGAGAAGTTTTTTTTCTGCAAAAATAAAAATAAGATGTATATACTACATAGGAATAATATGAAAATTCTGAGTTCATGCACAATTCTGAGTCTTGCAATATTATATTCAATTTTAAATACATGAGATGATAAAAATAAATTAAAATGCATGAAAAAAAGCTAAGCATTACACATTACTACAAATGCTACATTCTTATTTGTGAAGTTTTGTCTCTATCTAAATAATGCACTTTTTCTCAACACGTCAACTGATCCCCACAAATGATAAGTTATTGCCAATGTCTAGCTTAGTGTTTTTTTTTACCCTTTTTTCATTTGTGGCCCCCCTTTAGACACTTTCTTTTCGCCCCCTCCCTTACACAACCAGAAACAAAACCCTTTATTTCTAATTTCTAAATAAATTTATTTTGTAAAAAATTAGCATAAATAAGGTTGATGTCCACACTACTCGAGTAAATGCTGTCATCCTCTAGTAAACCTCTAGTAAGTGCTAACTCTTGTGGGAGTTATATGAGTAGAAAACCAGTATTTTTATCAAATTCTAAACTATTTACTTTTCGCACCATATTTTACTTAAACGTTTTGAATCTCTCTTTAACAGCCTTCTGTGATCCCTTAATTATTATTCATCGCTAACTTTTACTTTATTTCTACCCGTGCTCCCCAGAATGTCTCACGGCTGCAAGGGCACCATGAGTGCCCCAGTTGAGAACCACTGGCCTTGCTCTATTTTTTGTTGGTCACTCCAGGTCTCCTTCATTTCATAATTTGATATACAAAAAAAGTCTACAAAAAGATGTTACGGTCCATTCTTTTTATACCTATCTTAATCCATCTTCTAACCCTGAGCTGGTCAGGCCCACTTCAGATTATCTTCTCTGAAGTATGGGATGGTGGTGTTAACCCTCTATGGTGTATATTGAACGAATGAAAATCATGTCAAATAACCTATTATACCAATTTCTCTTCCCAATTTATTTGGTATTTTAGAAAGTTAATCTTTTAGTGTTATTTCAGTATAAAATCCAGCTATCTAAGTACAATATTTTTTTTATCTGGAAAAAGTTACTTCCTTGTCTGTGCCATTTTTTGATAGCTGCTGAATTTTCTACATGTTCAGAGATTTGTAAACTCCCACCAAATTCGAGAAATTGGAAAAAAAAATTAAGGTAAACTTTGCTAAGCAAGTTTTCATCTATTTATACATAACAGTGAAATACAGAAAAACTGTATATGTACCCTTAATTGCCCATTGCAAGTAATTAAAAAACTACTGTAATTGATTAAATTTCTGTGTTGATATATTGTTTCAATTAAAAATACGCTAAAACAGCCAGGGTCACAACTAAAGGAGAGCAGGTGGGTCTGATGGACTGAGTGTTGAGCCAAGGGGGTTGCAAATGCAAATTTCACCCTTCAACATTACAAGGGGGCATCCCAGCTGACCAAACATTTAGTTGTGGCCCCTGCTAATAGCACCCTTACATCCGTATTTGCAAAAAAAATTCAATATGTTTTTATGGGGGTGAACCATAGAGGATTAAGCTGTGCATGTTCTTATAGATTAAAATTTAACATGAACTCGGGGTCCGATTTCCACATGGGCAACGTGGGCCATTTGCCCAAGGCCCCATGTTTTAGGGGCGACCCCAAATTTATAACATAGTATATATCTCAACCACCTTGTTGGGCATTTTGCCTGTTGTGGACTTGTATATATATATTTGTATTTTACTCACATTTTCCTAAATTTTATTTGGTAAAATTTTGGAAAATCAAAGAATTTTCCCTAAATCACATCATGCAATTTCAAGAGTGTCCATTATTACCAAACCCAATTAAATATCAATTTTAATATTATACCAATCAGTAATAGACTTTACACGGCCATGTACAATGCACCTATTTTAATATCAACTCCACAACAAAAATATGTTTCAATGTGTCACAATCTTTTGTTAGATTCTTCAATTTCACATCTTTTTGACCGTAAAATGATCTATGAAATTATGACAAGAAAGTTTGCATGTTTGATCAACATGAAATCCTCAAATTTTCATGAAGATTCTGTATATTTGCAATGCAAAACTTTATGCATCTGATCTTGCAAAACTTTATGCATCTAATCTTGCAAAACTTTATGCATCTGATCTTGCAAAACTTTATGCATCTAATCTTGCAAAACTTTATGCATCTGATCTTGCAAACACTTTTTCAAACTAACTGCAATAATTTTCATCCTTGGTTAAGGTTGGTGACATAATACCACAAATGTTAAATACCGCTAGAGATTTAGAAGAGATGTTTCCATGTTGAAATGTTACCCATCATTGACAACATCACCAATATCAAAATGTTCTGGAGAAAGATCATTCTTCTTATGAAAAGGATAAAATCATCAGTTTGCTCAAGTCTTTGTAAAAAACTGTCATCTTTACCTTTATTGTGTATTGAAGCTGAGGTAACTCTCAAAAATTAGATTTTGATGACATTATCAATGATTTTGCTCATATGAGAGTGTGAAAAAAGCATTTATATATATCGCAAGATAATCATGAAGAATTTTACATTGTATTTCTCATTTAAAAAATAGTTCATATCTTTTTTTTTTATGTGTTTGCAAACATGTACTGTATTTGCTGACGAACCAAACCTCTTCAACCACAGTTGAAAGGGATCCCTAGTAAATAAAAGTCTAGCCCTGTATGTACTAATAACCACTCAGAAATCTGGCAGCAATGGCAAGGGTCAAAGCTGGCCATTCATATTGTTATTAAATGATTTTTATAATCAAGGTAATGTTTTTTTTCAAGAGTTTTCTTAAGATTATTACTTTTTTCAAACTATCTATCAAATAATACATAAAAAAATGTTTTTACATAATCCTCTAATGGAACAAGAAGAATATTCTTAAAATAAAGCAGAAAAGTATCATGATATACTACTTTCTTAAGGATATATATTGTACTTACTTTTTTCTGAAGGCTTTTCCTCAAAAAGTTAATCTTGTTTTTCAACTTCTTATTTTCTTCGGACAGATTAGATGAATCAAGATAATCAATTCTACTGGATTCACCTTGTGAACTTTCACTGGAATGAAATAATAAAAAAATATATAAATGCAATTTATTTTCAAGAGAAAAAGCCAAACCTAATAGAAACATAAGTGACATCTGATCAAGAAAATAAAGAAATAGGTTTCATCAGGGCCATAACTAGAGGGGGGGGGGGGACTGCTCCGGGCGGCAGTTTTAGGTGGGAAAAAAAGAACACCATTACAAAATTACCTAATTTTAAAGTTGTGGGGGCGGCAAAAACCCTAGTTACGGCCCTGGGTTTCATTGTTTTCCATTGAAATGATTGCAGGAATAGTAATAAGATCTGGCATGACAATTGGGAAAACTCTTATAAGCATCAATAGAAATTGTTAGTGACTTAAACACATATACTCAAGCTTTACTCCCCCACGCTAATAGGGTATGAGAAAATCAAACAAATGTCCCACAGAGGGGGAAAATATACCCAGAAGATGAAAGAAAGGCTACAGTATGAGCAAGTGGTAAATCAAAAATTTACTTTCCCATCATTGTTGCAGCAGGTGCTCAATGTTGCGACTATTTTCTAGAATGTAGGACTGAGAAAGCAGAACTGTAATGACTGTACCTTGGTAGAATAGGGTAAGTACAAATATTCTACCAATGTCACACATGCTCACTGTTGTCAGCTGCTTTGAGGCACCTTGTGCAGCAATTGCACTGACTGCCACCATTAGGACACCATGATCGGCTGAAGATGGTTTTCCCACTTCGAAGTGCAAATGCAAGCCAATCTCCAATTTAAAAAAAAAAAGTCTCTCTACAGAGAGCCCAATCAGGTCTATAATATTTGAAATTCATGCGCAATACATAATACAGTCAAAATAAATTGCTGAGTTGTTGTTGGCTTCCAGATTCTGAAGACAGATGGCAGTGCTAACATTTTGAATGGATGGGCTTGCCCATTAACCTTTCTGACTGATAAACAATTCCTTTGTTAATTAAGCTATCAAATTCCTTTTTCAGGGATAAGAATTTTTTAGGGAAATCCTTAGAGCCTCAGAAAAAATGAACAAATATGGTGAGTGGCAAAGCAGGATTTGGGATTAAATATCAATAAATCAAAGAAATCATTACTCATTAATCATTTATAATTAATTTAAATCATTGATCATTTAAATCATTGTAATTTAAACACATTTAAAGTTAGGCTGTAGTTCACTAATCAAGAATCAGATGAGAAAAACTATCGCATTTAAAATTTTTCAACATTTAAAAATATAACATTTCTATACCTCAGAACCATACTATCATATGTCCATTTTTGCAGATTTTTTTAATTTTTTTCATTTTTTTCAAATTTGAGATATTACTGTATTCTTGTAGTTCTTATTCTGTAGGGCCATAGTATTGTATTTTAGCTAAAATAATTTAAAATGTTTTTAATTATTTTAGCTAAAATACATAATCTGAAAACTGACAAAAATGGGTACATAATAGTATGGTTCTGAGGTACAGATTTATTGTTGAGGATATAGCTGTTGTCATGTGAAATAAAAACTGAATGGAAGATGAAACTGAATGAAAGATGAATAAAAACTGAATGAAAGATGAATAAAAACTGAATGAAAGATGAATAAAAACTGAATGAAAGATGAATAAAAACTGAATGAATGAAAGATGAATAAAAACTGAATGAATGAAAGATGAATAAAAACTGAATGAAAGATGAATAAAAACTGAATGAAAGATGAATAAAAACTGAATGAAAGATGAATAAAAACTGAATGAAAGATGAATAAAAACTGAATGAAAGATGAATAAAAACTGAAGAACTGAACTCAATAAAATAATAAATGCACGTCCTAATTTTTTTTTTTTTTTTGCATGATAGTGAACTGACTTTGTAAAATGAGAAATGAGAAAACAGTGTACAAACATTTAAGTCAAATTATTGCATTGCATGAAAAATATAAATTGATACATTAAAAAAATGAAATTTAAAGTAAAAAAATTATGAAACTTTCAAACCTGATTGCAGAGGTAACACATGATTGTGGAAAGTTTGCATCATTTGATTCATCACAGAGAGCACTTTTGTTCAAAAAATGTAATCCATTAGAAGAACATTTCATAAAAGCCTTTACCAAAAATTTGCACTTGATAAATGATGAAAACAGTCACACGAACAATGCAATATTTACTAATACAAATATAAATGTCTTTTCTGCATATTTTACTGATGTTCCCGATCCCAAAGGTCCACAATCCCAATCTATCACTATAGAGCCAATTTACATTATCCCATCCAATTAAATTTTATCCCTCCACCAAAAGGTGAATTACACAGAACTGAGTTTCTATGAAACCCAACAGTTCACATGTATATGTGTCTGTCGTGCATGTTGAATGTTCAAGAGCCGGAACAATCTATAGTCAAAATCGGAAGTGGTGAAAACTTGTAGTTTCAGTGAATATTTTCTGTGTAATTTTAATATTTTAAGTCTACCGAATGCACCAGAACTCTGTCAATGGACTTATCCTGTTGCAGAGATTCCGTCTAACCACTGGAACACTTCTGTGTTTACTAAATTTACTAGATTTTGTATGCTCTTTTACATACAAATTGGCAATTAAAATCATCAATGCTGAGATTGATAAAATGATCAATTCTGAACTTCTCATTTATTATTTGACTTCTCTTTGTGTTCATTTTTTTGTTACAGGCACCTCAAACTTAATGTTTACAAGGAGCATCAGTGATGATAAGTGGTATTGACCAATCTTCAATTTAATTTTTGAAGAGAAAGAAAAACCAATGCTTTTAAAAGAATTTTGTTGACATCGTAGCAATAGTTTCTTCATTTTGCAACTTGTTATAAAAGCATATTTTTTGTTAGCTCTTTTCACAAACAGTTGCAAATTATTAGTAATAGTAAGATTATAATCATTAGCTATACTCATTACAGCCAATTTTAACTTTATTTAATAAAAAGTACAAACATCATGTCATCAAAATATTCATACTTGTTTGTAGAAGAATCAGGAGAGTCTTGATTATTGATAGGTGTTAGGTCATTACTGCAATGCAGATGACTGTGAGAAGAAAAATTTTTATTGCCATAAATTGAGGTTCCACCACAAAAAAAAAAAAAAAAAAGAAAAAAAAAAAAAAAGATCAGAATGGGGGGGGGGGATACTTAAAAATATTTCAATATTTTTAAGCACAAAAGTATATAAATATCACTATCAACTGAAATATTTTTGACTACAAGAAAAAAACAGTGTTTTAAGATAAAACAGAATTCTTAAACTGCTTTGCTATACCTTTAGATATTAAATAATAATTTATTCTAAAAGAATCAGTGTTATAATTCTTGTCTATCTAAAAAAAAGAAAAAAACCCAGCAAATACAAAGTTACTCTACCTCTAGATACTAGCTACCTCATGTGCACTGATATGATTAACCCAGGAAGACGCGCATGGGTACTGCAGTAGCATAACCAAAGCATTAATTCAAAGAATTATGTTATCAGTGAAATATTTTTTTATCAGTAGCTGATTTTCCTTTTGTAGTACTGATACTAGCAAATTAAGCACCCTAGTTTGTATTGTGACTTATTTAATGAGCCATTTTTCATTGTTAAGTACTGTAATATCCCACGCAAACATTAGTGTTTGAGCTATATAGATGTGAAATGATGAATGAGATGCACAAAAGTTTCTTAATTTGAGTATAAGAGCTTTTCATTTATATTAATTTCAATTGTACTTGACAATAAAAATGATAAAGAACAAACAAAAAAATTAATTAAATTGTGGCAATAAGATATCTTTTCTTAATGTTTGTATTGAAATTTAAAAAATCATATACGCCTACTGTAGCTGGGGGATTTTTTCACAATTGATGAGAAGCATAAAAGCTTTCCATGGTTTTCAACAATATATTCTGAACAAAACCTGTTAAATATAAAATGGAAATTTTTTGTGTTTGTCGACGCTCTCACCTTTTATACCTTGGTTATGTATATGCATGCTAAAATCCATGCATGCTAAAATGAAGTAGATGTATGATGTCTTGTTCATTTGTTGCATTAATCTTTGCATGTTTAAACCTCTGAAGATGATGCTACAGATGCGAGCAAAACATCAGGAATTGAATTTCTTTAGGTGGCCCCACACAAGTGACCCAATAGGCCAAATGTCCCTGCACAGATCCAAAGCGCGCCATGTGCGGGGAAACTCAGATGAATTGATGTGGATTGGCAGGCCTGGTTTGATCTTCTTCAAGTCAAATATCAGCAACGGTGAGCCCTCGAGTTAAGGCTCAGCACACATGAGCGATCTAACAGGCCAAATGGCCCAGCATAGAAACAAAACTCGCCCTGTGTGGGGGAACTCAAATAGATTATGTGGATTGACAGGCCTGGCTGGGTTTTCGTCTAGTCCAAAATCTGTGACGCTGAGCCACGAAATAAGGCTCAATCATACCATGTGAGGGAAATACCCTTGCCAACTAGAGTGTGAAAACCCGCCAATCATAACGTGCGTGTGCAATCCCTGATCTAAATGATCCGAAATTCTTTCAGTATGAAATCATACTTTTTCAAGATCAAATATGGTCACCCTGATTATAATAAAACAAAACTTCACGTGCACGATTCCATTGCATCTGGTTATATTTTTCATACTTGAAAGGTCTTGAAAACATCAACCTTGGTTGAAACGACATCTTGGTGATAATGGAAAAATTTTGCAAACTCTTGTATGTCATTATAACCAAGTTTGATTGTAGTTCACAGTTGTACACTTGATAGTGACATAGACCAAACTGAAAACTGGTCAGGCTATGAATGTCTCCCTAATTTGGACTGACTCCAGATGGACTTGAGCCAAATGGATTGCTTATGTGTGACCACTTTTAGACCATGGCCTAACAACCTACATTGTAATTGAACCTTGGAAAAATTATGACTATGCCAGTTGTTTTAAGGAGCTAATAAATGCAAGCAAACAAGCAATACTTGATAAGTTGTACAAATAAATATATATATGTTTTCAAAAGCAGCAGCTTAGGGCCATTCAAGTATTACGTAAGCAGATTTTCAGCCATTTTTGACCCCTGTCAGCAAAATTTTGTCAGCAGCTTAGAATATTTCATATCTTCAAAAAAGGGTGGTTGATGACTTAAGAAACCTTCAAACCCCCCCCCCCCTGATGCTGACGTAATAATTGAATGACCCCTTACAGAAAATTCAGAATATTTAACTATTAAACTGCTCCTCATCATGAATAGATGATGAGCTGATCAAGACTGCAGAATGGCTTATTGATGATTTGTACTGTAAATTGGAGAAGGATTCTCTTGCCTATACCGAGAGCTATATCACGACTATTTGTGCTGTTTAAGGGATTTGCAATGGTGTATTAAATTCATAGTGGTAAAAACTATTATAAAATAAATAATGGAAAATTGTATGTTTTATTGGATGCTATTAGTTGATGACTGTGGGAAAAAACTACAATTTCTAAAGCAATTATGGCAAGCAAATTTTTTACTGAATAAATTCCAAATCCATTGCTGAATTTAGTAAAGTACCACACACATGATTTGTAGATTCTAAACATTATAAATGACTGAAGTTTATAGAAAAAGACAGACTGATTTTTTAGAGAATTTGCGATAGCATGAAAATGTGTTTACATTTGCTTGTGTTTCATCTATAGGTGGGGTGTGAAGCTTATAGAAAAAAACGGACTGATTTTTTAGAGAATTTTGCGACAGCATGAAAACGTGTTACATTTGCTTGTGTTTCTTCTATAGGTGTAAATATAAGAACTCACTCAATTTTCTTCATCATATGAAACAAATCTTGAACCATTTCATAATCTATAAAAAAAATGGCACAAAACATTCAAAGCAAAAGGCAAAATATTTTTTATCAAGATGCACATCATTTGAAAAATTAAATTAAATATAAGCACTTATTATTACAATCAGGGTTGGCAAGTTTTTACCATAGCGGTAAAAACCATGGAAAAAACCGCCCCAGCAAAAGTAGTTTTTGCCAGTGGCAAAATTGAAAAGAATTCAAAATTTGAACTTTTATTTTCATGAAGCAAGTTCTGAGAATTAGTTTACTTCACAAAGGTGAAAATATTTAAAACTATTTATTTTACCTCTGGAATCAGCTGTTTTCCTTCCAATTAGACAAAAGGGTTGGAGATAAATATGAATAAAAACTATTTCTGCCAAGCAAGATACTTGTAAACACATTCTTAATGAAGCACATGTCTTTTCTTAATGAAACCCAACAACATGAATTGATGAGTTGCATAACAAAAGTGAAATTGTAGAAAATTCCTACTCATTTCATTAGTTTTGATAAGGGTCAGTGAAGTTAGTGCCACAACGTTGCATTCCAAAGTATTAGATAGGTGATATGTAAATAGATCACCATCATTGAATAAGCTCACAGTCAGGACCGTCTTAGACCGTGTGGTGTCCTGTGCAAAACCAGTGGTCGGTGTCCCCCCAAGGCGGAGATCCAGGGTGATGTGTGTCAGGGGAGGGCAATTTATTGCTAGTCACTATTGTCCCATAAAAAAAAATATGGGACAAGTTCATTCTCCTATATTATCAGGCTCTTGGGGAAGTCGTCCTCATCGCCCTCCTCTGATTTCATGCTTGCCCCACCCTTTCTTCCAAGTTGGTTGTAAAGGGATGCAGAAGTTAGTTTCTTAAAACGAAAAAGAGGGATTTCCTTTATGTGCCCTTTTTGCAGCCGCCACCTCACAAAAGCCTCTTAGATAGAGACTATGAGGCTCATAAATAGTATCTAATCTACGAGGCTTTGACCTTATGCACCTGCTTCATTCTGGGCCTGGGTATCTATAACGTAGGCCTATGAAACTTCAAAAAGGTGTTCAGTTGTGTATGTGAGGTTTGTTAGAATTCTTAAGTCCAGACACATAGGGTGCACCCAGGGGTGGCTCGAGATGAAGTTTCTACCAGTGAGGGACCAATTTTCGGTGCCCTTGACTTCCCTCCAATGAAAAAATAAAAAACTTCTGTTTTAATCGCTTCGCAGTGATGAGTTCAAAGGCACAGAGAGATTTTTTTCATAATTTCTTTCCTCTTTTCACCTCTGTGTGTGACCTGTGCTATAACACTGTCATTGCTCACAGTATTTTAATTTTCAACCTTTATGTTATAACTTTTGTCAATTTTTTTTTGTTTGGAATCTCTTAAATTGAAAGCAAACATTACAATACCTTAAGCCAGCAGTTCTCAACCGGTGCTCCGCAGAGCCCTTGGTTCTCCATGTGCACTTCCCAGGGGCTCTGTGGCCACTCGAGAGAAATAAAATAAATTAGCAAATTTGATAAGTAAATAAAAAAAAAGGCTTACAGGGTTCCACCATAAAAACTATTCACAAAAAGGGCTCCTCGAGTCAAGCAAGGCTCCGCCATAGAAATTATAGACCAAAAACGACTCCGCAAGTCAAAAAAAGTTGAGAACCACTGCCTTAAGCAAAATCGGACACTATACGATATCAACCACAGTACAAATGAATGTCGAATACTGCAATTATGATATTCTAGCCTTTTCAGAGAACTCCACTCCCATCAGAGCAAACAATTCTCAGAATTTCTAGCACCAGGCATTGTACCCAATTTTTGATGATACAAAAAATATCACTTTTACCGGTGATTATGCATAATAACCATTTAATATTGATAAAGATGATAAATAGGTCCCATCGCCATGAAAAGTTTTCTTATTTAGATCAGTGGTTCTCGACCTGGGGCCGTATGGTCCCTTTGCAGTCCATTTTAAGGGGGCCACGGAAAAGTACCACTCTATGATGATGGGCAAACGGGTAAAACAGGGCTACGAGAATATTGTCTAAAGAGGGACATGGGCTGAAAAAGGTTGAGAAACACTGATTTAGACGACCACACTTGTGAGCCTGAATTTTAACCGGGTATAATGAATCTGATTCAACAAATTTTTTTTAACATCCCCGAAATAACTCCTATTTGACGCAGTCTGCACTCGGACATCAATATAACAAACTGCCATTCAACAAATTTTACCATCCTACCCTAATATAGGGTATCATGCATAATCACTGGTAAAAAAGATAAATTTTAAGTATTTATCATATTTGCCTATATACTTTGACAATACACCTTGGGACTATGTATGGGCCTAATCGTTGGTAAAAGTTTTTTTTTTTTTTTTTTTGCATTTATCAAATTTTCCAACGACCTTTGGATATTATGCATAATCACTGGTAAAAAATGAAATATAATGAAATTTATCAAAGGACAATTGGCAATTATGTATAATCACTGCAGAGGAGTATTTACTTAATGGGGGGTAAACAGGCTATATCCCAGGACTGCAAGTTCGGAGGGGCGGTAAATTTATGGAATGAGTGATCAAGGAAATTAGATTAAAATGCGAGAAAAGTGGCAAAACCACAAATCTGTCTCTACCTAGAGAGCAGAGACCAGGTGAGTGACAGAGAGAAAGACCTAGAGAGTATGTAAGCATGTGAAAGACTTAAAGAGAGATCAGGTCAGTGAGTGTACTTGTGAGCAGAGGTGAATTTACGGTTTTCTGCCTGTTGGATAACTGAATTTTTCCGCCCTTTTCTCATTATAATTTTATTTTATTTTACTGACTACTCATTCCTCAAATTTGGCGCCCTGTGCTATAAATCATTTAGCTCTGCCTATAAATATACCTGTGTCTCTAAGTCCTTCTTTTGGGCACTCACATGCTTGAATACTCTTTTGGCACTCACATACTCTCTAAGTCATTCTCCCATTCACACACTCTCTAGGTCACTCTCATGCTCACACACTCTCTAGGTCACTCTCATACTTACACACTCTCTAGGTCACTCTCATGCTCGCACACTCTCTATGTCACTCTTTTGGCCATTCGCATGCTTTTGCATGCTCTAGGTCACTCTTTTTATCACTCATGTGCTTGCAAATTCTTTTGCTTACTCACATGCTTGCAAACTCTCTAGGTCACTCACTGACCTAGTCTTTCGCTATCTAGGCAAAGGCAGATCCATGGTTAGAAAATTTTGCCACTCTCATCTCAGCTACTCATTCCTAAAATTTGCTGCCCCTTCGAGCTTGCTGCCCTTGGCTAAGCCCCCCTGTAAATACCCCAGTGTACAGTGTAAAAGCATGTGAGAAACCAAAAGAGTAAAACATATCTCAGTTTTATACCAGTAAGTACATCTAGATAATGCTGTGCCCACCAACTGGTATAAAACATAAACACACACAAATCAAATTTCACTACTTTCACATTTGTTGTAACTATTTAACATTCCATTAAGATTTATTACTCATACACTAACAAAATTAAATCTTATGAGAAAACTCTCCTTATTTGCAATACAAAGATTATTTGCTTTTTGCAATACAAAGATTATTTGCTTTTTGCAATACAAAGATTATTTGCTTTTTGCAATACAAAGATTATTTGCTTTTTGCAATACAAAGATTATTTGCTTTTTGCAATACAAAGATTATTTGCTTTTTGCAATACAAAAATTATTTGCTTTTTTCAAAACTATAAATTATTTAATATATATATGTTATGGTAAAAACCCGAAGACTGGTAAAACCTAGAATTTACAGGTAAGACCTAGGTTTTACCATGGCAAGTTGGTAAAAATCCAAAATATGCTTGAGAAAAAAAAACGTTTTAATTTCTGACTTTTACCAAGTCACACCCCCTTTTTTAATATTAACTTATTAGTTTCTGCTGTTTATTAATTAATGAATAATTATAAAAATTTATATATATATAAATTATGATTAATAATTAACAAGTGAATTAACTAACCAACATGAACCTATTAGTTCCACAATAATTAATTTATTTATTAATATACTCTGAACAATAAAAGCCCATTTTTAATGAATCAATTAAAAGTAAACTTTTTTGTTTTGTCATGCCCCCACATTATTATTAACTAATTTAGTTACTTAAATAATTAAATAATTAATAACTGACCATAATAATAAATTGATTAACTATTAATAACAAATAAAGTAGCTACAATTATTAATTGAAAAAGGGCATTTTAGTTTACTCCAAACAGTATGAACTTTAAATCAATTAATTCATAAATTAATGATTTACTTACATAGTCAGCACCAGGAACTAACAAGTTTGTGTTAATTATTGAATAATTATTTCATTATCAGTTAATTAATAAGCGGATGATGGTTTATTGATTCATTAAAAATGGTCTTTGACTTCATCAAAGTCTGAAATGTAAATATTTACAAGAGTATTTCGGGTTTTTACTAATTTGCCTTGATAAAAGTTAGGTCTTACCAGTAAATCCTAGGTCCTAGGTTTTTACCAGTTTTCTGGCTTTTACCGTAACATTATATGTATCATCATCATTTATTGGTGTCCCTGAGGAAAGATCTTTGGTGGTTCTGCCCATTAGTCTGACATCAAATAAAGGATCATGGAAATGTGAAGAAGATATGGCATTTTGTCATCCTCCTGTGGAGCTTTCCCAAACATTTTAGAGACCCAACTGGGGGAAAAGGCATGGTAGGCTGAGCCCAAGAATCATTATAGTATGAGGTATCTGCAACTATTTAATATGTAAAAGAAAAAAAAATTGTGTACCCTTCAAAATAAAGAACAGTTGGTTTTTCGTAATAAAATTATAGATTATAACTTAAGTATAGAATGAATGGCACTAAATATTAATGTACAAGACGAATCAGTTTAAATGTTTAGTTTCATTCTTATAAAATACTGGAAGTTCAGATTTTCTCAAATATAATTAAATAAAATTGATTCCAAAATTAAATAATAATTTTTAAATTTATTTGTAGAAAAAATAGTTACCAGCTGTAGTGAGGGGTCCACACTCTATATCAAATGTGACAAATATATCTGTGTCATCAAATATACCACAGGTTTCAATAGTATCAAAATCATGTAATTCCTTATCTTTCCAAATGATATGCAATGAAGCAGCAGGAATACCTAAAATGGGATAATGAAAATGTATGAATGAACTAAAAATGACTAACAATACAAAAATATAATATCAATTAATTCTTGAGTTTGATCATTCATGACCATTTAGCCACTTTTGGTTAACTGTTTTATTAACTTCTACAACAACAAAAATATATTTCTAATAATATGGAGGAAGTGAAATTCTTTGTCCAGGAAACTAACACAAGTACAGTGAAACCTATACGAAATGGAACGTCAAGAGAGTGAAATAATATTCCATTTTAGACAACTTACCATTTTACCAGGATGCAAATCAAAGCACTAATCATTGAACAGAACTTTGATTCCATTTAAGACAAGTTTACAACTCATACAGTGTCCATCTTAGACAGGTTTCACTGTACTTGGGAAAGAAAGTTCCATCATCTCTATTAGGAATCAAACCCAGAACCTCTCGCAAACCAGGGAAAGCACACTGACTATTGTACCAGAGAGATGTGACCTTTATCCCTTAAAATATGCACAATAGTGTGACTTGCTTAGTAGGGGCATTACAGCCTCTTTTAAATTCAACGAATGGTCTCGAGGTGGCAACAGTAGTGATGGATGGTGATTTTTTTAAGCCCATGATACATCAAATCAATAGACTTTTATTTTTGAATTACATTTTAATTCACTGCAATTTGCAGCCTTTCACTTCCTGTCATGGTGATTTTCCAGTGATAAATGACAATATTTTCTTATTTTTTCATAACTTTATCAGCGATAAAATTGGCAATGACCTGTATTTTCCTTTAGGGACAGTGATTTGCTGTATTTTTATAGAGGAAATATGATCAGCCTAAGTTTTTATCATGTGCATTGGCGTATGCAAATGGAGGTTGAGGTTCTACCCCCCCCCCCCCCCCCGAGCCAAGATGATAGTGTTATTTTGCAGGAAAAAACTTAACCCTCCTCCAGAAGGAAAAAAATCTGAAACCCCTCCTCGAGAAAATTCTACGTACGCCTATGATCATGTGTGTATTAATAATTTTGAAATGTAACACCTTTCACAGGCCAGGTGGATCTACTTAAAGGGTTGTGCATCCCCTGCTTCAAGTGATAGAGCACACTAAAACGAAAATTTTTTTTTTTTGGAGAATGTATAGATAAAAGTATATGTTTAGACTACACCAGCTGAGTAAGTGCGATGCTCTATTGAATTAGCCTAATAAGGTGAAATCAACAAAAGAAATGCAATGGATTCTATATTTCTTACAACATTCCACCAAGTTCTTTACTCATGGTCTCATTTAGGATGCATGCTTTTGATTGGTGGAGGACACTGGCTTGGCCCAATGATTGTGAGGAACTTGTCATTGTTGGACACTACAGTTTTACAGTTTAAATTTAACTCGTTCAATGTTTTTGATGTAATATGATGTCTGAAGTTGTATGGAAGAAATACAAAACACCATTCCTTCGCTACCAATATTATGCTAAGTGTGTTGTGTGCCAAAAACCAAGAACTTACTTGAGAAAACTAAGTAATCCTATGAACCTTTTGTGTGTGTCTGTTGAGTGAAATAAAAACAAATTTTCCCCCCAGAAATAGTTTTTCCTTTGCTCATGTTTGTCTGAGGGGATATACAGTATATTAGAATTTCGTAGAGAGAGAATTTAAAACTGACTAGTGCATTATCAAATTAGAAATATTATCAAGTACAATATGAAAAGGTGTAAAGTTATTAAAAATATTGGGAAGGCTCATGGGCCAAATATAAGTTTACACCTACGATAATTTGGCATTATATAGTTCGCTAACATTTTATTTGGCATTATATAGTTCGCTAACATTTTATTTGGCATTATATAGTTATGTGTCCATTATATTAAACCCAATAGTTCTTTCAGACAAAATGTTACACTTCAGAATTAATTTCCCATTTTTTTTGTTTTTTATTTGACATGTTTCATTTCACACCACTGATTAATGCGTACCTCTAGAATCTAAAAAAACTCAGTTTAAGTAGAAGTAATTAAAGTCAGGGCATCAGAAGTGTTTAAAACAAGGATTACACTATAAAATTTTGACAAAAGTTCTTTTATAAAACTCTTATAGTGTAATCTCAGCTTTAGACCCATGGGCACTTGTGCACAGCTTGAGCTTCAAGTAAAAATTCTGAGTTTTGAACAAATTCTGGTGTGCTTGGACCCATACTATAAAATACTTAGGGTGCTCGAGCAACCAAGGCTCTGACTCAATAGTTTTACCTATCAAATTATATAAACAGTCCTTAATGTAGGAAGTTTTAAAATCTCTCGTTTAAAAAAAAACAAAAAACAAAAAAAAAACAGGTTTGTTTTAAAATGTGAAACAAATGAGAACAAATACTCGTTCCTTGGTCGAAAATTGCTATCTACCCTGATGATGAAAATGCACTTATAGACATCCCCCAATCTCCATATACCACATTGTTTATTCTTATTGAATCGCTAAAACCTGTTTCTGAAAAGTAATCATGTATCTCCAAGCATTAAAAAAATAATCTTAACAAGAATAATTTTTTCCCATTTCCACTTTTGGTGAATCTTTGTACGGGGAAAGAAAAAATGCATTTCATTGAAAGAAGAAGCAAGTGAAGAAATATTGGTAAGGTTAATAAAGAGAAGTTTTATCAATTTTTTCAAAATTATGATGTAATTTGATTATATATTACCCCCCCCCCCCATGCCAGAAGCACGAATGTGCAATGTTCTTGGAAAAAAAAGAACATGGGAAACAATGTTTGAATGCATTACTAATTACCCATGTTATTCTACGGAAGTTATTTCCTTAAAATGTTTTGTGGCATGTGTTTCAATAAGGATACACATTTACGTTTCAGACAAAACTTAAGATAGCAAAATAAGGTATCGAACCAGCTGATTAAAAGAAAAAGTGAAAATTCATACATTCATGCTTCTAGCATGAAGGGGACGATATAACTTACTATACATGGAAGATGAATACAGCTGTTTAAACTGTTTTACAAGTTGTCATTGCTTTTCCAACTAGCTGAATTTGAGTAAAAAACCGCTTTCACCTTTTTATACCTTATATTTTTTCAAATAAAAAAACCGCACACATACCTTAAAAACAAGAAAATTAATAAATAAAAACTTATGACTTTGAAATGTTGTCAAATGCACAGCTTATCTGTGAAAAAGTGGTGAAAATCTATCATCTTCAGAAAAACCAAAAATAGATAATAAAACATTATAAAGGTATTGTAACAAAAAATATAAAGACCATTATAAAAGCATTTTAAGACAGAAAATATTTTACTTGCCCATTAAAGAACGGAGTTGTCCTTTTACCTCCAGGATAGGTTGTCTGTAGAAACATCGCACACGGTACTGCATTCCAACTACAGTGTTTGCAGTTAATATCACATCAGGGCTTTCACTTTGGAATTGACGCCTCTCGTCAACTTTTGATTAAAAAAATTATGTTTCAGTAAGATTAAATTTGAATTACTAAACTATTACAACATTTTTTAATTCATTGCAATGAGAGTAGCCCAAAAAATTATCCACTTTTAAATCCCAAATTATAAGATAGCCTATTACCATGAGATACTTGATGAAACATCTATCGGGAGATTATGAAATCTCAAGATGGTTTTAAGCTAAATAAACATGATCATCCTTACCTGTCAACATAAAAGTATTTTTCATAGAATAACAATTTAAGTAAAGACAGTGATGTTTAATGTCTTTTTCTTGTTGGTCAGACTAACAATGTTGGAAGTTCAGTTGTTGGGCAGAATTCAGCTTTCGCTGCTCATTCGTCATTTTTAAGAAAATCATTGTGACTAATAAGAGAAAATAACTTTTTGGCTGATACTGAACCTCAGTTTAGAGAAGCGCGATCCCCTCCCCCTTTTAACAAGGAATTTATTGGCGAACCAACTACATGCACAGACCATATGTCCTGGAAAACCAGAACATCTTTTAATTTTTTGCTAGTAAATGTGCTGCCCCCAAAAGCAGTTGTCAGGACGCCTGTTTCTCTTGGTAAAAATTTGGCGATATTAACTACTTTTAACAATATTCATTATTTTTTTTAAATATCTATACATACACATATCTATTAATATTCAATATTTATTTTGTTTTTTTGATATAGTTAATGTTTGTTATGTAAGACAAAATTGTAGCAAGGTACATGTTCCATGTTTTTAAAAAACACAGCAATTCAGAAAGAATCATCTAATTTCAAAATCATTCTTCACTTGAAATTGAGAATTAATAATATTGTTCATAAAACGTAGAAACCCCTTCCTTAGTTTATTACGTCACAAAATGTAAAATGAGTTTCTTATTTGGAAGTTTTTTTATTTGGGAGAATTTTTTCGCAACCCACACATTTTGGAAACCACTGCTACATTATTCTACACACAGCTGAATTCACTAGTCTGCAGTTCATTGCTGTTTGTAAGAATACCCTTATACAGTAAAACCTGTCTTCAATGGAATTGCAAGGGGCCAAGATTTTTTTCCGTTGAACACAGGTTTCCATTTAATAAAGGTTCAATTGATATAATGTGTAAAATTATATAACAATCTTGTGTGTGATTGAAATAAAATAAAATTAAAGGGATATATATAAAGTGAATGATTTAAAAATAGATGAAATAAATAAATAATTAGTCTATAATTACTAAATACTGCATTTAAGTTTTGACACATCTGTTTTTCTTCTAAAATAACAGCATTTAGGTTCTTCAAAAATTTTCAATTAGGGTGTTAATATCTGTCAGGTCAGGTTCAATTTGTACATTATTGTCTATGTTTATGTAATCCTTGGCATCAGGGCCATAACTAAGAATTTTGTGAGGGAAGGAGGGAGAGAGAGAGAGCACGAGCGAGAGAGCAACATGATTTTGCCGCCCCTACCCTGTAAAATTAAATAATTTTATAACCATGTTTTTGTGCCTACCTAAAATTTGCTGGCCCCCTCCTGAATTTTTCAGCCAGGGCAGTTTCCCTTTGCCTCTTTCTAATTAATTCTGGCCTTGCTCAGCCTTGCGATTGTGGAATGCACACAGCTTGCATACAATTTTACAAGTCTCGCATGTAATTTGGAAATTCAACGCCTGCTTTTCTGAAAAATTTTGTCACAGTTTCAGAAAGCAACTGCTTTACTACACATGGCTTATGGTCACTAAACACAAATGGTGCTTGCGTGAAATTTTTTGTTAAAGAGTAGAATTTTTCTTTCCGTTTCCACGTAAGACAGGTTCTGTTTAATACAGGTTTTTTAATGCGTATTTTGGCATTGAAATCACAGGACCATGATTTTTTTCCATTGTAGACAGGTTTCTGCTTAATACAGGTTCCGTTAAAGGCAGGTTTTACTGTATAAGAATATAAATTTTCAAATATGCATATCCAGGATAAATATCTTACAAAACTGATCAATTCACAGTAAGAAACAGAAATACTGAATGACATTGTATTGAGTTTCAATATGTTTTTGCAAATCAAAATCCTGCATGAGAGGGGGGGTCAATATTGATGTTGCTCAAGGTAATAAGAAACCACTCACCCCGACATTTGACTAAAGTAAAAGTGTCAAATATTCATCAGTAAAAGCTGCATCTTCAGACCCAAAGTATTTATCATAGTAACTTTAAATGAATAACACTATACCCACTCATAGGCATACACAGAATTTTCTCAAGGGGGTTTTTTCAATTTTTTCCCCTCTTAAGGGGGGTTTTACATTTCTCCTGTAAAATAACACTATAATCTCGGCTTGAGGAGAGGGGTTAGAACCCCCCCCCCCTGCATACGCCAATGTACCCACTCCCTGTTTATACATCAGGGTTATACTAGAAATGAAATCTGGATATAGCAATACTCTACGAACTAAGCGAAAATCCTAAAAAAAAAATCTGAATAGGGATTGTAGTTGTATCACGAGGCAAGTATCTCATCATAATGCACCAGAGCTATAGCCAGAAATTTATTTCATAAGGAAATGACTAGTATTTCATGGAAAGGGACAGGAGTGATAGAAGAATAGATTCAACCATACTATTCTGTAAAAATCAGTCATTTTCTAACATTTCGGGGTGGGGGGGGGGTGGGACCGGACAGCATATAGACAAAGCTTACATTCCCACATGTACAAGACATAATAGAGGAATTTAGCACGCTCCTAGAAGAGGGCGCGTGAACAAAGTATCTTTCAATGTTGCCAATAGTGTTGGTTAATTGTGGTAGACCTTCGACTTCAAATATCTCCACAGCCAAAAGTCACAAGGTGTGAGATCGAGAGATCTGGGTGGCCATGCATGCAGAAAGGATCAACAGAAGACATGATTCTCTCCAAATGTTGAGCACAGTAATTGTTTCACAAGCGTGACAATATGCGATGGTGCTTCATCTTGCATAAAGTTGACTATATGCAGTGCTTGTCATGCTTGCAAATCTGGAATAATGCTATTTCGTAACATTGCTTTATATTGCTCATCATTGAAGGAAACTGTTTTTACAACAGTCCCTAAGACTTCCTCAAAGAAATATGAGATGAAAAAATCAGCAGTAAAGCCATAACAGACTGTGACTTTTGGCTGATGCAGGTGTCATTGAACAAATTAATGCGGATTTTCTCTACTCCACAAACAACAATTGTGTGTGTTAACACTGCCAAGGAAGCATTAAATGTGCTTCATCAGTCCAAATCACAGTGTGAAGCAAGTCCTTTTCAGCAAAATCTGTGTGGGCGATGAAGTTGTCAGGTTTCAGTTCTTGAGTATTTTGTAACTCATGAGTATATATATATTGTTTAAGGATAATTCTTATTGATCTTCGAACACTGCAGAACGAAATGCCAATCTGTCGGTACACTTCACAAGCGCTTCAATCCCCCTTTGCAGAGATCACTGACATTGATTACACTGTTTGGTTGACTTGTTGGCCAACAATAGTGGATGTTAAGTACTGGCCACTTCTTGGATGCATATCTAAAGAACCTGTAGCTTCGATTAATTTTTGTACCATTTTTGTAACTGCAGAACATATCAGGTCCTTTACCATCTCGCATACCATACAGGAGTCGAATCTGCAACCTTATATGGCCATCTGTTAGTAAAAAAATGAACTAATTGCTCATTATTTTTATTTTTTGACAATAAAGCCGGTTTCATAGCCACCCTTTCTGTGCATACAGAATATTTTTAGCTTTATTGGTTCAGGAATTATTGAACTTTCACGATTTTTCAAACTTTCGGATCACATGGTACTTTCCACATCGTTAGCACCATCATTAGTATTTATTTGCCAACAAAAAATTATAATTAATAAAATTCAGTAAGATGTTTGGTCCCTGTAAAAGTGTTCCTTAACAAATGTATGAAACAAGTATGCTTTCCTTTGTGGTAAACTGAATAAATATTCATTCAACATATTTGGTGTTTTTCATTTTTATTGTAGGCATATAGTATATACTGACAGTATTTTAAATTTAAAGTACAAGGTTAATTGATTCAGTACTAATTATTTTTTTTGAAAAAAATGTTTTCTTCTTCTTAGGCTTTAACTAGAAATAAAATGATCTACCAAAAAATTTACATAATAATAATTTATTTTTTTCATAATTTGGTAGATAAGGGGTTAAAATAACCATCAGAGAATAATGTAGGGAAAACTCACCAGTAGGCAAATCGTCCATCTTGATAATAGCTAAAAACAGAAATGTAAGAGTATAATATTACAATATGATTATAAATGGAATAATTTGATAACAGATTTTTTTTCAGCATTGAGTTTATTTCATTTCAATATGAGTCTATCGGTGATTCAATTTTAATCAATCAACAACCACTGGATGAAGATTTAAAAGTGAAATTTGATTATTGTAATGTATTCTAGTATGCTACATAACAAAACACACTTCTGATCTCTATTACATGTGGTTATGGAATACAATGATTGATGATTGTAACTATTCTTAACGGGTCATTCAATTATTACATTAGCATCGATTGGGGGGGGGGGTGGTTTCAGATTTGCTGACTTCTGATAACAAGGGAGGGAAGAAGGTTTGAATGATGCTTACATCATCAACTACCCTTTACAAAATTTGAAATATTTTTAATGACATCTTTACTGGGAATGTCAAAAATAAGAAAAACCTTTCTCTAGTTTGGGCACCTGTAAACATCCTCCTCTCCTATTCACATGAGCGGAGATATGGGGGCATAGGGGGGCATTGTTCCCCCCCCCCCCCGCATCAAAGATGAAGTTGACTAATCTAATGTATATGTGTATATATAAAGTGGCATCATCATCATCATCTTGTCCCCCCCCCCAGTAATACTGATCGTGCCCTCCCAGACTTCCAAGTCTATCTCTGCCTATGCCTATTCATAAGTCCTCTATAGACCTCCTTCTATAGTAGACCTCTCTAGACCACCCCTTCACATCCTGTCTCACTTACATGGGAGGGCATTGGCTAAACTGTTTTGTGTCCACTCAGTGCGACACATGCGTTGTCCTTGAGTGATTTGCTGAACTCCTGTGCATAAGCACTGCCATCTTGACTACATCTTGAGTCATGACATAAGCAGATACATACTCTTCAAATGAGGGGTTGTGGTTAACTGACGGTGTACATGGTGAGCGAGGGAAATTGGTCTATTTTTGCCTTGCCGCCGGTGATAATGATACAATTTTTCATGAATGGCAGATCACCCCCCCCCCCTTCTGTATCGTCTATGCTCCTGTATGATGTAGATGAGAAAACAAGCTGGGATGATTTACAGTACAAAGAAACTACTACTCGTGAAAACAATTTTTTCGTATAATGGAAAGCTTTGACCGCAACTGGTTTATGCGTAGGTGGGACATTAAAAAAAGAAGCAAACATTTTGTGTATTTCTTTACTATTTCCAAGAAATACTTGATCACACATGGTATGGGCCTACTTTGCACTCGTTAAAAACCAAAGCAGAAGGTTTAGAGGGCTTGTTGTATTGTTCTGCAACGAGCCCTCAGCCTGACTAAAAATACAAATACAACGCCACAACAGGCAAAATGCCCAACGAGGTTGCTGAGAAAAAGATTCCCATAAAAATATGGATGTCATATATTTCAAAAATATAGCAACCATATTAAAAATGCAATTAATAAAAATTATAAACAATATATACACATGATAAAATACTTTACAATGCCCATAAAGAATACTTATGGTTGTCTTATTCTAAGTATGAATAGCTTCTCGATTTACCCCAACATGTTTATAAATTAATGGTCTATGGTAAAAATTCCCACTAGTATTTTCTACACAAAAGAGTTCTTTCCTAAAATTCTCCCTGATATCATTCTGCGATGTGCATCACAGTTTTAGGCAAATTCTGCTTTGAGGTTCCAGATCAACTGAAGTTATATATTGGTTTTGTTTTGTTTTTTTTTTTGCTTCATAATATTAGGACACTACTTGAATCAGCAAGACCAGAAAGGTTATTGTTCTAACTTCTGTTCAACAGGTCTGAGTTTGAATCTTGGCTACAGGGGCGGCTCAAGCTTACTTGGCGCCTGGGTGCAAAGGTTCACATGCTGCCCCTAAAATGACCCTGGTGGGAGGCTGACAGGGCTTTAGCTTAGGGGACCTTGGAATTAACCTAGTTTTTTTGGCAGCTTTGATACCCACCATTTTTTACCTAGAAAAATGTCACTGACCATGTCCTGCTTTAGAAGAAACTGTCCTGTTTTTAAAGAGGTTGTTCTGCTGTTTGGTCTGTAAAACCACACATTGACCCAGGGGATATACGCATTGTAATCTGAAGAGTTGGGCTGTGCTGGGAAGCTTTTTCGTCTAGACCTATTTTGCCGCTCTCATTTTTTGCCAGATAGGGTCAACCGGGGTAATTTGAAACAAGACAGCTGTGAGCAATTTGGTGGCTTTTATTGAAATCTAACAAACAGGGTTAAGTTAGGTGGTATTGTTGGCAATTCTGAGCCTCTTAATAGAAGTTGACTGGGCCTAGATAACAGCTGATAGTTAACAACAAACAAAATTCTGTTGCACATTTCTTTTGTTTTTCAAGTTTTGATTGCCCACTTGCTGCTACAAAAAAGTAAGGGTCAAATTACTGTTGTTATATGATTAGTATACAGTCACAACTTCATGCAGTGTTGTTTTTTTCCGTCTCAAGTCTTTCTGTTGACCCATCTATTCTGTTTTCAATTACCCTGAAATGTTGAGAACGTGGGGTAATTGAAAACACGGTTTTATTTACTTCTTATTTACATTATTCATACTATATTTGATATTACTTTACTTTATTTTACTACAATTTCTATTATTTTATAAGGTACTTGTTATCTACAGTTTCGCTGTTGTTTATTTACTTGAAATTTAATTGTTGTAAGAGTCCTTGATGTTATTTGATCTGGAGTTGAAGTATTATGTTTTCTTTGTCTTAAAAGAAATAAAATGTCATGAAACTACAGGGAAAAGACACTTGGTCCCTTGAAGACCTGAACAAGGGATGTGGATGATGAACAGAAATATGACACCGTGAGGCACAGGAACATTATGGTGTGCCCATCACAAATATATACAACAAAATCAAGGGGAGGAAGATAAACATTGATAAAATGGGAGCAGGTCGCCCAATCAAACTTTCAGCAGAAGTGGAGTTCTGTTTGGCTAAATATCTCATTGCTCGATCCAAGATGGGATTCCCATGTGATAAAGGGGAGTTGAAAATGCTTGTTTAGAAGTATGTAACTGAAAATAATTTAGGAACTAGGTTAATGCGATGACATCCAAAGCTGACATTGAAGAAGCCTGGACATTTACAAAATTGTAGGAAAACTGCTAGAGATCCTAAAATTTTGAGGTAATTGAATACAGGCTTAGGTGGCTTTAAATCAACTTAGTAACTTTGGTCACCTCATAGAAGTAGTTTCTAAACAAGTACAGAATAGGTATAATCCTCGAAAAGAAGCAAATTTTCATTAATTACGTGTTATGTTCAGGGGCGGCTTAAGCGAGGGTGCCCTTTTGTCCCGGGGGCCCGGGACCCGGAGCCCTGTCAGCCCTACCCTTGTGGGTCATGATCCTTCCCCATAACTTATCCCAACATTCCTAACAAATTGAAAAAAAAAATTTGCCCTTTTATCTAGGATTTAGTGCCTTTCCAGAACGGACAGAAATCATTTTCTTTGGTCAATTAAACCTTTTCACCCATTCACCACAGACTTGGCAGCCCTCTTGAGTGGCGCCTCATGCTACCACAATGGGTCGCATGCCCCTGTACTCTATGAAAAGGGGCAAATATGAATTTTGGTTCCCTCACGCAGTATTTTTTCCAGAATAGTCTGGAAACAAAGGAAAAATTTGGCTCCTCACTTGCCCGGTCTCTGGAGTACCAGAAACATCTTTGAAATAAATTTCTCAATAAAAAAAATAATCCAGTTATGCATCATCTTCACAGGATAAGCGATGATGGCTCCCCAAATTAAGTGCTGTTTTAAAGATTAAATTACCTGTTATCTGGCATTATTAAGAACGGTAAATTAATTCTGGATCAAAAAGCAGAAAAATCAGCTTCAAAAGCAGGATGTAGGGTGTGATCGGTGCAGAGAGTTCAATGAAATATGAAACATTTATTTTGCTCAAGTAAACCAAAAAAAGTTGTAATAAAAATATATGTTAAGAACAAGCAACAGCTGTGGAATTATGTTTCACATGGTGCCTTAGGCGATTGAATTCTTTTCCTGATGAATGATGGGAACTGATGTCAGAAGCGGATTCCAATAGCCAAGCAGAGACGGCATAAGCGAGGGTGCAAGGGGTGCTGTGCACCCAGGCGTCCAGCAGGTTGGAAGGGATGGCAGCTCAAACTTCAGTCAGACACCAATTTTTTTTTGAAATTTTCCAATAGTAAAAATTTACATGACATCACGCTTTTGAGATATAGTCTCAAAAGCAGGTGACGATCATTTTGCACTGTAAACAATGGTCTGTGGTCTTCCTCTGAAAAAAATCAGGTATATCTAGAGGTCCCCTTGTGACTGAAGCCCTGCCATCCTCCCTCGAGGGTTGCCTTTAGGGGTGGCAGGTAAGCTCGAGCCGCCCCTGGTTATGTTCGAACTAACCAAAAATTGTTTCCAATTACTCCGCCTGACCGTAATTCAATCCACAAAATAGCACTGACTGGTGAGCTACCACTGCTTGAACTTATCCAATAAAGATTACATATAACAAAGTGATTTTTATTAATTAATTCATTTCAAAGGCATTTGTGTTACTCCAGAATTCTTATTTTGCCTTTATTCGGCCGGTATGGAAAAACTGATATTTGAGGGCACCAAAATGTACACTTGCTCCTTGTGATGGAGTGTATTGTTTCTGATATTACGGTCCCAGGCCTTGCCTGTTCCCTCAAGTTTTCTCAACAATTTCATCGTCAGACTATATCTCAAAAGCGTGATGTCATGTAAATTTTTACTATTGGAAAATTTCAAAAAAAAATTGGTGTCTGACTGAAGTTTGAGCTGCCATCCCTTCCAACCTGCTGGACGCCTGGGTGCACAGCACCCCTTGCACCCTCGCTTATGCCGTCTCTGCTTGGCTATTGGAATCCGCTTCTGACATCAGTTCCCATCATTCATCAGGAAAAGAATTCAATCGCCTAAGGCGCCATGTGAAACATAATTCCACAGCTGTTGCTTGTTCTTAACATATATTTTTATTACAACTTTTTTTGGTTTACTTGAGCAAAATAAATGTTTCATATTTCATTGAACTCTCTGCACCGATTTCGTAAACTATTGTATAATAACTATAATATGAAAAACGATTATAAATAAATGTAAAACTATGTTGGTTCAAGAAAAATTAAGACTAGGTATTTGAATAGGAATGTAATACAATACATACACAATCAGGTGTAAGATAAAAATCATATATAAACTGCTAATGTAGTTGAAAATACTCACAAAATAACTACCAGTCAGTAAGGTTTTTTCAAGAAAATAGCTAACTCTGGTTGCAAAAAATCACAGCACGAAAACGTGATGTTTTAAAAAAACTGAAGCGAAACTGAACACCGGTCTGTCCACGGGTATTCACTGCACACATTAGAACCGTTGCTAATGGCAACCAAGGTGAAGCTCACTATGCGTTGCCACCTCTTTTTCAAGAAAGTAAAAATGTATTTGTTTCTTCTTCAATTATACAGAGCTTTATGGTATTTGTTTTTTTTTGTGACTATACATCCCGTATTTTCCGGAACTCTCGTCATCCTGACTTTTTTGCAAAAATGTCCCGGTTTTTCCTGTATTTTGAACAAAGTTTACAATTATTAACAAAAGAAAATACCACATCGAGGGTCTGAAATATGACTCCTTATGCGAAAGGTGTCGGAAAAAGTCCCACCAAACGACTATCATCAATATGAGAAAAAAATTTCAAACTCACTACCGAAGACAGTTGTCAAAGGAGGGGATGGGATTCAGTGCTCTCTGTGGAGAGACTAGAAAATCGGCTCGCATTTGCGCCTCGAAGGTGGAAACCACAGAAACTCAGCTGATCGACGCAGTAGGACGCTAATTACTGAGACCTAAGCTTATCTCTAAACTAAAATCAATCGAGTTCTGCCGAACGCGTTGTATAACTTTTAAACCATTAACCTAACATATCCTGGGGAGGGGGAGGAATCACTGGTGAGGGGGGGCTATTCACTGATTCCATCCAAAATTGATCGAGGAGCTCTACTAAAAATAGGGGGGAAACACCGGAAAAATCCAACGTCGATATCCATTTTACCGTCGTCAAATGCTGTGAAGATTCTGAAAAAAAGTTATACGTGTATATAAGCGTTACAACCATCATGCGACTATACGTCGTCTTACGAGAGTATAGGTGCGAGTAAATACGGATACTAAGATCGATCCGTGACATGTCGAACGTCGTGAAGATTCCGAAAAAAAGTTATAGTACCGTATAATAATTTTACCGTATATAATCGTGTATAAGCCGACCCCAAAAAATCCGTGCATTTCAGAGAAAAAAAAATTCTTATATTTTCCTGCAAAATGAGTAGCTTACGGAAATTTACGATAGAAAATGATTCAAACTTTTTAATCCGTTTCTTCTAAGTCTCCAAGCTCATGGCAATCCATCAGATCATCATAGAGAGTGCGGCATCTTCGTTTTTATCTTTATGTGGGCTGTCATCGCCATTGTTACTTTCAAAGAGGATATCATCTTCAGTTCCGTCTATCGCATTGCTGATGCATTCATCAGTTTCTTTGTTTCTTTGGTTATTTTCTTTACCGGTTTGATTTCTTTTTCTCCAGCGACTTCTTTTGCTACTTCTTTTAGGGTAGTGGTTGAAGTTTTGTTCATCGTGGTGACATCTTTTCCATCCTTCAGTGGTGTTATATAGCAAATCAAATCGCCTCTTCAGCTCTAAGTGGAATTTATATCGATGTTCTTGAAGCTTTACCATATCGATGACAGTTTTTGTATTTTTTATAAGTTTCGCTCTTTCCATTCTATTATTAAGCCTTATTCTACATCTCATCAGTCGATGATCACTTCCTGTATTGAATTTTTTGAGAACACTGCAGTCTTGGATCATTTGCTTCTTATTAAATAGGATGTAGTCGATCTCACTTATTATTTCAGTTGGGCTTCTCCAGGTCCACTTTCTTTGGGGTTTCTTCTTAAAAAATGAGTTCATGATGCATAACTGCTCACTCTCTGCGAATTCGACGAGTCGGTTTCCTCTGTCGTTTCGTACACCGTAACGTATAGTATAGAGCAGTGGTTCTCAACCGGATGGGATACTGGGATACTTCAAGGGGGGCCATGGAAGAAAATGGAGAAAGGGGCCATGACAGGTGGTTTGGAGAGCTGAGAAAAAAAAATTAAGGTGTGAAGAAATACAGATTTCATATCAGTGACTAACACTTACAGTGAGAGAGAGAATCCAAAAAAACCACCCATAAAACCAGGGCCTTCGTTAGGGCATGGACCCACCCATGCCTCACCGCCTACATTTTGCAACAAGTTCCCTAGGAAGGGGTTTTCCTCAAGTTCCCGGCTAAATTTTTCAGACCCCCTTCCCTATATGAAATTTATTGCATGAAAAAAAAAAGATGAAAACCATATTAGGTCCCGGGCAGCAGCTCTGTCAGTCCCACTCTTGTGAGGGGCTTCATGCCCATAAGTGACCCCATCTTATGATATTTTGTATAGTACAACTAATTTTGAAAATAAATAGAGGAAATATGTAGGCTGTTTATATTTCCAGCTAAAGTATGGGACTACCATAGCATCACTTTGCCTAAAGAGGGGACCCCCCATGATATTGAGATGGTCCTGATAGAACTCGGACTAGCGGGGAGATCAATAAATTCTAGGCTAGTAGTCTGGAGGCCAATTTTCTTTGCAAAATTTTCGTTCAATATAAATTCACTGAAAAAAATCATTTCAATACGTATAAAGTGTCTTGCTTCTAGATGAGAGATGAAAACTCTGGGTCAGACAGGGGAGCCACAAGAAAAAAATATGGTTCAAAGGGGGGGCCAAAGGCAAAAAATGGTTAAGAAACACTGGTATAGAGTATAGATGCGAGTAAATACGAATACTAAGATCGATCCGTAACATGTCGTCGAACGTCGTGGAGATTCTGAAAAAAAGTTACATGTAGACAGTACAATTATGCAAAGATACGTTGACCTAAAAACACAGTTATTGAATCTGAAATAAAGATATGTTACGGCGACAAATGCGACTATAAGTCGTCTTATACGCTATAGCGACTATGCGACGTTTCGTTGTCTTATGTGAGTGAAGGTTCGAATAAAACACGATGGTATATGGTATATCCACGATGGTATATCTAAACACAGTTGGATATTCTAAAAATATATATATTATAACACAAGGGAAATGCGGCATATCGTCGCCTTATACAAGTAAGGGTTTGAGTAAATATATGTAAAGCATAATATAAAAACATAAATGTCATCAAAGGCAGTTAGAAATTTTGAAATTAAAATTATACTCATAATAATGCGTAGAATACTAGGTATTCAAAGAATAACACTGGTATCTTGCTTGATAAGTCGTCTCCTTTAACTTCAGATATAAAATGATGATCCCTGAAAGGAAAGATCACAACCTCCTCTCCCAAGCCATTTTCAACCCGCTTCAATCGTGAAGACTTTTTTTGTCGATTTTGCTTCGATTATGGATCAATTAAACCCCTGATTCCTACCAACTCTTTCGATCCGAAATCTCGAAGAGCCGGGAAATCTCGATCTTCGATCTTTCTCGATATCGAGAAAATTTACCCCGTTTTCCAAAAATATAAGCCCGAACATTCTCAGTTTGTTTCAATTATGGAGCCTCTGATTCCCACCAACCCTTTCGATCCGATCTTCGACCGTTCGGGATTGCATGGAACGAGAAAAGTTACCCCCGTTTTCCAAAAATCTAATCTTTGTTAGGAAATATCGGTGGATGTAGTATTAACCGTCACACCTGTCTTCGAGGGTCCCGGTTGACCATACGATTGTAGAGGAGCTAACGATTTCGGCCGAACAACCAACTTTTGCACAGAGCTACCAGTTCATGTTGATCAGCGCCAACCGTGTCCCCACTCCGGAGGAGATAACGATCTTAGAAAGAGTTCTACACAAAAATGTCCAGAACGCGAGTTTTAATTCTTTGGAAATGATCACTTCACTTGGTCATTTTCAATGGCCACCCCCCCCCCCCACATGGTATTATTTTTGAATAGTTTGTATCGGCAGCAGTTGTTGGTATTTAACCCGATGACGAACACCATGCAGAGGTCTTTCCCTTCGTTCCACCGCGAACGTTCAGAGTTGCTACTCCCTACGGACTCGTGGCTTCCCTCGGATCCGACCTCTACACACACGTTTAGTTCACTGAGGCGGATCATCGGGTGACGTCCACCAGACCCTTTTTCGTCCGCGGATGGCCCTCCTCCTTCAGCCACTAACACCCCCGCCACGTGAAGGCAAATGTGCGATGATTTGGGGGATGAGGTTAATCCCCTCTTTGTTAGTATATACCGGCGGATGCAGTACTAACCGTCACTCCCTGTCATTGAAGATCCTGGTTGACCATGATTGTGAAGGAGCTACCCGATTTTAGCCGAACAACGAACCTTCGCATCATAGCTACCAGTTCCAATTGATCAGCGCCAACCGTGTGCCTCCACTATCCTGGTTGACCAGTCCAGTCACCTCTCGGGGAAGAAGAGGGCAGTCTCCTCGCACCGATTCCTCGTGATCTAAGCTCACGCACATTCCAACATGTACCAATTCGTTAGAGGTTCCGCAGAGGAATATGGACGAGGTACATGTATGGTTTAGTAATAGTAGTGATCTAAGCAGACCGGCGATAGAGACGGCCTACTGACGCCAGTTTGAGGATTCCGTGGATCACGGCCTGGAGATAGACCAGAGGCTTCGTGGATCTTTCCCTTGTCTCATTGTTTCTAATTGTTAGAGTGAGGCGATAAAGAGAGTGGATGTCTGGCCTCGTGCAAGGCCGTGACGACAGTTCTCTCCGTTAAGGTGGACGCCTCGGAACCACCGGCTTGTCCCGAAAGACGCTGAATGCTAGTTCCTAAGCAGAAAGTAACTCGCGAGTTTCGGGCTTCGGGGATGGTGGCGATCGGAGGAGGCTGCAATGTCCCCACACACAGTACAGCCCCCACAAAACCCTTCGTGAGAAATGGGAACCTCGACGAAAGTACACCAGACCCGACGTTCGGGAGTCGAGCAACACACGGTCGTCATTGCTAATCACCCCTTAGCACCGATCAGTTGAAAACGAGACGCTCATTCATCCGCTCTGGATCCAACTCCGCTCGCTTTTTCACGACTCATCCCAACCTCCTTAGGCATCAGTGCTTCACACTGATTCGCAGTCCCGGGGGACCGCGAACGACGATTGAAGGAAGAAAAAAAAAAAATTCCCCAAAGTCCCGCAAAATTTTTTTGGAATATGATCTGAACATGAAATACGGGACACCGGAATATGTTGCCTGAAAATGGACGTATGGGTACCAAAGCGTAAAGGGATACGACCCATAGGTTACGAGATATAGAGGAATACGGGATGTTCGAAAAAACGGGACGCGTGAATAAACTTGAAATAGAATTCCGAGTCGATTCCCCAAAGTCCCGCGAATGTTTTTGGAATATGGTCTGAACATAAAATACGGTACACTGGAATGTGTTGCCTGAAAATGGACGTACGGGTCCATTTTCAAACCAAAGCGTAAAGGGATACGACCCATAGGTTACGAGATATAACATTAAACCTTTAGAATAGGGGCTGATGTTTGTCTTCGGAATTGACCTGGCATTGTAGCTCTTGTCGAGACGAGAACTAAGACATCAAACACAATTGGGTTAATTGCTTTAGATCTCGAGTTATTTGCTTAGTTACTCGATCTAAATAGGGTTACTAGCTCGCGGGCTGTTAAGTTAATTACTAATCGAACAACAGAATCGACTCCTATTAAAAATTTGGAAATGGTCACACAATTAAGAAAAAATTCTGTGTATCTGAAATTAAAATAGCCCCCATAACGAATGAAATTTTATAACTAATACAAAGCCAAAACTGATGAAACAACAAATAATATACAGTAAAACTTCGGAAAGTTTGCTCGATTTATGTTTCCCACTCACCTGAATTCCTTCGTGTTGCTATATATCCAATGGTATTCGAAACACACACACACGACATATATATATATTTTTTACTCGCGATCACCGGTACTGGTCTGACACATACGCGAGGCAGGGATTTTGGGGCTTATCCAAGTGTTACCGCGGGTCCACTCGCGCACTGCACTGATCACAGGTATCGACCACGGTCGGCACACGATGATTCCCACGCGCACTGCCCCATCGGATGGCTCCTCTAGCGCACCATACCATTTGAAGACGTCGCTCAAATCCAGTGGCATGCTGGCGCACTGTACCATCCGAAGAAATCGCTCCCATTTCTGAGGTGCATTAGAGAGACCAGCGTAGTGCGATGAGAATCTCGTAGCAAACTCTATAGTTCGTTTCAGGTTAACTTTGCAGTGGAGAGAAAGGTAGAGAGTGTACTCCTTCGCAGTAAAATAAAGTTCCCATAAATCGGAGTTTTATGATGATCATTTATACAGAATATTTCAATTTCTTTAATGATTTTGTGAAAAAAAGGGAAAAATATCGTTTTGAACCGATGTTTCTTCGTTTGAAATTTTTAAATTAGAAAAAAATATTGGTTACCATTATCTAAAAATCTATAGCAACCACAACGACACTTTCGCGGTATCCTAGAAATCATCCATACCTTACCGAGGCCGCGCATCGATACATTGGTTAAGAGGCTTTTGTTGCCATAGCAACGAGTGATGAGGTTCCCTCGTAGCTTCCTCTTCACTGCAAAGTTGACCTGAAACGGACTATAGTGCACCATCCGAAGACATCGCACAGCAAGCCTTCTGGGAAGAGGGCGTCGAACACTCTTTAGAAGAACCATCTGCTAAGGCTCCCTTAGCCTTCCGAGCCTGTATTATACTATCTCTGCGGTATTACTGACGCTTGCGTTAGAAAGTGATAAACACCCCAAGCCATAGACATAAATTGTCGGACGTGGTGCCTCGGTGCCATTATGGCACAATATAACCACTTCATCATTGTTCTGCCAATTGTAGTCACAGATGTGCAAATTTTTCCATGGTCGGAGTAAGGGGCGTGTAGATTTGTGCAGCTCTTAGACTGCTGAGTGCCACCTGGTGGCGGTACAGAGAGTAGGAAAAAGAAGGGGAAAAAGGGAGAGCCAATTTTCGTAGTTTTCGTAGGCTGTATCCTGTGTTAACAAACGAATAGGGGTTGTTATTGTATGACGTAAGAGCGCTCTCTTATATTATTCTCCTGAGAGGAGTCATGTTAGTGTACTTTAAAAATGGGATAAGGGGGATGAGACATGGGCCCCTTATCGAAAATGATGAATGATTTTCACAACCAAGGATGATGATGTTAAATGGGATAATTACATGATGGTATATAAGGAGAAAAAGATATGATCTACGATTGTATTTAATGTTATTTACAAAAAAAATTATTTACAATCCCTGTATGGAGACTCTAATCATCAAGAGAACGTTCTTAGGTCTATAGGCAGTGCTCTAAATTCGTTGGCACTGTACGCTGAAATCGTTCTGAGGTGGTCGAAGTCCGAGTTTTCTAATCGGTCAAAAAAGCGCTTTGCGAGTTCAGTTGGCCCGTAGATCGAAATTTCGTTCGGAGGGAGATCACTTGCATTTCGGGATGGGACCAAAGAGATTTGACCATCATTTCCCCTTTTTTCAGTAATTTTCTCACATTTCGTGTTGTTGGGGGAGACCAGACAGTTCTAGAAGTATTTCTTTCATTTATTCAGAATTTTCATCAATTCCAGAAGTATTTCTTTCATTTATTCAGAATTTTCATCAATTCCAGAAGTATTTCTTTCATTTATTCAGAATTTTCATCAATTCCAGAAGTTTTCTTTTATTTATTTTGTTTATTCTGAACTTTCGCCAATTCTTGAATTGGGAATTTTAATCAATTATAGAAGTACAGTATTTTTCTTTAACTTACTCTGTTAATTCTGAACTTTCGTCAGTTCTGGAATTATTTCATTTATTCTGAATGCGTGCTGGGATTATCTCTGTGCCAATTATTTTCCTTACTTTTTGATTCAAATTTAATTGTGTGTATATGTTACTGCCAAAACCCGAAGTGCGATCAATTCGATTCGCGACGGGGCCGGGCACTTCGCGAATCGGCCGGGTCAATTCTCAACGAATTTGGCCAATTCGCTAACTGGCCAATTTCGGGATTTGGCAGTAACATATCCATCTTTTAACCAGCCATGATTTAAGGAATAGATGTGTATTAATCTGTAGATAATCTACAGAAAACATAACATTATCAGGTTCACAAATATGTTTTCAATGAATTAGATAGCTACATTCCATTAGTGTCAATGACTAATTCTAAAATTGCGTTGTATTGTGCGTCAACACTTTAAAGCAAAATCAAATTTCTAGATGTTTGAAACGCATCCATGCAACACAAATGTGGCGCCGTGCTGAAAACGGTGAATAAGGATATAATATGGCAGGCACGACTTACTGATAAAATTTCTTCAATCATAAGAAAAGTGGGAAAGATGTGTATAATACTTCGCTTCGCAGTTCCAAGAAATAGTTGGAGCTCTTTGACGGACAAAGCCAAAAGTTCTCTATAGCTTATTTCGTTTTCTGAATTCCAGACCCTCTTTTCTGCGATAATACTTTCTGAAGTCAACAATTTTTGGAAATAAAAAACTGGAGCTTTTTGGAATGTGTTTGACAATATGCTTGAGTGATAAAACTGAAAGTGAGGTCTTCTACAATCACATAACCAATAAAAGAAGGGGATAAACGAAATACTTTTTTTAATGTATTAATACCTAAGAAATTTTATGGTTATTTAATAACTTAAATTTAATTTTTAAAAACCAAAACTTTTTTCAAGCAGATTTTTTTGAAAGATAATTTCAGTTTTTGATAAATTCTCGATTGAAAATAAGTTAATAATTTAACGATGGGAAGAGATATGTGATTTTTGATGATTAACAGTCATTTAAGGAGATACGGGACGTTCAAATCATGAAAATAGCGAAATTTGCGTGAAATATTTTTCAACAAACCGCATTAAAATTTGTTTGTCAGTTATTTTTCTACTCCTCCTCCTGACCAGAACATTGGAACTAGACGTTTGGACGCGACTTTTTGGACGTAGCCATCTGGACGCCGGCTGCTTGGACGTTGTCTCGTGGTTGCTTCCAATCTGCCGGATCATTAGTCAAGTCGGATCATTATTCTTAATGACGTCTTATTTATTTAATCTTCATTATTTTTTATATTTCATTTTAATTATTATTTTTCATTTCAATTATTATTTTTTTATTTTCATTTCAATTATTATTTTTTTATTTTCATTTCAATTATTATTTTTTTATTTTCATTTCAATTATTACTTTTTATTTTCATTTTGTTTACTATTTATTAATTATTATTAATTATATATCACATTTCATATCGCATTTTTGAAAAAAGAAACAAAAACAAAAAACTCGTAAAAACACATCAATGAGAAATTTGAAAACAAAATGTGTGAAAAACGTGAAATACAAAAAATATCATTAACCCTTTCAGCAGCAATCCCGAGATATCTCGTCAAACTTGATCCGCTTTATTTCTGTCACCCAGAGATATTTCGTCTTTTAAAAACGCCATGAAGCTGTTTTTACAATAAAACATGTTTCCCATCCTCCTCAACCAATCAACTGCGAGTGGGCGGAGTCAGCTCTTGTTCAAGGTTGGATAAGGAGGAACAAGAAAAAGAGGTAAAGAAATTACGCTCAGTATATGAACAATGCAAAACGATTTTTTTCTCAAATAAAAAGTATTTCTTTTCTTAGAAAGTCACAAAACACTTTTTTTGTATCATAGTGCGGGAAATAAAAGCGCGATGGGCGGGAAAGTCTCTTGTCGGGAGGGGGGGGGGGGAGATGTGGAAATCTGCTCGCAATCGGAAAAATTTGTTCTTAAAATATTTGGCAATTTGGGAAGGTTTCGCAATTTCAAATGTGGCAGTTATAATGCGGATCAGGAAAATGTTAAAAACCGCTTAAAGGGTTAAGTCAGGTGTTCTCAAACTGTGCGCCGTGAAGTGGTAGTCCTGACAAAGGTTTTTTCGAAGAGACTCCTTGTTAAACTGGTCTGGGGAGCAGTGGATAAGCGTTGATTAAGGAAAGGGGGGCGCCTCGGGTGGGAAAAGTTTGAGAACTCCTGGGTGAAGTTATAGTATAAACTTGTGAGCACAGTAAATACACGATAATTTTTCGATTACGGAAGTTCTCATGATATTGAGAGTTGCTGCGTCGAAACGGTGGTGTCCAATCAGCCGATGTCCAAATGCCCCATGTCCAAACAGCTGCGTCCAAACGTAATGCACCACCAGAGCATGGCCCCTCGTAAATTACTACGTATAACGTGGGGTTATGTTCCTACTGCAATTTTTATATTTAAAATCATAGTTGCCTACGAGAAATAATATCTCCATTTCTTTAGTTTTCTTTGTTTTTCGTCACAAACTGATATTCAAAATGTCCCTTGCGAACCAAAGTTCATTCAATTTACGCCAAATTTTACACACTCGTTTCTTATGACCTATTTAAGATAGCTAAGCATTCATTTTTAAATCCATCACTATATTTACTGCTAAAAATATGAATTGTTAAAAAGGCCAAAAAGTAGTCGTTTGGTACGATTATATTAATCTTTATATTTTTTTCTCACATACCGTTCGACATATCCTAAAAGGCATGCTTATAAATGTTTGTGTATCTTTAAAAGCATGATAAAAAATATGAATGAATTTCATCACACAATAGGAAACGCAGGGGACAAATATAGCTTATTTCAGCTTTACAGTGGTTTTCGATAAATTGTTCATCAAACATAAAATTTTTCCAAATAATTTGATTACATTCGCCAAAATGCATTTATTGTGTGTATTTACGCTATTTAAAAACACATTAGATGAAAACATTAAAGAATCTTCATTTTGGACGTCTTGTCCCCTTAAACTAAGCCCACATAACTCAATGTCATAAAAAACAAAATAAAACTACAACCAACACGTCAGGCACCGCATCGGTCGTCGGCGCCCGTCGAACTCGAATAAAGAAGTTACTGTATTTGTATAGAGAAATAAAAATATATTTTTCCTGAATACAAAAAATATAAGAAACCTACAATAAAGATAGGAAAACTACGAATGGTCCACTTCAGGGGGATAGATATTATCAGACTGACCGGACATTCCACTTGTTGGTTGGTAAGCAAATCTCAACTCCCGGTTGCTCTGTGGAAAAATTACGTCCATACATTGTATTCAAAGAATTCGTGGTTTTCCTTGCTATTTTCCTTTATCGTTGGTATCTTCTATATTATGTCAACTTGAACTGCACACCACCGTACTGTGGTTGCAAGGCCGTAACGAGAGGGTCTCGCAATGGCATTGTGTACCCATTGGCGATTGGCGTACCCACGAGGGGGAAGGCAATCTTGAGGAAAATTCTGCGTACGTTACTGTAGTTACCTGTATCCACACCACGCCTATTTTAGACGAGCCCAATATGCCTAGTACATAAGAAAATATTTTGTTCTTTCACCTTATTGACGATCTTTTTCTTCCTCTTATCATATTGTCTTCGTAGGAGTAAAAGTTCCAAAAATTGACTTCAAAGTTTTCACTTTCAACTATGTTTTACGTGGAGAAACTAAAGTGAATTCAGCCAAAACAACAGTCTGCTCGGCGCTGTTTAGCTGAATTATACGTAGAAGAGAAAAAAGAGGCTGTCACTTGATTGAGTAAATGTTTCGTAAAAAATATATATATTGGATATGAGATGTTGAATAAAATATTTTTTCAAGCAACCATATTTTACTTACTTTGGTTATTATTATAACCACAGCGGAACGTGGCCAGAAATTTATTTCGGAGGGGGAAGACAAAATTGATAGAACAATAGGTTTAACTATGTTATTTTCGATAAAAATTAGTCATTTTCTAAAATTTCGGGGAAGGACCGGACCCCCTAGTTCACCCCTCTTGCTACAGCCTTTCAACCACAGTTCAATGACGTACAGCTCAAGTTGAATATATAACAATTAATAACTATTATCTGCTCTATCATATAAAGCCCTCTCTGAGCGTGTCTTAATTAAAAGTCTGTTGCAACTTCTTTGTGTATTTTACACAATCTTAGGTTTCGTAGCCTACATCATTTAAAATTTTTCATAACAGTGTGAACAACCTGTTATTTAGGTAATAAATCGGGGCTAATGTGAAATATAGTGTCATCTGATAAAAATATTACTTTATTTAAACGAAAACGTACTTTGAGATAGAAGAAGAATTTGTTTTCTTAGGAGTTCTTGATTTTAAATCTCTTTCATTGAATTTCATCAACATAAACTTTATCAGACATTTCCTATTATCAAATACGTGATAATAAGTAGAAATAAACGTATCGTGTATTTTTTACTTTAACTGTGATAACAGTGTTTAAAATGTTAATAATGAAAGTGCAAAAACAATTTTTTAAGTAATTAAAAAAATTGAACTAAAGTTAATATTTTTATTACTATCATATAGGAGCTGGATCAGTTAAGTGACCCATAAATTATGGGAAGAATTGAAATGCAATATGAACAGTTGAATGACAACTTTTTGTAACCAGAAGATGTCGATACATTTTTATTGCAGTTACATACATTGATCACAAAATTTTTCGAAATAGGTTTTCTTTAAAATTTTACATTGTATTCTGTGAAACAGATTTCACTTTTCTAAGGCCGGGATTATACTATAAAAATTTGATAAAATATATTTTACAACACTTGAAAAACAATAATCTTATCAGTTACATTCGAGCGAACGCAACTGACAAGATTATTGGTTGCATTTTTCAAGTTTTATACAAGAACTTTAATAAAACTTTTATTGGGTAATGCTGGCCTAACACTTGAAAATCATAAAGGGAGGAAAACAAAGAACCTATCTGCACATATTGGAGTTAGATTTCCTAGTTTATTTTAAATTTTTTACAATTTTGAATATATTCAGCCACTTCATTGATACTGTACATGTAGAATCTATTTGTAGATTCTGCTCACAAAATAGTCTTGAGAACGTGATTATTTGCAAATTTTTCTTTCAAAGATTTTTTCTTTTGGCTCAAACTAAGGAGATACTGTTTATTGATTTCTTGTTTGTAAGACCCTTTTTAGAGAGTATTCAAACATCTTTAATCTCGTCGATGCTATGAAGAGCTCATTAATAACGTGTCAATCATTCCTGCAATTAAAACACAATTTCGGTGAGCAAGAGCACCAAATGTTTTCAGCCTTTGATTAGAATCAGGAATTTTCTCGCATAGCTCCTTTGTTAAAAGTGGTGATTAATAATTGCGATAGGAATAGTAACAATTCTCTTGCGATTCCAATTAGGCAAAAATCGAGAATCGCCTATGATGAGCGTATCACTTCAAAATATCCGTATAATTTTTAATTTGAAAAAGTTTCATTCTGAAAGAGAAACACGAGTTTTTTTCATCTTCTTATATTCATTGGTTCGAAATACTGGGTAGGGTTTATCCTCTCAATCTTCATTGTATGCAAAAATTTAACTTTCATCAAACAAGGAATTTCAATAGAATATTAAATATTTTCTATTTCTAATGGCTATTCAATTTTAAATTGCTATGTATTACATTTTACCTTTTGAAAAGCAAACTTTAAGTGGTTTTTCCGCCTTTATTTTACTCTGGTAAAATTTGTTTTCATGTTCAAAGAAGAAAAGATGGGAAATGAGAAATATATAAATACTCTTCAGAGTCGCAGTTGAATTGACATTAGGATAAGTTTTTTAAACAAGTTTTTGTGGAACAAGTTGAATTTTAATTAAACGCTTTTCGAATAAAAACCGAAATTCAATAGTGAAAAATTTGAAGCTTTTGTTTTTTTTTATCTCTCCGAAACATTATATCGTCTTTAAATCTGAAAAGTTTCACTAAATGATGATTTGACATATCTTTCGTTGCTTGAAGTAATCATTTTTTGCTGATTTTGTGTGTCAATCTAGTTATATGGTATATTCAGGTAATATGGAATACCACTTTTATTTTTTCGATTATTCCAATTTGAAACATGGTAAAAACCTGAAATCTGTATTTCTATAAAATTAAGTTTCTTGTCTTTACAATGACAAATGTTTCGTATTTAAAAAATAAATATTATAACTATCAAAAAAGGCATTAAAAATCATTTTCGGGGGGTAATGCGGAATAGTTGGGTAGTATGGAATAGGGAGGGTTCAAAATGAAGAAAACTAACCCGAATTGATAAAAAACAAGATTTAATGAGTCTGACAATGAAAAATAAAAATTTCATCGTTTGTTTTGTAGTTGATGATGCGGTGGTGTCATGTTCTATTTACAAGAGACACAAATACAACCTTTCTATTATGCCCCAAAACCGTCAAGGGAGCCCATATAGGGGTCACACATTATTTCTACCTCGACCTCTTTCCTCTTCTATCTTACTAAACTTTCCATCTTGAAGAAATATTCTAACCCAACTCAGATAATATTTATAGTATTCCATATTACTCGACACACCGTCTGTAAAAAATAGCGTTTTCCATCTAGCCAGAGAGAATCCCTAGCTAAAAAACAATACAATAAAACACTTCCGATGTACATTGTGCTTAGTTTTAAATTAATGGAAACATTTCCAATAATTATTGGAAAAAACACCTTAGTAAACTCGCCTGAGTAAATTTCAGGAAGTAAAGAACAAATGCTCTCCTATAACAGCCGGGGTGATGGTGACAACCGAGCGAACCAGACTCTATATATCAGACTCTATAGCATCATGGGGTGATTTTCAAGTTTTTATCACTGTTCCATTTGGCGGACATACCTGAAAGCGGAAGAAACCCGGTATTTCATATTACACGACTGTTCCATAACGCCTGAATGTACAGATACCGATTACAGATGTTCAAAGTATAAATTTTCCTCCAAAAACAAGAGCATTTAAATGTTTCAATAACAGAAATGTTAGCCTGCCAAGGCTTTCTTTAAGACAGATAGGCTTACATATAGTAATAGTTGAAAAAAAAAAGTTTCTTGTTCAATATTCAGTACAACAGCAACACTATACATGTGTCTCTCATATGGCACAGTCATTTTTAGCAAACATTGGAAAAAAGTGTAGATATTTATGTAAACCAAATTATATATATATGGAGTTCGTGGATCTCTCTTGTCTTTTAAAGTGAATATCTATATAGGCGTACGCAGAATTTTCTCGGGGGTTCGAAAATTTTCCCCTTCTGAGGGGGGAGTTTACGTTTTTTCCTGCAAAATAACACTATAATCTCCGCTTGGGGGGGGGGGGTTAGAGCCCCAAAACCCTTTTTTGTGCACGCCAATGAATATGTATATCAGAATAATTATATATATATATATATATGTATGTATGTTGATTTAGCATTATCGCGCGCATCAAACGTTTTTATTATCGTAATCATTTTTATTTATTGGTTGGATGTTTTTATTTCACATTGAAACAAATCAATGAACAGAGATTCAAAGTGAAAATTCATCTTCAATTTTTGAATTAATTATGAAAAAGTGTCAAAACTTTTCCTATTTATCTACTCAATTTCTCTGGTGAGAGGAAAAAGAATAACGATATAAAAACACATGAAGCAGCTTATATAGATGGCTACATCGTATCAAATTCACGTTTATAAAGTTCAGCTTGTTTAGAGGACGTTGTAAATGATCAAGACAAAGTATGTATCAATATAATGCTTCTATCGGAGAGTTCCATGAGCGAAAGCTATTTTTTACAGCCGAAGTGCTCTCAAAGATGAGCTGAATACTTTTGAAATTACTACGAAGATACTCCGAAAAAGCAATAAATTTGGGAAATACGCCAGAAAAAGCATTTTCGCAAAAGAATAGATAAGTATTGCTCACACGATCACGAATTTCTCGAAATTAGTACCAGAAGTACAAATCAAGGCAGGAAATGAATGATGCTTATATAAAGATTTTTATGCTACAAATACCTTTTACAATTCTAAGAATTTGGATATAAAATAAACCAGCTAATTTTTACAGATTATTTTTTGTACGTTTATATTTTCCGTATTTATTAGTAGAGTTTTAATATTATAGGTTTGGGAGACTTCTGGCCTTCTGGAGACTTGCTGGAGAGTAGTACTGTTATACCATTCAGCATAAAAATAATGATATTTATTGCATTATAAATTCGGCGTTACCTCTTCAAACGCAGATAAGATTACATATCTTACTCAATAGATGATGAATTTTAGTGAGATTAATGCGGATATAACGTACACTGACTGGAAACAAAATCCCAGCGCCAAGAACTTGAATTAAATTAAGATAGTGAATATTAGAAACGTGAAATAAAATTAAGACAGTGAATATTAGAAACGTGAAATAAAATTACGACAGTGAATTAAATGTGTAATAAACTTAAGACAGTGAATTAAATGTATAATGAAATTAAGACACATGCCTACGTGATTTATCAACTTTATATAAGTTACAATATTGTAGCTCATATGCGCAGGTTGGCTGTGGCAAATGCATTCCGCTGTAGAGAAGTCGAATGTCAACTTTTATAGCAAGAAGTTCCATACCTGTTGCACAAGCGATCATCATTGGCTGTAGGTGAGTCGCAACCCGATGTCTAAAAATAAATATCCCACAGTTTTTCACCTGGCAGTCGAGTGGTTAGGGAACTAGCTTCTCACAGTGCAGGTTTGGGTTCGAATCCCGGTTCGGGCATGGATGTCTACTAACCTAACATTAAGAAATTCCCTGGATGATCATGCTGATCCCTTGGGAATACGTGAAGTTCGCGTTTATTACATGTATTAGATTGGTGAAAGATCTAGTGATCCCGCTGGCCAATGGGAATATACTGACACTATGGAGCACAAGAGGCTACATCTTCGGTATGGAGAGCAAACGTTATCCTGCTGGAATATGTCACCTTGAATGCCATTCATGCTACTCGGGTTTGATCACCTTTGTGATTTAAACACTCGCCGTCTATACTTGGGGTAATTTCAATACAACCACTATGGTTTGTCTCTCCACAAGACTGTTTCTTTGTCTATTCAGCTGATTCTAAAGGAAGAGTATTGTAACTCATTTTTCTGAATACACAATCACTCTTGCTGTTTGTGAAGTTCTTGTTTATAGTAATTCGGTGACGAAATTAACTTTGATTAACAGGCTGATAAATTCTGAATTTTTTTTTAATGAAAAAAAGGATTTTTTTTATGACAACGAATTTTTTAGATGTTTGTGTGTCAATATTTATACATTTATTATTATTATTTTCATATATACTCCCATATACAGGGTGTCCTGTAAGTGCAACTGTGGCCTTTATCTCATCAACCAACCGTCGTAGAGGTATAGTTTCAATTTGGAAAATGCTCAAAAGGTGTCAAAAAATTACCCTGTACCAGTTTTGAGAGTGAAAATACAGTGTGTAGCAAAATAAAAGAAAAATCTAAATTTTTACATGGTCCCCTACCCTATCCTTTAAATTCTAATAAGAAAGTTATTGTCCTGTGTCTCCTGAGGTAAAAAAAATCCAAGTTTCTAAGTGAAATATTAGCTGAGATATTCGAATTCTCAAAATTCTGAGAAAAATTGAAAAAGACAGCATAAATGAGGGAAAGGAGTGGTATCCGTTAGTTTTGCAGTTCTTTCATAACTTTTCTCGATGACACTCTCGTATGACACTTCGAAACATGTAATTTTTTCTGTTGGCCTCAGAACATACGGAGCAACAGCTTTCTAATTGGAAGTTAGAGGATAAGGGGACCGTATGAAAATTTAGATTTTTTTTTATTTTGTGACACACTGTATTTTCCCTCTCAAAACGTGTACAGGGTAATTTTTGAACACCTTTTGAGCATTTTTTTTAAATGGAATCATACATCTACGACGGACGGTTGATGAGATAAAGGCTGCATTAGCACTTATATGACACCCTGTATATATATTGTGGTGACTTTTTTCTTCCGTTTTCCTGATACGGTGGTTAAATGGTTTTTTTTTAAATAGCTGTGTCTCAGACTAAAACTCGTGGATTATATTTATGCTAAAACTTTCATAAAAATAAGAAAGTCTGTTAAAAAGAAAAAGCGAGCAGATAAAATCGTAGCCGTTTGAAGCATCATTTCGGAGCGATCAGGGAATAAAGGCGTGCATTAATATTTCCAACACTTGCCTCCTCCATTTTCTGCGGGAAGAGAAAAGGAAATGCACGTGCTCACATTTGCCAATGAAACTTGCTGAAGACGGGCAGAAACTTCTGCAGCCGTTAAAATCACAGTGGGAGAGAGAGAACTTTGAAGTTGTTTAGCATTTAAATGACATCTGAAAAGGTTCCGGAAACTCACTAAAATTCGATTCCCGTCCATTCTTTTATCAGTAACGCAACATCTGCTCGAATGCAAAAGTACTTAGAGCGCGAAAGGTACTCGGACCTCTCTTCTGTCATCCGGGAACTCAATCATACCGACGTACCCTTAATGACTTGGCGCATTAAGGTCACCATCACAACCCGACGACGACGTCTCCAACCAATCGCTGCCACTCGCGAATATCACGTCTTTTTACTTCATCAATATTCTAAAAGAGCGCATAGCATCTAATGTCTCGCTAACTCTATAAAATGCATCCGGAGAACGGTAATGCTGGAATACAGTTATAGGTGCACCGAAAAGAGTTTGAAGAGAACGAGCGAAAGTTGCTCGCAGCATTTAATCGCTCCTTATAACTGACAACCTCTTCCTCTCTCGTATCATTATGTTTTCGTGTGAAACTTTTTTCTTTTCCTTTAGTTTCGAGATACATGGGGAGCAATAACGGAGAGCAGCAATTGAAAATGAACGGATAAAAAAATTACACGACTAATGTAGCATCTGATGATATTTGGTGGCGAAAGAGCGGGTACAAATGATTTTCCTAAACACCGATTTTTTATTGTGCGAAGTGAAATGTTTCTAATACGACAATATGAATAGGTTTTGTTGAACCTATTTACTTCATCTTAATTGAGACTACATAGCGAGTTACGTTTACGCAATAAGTATATTATATTGTTAACAATGTTGTTCTCTCTTATGATGATAAAATCAAAACTATTGAACCCCGAAAACAAATTTTTGTTTCTAATTAACAAAAATAAAAATATATTGTTTATATATTATTAGTTAAGATTATCAATACCGGGTCAAGATATAAACTTTGTGCGTAATCAGATATATATCATCTTATTTTCGAAAGAGGAAGGACAGAGGATATTGAACCATAAATAAATATGTGTCTCAAAAGAATGGCTTTAATTCAATCAAACGAAATAAATATCAATTTGATTTTGATCCTTTTTTTTAAATACTCCGAAACTTTTTTTAAATATATACAGTTTATGTATAATTATACAATAATCTAAAAAAAAAATAAGGTGTAATATAAATTGATACGAAGTTAAAGTTGATTTGTGATGTAAAATGAATTAGACGAATGAAATATTTTTAATTATTAAATTCGGTTGGTCTAAAAATTGGTCCCCGTGGAGGCAGAAATGAATTTTATTTTCCAAAAAAAAAACAAAAAAAAACAGCATCTTCACATATATAGCTAGTTTAACTTATATCTATTTAAAAAGAAACATCGCGTGTGTGTAATTATTTCCGTGAAAATGCTATTTTTAAATCAGATTTGTGGAATAAAATTTTAAAGTACAGAAGCAGAATAATCCAATTATATCTCCCAAATAATTAGTAATATTATAGAAGTAGAAAATTCCAAATATGTAAGATTATTAAAATTTCTCAATGCGCATCAATAAAAGCACATACACAGAGAGAGAGAGAAAATGTTTGTCTATAGAGAGGTCCGTATGGAACATATAAATAGTAGTGTTACAATTCATTAAAAATAAGAAAAATCTTTTTTTGACCTCAATCATTTTTTTTATATTTTGAGATGATGGAAAACCAATATGTCAATCAATAAAAACCAATATCAATCAATTATTCAGAAATGACTCGTTTTTTTGTGTCCAATTTATGAAAAATGCAAACCTTACATCTTTGGAAATTACTTTTGAATTTGTTTCAGAAGTTAATCCTTATGTCCTAATAATTAATTGAACATTTTTAAATAAAGAACAAAATGATATGGTATATTTATTCTGCAATAATTTGACGAAATGAACAAATTTTGATAAAATGAGATTGGAGCGAGAAATATTGAAAAAAAAAATCATATATACACACGTGAGCAAAAATTGAGCAATTTAAACATAAACAAAAAAAGGGGAATGTCTGAAAAGTGATGAAATTTCATTGCGTATAAAATACAAGTAAATACGTACAAATAAATATTGCGTACTTTTATACAAGTAATGTGCAGCACATATCCTTATTTTAATTTTTCATACTTAACATTGGTTTTGCCAGCCGACTAAACGAAGAGAAAAATAATGTACGGACGTCAATGAAAATAATTATGTGTATTTTGAAAAGTTATTTTATTTCATCTGTGAGAGAGAAGAGCTCACTGTTGTAGCGAGAAATCTCCAGGAGAATTGTTTCTAAAAGAAGAGATCAGACCACGGTAGAGTTTCTTTCTACGCAATATGGCTTCCACCTAATACATTTATACATATCCTTTACCCAATGAAAAATACATTTTATTAGATTGATTACATCCTCGTGAAAACAAAATTAATAGCAATTAAGTCATAAAACGGCGTATACGTCATTTTTCAATTTATCTAATTTGAGTGGTAATAACGTTATCATCTTTAAATAATGAAAATTTATTGCAGTTCATTCCGATGAACACGGTTTCTGTAATCGAATATTCATTTCACTGTCACGCTGTAGGACAGTTCTATGAATTATCTAGACAACTAAACCTCCCGTTCAATATAGATCGATCCTCATTACGTGAGACAGAGCTTCAGTAACTATAGGTTACACGGTAGGTGTCGGGAATCATATGAAATGGTTGACGAGTTCACGCATTGCCATCGAATTTAGTCCGGACATCAGAACGGGGATCTTCGGTTATACACGTATAGATCTCCATAGTGTGAATAATTACTTGAACGGAGTACAGAATGTCATTAGAACAAACCCAATGGTCATCACAAATATTTCCAAGATGCCACTAACTGTACCTTATTTTATCTTATACAGACAATAGGTAGTCTAGTAGACAATACGATCTTAGAATACCAAAAAACTACTAAAATCGTAGTTGAATAGCAGAAAAATTGAGAAAACACTCCAAACATTAAACAACGTAATTATAATTAACACATGAATGATTTAATGTAACTGAGAGAGAATTCCTCAAATACTTCATTAACATTTTAAAATTGGCGATAGGCACTTAAAAGAGGAACGGAGATACAAGATTCTACATCTCATCGCAATCAAGTTTTTCGTGCCAATTTATTCGAATCAGAGTTGGTTTTCAGTTATGCATTAATTTAATTAACCTGGATTTTTATCATTAAAACGAGCATTTAAATCTTGCAATTTATAAAAGTGTAAACAGTGAGACAATACCGTGAGCTATAGTTAATAAAGATTGATAAGGAATAACAGTTAGTTTCGCTCAGAAAAATCGCAAAAGAATAATTAGGCAAAAACAGAAAAATTTGGCAAGGTCGGTGCTCTTAACCATGTACAGTAAAACCCCTCTTTTACGGCCAAATAATTATTTCCCCTTGTATAATAGAAGTATGAATTTCAAACCCCTGATTTTACGGACGAATTTTTTTGTCTAAAAGAGTGTTCTCAATGATGAAAAATAAATGAACAAATTAGGGAAATTAAAGTAGCTTAGAATCAATTAAATCAGAACTAATAGTACTGATTAATTTCGATTATTTATTTATGATATATTTTAAAGAATTTTTCTAATTTTTTTTTGCATATCAAGTCAAGAAAATCGAATGTGCTGTGAAATCAGTTGAGAAATTTGAATAGATTTAATTTTTAAGAACTAATGGATATTTTAATTGCATGTAATGGATATTTTCCCTGCTGTATTCTTTTTTATTCGTGTAAACGTTTAAAATCATGTTAAATATTATGTAAATATACAAATACAAAGGCCACAACAGACAAAATGCCCAACGAGGTGACTGAAAAAAGATGCCCATAAAACTATGGATGTCCAATACATATCTAAACCATATTAAAAATACAGCAACCCAATAAGAGCGACAAAAATCCAATTGTTATGATAAAACGTCATGGTTGTCTCATCTAAGTATGTGGATAGCTTCTCGATTCATCCCAATATGTTTACCGCATTTCTGTTCAAACGTGTAAATCGTGTTAGAATTCATGACCCCCGGAGGTAAGATATTCCATTTATTCACAACCCTATTTGAAGAAAACTCCCTGAGACACCACAACCTAGAGTTTTACCTTATTAATCGATACTGTTGTTCACTTGTCGAAGCAGTTGATTGACGATGTATTAAAACTCATGGTCCATTTTATCGTTCCCGTTAAAAATTTTAAACACTTCGATGATATACCCCGACACCTGCGGTGGGTCACGTTTTAATTTTATAAATTCAAAAATAATTTTATCAATTAATGTAATAATGTTTCGTTAAAATTTGTTCTCAATCTCTCTTATTTTCATATTCAAAACTAGGTCTCTTTCTAACTTTTAAAATACAAGAAGTTCGAATCATCCTAAGTGATTGAAAACATATATACATTATATAAGAGAAATTCATATTTCAATACCTTCTCTTTGGATTCCTCTTCTATATCCACCACATAAAAAACTGAGATAAGAAATCTAAAGCGAATATCAAAATATGGATTTCTATAAGTGTTCCAGGACTGAAATGCAAGTAACTGAAATACGAACCAATCCATTCGTATGGACCAGTGGTTACCAACCTTTTATGCTTCAAGTACCCCCTCCAAATGGGTAGCATACTTTCGTATCCCTTGAATCGTGCAACAAGCTTTAGTATCTTTAAATATGCGTAGGAAATCCGCGTATTCCTAGTAATGCATTAGGAAGCTTTCGTAGACCCTTTTATACGTATTATGCCACAACAAATAATGTTTTACATTTTTTTAATACTTTACTCGACCCCTTGAATGATTCGTCATGCACCCCTAAGAGTATGCGTTCCACAGTTTGGGAACCACTGATATAGACTATGTTGCTCTAGGATCTCCCGCTTCAACGGCCATACCATGCTGAAAACACCGGTTCTCATCCGATCACTGAAGTTAAGCAGAATCGGGCGCGGTTAGCATTTGAGAGGGTGACCACCTGGAAACACTGCGTGCTGTTGGCAGAACTTTTTGTGCTCGAGTGGCGTGGTGGTAAGGCGTGGTGGGTCGTGTCTGGTCTGTCGGTGGTAAGATGCTCATCTGCCACCGCGAAGGTTGCTGTCTCAGGTTCGAACCCGACGGCAGATGGTAGCATTACACCGAAACAAACTTCACATCAGGTTCATTACACATACGCACATTCCAACATGTACCAATTCGTTAGAAGTTCCACAAAGGAATATGGATGAGATGTGTGGTTCAGTAGTAACATTACCCAGAAACAGATTTCACGTTAGGTTCACAACACATACATGCAGAGCTTCCAGCATGGTCCAGATCTTCTTCGATCACCTGCTAAAATCTCTTCATTGAGACAGAGAGGTGGGCCATGATATGGGTAGGAGGTTTGAACCGGGGAAGAATATGGATAAGATATTTTCCCCAACGAAATGGCGCCTTTATTTATCCAGCCCAACTCATTAATGGCAGTAAACTGCAATAAAGCAATATGGCAATCTGTGTTTGGTGAAGTAGTAGACTCTGCCGCGAAGCCAGGCTGATCTCGACATTATACATCCATGCCATTATCATATAGAGAAGACCAGGGATTCTTAATCTTTTTCCGCCAAAACCAACACGATCAACTTCGTGACCCATAGGACTGTTTGTTTATCAAAATTAGTGAAACCAGTGTGATGCAATAAGTTCATATTATTACGACTAAATGTAGTACGCCTCTGCGAATCAAATCAAATGCAGGTCGTAGTCCATCGCTCAAGAATCTCTGGCTATAAGTAGATTTGTATGACCTATCTCTGATGCTCTTGAGACCCAAGTTTGGATCACGACCCATAGGTTACCAACCCCTGATGTCTAATACAGACTATGAAAAGAGCGAACTTCAATGGATTCTGTGTAGTGAAAAAAGATGCTGAGTATACTCAATACATCTATTTCGAGTCCATCGACTATCCTTCATGAAATACAGTCGAGTTCGGTTATAGCATACCCCGTTGGTGGTTCGAGAAGTGTATCTTATAAGCGAGGTCTTGAAATTAGCTTAGGCAGCAGCTGAAAGCTTGCATGAAATGCTTCATTGAGATTGTCGCGGCCAAAGTAAGCTTATGCAGCACGTAATTGAAATGTAATATAGTATGAAATCATGCATATAGTTTTTGATTGATATTTGAAAATTTATTATTAAACATGATATACACCAAAATGCATATATTTTTGGAAATTTTTTATAATTATTTTTAAATTTACGGGGCTTCGATTTCTACTTGAAGTTGACAGCATTCTACAATTTATTTACAGAAAAAAACCGATGTTCATAATTTCTACACGTTGCCAATATCTTGAATTAGCTCAATACAAAGTGCTTTTGAACTTCTCAATAGGAAGTGATTTGATTTACAACACACGTTTCTTTATCAGTGCCATCCATAAAGTTAAGAAAAAGTAACAAAAAAAAAAGTTAAATTTCAATAATTTGAAAAGCATAGACGATGCAGTTTGCATAGAAAGATATGATTTTATACAAAACATGATGTGTACAAAGGTTTTTAACAGCTGGCTGAGAGAATGCGAAGATATATTTTTTTTGGAAAGAAAATTCAACTGCCCGTGCTGGGAATCGAACCAAAGCCCTAGACCACAGAGACAACGAATATCTCAACCTTTCCTTGGAGCTCGTGTACACTGAACGGGATCGTACATGGACGGTCGGACAATTCAGGCCAAAGATCACAATTGCTGACGATTTCACCAGATGGTGATTTTTCCCGTTATTGAAAAATTCAGTTAATTCGTCTTTTTTTTCTGAGAAAAAAAACGTCAAGACATCACACGCAATGCCATGTTGAATAAATTACTCAGTTTCTGGCTTCATTTTACATTTTTTTTGTTTGCATGTTTGCAGTATGTTAAATTCGGATTATTTTCTAGGTTAAGAGAGTGTTTTGGTATGCTTTGGTATGCCCGAAGTGCGGCCACTTCACGGATTGGCCAAGAGTTTTGGCCAAAGCTCGATGTGCTGATGTAAGACGGCATGGTAGGAGCCAAATCCATTTTTTTAAAATCACGAACATGCGATATATATAGCAGCTTTATTGAATTATCTCCATGTGACGAGAGGAAAAAAAAAGAGAAATTCGAGAGAAAAGCTATAAAAATAATTATATATAAACATAGTTTTTCAGCCAAATATTGGAGAGAAAAAATTATTACCGCATCGTGACTGCGGTCTGATAGGTTGCCATAACTATCGTGGACTTAATTATCACGAAAAAATACGCCAACTTAACGATTACCGAATCATGTCTTTGGTTATCGGACTTTGCCCAGGGATTACCGGCCACTTCTTCACAAACTGGCCAGCCCCATCGCGAATTGGCCAATTTCGGGCTTTAGCAATAATATACACACAGGGTATGTTTTAAGCGGGGTATGCAACAGCAGATGTAAAAATGTCATTTTTTTCCCAGTGATATAGTACATGCACTTACAATGTGATTGCTTGTCCCTTTTATTTGTAAAAAATCTTTTGCATTCCTAATAGACACTTCTTTGTTCTCGGAGGATCGTCTTTTACGTTTTTGAAAGGAAACTCCGAATGGCACACCAAGAATATGCGAAAGATATTATTCATTTGGACATTCGAAATCAATGCATTTTCATCATGTCTAAACAGAGATTTTTGTCATTAGGGGCAGACTTGGTTTTTCCATCACTCCTGGACACTAAAATTCCAAGTAAAAATCATTTTTTAATTATTTTTATCCTCAAAATTGCCTCTCTCTCTCTCGCAAGTTAAGTAGTTGCTCCCCTTTGTCCCATTATGTAATTCTGACGGCTGCCTAATGCCGAGTGTTCAAAGTAAAAACTTACGAATTTTTTAAGGACTTTGGGGAGAAGATTTTCAGTACTGATGATAGATACTGGGGTTTGAATTCCACTGGTGGCGCAGTGGTGGTTGGTTTTCTGTCGTTTTCCAGCTACAAGCGCAAATGTGAGTCGATCTCTCCGTTAAAAAAAATCTCGCAAAAGATCCTACAACCGGAGTCGCACCCAAACACAATCGTCACTCGGGGCAAATACCCATTTTGGCGCTCCCTCCTCATAATTTTGAACGAACAAGAGAAAACTTAGCGTCCTTCCTGGTCCATTGCTCGTAGCACCAGATCCTCCTAACCTCTCTTTGTTGGGCGCCCTTCCTGAAACTGTACAATATTCAAGCTTTGAACTTCACTCATAATTCGAAATACAGATGGCAGATCAAGCACACTTTAAGCACCACAGATACGGATGCAGACAGTTAGGTTTATTAAGTATCAGTTAGATATAGACATACGCACACTTTCGGCACAACTGAATTACCTCTGAAAGGGAGTAAAAACATAGTAAATTGCCCAATGACGGTAAACTAGGGTTGTGCTCGGCTTAAAAGAAGATGGGCCCCGATGGTACCACTGCATATTGTATTTGGTTGAACATGTTGAAAGTTCCAGCACAAAACCGGAGTAACATTACGATTGAGCTTGAGAAGCAATTAATGAGATTGCAGAACCTGGATGTCTGCTTTATGACAAGCCTTCCTCAAATATTGCTTCATCTGATAATTATTTCCGAATTTAAAAAAAAATGTTTGCCAAGCAGTTTCTTCAAATATTCCTGAGAAGAAACTAAACAATAGCAGTTGTTTTTAAACATTGAAACTGCATTTCATAAAATTCATTGCGATTGCGATTCTAGAACGTACTAAAGAACAGTTGTGCATAAAGTAGGCATGGTTTTCATTTGAATCTGGTAAGAGAATTTTAATTAAAAAGGAGATGATTTTTTATTTATTTTTTAACTTTATAAGATAAGGAACAATAACTGAAAAAGAAGAGATGAAATAATGGGAGAATTATAAGGTCATATTTTCATGTTTTCTAAGTCATAAATGCTTGTATATTTTCGAGATCTTTAGGTCATAAAAATCCAAGCCCTGTACTCTACTGTACTTGAATGAAAATAAAAAGAAACATACAAATGCGAATGCCACGGCAAACAAAATGCCCAAGGAGGTGGCGGAAAAAAAAATGCCCATACATGCATATATGTTGTTCTTAATAGCAGTAATTCTTAGAATTAATTATCATTCATCATATTCCCCAAATTTATATTATTTAGGCTAAGTATAATTAGTTATTCCGAAATTCAAATATATTCGATGATTGAGAGCTATACATCATTTCCTGTGTCTTGAGAATAACGAGATCCACCAGTTCACTTCTCGTCATCTCAAATAATAGACCGTAGAAATTAATGACTGCGAAGTACAGGGTAGTATAATTATACAGTACTTACGGTACTAAGAGTGGATAGAGAGAGGATCAATTCACGAATGATTAAGTGAAAATGACGGCTACCTTATTACATAAATGACAGGGAAAAATACTTTTACAATAAAAAATTGATTTTACTTATTATTTTAGTTGCTATTAAATGGAGTTGTTATCTGCTTGAATGAAGAAAATAGATGAATAAACTCAACATTTTTAATTCAATCATTTTAATTATAACAACAGATAATATCGCGTGTATTTTAATGCAGTTGAAATTTACAATGAATAAAAATGCATCGTCAGCTGTTAATTTTGATTTCTTTTGTCATAAAATACTTGATTTTAGAAGTTAAATAATCTCACCTACACTTTAATCCTTTCAGACCCGATCATTCATTTTTTGGAATTTTAAAGGTGGTTTTGCATTTTTGATACCGAAAAAATACATTACAAGCATAAAAATGTCAGCAAATTTTTTTTTTTTCTATTTAAAGTTTTTTTAAATCAGAGTTTGAACTTCATAAACAAAGAAATAATTCACCTCACTCAAATTTTTTTTCAGCCAAGATATAATGCAAGGTATATTTATATTCACATACAATTTTTTTTCTAAATTTTAGGTAATACATCGTAGTTTCCCCGTAGGCACTTTCTCCTGGAGAAGCCATCTTGAAAACACAAAGTTCAACTTTGAGTGTCGCCCTCCGATGAAAACCCCCCAAGTTTCATATTCACCATATTTCTAGCTCAAAACAGACACAATCCTTTAAGGGGTCTTGATACCTTTAACATAGTGAAACACACACTATGCTCTGATACAAATACAAATACAAAAACAACGCCACAACAGGCAAAACGCCCAACGAGGTGGCTGAGAAAAAGATGCCCATAAAAACATGGATGTCATATATTTCAAAAATACAACAACCCAATGAAAAATACAAATAACAAAAATTATAAACATAATATATATTATATATATTATATAGATTATATCATAAAAAATAGTATTTGACCATTGATTTATTTCAAATTTTTCACATATGTTTTCGATTGTATGTGCTACCTTATGCTAGTAAAAAATTTTGCATATCTTGAATATTTAATTTTTTTGAAAATTTTCAAAAAATGCATTAAAAACAGCTTGCACACAGGACAAAATACAGGGTGGGCAAAAAGTCCGTAGAAACTTTAAAAATGCATAAAAACCGGAAAAATAATCGAAATAGAAAACAATTTGCAGAGTTAGCATCGCTAGGACACAGAAATTTTTTAAGACGGGAAAAGTAACTCAAAATCAGCCGATAGGTGGCGCTGGTAGGAGCTTTGTGATCTTGGATGTATCGATCCTGTCCATCCAATCTGTCGGAACTGAAAGATGAGATCCGCCGCGAGGTGTCATGTATACATCCAGACCTGCCGTTGCTCGATTTGTGACTCGCCTGCAATGTGTTATCCTCTGTGGTAGTGGTCATGTGGAACACATACTGCTGTAATAAACGATTTGGAGGCATTCTGTTCGTTACTTGCGTATCTTTTCTTTGACTTGTGTCGTCAGCGCCACCTATCGGCTGCTTTTGAGTTATTTTTTCCTGTCTTAAAAAAATTCCCGTGACCTAGCGATGCTAACCTGCAAACCGTTTTTTTATTTTGGTTATTTTTTCTGTTTTTATGAATTTTTAAAGTTTCTACGAACTTTTTGCCCACCCTGTACCATAACATCAATATAATTGATTCAAAATAAAGAAAACTGTTCAGTTCTTGAAATGTTGTGGTTTCTCAAGGCGCGAATGCGAGCCGATTTCTCCGTTAAAAAGTCTCGCCACAGAGAGCAACAGGCCTACAACGTAACAAATATTCAATCATTACACTTCACTCACAATTTGAAGTATAGATGGCAGCACTGAATTATCAAGCACAACACTAGCTACACACTCAGACTGTTATGTGTATTCACTTTGTTCCAGACTCTGCCACGAAGCTGGGCTGAAAGAGATCTCGGCAACGGGATAAGTCCGGTGGCAGAACCCCTGGCGTTCATTCATTCAGTTCTTGAAATGAACTGACCGGTGAAAACTTATTCAAGTATACTAACCACTTTATAATAACCTGATTACTTAGCAAGCTTTGGCATTTAACAATCAAATCTCGATGACTCGACACCCCAAGTGGATCGAAAAACATATCGACTTAAGATAACGTCAAATTTAGCGAGGTTCTATTTCATCTCACCTTGTTGTTTATCAAAATTATGTATGTAACTTACATGTACGTGTATATAATTGAAAAATTTTATATTGAATCATCTACAAATTTATAAAATGTTTTGATCGACAATTTTCTGTGGAAAGTTTCCATACTGAGATCAATCCCGAATTGGGTGGAAAAATCATATTACGATTCCCGGAAGATATTTTATTTGTGAGTAAGCATTTGTGCAACTGTATAATTTTCCTCCTCTGACTTAAAACATTTTGATCTGGCTTAAACCATCTCTCTCTCAAAAATTTCAGAAATCATTCATATCTATCTGTAGCTTTTGTGATTCCACGCTTTGAGTTTTCAAATGTTGAGTAGTAAGAAGTGAGAAGTAATTCTACCCACACACACAAAGGTGTGGGGGGAGAATCTTCGATACATATTAATCGACAAATAAACGACAAGAACAATGAGACAGAATTATCGAAATACAAGTTAGTACAATATTGTAAAATTTCCGAACTGATCAACAAATGAGCAATTTCTGAAAATTAGTTGATAACGCAGTGCCCATCGTATTGACTTAAGCGGGATTTGGTCTTCATGTGTCGAGTTAAAGGGTTTTTTCCTCCATTGAATTTAGTATTGTGCCAACCATGGGAATAATAGATGCCAAGTTACTGGGGCAGTCGAGTGATTGACGTTTCACTGTATTAGCATCTTAAAGATATGCATCAACATAATTTTGCGTACAATTTTGGGTGCTATAAACTCTTTAACGCGATGACATAAAATAGTCATTTTTATTACAAATGTAACTTTCACAATAATAAACTGTATGTTTCTATAAAGAGCTATTGTCAAGATATTTCACTGTACTATAACTTCTTAACAAAAAAGGAATTTTCTTCGACTTGTTTGGTAGGAGAAAACTGATTCTTTCGATGCAAACGCTAAATCTACAACAAATGGGGTATCAGATTCACTCTACTAATTTTCATAACCAACTTGAATTGTTGAATAATAGATATGAATGAATAGAAACCTTGAATGTCTCTCTCTCACTCTTGTTTTTCTCCCTTACTTATACGATTAACTACATATATAAAAATACAATTTTTTTTTTTTTTTTTTTTGGTATTATAGGACGGGAAAAAATGGGTTAAGCTAGTTATGGTTTAGCCGATCATATGGGTCAGTAAAACTGATAGGGAAATAAGCACCTCCAGTGTCACTGAGCCATACTTTATGGGAAGCATCCACTAGCTCATACACATCCCAGAAAAGCCATTAGTTTTATCTCCCGGCCGACGGCTCGATATGCTGGCTTCCGGTGTTTTCATTCTTTCGGTTTATATATATGACTTTTATCCACGAAAAAAGAGGAAATCTATTCGCCTCAGTTTGGATGACAAAATTCGTTCACTACAGCCTTGGACCAAAGTTGAAAACAAACAACAACAAAAAAAAAATAATCATTACACCTAAACGAAGCATTTTTCATTTCAGGATAACCGCTTATATCCTATTTCTGGTTACAATGGACAAGAATGAAATTGCATCCGACATGAAAATATACAATTCCGAATGATTTGGATCTGCTGAACACGAATGTCGTCATGAAAAATTTTTTTTGGCTCTCATTGATTTGACATTTTTTGTCGCACCAAGAACATTTTCTGCACACGAGGGCTAATTAGACCGGGACCTACAATTTATTGCCAATTCCGAACGGCAGCATTCGAAATTTTGCCTTTTTTATACTCACCGAGAGGTTGGTGCGCGAACCCCTAGGTGTGGGACTCCCTGCGGTGACAATCATTTTCTGTGGTCACGTTGTCACCGTATCTATTTCACCTCCGCGTCAAAAAAGTTTCTCACAAGAACGAATCGTTTATCGAATTCGCGGCACTTCTAAACATCCTTTGGTACTGAATTTTTGTATCGTATCGATCTGGGCTACCGCACCCTATTGACTCTCGTTTTGGAGATATAACCATGTTAAATGCTGAAAAGTGCGAGCGGTATATCACTTGACAACAATGAAACTGTGCCTGACATGAAAATACAGAATTCCGAATGGTTTGGATCTGCTGAACACGAATATCATCATGAAAAAGTTTTATTTGCTCTTGTTTTTGAGATAATACCATGTTAACAGCTAAAAATCAAATTATCGATCTGATCTTGGGGAAGATCACTCCACTCAGCAAGCAATGCTCTCCGAAGTTCCGGTACACATGTAGGAGGTGGTTGACGGGCTGCAACTCGTCGGCCAAGCATGTCCCACACATGCTCTATCGGATTCAAGTCAGGTGAGAATGCTGGCCATTCCATACGAGTTATATCCTCAGATTCAAGGCATTCGTTTACGATGTTTGCTCGGTGAGGACGGGCGTTGTCATCCATAAACACAAATTCTGCGCCCATGGCACCCCTAAACAAACGTACATGTTGTTCCAGAATGATGTCCCGATAAATTTGGGCTTTCATGGTTCCGGTTTGAACATGCAGATCTATTCTGGAACCCAGTATAATTCCACCCCAAACGAGCAATGCTGCACCACCCTAACGGTGTCGTTCAATGATGTTGTCTTGGTGGTAACAGGTACCTGGCGTTCTCCATATGAAAGTCCGACGTGAATCAGACTGCAAGCTAAACCTGGACTCTTCGGAAAACATCACACAAGCCCACTGCGACGATGTCCACATTGCATGTTCTCTACTCCAGGCTAATCGCTGTCGACAGTGAGTTGCCGTGAGCGGAACACATCTGACAGGCCTGCGAGCATATAGACCAATGTCTCCCAAACGTCTGTACACGGTTTGCCTTGAAACTGTGGTACCCGTGGCTACAGATAGCTGACGAGATAGGTCGGATGCTGTGCTCCGTCTGCTTCTTTTGGCAGTTACTGCCAAATACCGGTCTTCATTCGGCGTTGTAACTCGGGGGCGACCTGTACTGTAACGTCTACTGACATTTCCGTTATCTTGGAATCGTTGCCAAAGCCTAGAGATGACACTTTGGGCAATTCCAAGTTCCCCGGATACTTCCATCTGAGTACGCCCACATTCCAGGCGGCCGATGATTCTACCACGTAAAAAATCATCCACATGCGTCCTCTGTGTCATAACTATTCGCTTATGGCACTGAGCGCCTTACAGAGCTCTTGCGAACTTATATACTCCCCTCTTACACTCTCGTCATTGTGACGTACTATCGGCATCATCTGGTGGATTCCTGAAATTTGCATATCATTCTTGCAGATGTGTGTGATAATTCTACAGGTGAAATTTTTACTTTAGATTTCGATTTCTGTGTGATTCTGAATTATCCTTAATTTATGGACATGAGTGTATGTATATATTATATATTATACATATACTACAGTTGTATCTGCAACGTTTTAAATGCCATCCCATTTATATTTCATGACTTAATTCGTCTAACTTACAATGTTTACACGCTTGAATCCAGAAGAATTTTTTTGATTTTTGAATTTTTCCACAAAATTTAGTTTAACGATATTGATTGCAGTCAATATCGATGCAGTCAATTATTGAGTGAAATCAACTTTCATGTACCTAATTTACAATACCAGAGAAATCAATATCTTTTTTTCCATTCTTTTTTTTAGTACAAATATTTTGAAGAAACAATAAATTCTTAAATTTTTTGAAACTTGTATTAGCGTCGATTTGAATATATTTTCAAATGATATCAACTTATTTAAAAAAATTATTCTTACTTGTTTTTATTTTTTTTTACCACTGCTTTTATCTTTTCATTTTTTAAACCAATTTGTGTGTGCTTCATTATTAGTTATTTTTTATGTGTATAGCAGGTAGTTCGTTATATCGGGGTATGGTCGTAAAATTTGTTGGATGACAGTTTCTTATATGGCCCAAGTAGCGTGGTGGTAAGATGCTCGTCTACCACCATCAAGGTTGCTATCACGGTTTCGGGTTCAAACCCGAGGGAGGATATAGATATTTAACGAACTTGATTCGACCACCGATAGATAGTGCCTTCATTTCCAACCGATCTCATTAGTGGCAGTAAATTATGGAAAGAGTTGGTGAAGTAGTTTATTATATATGGGAGTAAGATAATAAAAAAAAAATTGTCAAATGACCGATCACTTTTATCGTTAATAGGAGTTACTTCGGGGATGTTCGGAAAAATTCGTTAAATCAGAGTTTATTATTCATTACGTCCGGTTCAGACTTTGGCTCACACACACACATTTGTAAGCTCATCTAAATCTTATAATCTTATCCATTCTCAGCCACTTCGTTGGGAATTTTGCCTGTTGTGGCCTTGTATTTATAATTCTATAAATATATCAAATAACGTGTATCAAATAGCATGTCCTAACTGACTGACTGATTCATCATCGTCGAGCCAAAACCGCTGAAACTATAAATATGTATATGAAATTTGGTAAGTAGTTTCAATTCATAATTTAAAGCCTTTATATGGAGCAATCATTGCTTAGCCGAAATCGCTGAAGGTATAAATATGAAATTTGTCAGTATTATATTTTACAATGTAGATATCCACTATCTGAAAACTCAACTCCCCAGGGGGGTCACGAGGCGTTCAAATGTTATATGGGGGAATCATTGCAAAGTAATTTTCAAATTACAAAATCCACGCGAGCGAAGCCGCGGGTAACGGCTAGTATTGTATAAAATCTAGCGCTTATTTAAAAACTGAACTGTGGGGAAACGTTTCACAATAGAAAATTCTTTTATATTCCACAACTTTCTTTATGGTAATGTACCGTGTCTTTGTAAGAAGTCGTGTCTTTACTTATTTACGTCAGTCTCCTATTGACTGTGTGGTCTGCCTCCTTATGAGCTGTCACGGCTTCCGTCCGAATTTTTCACATGTTTATCCAACGAACGATTCTGGATACAATGTCAAACTTTTCTTTATGCAGAAACACGTTCTCCGATTCTTTGGGAATAACAAGGTACCCAATGAACGCTTTTTGCATTGGTTTGAATATTTTGAAGGTGTTTGAAAATTTCTATTCAGTAAGAAAAAGAATTTATTCCATTGCTTCTGCAGCAAAAAGAAAAAAAAAAGCCAAAGTTTTGTTTCGTGCAAGATATTTTTTTGCGAGCTTTTACTTTGAAAGAATGGCGTAAGACTAGATATGGCTCATATGTACATTTTAAAAATGTAGAATCCTTAATATGCCAAGAAATTGGAAATGAAATATGATTAGCAGGACCCGGATGTTGATGACATTTTCATTTTTTAATATTTTTCCCCTTTTAAGGCATTTTTTGGCATATTTAGGATAATTTTTCATTTTTTTTAATTTTTTTAAACAAAAAATGTGTTAATGTGATCCTTTCATTTGCGTGTTAATTTACAAGAGATGACAAAGTTTAGTAACAATTCCATATACAGAGAGATATAGGCGACTTTTTTCTCAGCCTAAGATATCAAGGAAAAAGATATTTTCTGGATATTATGCTGAGGTGAACTCGAAAAGAAATAAGGAATTTAGGGTCATGTCTCCAGTGGTGTGGATGGTAGCATACCTGGAACAGATGGTTTTTCTTTCCGTGTTCACCTAAGTATAATATCCAGAAAATATCTGTTTCCTTTTATTCCACGTACATTTTTACAGTAGAAAGTCCAAGAGTTGATCACTTTACCAAACAAAAAATTAAAATGGAGAATTCAAGGAATTCTGATCCTATATGGGATGTTGAGAAAGGGAAGACTTCTTTTTTGTTGTTGTATAAAAAAGGTTCACATCGGGAACCTGGAAATTCTTGCATGTACTATAAAGAAAATTTTCAAATCTGCAAATTCACGTTGAATGATTTTAATCGGTTAGAATGCTGAATGCAATAAGATTTCGCAAGCCTTTGCCTGGGGAATATCGCGTACATATAAGATCAAACTTCAGCATTCTGTTTTTCCATTATTCAGTCTTTGCAGAGAGAGAGAGAGAGAAAGTGATAGAACATAGCTTCATAAATATATGAAGCTTATTGATGCTATCGGTAAAGTCAATGAAGTTTTTTTAGGTGTGCTTAAGGTTAGTTAGGGCAATTTGTCCAAGAATGATGTCACTCTTCACTAAGCTGGCTGAGACGAAGATGAATTCAAGAAAATTCAACTGCCCTCGCGGAGAATTGAACCCACGTCCTCTCACTGGCTGCGTGAGCACCCTAGACCACTAGACTACAAAGGCAACAAATCGCACTCTTTCCTCAGAGCTCGTGTGTGCTGAACGGGACCGTACATGGACGATCAGACCTAACTCAGACCAGCGCTCACAGTTGCTGCCCCTAGACGGCGATTTATTGGGAGATCTGGCCAGAGTTAGGTCTGACCTTCCATGTATGGCCCCGTTCAACGCATACGAGCTCCGAGGAAAGATTGAGACTCGTCGCCTCCGTATTCTAGTGGTCGAGGGTGCTCACCCGGCAAATGGGAGGACCTCAGTTCGAATCCCTGCAAGGGCAGTTCGATTTTCTTTCTTTCCGGAATTCATCCTAGCATCAGCCAGCTGTTGAAAATCTGTGTAGGACAATTTGATGTTATGAAACTTGAAAAAAATAATGGGAAAAGGGGACTTATCACCTGTAGAAATTTTTTTTGTCTTCACAAGGCAGTCTAAAATTTTTGAAATTGAAGATGATTTAGTCGTGTGTAGGTCAGAGATTTTCTCCCCAAATGTTCCCAATAACACCTGCTGATGTTGAAATTTACCTCAAAACTGTACTTGCAGAAATTCATATATTTTGTGTTTTATATTTCTAAAACCCACGCATAAATTATAAATTGATGATTTGAAAAAAAATCCCTTGTCAATTTTTATGAAATTAAATGCTGAGAATAATGTGATGTGGTTTTCAAACTTGTAATTTTTTTTCTTTAACTTTTGGACATAATCAGTTTTGTCATTTTTATAACATTTTTTTGTCAGTGTTATGGACTTTTTTTAAAAATTTTTTCTTTAAATTTTTAACGCATTTTTTGAGTTTTTGGGCCATTTTTATGGTCATTTTTTAGGTCAACAAAATCCAGGCCTTGATGATTAGAAATGCTGTATGATCAGTAAATGTGCATGAGAATATTAAATTTTAAATTTAAATTTGAATCCGAAAAATAAGATTATTTTATCTTTGGAAGAAAATTGCCTGTTGAAAATATATGAATAGATTCATTCTGTTTTTATCAAACATTCATATATGAATGATTGATGTAAGTTTAAATTATGTTTTGAAATGAATGAATAAAATAGCTGTGCTATTCGTACATCAATATAGCACACGAATATACAAATCCAAATATTAAAAGTACACACACACACAGTATCACACACACAGATAAGAATTTTACTTTTATACTGATTTCAGAACGGTGGTCTCTAATCAACCTAAAAAGTGACTCTAAATAAACGTACGACGGCTAAAGCTGAACCATATATAGACGAGGTAAATGATCACATAGATGATTCTGGTGCGTAACAGAAAACAATTTGTGAATTAGTAAATCATTTGCAAGTAAAAAAGTATCCCCGATATACAGGGTTATTCTAAATTCATGGGACAAATTTTAAGAGGTGATACAAGACACCTAAACAAGCATTTCTGATCGTAGAATGTGCGGTCGAATCACAATAGCAAAGGTGGTAGAGAGTGCTCAACAGTACTTCACCAAAAACAAATATAGTATCATATTTTTCATACGAATTTGCCGTGATATGTGCTATCAACTATTCGGGGGTGCGTATGAACCTGTGGATTGGATTGGATGTTTTTTCTTGGTGAAAGGACCATCAAGGTTATGCTACACCAAACAATGATCAAGCGGTATAATGACTTTATATAATTTAATATAAATGGTAGGTACTTGTGCGTTACCCAGGTTGCACCATGAGAAGGCCTACCACGTTACAATACCCTGCACAAATGGTTGATTGCACTTATTGCAGCGAATCCGTCAGAAAAATACGATATTTTCTTTTGGTGAAGTGCTGTTTTGCACTCTCTAAAAACATCCTCTACTGCCTTTGCCATTGCGATTCGACCACACATTCTATGACCAAAAATGCTTGTTTAGGAGTCTTATATCACCTCTTAAAGTTTGTCTCATTAATTAATATAGAATCACCCTATATCGTCAAAAGTACGTGATTAATTAATATTCTGCCTTAAAAAGAGCACTTTGATAACAAAGAAATATATGTCTACGTGAGAAAATTGAATATTAGCTCATTATCGTCGGTTTGTATATGAATTGTGCTAATGACTAGGGTGGCATGATTATGTTCCTTCTGCAAACACTTCATGAGCGCGGCTGTCAGTTTTCATCTCGGGTATTAAATACTTCTTGTGGTTACAATAGCGGAGAAATTTACCTCGGAAACAAACATTTCGAAATATCGACCAATCACTAGCTGATTCAGCCATACGATGAACTAAACACTCAGTCAGCGACCCTTAGGCATTTCCCTCTCGAATTTAATATAAATGATTTTCTTTCATCATTGGCTGGTATTGTCAACTCTGCGACTGACAAGAACTCTAGTAACGACTCTGTGTTAAGATAAAAGGAAATGAAAAACGATATCAAATTTCTGGTCGTTGGCCAAGAAGATGAAAGGAAAAGAATTCGAGAGCCTACTTCGTTTTAGCTTTTCGGGAAAGTGGAAAATGAAAAGAAAACTCGTTGCATCTTTTTCACGGTCGGCTACGTTCACCTCATAGGCTACGACGCCAAGCCTAGCCAAGGATAGTGAAATTTAGAAAACTTCAGAAAACTTTATTTTTCTTGTGAAAGCAATAGACGGCGTTCATTGCCACGGCCTTCTTTTTAAATCGAGGTGATGTTGATATGACTGAGGTTTATTTTCGATAACAAAGTTCCAATATTTTTCCGTAAAAGAATGTTTCCACTTTTTGGTCTCTTTTCTGCAAAACTTCTCAAATTAAAAGAAATTTCGGAATTCAACTTCATTTAAAATTCATGGAAAAATATCAGACTATAAATTTAGCATTATACATTCTATCTTACTCTAAAATGTTTTCTGTTTGTTACTCTAAATGCTCTCTGTTTTCTGAACATTGTTCAGCGGTGGTCAAAAAAACGAATAGAATGCTCAGTTTCATTATCAAAAAGGTTCCTTCGCTTTCTCCTAAAGTCCTTCTTCCGCTTTTCCGAGGCTTAGTTCGTCCTAGACCGGAGTATTCCGTATGGTTTTGGAGACCATACCTACGGAGGGACATAGACTTGGTTGTGGTTGAGAGGGGTGCAGAGAAAAGCTACGCGTGTCCTTGTTGGCACGCGGGGCTTGAGTTATGAAGAGAGACTTAATTTTTTGAATATTTTTTACATTGGAGGAACGCAGGTGTCGGGGGGATATGATCGAAGTGTTCAAAATTTTAAAATGGATTTATAGGATGGACCATGAATTATTAATACGCCATCAATCGACTGCTTTGGCAATTGGTAAGGGACAATTCTAGGTTGTGGTGTCGCAAGGAATTTTTCTCTAATAGGGTTGTTAATAAATGGAATAGTTTACCCCCGGGGTAGTAAATTCTAACACAATTGACATATTTAAAAAGAAATACGATAAATATGGTGGGTAAATCGAGAATTACCCCATTGCATACTTAGATATGCATACTTAGAATATAACAATCATAAATATTTTTTATGGGCGTTGTATAATATTTTATCATGTATATATAGTTTTTAGTTTTTGAATTGCATTCTTAATTGCGTTGCTGTATTTTAGAGAAATATATGATATCCATATTTGTTATTGGCATCTTTTCCTCAGCCACTTCGTTGAGCATTTCATATGTTGTAGCCTTGTTTTTGTAAAAAATATTAATACAGTTTTTGTACCAAAATAGCTGATATCCTCTCGTTAGAAATATAAATTAATTACCTTTTGGGTTAGATAATACAATTAAAAACCGACGTAGATGAACCCAAAATTGCAAAAGAACCACGGCTATACGCGTTTCGGAACTATATGAAGTTCCTTCATCAGTAGCAGAAACAAAGAAGAAAAACACCTTATAGCGGGAACAATTTTGGGTTCATCTACGTCGGCTTTCAATTTTGTATTATCCTCTCGTTATTTTTCTACAGATTTATAGAGTTATTTATAGTGTGCAACTGCACAAATTGTTTTTCTAAATCAATTTTGTCATATCATGATCATTTTATGTATCGCGAAGAACTAATTTAACTTGGACTTGCATCAAAATTTATGGTATTTTCGCCGACGCAGCCAAAACCAGTACCTGGAGTAAATGGCTGAAATTTCTTTAACCCTTTATTTAGTCTCAAAAGCAACATGGTTGTCTTATATTTTTCAAGTAAAGTCATTTTATATTTTCAGCTCGTTTCGGCATTGATGATTCTCAGAGAAAGCTCAATTAATTCTATTTTTATTTCAAACATTTAAATAATTTGAAAATTTCTCCTTATCTTTATATCGTTGAATCATTACAACTTGAACTATGCTGATATGTCAGGCATTACACCGAATGAACGGTTTCGGAAAATATCTTCGTTAGTAATAGACTAATCCTTTTATACTAAAAAGCCTCTACCACATATATACATTGTGAAAAAAAACTATTAGCATTTTCTTTTCATTTATTTTTTATTTTTTGAATCTCTCGAGTTTGTATTCATGTTAACGTCTATTTCGTATTTAAAAATAAATAAACAAATGAAACCAATTAAAAAATTTTCTTTATAATATGTTTGTTATGAGTTAAGCCGGCTTGCAGACCAATATCAACTGAAACGCGTCTAATGCAAATGGGGTGGAATAATCGAACATGGTTCTGACTTATCGTTAACTAGCGTCACTTGAACTAATTATACGAACGTGTAGACGAACAATATACTACGGTTTAGTCAAGCTATATTTATTTGGTTTGGTCGAAAGGAGGAACGCAAAACATTTCGTAGTCGAAAGCAGGTGTTGTCGGATACAGGCTCATCGGGCATCGCATGCATTTGAGAACTCAGAATTCTGAAACATTAATCAGACAGCTCGACAAGTAGAAGATCGGAAATGGAAACTAATTAGCATTCGTATTCTGTGAACCAAAACATTCCAACAAAAGCCATCTAAAAAAATAAAAATAAAGGAAATTATTTTTGTGGAAAATTAGCATCGGACCAATACGTCATGTCTCAAAAGTTAACAAAATATCTGCAACGCTTTTCCAACTAAACGCTCGTTCCCCAGCCGTTCCGTTCGTTAATCATGAAGCCGTTATCTCTTCGTACAGTAATGATCTTGAAATACACAAACGGAATCATTTCCGAAACAGATTCTTTTGTTCAAAGAGAAACGTATTGTTATAATTTAGATAAACATTAAATATTTAAATTTCACCAAAGATACCAGAAAAATGAATTCACTAGTGCAGCAGTGAGTAATATTCCGCTTGCTAGAAAGTGCTCACCCCGTTCTCTCGCGCTCTCTTTTATGCAATTGTTGAGCAAGTAACACACACGCATAAGTTTTCGCTAAGGCTGTCGGATAGCGGAATAAATAGCGCTCCTCGGGAGACATGGCGCGTTGGCGATAAGGAAGATTTATGCAAGAGGGGAATTTCGCCTTGGGAATATTGAAGATACGCATCACTCTTTCGCGCAACTTATAGGCCCATGAGATGCCCGTCTGAAGGGCACTCTAATTTCCTAAAGTAACACGAGCTTGAATTAGGCCGTTTCACTAATTTCGACTTAACAATTAAATGTTTTTTTAAATAATATTTTTTATATGCCGATTCCACTAAATCGAAGTACAGTCGTACCCCGATTTACGCGAGTTCGGAGTCACGTGATTTTTTGTGAAAAATACCTGGTTCTTGAATTCAGCACAATCAATTCATAAGCGTTACGGGATAATATCTGAAGTGGGAACAATATTTTAACTATGATATAATAAAATCAGGTAAGAATACCGTATTTACTCGCATATAGGCAGGGCCACAACTAGTGGGAGCAGACGGATCTGGTGCCCCGGGAGTTGGACCAGGAAGGGCGCTGAGTTCACAGTTTTTCCGTTCAAAATAGCCGGGAGAAGGGCGCCAAAATGGATACCGGCCCGGGTGACATAGTAAATTTTCATTTCTAGCTGCTGCCCTGCATATAGGACGAAGTATAATTTTAAAGATCAAAATGAGGAAAAATAGATTTATTAATTCAGCTCCTTATTTTGTTTACTCACAGATAATGACATAAGATTTTTAGGGCGAGACGACGTAAATGCATGGGTGACGAAGGTCGGGGTATTATTTTATGAGGAATTTCTGAGTAAATTCTGGGGGCACTGAGAAGTGTGTTACTCAAACAAGTATTTTTGAAAATTTTCACAAATTCTGGAACTATTTCTCTCATTAGTTTCCATTCAATTATATTACTCCTCGATTCTGACTAATTTTTCCAATTAATGAATCCAATAATTAAGATGATAGCTTGTTTGATACCAATAGGTCGAAGTATTTAGAAGATATTGCACACACAAAGACAACCAGAGAAACTTGAGCGTGAAATATTTTTTACGGTGCTCCTAATATTTCTTAATTCTAGCAGATGTGAAATATTCAGGGTTTGTATGTTAACTTATGATGAGCCTTGTTGAAATACGTTTGCACGTACAAGGGCATTTACAACATTAGAGAACGGAAAAATGTAAAAAATAAATAAAAACACAGAAATCATTTCTACGAGAAATTGATCTCAATTCCTTTCATCAGGGAAAGGCCATACGCGAACGTGATATTCTTTTGCTAAAAAATAAATATTTCCGTAAATGGTGTTCAGTGTTACCGCTTATTGCAACATAGTACGTACAATTCATTTTTCGGAGTAAAACTCAGTTTCCGTATGAGAAAAGCTCCCGGGATAAAAGTTTTCCAGCATTCTTACACCCAAAGCTTCGGAACGATTTCCAGTTCGATACAAAAATTACGGTGGAAAATTCTTTTCTTAGTTCAAAGGAAATCCCAACTAAGCCTATATCTTTGAACGTGGATCAGCTTCTTAAAAGAAACAAAAGCAATAAAAATAGATTGAAAGGGGAAATCTAAGTTGACGAGACTCCGTGTTACCCCCAGGCGTTTGTTACTCTCCGATCTCTCTCGTTTTTGTTTTTTTAATTTTATTTTGTTGTTTTGTCTGGAATAGTTGAGGCAAGGCCCCATCCCTAACTTTGTTCTTGTGTGTTCCGTATGCCATCCACTCACAAAGTGGCACAAGAAGGGTTACGATTACCTCAAAAGAAAATTCGAAATTGCTGAATAGGATTTTGATGAGGCTTCAATACCTCGAGATTTCTTCAGACGTGAAACAAACATTTTAGCTACCAATTGTTGTTACTATTTCTTTTTCGTATTTTGTTTTCCGCATATAAGAATTGTTTCTTTTTATTACAACATTTTCTTGAATTTAAATATAAAGGGCTTGTATTCAATTCATCAAAAAAAGATCATTTTTGATTCAGTGAAAATAAATTTATTACATTCGTAGTGATCAATTTTTGGAAATGGCATAAGTTAGAAAAATCAGCTTAAAGAAAATCCAATGGATTTTGGGGACAATTGTGAACGTCTTGGTCTGTAGCGCTAATTCCTTTTATCAATTATTTTTTTATATTCGTCAGAATTAATTAATTTGATGTTACAAAGATAATTTCAAAAATTATCATTAAAATTATCGATAATTTTAAAAAAAATTACAAAAAAATCAAGGGTTTGCTCATCGGAAAATGCAGATCGAGTTTGAATAAAATTAAAAATATGAAAGAACCGTCAAGTATTCTTTTCGACGATCATTGATTAGAAATGAGAAAATTTATCGCAAAACGAAAAACTTTGATATTATTTGTTTGAGATAGAAAATTCAACGATGGAAGAAAAAATTACTTTTCATCTGTTAATATGTAAGACAAAATGAATATTTTTATGATACGTTATAAATATTTAGAAGTTTTCGTCTGTGTGTGTGTTCTCATTTTTTAGTGTAATATAAAACTAGACAAAGAATGTTTCGCACCGAATGTTCCAGTTTCGAACAAATAAACGTTCTTTTTGTTTCTGGAAGTAACAAATTGTATGGAACTGGGAAAAAATACGAGCATAACAATTGCTTTTTTTAACATACTTTTCCCAAAACATGAACACGAAAACTAGAGCAGAATTTTGTAAACATGAATTTAGTTTTCCGTAATATCTTTTTTTCGCATAAGTTTGCAAGAATATAATGGGTCAGCAGGTTTTATAGAAATGGAATCTTGTTTCCGAACAAGTAGCAACAATAACTACCAAAACTGTGTTTCAAGAAAGCCGTTCCTTTTTTTGCCACTTTTACTCGATTCGGAAATCTCCTCAGAACATAAAATATATGAAAAGATTGTCCTTTGTACAATATCGAAATGATCCTTTTTTAGTAATAATAATAATAAAAACTTGCATGCATTCGACATAAGTGTAAACCAGAAAAAATATGAAAATCGGCTTTTTACAATCTTGTTCCACCAATGTACTTATAGGCCATTGTTGACTGTTGCTCTTTTTGATGCCTGCTTCTGCACAAGTTTAGTTTTATTTCTTGGCGGAAAAAACTTTCAGCTATTATTATTCAATAGCTTTCATTCCATATTGTATAATAATCAGTGAATATTCATAACGCTATTTAAATCAAACTTCTTTTCCCTCTAATTATGAATAAAAATGGAAATCATTATTTAAATCTTGTTTATCTCATTAATTATCGTATTTCTCAGCCTATCCGCCTCAATACTTACTTTTAAGGCACCAACGTTAGTTTTTGTTTCGCTGTGTCCAAAAAAATAATTACGATATTTATCGTATAACTTTCAAATGTAAAATAAACTAGCTGTTACCAGCGGCTTCGCTCGCGTGGATTTGGTAATCTGATAACTGGTCGGATATGATTTCCCCCATATCACATTTGAACTCCTCCGACATCCTTGAGGGGGGTTGAATTTCCAGAAATCCCGTCTTTGTCAGTCTCTATATTATAAAATATAATACTGGCCAAATTTCATATTTATGGTTTCAGTAGTTTCGGCTGGGCATGACTTCGCTATATAACCTTTAAATAAAATTTAGGAGAAAACAGCGCTATATACGTGTAAAAAACGGTTTTTCTCCATTTAACGCACGCTGTTTTTCCCTAACTGTCCTTCGTTTTTCGAATTCGAATATCACAGTGAATATTGTACTTAGAAACGTGAAATTTATTTTGTTGTTAATTTACTTGTTGGAAAGAAGGGAAAATCCATTAGAAAGGGCTGCAACTTTCTAATTGGATTTTGGGGCACACGGAAACTGTATAAATTTTTTTTATTTTATTTTAATAACTATACAACCCCTTGCAACATGAATGACATATCTGAGTACTACACGTTATTTGGACACTTGAAAGTATACCTCTAGGATCAACGGTTCGCCAGTAAAATGTCATACCTCCTATATTTGCTATGCCCCCTGTATATAGATAAACAACATCTATTCGGAATTGGTTTCAAGCATTCAGCAAACATTTTTAAAATCAAATGTTTTTAGAATAAAAGAACAGTAATTATATTAAAAATTAATTTTTCCGGGAATAAGTAAAGCTCTTTCGTTGAAAATAATTTTTTTTCTATTTCTTTTTCTTTTTCAATAACGGTGCTTATGCCAAAAAACACGATATTTATTGTACCTGTTTCATTTAAATAGAAAATTTTTAAATCAAGAAAAATTAAATTCTCATAAGAAAATACGACAAGGGTGCAGTCACATGAGAACTAATATTTTCATTACTCAAATTATAAAAAAAGACTTATTTTGTACACAAGTAACGGAATTATAAAAAAAATGACAGTCAAGTTTCTATTTTTCTATGTGTTTGTCCTGCAGATCAAAAATAATTTGTTTGACGTAGCAAATCACGTTCTATAACCCAAAGTCAAAAAAAGAAACTTGAGTAGCAAAAACTGTTTTTATGCATAGTCTAAAGCAAACATAATGGTTCACAGGGACTTGAGCTATGAGGAGAGGACGCAGGTGGCGGGGGATATGATCGAAGTGTTTAAAATTTTCAACGCTTGAATAGGATGGACCAGGAGTTATTAATCGTGTCCAGAAAATTCATCGACAACAGTTCACCGCCATGCAATTCACAGATAGGAAAATTCACCAACCAACAATTCACTGAATGGAAAATTCACCGACGAACAATTCACCAACAACAGTTTAACATGAGTTAATGAATGATCGAGTGAGCAATTTAATAAATGATCGAGTGAGCAATTTAATAAATGATCGAGTGAGCAATTTAATAAATGATCGAGTGAGCAATTTAATAAATGAGCGAGTGAGTGAATGAATCAGCGAATGAGCGAGTGAATGATTTAACAAATGAGCTCACTAACTCAATCACTAGGTAGTTCATTCTATCACTCGCTCACTTGCTCACTAGGCCGCTCATTATGTCACTCGATCACGCTCTCAGTAGGTCCCTCACTCACTTAATCACTCGGTAGATCATTTACTCCCTAGGTCACTCACTTACTCACTAACTAGGTCGCTCATTTTATCACTAATTGACTAGGTCGTTCACTCTATCACACACTCAATCACCATGCCACGCTCTTGCTTACAAAGTCACTCATGCTGGCACTCATAATAACTAAACTGTTATTAATACATCGTCAATCGAGAGAGTGTTTCCGCACGGGGACACCAGAATCCTTTTTAAGCGACTACTTTATGTGTTGCCGCAGAGAATTTTTCTTTAATAGGGTTGTGGATAAATGGAATAGATTACCCCGGGGTGTCGTAAATTTTACCACAATTGACAAGTTTAAAAAAAAAAAAAAGATACGATGTTCAGATAAATCGAGAACCTATCCATACTTACATAAGACAACCATAATTTTGTATGAGCACTGTATTAGGTATATTTCATCCGAACGTGCAAAGCTGGAATACATTTGTTTCAGTCCTTCCAAACACCCACTTACTGAAAATCAGAGTACATTTTAAATGAAGAAATGATTCTTTCTAATGAAGTTGGGTTGAAATTAAATGAGCTATCGGGAAAGCTTATGCAATAAACCTGGAAACGTCCTACCAGGCGTACAAGTTGAGTGATGTTGACCAAAATTCCAGACTCTTTCGCATTTCAAGCCTTACTGGCCAACCGGTCATTAGCTCAGCAACTTAATGACCACAAACTTCCAACCCTAACATCTTTCCTCCTTTACCTCCACATTCACTAAACTTCACCCATAACTCTCTCTCCGGGAAATTCGCTTTCCAACAGAGCAAGTCCTGCGTGATATGGTGTTTCTTCCTTCCTTCAGGTTACGAGCCTGTGCGAGAACAGTAATACAAGGGCTAGAAAAGAGGAGAGAGAGAGATTGTAACTCGCGGTCTCGCCGAACAAGAATGTAATCGGAAGAATTTTTACCTTGTAATGGGCTACGAAGGTAGCAACCGTAGAAAGGTGGTTATAAAAGTCAAACTTTTCTCAAGTACTTCACTCTCGAAACTCATTTACCAGAAAGCGGGGGTCCGAAAAGATGGTCTTCCCATTTCAGAATGATTACAGGAACAGAAAAGAGGGATCCAGTTAATCCTTCGTGCCTTAAACTAGTAATGAAAGCACATGTATTATAAGGAGACTGATTTCGCGGTTAAATTTCTAAAAATATCATGAGTCGACGAAGTAGACTGACTATGCTTTGAAACTCCTCCCATTCTTTTGTTCGAAAGAGCACGTATATACTATATATTTACACACGCACACACACATACGTGTCCTTCGTACCTGTAGTTTCTTGATTTGTTTTACAATTATTTGTGTTATTTCTTTTCTAAAATTACAAAAAAGCATGAGAATCCGTGAACATATTCAATTACTTCATTACTCGATATAATCGAATGCCTTGAAGTTGAATCATAACATACAGGATGCATTGATTCCTTTATCCTGGAATAGCTAGCGAATCGTTGGTCCTAGAAGCATAATTTCAATTGGAAAAGGTATGCAAATAATGTGAGGACCTCGGATACGTGATTCATATTGCAAGGGGTTGTACAGTTGTTAAAATAAAGAAAAATATTTCTTATTGGTCAGCCTGTCCTAAAAACCCCCAAATAAAAAGTTGTTGCTCTGTGTCTCGTGAGCCCAGCAAAAATATTTCGTGTTTTTAAGTGCAATATTCGGAAAAGAACAGCATACCAAATTTAGAATGAGCTTGTCCGGTAGTTTATGGGGTTCTTTTTTTTCAGCGTTTCGAATTCAAAATATCTAAACGAATATTTCACTAAAAAACATGAAAACAGGGTGACCAAATAAAAAATTATTTTTTTTATTATTAATTATAACTGTGCTAAGAGATGGCAAAATGTTATAAGTCACTTTTTTCCCAAAAATTTGAGTTGTTTGCATTCCGGAGTCTCGTTTGTTAAAATCTTGGAAGGTGGCAAAATTTCGTCAAATTGCAATAAGTCAAAAAGCCACAGTATCGCATGTTGGCAAAATATTATTTTCAAATTTGCTGTGCAATAAATGGTGAAATAGTTCATATTGCAAGAGGTTATATAGTTCTGTGCTCATATGGCAAATGTTATAAGTCACTATTTCACCATTTATTGCACAGCAAATTTGAAAATAATATTTTGAAAAATAATATTTGAAAATATATATATATATATGTTACGGTAAAAGCCCGAAGACTGGTAAGACCTAGGTTTTACCAAGGCGAGTTGGTAAAAGCCTGAAATACGCTTGTAAACGTTTTCATTTCAGACATTTACCAAGTTAAAGTTCGTTTTTAATGAATAAATTAACCATTATGAACTTTTTAGTTCCTGACTCTCATTAATTAATTAATAATTATAATTACTTAATTATTAACTATTGAATTAATCAACCACCTAGAGCTCAATACTTCCTGATGCTAACGAAATAATGACCAATTATCATTAATTTATTAAGTGATTTAAACTTCATACTGTTCCGAGAAAATTAATTAATTTGAACAGTTAAAACCCGTTTTCAATGAACAGTTGACCATTGATGGCCGAAGTAGATTAATTAGGTAATTAATAATACTTAATAATTGCTTAATCAGCGTCAGGAGTAAATAATTTTAACAATTGTTTAATTAGAGTCAGGAACTAATGAGTTCATGGCAGTTAATGAACTTATTAGTTTTATTAATTAGTTTTAATTATTAAATAATTGTAATCATTAATTAATAAGGAACTAATGAGTTCATGATGGTTGATTTATTCATTAAAAACGGGCTGCGACTTGGTAAATGTCTGAAATAAAAACGTTTACAAGCGTATTTCGGGCTATGTTGGGGTAAATCGAGAAGCTATTCATACTTGGAATAAGACAACCATAAGTATTCTTTATGGGCATTGTATAATATTTTATCATCTGTATATATTGTTTATAATGTTTTTAATTACATTTTTAATTGTGTTGCTTTATTTTTGAAATATATGACATCCATATTTGTTATGGGCATCTTTTTCTCAGCCACCTCGCTGGGCATTTTGCCTGTTGTGGTGTTGTATTTGTATTTCACCAACTCACCTTGGTAAAACCTAGGTCTTACCAGTCTTCGGGCTTTTACCGTAACATATATATGAGATTTACACATTAATTGAATGCATAGGCGGAGATTAACTTGGAAGTCTGGGGGGGGGGCAAGGTCATTATTGCAGGGGGGGGCACGATGATGATGATGTCAATTCAACTATACATATATACATTACATCAGTCGACTCCACGTTTGACTCGGGGGACTTTTGGGAATGGAAAAGACGCGAACTACATACTCCGCTTCATCCGGAATCCTATGGGATGGTGGAGAGATTCAACAGAACCATCCTGAATCACCTCTTGTTGTTCGTGTCAAAGAACTCCAAGTTACCACTCTTCTTGCTGGCCTATAGGAGTGTCGTCCACGAGAGCACCGGATTCTCACCTTCACAGATGCTCATAGGACGGTATCTTCGGCTGAAAAGTGATCTGCTGTTTGGGTGACCGCCAGATGCCCCTCTTCCTACGGAAGAGTACGTCGAGGAACTCCAGGAACACCTCAAGGATGTGCATCGTACCTCCAATCTCGGCTTCGAGAAGATGAGAGTTCGCTACGATGCGGAGGCTATGTTTCACAACTTAAAGGAGGGAAGCTTGTCTGGCTATGGAATCCGAAATGCCGGAAAGAATGGTGTTCGAAACTCCAGACTTCATGGGAAAGACGTTATCATGTCGGGATGAAACTGAACAACGTCGTGGCGTGGATTCGAAGGCCAATGAAGTTCAAGGTGGTCCATGTTAGCAGACTTACTTATTATCACAAGGATTACAGAACTCACCGATTTGAGGACTACATTGCCCGGGACGAGCAACTGTTGAGGGGGGAGGGGCAACGTTACGAAGGGTAGAAATTTAAAAAAGCTTGTTATCGCATGTACGCATGGCATGCGATTGTTCGAATAGAAGAGTGAGATTCTATGAACTCGGACAGAAGAATTCGAAGAGAGAAGACGCGTATGTACGAATGACTACTGCAGTTTAGCAGGACTTCTAGTTACTGTAAATAAAAACTAATAAATACTGTTTCTTTGTTCTCAAATCCTCCTTCTTATGGTCTTTACGTATCTGAAGTCCCCGGCAAAAAAACCCGAGAGATCCGCGACGGTACACAGTGGCGTATTTACAGGAGGGCTTAGCGGACTATAGCCCATGACGGCAAGTTCAGAGGGGGCTGCAAATTTGAGGAATGAGTGGTCACAAAATTTGTATAGCCCCCTTCCTCCAGATGGTAAAACCATTGATCCATAAGAGCCTAGACAGCGAGGAATTACATCAGTGAATAATGACACGAGTGACCTGTAGGGAGTTTGTAATCACGTGAGTGGACAAAATATTGACCTACAGTGCGTGCAAATAATGTGAATAAGCAAAAAGTGACCCAGAGAGTAAGGGATCAGGTCTGTGAGTGACCTAGAGTGTGTGTGGAAGCACGTGAATGACCAAAAAAGTGACCTAGAGATTGGAGAGACCAGGTCAGTGAGTGGCCAAAAGAGTGACCTAGATGGTGTATGAGCATGGGAGTGACCAAAAATGTGACCTAGATGGTGTATGAGCATGGGAGTGACCAAAAATGTGACCTAGATGGTGTATGAGCATGGGGGAGTGATCAAAAGAGTGAACATGTGTGAATGATCAAATCAGTGACGTAGAGAGTGTGTGAACATTGGATTGGAGTGACCAAAACAGTGCACAGATATTTGAATGACTGAATGAATGTATGAGCATGGGGGCAGGACCGCAACTAAAGGGGGAGGGGAGAAGAGGCTCGTGCCCTGGGCGCTAGACCCGAGGGGGTGCAAATTTCATTCTGAAACCTCTCCTTCAACACTACAAGGGGGCGTCAAAATGCGCGCTTGCCCCGAGTGACCAAGCATCTAGTTGCGGCCCTGCATGGGGGTGGCCATAAGTGTGCACAAGCATGTGAGTAACAAAACAGTACGCAAGGATGCGAGTGACAAAAAGAGTGACTCAGATACAGAGACGTATTTACAGGGGCGTGGGATAAGCGAGCTATGGCCCATGGCGAGAAATCTGAGGAATGAGTCGTCAAGAAAATTTGACCAGTAGGGTAGAAGGGTGGAAAAATTCGTGTAGCCCACAGGCGGCAAAATCATAAATGAGCCTCTGACGGTGCAATATAATTGAATGCTTCAAGTTTAATCACAGTATATAGATTTATAATATTTACCTTGTAATATTTACATTATAATTTATTTACCTTATCAATCCTGTACGTTTCTGGTTTCATTGACAAGATGGGGTAGATTGGGCTGCAGTTTTTTTGTTACGCGGCATCAACGTAACTCGATATTAGGATTTACTTCCAATCCTAAGCTTAAAATCTCGAACTGTGACATCGACACAATATTTCATCTATCATGAACTTACTGTCACGTGCCTAAATTTGATTGACCATGGAAAAAGAAACTACCAAATCTCAAATAATACATTCAAATTTAATTTCCATATACTCATGAGGTCCTGCAATGATAGCCTGTACTATTGTTTAACGTCATTCGCGAGTGTACACAACGATTGCTTATACAATACAATACGCATTCTTATACAAATACAACGCCACAACAGGCAAACTGCCCAACGAAGTGGCTGACTTAAGAACACCATGGATCCCCGAGCCATTTTTTGGAGGCCCTACCTACTACTGCTACACCACACATGCACCCCCCCCCCCGCGGAACCCCCTACGAATCGGTACATGCGGGAATGTGCGTTATTTAAATAAGCTTTAATTTTTCATTTAGTAAAAATTTTGATTATGAGTTTTGCTGGTGTTTATTCATTCACGCATGTCGCAATACAAGTTCTTCCAAAATGAACAATTCTGAGAAATACTATATAAATTCACCAAGTGCAAATAAAACTCTTTTTTCAAATTGAGTTATACAAATAAATTTATTTATCTAAAAAATAAAGACATAGTAAAAAACTATACTTTTTGCGAGAGAAATTCAGCTTTAAATAAGCGTATAGTTTTTGTATTGAATTTAAAAATGGAAATTTGAGTAGCTTACAACTCCCTACTCCCATGATTTCAAAATAAACCATAGATATAGCTTTTCTTGTTCCCCTCCCTTGAAAGAAAAAAAAACTTTGGCCGAAAGTTTTAGATGTTTGAAAAAGTTGTGGACGCTATCCGTATGTTTGCTGCGCACAGAACTTTTGAGTCCATTGATTTCTTCGATTTATTCGGTTTCTCCTAAGTTATTCTATTCGATTACGATTCAGTTCGTCCGTCAAGACCGTTCTTTTGGGAAGTGTCTCCATGGAAGACCCTTTTCCTATCCATCGACAGGTACGCGAAAAGGGCGGTCACTGTCATTACTTGACCGTTGTCCAGTACAATGGAGGTTTCATGATCTAAATCGCTCAGAACAATCGCAAAACTATCCTCCACTACGTTCATTTCTTTCTCGACTCACTTTTTTTTTTTTTGCTTTTGTGATTTTTTTTCATCGTTTTCTTTATTTCTGAATGCAATCAGCGTTATCAAGTACGTTTGTACATCGAAAAGTAAATGAAAAATTATATAAAAGAATCTGGAGCATTTCCTTTCTGCAGCAATCGATTATGATTTATGTGGCGTCAGATGTTTCAACTGAATAAATCAACTTTTATCTTTTTTTTTATCTTCATCACAATACTTATTATTCGAAATAAGCCGTTTGTTTTGAGAAATTCGTGCGAAATAATTTAGAATTTCACATCGTTAAATTTTCATTTATCTCAGGCGAGAGATTTCATATTATCTCAAAACATCACTTTTTTATTAAATTTCATAAATTATAAATTTAAAAAAAATTTCAAGTAATTCTTCCATGATTTCCTTAGTATTTAATTTATATATAAAAACCATTTGTTAATAACATCGCTTTTTTATTAACATCAATATGTATCGCATATAAAAATTGTTCATTTTTACATTCTAGCATGTTATGTTACTCTGATTTGGTTTGTCTCTCACCTACAATTGCATGATATGCACTTCTGCTCTAGCATTGGTAAAGTTTAAAGGAGAAAGGTTAAACGCATATACGACATGTTGCGGCACCTCGTGAATACCGTCTTATTTTTCGATTGTCTCTCTCTGTTGTGCTGTTAGATGATTGTTACATTAGATCAACGATTTTCAACTCAGGTCATCCTTGAACTTATGGCTAAAATCTATTGGCAGAAGACATAAAATATATAAAGCACAGATACAAGCTAGTTATGTGAAGTGTCAAATAAAATGCTATTAGGCAAATAAATGCTAGGGATATATATAGTATCATGTTTTTTGGTATAAACTGCAGCATGGATATATGCGATGTACCTGAAAAAAAACCCATTAAAAAAATATACATATGACTTCAGCGCAACATTTCTGAACTCTTTGGCTCTTGCGAAACTTCTGAAGCAATATATTCACGTACTAGTAAAACCCTATATCAGGTTGGGAAGAAGGGAAGTACCCTAGAACAACGTTTCTTAACCTTTTTTGCCTATGGCCAACTTTGGACCATATTTTTTCTCGCGGTGTCGGGGGAAGGAGATGACAGAACGATGCTTTTCTTACTTATTGAATTGATTTTTTGAATGAATTTGCATTGAAGAAAAATTTCATGAGTAAGGTCGACCCCTGATTTAGTGAGTTTTCGGGGGGGAAGGGGTTCTATGAGTGCCGTCTCAACAGCCCCCCATCTAGATGGAGTAGACCTACTTGTATTCAAATTTATATATCTATTCTCGGAATAAATTTTAATTTTATAAAATTTTTAAATTTTTATTTTAAAATTCTATATTAAACTTTAAATTTATCATCAAAAATGAAGAATGGTTAGTAAACAATGAAAATAGAACATCGAATATAGGTATAGAAATATTTATCAAGTGCCTAAAAGTAACAAAACATCATTTCAAAAAAGTTTGTTACACCGCACCAAAAATAATGCACTTCATCTACTCTAGTAATTACAGAAATAGTAATAAAATTACAGATTACAATATCTTTAATATGATCAAAAACACAGATATTGATGCAGTACTTTGAAATAAATTATTGCACCAATGCCTATTTTAATTATATATATACTACATACTAAAATGCATCTAATGAAGAAAAGAGCTGTTGCTGAAGAAGAAAATTATAATAAAAATCATATAGGCCGTACAGTCCCTTGGGGCTAAATAGTGCATGTAATATGTGTGTGTGTTTCGTGTCGTTGTCTTTGTGTAACTTGTGTTTGTATTTGTATATTACATTATATATTTGTGTTTGCATATTGTGTATTTGTATCTTGTAATTTGTTGTTTGTTCGTTTAAATAAAAAAAAATAGTATTAAATCTCATTATCGTTGGACCCTCCTACGCATTCAAGACCCTTTTCGCATATTTTGCAAATGCACGGCTATTTCGCGATTACACGATTTTTTTTTTTTTTAAGTAAAGAGTCCTATTCAGCCACTTAATCGGTTTACAATAATGCCCACTATCGTAATATCGTACAATCTGTTGTGCTTTCGGTCACAAGGCTTCGTTATTAACATTATAACTTCGATTAATACGCTGTATGCTATACAAATATTGTTTACTTTAATTCGCATAAGGAAAAAGTGAAAATTCTGTGGTCAATGGTAGCGAGTGAAGAAGGTAGTAATACATTTCGGAAAAGGCAAAATTTTTACGCTTTAGTGTGCTTCACTAAAATTATATGCTTCAGGAAGTTAGCAGTCTTGGACCTGATCAGACAGCTAAGTCGGTGTAGGTGGTATCGAACCTGTAGGCCAAGGTTCGAATCCAGCGCATTCATCTAATTTTTTTTCACTCTGCGTCCGAAAATTATTAAAATACTGTTATTTTTCTTTGGTGATACAATTTTTAGTATATAATAAATCAATTAAATATTATAACAAAAACATGTGAAAAAACATGAAAAAGTTATATATTAAGACCAATAATAATGTTCTTCTTTTAAAAAAAATATATAATTTTCCGTTTTTCTCCTTTTTATCCTCTTTCGAAGTTCCGATATTTAAATAGTTGTTTAAATACAGTACATATAGATATTTATAGATGTTTATGGTTATTAACAAGCACGATATATTTTTTTCATACCATAATTTTTTTTATCTGTTTATTTTTAGTCTATTTTGCTATCGAAAAATGAATTGATAAATTGAAGAAATTTTTTACTTAAAATTTCCAAAGATTTTCTATAACATTTTCAGAAATTTGAAATCGTGATCCGCTTTTAGCTGTTTGAATATTACAGTTTGTGCTCTCAGTGTTTAAATTTGTTGGTATAAAAAAAATCGTTTGAATTGCATTGAAAATAGCATGATTGCACATTTGAAATGCATTGCGGAACAGCGGCGGAAATATCTACCTTGTTTGCACCGCTGTTCGGCGATCAGATACGGAAATGAAAATATAGTAGAGTTATGGGAATTATCGTAGAGGCCGAAGCAACATGATTGGCTGTGTGGAAAAAAATTACGAAAACCTCGTGTAATCGTGGAATATCGGTGCATTTGTGAAATATGCGCCCACGGCTGTGTCCGGGTGGGCGCATGTGTCAAGACGGCCCTGGTTCTATGGGCAGTTCTGCTTCATTCTAAAAGCAGTCGCACTTTTTTTTGCTACCATATTTCAGTGAAAGCTTTCATTTCTTTATATTTGCATTTTTTTCATAACGCTTTGTGGGCTCCTTCGCAGCCTGTGTCATGGCTCTCCTTCAACTTGATTTTCACCCGTGACCCTCTGGAGTATCTCAGGACCGTAAGGGGGAAATATAGCCCCAGGTTGAGAAACACTGCCCTTGAACATTACGGAATCTATCTGCCCATTCCAATAATTACTATTTCTTACGAAACCCTTAAGAATTTCTCGGGGACTTATTCCTCGAAGCTCTATTTGAGAAAGGCTGCCTTAGTATAAATGGTACATCACGTCAAAATTCAATTTTCACAAAAAAAAGCGTAATATCCGTTTTGGCTTAATCCACAAGTGAGCAATCGTTATAGGATAATTTGATGAATGATCAGTGTCGATTTTTTTTTCTGTATACATAAAATGTAGCTCAATGGCAGATGCGTGGAAATATAATGAGATAATGTTCAATAACATTGTTTTGTTTTGTCGATTTTTCCAGTTGTCTTTTTCGTAATAAAAACATGTTTGCGCCTCGACAGCATATGAAATTACGTTTTTAAAATCATAAGCACCTTGACGGTCATCTCAATAAATGCGTGAATATTGATATTGTGACGAGACGCAAAAAAAAATAGGACAGAGAATTATTATTATTGTTAATTCCGGACTATAAGACTATCCTTTAACACAAAGACGCATATTTTATTCTTGTTCTTTTTGTTTATTTCTTTCTAGAATGTTCCTCTATGTTTTATGTTCTGATTGAATTCCAAGCAATATAAATATAAGTTAATATATTTCTTGGGTTTTCGGGAAAACCCTATAACTCCATTTTGCAATGTTTTGGGGGAAAACCAAGTTCTTTAAGTCTTGAATATAACACCATCGTTATATAGAAGATAGAGGTTTTTCTTTTAAGAAGTACTGATTGATGTTTACTTAAGATCAGCTTTACACTATAAAAGTTTTCGAAAAGTTCTTTTATCAAACTTGGAAAATGCAACCAAAATAAGTGTATCGGTTACATTTGAGCAAATGTAATTAATAGGCTTATTGGTTTTCTTTTCAAGTTTTGTTAAAGATTTTTTATCAAACTTTTATAGTGCAATGCCGGCCTTAAAAGATAAGTTACGCTACTAAAAAAATTTTTCTTCCTGTACTTTTTGCTTTTCCTCTTCGTAGAAATATATTCACGATTCAACGCAAGTTCCATAACATATCCTTTAATGAATAAGCCATCTGCCACACAATTACTTGTGAAGCAAACGAAAACAAATGAATTAACAAATACCTTCTTTACATTTAATAAGTTCAGAACATAACCTGATATTTTGTCCATTTGGCCACAGAGGTAAATTAATCTCGCAAATGGGATAATTGCTGATGATATGAGAAGTACTCTTTCTATTTTTTTCACTTTTAGCTTTCACCGTGAGCTCATCTTACTAGAAGGAATAAATAGTATTGATCTCTCTCTCTCTTATGTTCCACCTTAGCGAAAGAGCGAAACGAAAATTGCTGCGGCTAGTGATGCGAAAAACAAATGAAAGAGACGACTATGGAGAGGGAGACTAATCTAATTCTCACTTAATGTGTGAAGCATTAAATTGGGGAGGAAATGAAGATGAGAATCCAACTACTTTTCCTGAAGAGAATCGAATTGAAAGTTTCCCTTTGTCAAAGAAAATCATTAGATCCCGATAGTTTTTATTATTATTATTATTTGGTAATGCGAAAACATTCACACATAAGAAAAATATTTACTCAATTCAAAATTAAGTAACCAGAAAAACAGTCATTTTAACTGAGACAAAATATTGTGAACCTATTTTTTTTAATCCTTTTTCAGAAGGTTTTTCATTGGTTCGTATTTGAATGTAGTAGTTCTGCTTTTAAAAGATGTGTAGTACTCTCTGTACTTTTCTCGTGTAGAGCATAACATAACATAATTTATTTGTCCCCAGTCAATTACGATAAAAGTATGCAAATTAGAGTTTACAATTAAACTACATATTTTACAATATTTGAAAGAAAATACAAAGAGAAAAAGAAAAACTTATATTTGAATTGACACGGTAGAACAGTAGAGCACATTTCACGGTACTTATTTGAACGGAGAAAGAATGCCAACTGAACGGAAAATTACCCCGTTTTCCACTGGTATAAATTTCTTAGTCTGCGAGTAGTAATTCATTGACTTGTCTTTGTAATTCATAGTTTTTTCTCAAACTGGATCTTCTGAAGAAGATTCATCCACAAGAGCATATTTCCAATCTGCATTAGCTATCTATCATGATACAATCATTTACCAAGTGCATAACTCTACAATCATCTTCATATCCGTTTTTTTCCACAAAAAATATTGTTTTAATGCAATCAAGATGGTTTAAATATCTATGTTATGATATCTATTCTATAATATAAATCACAAACTCGAAAAGGACCTGTTTCTATGTAACGGAAATCGGTTACGTTTTTTGGTGTGTTACGAAAATCGGTAACGATTTTAGGTGAAGTTTTTATTTAACTCTTGAATATATATCGAGAACCGTTTGACCCATTGGGACCAAATTATGTGTATGTACTGAGAGGCGTGGCCCCCTACAACAGGGCCCCAAGGCTGGGATAGTTGGTGAGGGACCCCAAACCAGCTTTTTCACGTGCCCCTCTGTGGTTAATTTATGGTGTGAAAAATCAAAAAGTGGTAAGAATCGTTCCAGCCCCTGTCAGCCCTGCCCTTGTGGGGGGGGGGCATGCCGAGAAGTATGTATATGTATAATATGCATATATCACCAGTCCAGTGCTCGCAACAAGCAGGGTCGGGGTACCCAGGGCGTGGCATTGCCCATATACCTGCATGGGGATGTTAAAAGGTTTCACTTTTCTTTCCAAATATCAGTTTCGGCATAACATTCAGAAAATTCAATTTCTCAGTATATTTCAGGCCGAAAAATACCATCTCTTCATACAAAAACGCCAACTCAGCCGAAAATTGCTGTAGTTAAGGGAGGCTGCTATGTCTCCACTCAGCGCTTCACGCTACTAATGCGTGTCATGAGGAATTGAAAAGTGTGTTTCTGGTGTACTGGTTAGTGCATTTGCCCGGTATGCAAGGGGGGGGGGGGAGGTTCAATTCCCGGAGGAGGCAAATCACTTTTCTTTCCAAATATCAATTTCGGCATAATATCTACAAAATTCAATTTCTCAGTTTAAAAGGTTTCATTTTGCCAGGGGCATTTGACGGATCTCATTGTTTTCTTGGTGCTTTAACATTGAAAAATTTGCAATAGCGGAAGCCCGAGATATATCCGGTCTGGGGAGGCATAAAAATCTGCGAATTGGGTCACGGCTCCTTGATTGGACGGACCCGGATTTTATTCGTTGTTAAAATGAATATTAATAAAAAATTTTCGTGGTCCTCACAGAGGGGATGTCCGACAAGTCTCCAGGTCGGGGACCCCATGTGGAAGTTGACAGGTTTCATTTTAGGCGCCCTGGATGAATTGTTTCTAAAATTTTGCGAATTGGAGTCCCGGGTCCTTGATTGGGGGTTCTGGAATTTATTTGTTGGTAAAATGAATACAATGAAAATATTTCGTGGTCCAGCAAGGTTCCAATCTGGGAACCCTCATGGAGATGTTTTCTGGGGTACTTGAGGAATCACTTTTATTTATTTTTTCCTTTATTATTGTAAAATTCGTCAGTAAGCTGGTGCTTTGACGTGTCACTTTTCATAGCACTCTGATGAAGTGGGACGAAATAAACAAGATATGTTGTGAAGAGAAAAAGGGGGAGGGGTTGGCCACCATAAGGCGGCAGGGGAACAGAGTTCAAAAATAAAATAATTTGGAAGAAACAGGCTGGAGAAAATATTGAATAATAAAAATTGCAAATAATATACCAAACTAAATATAAGAACTTCATTTTTTATTTCAGCTAATACTTAATTATATGATTTTCATTTTTAATTATATGATATTTTCATCTTTTATTATTCAGCTAATACTGTATTCGCAGAATCTCATGACATATTTTGAATTGGAATAAAATTGAAGTTGAAATTGCTCTTTACTGGCTGCTACCATCAACTAGGCTGGCAAACTGGATCATAAGTGTTCGGACGAAAGTGCAATATGGTGTTTGGGTTCGACATGGACGCAGCTGTGATGGTCTAGTGGTCATAATGACGGACTCGCATCGTGGGGACACGGGCTCGAATCCCACCGTCGCCACAGTGGTGGGCGGCTGAAGTTGGTTTTCTGTGGTTCCCAACTTCGAAGTGCTAATGCGAGCCGATTTTCCCGTTAAAAAGTCTCGTCACAGAGAGCAACAGCCATACAACGATACAATTATTCAATCATTAAACTTCACCCATAGTCAGAAAAATTGATGGCATATGGCAGCACTACACATAACAAGCATTACAGGGAAACAAACTTCACGTTAGATTCACAACACGAACACGCACATCCAAAAATGCACCAATTCGTTAGAAGTTCCGCAAAGGAATATGGACGAGATGTATGTGTGGTTTAGTAGTAGTAGTAATCTAGAGCGTCCGGTTATAAACATTCCGCAAGACGTATGTAAAAAAATCCCTCAATTAGAAAATGTGAAAAAATCGTGTTAGAAAATGAATAACATTTCCTTATTATTTGCGTGTCTGTATAGGGATGTGAAAATCTAATTTTGTGATTCTAAAGAGAGAGAGAGTAGATGTCAATTCAATCAATCCAAAGTAGTATAAAATTCACGAATTTTTGTTACTCACTTTACCAGTCATTCTATTCGAAGGAAAGAAAAGAAAAAAACTCTTTAAACACCACAAAATATTCATTCTTGAAGGAAATAAAACCTGTCTGAATAAGCTCTTTATCTGCCATTTCGGTATATTTTCTTATCTTCACTAATAATGTATCAGTAAATTTAAAGAGTATCAATCTTCGTGCAATCAGGTTGAGGGTTATTATCTTGACTCAAAAACAAAATTTTAAAAATAGTTTCGTCTTTTTATTGTTTTTGCATCGCCACCGATACCGTTTAAAGAACAATTAATTTAGTGTATGAAAGTAAGAAAAGTGATGACGCTACGAGATGAAATTAGCAACCGACAAACACTCGGAAAACCCGATGACCGGTCTCAAAGATAGAAGGAAGGATTGAGTTTTGCAGGAATATTTATCGACTCGTAGATATTTTTAGTTTCACGCTGGTCAATAATTCTGCCGATAAAATTCGAACAAGAGGTTTTTTTTTTTCCTTTGGAATGTTATCGAAAATTATTTCCAACGAAATATTTGGTGTTTGGTGCCTTTGTCGTTTCCCAGAATCCCTTTCTTAGAATCAATGCATTCCATTCTCTTCTCCGTAACTGCTGTACTTGGAGTGCATCTGAGCATTGTGAAAGGCCTCATTCTAAGAGCTGAATAAAACAATAAATATCTGGTAGCCCAATTCTTATGAAGAATTCCATGAAAAGTATTATATGGGCTTAAATATGGCATTTGAGGTGTATTCGAATGTTCAGTAACGAATTTGTTTCATTTCTAAGGGAAAATTTGTTTTTTGAGCATTTCTTCATTTTCATAGTACTCCATACTGCAAGCCGGTATTTTCCTTTCAAAAGATCTTGCCTTAGCAATCAACACACCAGACCAGTAACATTTGATAACACGCAGAAAAATATTCACTCATACTGCCAGTTTTTCACTTCCGGTTTGGAAGGTAGGTGATAGCACCTCTTCAACAGATGAGTGTACGTTCACTAACATGCAGAACTGGTTAAGTTCCACACAACATAACACGCTTCCGGCACAGCTCACCTAATCGAAGGTAAAATGATAGTAAATTGCCTTTGAGGTTGTTTACAGGTGGACATAGGGCTAATGCCCCTCCTCAAGACAATTAAAAAGAATTTTAAATATTTTTGTTAAAACATTAAAATATCGAAAAAAATACCTTTATATGCTATCTGAATTAATTCCTGTTCTTTTTCCAGTAAAGTTTTTACTTTCTTAATGTCTTTTGAAAATTAAAATAGCTCTAAATTTTTCTCTGGAAGAGATCCCTTGCGTCCCTCCATATCTGACGTGCCCTCTCAAAGGTCGACCCTCGTAGACTACTGACTTTTATATTATGATCTTTTGATACACCAGTCAAATGTGATGCGCTCGAGTGCCGCAGGGGTAAGATGCTCGTCTTCCACTGTGAAGGTTACCGTCAAGGTCCACGGGTTGGAATCCAGCCAAAGAACATCAGAAACAAGTTCTTTACCTACCGAACCTGAGGCAACCACCGATAGATGGCACCTTCATTTCCCACGCAGTTCCACTGGTTGGAAATTGCCGAATGGTGATATATGACCGGCGTTGTTGTGCGGTAAAGTAGTCATATACAAATACAAGTCCCCAACAGGCAAAATGCCCAACGAGGTGGCTGAGAAAAAGATGTCCATAACAAATATTGGTGTCATATATTTCTACAATGCAGCAACCCAATACCATATGTATTCCCCCAATCCAATAATCTTTACCTTATTAATGCAAATTAGAATCAAGTGTGTAAGCTTAGTATAAATGAAATAATTCAAGAGAACGAGAGAAGAAAGGATTTATTTCGTGCTAATTATGTAACCTCAGATATATTTCATGAGACGATAAGAACGAATTAATTCAAAATCGCATTATGATTAATCGATACTTTTCGAACTTTCCAGATAGTGTCTCGTGTGTTTGTAGTAAAATACATGCTAAATGCTAAATTTGATTTAACTTACAAAACATTAAACAGTTGTCCTGTGCATGAAACAACTATAAACATCATCCGACTAACTAAAACATTATAAACAGAATATTTCACAAATTTTTGGATGATTTCCTCAAATAAAAGAAACCATGTTTCGGTCTACAGAAGTCATATTTTTTGCGATAACCAGTTTTATACTTGAGTAGCTGTGAGATAAAATTACTCATCGCAAGATCGATAATACCCACAAACGCTCATCAATATTGATACTAACATATTTTACGGAAAAAGAAAAGGCAAAACTTTCATTGCCATTGACATCTTCTATAAATAATAACCTCCATCAGGAAAATAATGTATCAAACTATACATTAGAAGGGTGAAATTCGCGTGCAGCATTATTTGTTCTGCTTAGTAAAAGTATTTATAATTTGAGTCTTTTTTTTCGATTTCTTGTACTTACCTATGAAATGGATGGAAAATGTGATTGAACTTGAGTGCTCTGTGAATGAGATATCATATTTTGCTTTCAATAAGACTAAAAGCGATAATCTAGTCTATAATTTGAATTATTGTTTGCAGAAGGAAAGTAAGTAACGCAAGTCAACGAGAGGATTTTTCGCTACTTTTCGAGTGTCGAAGCTGCTTCTGTTCATCTCTCATTTCAGATAGAAGTAAATTTCTAATGAGAAATGTGAAAATGGAAGAGCTGTTAAAGTCGAAAAGACAAAAGATTTGAACGAATGGTTCAGTTCGAAGAATGCCAGTTCTATTTCCTGAAAGGAATTCCACCACTGCACTGCAGACAAAGAATTTCTCCCAGTAGCTGCTACCGAGTAGCAGTTCAATAAATTCTTTGGAAAGTGAACTCGGTTGTTCTTCTTAATTTAGATTGATTTGAATGTGTGTGTCTGAAGCTTCAATTCCATTATGATATGACGTTGGGAAAATGAACTCTAAACTTTTCAGGAAATCCCTCTCTAACAATTACAAAGCTTCATTCAGGACAGTGAAAATTCTATAGCCACGTGTCTATCGGATGATTAACTCCGGCCGAGCAGATCTACATTTCCATTTTTGTTCGACAATGGATTTATTCGCTTACATATTTGGAATTCGGTTGGAATTGTATTTGGCCTTGGTCCACTTAGCGCACCTGAATGTAATGTATGTAAGACCGTGTGGTGCCACAAAATGAACAAAAATGATAAAATCTCTGAGTAAATCTAACACGCCAGCTATGAACTAAATTATGACGTCTTAAGTATAGTTAACTTATTGAATGCAATAAACTACCACCTTCAGAAAAATAAATTATTAAAAATCTCTAATTCTAAAAATTAATTACAAAATTTGCCGCTGTGGTGGTCGAGTGGCTATAGTGACGGACTCGCGATGCGAGGATCCGGGTTCGAACCCCACAGTGGTGGTCGGCTGAAGTTGGTTTTCTATGGTTCCCAACTTCAAGGCGCAAATGCGAGCCGATCTCCCCGTTAAAAAGTCTCGCCACAGAGAGCAACAGTCCTACAACGATAAATCATTCAATCATAACACTTCACTCATAGTTAGAAAAACTGGTGGCAGATGGCAGCACTACACATAACAAGCATTACAGAGAAACAAAAAAACTTAACGTCAGGTTTCACTACACGTACATTCCCGCATGTACCGATTCGTTGGGGGTTCCGCGGGGGGGAGGGGTGTAGCAGTAGTAGGTAGGGCCTCCAAAAAAAATTTCTCGGGGATCCATGATGTTCTTAAGTCAGCCACCTCGTTGGGCAATTTGCCTGTTGTGGCGTTGTATTTGTATCTCTAATTATTGAAAATTAATTACTATTAATGTCTGAAAGTATGTTCTTAAATATAATTCCAAAATCATGTGAAAAATTAGTCTGAAATAAATATTATCATCAGTTAATAAATTGACACACTTCGCGTTTGTTTTGCTTAATTTAAGAATGCTTGTTTTCCATTTTGAACGACTCTTTAATCCCCTTCACCATCATCTACTTTAAAAAATTAGATCAACAATAAGGCATCAATGTTTTGCGCATCATGAGAATTTTGGTGCTGCTACGTTTAATATATTTGAAGCATTATACGAAAACACTATACATCGTACACGCGGTGACTCTGTAGTGCAATGATATTGATATACTTGTATTAATACACACATCTGATGCATCTAACTAAAGTCAATTACTCTTGGAGAAAATTTATCTGAAACAAATATGGCCTGTCGTAGAAATTTGGGTTGTCACTGAATTCAAACCTTAAAGCCGTACTGAGTTAACATTACCTGGGACATATTAATCTCGAAACATGTACTCTAATTGGCAAAGTTTAAGCGCTATATTGAAGTGAATGTGTAGTTCTGATTTGTACCCACTGCGGAGGTCTCATTTCATCGTATATGCGTATATGAAAGATATGGAAAAGACCGTCATTCCCGTGGTCTGCATCGCTGCATACAACGACGATCCTTCTTTTCAGAAGCCAGCAAGGAAAATGCAGCTTCATATTTTGTGGAGTTTTCTCGAGTTATATGCAGCAGTCGCAATCGAGCCGTTGACACTTGCGACGCAAAACAAAAAGCGACACACAATCTTCTAATCCAGCCTTTCAAGACATCACGATGCCCATCTAGATAGTTTCTCTCTGCCCTTTTCAATTAATGGATGTGGACTGCGCGATGAGTTGTTTTCTGCCCGGCCTGCCTTTCGATCCTTCTCAATATTATCGCTCGTTTATTTACAGTTTCAGTCTTCGCCCAGAAAAATAAGTATTTGTTCGGACAAACGAAGCTTTAAAAACATGACATCAATAAAGAAGAGAAAACAAAATGACAAGCGGGAAAATCAACGAGAAAAAGAAAAGACTTGACGATTTAACTTGGACGGATGTACACAATTTATTTCTGTGTCTTCGTTTTACTTCTATTGTTTTATTGCATCCGTTAACGCACCGTTAAGTCCTGTTCCGATTCTTCTGCTCTACGAAGCACAGCAAGAATAAGCGGTGCTCCGATTTTCGATATAAGGAAAGCTTTTATCTGCCCTCAAAAATAATATAATAAAAGAACAAGGGGGAGAGAAATTTTCTCCGGAGAATCTATGTACGCCCCATTTCGAAAAGCCTAAGGTTCTGTTACTTTTCACGAGGCACATGTATATTTTACATAAAATCATATATTATTTTTATATATATACAAATATGCATATCCGAGGAATATGAGAAAGTACTACATTCTATTTCCTGTATTAAATTCTATTCCTACGGTTTTGAGAAAAACAAGTGTTTCTAGTCAATTTAATTTGTGGTTTTGCTGAACTCTATTAATTCTGTGTCACAACTATATATATATATATATATATATATATATATATATATATATATATATTATATATATATATATATATATATATATTATATATATATATATATATATATATATTATATATATATATATATATATATATATTATATATATATATATATATATATATATATTATATATATATATATATATATATATATTATATATATATATATATATATATATATTATATATATATATATATATATATATATATATATATATATATATATATATATATATATATATATATATATATATATATATATATATATATATATATATATATATATATATATATATATATATATATATATATATATATATATATATATATATATATATATATATATATATATATATATATATATATATATATATATATATATATATATATATATATATATATATACACACACTGATTTTAATTTTAACGTGGTCGAAGGAAAATGGAGGATGGATATATCAAGAGAATTATACCGAACTCCGTACAAATTCTGTGATAAAATACAATAACTAATTTACGCTGTTATATATATATATATATATATATATATATATATATATATATATATATATATATATATATATTATATATATATATATATATATATATATATATATATATATATATATATATATATATATATATTATATATATATATATATATATATATTATATATATATATATATATATATATATATATATATATTATATATATATATATATATATATATTATATATATATATATATATAACATGCATACTAAAAGAGATAATAAAATGAACGAGGTGTTCTCAGCCACCTCGTTGGGCATTTTGCCTGTTGTGGCGTTGTATTTGTATTTGTATAAAAACAAACTGTATTTAAAACAATTCAAAATCCAGAGTACAGTGCCAAAGGCAGCTGTATACACATAACTAGAAATTATAAAATTAGAAGAAAAATGAGAAGACGAAAAATACAAAAAAAAATAAATAAAATGGAACAATGAGGAGGTCGTTCTCAAGGGGGAACCCCCCCCCCCCCCCCCACTGATCCAAACAGCAAAAATGTTTCTAATGATGATAGGCCAAAAATAGGCATGCCGGGTGAACTGATAATAAATTTCTGACTATTCTTGGCCTACCATTTATTAATTGTATTTAATTCTGGTCCGGATCATTAGGAACATTTCTGCTGTTTGAAGCAATGGGGGGGGGGGGGGGTTCCCCCTTCAGAACGACCTCCTCATTGTTCCATTTTATTCATTTTATTTTATTTTTTTGTATATTTTTCGTCTTCTCATTTTTCTTCTAATTTTATATATATATATATATATATATATATACACTGCTGGCCACCATAAATGCAACACCCTGAAGGAAGCATGCAAATAATATGAAATTTACAACATGCATTAGCGGAGGTGAGATATGCAAATGATTAGAATTTCAGCGCAGACGCACATCACGCGCGCCTGTGGCGCCACTTCAAAGCGCTATTTAAGCCTTAGAGATTTCGACGATTTGAAGTACGGCAATTGTGTTTTTCTTGTGGTTTTTTCAAAAAAACGATCAATTATGCCTCGTAGAAAACAGCGATCATCTTTTGATCAAGTATCCGAGTTCGGCAGAGGAAGGATAGTGGCCTACCGAGATTGTGGATTATCTTTCAGGGAAATCGGTAGTCGTGTTGGACGAAACCAAACAACTGTAATGCGGATATGTGATCGTTGGATGCAGGAGGGTACGGTGGACGGCACAATGGAATGAAATTGTCTTTACTGACGAGTCACGCTTCTGTCTGCAACACCACGATGGTCGGATTCGAGTCTGGAGACACCGTGGAGAGAGGATGCTGAACAGCTGCGTTATGCACCGCCACACTGGTCCTGCACCGGGTATTATGGTATGGGGCGGTATTGGATATCACTCTTGCACTCCTCTAGTACGCATTGCCGGTACTTTAAAAAGCCAGTGCTACATCTCCGAGGTGTTGGAGCCAGTTGTCCTTCCTTACCTTCAGGGCTTGCCCACAGCCATATTTCAACAGGATAATGCGCGACCACACGTGGCACGCATTGTCCAAAGGTTCTTCGTCAATCGCCAGATTGAATTGCTTCCCTGGCCAGCTCGCTCTCCGGATCTTTCGCCGATAGAAAACATGTGGTCCATGGTTGCTCAACGATTGACCCAGATTACATCCCCAGCTGCCACACCAGATCAACTTTGGCAAGGCGTGGAAGCTGCTTGGTCTGCTGTACCCCAAGAACACATCCAAAGTCTCTTTGAATCAATGCCGAGGCGTGTGGCAGCGGTGATCTCCAACAATGGCGGCTACTCTGGCTACTGATTTTGGCAGGAACCACACTTCACAGAAGTCTATAAATTTAATCATTTGATGCTTGGTCAATATGTTATCTACAAAATAAATATTGTTGCGATATCTCTTGTCTTTCTTGGTGTTGCAATTTGGGTGGCCAGCAGTGTATATACAGGATGCATAGCAAACAGAAGGTATGGCATTTGACTGGCGAACAGCGGATCCTAGAGGTATACTTCCTATTAGAAAAAGCTTCCAAATAACGTGTAGTACTCAGATATGCCATTCATTTTTCAAGGGGTTGAATAGTTATTAAGATAAAAAAAATTGACTTTGTATATATATACAATCTCCGTGTTCCCCAGAACCCAATTAGAGAGTTGTTGCCCTGTCTTTCCTGATTCCGACAAAAAAAATTCACGTTATGAACTGCAATATTCACTATTGCAGTTCAAACGTTCTCGCTCATATTCGAATTCGAAAAACGAAGGAAAGTTGGGAAAAAACAGCGTTAAATGCGGGTAAAATGGTTTTCCACCTTTAGAGCTGTTTTTTCCCAACTATCCTCTGTTTTTCGAATTCGAATATTTCAGTGAATATTGCACTTGAAAACATGGATTTGCTTTTGTTGGCATCACGGGAGGCAGGGCAAAAATTTTCTAATTGGGTTTTGGGGCACACGGGGATTGTATAAAAAGTCTATTTCTTTTATTTTAATAACTATACAAACCCTTGAAACAGGAATGACATATCTGAGTATTACCCGTTGTATGAAAACTTTTTCTAATTGGAAGTATATTTCTAGGATCTCTACGGCTCGCCATTAAATGCCAAATCCCCGTTTGCTATCACCTTGTATGTATGTGTGTGCGTGTGTGTATAATAATGTATATATATATATATATAATTATTCATTAATTAATAAACAGAAACTAATAAGTTAACATTAAAAAATCTCTTTAATGTGATTTCAAATATTTGTGATCAAATATTATATCAATATATATATATATATATACGTATGCATAAGTAACGCAACAATCATACATAGAAGAAGTACTAAAAAAAAGTTTATTCAAATTTTCAGAAAATAAAACAGGTACATTGAAATTTTTTTTTCAATAAAATAATCTCTCTGTCTCTATATATATATATATATACACACACACACATACACATGATCCATTACAAAATCTTCGCATTTTTATGACGAACAGCTCAAGAAAAGCCACATAAATATCTCGGCAAGTTCCAGCATCTGATATTTTCAGTGTTACTACCGATGAAATATTAAATTCATATATATTATCATATAAATATACTGCAAATTTCATCAAAACCAATTCTTTGATATTTTAGAGTTAGTACGAAAAGGGCGGAATAACTATTGGTATGCAACATATATTTTCTCAAAACCAACGAACGTAAAGCTGTCACATCGCATGAAGGACCTTTTACTTCATGGAGAGCCTTTCTTTAAAGTTCGGTAAAACAGTCTTTTAAATACCGTCTGAGACAACATAAAACCGTAAAATATGAGGTTTATTTTTCCGTTGTATTATTCCAACAGAAGCTTTGGAAGGTTCTGGTAACAAGTAAGCCGAATGAAGGATATATATAGTTTCTAAAAAGCAATTACATAACTCTTAGGAAAATCCGAGTTTATTTCGAAGCAATCTATGTTGCTTCGGTCGTTCAGCTATTTTCTTCGGCGGTAATGCGATACGTAAAGTGTAATCTCTAATACAGTTACTATCGAGTACGAGGGAAGAGAAAATGCTTTATTATTGGCATTAAGCGAATTTATTTGAAAAAATATTATGAGGGAATATCGACATATTGTTGACAGAAGCAGCTAAAGTTTCGTTTCAAAAATGTCCTGAAGACTAGAATTCGTTGTTCCTGCTACGTAAGGCCCCTTTCACACGGAGCGGATGCGGACGCGGGTCCGCATCCCCCTTCACACGAGCACTAAAGATGTAAAAACTATTTTTGCGCAAATATCTATGTAATTATTTTTCTCCTTCAACCTTGATTCAGAGTGCCCATAGGCATCCTAGAGCCATTCTTCGGTGGTTTAATCTAGAGCCCCATAGAATATAGGTATAAAGATGCCTTCATTCCGATCCTCACAAGTAGTCGTTGGGAGAAAATACCTTAAAATATTTTCAAAAGATTTTGAAAAAAAATCTGTCTATTCGGGAAAGAAAAATCTTTTTTCTTTATGAAAGAAAAATTCCAAAAACATCCACTATTCGAAAAATCCAATCCAAAAATATCCACTGTTCGAAAAATCCAATCCAAAAACATCAATGTTCCAAAAATGTTAGGTTTTGACACATGCGGACGACGTCCGGACCCGCATGAACATTTCGTAGGTGCGGGGAAATTTCGGCTCGTCTTGTGTGAAAGTCGGGCTGTTATATCTATGACATCAGAATGTTTTATACAAATATGATGAATATTATTGTTTATCGTATGCAAAAAATTAACAATAAATTGTTTGGAACTGAAATTATTTTAGACAAATATAGATTTATAAATTGACATCAAGTTTCTCGAAAATTTGAAAAACACACAGCAATGAGAGTAGGCCTAGATACTGAAATCACACCAAAACATAGTAAATTGAAAATAAAGTCCTTATTTTGAGAAGCATTTTTATGTCTAAATAAACACTAATATATATATCTTATCTTTTTTTTTGTGGTTGTCACTGAAAAAGGAGGTGTTGAAAGAAATCCCAATCTCCGTATACAGGGATTAATGTTATTAGCTTGTGGTTGATCTTGAACGTGAGTGGTCGTTCTTTTCTGTTCAGGCTATCATTTGTTAAATCTACTAAGTAATATTTTCCACAATTCTTTTACCGGGGTAAAAATAACGATGGCAGATTTTTTTTTTGCCATTTCATTGAAAGAAGCAATTGCCCAAACATAAAACTGCGCTCTTAGTGAAGCTGTCCGTGAAGACTCGTTTATCATGAATGAGCCTTGGTTTTGGGCAAACACTACTTTCTATTAACAGGCGTTGAAATATTTCCTAAGGAAGAGCGTTTTTCTTGGCTGTGCCCAGATACCTGAATGAAGCACTTCCAAATTTTTTTCCAGCACAATGTGTGGCCATAAATAACTTTCGCCGAAAAATATTGTATCAGACCATATATCATAGCACAAAAGGCTGCATTGTAAGTAGCCCTTATTTATCTCCGTGGACATCAGCGGTTTCTAGTCCCTCAATAACATAGAAAAGCTTCACGTGTCTCTCTCTTTCCCTGCCACCCACGAATCTATTCGTCATATTCGCCCAGCACATGACATGAAGCGGCTCATGAGCTCTTGCCAAGTTTCAATGTCAGAAAAAAGGTTTCTTTATTTTTCTTGGTTAGGTGTACATTGAACTGAGAAAGGGTTTCATTTATATACTTATCCATTAGAATCAACCCATAAAACGTTTATACCACTCGCTAATAATCTAAATACAATTGAACTGCATTTGTTGGTTTTTATTCGTGAACTGGACAGATTTAGCTCCATCAATAGCACGATCTCGAATCTCTCTGCACTTTTTTGCTTCGATCATTACTGCTTCAATCCTTTATGTACCACATATGAAAATCTAAAATAATCATCATTCAAATTTCGTGGTAGGTCATTTTAACTCTAATTAAAGCCAAAAAACAAAAAAATAATAATTCTTGTAAAAAAATCATTTAGTACACAACGAATTAATTAACCTGGTACTTTAAAGTTTCGTCAGCACTATACGCTTACAATAAAAAAAATACAGATTCAAACATATATGCAGGTGCGTGAATATTTATTTGAATTTTACCACCCAAAGAAAACCATAATTTTTTTATACATTTCTTAGGGAACATTTTGTGGAAAGCTATGTTTTACTGCATTGCATGAAAGTGTTATAACGTAAACATCCTTATAGGGGTGAAACACTTCAACTGAATTTTATTAATTAACATACCGGGTGTTTCACGAAGGACCCTAACTTTGAAAATAAATAACTCGGAAACGGTGATAAATAGAAGCATGAAACCAGTGGTATGTTTATTTAAAAAAAAACCGTAAGAACCCTCAAAAAATTAGTTACAAATTGCGCCGGTAGATGGCGCCGCAGGCGGCATTACAAATCCCTATAAAGAGAACTCAGACGCGGAGAACGATCAGTCGTCAAAGATTTCGTCATTGAAACGTGACCCTTATTAGCGTATAGTTATAGCCACTAAAATAAGGGTCCTTATCAAGTCGCCTTACGTATAGTGAAAGAAATTCCGAAAGTGATGTATTCCATGGAGTACTTATGTTGGAGTACCACCGATTAAATCACAGCCCTACTGCCACAAGGAGAAGTTTTCAAACGCGATTTCAAGTCGCAAAAGGCCCAGATGGGAAAAAAATTCGTGAGCTATTCAAAAAATTTCAACAGACAGGCAACGTGGCCGAAGCGTTAGTCCGAAATGTGGGTCTCACCCACTCCGTCGTTACACCTGAAAATGCAACGACACTTGCTGCAGTTATTGAGCGTCAACCGAATAAATCTGCCCGCAGACTTGTAGCTGAATCAGGAATCACGCCATCCAGCACGTACAGAATCCTGCGGAAGACATTACACATGTTTCCATACAAGATTCAATGCCGGCACGCCATGCCAGTTCGAGCTGAACGACGACAGGATTTCGCTAACGAGATGCTCAACATGATTGATGGTTCTCGTTTCGATGTCGCCCGAATATGGTTTACAGACAAGGCTTTTCATCTGAATGGTGTCGTTAACAGACAGGGCGATTTGGGGGTACCGAAAACCCATATTCTCTCACGCACGACCACTCCATTGCCCAAAACTTATCGTTTGGGCTGCAATCTCCTGCAAAGGCATCATTGGGTCCTTTTTTTGCGGGAAACGGTGACGACTGACTGGTATATTGCGCTTTTGAAACAATTTGTCGCCACTCAACAACAGTTGGACGATCGACCAGGCACGGCGTGGTTAATGCAAGATGGGGCTCGCCCACACCGTACACAAGCCGTTTTTGACTTTCTGGACGAATACTACGATGATAGAGTTATTGCGTTGAACTATTCGACAGTTAAGGGGAAAGACGTGGACTTGCCTCCGTATTCACCCGACCTCACCCCCTGCGACTACTTTCTGTGGGACACACTGAAAGACATTGCTTTCCGGAACAATCCTTTAACACTCGACGAGTTGGAAGAGGCTATTTGTCAAGCTCGTGTGTCGATTTCCGGTGACCACTACAGTCATTACCCCCACACCCTAGAGTAGGGCCCCTAGGCTGGGATCTTCTGCGGGCCCCCTGACCAGACTTTCACGGGCTCCTCTATGGTGGATTTATAGTGTAAAAAAACAAAAAAAATAATGAAAATCATTCCGGGCCCCAGGGCTGGAGCCTTGCCAGCCCACCCCTTGTGGGAGCCATGACTATAGTCACTGCCAATTTTATTCTTCGTTTGCGATATGTGTGTTGTGTGAAAGGTGCACATTTTGATCGCTTTTGATGTGAATGCAACGAGGGCTGCTTGCATTACCCAGTACCCATAACTATGCCCATAACTATGCACAGCCTACTTATGGTAATGTCGCATGCAGCGCCATCTATCGGTGCAATTCGTAACTCAAATTTTGCGTGGTGGTGGTGGTGGTGGTGGTTCTGTATCAGATTCTTACGATTATTTTAATAAACATACCACTGGTGTGTTTCACGCTTCTATCTATCACCGTTTCAATTTATTTACTTTCAAAGTTAGGGGTCCTTAGTGAAACACCCGGTATTTAAAAAACTAGTTGTCCCACACGTGTGCTGTCATCTTGTAATCGTAAAGTAGTTATACAGCCTTTATAGTTTAAACACACAGCAACGGTGTATTTTAACAACGGTATTTTATAGTGTAATCAGTTAAGGAAAATAAAGAATTTGTATACTTCGAAATACTTACTGCACTCTTTTAACTGAATATACTCAAATCTTAACTTCGCAGCTCTACTTGAAGACTTTTAGTTTTTCTGTCACCTCACTGATTTATCACAGAAAAATAAACCTTCCGCTTCCGTATAAATGAATATAAAAATATCATAACGATTATTTTACTAGTTTTAGGAAATTATAATTGCTTAAAATAAAATTACTTAAATTGCTTAATAACTAATTATATGTAAATTTAGTTATATTCTTGCTTTGAATTATATAATATGACGTTCTATAAATACAGCACCATTGGATTATGCGTATCTCTTGAGGTCATTCCTGTACTACACTGCTCAAAACAATTAGGGGAGCAAGCAAAAAAGTGAAGAAAACCGTGCGAGACAGCCACGTATTGGCATACAATGGATAGTACACGCGTATCAATGCGCAATACAGAAAAAAGACGTAAAAAAATTTGGAATTAAGCTTTAATTCTTTGAAAATATGGAAAAAACATGAAAAGATGAGTTAGGGCAACAATTTGGTTACATGTAAACGATAAAAAAAGTACTGTTTAGACATGATGCATGAGTTTTAATAGGGCGTGTGGTCTCCTCGAACAGCGAAGACTGCTGCACACCTGTTTGCCATGGATGCGATGAGGTTATCGATCAGACTTTGGGGAATACTGTTCCACTCCTCAAGAAGTGCAATTTGCAAGTCTCGGACAGTAACAGGCGGCCTTGGTCGCGCAGCAATGCGTCGTCCGAGCATGTCCCAAACATGCTCGATTGGATTCAGGTCAGGAGAGCACGCTGGCCATTCCATACGCTGTATTGTTTCAGCTTCAAGCATGTTCTCCACCAGACGAGCTCTATGCGGTCGGGCATTATCATCCTAGAAAACAAAGGAATCTCCAATGGCTCCAGCGTAAGGGATGACATGAGGTCACAGTATCTCGTCTGCATACCTTCGGGCCGTCAAAGTGCCATTCCGAATGATATGCAGGTCCGTACGTCCGCCTATGCTGATTCCACCCCATACCATCCAACCAGCTCGTCTGTATTGTGACCTTTCACTGAATCGGGACTCGTCTGTAAACAGCACTTGGCTCCAATCATGTTGCTCCCAATCTCGATGTTCAGCAGCCCATCTTCTTCGGGCCGCACGGTGGCGTGGGGTCAACGGAATGCAGACCATTGGCCTACGTGCATAGAGCCCTCCCTCATGAAGCCGATTACGTACTGTTTGGCTGGACACCCTTCGTCCTGTTGCCAAGAGCAACCGTCTTTGCAGCTGCGTAGCATTCTCTGCTCTGTTTCGACGGGCTGTTAACCGTATATACCGGTCATCAGTTGCTGTAGTGGCGCGTGGCCGACCTTGCCCTGGTCGTCTAACATTTCCTGTTTCTTGGAATCGATTCCACAGCCTTGCAACAACACTTCTGGCGACTCCAACAGCGTCCGCGACACTACGTTGTGTTTGCCCGGATTCCAGTCTGCCTATAACACGCCATGCCATGGATTCCGGTAAATCACGTTGTTGAGACATCCTCAAGTCACCTTGTCTCAAAAAAAAATACTGCGCAATCGAATTTCACAGTTATGGCAGTAAAACAGACGTTTCTGCAACATCCCGATTTCTGCCCTTATCTCCTTTTTCTGGTTTTTGATGTCATGAACTTTGATTTGCATATGAAGTTTTCTTCTTCCGTTTCCTGCTAGGCTTTAAATTATGGATGATTCATTTTATGTTACTTATCGGTATACATCTTTGCGTAATTTTGTTAAAACCATGTGCTCCCCTAATTGTTTTGAGCAGTGTATATTCGATGAATGAACGGTTTTCCGCGTGTTATTGTGGGAACAATTGAGGGGAAACGTGAGTTCTGCGTTATTCGACGTATAGTAGCTCTGGAATGTTGGAGTAATCATATGCTTGAATTAACAACGCTTGTGTCTGCTTATCAATCGTAAGACAAGCTTTATCTCCTACATGGACAGCTGACCGAATCATAGAACTAATAGACTACCCCCCTCATTCCTATTAATTTCAATGTGCTATTAACTGAATCATGTTTTCTCTCTTATGTTGATGTCTTGCTTCATTTGCCGAATTAAGCGCATTCTCAGTGGTTTTAAGGTTGCAATTATTTTCAAATCATTAATTCAACGCAATGTACATAAAATTTCTCAGCGGCATATTATTATATTTTTGCTGAGAGCTGATGAATTTCTATGATATTTCGAGCGTTGCGTGCATGCAAATTGTGCATTTCTCTTTAGGATTAAAATTGTTTTTCTTCTGAGGCATTATAAAATTCTAAATAAATAAATTGTTTCAATGAATTAGGTTAACACAGATCTTTCTCTAGTGTAAGGTCAAATCTACTTTCTGTGTTTCTGGTCAAGTACCGTCATTGCAGAGAAAAAATTTGTTCAACGTAAGCACCTTCTGGATATAGTAGTTAATATTTTCTTGTATTCTATAATCGAACCACCAACCTCGCACTTTCCGGGCGAGTAGTTTAATGGTAGAACAGTGCCCGGAAAGTGCGAGGTTGGTGGTTGGATTCCCCACAGAGCAATGTGACTTTCCTTTCCGATTATCTTCGCTTGGCATTCAGTCATCTGTATTTCGTATTGTTATTACTTTTCTTTTATGTACTCTATTTTTTTATTATTTTATATACTTCATTTTCCTTACTTCATTGCATTTTTGGAATTTTTATGCCGTGGTGGTTTTCCATCTCTGTAATTGAGCTCAGCCTGTTGGGATGTACAAATAAATAAAAACATGACGGGAAAAAATCGAATTAAACAAGTAACTTCAACATTATAATGAATAAAATATTAAAGGGGGATAATCCCAATATTCGAATTATCCAAAAAATTTGAATTAACCAAGTTCGAATTAGCCAAGTTTGCCTGTACAACTATTTCTTCATCAAAATAACGAAAATACACTTATAAAAATTTTCGTCAGCTTATAAAAATTGTACACATTGAAAAACAATCTAGTTTATGGAAGACAATTTAAGAATTAAAAAAAAGCGAGAGAATATTTATCTTAATATGTATGCAAAACATTTGCTCTTATCATAATATTTTCGTGGCTGGTTTAAATGAAATGATAAACGCGCAGCAATAAACCTTTGATCACCTGTCATTTGAAAGATAGCGTAAAGGCTGTTTCTCACGAGAGAGCGCTAAAGCCCACGAATGACAATGAAACGAGCCGAACAAAAACTAAACGGAAGTTCGCTCCCAAATATTTCTCCTTTGTGTGTTACGTTTCCTTTGTTTTCCTTTCTTTTCAGGATCGCTAAATTTTCGTGCTAAAGTCAAAAAAAGGCTCCTCTTTTCCGCTTTTAAATCGATAAACTTTTCCGAAACTCGGATTTTTTCCCCCCTCAGAAAAACTGTGGAATGATTGATTCTCTCTACTCGGTTAAACTTTTACGCTCCAAAAACAAAAGTTTTCGGAGGTGTTAAGTATATTTTAAAAAAAAATGTTTTATAACGCGTTATACGATTCTGTATAATCAAACTGAATATTAAAGAAAAACCACGAACTTAGTATGTTGTAAATCTTAGGGAAATTTCTTATTTTTTGCTACTAAAGCGTACTCTGTAATCAGACTTTAAAGAATGGTGGGCTTTTTTTTTTTTTTTACTAATTTGCTTTGCGTATATCTTATATCACATCCCACACTTATTCATGCATCAAGTTTTTTATGCCCTCCCTCAGGGTTCCGGCGTCTATGTATCAACATAAATACGTTTACAAAAAGTTTGTTCCGAAGTTCTCTGTTCGGATACAAAGCCATAAATAATACAGTGAAACCTATAACGGTACTCGATATAATGATAAATCCTTCTGCAACAGTAGTTTTTCTTGGTCCACACTTGGTCCACTTTATATCGAGAAGCTTCACTTTATTCAAATTTCTCTTCTTGAGTTATCGAAATGCTAAGGAATAAATGCACCCACATCAGAGACTGAGCAACAACTTTCTAACTGGGTTGAGCACGGAGTGTCTGTATAAAAAGTTAACTTTTTTTTTATTAACTATACAATGTCTTGCGATATGAATGACATATCTGAGGTCCACACATTATTTGTACACTTTTTATAGTTGGAAACGCTTATTTCAGAAACCGTCATAACTGACAAAAGATTCGAAATTGAGTTAATACTTAATAATTAAGTTCTTGTAGTTGAGAGATTGACGCTCCGTTTGATGCAGAAACCCACTGAAAAAGGTCTTCGTATACCCCCATTTTGCATCCCTGAAATATTCGTTTAGTGCATAAATCCCACAAGCAACATCACTTAAGAGGATTTCTGCGCTAAAAACTTGGAACAGTTCTCAGTACTGACGTCATTGGCGGTTATTATCAGATCTAAAAAGCTCAAACAGATCGTTTCTCTGATTATTCAACGTTTTGAAAGTTTGTTTTGAGGGTTCTAGTAATTATTTTGCGTCCTCTGTTTTCAAAGTTTGAAAAAAAGGTGTCTATAGTGAACCACAATATCGAAAGTGGAAACTTCGAAGAAAAGTTGTCGTTAATTCAGGCACGTACAAACGTAATATACAGTGAAATCTGTGTATAACGATACAGTCTATTACGATAAACCCGCCTAAAACGATATTTTCTTTGGTCCCGGCGGAATTTCTATTTAATAGAAAATAGCGCAAATGCTCAAACTGCCTACAACGACAACCTGTCTAGAACACTTTTTCTAGGGCCCTACAGTATCATTATAGACAGGATTTACTGTCAGGTTTTACAAATCAACAAAAACTTTAGGTCAAGAATAAGTCACTTTCAAAAGGTAAGAAAGTCACTTAGAAAATTCTGCCTGACAAAACCAATTGCAAATGTACCATCAATTGTTTCACAAACTTGTCACCAAAAAAGTTCTGAGTGAAATTTGGAATAATTTCTACTTAATGGAAAGCAAAAACGTACAAGATATGTACGTATCTTCGAAAACCAATTTCCATGCTCGTACAAAAAAAACCTTCAACTTGAAGAAATATCAGCTTTTAGTTAAGTTAGTCGGTTTTTCTTGAATTTCTCAAAATTTGAAATTCTGCACTTATGACGTTTCTAAAATAAACGCTTCAATTGGGAGTATGCCTCTAGGATCAATGGTTCGTCAGTAATTTGCGGTTCGTACTGTTAGCCAATAAATAAATAAATTAAATTATTTATCAATAAATAAATCATCATTAATCAGTTATAAATATTTGTCCAGAACGGAAATATTGAAAATGGCAAAAAAAAATTATAGAGATCAATGAACTAATTATAAACTGATCAGTATCGGTGTTTGAGTTCAACAACATATCGATACTGTTTTGTGAACTTGAAACCGAATTTCCAATAGCAAAGCAAACTCATCAGCTTTTGATTGTAATTTTTTGATTTTTTTTTTAAATTTAGTAAAATAAATAAAATTTTGTGGACAGATAATAAATACATGGAATAGTAAAATATCAACTGAAAATTCGAATCTCTCGTATATTATTAATAACGACAAATATACAGTGAAATGTTAGTATTAAGTAACATACTATATAATTTTTTATTCACTAAACAGTATATATAATTAGGTATATATTATTATCATTATTCTAACAAATATATTAATCATAAACTCAATAGTATATGTTAATTCCAAATACTAGTTTCCGATCGGAATGCGATGCATCAAATTACTACTCTTTAATTAAATAACAGAATGGTTATTTCAATTTAGTGACAAAAACGTACTTAAAATTTTTGTAGTTATTCTTGCAAAAATTGACTCAAAATAAATTATTGCATGCTGGGAATTTCACCAGCTGCTTCTTATTGTGTTCTAGTCTAACTAAGGGGACGTACACTGAAATATAAAAATAAAAGTAGATAAACAAGAGCACTTTGATCGATAATAAAATGCCAAAAAATTGTTATTTTTTTATAATATCAATGAAAATGATTTTTTTTTGTCCGATTTAATGTATAAGATTCACACTGAATGCTAACGTGAATCTCTACTCAGAAAAAAAAAAATCATTGGCAGTTTTCGCGATGATCATCTCCAAGCGTTTTCTGTAAATGAAAAAAAAAAAAAGGTAATAATAAAAAGTTAGAAAAAGTCATCATAACCTTCTCGTAAGTTACATCGCTCACGTAGCCATACGTGCACTGCTCCTTCAGTAGATTTTATCGATAAAAAAAAAAAAGACAACCCTCTCAGACGAGCCATTCTTATTATTTTTGTCAGAAACAATATCTAGAATAATTCAAAAATTTCGCTTCCGCGAATTTCCTATAACACTTGCAAAAAATAAAAATCTTTCCAGCGAATCGAGTAGTGAAAATTGCTAATTTCATATTTCTTTGAAAAAAAATTGAAAGCTTTCACTTGCATCTGAAACTAAATACACTCAAAACACGGCGATTCCTTTTCCTTTTTTTTTTTTTTTTCCTTTTTTCTCTCTCCAACATAAAAATTCGTTTCTTTTCTTCCCTCTCAATTAATGTGTATGTTTTTTTTTTATTATTATTATTTCTGGAGAGATTAAATTCCTAATAAGCAATTTCAAGCACGATTTTCTGGATCCGCTCTTTTCCTTCTTCATCAAAAATGACAGCATGTAATTGGAAGCAGAAGTTTTGTGGGATAAAAGAGTACCGATCAGAGAAAGAAATATTTTACTATACGGCAGTGAAAATATTTTTTTTTTTTTTTTTGCTAAAAACGTTCTTTAACTCATTTTCCGCAAACCATATATATTTTTAGCCTCAATTTATAATCGATATATTTTTACATTGCATTACTATACATTTTTACTATTTTTTATTACATTCATTGAAAACTCATTTTTAAAAACTCTTACGTGTGATGTGCACTTAATAAAGGCTATTTTTTTCCTTAAAAAAACCCGATCGACTATTATTACAAAATATTCTTTAAATTCAAATTTATCCGTACTCAAATCAAAACTTAATTTATGTTAACAATACCGATTTACAATCGCAATTGCAACCTGCTTAGCTATTTTAGTATCGTTTTTTAAATAATCACATTCACCAAACTTTCTCTCTGGAAAATTTTCAAGTTCTTGATCAAAATTTTATGTTTTATGTGTTAAATTTATGTAGTTCATAACTGAATATCAAATATATTGATGTATCACAGGTGAACTCGTTCGTGATCAACACTTTGAACCTGTAACTTCAGTTTCAAAAAGGTTAAAATTAGAACGATACTCTCTGTATTTTTATATTTTTTATGATATTAAAATATATTAATATATCTGCTCTAATATTTTGATACCATATTAATTTGAGATTTATCAAAAACAATCTAAACCTAAAGTTTCACAACGTCACACTTGTTTTTGCTCAAGAAAAAGTTTAGTTTTTAATCATTTCATCATATTTCATGTTTTTTTTTAAGTAAATGCAATACAAAGGCCACGACAAACAAAATCCTCAACGAGGTGGTTGAAAAAAGATCCCCATAAAAAAATATGGAGGATATATATATATATCTAAAAAGTACGAATATAGTCTTTAGATTTCAAACATAAACTTATGACAGGAAATCACAGGTATAAAGCCAATCTTCATTCAATCATCAGATTATAAGCAATAGGAGAGTGCAGTTCCAATGAACTCAAAAGTTCAATAATTTTAGTTTTGGATGAGCTGAATAGATTATTTTCGTGTATATGTGGGCAGTTGTTTGTTGGTTTTGGAAGCATTTTCTCTTTCGTATGTATCAATAAATGTAAATCAACAAAAATTAATCACAAATAGGCAAAATAAAAGTCACGAACAAGTAAATTTCGTCATGGAAAATAATGTTATAATGGCTATACGTTATTGCGACTGTTCCATTATAATGACCGATACGATAAGCCCAAACGTTTTCCAATTCATCCCATATTATTTTCCACTCAATTGAACGAATTGTATAGGCCATTCAATCCAATACAACGTCCGAACTCAGCTCTGGAGCGCTCCTTATTGTGCAAGAAAATGAACGCGAAATCCGTCCTTGAATGTATTTGAATTTGACCTCTGGTTTGCAGAATTCAGTTAATCTTCTTGTAATGGCGAAAATACTCGCGTGTTTATTGCATGACTGCCTACTCCATTTCTCGAAGTCGGGGTTTCTCAGAATCCAGATTGAGGAGGAAAGAGAATGAAAAGTTCTCTGATCACGAAAAGAATCACATACCGTCTAACAGCCATTCATAATGAATCACTTTTCTTCAGATAAGGAAAGAGCACACAGACAAGCAGACACATATTTTCGCACACTAGGGTTTCCAAATTCCCGACATTTTGAAGCCCTCGGGAATCGGGAACGGGAAATCGAATTTCCCGAGGATTCTTGGAAATTCCCGAAATCACTTATTTACAGTGGAAACCCCATTTACACACTCCTTCCGTTTATACAATGTTATTTTCGGCCTCGATTACTCTATACTTTTTAAACTTGAAATATTTCATTTATACGCCACATAACTTCAATTACACGACGTTTTCACAGCACGAATCCCAAATTTTATAATTGATTAATAATATATCATCATTATAATTATTAATGATCCATGCAGTTAAATGTAGAAGTTGTACAAATCTTTGCGTTAAAGGGAGAACTGACACTCGTGCTTGAGTGCTCGATTCTCCTGGAGGAGACCCTGGCACCAGGACCTAAATTTCATTGCAGTTTTGCCAGGATCCGAAAAACTTCCGAAAAGCAGATTAAATTAAATTTACGCGCAGCATGAAACTTTATTTTCTTTCATTTTTCTACAGTATACAACTTGCCTATGCCGCACTAAGATGGCTTCATTCCAATTATTCTGATCGCATGCTTAGATATCACTCTTAATCATTACTGATAAATATAATAGTTCATATCCACTAACACATAATAAGCATTCCAGAATTCTGCGTTTTAAACTGCGTCTAAACGTTTGAGATTTGTAGCGTTGCTGCATGAAGTGAATTTTCCCCCTATTGCACATCACGACTTTTTTTTAAAGGCGGATCGTGGTCGAAAAAGCAAACTTAAAAGCAAAAAAAAAGGCAACCCTCGTCCCCGCAACTGCTCTTTTGTTTTCCTGTAAGATTGCTTAAAAAACAGGGGTCAATTGTGAACGAAAAACTTTCCGAGGGAAGGGGGGGCACCACAAATTGAGCGTCGTAAAGCCATAAAACTTCTCTCAGTCACTTGCAGGTGGTTAGGCGAAAAGGACAAAAAGGATAAGTTTTTAAGTATTAAGAGGTTGCAGAGAGAGGAAAAGCAAGATATAAAGTATTGGTGGGTATTATGCAATTATTCTCCATAGAAAAAGGAGTCCTTAACTAGGGCCATAAACTAAAAAGGTGCTGATGAGTGAGGTAAATATAGTAGCTATTATGCATGTCCCAACTTCGAGGTGAGAATGTGAGCCCCATTAAAAAGTCTCGCCGCAGAGAGCAACAGGCCTACAACGATCTTCACCATTACACTTCACTCATAGTTCAAAAAATATGTGACAGATGGCAGCACTACAACAAGTATTACACAGAAACAAGCTTCACGTTAGGTTCATAACACAGATATGCACATCCTAACATGTACAAATTCGTTAGAAATTCCGCAGAGGAATATGGACGAGGCATATGTGTGGTTTAGTAGTAGCTATTATGCATGTTTGACTTTGGAATTTTGACATTAGAATAGCAGAGAGCCTCAGTCTTTTTCAGAAAGGGACGGACTCCACACATAAAATGATTGGGATAGCTATTGACACGCTATAACACATTTAGAAATTACAACAGGCCCGGAATCATAACACCATGTTTTTTTTCAGATCTTATCTCCGTTCATCTAAACAATAACATTTCTGAAAAATCATTCAAACTTCTAATAATTGATTAAAATAAAATTTTCATTAATGTAATTAACACTATTTCCATATTAAATTTATCTATAAATATTTCTTATATTTCAATAAAAACCATCTTTTGCAATTTAATTATTATTTTTTTGCTTAATGAATTACTTTGTGTTTGAAAATTCTTAATGTTATTATTAACCATGTAATTTAAAAGTATTTTCTCCAGTTACTTTCAGTATACTTAATTAGGAAGCCATTTTACAAAAACTGTGATAAAAATTAAGTGAATATAATGTATTTAATGAAGCATAAATAATGCAGATTAATTAGCGATGATTTACGATATACAGGGTTGATTATAACTAAAGTTCTGATTTAAAACACTATAGAAGAAGATCCATTGTCAGAATGACTTGAAAATTTACATGAATATTCCTGAAGCAATGGAATTTTATACGGCAAGGAGGAAAAAAAATACTTAAAAATGGAAAATTAACGACATCTTTTAACTCATCCAACTCAAATTTTCTTGCAGAATAGGAACGATGGCCAAGTTAATTAAAAAAATAACGACAACTTACTCAAGAAATGTTAAATATATTGTCCACCGTAAAATGGCAATGAGGTGAAAACACAAAAATGCTTGTTCAAGAACAGATCAGACTATGTCGTGGTCATGATGTGGATATGCTTGCAATTCACCAAAGTTTGCAATCTGACCTCTGTTCATAACTATTTGAGACCAAAATGAGCCATTTTGAGTCTGTTCATAACAGCCAGAAGTTGAAAGGGTTAAGGTCTGGTGAACTGACAGCCGGCAAGGTGTCGTGCCATCCTGTTATTGTCAAAATGGTTCTTCAGCAGCTGCTTTGCTGGTGCTAGTATTGCGATGTGCATCTTGATAAAAGTTGTGCGATCCACACACTGATGCTGTTGAAATGTCGAAATGTTGCACAAAATAGATTATACTGTTGGCCAAGTACGGCATCATCTACTTGCACATTTTGCACTAATTGCACTTTTTATTCTATTTTTTGGCCAATGAAATTTCCATTGCTTCAGGAGTACCCATGTAAATTTTCAAGTCATTCTGACCAGTAGCTCTTATTGTATAGTTTTGGAATCAAAAGTTTAATTACAATCTCCCTGCGTATAGCTGATTATTTTTCATAAAGCTGTTACTACTTTACAGTAGAACCTTGATTAACTGGACTTAATGGTGAAAGTATAAAAAAACTATTGAATATTAAGACTGGGTGATATACACAGTATGAGATGTGCTACTTCTTATGGGAAAGAAAATGAAAATGTCTGTGATGTAATGTAACTACTAGTACACTATAGTAAGCGGAAACCCTATCGCACACGAACTAAAAATTCGCACTTTCTTGAAACATTCAACATGCTGAAGAAAGCGCGACGTGATATCCTTGGACATTAAATTGCATGTACGTAAGTGCGAGATTGCAATTTTTTAATGTAATTTTATTATTATTTTCTATTCCGATACATTTTCATTACAACTTATAACAAAATGAATATTTTTAGTCTGTTAAAATACAGTAAAATCCCTCTTATCGGACACCCCTCACATGCGGTCACCCCTCTTTTACGGCCAAATAATAATTTCCTCTCGCTTAATAAAAGTATGCATTTCAAACCCCTCATTAATGGTCACCCCCTCTTTTACGGATACGTGTTTTTGTCTCGTCGGTGTCCGCAAAAGAGAGGTTTACTGTATTATCTTGTGTAATTTTCTTCTTCAAATTTTAGCTAAAACTACCTTTGAATATAACCTTCTTCCGTAAAACGATGAGGGTAGTTATAACGAGCGTATTTTATATTTATACACGCACCTATACACATATACAGGGTGCATAGCTAACACCTCGCACCGTAAATTACTTTCGAACTGTTGATTCTCTCTATAAGTATACTTTCAATTAGGAAACGTATCCAAATAACGTGATCTCAGATACATCATTCATATTGCAAGAAATTGTATAGTTAATAATATTAATAAATTAACTTTTTATACGGAAACCCCCTGTGCTCAAAAGTCCAATTAGAAAGTTGTTACCCGGTCTTTCCCGAGGCCAAAAAAATATTTCATGTTTCTGAGTGCAATATTCGCTGAGATATTTTTGAATTCAAAACTCGGAGAAAAGTTGGGGTAAATGAGGGAAAAGGGCGAAAGACAGGACAACAACTGTGTAATTCGGTTTTTGAGCGCATGGCTTCCGTCTAAAAAGTTATTTCTTTTATTTATTAAATATGCAATTTCTTACAATATGAATGACGTATCTGAGGTCTACACGTTATTTGGATAATCTCTGTAATTGATAACTGCTTGTAGGATCAACGGTTTACCAGTAATTTGCGGTGCGAGGTGTTAGCTATGCACCCTGTATATTACATATAAATAAGCATCTACCGGTTTCCTTTTATTGCACCAGAGCCAATCACGGGTATAATAGCGGGAAGGAAAGAAACCTTTGCCCTGTAAACCCGAAAGAAATATCCATGAAGGGATTCTTTCATTACAGAAATCCTTCTCTTTTTCATGATTTTCTTATTGAATGGAATCGGGAAGTGAATGAGTTTAGCGTTCGTTTTCTGTCTCAGTCAGGCGCTCGTCTCTACACTATATGCTAGTAGATGGCGCTTGCGTGAAATTCATCCGAGATGCCTGAGCGAAATCCCAAAGCAATCTCTATTTTGACCGCATGGCATGCCATTCTCTCTCTCACTCCAGAAACACGAACGACTCAGGTGAGTCGCAAGGTCTGTCTCGCCAAAGAAAATTCCTCTATTCACATGCTTCGTTTCAAGATGATCACAAACATCACCGAGATGAGAAGCTCGTGCCGGCGGTTATTTCGCTCTCATATCCGACGATGGCTAAGACCAGGACCGGCGTAGCACATTCTATTATACACTATCTTCGTGGCTAAATATTTCATTTAACGCTCATTTAACAGCATTACTGTCTTCGGTTATGGCGAAAGGCTTTAAAAGACAGCTTCAGACTTAAAACATTCACTTCGATAAAACTTCTTGGAAATTTAGGTGAGCGCACTTTTACTCTCTTTTAGAATTTATTTCAGTCTAGACCTTTTTTTTATTTTTTTGAGGATTTCAAAAGTAAGTAATTTTTTGAGCTTATATGCATTTAGAAAAAACAAATAACGACTTGAATTAATAATTTTTACTCACTTTTTAGATGTTTTAAAGCATTTAAAATCAAAAACTATTTCGTGTGGTATTCCACACATTGTATTCCTTAATAATTTTTCTACTTTAAGAGTTCAATCAAAAATGTCCAGAAAAAACATCTTAAAAGAATAATTTGTGATTTATACAAAGATGAAGTTATTATTGTTATTATTTTATTTGTTGTCCGCGTCTTATAGAAATAGAGTAAATGTAAAAAAGTTCAACGAAAAATCACTTCTCTTTAAAATCTTAGAAATGTATCCTTTGGTTTCAAGTTTGATCCTTATAGCTACGTTCAGAGAAGAGCAATTTTATATATTGTATAGTTCGAAACTATTTACACGGATAATTAACTTCTACAGTTTTGAATTCATGAAAAATATGTTGATGTTTTTTCAGTGTATGGTATAGATATATTGGAATCGAGAAGCTTATGAGTGAAAAGCAAAGTTGACTTGTAAAAGGCTTTTAATTTTTTTTTTCATAAACATCGTAAATACTTAATAATAATATAATATTCCTTGGTGTTATTTAAGATTTGATTTTTCAATAAACAAGCATATGGTGACTCGCGGGCAGTACCACATATGGCAGATAAGATATCTATACTGATAAAGACTCTAAGCCGTTTTCATTAACTAAGCAATAATTTAATTAGTCAGAAAGCGTAGATTCCGCATTTATTCTGCTCGTGTTGAAGAAAACTACAATATAAAGACGTATTTCCCCTACTGCGACCATACATTTCCTACTAAAGTGGATAAAAATACAGCGGTAATTCTTTTTGGAAAGGTTTCGTTTCGTCCCCAAAACTTTGCTCAACAACGTTATAATGTTTTGTCTTAATTTCGGGTCTTGTTTCGTGTCGGATTATTTATAGCACGTATGAGTTCCCCTATTCTTACCTTTCATGCTACGTGTGAAAAACTGGTTCACTATTCCTACCCGAAAATAAGACAATTTCTCTATGTAGGTTTTCACAAAATAATATACTGTATTACATAAATATTATAGAAGCATATATGTTACGGTAAATGTGACAAAAAATATGATTGTGCATAATCACTTTATATCTGATGTTGGATATGAATTTATATGTGATGTATATGAATTGGTCACATTTACCGGTGATTATATATAATCCCTAGGTCGTATTGGTAAATATGATAAATCATCGATAAGTAAATCAAAATTTCCGGACACTATGTATAAACTTTGATCTAGAATGGTGAATTCGATCGGTAATGTTGGTTTTGGTTTTATTCGCACATATTAATAAATGTGAAGAAAGTATACGCAAAGAAAAATATTACGCAAGTGATAATTTTTTTGTCTTTATATTTTTAATACTTATTTTAATTTAATTTCAATTTTTATGGAAAATTAAAATAAAAATATGGAATTATATATATAGAATAGTAAATGTCGAGTTCCCAGGTAATCGAGTTATGAAGATCCTACTGTAATTTTTAGATTTCTATCTTTTTAACACTTATTTTCATTGAATTTAATTTTCTTGGCAAAATACTTGTGACGTACGTATCAAGTACGGGCATAATTAATAAACTGATTATATATATAAACGAAGAGAAGAGAGGTAGTCATTTTTTTTTCATGTTTATTAAACTTACCAACTTTATTTTGGAATTATGCAGAACCCCCCCCCCCCGCCCCAAGCAAAAGTGATAAATGAAGTAAAGATAAATGTGTGTGAAATTTAACAAACTTACTGAGGTGATTGGTGACTATGCATAGTGTTACGATTTATTACGTTTACCATAAAATACATAATGAATCACATACACACAAGGAATGGGCAATATAAGCACAGAATCGTTTTATCGTCAATCCAAATAGTTATTTAATTATATATATTGTGATCTATAAACAAAACTATATATATATATATATATATATATATATATATATATATATATATATATATATATATATATATATAAACTATATATAGACCTATATATACACATACACATCTCAAGGTTTTTTTACCATCCACATACAATGCATTATAACGATTAGTGTATGAAGATTTCCATATGCTTGAATCTGCGTCATAGTGCACCATCTCTTTTGCTTACACCAGTGATTCTCAAAGAGTGAGCTATGAGATCGATCCGGAATACTCGAGATATTTTATAGATAAAATCGCATTTGAACGTATAGTGATAGGGCTTTTTGACTCCCAACCAAGTCACGACAGTTTAAGGTGGCATGAGATAAAATTAAAAATTCTGAAGTATGCCGCGATCATAAAAGGGTTTTGGAATTCCTGGTTTGCATCCATATTGTTGCAATATTTATAGAAATATACTGAAAATTCAAATTCTTGATTGACCAGGTTTGATCATTCAACTAGTTTAATCATTTTTTTTTATTTGACAAGATGTCGCTTTCCACTTGTTTATGCAAGATATACAGAAAACTGGATGTGTGAAAAAATCTATCTACATCTCAAAAAATAAGCATCTTCACACAACATCCAGTTTTCTGTATATCTTGCATTTTTTTAAAAAAGAAAATCAGTCCAATTTACATTTCGTTCTGATAAGTCTTCTCAAACCATTTGTTAAATAATTCACACGGGATGGGGGGGGGGAGTTTCACTGAATAATTTTTCCCTTATCCAACAACTGGGCATTTGGACTAATCAAAAAAATCGACGAGTGATTCTTGAGATAAAAAATTCGCGCGTGTGTGTGTGTTTCTATTCTTCTTTCCTATACTTGAATTGTTTGGAATAGGAAAGTAAATGGCTGAATTGACGAGACAGAATACGGAAATATACGACGGAAGTCGTTCTCAACTTTCATCCGTATCGTATGCGATTTCCTGTAAAAAGGAATATATATCATCTAGAAGTTCCTACAATTTGTGTGCGTATTTCAATGACTGTTGATTTCCTGTGGACACAGAAATTGCACCATGAGCATTTTTTTCTGAGTTTTCAATCAACGCCGTAAGAATTCCATTAAAAGTAAATACGTCTTTCACGTTCATACACAACACTGAGTTAAAAAATTTTGATATGTGTGTGTACACATAAATATAATTTACGGGGACACCAAAGTTCACGTGCTGTATCTTGAGATGAATAATATATTGGAATTTTTGTTAGTGAAACAGAGTGTGTGCACAATTATTACGATTATGAAAGATACGAGTATTATTGTTTCGTCACCACTGGCTCAATGTAAGGTACCGATAAAGGAGAACGTTCATTTTTGAGCAAAGAACAGGTTTGCACTCCAAGTGACGTCTCAAAAATTTTAGAAAAAAAAGATAAGGTAATTATATACCCTAGCGTACTCATCGAGGCTGAAAAAAAATCAGATTTGTGTTCAAAGTGGCGTGAAAGTGATGTCTAATCGTTAAAAAAACGGCATAGAGAACAGTGCTACCAGCTGTAGTGATAATATTGACGCCGCACTGCACATTAATGGCGTATGATGCGTTGGCCTAGGTTTCCAGTGGTTCCGTGGTGTAATGGTTAGCATACCGGACTTTGAATCCAGCGATCTGAGTACAAATCTCGGTGGAACCTTAACTTTTCCCCAGCGTGACCCAACCCGCAAGGGTAAAAGGCTCATATCCCGGGAGGGACAGAGCCTGGGTCGTGTCTGGTTTAGGTTTCCACTGGTTATAGGATAGGAAACAACGATTAGCTAGAGCGATGATATTGACGTCACACTTCTCTTAAAGACAGTGGATAAGTCAGCCTGGGGTGTCAAGGGGCTTTAATCCCACTGTCACGTGGTGGGGTTTATAATTTAAAGTTGTCAGTTGTAGCCCAGCAACATTTTATTTAGAACAGTGAAATGTCAAACTTTTCATCATGCCCTTCTTCGATGTTCCATTCAACAGGCTCTTTCTATGAATGTTCTCTCGCGAGAGTGTCAAAATCGCAAAAAGCTCAATTAGGAACGTCATGATTAGTTAGAATTTTAGTTGTTATTTGACAGCTCGTATCTCGTATTTAAACATCTGAGCATCACAGAAGCAGAGGTACCGATGGATTTATTATTCAATACATCAGAGAAGTAAATATGTAAGTAGGATTCACCGAGATTGATTTTTTGTATTAGTAGCCGAATGGAAATTCAGCTTATTTGTAGTCATTTTGCTGTAGCTAATGATTGTATTTTCCCCTCGTAATCACATTCATCGTGAAATCTATGTATGTTGCTCAATCGATATCAGTCTATGGTAACGTAAAAAAAATACTGACAATACATAGCAACAACAAAAACTAAATTGATTATAAAAATTTACCGTGTTAATCAGCTAAGGACAACTAGTCTCTTAATGTCTTGTCACAAACAACGTGCAGCCAAGATTGCTTTACATAATGCTAAAAATGATCATGAATGATAGATAAATTGATTTTTAAGATCATGGACTGTTATAGCGTTGTTTCATTGAATGAAATATCAAATAAAACTTCCGATCACACACACACACAGTGTTCAAACAGAAAATTCATAAGGGGAAAGGGCCAGAAATCCGTCCGTCCCTCTCTAATTTGCATGTATAAAGCTGCTATCTTGCGAAAGTACCAGGAAACTGGCTTTGGCAGTAACATGTGAATATATATTACCTAATTATTATACTATGTAATATATATAACTAATAAATACAAGCAACTGAAATGAATGTGAAGGTAATAACTGGAAAGGGGGCGGAGTTAGGACACCTTTTGATGAAAATCCAAAATTTGCGTTGTTTTATTTTTTTTTTTAACTAGGAAAAATTTATATGGTACAATCACTATTATGTATGGAGTTGAGTTACTTAAATCAGTTTTCAAATTACTTTTTAACTCTAAACAAATTTCCAGCATTAACGATTTTGCTTTAGGGGGACCGTATTTGGGCACTTTACATTATCAGTGATTAAATGTTAACTTATTAACTTAGTTTTTTTAGTTTGTTAGTTTACATTGTTAAACGCTCAATTTTTTTTTTCTGTGAGCACGAGAATAAACTTGCAGATACATCAATAATAATTGAAAAAAATCGTAATTTTTTTTCTGATGATATAACGTGCAAATGAAACGCAACTGTTTCTTATACATCTAAATTTTTGGGTGTAAAACCCAATTTTGTTTATTTCGGTAAAACCATCAATTGTTTATCATTCATTTTCAAAATTCAGATTGATCTAGTTCACATTAAAATCCATACTCCCCTTGGAATAATTAATTAATTTTTATATATATATATATATATATATATATATATATATATATATATATATATATATATATATATATATATATATATATATATATATATATATATATATACACACACACACACACACATATATATATATATTTATTTATTTATTTTGATCACACATAATTTTCTTCATTCGGGCCACCAGTTTTTCAACCGGGAAAGTTATCATTATGTATTATCCCATTATATGTATTTTATCACATAGTTAAAATACACTCCCAAGCTGAAATTTTAGAAAACTTTTGATGAGGATTTTTCAAGATCGCAGCTTATTACAATGAATGCATGTTGCTTTCGTTAATTTTCCAATAATGTTTTGTACTTTCATCTACTTATTTTTGTACTTGAAGGAGTTTTAGATAAAATCCTTACTGGCAAGTATTTGAGATTGAGATATTGTTTACTATAAGTGTCAAATATTTTTTCTACGGTACTATTTTATTCAGTGCTAATTTCATATGTGATCAATTTTTTCAACAAATGCAACGAACACGAAGTGAAACTTATTATTTCATAGGCAAATTGTCGTGTCACAAACCTGAATCGAGCATAAAGCATGAGAACGCTGAAAGCTGAACCGAGTGAAGTCATCTAATTGTTATAATTATGACATTGGTTTGAGTATCGATAATTTTCTTCCAAGCATTTCTTGTTTGCTTTTCGCTTCTCTTTGAATACAAACGAGAAAAAAGAATCCGGATGAACGCTTTCTTTTTTAGTTTTTTCTACTCATCGATAACTCGTATATAGCCTGACATTAATTAATTTCTCCTTTTGACCCGTTGCTAACCTTATTTCTCACGTACACAGAAATGTTGAAATATTCTTATTTTTAGGGACCTGAAGGAAATCTTAATGCATTTAGTGTATTTTGAGGAGAAAAATAAATGTACTATCGTTGGGGAAATGTATCTGAAAAATACACAGGGTGAGCATAAATTATTTGGCCTATTCTAAGCAGTGTCAACCAAGAGCCAGATCGATATCAAAATTTATTTACAATTCCAACAACGCGCTCAATAATTTTGCATCAAAGAGTAGTTACGAAATTTCCCAATTAAAGGGACGTTTATCACAGCTGCATTCACAGAAACGAAAACAACATTGAAAAATGCATTTATTTCTCATTCCATTACCAGACGTTTCAGTGGATCATGTGAAATTGCTAAGTGCGTTTAACATTACGACTACGTAAACTGAAGGCGAAAGTTGAACTTTGTGCTCAACCACTGACCGTATATAAATGATCATTCCTACTGCATGTTACGCTCATTTGAATTTCGATACTGTTAGTTCTACTAATGTTGCAATTGTTGCATAATATACATCACATTCTTGAGGTATATATATTTCCACATTCAGAAATCCTATGAATTTATGTCTGGAGAACGCAGGGACAAGAGGAAAACATGCGACTTATTTCTCGATCATTGATGAAATGTTGACGCAATTATGGGGAATTAATTATCCTACCCGTAACGGTTGAAATAGAAACACGTCTTTGTTACAGCTGGGGTACCATCGAGTTCTGGAGCAGATCACGATGTCTAGCAGCAGCTCCACAATACGTCTAAACATTAACACTGTAATGTTTCTTCGAAAATTGAAGATCTCATGATCTCATTGAAGATCTCATGATCCTTTTCATGCTTGAGCGAAAACTGACGATTAAAGAAAAAAAAAGTTTTGATTGATTTGTGTTTATATTGAATGTCAAAATGCACTTTAAAAGAAAAAATATAATTAATTTGGTCCATATCTTTACTAGGGCCATTTGAGTTAGGTCATACGTGTACCTCAGGTCTTAACTAGAAAAAGAATTATTAAAAACCGTTAAAATGGGGTACACGTTTACGTCTGGAGCGAAGAGGTTTAATATGGATTATATAACTACCCCACCAGATTGGTTGGTATAAAATATAAAGTGCTGTCAATCTGGATAAATGTGAATTTTTGTAATAAAAATGATAAAATATGGTTCGGAACACTATCTAATAACGGTTTAGTAGTTCCAGTTAGATTGTTTTTTTAAGTTGTTCAATAATGTTTCAACTCCGGCGATGTGTTGAAATGTTTCTGAAACAACCTCTTTTTTTGCTTAAAATTCATACGTATTTTACATAAAAGGAAATTTTTTTTCATCATTAAAATGAAATATCAAAAGCTGAAATACGCATTGTGGAAGTTCAATTAAATTTTCATTCAGCAATCATTTTTCGAGAAAATTTCGAACTTCGAAATCTCTATACAAAATTATTTTTATACTCCGTATTGTGGAGACTATCGCTGAAATTAATTGAATCTGTTTCAAAAAATAAATTGTTTTTGTCTTCCCCCACCACCAAACTCACACACAGAATGGTTAATGCGCAAACGTCTAGGGGAGAGACCTGAAAGGAGTGCCGTTTGAAACCAGCTATAAACTGTAGGTCCCAGTCCAGTTAGCCCTCCCTTGCATGAAATGCCGTGGAGAACTATAACATTCTAGGCCAGCGTTTCTCAACCTTTCTGAACCCAAGGACCAGTAAAATATCCGATATGATTCCACGGGCCTCTAACTTACAGCATGAAGAACCATGTGTCCTGTATTTTACGGGACATTCCTGCATTTTTATTTTTATCCGTTCAGACTTTATACAATTGTTCCGTTTTTTTCAACGAAGCTCATTCGAATTTGTAATCTTTACTTAAAATGGTGAATGAAGATAACTTTCATAACTTATAAATTATTCTTTGATCATTATGACTATGAATACTCATCTCACATACTTGTCGTCATCAACGTTTTTTCCGTGAACTGCATTTCAAGTTACTGTGAGTTCCACAATTTGTGATTTTGCACACTTGTGGCAATGTTTAAGAAAACAATTGGCAATATCCCGTATTTTGTCGTATTTCAGATGACGGTCTCCCGTATTTTGCAATATTTGAGATCAGTTTCCCATATTTTCCCCGATGGAATCTTCATTCATGATAAATGCTTTTAGTTAATTAATACATTTTAGTTAACTGCGACGTGCTGCAGTCCTTTAGTTCCATACTCTTCAGCAATTTTAACAATGAAAAGTAAATTTGTCGTTAATTGCCTTTTTTGGCTACAATTTACTCCATATTTAGTCTTGCAATAAGCAGTATTTTCTTCAATTGGATATGGTTACCCCAAGTGTCAAAGTCTAATTTCTATTAAAAACCCATAAGAATATTACTAAAACCAAAAAAAATCATTGATAAAATATTGCTAAAATCAAGAACATTTTTCATTTAGAACATCTATCAAGTCTACCTGCGGACCATCTGTACCATCGTCGCGGACCATAGGTTGAGAAACTCTGTTCTAGGCTTTACAGTTTTCTTATGTTTCGAGAGAATCAAACGAAACTCCCAGTTGTACATCTTAGCCCCTATTGAAACAGATTTTTTTTATTCTTTATATCGATGAGAAAGAATGTCCTTGTCACTTGTGCCATTTGTCACAAGTACTAGCCGTATATAATGATTCATGAGGGTAAAAAAGTGAAATAGTGTCGCGGAAAATTCCTGGAGAATGGATAAAGTGATGCCAAAGTACATGCTTTCGATATTATTGAATTCCCTGTCATTTAAGAGAGGCATTCGCGTGTTATCTACTAGAATTCTACAAGTTCAGGGAACTTACGAAGTTTAATCACTTTCGACGTTCTGAATTTTACTTTAGAAGACATACTGAAGACAAAAAAAAGCGAGTTGAGAAAATTTCTCTCCATTCTTTTTCTGAAAAATATTTAACGTAAGAAAGTACTTGGAAACGTTTTTTAAATATACAGGATGCACAGCAAATAGGGAATATGGTATTTTACTGGAGAACCTTCGATCATAGAGGTATACTTCCAATTGAAAAAAGTTCCCAAATAAAGTGTAGTACTCAGATATGTCATTCATGTTTCAAGGGGTTGTTATAGATATCAAAATAAAAAAAATAACTTTTTATACAATCCCCGTGTGACCCATAACCCGATTAGAAAGTTGTTGCTCTGTCTTTTCTGATGCAAACAAAAAAAAATTCATATTTCTAAGTTCAGTCAGTATTCACTGAGATATTCGAATTTCAAAACTGAGGAAAGTTGGGAAAAACAGCTCTAAATGCGGAAACCCCGTTTTACTCGCATTTAATGCTTTTTTTCCCCAGATTTCCCTCGTTTTTGAATTTGAATATCTCAGTAAATATTGCACTTAGAAACATTTTTTGTTAGCATCAGGGCAGAAAGTTCAACAACATTCTAATTGAGTTTTGGGGCACACGGGGACTGTGTAAAAAGTTAATTTTTTATTTTGATAACTGAACAACCCCTTGAAACATGAATGACGTATCTGAGTACTATACGTTATTTGAAAACTTTCTAATTGGAAGTATGCCTCTATAGGATCAACGGCATGCCAGTAAAATGCCATACCCCGTTCGCTATGCCCGGTATATTTTATACACATGTATATGTGTATAATTTATTATTGATTGACAGGTTCAGGAATTCTTGACTGAAACAAATGCAATCCAATTTAATTTAGTAATAAAATTTTTACCCTGAATCAATTTGGTCGCGTTGGCTATTTGTACTATTTGACAATCTATATGTTTGGGAATTGGTTAGGAAAGGTTCCACGTTTTGGCCATTCAAATCAGTCGCGATGATCAATTTGATGGAGATTAACCTTTTTTATTCAATTTTTCTGTCAACTGCGTACTGCCCAGTGCTCATATATTGTATCGTAAGTTTCAAAAGAGAAATGCACAAATATAATAATTAATAGCTTTATTGCCACCCTAGTTCAGGTTACATAAAATTAAACATCATAGGGTTGAAGTGGTCCAAACTGCGAGCAGGCAAACAAACACGCTGGAAAAAGAGTTGGAAAAAGTAAAAGAAGTATTAACCAACAAGTATGGATAGTTTCTCAAGAAGAACATCCGAAAATTTCATGTTCGATTCTAAAATTGAAATAATACATCAAAAACTATCACCAAACAGCTGGGAACTCCAGCTCTGATAGTTACACTAAAGTGAAATGATAACTGACCTCCAACGAGAGAAAAAAAGAAATATGTCGCCCAATAAGATTTGCTCTTCCCTCTATAACACTAAAAAAATATCTAGAAACATTAGAATGAAAATTCGCGAGATATTAAAGATTAAATTTCTTTATTTTTTGCAACTACTGTTAATGCCTATCTCTGTACTCCTCCTGAAATTTGATCATTTTAACAGGTAGAAATTAGAAATTTGAATCACCGATATCTCAACGAATTCAAAAGTAAAGCCGGGTCCAGACCCACTGTGGCACGAAAAACTGGTTTTTGACGGCAAAATCTCCTCGGCCACATCTTAAAAAACAGATTTTTGAGCTGTTCGTCGTGGCGTAGTGGGACATCGAACCGGCTTTACGGGTTGAATTTATTTCGGTATACGAAAATTTCTCTGACATTTTTTTGATTAGAGGCCGAATAGAAATTTTAATTTTTACATTTCCTCAAATTATCATTCTACGGAAGTTAATCCCATTTTTTTTTATGAAAAAAATATTTTAAAAAAATTTACATTAATTTTAGAATCAATCATAGAGTTTTTATTACTTTCGGATAGTCTCCGTCAAACCCCCAACATACCATGCATTTCAATTTGTATTTTGCATCCATAGAATTAATTCCACAACCACAGAATGTCAAGATGATCAAAAATGATCGCAAGTCATAGACTAAGAAAATATAAAAATCACCATCGGCATCGTATTTAGGTTAATGGCACAAAAGGTTTTGCCTTCAAGTTTTTTTCACAGAATTTTTATTCCCTATAAAAAAATAAATGGTCGAGTTTTATACGTATATTTCTTTCTGGTTTATAATGTCGATTTTTCCTTAATAAGATGACAAGGAAAAAAGTACTGGAGGATCAAATTGCAATTATATTTCTCCCCAAGAAAATTTAATTAATACTAAACTTTTTCTGAAGAGTAGAAAAAAAAATATTATGATCCTTCTCTCCTTGTCAACAATCAATTTCCAAAGTAATGATGAGAAGAAAAAATGAAACATTAACGTTTCCCTCCAGAATGACAAGCGAATTAATGCAAATTCATATTTTTTTCTCCTTTATTATCATTATTTTATTTTTTGCATAGATATTGCGTCACTGCATGGAATAACCTAATCTAGTTATAAGCTCTTGCTTTAGAAATGTAAATAGCGGTAAAAAGAGTACTTCACACACCTTCACCTGCCATGAATTCTCAGTATATTTAACTGGTGGCAGAGTTTTCTGTGGTGAGTAAAAAAGATAAAGATGAGTAAAAAGGATGTATGGTGTGGTGCTGGGAATTTTTCCTGTGGTAAAAATGAGTTCATCAATTCACAGTTGTCGCATTTTTCCTTTTTGTTAGTTCCGTATTCGAGGTGCAGTAGAGTAAAACTTTTTCCCCCCTCTCTCACAGGAAAGAATTATTTCTGTATAAGTTTCTAAATTTGGAATTCGCCGAAATTTCGAATTCGTATTTTTTTTTTTTCTGCCACCTTTTCAAAATGCAAGAGCGTTTCGGAATGTCGTTGCTTATTTTATTTTTTTTTTTTCTGCTGTGATTCAAATTTGAGAGGATTCAAAAGAGGGATTCCGTGGATGCAAAGGATTTTTACCCGCTGAATATTTTCTTGTTGAGATCTAAATTCCTCTTTTCAGAAATGTGCGTGTGCGTACACACATATATGTATGTATCTCATCCCTGTTCTAAAGCAAGAATCGTAACGGACATATCGCTGTCAACGTTTCTGGCGATACGTTTTAGCCAGAAACTTCGCTCTAGGTGGAAATTTTATTTCGGAACTAAATATAAAACTCTCGAAATCCCAGTACGTACTTGCGTCAAAATAATGCATTTCAGTTATTTCAATATTGCTGTCGTTGAAACTAACCTTTACCGAAATTTTGTGAATGCTCTCTCTCTATATACTTATTTGAAAATAGAGAATGCAATATATGTGTCAACCTAAGCTAGTGTGGTGTAGCATTGGTACAAAACTTAATTATCTATGTACAGCGTGTCCCATCAATTTGTAAATAGTTTAAAAATTCATAAAAGTTTGAAGAATTGGTATATTTGAATGCGGTTTGTGCGAAAAAGTTATTCTCCCGAAGGGAGATTTTATTTGGTGCAGGAAAAAAAATTAGCTCAAATTTTTTCTGACAAAGGGAGCCGCACGAAAGCAAATCACTAGCAATATGAAAATCAGAAAATGCAGGGTATACGATTTTGTATAAACAGGGTGATTCAGAAAAGATGGGAAAAACTTTAAGAGGTGATAGTACACACCAATACAAACAATTAAGGATGTTTAGAGGTGTCGCGAGTTCGATACCCGGTTCGTCCTTGTCAGAAAACTTTCCTCACACAGGGGTACAACAAAAACGGCGACTTAACCGCAGCAAAAAATTGCTACCGCAAGGAGTCCCCCATCGAGGGGTTAGCGCACCAACCTCTCGATTAGGATAAATAACAAGCCTACCGTTCGGAATCGGCAATAAATTGTAGGTCCCGGTCTAATTAGCCCTTCTGTGCAGAAAATGACCGTGGTGCGACAAAAATGATCAAATGAACAAACAATTGTCATCAAAGAATGCATGGTCTAACATGAAGCGCTAGCGCGTTTCGAAACGGCATTCCTGTTGAAATTTATCGGGAGAAAAAGAACACCATGCATGCAAATGTAACCTGGGGAAGAAGAAACGGTATGCACATTTGCGTCACAGTGAATAAAAGGCGTGGACTCAGTTTTATTGAGCGCGCCATTATCCCGTACGTTATAACTGTTAGAACAGTTGCGCGCTGGAATAACTTCACAGGGCTGGCGTCCACGCCTTTTATTCACTGTGACGCAGATTTGCATACGGTTTTCTTCTTCCCCAGGTTACATTTGCGTGCATGGATAAATCCGATAAATCTCCCGATAAATTTCAACAAGAATGCGCTTTTAACGTTTGCGTTTCATGTTAGACCATGCATTCTTTGATGACTATTGTTTGTATTGGTGTGTACTATCACCTCTTAAAGTTTTTCTCATCTTTTCTGAATCACCCTGTATAGCAGTTCATTTCTGAATTTTCCTGTTACTCACATAAGGGTTTCATCGTGATGTTGACATAGGTGGATAAATCACTATTAGTGAAGTTGTTACCTCAGCCACGTATCACCGACAGAAGCTTTGCGAACGTTTCAGACACACAAGAGATTCAAGAAAGATTAAAGTCCAGCCACCCCTGTCGGACTTCTGTGCAGTGGACTCTATCGACAAAAATTTGAAATAATTTGTTCTATACAAAAAAATCTATTTCGTGAGAATAACTTTTAATAATAATGAATTTTTAAACTATTTACGCATTATATATGCGACACCTGTACAACTAAAGGATGAAAAATTTGCATTATTTTTTCATAATTTTTTATAGATATAATAACACAAAAAAAATCTGCTTATCGGCATTGTTAGTTGGTATAAACACCACAGTTCTTTTGATCATAATGGTTTGTGATAATAAATCATCAGCATGTTTTGAATCGGTTTCACAGTGTCGACTCCGAAACATAACTTTTAAATTTTTTTCAGTTTCAATGCAGTATTGGCTATTTAGCCGCGGGTGGTAAATATCTGATTGACGTACCGCTTACGAGTCAAAAAGCTTTCACTCGTAAGTAGTTGAGAATGGCAACGATAGGCTGTGGGGGCCCCCCACATCCTGTAGTAGTGTCCCTAGACTGGGATCTCCGGCGTTCTCCTCTACAGTGAATTTATAGCGTAAAAAAATTGAAAAAAGATGAGAACAGTCCCGAGCTCCATGGCTGGAGTCCTGTCAGTCCCACCCCTGTGGGGGGGGGGGTGGCGGGAGTGAGCATGACAATAGGGCAGTGAAATATGGTGTCTCCATGCTCGTTTTGTTTTATTAAGCTATGGTACTGACCGCCAGTAACCTTTCCGGTTATTTTTGGGACCGATACTCTGCGTCTTCTACTGCATTCTTAGAAGTGTTTACTTGAAGCTACTTGGTTTCTTGAAGAGTACGTTGGATTTGCCATTCTGGCCATATCCAAGTCTATCTCAAGCATACAAAAATTTAACTAGCAGCGTTTCACATTAGCTATACATGATAATTTAACTTTTATGTTTGAAAAAATTTTTGATCATAAAAATAAGCATTAAAAAAGTCGACAATTTTCCACCATCAAACCCGAAATGGATTGAGATTGGAAGGGGTTAAACACAATTTTATTGAGAGTGTTTGAGAAAAGATTCAAGTTTTCGACGTGTTTCATTTTTTTAACATGAAAAGGGAAAAAAATTCATCACTGAAATAATCAGAATAGTACCAAGGTGACCTGACCTGGTATCAAAAACTTCCATAACCGATCCTCCCAAATATCATTGGTAGAATTCAAACATACCACATTAAGCATTTTGGGTGTTTAAACGTTCGTTTATACTTCTCCTCTGATAAATAATGATGTTGAGAGACAAAAAAGCGTACAATGTGTGAGAGCTGTCAACCTACGTTGCGCGAAATTGCTCCCTTCAGCAGTTTTCTTCTCTGGGTTGATTGGGTCTCTGCCAGTGAAAAACAAGCTGGCAAATCTCATAGTTTCATGGAACGTTTCATTTGGCATACGTACTTTAAAGTAAAAGATTAACAAAACAAAAGTCCTTTTTCAAAAATTCGAGAAAATTGAGATCATGAAATAAGGATGCTGTTGTCACAATAGATTTTCTGAAATAAGGAAAGACTGTTTAAAATGATTTCGATAGGTGGTGTTGAGTGTGTCTAATGAACGGGATTTAAAAGAATTATTTACTTTGTAAGAGTTCTTAGTGAAACGGGACGCAAAAAATGACTACTTAAAGCTAATTTTACTTTTGTCAAAGTAAGCATTGTAAGGAAAATTCAGCGCCATTTGCATGTCTTATTGGATATACAGTTTCTAGCATAATTCACAGTTGGGATATTTAAATGTTTTGGTGATCCATGAAAAAGAAAGAAGCTAAATGACAAGACAAACGTTTCCAGAGAAAATTTGTTTTAACTGCTAAGTTCTCCAATTCTTTTTCCCTATTGTAGAAAAGAATATGCATAAATAAGAGGATTCATAAATTAAATTTCTGACGATAAAGTATGATGAAAACCGAAGACTGTTTTTCGATGATTATCGAATGAAATGTTCTATGCATTCAAGAAATATGCGTGTTCTTCAAATTCCTGAACCGCCAGTCTAGAGACTTGGCATTTCTCATCAAGTTACATCTCATCTATATTATGATCTGTCAAAAGAAAAATAACGAGAATTTTTCCGGAGAAATATTTGGACTTGAATCTCCAGTTAGTTGTCACAGATTTTCGTCTGGTAATATCTTTCCGAAATAAAGGAACTCCCGTTCTTAGTTTTGTATATGTTTTTTTTAAATAAAATAAAAGTAAAAACAAATTGGAAATAGTCCAAATTTTCTACTGTACTTGCCGTTCAAAAGGAGAAAAAAGGAACAAAACTCTGCCATAAGATTCATTCCTCAAAGATTTATAAGAAAAGAACTGTAGAATTTTGATTTCTTTTTCACCCGGACAATAAAAGACATTCGTGCTCCAATTCACACCAACTTCTAAACTCTAAGTAAAATTTAATGGTGAAAGTTTGATTTTTTGAAGTTTAATTCTTGCCTTATTACATGAGATAGTAAAAAGCTTTCTAAAGTTAGTACAAACATTAATGAAGTGAAATTCTTGCGTATATATATTTTTCATATAATAACACATTTCATGGGTTGTAAATATCTCGAATTGATGAGTTAAAAAAATTACAAGAGAAAAGTAATACAGTATATTTCATTAACGTAATTCTTATTGTTGTAATTTCTATAATGATAGCGACATTATTCTGTCACATAGTATTTTTTTCGGCAAAAGTATCTATATTTGAGAGATACGGTAATGACAACAAAGTGGTATCCGTCAATATAAAAGTTTCGATCCCTATTCTGGAACAAAACTTGTACGGCAACACAATATATCTGCCAACGTGGGCCCTATGTCGGGTAGGTGAAAAAGTGTGATGATGAACAAAGTCCGCCTACCCGTCAAATATGAACTCACGATTCGTAATTGCCGTGCATTATTGATGTTTATCAGATGAGAGATTTTATGCGCGTGCGTTCATACAATATGTCCTCAGGGTTCGTTTGGAAAGTGCAGATGCGTACGTCGAACTTTCTTTGTCATAATGCCACGTCATGATTCTATGCACCTGCTCTTGACGAAAATTAACTCACGAAATGCGACTGATTTAAAACTTTCAGAAAATACTGTGATTAGAAGACATGAAAACTTTTTATTGTGTGTAAACGATACCGAAAACAGAACTTACGTGTAGAAAATATCGTTTACCTTCTTGATCTACAGGGTATCGTGTAAGTCCTAATTTGGCCTTTATCTCATCAACTGTTCATCATAGCGGTATGATTTTTAATTTGAAAAATGCTCAAAATGTGTTCAAAAACCACTCTGAATCAGGTTCGAGAGTGAAAATACAGTGTGTCATAATATCAATATGTTCTGCCGTCCCGCCTATACAAGCATATGGCAATAACAGTGTCATAAAATAAAATAAATCTATAAAAAAAGTTTATACGGTCCTCCCCTGTCTTCTAACTTCCAATTGGAAAGTTGTCGCCATGTCTCTTGAGACAAACGAAAAAATTCCATGTATCTAAGTGCAATATTCGCCAAGAGATTTGAATTCAAAAAATCAAAAGTTGGAGAAGAACAGCATTAACTAACGGACAACGTTTCTTTCCCTTATTTATGTGATTCTTTTCCAACTTATCTCTGATTTTGAATTCAAATGTCTCAGCGAATATTGCACTTGGAAGCGCGGATTTTTTTGTTGGTCTCAGGAGAGGCAAGGCAACAATCTTTTTATTGGAAATTAGAGGACAGGGGGATCCGTATAAAAGTTTCCCCCTTACTGTACGACACATTGTATTTTTACTTTCGAAACTGTTACAGGGTGATTCCTAAACACATTTTGAGCATTTTTTTAATTAGAATTATACCTCTACGATGAACGGTTAATGAGGTAAAGGCTGAATTAGGACTTACAAGACACCCTGTGTAATGCAGGTTGATTTGGAAAGAAACATCCGATTTCGACATTATATATATTTTTTTCGGATTAAAAACACGATAATTAATGCATGAGCATAAATGGAAAATATATAAGTTTTAGATTATGAACAATCAATTGATGATGACAGTATACATGGAAGGTTTTTTGGCAAAGAAGTGAAAGGTGTCGAATTAGCAGAAAGCTTTCTGTGCTCTTTCGTTTGTATGATACCAGCCGGTAATTGTCTTTCAGCGCATTCCTAAGCCTACTGTTTGGTGAAACGAATGTATTACAAGTCACATAACTTACAAGCACTGATTCCCACTGATGCGTTAAAATGACTAAAATACTACTTTTACTTGCAATAGAGGCTATGAAGGGAGACAATTTTTGCATCAGACATGTGATAAAATGAAGTCATATAAAAAAAAAAAAAAAAAACACATTTTCTCATTATATTTATGTATCTCACCAATCAGTCATTAATTAATTAAAAAAATATCACCTTGAAATCTTTTTATTTTTTTTTTCTGAATCACCTGTACTTTCGCAGTAAACCAGTTATATCAATTGCTTTTCAATTTTTACCAAAGCTTTTTAGTTACGTCTTCTGGGCAATCGTCGCGAAAATGCCATAATGAAATATTCTACAAACCTCATGATATGAATATTAATGGAATTGGTTTCACGTGACCTATTTGAGATGTTTAACACATTCTTCATAACATTTCAGAAAGGAAAAACCAGAAAATAACAATCGAAAGCTTTTGTCACGAACTAAAAAAAAAAATTTACTAAATTGATAAAAAAATTCTGATACTATCTTCTTTCAAATGACATTTTATCCAGTACAATATGAAACCATGATAAGTTTATTTTCGAACCATCTACGCATCATAAAAAAAAAAAAAAAAATTCCTTTTTTGGGAAAGAAAACAAAAAATTTTCACTGAAAGAAAACAATGTATTTTTGGTACGTAACGTGAATGGAAAAGAAAAATTTCTAAGAAGTACAAACCGAATGAGCGATTGAAAATAAAGCAATAGTGTGAAGAAAGGTTTTCCGCACGAGAGAAAATTTCGGAAGCTAAATGGTGTATGAAACTGAAAAAATATATATAGTTTTATTTTCCGGATCAAGATTCAGGAGTTAGAGAAAATTGCATTTTTCAGTTCACCGACAAGAGAGGTGCTCACGGAAAAAAAAAAAAAAAAGGTCGGATCACCAATACCGGAACAGGAAATATATATAGAAGATCAAAAATAACAGTAAAAGCAAAGCAAAAAAAAAAAAACTTTTACTTCCCGCTGTGCTTTCTTAGGATAAAAAGAAGTCATTTTTTTGGAAACCGTAATGCGGCGGCTGACCAAACATGAAACTGAAGAACAACATCTAGAAATGGGAAAGACAAACACTTGCGAACTAAGTGGATGCAGAAACGTCTTTTTTTTTTTTTTTTTTTTTCCTCTCCAGCTTTTGTCCGTGAGTAAAGCAAATATTTACAGTCAACGAAAAGCTCCCGTTTCGAATAAAATGCACTGCAAATGTCTATGTCCACAGTTTAAGGAATCGACATAAATCAAAGAATGTAAATGAACGTTAAGTAGATGTTATCGAAAAACCTGATTTCTCACGCAACAATATCTTGCTGTTAGAGGCTTTTGTTTTCAGTGACGTTACCCGCGCTAATACGGCCTCCAACCGTCCGTCGTAGAGGTATAGTTTCAATAAAAAAATTACCCGGTACCAGTTTTGAGATTGAAAATACAGTGTGTAACAAAATAAAATCTAAATTTTTATTCGGTCCCCCTGTCCTCTAACTTCCAATTAGAAAGTTGTTGCCCTGTCTCTCCTGAGGCCAAGGGAAAAAAATTCCACTTCTCTAATTCGCTAAGATATTTGAATTCAAAAACCACAGAAAAGTTAGTTTTTTGCTGTTCTTTCATAAATTACATAACAGACAACGCTCCTTCCCCTTATTTATTCTGGGTTTTTTTCCCCCTCAACTTTTCCCCATTTTTTGAATTCGAATATCTCAGCGAATATTGCACTTGGAAAATTGGAAATTTTTGTTGGCCTTAGTAGAGACAGGGTAACAACCTTTTAATTGCAGTTAAAGGACCAGGGGACCGTACAAAAATTTAGATTTTTTATTTCGTGACACACTATATTTTCATTCTCAAAAATGCTACAGGGTGATTTTCGAATGCCATTTGAGAATTTTTTAAATTGGAATTATACCTCTACGACGGACGGTTGATGATATAAAGGCCGCATTATCACTCGCAGGACACCCTGTATACACAGCGTGTCAAAGAATTTTTAAGACTGTCTGTAGAATGAAATAGAAACAAGAAATTGTTTGTTTTTAGTTTTTTATTCAAAATAAGCCCCTCTACGGCTGCAATACACTTATTACAGCAATTTAAAATGATTCGAATCCCGGTTCCAGTTTATTTTGCGGAACTGCCTCCAAAGCACGCATGCCGAAGTTTTTTTTTTTGCCTTCCATTTCGCACATTGTCGCTTTGTTTTAGGATCATATTGAAAACACCATGTTTCATCTCCTGTAATAATCGATTTCAAGAAATTTGGATCATTTTTAGCGGCTGAAATGACGTCTCTGCAATGTGCACTTCTCATTGATTTTTTTTTTTGTTCATTGGTTAAAACGGGTAACCAACCCGAGGCACGCGTTTCACAATTGACACGCTATGGTATCAGGAGTGGCACGCGAATTCTTTTCAAAAATTAATGAAATTCTATTGTACATTTTTCAAAAAAAAAAAAAAAGAATTCTCTCCAACGCCTAAACAATCCCTTTCTCATGAATGATGGTTTTGGGAGCTGTTAAACCTATATTTAATATGAATTCAAAAATTAGTTAGTATGGTAGGTCCTCTGTTTTAAAATTATAATTATATGATGACTTTCTATTCAGTGCGTTTCTGTTCGGTTTTTCATCTTCGTACATAGTTCAGGATCATCCACATGGGGGGAAGGGGGGGCATGCATTGTACGATACAATTACATTGCACATCCATGAATTCTTGAGGGGGGACCTAATCCCTCTTACAAAGTTTACTTGGATAGGAAGCCCACACAGACAAGAATCTATTCCTCAGGTTCAGGTGTCTATGCCCAACATGGTGTAGGTGAGATGAATTTTTTTTCCTACGACATACACAATCTGCATTGCGACGATCGAATTTATGATTTAAAAATAAAAACAATTTTGAACTCAAGAGTGACAAGCTGAACATTTTTGCGAAAATAAGAGAGCAGTCGAACAGGGCCGTAGCGTGCTTTCTCCGGGCACAGGGGCAGACTTTTTCTTGAGGGCCCCCTTGAAAGGGTTCTTATTATGCAAAATAAATGTATATTTTTCTGGGGCCCCCATTCAGCTTGGGGCCCTGGGGCAGCGCCCCGGTTTCCTCAGCCCAGTTACGGCCCTGCAGTCGAACAGTATTTTACAAAAACGGAGGAAATGCTCAAGTCCCGTGAAACGGGACGTGTGGTCTGCTTGTTTCAATTCGTGGATAGACACGTGCATAGAAAATAATCTTGATTGTCGCACGGCTTGGAAAAAGGTTGGCTATACCCTTGGGTTAAAGTGTGTGGAACAAATTTAGCATAGACTTTTGCTTTTCCCAAATCTTCATGCAAGATGGTTTGAATCATTTATTTCTTGATGTTCAAAGACTCTTCCATTAGTCTCAGTTACGCACAACGATTGCTTGCGTCGAAATCACGCATTCTTTCAATAATCTCGGGTGGCCCAGATGAACTTGGTCGTCCGATATGCTTATCTTCTAGCGTATTTCTTTCGTCCAAAAAACATTTGTCCAGGAAAACATTTTATCTATTTAAGCAAAACTCGCCGTAAACTTCATCAATTGTTACATTTCCAAAGCACTGGTACCAAGTTTTGCGTTAAATGTGCACAAAAGCTCTTTGTTCCATCTTAATAAAAAAAATTGTTACTTCTCTAATGAACGTCCGTATCGTTTGAGTTAGTTTCTAGAAGTTTGTTAGTTGGTCCGATTGTGGAATTCGTTAAATAGAAGTTTGTTATATTGTGGTCTGATTGTATACGTACAAAAACGTAAAATTCGTTAAATCAAAGAATTTGTTAAATGAGAGTTCGTGATCGTAAAATTTGTTAAATAGGAATTCGCTATATCGAGGTCCGATTCAAAAATTCGTCAAATAGTAGTTATTTCAGGGATGCTCACAAAACTTCGTTAAATCAGAACTCCTTTTGTACGGTACAGACATGGCTCACAAATACGGTAATCTAAATAATAAATCTTATCGCTGTGCAACGGGACCGATTTATCATATTTTCATATACGAAAAGCTGATTATGCATAATAATCGGCAAATGTGATTAATTTAGGGCGATTCATCATGTTTACCAACGTTATTATGCATAATCTACAATGGAAGTGATAAATTCACAGGAAATATATCAAACTCACCAAAATGGTCGGTGATCATGCATAATAACCGGTGATTTCTCACATTTACTGTAACATATATAAGACACCCATGGTCGGAACCAGTATTCGGACCATGATCTGCATGCACAGAAGGAGACCAATACCCTAGCCGAGGGGTTCTCAAACCTTTTTCACCCGTGGCACCCCTTTCCCTTATCAACGTTTATCCGCGGCTCCCCAGAGCAGTTTAACAAAGAGCCTCTTCGAAAAACCTTTGTGATGGCTACCTCTCCATGACGCCCCTGACGAAGGTTGAAGGCGCACCAGGGCGAGACTGAGAACCCTTGCTCTAAACATTCGATTGCCATGAGTATTGGTTTCATTGATGTAATTAAACTGAAGAATAAATCACAATATGAACTGATGAAAACATTAACCATCTGATTTTGGTACGAAATAGTTATGTGTACCGTAATTAAAATGTACTGAAAATACAGAGTGGTCATAACATTCTATTTTTAGAGGCCTTAAATAAAACTTTTAGAAAATAAAATAATTTGTTTTTTAACAGTAAATAAGACGTATGCAAAATGAGCATTTTCAATTTTTCAACTAAAACTATAGAATTTTATTTAACATTCACTGTCTTATCTTTTTCTTTCCTCGTACTTTACAATGTTTGCAGTTTGTTTTCTAGCATCCAAAATTTTCTTCCCTGACTTTATTAGCTCATTAAGTTTTTGGTATCGTTCTTAGACAAATTGGAGCATAATGTGTGCAGGAGAAAACTGCAACATTCTCGCAAAACTGAATCCAAAACCAAATTTTCGACTTGGTGGCATGTTTCCCATTACGCTGTTAAGCACTAATGTGGTCGTTTCGACGAATCTCTCTCTCAACATACAAATACGACACTTGTCGTATTTCTATGTTCCATTTGTCTTCGTCCTCCATGTAGATCTTCCAAGTCCTCAACCCGTGGCCCGCCAGGACACTGATTAGTGAAAAATTAAATCAGCATTGAAACTGGTCGTAATGCTCATTCATTTTGAGAACAGTTGGTATATCTACAGAAAAATCAAATCTTGACCAAAATTCTTACCGACCAGTTTCTACGTTTATTCAATAATAGAATAATTTATTACAATTTACTGAATTTCATATAAGATTTTTTTTATCAATAATGGTCGAAAGGTACAACCTTGGAATAGATTTGTTGAGGAATTTGCTATTTCAATATTTGTTTCTTTTTCCAACATCAGGACTATATTCCTGGATATTTATTGTACAAAGCTCTCACAGTGAGCAAACTCTAAGTTTGTCAAATTGATAAACAATCATCAATTATTAATTAATTATTGATAATTATGATTTATATCTTTTTTTATTTTTTGCAAAATATATTCTAATTTTATTATAACTCATTGTATGATCACCAGGATTGCCCCCTTGATTCCCCAAGTTCATTAAATGTGGCTCGCGTAACTTCACGAAAATATTGAAGTGGCCCTCGGATGCAAAACGTTGAAGCGCCCTAATGTAGATATTACCGACAGCTTCCCTCCTCTTAACCAGATCATGGCCCGCTGTTGTCTCAATGAAGCGAGTGGTCTAAGAAGACGTGGGCTATGATGGAAGCTGTGAGTGTACGTGTTGTGAACCTAACGTCAAGTTTGTTTTTGTGCAATGCTTGTTATAGTGCTGCTATCTATATTTCGAACTATGAGTGAAGTGTAATGACTGAAAATTGCACCGTTGTAGGCCTGTTGCTCTCTGTGGTGAGCCTTTTTATCGGGGAGATCGGCTTGCATTAGCACCTCGAATTTGGGAACCACAGAAAACCAACTTCAAGGTGAACACACAGAGCAATTTCACATGATTCGCTGAAACGTCTGGTAATGAAATGAGAAATAAATGCATTTTTCAATGTTGTTTTCGTTTCTGTGAATGCAGCTGTGATAAACGTCCCTTTAATTGGGAAATTTCGTAACTACTCTTTGATGCAAAATTATTGAGCGCGTTGTTGGAATTGTAAATAAATTTTGATATCGATCTGGCTCTTGGTTGACACTGCTTAGAATAGGCCAAATAATTTATGCTCACCCTGTGTATTTTTCAGATACATTTCTCCAACGATCGTACATTTATTTTTCTCCTCAAAATACAATAAATGCATTAAGAATGAAGATTTTCTTCAGGTCCCTAAAAATAAGAATATTTCAAAATTTCTGTGTACGTGAGAAATAAGGTTAGCAACGGGTCAAAAGGAGAAATTAATTAATGTCAGGCTATATACGAGTTATCGATGAGTAGAAAAAACTAAAAAAGAAAGCGTTCATCCGGATTCTTTTTTCTCGTTTGTATTCAAAGAGAAGCGAAAAGCAAACAAGAAATGCTTGGAAGAAAATTATCGATACTCAAACAAGTACGACACATACGAAAAAGTGGCTGAGTGAGGAGATATCGATGTTTCAGGAAAGGAAACTTCATCTCTGCCCTCACGGAGACTCGAACCCCAGTCTCTTGTTTGCCGGACGAGTGCTCTACCAACTAAGCTATGAAGACAGAGTTTCCTCTCCTTGGAGCGTATGTATATGCTGAATGGCTCCGTGCAATGGACGGCGGCAACATTCATGCTAATGGCTCGCAGATGACATCAGGGCCACCAAATGGCGACGTATATGACGAAAGACGTCACTCTCCCTTGTTAATACGACAGATAAATGACTGAAAATTGTACATTTGTAGGCCTGTTGCTTTCTCTGGCGAGGCTTTTTTAACGGAGAGATCAACTCTCTCTCTCATTTGCTCCTCGAATATGGGAACCACAGAAAACCAACTTCAGCCAGCCACCACTGTGGCAACGGTGGGGCTTGTTCCCAGGTGCTCGCGAAGTTAGCCCGTCACTATGACCACTCGACCAGTGGCTATATCGATGGCTCAGTTCAAAAAAGGCAAAAACTCAGAAAATTGCATTTTTGAGTTATGCGTGCCATGAGAATGGTTGAAAATGCCTCTACATATTGCAAAACAGCAACAACTCTGCTTATACGCACACTGCTGTAATTTAATTTGAGTTGATTCCCATTCAGTTCCATACAAAGTGAATATTTAAAATGCAGATATCTCAAAACGTGTAATTTTGAGTTGTTGCTTTCTTGAACCGGGCCGTCGATATGAATGAAGTCTATAAATCCTTGAATCACCTTATTTCCCCCGAACCAAAACTTCTGGTTTACCCGAAGCTACCATCCTTGATATTCGGGTTTGGTTTCAGTTCTACTTTCACGAGACTCGGTTGCAGTTTTCTTTAGGACACACACACACCTTAATGCATGTCCACCTCAGGTTACGATTGTGATCTGCTGTATTTCTTAGCTGAATGCAATACCAATTTTGCATAGGAAAGAAAAACAGAAGTAGGTTTCTTCGACTATAATCACTTTCAATAAAATTTATTTAATTATTTTTGGTATGTACGTGACGTACGTTACGAGCTCCAACTCCGATAAAAAAAAAAAATCTCATATATGAGAGGAATACTAAATAAGAATCCCCATGTGAGTAGGAAAATATTTTTTTACAAGACTTTTTTTCTTTCTTTTTTTATACACTTATCTTAGGCTAAAACCTTTGGCTTGGTGTGCTAGATATATCAAAACGCATTTGGCATTATTTTTTAAATAGCTATAGTAATTATAAATTCGTGTCTGACTGTTGTTGCTTGAGAGGATTCCCAAAGGTTATTGAAACCGATGGTTTTTTTCACTATACTATATAATTAGAATATACTGTTCATTTTACATTCGTTTCCAATTGAAATGCACTTTTGAAAATTATGTTAAGAAGTAAAATATTTTCTACTAAGAATAAGAAAAATTAAATTTATCATTAGATGTTAAATAGGAACTTCGCGTCTCCAGTGCTAGAAACTGAGGATGACTAAATAATTTTTCCTTTGCTAAACGAAAGTTCTCCATTGAATGTTATTGAAAATCTCATTCCAACCTTGTTATCGCGCAGGCCACACCGCTTTCTAACATCCCGATACATACATACATATATTTATATATCTTTGCAAAACTTTGTCAGCAAATAATTATGAAATATATCTAGTATATCGGTTATGAACATGTTTTGCAATCTTATTACTTTAATGATGATCCGCGTATTTTTATGTTCGAAAGTTAATTAAAATTTATGAAAAATAAAAGCGATATGGGGGAAAATGTTTTAACATGGAAAGAAATATCTGAGTAGTGAAATTAAACGGGAGAGTTTTTCTTTTCCTATCGTCTGGGCATAATGCACGATGGATGTCCTTTCCGGCTTTACTTGAAGAAAATATTCCTAGGGTTTCTCTTTATATATATATATATCTCTCTCTAAACCTACCGTTCTCGTAATTTCATGAAATTGCTGCAAATTCTAAATAACTCATAAATTTATCTAGAGCATAAAATTATTGGCTTTTCATTTCCAGTGAACCCGAAAAATGAAGCTAACTAAACACAACAACAACTCTCGATCTCTTCCAAGTGACAGCTCTCTAATGAAATTCCTGAGAGAACAATATCTTGCTCTTTTTTTATTTCTTGTCCTTCCTTTCTCTTTATGAGTAAGGGGACTAACGATATTTGTAGATTGAAAGGAGAAAATATATTTAAAATGCCTCGAAATTTTTTTTATCACTGTGAAATCTATTCTAACAGTAATAAATTAGAGGAAATGGTTAAAAAATATTCCTTTTTTAAATGAATAAAATTCTTAGTTATATCTTGTTAATACATGCTCGTGCCATAAAAATCGAAGGAGACCAGCTTTTTGAATTTTGGTATCTGATTCATTCCCTGTATTCCGGGAATAGCGAGGTTAGATAAAGAGAATACATTCAAAATCTATCTTTTAAACCAAAAACTTTTCTTCAAAAGCCTCTTCATCAGTAGATATTAAGAACTGAATAAATAAGAGAATCAGAATGAAATACTGGTTTTCTTTTCAATGTAGAAAACGTATTTTGACCGGGAATTTGATAACGATAATGAATATTAGGCACTTATTTATTGCTATAATTAAATTATTGTCAACCTAGTACCGACACTCTCTGTCTCTCTGCACTTTTGTTTTGCATGTCCAGAGATTGAAGAAATATGCAGTCATTTTTAGCTGCTATATCATGGCATTTGTATTACAACATTGTGTTTTTCAGTGCAGTTCTTTAATTTTCCGCTCTGCTTATTTTGATTAACTACAAAGATACTTCGCAGCCTATATGTTTCCATTTAATAATCATAATTTCATCCTCATTCCATTTAATCGAACGAATTTGACGCGAACGAAATATGCTTGGCATTCGACATTTTAAATAAATCAAAAAATTTTCTATGAAATAGAGAGCAGTATAAATCTCACTAAGAGACATTTTCTTTGATATGATGATGCCATATAGAAATTTTAATTTCCATATTTCCTTCAATTATCATTTTACGGGAGTTAAAATATTCGCTGAATTTCCTTTTCTGCTGGTATTTTTATATATTCATATACTTTCATGCATACATTTCACTTTAATTTTAAAATCAATTGTAGAATTTTTATTCCTTCCGAGAACTTTGTGAAACACTAGTCAACACAATGCCTATAATTACATTAGAAACTAATGAATTTTCAAAATATAGTCGAGTATAATTTCTTTATTTTCAGGATTTTACGTATGAATGAAAAATTTACATGTTGTTATTCGGAAAACAAGCAAAAAAGTGTCCAAGGAATTGATTTCACCCAAGTGGTTTGTAAATTCAATAATGGTACATTAAGATTCTTCAATTTACGATGTTGCCTTAGAAACCTATTCCAGTTTTAATAGCACAGATTTAAACTTTTCAATGTCGTGTTACTATAAAAGGTGGGGTAAGATTTTAGTTTTCCAATATTACAAGACTACACACAAATGAGATACAAGGCGAAGAAACACATTTCGAAATAATTAATTGGAGCATAGGAGGGAGATTTCGTTGTAATGAAACTCGTAATTTTCAAAGGATTTTCTGAATTTAAGAAAACTAAAGGAAAAAATTCTTCATAAAATTCTTTTTCTCAAGAAAATATAGTTTCACATTTAATTGTGGTGAAATACGAGATCCAGAAACGACTGATCTTGTTAAACTTCTCTTTTTTTGCTACTATTTTAGATGACTACAACATAAAATAAAAAATATAATTCTTAGTAGTTGAGTGGAAACAAAACAAAAAAAAAACACGAAAAGGTCTCATTAAGTTGCATGTAACTCATCCGTTTTAACCTGCAACCGAATTAATCAGACTAATTAGTAAACTCGGTAAAGAATTTTAAATCAGTCCCGCACTACAACTTGTCAGTTACTTTGCTTCATTTCAAGAGAAACTCTCTTTGGCAAAGTAGTAAAGAACAAACTAATAAACTAGAATAAAACCACGGCTCCTACAGAATGTAGAAGTCAATAATTAACTTTAGAAATAAACAGTATAAATCAACTTATTTCTTGAATTGGAATCTAATTAAAAGATCTGCTCAACTGAAACTCATCGTTGAAATGTGTAGTACAATATTCAGAAAGTGATGAGAATGAGCCACCGCGAGTGTTTTTTTTTCTCCTCCCCGGGTTTCATAATCATCCTCATTTAACTATTGAACCATACTTTCATCGAGACTCCGGCCGATAGTTTTAGTGGGCCCCTTATATAAACTTTTTTAGTATCTTGGTAATTGGAAATCACGATAAATGAGTTGAATTTAACATGGGTAAGATGAGGGGTGTTTTTCAGGAGGATACAAAATGACTTAACTCTCAGCAGCAAAATAAATGTTTATAAATGAATTAACTATTTATATACATATCATATATAGAGATAAATTTTACTATGTGAATAGATTTAATCAATAAATATCATTTCCCACTGTCTTCAATCGGATGATGGATAATCAGGACCCGGCATCAGGTTAGTAGATAGGATGGACTGGTTCTGGTTAGTGTAGATCGTTTCTCTCCTGAAGAGGGTATGAAAGACTGATAACTTTAATGAAACAGTCGAGATTTTTGGATAACAAGCACCATTTTCCGTCTCTTTATTTTTATAAAGAGACGTAAGAGATATTAGTAACAAAGTCAAAGAATATATACAATAAATGTATCGCAATATATGAAAATATTGACTAGGTATATACCTGAGAGAGAATATATCTCGCAAATATGACTATTCTACTTTCGTTAAGATCATTTTCTTCGATAAAAATTCTGATGGCATTGTCAATGTGTTATCAAAAGAGTGGGCTCTGGTGAATTGGTTTTAGCGTTCCATCCACATTTATTTCTTCTGCATCCTCAAATCCAACAAATTCTGTCATTTTAACAATAACATATCTTTTATTTCAGTCCTAAAACTGAACTCGCAAATCAAATTCCAGACGTAATCTCATAGCTCGTGCTATCTCTTTAGCTATCTTTTCAAAATCACGTTGGTAACAGAATGTTTTGTTATGTTTTTTTCAACTACACGATAACAGTTTAATTTCATAACTGTTTGTCGTTTCAATTGAATTTTCCTAACGCCAACAATTTTAATCAATATAGAAATAGCTTAAAAATTAAGAATAATTAATATATTAATATATATATGTATATATATATATATATATTCCTCTATTTGATGGCAAATTATGTTGGAAAATAATATTAAATTCCCCACCAAAAATCGTAAATATTGTGATAATCCTACCGAATGGTGGAAATCACCTACCGAATCCGTTTATGGTGGTTCCGAGTTTGCCATCGTTTTGCATGTTTCACTTTATCATTGAGAGAATGTATTTCTAGTATTTCCTTCTCTCTTCAACGTACACGAGTTGACTTATTTGAATTCCCTGTAATTACTACGCTAGAAACGGGTCCTATTGTCATTTCTAGCGGACAGATATGGCTCTTGCAATTAAAGATAGTCGCTTAACGCTGTTCGGTTTATACAATGATGACATGTATCATAACTAAAAGTTAAATTTATGACAGCACGCGGTATTCTCGACGTCTTCATAATGGATTCTGTAGACTGTTTGCGGTGGAATTCTCGATGGTAAAGGAAAATTTTGATTGTGAGCAATATGGTAACTAACCGGAGTGCCAACGGTTTCCTTTCCGCTTTAAAATTTGCAACCGTTTCAGCTGTGCACTACTTTATGAATATGATAATGTAGATTTTTTTTAAAAAGATTAAAATTTCTTATGAAAATTTTGAGCATGTGTACCCTTGTCATTAAAGATATACTATATATCTTTAATGACAAGGGTCTCTCATATGATAATATAGTGGTGTTATTACCATACACGTACCATACAACTATCGATACCTTAGTCAATTTTGATTTCATATATTACAGTAAGTTTTTGGTTGCAAATTTAATAGTTTTTTTTTTTTTGATCGGTGACAGTATAAAAATTTTGTTTTTTTATCATATCTTCATGATAGTTCACTAGCAAAAAATTATCAGTTTAAGACGTTTTTACTTATATGTTCTTAATGTTTTACTCGGATTTTTTGAAATCAATCATATAGAATTTTTATGCCTTTTGGAAAGCACTCTCTTCATGAAGCACACTGCGTGTGTATGAGTATTGACGGATATGATCATTTTTGGAAGTGCTCTATAACGACATGGACTTTATGTGAAAATTGAACGTTCCAAAACCGTTTTCAAACTCAAGTAGCAGTAGTAATACTGTAAAGCGCCATAAAGTTAGTTTTTTATAACATGCTTCAATGAGTATTCGATGCTTTTCGAAACTCGCCATATCCAGTTTAATTCTTTCCGAGAGCACGATTTTAATGTCACACCCACTAAGTCCTTCTGAAATATAATGACATGAAAGCTTTTATTCACGTGTCTATTTTTGTTGATTCAACTAAGGTTGGTTTTTTTTATTTTTTCCAACGGACATGATCTCTTAGCGTTTCTAAGGGTGGAACAAGACTTTTTCTGGAAGCGAAACTGCATCAGGCAGTGTATGTAAGGATTTACAGAGGCGTTTTTTGGACGGTTCCTGATAAATTCGCTTTACGTTTCTCATCGTACTCGCTTTTTACGACTTTCAGCAGTCGTATTTTTCTCAAGATCGTGAATCAGATAGATTAGGTCGAAGCTGGTTTCCTTCCTACCAACGTTTGGTCTCGCAGCAAAGATACTTTCATAAGGAAAAGAAAAACTTTCTGAAACATGCCAAGGAAGTGGTATATTCTCTGTGGGCGTCTGGGACCACTTATTTTTATTTCTGTGGATTATTACCGCTGTAAGGGACCTCAGTCAGAGGTAAATAGAACAATGAAAATAGCTTTGCTATATGTATATATATATATCCAGTAGGTTAACCTTTTTATTACGGATTTCTCTGAGGCTTCGTCAGAAAGAAACGGAAGGATGTTCCTATCTTTTGTGAAATAATTCTGGGACTACTTTGTATCACTCGAAATTCGTGTTTCTTTCGCAAATGCCCTGTTCTTATCAGATTTGGTATTCATTGGTTCGTTGATATTAAACCGTTGCTTTTCTATACAAGTTCGTCCATTTTCAGTGTTATTTCTGAAGACTCCCAGAACGTGAATTCTTGCATTCATAGATATCTTCAACTTCTTGCTTACACTAGTTGAAAATTCCTAAATAAAAAGAGTAGTAATTTTCCTTAGGAAAATTAAGCTCATTAAATTTGAGCAGAAATCTATACTCACGTTCTGTGGATATTGGAAACTTCGTTCTTTTTTACAATTAAAAGAAGTGCTTCATATAAATTTGTGATCTAACATGTTGAATTTTAACGACACAAATATTAGAAAGAAAGATATCAGTAGGTCAATGTCCGCCTCCACGCTTTTCTGCCTTTAGTTTACACTTTAACGTTAAGCGTTAACCGTATTCTTAAAAATATCTCTAGTTCGGGCTTACATATTTTGTGCGTCAATTCGAAATTCGTTGGTTATTTTGCGAGCCCATTCCAAATGAAAAGTAGCGTACTGTGTTGTTATGAATTTACGAATAGGAATGAATATGCAACGTAATGCTAACAATATAACATCCAGGTTTACTTTTCTGCATTTTTCCTTGGAATAGCAAATACTTTATTCCTCTTGGAATTGAATATTTCGATAGAACCTTGAAAAGCTTAATCGGTAAGGAAATGCTACGTAATGTTCCCGTTTTTTCCGTAATTCAGAGTTGCTATCTGAAATATTTTCATGGGAAATGGTTCGTCAATTAATCGTCATGTGTACAAGAATATTAACCATTACGTTTTGGAAAAGAAATTATTCCGAGAAATGTATAAAGTAAGTTTTTTTAGAAATCGCCATAGTGTTCGAATACCGTTGAAAATTTATTCTTTTTATTTCTAAGCATTGTTCTTAAGCTAAAGGTGAGCTAAGCTCCTGAAATATTTTTAAAGGGAATAACAAAAATTCAGTTTTCACTATACGGTAACATTTTCCGGCTTTTAGAATTTGAGAAAGCACGATAGTGCTTTTAAATACTGCTGAGAAGTATTGAAATATTATAACATTTGACTAAAATCAACGTGTTTTACTACATTGCCTCCAAAACATACTGTAAACATAGCTTTTTACACATAATATGTATTTATTTTCCCGAATTTTATTTCACAATTTCATATTTTGTTTTATAATATCCTCTATGGCATTGAAATTCGTTTTAATCTGAGCTGTTATTTTTCAGTCAATTTTTATCAAAATCTTTTCGGGAGATGTCATTTATCCAGAGGAATATATTGACTGTAACACATTTCGAAACTGTTGGTCGTGTCTTCATATATGTGCAAGGACTTATGCTCTAGTATAGCTTGCGGCAGGTGCCTGAAAAAGGCGAAAATTCCTTCGACGAAATGATGAAGTGCGTGTGAGAACATTCTCGAGATGACCCATTATCCGTCAAGGATGTCCCTCTGTTCAAGTAGGTTTTGTATACTCTAGCAGATAAGCGGATGTTGAAGGAAGAGAAAATACGAGTACCTCCAGTGTCTACGCCCATTTGAGAATGTCGAGATTGCGTGTTTATTTGCAAAAAAAGGTGGATCCTTTGCTAGGTAGTTGCTTTCCAAGCGAATTAACTTCTAATGCGTGATGAGAACGAGGGCTTATAAACCAAGATCATATTCCATCACCACAATGGAGCAGCAACAAAGAGTGTGAACCATTTCTCAGAATCACCTTCTCTTTGCTGTCTCCATCACGAATAATTTTGCAGTGTATTTTTAAAATTCGCAGCTATTCTGCGTAGAGATAGGCACGGCATCTCAGTCAACAAATGTTGCCTACTTTGATCAGAATTTTTAAAAATGAATGCCTCATCGTTAAGAGTAGAAACATGACATGAAGAATATAATCCAAGTTTTAAACGTGATCGTCTGGAAATATGCATGAGGAACATTTGTTTTTAAGTTAAATATATGGATCTCAACGCTTATTTTTTTTTAATTAAGTGATTAAAATTAATGTTTTAAATTAACAATTTATACGCATTTAATTTATGTGTATAAATCGTTATATTGGTGCAACATCAAATCTTTAAACGTGTAAGAAAAGCATATAAATTAGAACATAGTTTCAATTTATTTCTACTTCGTAAACTGTTAAAAAATACTATTGAAGTTTTCCTTTTTCTAAATTTTGAATCAAGTCTTTAGTGCACAAAACTTCATTTGAGTAATCTCTTTCCAGTCTGGCTTAATAGCATATACACTGAAGTGACCGAAAAACTGGTACAAATGGTAAAAACGTTTGCAAATAAAGGAGAAATGCACCCAATCAACGTAACTTGAAGCGGTCAGCAGTGCCTGTACCAACGGGTAGCTAAGAACGCTGTTAGATCGGTTTCTGCTGTTAAATGGCAGATTATCACGATTTGAGTGACTGAACGTAGCTTTGTAGCCGACGCTCGTGAGATGGGTCACAGCATTTCCGAAGTAGAAATGAAATTTGGAATTTTCCGCATAGCCATCGCAAGAGCGTACCCTGAATATAAAGAATCCGGGAAAACGTCAAATCTCCGACAAAGGTGCAGACGGGAAAAAGACCGGAAAGGAACGTAACCACCGACGGCTGACAAGAATCGTTTCATCAGATAAACGTGCAACACTGGCTCAAATCGCTACAGATTTCAATGTTAGGGCATCAGCAAGTGTCAGCATGTGACATGTACAACGGCTCCCCCTCCCAACTTTATATGGGCTTTCGGAGGACCCTTACGCATGGACCCAAAACCATGGACCCTGCATATCAACAGGAGACTTCAATCTGGTAGAGGCTCCTTCGTGGTATAGGACGTATGTAATTGTCATGATATGGGACTCCTGATAGAGCTGCAGACAACTCTGAATAGTGACCAGTACATAAACCTCCTTTCCGATCACTGACCATTTGGTCATTTTTGTTGCAGTCGTTTTCTGCACACGAAGGCTAATTAGACCGGGGCCTACAATTTATTGCCGATTTCGAACGGCAGCCTTTTTTTATACTCACCAAGAGATTGGTGCGCTAACCCTTTCGATGTGGGACTCCCTGCGATAGTAATTGTTTTCTGTGATCACGTCGCCGTTTCTGTTTTGTACCCTAACTAATCTGTATTGTTACCTCATTCATGTCCTGTGTGCATTCCGACGGGCTTGGACAATTCCAACAGGACAATGCGACATCCCCCTCTCCCGCACTCGTCGGAAGTCGCTACCGAGTGGCTCCAAGAACACTCTTCTGACTTCAGTATTCTCTGTAGACCACCTAAATCCCCAGACATGAACGTTATTGAGCACATATAAGATACCTTACAACGTGCAGTACAAAATCAGCTCTCACCGTTATGGAATTTCGGACGGCCCTGAGAGAAATAGTGTGAATTGTCTTTACGCATTAGTGAAGCCCATGCCGCATTGTGTTACAGCAATTCTGAATGCTCGAGGGGGACCTACGCGATATTAGGTGGATGTACCAGTTTTTCTAGCACTTTATACGTGTATTTCCTCGGTTTTGTCATTTTTTTCTCAATTGAAATAACATTTACGTACAAAATAATCAATATTAATCCAACTTAATAAAATAATATTTAATAAAGAATAAAACCATTTGAAACGAAACAATTTAACATACATTAAACCAAATCAAATTTGAGTTTTTCTGCGTTTTCGGTTTATAACATGCATCGAATGCTAGTTAATTTAAATCATGGATCCATTATTCACTGCTTTTCAATAACTACGATAGTCATTCCAATAAAATCGATTCTTATTTCTGTTATAAATTTCATGTTGTGTGTGTTTGTTTTTTTTTTTCTTGTTTTTTTTGCGAATCAAATTTGAAAATTTGTAGGTCTATTTGTTCAATATATTCGGTCAGGATGGTCTAAATAAATCGGACTTGTTTATGGAAATAAGATTGTGACAAAATTTGCAACCATCTTGCCTGAATTTCTGAAAGTGACGCTTCTTTAAAAAATAAAATGTATTCATTACGAAGTTCTAAATTGGCACGAACGAGGAATCTGTTGGGAGAGAAAATGTTTCCCAACATTCTAAAAGTTGATACTCAAAATCTCATTCATTCGTTGTATAAAGCGTAAGTACATTTACATTTATTTTCGTATATCCAGTTCATTAAAATGCACAAGTCATTATCGTAGTGTTTAACACTTCAGAAGTTTAAATGAGTACATGCTTCTATATTCATATATATAACGGCTGTTTCTCCCTAAAAGTTATCTCGTCTTCTTTTGAGAAAAAAACTCGTTATGTATACAAGTTCAGATTTTTTTTCGTCTCATTCTCATGCTATTTTTCCTTCTCCATCATTTGACAATAGCTCTCCCAAAACCATTACGACACGTAGTGGAGGGAACGAGAAACGATTCGAAACAATGACACTAAAACGATCCGTTACACAAAGGAGTGATTTCTCTGCTGCTATAGAACTAAGCCTTTAGGCATTCTTTTCCATAATTTATTTTTCTGGACTTTCACAATGTGTGTGTCTTTACAGTTCAGCGACTACAAATTAGGGGCAAAATATCATGATCTTCGCTGCTGATTTTATATATTAAATATTATATTATACTAATTTAATATTTTAAATTAGTATATTTTAAATATATATAACTTGGGTGAAATTGGGCGGATATTATTACTTAATTACCTAACTGACATTCAAACTAAATCTAAATGTTAAATTAATCTCGGTCGCAGGCCACACAATACTGTATGTTGAAGATAGCGAAATTACAAATTTACTAAAAAAAGTCGAAGAGGACCTATACAAAATAAACACCTGGCTGAAGAAAAATAACAAGAAATATATATAATTTAACTAATATAAAAATCAAAATCCACGATCACTGTCTGTCAATATATTCCACAATATAGTTGCTATGAAATTGATAGTTCATGAATATACAAATTACCTAGGAATAATAATACAAGATGACCTAAAATGTAACTCTCATTGTGAAAAAATAATAAAGAAATCAAGAACATATATGCTGCCATTTCATATAGATTAAAAAAACAATCGACAATAACTTTCTAAAAGATTTATTTTATGCTTGGATATACTCAATAGTAGCATGGAATCACTGCTTGGGGAGGTGCTTATCAAATAAATATATATATAATAAAATAAGATCCCGAATAACAAACACAACAGCAAACAATTATGTAACAGAATGTCACAAACTAACTATAAGACAAAACTATATAAACTATTTTTATAGACTAATAAAATTTTCAGTTTTAAATATTGAACATTGAAGGACCGGACACACCCTGCTTCCCATCTCAGAGAGATATCGAAGCTTTCCCGGGGGATGGGTGTATCCGGAAATTTATTAATTTATGTGAAAATAACAATGATATACATATATACAATGAATAATCTGGAATAAATAATCGTACAAATTGTGATCATATAGCATCATCCACAGATAATCATCAGTTTTAAACAATAAATGGTTAGAAACGAAACAAAATAGAACCTCATCTAGATCGAATAACTTATATCAAGTGCCGAAAACAAATAAAACGTTATTCCAAAAGAGTTGTAGACATACTGCCCGAAAAATAATGAACCTATACCATGCAATTAATCATAGAAATAATAACATAAGATCCAACCACAATACATTTATATTCTCAATAAACACTAGTCTAGAATCCATACTACAACAATAATAGATCATAAAGCAACATAATTAAAATAATTCATTCTTAAAACTTCAAAAATATAACCCTTCCTGTTAATTAACTGGAAAATACATGTGAATATATGATTGCACGTGAATTCTGTGTATCTCAACTGAGTAATTTTATATGTTTATATTTATATGTATGTATGTTTTCTTTGTTTAGTTAAAAAATATCTAAATATATATGACTTTCTAAAATATTAACCGATTAGTACTGTAACAAGGCGCTTTGCATAATCCAATTAACTCTTTAATTTAATTTATATTGGCGCACTGGAAGGTCACAGAGTGTCTGTGTCATCGTAATGTCATTTTTTTGTGGGGAGGGGGGTTTGTGTTTTTCTCAGTTGTTTTGATTTATGTTTTATGTTCTCAAAAAAAAAACCTAAATGTATGATTACGATGAGATGCTGTTGAGATCTTTTCTCAGTTTATGTGAATATTTTTTGTTCAACTTTCCATGGTTCATCCCGCATAAAATCGTATTGAGGTTTTTTTACAAATACGGACGTAAATTAGTGCAGTTAGCGTAATTTGATTGAAACAAACAACACAGCAATTTGATTAATTAGAGATTTTTTTTTTTAGTTATAATGGTCAATTAAGGGTGGAATATACAATTTTCCTTTATTCTACTATAAATAGGTGAAATCTTGTTTAGCAAAGTTTAATCATGTATTTGCCACATGTATATTCAAATGACCATAGAGCGTAAATATAAACCTCTAACTATACTTTACCTTTCTAAATTCAATCATCTCTCCCCAATAAATTATTTTTTTCCCATTCCTGCCGTTAAGTACTAACGGGAAAAAGTAATTATTTTTAATTTATTACTGTTAATTTTCTCTTACTGTTAATTTTCTCATCGTTTGTCTATGAACAAATAAAAATTCCAACAAAAGATTCCACTTTTGATAACTTCCTGCAAGGAGTTTTAATTTAGTTCATCGCAATCAAGTTATGCATAAATTCTTATAACAAGCTTTTTCGAGAGTTTTATTGTCTTTTAATTTTTTACGAAAATCAAAAGCACAATAGAAACACTAGCTCCAATGTTGAATCTTTCACATTGTTTTGAAATAATGGTTAGATAAAGCCAAATGTTTTCATTTTAATAATGTCTTTCGGTTAGGTTAAAATTTAACTTCATTGAGTTTTCGCAGAACCGAATATCGGTCAGAAATTGGTCATTATACAAATTGTCCATATGATTAATCGGTGTTGATCTTGATTGATTTGAGGCGTCTCATACCTTTTTTAACGGTGTAAAACTATGTACGCTTCAGTAGAAATATCAGTAAAAATACTATTTAACCATTGATTTACTTCAAATTTTGTACACGTATATTTAATTGTATATACTATCCTATGCCAGTATAAATTTTTACATAGCACTAATACTTTTTTTTTGCAAATTTAAAAAAAACATCAAAAACGACTTGCGCGCATGATAAAATAGCATCTAATTAACGTAATTGAATAAAAATTCATTTAAAGTAAAGAAAACTTTTCAGTTCATAAAATGAAGCAGAAGGTTGAGATTTCATTGACTAAACCTTATTTTAAATTTTAAAATTTTCATAGTATGGTTTTAGAGCATAGTTTTTCACCATGTTAAAATGAAAGAGACCCCTTAAAGTGATCATATTTGTAGCACTCAGTGTGAAATGACAGGGTGTTTTCTCTATATTATAAATGATTAGTCTCCAGCTCAAAAAGTTTGAGAACAACTGATATACACTGCTCAAAACAACTGGAGGAAATGTTAAAAATTCACAATTAAATAAAAACTACATTTTAATTGATAACAATATTCTTTGTCACTTTTTTTAGGTATTCATAAAGAGCTGTCTCACAAGAGTTAATCAACTAAATTTTAATAAATTTAAATAAATAATACATATACCCTAATTGTGTTGAGCAGTATAGATTATGTCTCTGAATTATGACAATGTTCATAGCTTACAATTTCAACGCGCAAAATTTCTGGCCAACTTAATTTGCCTGCTGTAGAGTTACTGCATTGCCACCTATCACATGATTCTTATGACCAAAATTAAGTGTGTTCAGGCTATGTGTTTAGCATCCTCAGCAATACGAATTTCCATGAGTGCCTACGAGATAAACAAATGGAAGTTCAGAACAAAGCCTTGCCTTATGGCAACAGAAGCGGAGCTGCGTATGTTTACAAACAAAGCAAAAATGCCGGAAGCTATTCCGTTAGTCTATTACCTTTCAGAATGGAGTTCGTTCTTAAATTTTCAAACCAGTAAATATTTACAATTAATTTTTATTCTTTTAACGTAAATTATCATATTTTTCGACCGTTGCCATTTTGAGACTAACAAAATATCCTGAGAAGAAACATCGGCTAATGATATATGCCTCGAACATCTGTTCATAATCCCATCTTGAATTAACGTTTAAAGAACAAGTTTCAGACACTTGAGAGAATTTAAAGACGATATTTAATCCTTACTGCTCACTCGCACTCAGCAAACTATAATCATGGATCATTACCTTCAAGACAGGTTCTGTAGAGCATAGAATACATGTTGAGTCACTCCTCCACTCCACGCGTACACAAGATTTTTAAATATGTGAAAGAGAATTGATTTTGCGTTTTCAGAGTAAATTTTAAATTGGAAAATTTCAATCTCTTCGAATAGTATATACCTGGTAGTTTTCGTACCATAAGATAATTTAAAGCCTCAATCAAAAACATTGAGAGTGAGAGTAATAATGGAAAGTTGCGGTTATATAGTTTTTGAGTAGATAATAAAACATTTTTTCCAATCGACGAAACCAGAACTCTGAAAATACACAGAACATTTTGATTATCACTAAGGATTTTGTTGATTAATTTACTCATTGCAATCGTACAACGAGAAATTTATTTAGCATCATTTTCTTTCTTTTAGGCAAACGAACACTCGTATGTAGCATGAGACTTCTGACTCGAACATTGCTGCTATTGGCTATAATCTCTCTAATATTTCTCGTATTCATTGGCCGCTGTGGTTTGCGTCTGGAAGAAGAATTTCGCTCCTCAACTTCCGAGTCGTCCAATGGGGATTCGAAAGACTTCATTCCATGGGGAATATCCATGTCTGTGTCACCTGATAGTTACTACCTGGAAATCCTTCACCAACGAGAGATACTCCATCGCAATGAGATAAGGAAGCTGAAAGAAGAAATCAATTCTTTAAAAAGAAAGATAACTGACCTGCAGAAGCCTTTGGCAGCCATGGCGCCTAATGCCGATTCCAAATACTTTGAGAACTTTCGGAATGCCCAGGAATGCGATGAATATCTGCAAAAACAAATCGATTCCGCCGAGATTAAGCACGGAGTTCAGCTCAACAACGAGTATGAAATTATGCCTTTTTCGCATTTTACGTTTGGCCGCGTGTATCCTGTAACTCTAGGCTTAGGAAAGAGAGTGGTCGAGAAGCCTATCGGTTACAAGCGCAAAGATTTGTTAGAGGTATTTGTGAGAGCATTGGAAGTTATAAATCGAAATAAACAAGGCAAGCAACGATATACTGTCGACGATTTTGCAGAGGGGTTATTCAGAAGTGAACCAACAACCGGCACTCAGTATGAACTGTACTTCAAGGAAAAAAACATGACACGGGCTTATCATAAGGTCACTCTAATGAGACCGTTTGGACCTATTCAAATTGTTGGCCGAGAGCGTGTAAAAAGCTCTAAAGAATTAATTAACTTGATTCTCCCTCTTTCTGGAAGAATCGAGGCTTTTAGAAGCTTCATGGACAGATTTGCCAAAGTCGCCGTTAAACACGATAAAAGAGTGTTTCTCACAGTCGTCTATTTCGGTGAACAAGGCCTTCATGAAGTAAGAGTTATACTTACGAAAGTCTCTAGAGAAAACAAATTTCGAAATCTTAAGCTACTAACATTAAATGAGACGTTTTCGAGAGGCAAAGGCCTACAGATAGGAGTTCAGCACTGGTCTAAAGGAGACGTCTTATTATTTTTGTGTGACGTAGATATTGTGTTCACTTCCCGGTTTTTAGAGCGATGTCGATTAAACGCTGGCCCTAATCAAAAAGTGTATTACCCGATTGTATTTAGCCTTTATAACCCATCAATAGTTTATTCCTTGCAAGGGAAAGAAATTCCTCCAGAGTCAACTCAGCTGACGATATCAAGAGATACCGGTTTCTGGAGAGATTTTGGGTTTGGGATGACATGTCAATACAGAAGTGATTTTCTCAACGTGAAGGGTTTTGATGAAGAAATTGTAGGTTGGGGTGGCGAAGATGTCATGTTGTACAGAAAATATGTTAAAACATCTATTTCGGTAATCCGAGCTACTGACCCTGGTATATTTCATACCTGGCACGAAAAAATGTGTGATCCAAAACTTTCTGTGGACCAGTACCGCGCATGCCTACGATCAAAAGCTCTAGGAGAAGCATCGCACGCGCAACTTGGTCTTCTGGCCTTTGGTGAAGAGCTTAAGAAGTACCAAGACAATACTGTTTTCAAGTCGTCTGCGAGTTCAAAAGTTTTTACAGCAGCCGAAGAAGTGGCAAATACAAGTGAGAAATTCAATGTATAGGAAAAAAAACATTTGACTATATAGTGTAATTATTTGATGTTTACAAAAAGTTATTTATTGATCGGTTGTTTTTATCCAATGTTTGCTCACTGGTATATTTATATTCAAACCAAATTAAACGAACGAAGAGTCATTTGTAAGGGGCAGTGTGAATGTCATGTATTTATTGGTGGCTTGGATCCTTAGCTTTAATGTGTGAAACCAGATCTAATTTTATACTGCGTATATGTTGGGAATTAATAGCAGATTTATTTAATGCGTTGTAGATTATCCTGATATTTTAATCTATTAGTTTTTCGTGTGAAATTGATCTCTTTTTTGATCAGGTCTTAGCTGGATTTATATGGTCGGATGAAAGATGCAATATTTTAATTATCTAGTTTAGAAGATGATCCTTTGTAGTAAAAGATTAAATGCTCTATATCTTCATGAAAAAAATATCGGAATACTTTGGATGAAGTATCATTAAAAATAGGCTTGCTTGTTAATTTATATCTTACTTTTTTCATTATGTTTTCTTTATGAAAGCATCGTTTTGATGTATTGATGATTATAACAATATCTGCTATTTTTACGAAGCAATTGTTGTTAATATCTTATAAAATATGACGATTCTGTTAAATTCAGGTTCACTTAGGCATTCTCAGTTGATAGGTTATGTAAACACAAAAATGCAAATTTCTTTATCGAATGCCATGAATCGAACAAATTTTATATAAAAATTCGTTTCTTGGATTTTTTTGTCGTTCAAAATTTTTACTAGTACCGAGGAATGGTATGAAAAATTTACTAATTATTTTAATTAATTGAAGTCATCTAATAAGGTCATAATTAATCATTTACGAACATGGAAAATATGGTTTTTTGTTAAGGCTGCACATTTATGGCCAACTAAATACGTATATATACAGAATTATATATACTCAATAAGTCAATTTTCATGTAGGCTATACCGGTGATTAAAAAAAAAATTTATTTTCAATAAATCCCAATTTTCCTTTTTAAGATTCCTAAAGTCGAAATTTATTTACGAATTTTAAGGTTACGCATTCGTGAATAATACAGTTTGCATATGTCGCGGAGACAAAGTGAATCTAATCTTCGAAACGATCGGGTTTTGTGCAATAAATCATGTTAGCAGTTGCAAAGTTTACATATTCAATTATTTCTTATTATGTATGTAAAAAAACGTTTAGGCAAAAAGTACGATCGGTAATACACAACTTCGTGAAGTATTAAGTATCCGTTTTTCACACGCATACTTTTATCCCAAAAAAATTGCAAATTCATTAAAAATACTTTTAGATGTGGAGCACACGGCTTATACTCGCTGAATTTCAATAAGCGGTTGCGCAGATGAATTTTAATAGATATCCGGGCTTTCAATCTGGTGCGCTGAGTTTTAATTGCTTCTCTTTATTCCGTCCTGCATAGTACTCTTGATCCTCCATTGGTCGCACATATTCGAAATATGGCCCATAGAAAATTCAGGAAAAGCGAAATAATATTGTTTTCTTTTAAAGCTGAATTATTTTAATATGCATATTCTTTGTTACCGTGCATCAAGGGTTTCTCATACGGATCATATCATATTGATAGAAATCCAGAAGTAAAAAATGTTTTATGTTTAATAGAGCAAAAACATAATTTACCGTCTTCTGGCTGTTAACCCCTTAACGTTCCAGTTTTCTTTTTACTTTAAAAAAGATCGGATCATTTAAAAATACATTTATTATGAAAAAATAATTATATTTATAAAATTAAATAATTACGAAAAAATAAAAAAATGATTACGAAAAATAAAAATTTATATTAAAAACGTTTAAATTGGTAAAAATATTTAAAATTATTACCAAAAAATAAACTTTTTTCCTTCATGTATTCCCTAATGTTTTTAAGAAACGGAATAGAATGTTAGTTATATGTACACAAGGCATCCGTTCGAGCACAATAGATCCATTTAGCCTTTGCATCAGTTTAGTAGGTGCCCAAATAACTCACTCCAAATGTATTTTAGGAGCCAATTCTTTGTGTATTTTAATTTTATAGCCACCTCAGTCAGACTCGGGCATGAGCGTTAAGGTTTTAAATCCAGTACCATCGTGAAATCTGATCGCTAAGTCTTCGAAATCGAATCTGAAGCAATCGATTGCATAGCTGTAACAAAATTAAAATTTGATTAAAAGCTGCTCGGACTGTCTTCGGCAATCTTGTTTTAGAGGTTCTACTAGATGGCTCGAGTGCACAGTCCAAAACATGAAAATTCTCATGTTCGAATCAAACATGAATATTCAAAAGACCATTTACGTGGAAGCCATGTGTTTTTCTCCCGGGATGAAAACTTAACAAAAAATGACTTCTGTAAAGATGATGAATACAACAAAAAAAAACAGCGACATGCCCGCAGGGAGTCCTCATCCAGGGGTTAGCGCACCAACCCCTCGATGAGTATAAATCAAGCCTGCCTTTCGGAATCGGCAATAAATTGTAGGTCCCGGTCTAATTAGCCCTCGTGTGCAGAAAATGTCCGTGGTGCGACAAAAATGATCAAATAATCAGACGAAGTTACTCTGGCCTTTCAGGTTTTTAATTCTCGGTTAAATCAAGGTTAAGCTAAATCTTTATATTCGTGACGTAGTCATGGGCAGAGATGTGGGGCCATTATATCCCCCCAGAATCGATGGTGGAGCCGACCGATATAATGTATATTCATATGTATGAATTGACATCATGCCCCCTCCTCAGAATTTCAAGTCTATCTCCGCCAATAGACGTAGTGCTTATGTGAATCAGATTATCAACACTTACATTACACACTACTCAGTCAGGTATATAACACACGAATCCTAACGAATTACTTTTTAAACTTCCTTACTGTTCGTATTTGGACGAGAGACTTCTATCGGAATTCCTACATTTGGTGCAGCAAGCTCACCGGTTCAATATAGACTGATTAAACTGCATCAGATATAATTAGTAAATTTTCATTTCAAACCATCTAGAATACCGTTTGTTAATTTTTTGCAATGAGATTTAGTGGCAGTTGTGGCTAATGTACTGATAAAGCATAAATTAATGATAATCTTATATGATTTGTATTATTTTTATCATAAAATTGTTTTTCCACGAACAGATATGGTTAGTTTGTGGAAAAAATTGAAAATATTTTTTTTTTTTGATGGCCTATCGGAAATCACTTCAAAGGCATAATTTTTTAATGCATTTAATGACCAAGTAATCTATTCTCAGCATTGCTATACATATCGTGCGAGTGTGCCGATGGTTTTTCCTGAGGTATATTTGCTTTTGTGGTCTTCCAATTGTATTGCTTGTTGTCTTCCCATGTGAAATTCGTATATTTAAAATAATGTCTATATCCAGTATATTTTTCCTCACGGTAACGGTGGTGGATGGGTTAATTAAAAACGCGTTCCTATTAGTGGTGACTGTTCAAAATGTTTTCGTGAGTTTTGAAACTCGTATTCTGGAATGCTGCAAATAACGAAAAAAAACTGATTTTGTAAAAAAACAAGTGTGCGTGGTAGACATTCTAGTCATGATTGAAATGAAATAACAGACACTGTAGTTTCAAAAATATGTGGGATAGGCTATAACAAGCGTATTCTTGATTGAATGAGTTTCTACTTTGAAAATATCTATGTACAGACTCGAAACAGATATTTTCCTGGAAGAAAACCAGTTAAATAAAGATTTTGCTTTTTCAATTAGAAATTTATATTTTCTAATCATTGCATGAATTTGACTCTATCCCACGAAATTACTTTGCCACGAATGACTCTTAAAACAAAAACTACAAGAGTGAGTTATTGCAAAAACTCCTCAATTATTGCAATAAATATTTGCCAAATATCAAGTTTCCTTTTTTTTAATTATGTGATGCATTTTGACAGTCACCATGTTTTTTAAATATTGAAATATTTGTATGACCTGTGGTAGGTGCAACTGCTTTGAGCTTCTCGTTATTTTTGTATTTATGCTTACATTGTAGAATTTTCATGCTGCGGTTGGACTGCAGTTTACATTTGTATGTTATGAAATATTCAGAGTAGATTAATTTTGCGAGCGTATTTAACACTCTTCCTCGTATTTTATCATCTTGAAAATACGTTGGTGACATTGATTTTCACATACGATTGCTGCTAAAATGTATCAAGGTATTTTGCGCTTAAGGGGAAGATAATACGCCGAAAATACTATGTTTATCATAAACAGCAATTGTTTATGGCAATCAATTTCTCGGAGAAGCATACTTTGTTTCTTTGTATATGTGCTCTAACACTTTTCCCTACATTTACCCGAGCTCAATATGTATATGCATATGGTTGATTATCGTCTCTTAAAGAAAATAGTAATAGTAATACTCTCCGTTTTTCGCTATTTTATTGCGAACTGACATGTATGAAAAATGATTAGAGTGAGAATTTCGTGTTTATACATGTTCATCACGTTCGTAAATTTTGTGTTCAGTCTAGTTCTATATGCATAGGAACATGAAAATATACATTATATGATACATGTATGTGTGTTAGTGTTTTCAATGATAAAATAATTTTTTTGAAACCTCTTTGCCTGAAATCCTTCATTGCTCCTTGAAAAAAATGGAGTGTGAATTTTTATATACTTTTTTTAAGAAGCACATAAATTTCATTTATACACCGGTATAGAGTTTGTAGTGTATAAACTACAAAGTATGTTCAACCTATAGGACCCAAGGAACGTATTAAAATCGTAATTTTATCAAAAATATTTTGTTTGCGCTAAACGGCTTCAAGGGGTGATAAGCGACAATATTTGAAACTTTTTTTTGGCATTGGAAGTTACCTCTAAAACTAACGGCTTAGGAATCAGCTATGGAAGAACGATAAGAGTGGGAATGTATTGTCATATGCTTCTAACCATAAACCTCTGAAGACCGTCGTTTTTATTGATAATGGATGAAAAATTTATTTATATTCGTGCAAGAGAAAAAGCTTATTAAAGTCACATGCTCTAACCGAAAAAAAATTATAAATTCCGATAAAGCTAGAGCGTGTTTAGAAATTTCCAGTTCTTACTCTTCACCGCCGTGCTTACAAGGTGATTCTATGCCCTTAAAATATTCAGTAGACTCTAAAAAAAAATGGGAATTCGATGCAGAATCATTTACATTTCATTTTGATCTTTTGAAAGCGAGCCCACGAGATATTGAAGCACAGTACTGAATACAAAGTAGTGAAATTTGATTCGAGTTCTGTAGTATGTTGCATTTATATTGTCAAAAAAAACCGTTAACTTCATACAGCTGAAATCTTACAGTTCAGTTTATTGTGTGAGAAAACAATAAAAGAATGAAAATATTCAGTTTTGGAAAACTTGAGGTATTATTTCAGATTTTTGTAGGTGAAAATGCATATATACAACTCTTTGATTCGAACATATTTGTTGAAAGTTACAACTTACTTAATTACCAGTTCTTTCAATATGATCGATGGGACCTCATATTTTCCCATTTAAAAAAAATTTATAGTTTCTAGAACAATTCGAGCACGAAACACCAAAACCAATCAATTCAAACTTCATTTTATTCACCAATCTAAATTGAAATTGGCGCTTGGAATATGAATATAATTTGCCAGTGGTAAAATAAATTAATAATATCGGATATGCATTTCTGTAACAGAATAAAAACATTTTTTGCTACGAATTCTTCAGTAAGTGGAGAATGTGTTTCTGTGTGATTGTTCACTCAGTTCTCGTGTAGCTCCGTCATTTTTATGTGAAACGTGGCCACTTTTTTTTCGAATTGTATGTATCAGAAAGGGAAGAGAAGGGAAAATAAATTGAAAAGAGATTGGATAAATCCTTAATAATAGATTGAAGTAGCAATGAGAGAGACAGCTGTGAAACGATTTTCTGCTGATTTTCGAGCTGAAACAGATGTTGAACTCAAATACGCTTGAGTAACGCCGAAACGAAAATGTGCCTTTAAATTCATGTGGAAATGAAAATGAATGTAAAAACTTATTTTTAATATCGACAGCGAGTGTGTCTCATTTAATTAGAGGAAGATGAACTTCACCTTACGACACGGTGAAAACAACTTTTTAAAGCAGATATAACACAAATCCTGATGCACGTTTCGGTACTCTTTCGGTTCGATGTCAAAGGAAATTGGTACTTATTAGTTCGATGTTTAATAAGTATAAACACATTTTTTGCATTGACCCGACGTTTATGTGTTTTCCTTTGACAACGACACCCAAAAAAAATTCCAAAATGTGATCAGGATTTGTTTATTTTTTTTAATATACGCACAATATTTGCATTGACTGTTTTATTTTTCATTGTAGCACTGTGTCGTTTCGCTGACACCTATATTAATTATTTTTACCATGTGTTAATTTCATTTGTTTAATCGAGTTGCAAAAGTGTGCGTTTAGCACATTTGCGACTCGAAATAATTTCCCATCCTTGCATATCGCATCAAAAAATTACTCCGTTTTTTACCCCCGTTTACTTGGGAAATAGGAAAAGCGGGTTTAAAAACCCCGCTTCGAAAATTTTCACCAATGACTGCTCTTCATTTGTTTCTTAACGAAGGAAAAAAGTCGTCAAAAAAAGCGGATGCTAGAACTCTCAATACTAACGCAATATTGCACATGTAAGCGGGGCTTTAGTTTTCATCAATCATTCAAAACTGCAGTATATTGTTGGGTACATGGGATAATGCAGTGTGTGCCTATGTGAAATCAAAGGCTTTACAAAATAAACTCTCAGGGAAAGGTTGATAACATTACGCAGTGGTTCCAAACCTGTGACGTGCTTACCCCAGGCGCAGTACATGAGAAAGGGGGAGACATCCAAAGATATTTGAAAAATAAATTAATAAACTCGAAAAAAACGAGTGGAGAAAAAAAAGTTTAAAAAAAGAAAGTGTGTGTGTTGTATGTTGTACAATATATAGGCCTATATATATTGTACGTATATCATATATTTGCGTATGTCTGTAATCAACTGTACCAATATATAAATAGAAAACACTGGCTACCGAGGATTAAAAAAAAAAAAATATCGGAACCGTGTTTGTTTAGAAGATGGCTACGCGAACTCAACCAGTGGGCACCGCACCGTTCCAGTTTCATCTTGAACAGTTCGATGAATCCGTTGAAGATTGGAATAGCTACGAGGAGTGATTGGAATCTTATTTCGCCGTTCACGATGTACCCGAAGGGAAGAAAGCATCGGCTTTACTAAGCGTCATCGGGCCACGCACCTACAGGATCGTAAAGAACCTGGCCACTCCGGATCTCCCGTCTAGGAAGTCCTACCACGAGATCGTCACCCTGTTGCGAAGACATTTGAATCCGACTCCGAACGAGATGACGGAATGGTACAAGTTTTACAAGAGGAATAAACTCTTGCAAGAGAAATATTCTCTCCACACAAAATCTTATCTGTACTCTCGGCAACACGAATGTTGCATTATGCTATGTTTTTACAAGCATTTAATTACATGATTCAGTACCGAAACACCAAGGATCATGGGAACGCTGATGCTTTTTCGCGACCTCCTGTAGAGAGTCAAGAGGACGGTTATAATGAAGTTGACTGTTTCAATGTAATGCAGATTAAAACTGTGTGTGTGTGTGCGTGCGTGCGTGTGCGCGCGCCTCTGACTGCTCAAGAAATTTTCAGGGCTACCCAATATGAAAAATCTCTTTCTGAACTGTATCACTGCTTGCTTAAACGGACTAACTTACCCGCACGTTGGAAGGGAAAAGAGATTGGATTTTTTTTGCAACATGGATGTATTTTACGTGGAAATAGGGTCATCATTCCACAAAAGTTTAGGCAGAAAGTTCTTGAAGAACTACATATAGGTCATCCTGGTATAATCAAAATGAAGGCTTTAGCACGAAGTCATTGCTTTTGGCCTGGTATAGACAAAGATATCGAGACTTTTGTATCCAATTGTGAATCTTGTCAGAAAACAAGAAAAGAACCACAAAAGTTTTGCGACATCCCTGGCAATGGCCAAATGGTCCTTGGCAACGAATACACATCGATTCTGCAGTTTCATACTTTGGAAAAATGTTTCTTGTAGTTTGTGATGCATATTCCAAGTGCACGGAAATCATTATAACACGAAACAACTACATATAGGTACTACTGTGTCGCAACTTCGTAAATTGTTTGCTCAGTTTGGTTTGCCTCAAACAGCGCCGTCTTAACGCACGGCCCGGGGGCCTCAAGAGAAGAGGGGGCCTCACAAAAATGAAATACGGTTGAAATTTTTTAGAATTTACGAGGTAGGGCCTCAGAAAAACCACTTGGTCCGGGAGCCCATGATGCTCTTAAGACAACTCTGGCCTCAAACTGTGGTTTCCGATAAAAGAACAAATTTCACGAGCATGGAGTTTCAGGCATGGTCCCCACAAGGGCGGAGCTGACAGGACCCGGGACAATTCTGATCATTTTTTGCTTTTTCACACTGTAAATTAACACTAGAAGGGCCCGTGAAAAGTCTGACCGGGAGAGCTCGCAAGAGATCCCAGCCTAGGGGCCTTGCTGCAGGATGTGGGGGGCCATGGTTTCAGGAATTTCTCAAGTCAAATGGTATCAAACACGTAGTATCAGCTTCATACCATCCTGCTACGATTGGTCAGGCTGAAAGAATGGTCCAGTCATTCCAGTATTCGATAAAACCTACCTTTCTTACGGAATCGGATCTACGTAAGAGATTGCAACAATTCTTACTAATGTATAGAATAACACCACTCTCATTAACTGGCGAAAAGCCGAGTACGTTGTTTTTGAAAAGAGATTCGCACCAGATTGGACTTGATGCCACCTGATGTGAGAGGGAGTGTGCAGAGAAAACAAGAATATCACACTCATGCATTCCATCGTGAATTTTCAGCGGGAGAAAAAGTTTCTGTTAGGAACTATCGTGGGGTTGAGAAATGGAAGTTTGGAACTGTACTGAACAGAGATGGTACCCTGTCATACAGCGTACAAGTGGAACCTGAAATCTCGAGACGCCATGTTGACCAAATGCGGAGAAGCTGTGAAGGACGAGAGTGATGAACGATAGAATATTCGAGATGTGCCTCCTCTTGCCACTTCGGGAGAACAGCCAATGGCGACTCAGTAATAATGATCAGTTTTGTTTTTGAGGTTCTCACACTGATATTGACAGCCGACCTGGAGCGGAGGATCGCCCAAACATGGCTGAGGACGAGACGGTTGGAGATGAGACTGGTGATGTTGTGTCATCGGGTGTCGAGCCGACGCTATCTGCCCACCCTGTGCTTTATAGGTCCACTCGAAAAAAAAAACCTCCGGACCGACTTGGGTTATGAAGGTGACATTTGTGCAATGCTAAAAAAAGGGAGGAGATGTTATGCAGTATGTGGTTCTCTCTCATTGTCAGACAGATGGCGCTACCATGCCATTGTATCATATCACGGCTATTGGACGTTTAGTTAGTTCGCACCGCGTTATTGTTACGATAGTATCTGTGTAATAGTGTGTCCGTTATCATCATATTTGCGTATGTCTATAATCAAATTATTGTAATCAGCTTTACCAATAAAGAAATAGAAAACAAGTGGCCAGAGATCTCTGGACAAAGTCGAATAAAAAGACGGTTCACGGTCGTCGTCAAGTTGACGCATTTTTTCGTACTCATTAAACCGTGGTCACGATGCGGTAATCATTTTTACCAAAATTTGACGGGAAAAACTATATATTAAAATAGTTTTTCCTCTAAAATTTCTCTTTTTTTTTCCTCGTCACATGGAGCGAATCAATACAGCTACTATATATAGCCATGTATCACACGTTGGCGATGGAAAAAATCGATTTGGTGCCTACTGCACCGTCTTGCATCAGCACATTGAACTTTGGCCAGGGATCTCCCGCCACTCCAAGTCCGCGGATTTGACAGAAATGTTAGGTCAAAGTCCGATATTAGGGAATGATTCGGGCTCTGGCCGGCCAATTCGTGAAATGGCTGGAGATGTTTGGTCAAAGTTTGATGTGCTGATGTAAGACGGTCCGGTAGGTGCGAAATCCATTTTTTTCATCGCCAACGTGATACATGGCTATATATAGTAGTTGTACTGAATTAGCTCCATGTGACGAGGGCAAAAAAAGAGAGATTTGAAAGAAAAAAACTATTTTAATATAAACATAGTTTTCTCTGTCAAATTTTGAAAAAACATTATTACCGCATCGCGACTGTGGTTTGATGGGCACGAAGCAATACGCCAACTTGGCGATGACGTCGAATCGTGTCTTTTTATCTGACTTTAGCCAGGGATCTTCGGTCGCTGTATATGATAACTGTATTGGATTAGCTCCATGTGACAAGAGAAAAAACTATTTATATAATAATAGACAAATTTTCTGTCAAATTTGGAAGGAAAAAAATGATTACTACATCATGGCTGCGGTTTGATGTGTTGCCATAGCTAACGTGAACATAATTATCATGGAACAATACGCCAACTTGGCGATGATCTTATTGATGCACCCCTGACCCACCCCTAAAGGTATACTGGATAATTTAGTAAATCGGACGATGTAGTCCTGCCCAGTACGAAAACTTGGCAGAGCGAAACGGGATAAATCCCCGACTCGAGTACCAATAAGGTCAGATTCAAAAGAGGTGCCGCTCTCTTAATGTCCGTCGTGGGGTTATATGCTGTATATACAAATCTATATTTTGCTTTATATATTTGCTTCTATATCTTACTTTGCCTTCAACCTATAAGGCTTAGCGCAGCATAATGGCAATGCCAAGCTGAAGTCCTACCCTACACGCAAGGACAACGAATTATCCAACAGTAGTGTAAAACTAACCTATCTCACGACGGTCCCAACTTGGCGATGATCTCAATGATGTACCGCTGACCCACTCCTGAGGGTACTTCGCGAACTGTCTGGCCAAAGTCCGAAATTCAGACATATGCATAGGCCGAGTCAATTTACAACGAAATTGGTCAATTCGTGAACTTGTCAATATCGGGCTTTAGCAGTAACACATATACACTTTTCTTCTAGACACATTTTTTACATTCTTACACATTTCTCAAAGAAGTCTTCTACGCATTCGCATTTTTTCGGACTAAGCAAGTCTCCTACACATATCCAGGGGACACACGAGTCTCTTGTACATTTTCACTCGGGTACTTGAAACATAAAAGACTGGGAACCACTGAGGTAGCACATACATATATAACATAACATGCAAAAAAATGCAAACTACATTCTTCATACTATACGGTGTATTTTCTGAACATGCAATAGCTTCAACAATGAGCGACTGTTTCAGAGTTCACATTTTAAAAGTTCCTGCATTCTCTAGAATTGCATTCCAAGTAAACTTTATAAGTTTTCCTATTCAACGAATCACATAAACAAAAATGTAAAATATCTCTGAGTTCCATCGCTACTACAATTTTAGCAAAATTGTTTTTTCTTTGTCCTTTTCGTTTTCTTTTCTTGAAGCTAGATTTTATAATTTGTCTTTCCCAACACCCCCCAGTTTAATGAACCAATACCATTTACCTGAACATCCTTTTTAATTTCAGAACCTTTGATCAAAAAGGGAAAAAATGCGAATTTATACAGAATTTTTATGGAATTTTCCAAAGAAATGCTTATAATGATTCATTCCATTCCTGCTATGAAGTTGCTGAGGGGATATTCTCTTTCAAAGAATAACATCCGCAAGCTTCAAATTCCATGCATGGAATTTCTCGCTTTATTTTTACATTGTCTTTGATCACTCGGACCTTCGATTTCATCCACCATGTGGTTTTTCTTTCCCCCCCCCCTCCTTTTTCACCAGAGTTAAAAGTAATTTAAAATAAAAGGCGTTAAAAACTTCAATTTCCTTCCACATAGTTTAAATGATTAAAGAAATTTCTCAAGCGCGTGTCGATTTAATTTAAAATGATCATTAGCGACATTTTCCTACACGCACAGAAAATTCGTAAAATTAATGGCCAATACTGAAACTGAAACTTTGTAATCGGTTTTAATAATTCCTCCCTCCGAATTTTTAGTTTTAACCACGATAAACAAAGAAATGAATGTGTGTGCCTGATTAAAGAATATTCATATAATTCCAATGTGCTATATTTATGATGTATGGAGATATTTTTTCTAATTTTAATATCATTTCGAACAGAAATTCTCGTTGTATTTCATTTTTGGAAACATTTTCTCATGATAAAGTGATAAAAAGGATGGTTAGTATACCATTAAAAACAAAATTGGTGATAGCTATTACAAATCACAGTCACGTTAAACCCATTATGGTTTACCCCCTCCCATATAAAAGCGCATTTGGTTTTTTGTTATAAAGTGTGCTGTTAGTATATTTTAAATTTAAACAATACATCAATACAATAACTTAATTTATTGGATTTTTTCGATAGTTACAACGACCAATTAAGGGTAGAATCAGTGTTGTCCTTTATCTATAAACACAAAATCTTACTTAGCAATGTTGAATAGTTGTTACCTTGAATTTTAATTCCAATTCTCACAATTTGGTACGATTTTATACATCTCTGAGCACGTAAATTTCAGCAGCTCTAAAAAAATGACACCGAAAAGGTAACAACTCTTTCTAGATACAAAAAAAAGTGTTGTACTTACTGGAGTTTCCAAATTTCTGACATTTTGGAGCCTTCGGGAACGGGGAATCGTATTTCCCTAGAATTCGGGAAATCACTTATTTCAAGTGAACCCCCGTTTATACGACTCTAATTTATAAAACATTTATACGACGTTTATTTTTGAACGTCCTCTCAAATTTTCATTCACGGATTACACTTGATGTAAAAACGCAACTCTAAATTGGACGTAACTTCGGTTCTAATCGTCACAGAAACAAAACAATGCCTGGATAAGAATCACAAAAAATAGGGCTTTCATAAGAAATGAGAGAAAAAACCCGATATTTTCTTCCAAAATTATGTTTTAAACGTAGTCGGATGCATAAATCAACTTCTGTAGATTCAAAATGTTTTTTCAAGGTTATAGTAATTTAAAATTTCTTTGAGAGGAAATTTTCTCTAATTTTCCTCTACAGTTATCAAATGACATTTTATTTTTTTTTAATTTCTCTTATTTTGAATATTCTAAATCTGTATGACGGAGGTAAAGGGCACTATGTCCGTTTTTGTCAATGTTGAGATAACGCTATTAATTTGCAGTGTTTTTGTCACACTACACACTGTCTTAACGCATGGGACTACACGGGCAAGGCCTGGAAGCCTCAAGAGAAGGAGGGCCTCAGCAAAATGAGAAGTAGTTAATTTTTCGAGAATTTGTCAAGTTACACTTTAGAAAAATCCCTTGGCCCGGGGGACGGCGCTGACTACACATAGGTATAGGGGCACCAAATCCTTTTTCAATAACTAACAGATATATTAAAAAAACGAGTTCCATATAGAGAGAGACATACTGTACTAAAAAATTCTTTAAACGACTCTCCTGAAAATTTCTTATTATTCCTTAAAATTTCTCTCCATCATATTCACCCCTGGACTATTAGGTCCCTCTTCAAAGGTTGACTTGTTTTTCCATGCAATCACAAGTCATAGCAAAAAAAAATTGACAGTGTTGATTTGTGACCGTTAAAGACCATTGGCTAACCTCCTTAAAAAGTGTAGCATTATCCAAAATATCCTCTCAAACATAGACAGCACCCTTCCCTCCCCTCCTCTCTTTACAAACGTTTGAGAGTTGTAGTACAACTATGTACAAATTATTCCCCCACTTGTATAATAGTGTTTTCGACATTTAAAAAGCCGACAAGTGTTTCCCACTTTTAAAAAAAGTAAATGAAATATACCCGAATCACACTCTTTCTCCCCTAAATGGGAGTGTTGCTTCGGACCTTTGTCCAGCTGTACACATTTTCATCCAGTACTAATCTTTCACTGTACTGAACTTTATTCTTGACGATTGTTTAAAAAACAGGGTATTGTTATATCAGGGCTGTATAATGTATAGCTACTGGGAATCCTGTTTTCTTCACATTTTTGGCCTCTCTATTGACAATGGCAACATAGCTTGTCATTGTGATGCAGATGGGAAAATAAAATTATAATCAAAGAAATCATGAAAAGTAGTAATCTGCTATATATATATGCTTTCTACAACGCAATACTTCTTTTCATATCTTATCTCGTGTTCATGTGTGGTTCCCAGACTCATAAAATGAAAGAGGAAAGAGTGACTTTTTTTGGCTTTAGTCTCTTTGTATAGTTCTCTCAATATTAGGATTTTATAGTAGCACATCCTTTGTTTTCGCAAGTGCGGAAATGGACTGTGCGGAATCGTCCCCAAATTCCCCATGTGCGGAAATGGACTGTGCAAAATCGTCCCCAAATTCCCCATGTTCGGAAATGGGCTGTGCGGAATCGTCCCCAAATTCCCCATGTGCGGAAATGGACTGTGCGGAATCGTCCCCAAATTCCCCATGTGCGGAAATGCACCGTGCGGAATCGTCCCCAAATTCCCCATGTGCGGAAATGCACCGTGCGGGACTGTCGATACACCGTTTTTAGAACTAGAAACTGGAAGCCTTTTCCCTCTCCGCCTCCCATGTATATTTCTGTTCCCTATTTCTTTTCAAGCAATGCTAAATATATACCATTATTTTTTTACATATACAAATATCATTGTTCGGTATGATAAATAATACGACAACCATAATTTTTTTCTAGGCAGTGTATTATTAATTATTTTCGTGATATATGCTTTTATATATTGGATTGCTGTATTTAAGTTATATTTAACACCCATATTTTTTATGGGCATATTTTTTTTTTTGGCCACCTCGTTGGGTAATTTGTCTGTCGTGGCCTTTGTGTTTGTATTTGTATTCGATTGTTTTATTTCGATAATTTACTGACTTTTTTTCAGTGGATTAATTCATTTTATTTTAGTGCCCTCACAAGGGCACACAGATGGAATCTCAAATTTGCAGAGTTTAATAATTTTATTGCTTTACATTTCAGCAAGACGAAGGAGAAAGATTATAGTGAAACGTTTATTTTATTTTCTAAACAGAAACTTCACACCATCAAAATGTGCGACACTTCGATTTCATCTTCAAAGTATCTACAATACTACAGTATTTACAAAATTTTTAACATCCCAGCAGAAGAAAAAAAAATTTACTTTAAGATCGCCTAACCTTTTCAATGAGCGTCTTTTCTGGATTTTCTCCGAGATTTTGTGACGCCTGGCACAAGCGATAACAGAACTGTCTTACTTAAAGAAGGAAATGGAAGAGCTTTGCTTTGGATTTTCCTTTTCGTGAGTCTGAATAGAATTTTTTTTTTCTTAAGGTCAATTTTATCATTTTTGGGTTAAAGCGTGAAACCAAGCACAAAATATAACAAAAAACGAAACTAAATTGAGATTAAAGTAAGTATAAGTTATACACAGGTTGTATGCTTTGACGTTTGAAGTCTTAGTTTGCTTATAGATATGTATACTAAATGTCTCAGCTTTTGGAGCCATTCAGGTAGGCTTCATACATGTGTTTAACGCTGCTATATTAACGCACACATGAGTGAAATTATATGGGCCAGGAAGAAAACCATCGAAGTAACATGCAGAAGTAGTGTGAAATTGCAGAAGCCAGATCATGTGCCGTAAAATTATCAAACAAAAAATTTAAGAATGACGCAAGCAAAGGTTAAGAGTGTATTATGAGAAACTGATTGCAAAAATTATGCAAATATGGAGAGTAAAATCACATGGTGTTGATGGAGCAAAACAGCACTAATAAAAGAAAGACTATTCCTCACAATTCGGGGCAAGCACCACAATTCGTGGGTGCTATTATAGGGACAAATAATTGAAGCAGTTATAATTGAAAGCATTTTTGCAGAAATCTATTAACCCTTTAAGTGGCGCAGCAGAAATCACTAAACCCCCCTTTAAAATGCCGTATCTTTTTTAATTAGGTGACTGCGTTCCAATTTTCAGCAGGTGCAAAGTAAGGGGTGTAGGGAAATGTTTTCCATTGAGAAATCAACTTTACAACGTATCTGAACTTGTCAATGCTAAAATAAGAAGCCTTTAAGGAGCAGAGATATCTCGTCAATGCCGCGTAAAGGGTTAAGAAAGAAACAGAGGCAAAACTGAAAAAGGATGTGTAATGTTGATGAATATGGTATAACAGATGCGTTATAGAACATAACGCATGAAATTAAATTAAATACATACAAATCTAAAGCAATAAACGGTTATGAAATGAATGAAAAATTGTCAATATTCATGATATCTGAAGAAAACCCTTAAAAGCGATAACAGAAATGTTGGGAAAGAACATATATATACAAGGGCTAAATTAGGTCTTCTGAAAAGACAATATTACTAAGCAGTATTGTGAGTTGTGAAGATGTTAGTACATAGTTTGTCTATTTTTAAGAGTTCTCAACTTGAACCACTTGATATGATACATGCATCTGAATATAATGTATCACCTTGATAAATAGTAAAGCCTACTGAATTATGTATAACTCATATAGTTAATGTTCAGATGAAATTAAAATACATTAATGAAGATTATTTTTCTCTCTCTAAATTACTTTCAGAATCCTAGAACACTTTTCTATGTTAAGCTCCGTGAAATTGTGGACGCCCTACTGTCTTCCTAAGAAAAAAAGGTGTGGCTTTTTCATAAAACTCCAGTAGAGAATATTCCGCAAAATATAACAAAAGTTCGAAAATCTGAATAACTTTGTGCCACGTTTTTCTGATCAAGAATATAATTAGAGCAACAGTGAGTATTTATGCGTGTATGCAAATGAAATCGTGTACCTCTGAAGCTATCCCATTAATTTTGTTCTTGAAAAGTGTTCACTCTTTGCGTATACGTCTGTTAATAAATCAAATTTTATAAAATACTACGTTAAACTTTCGAAGTAATAATCAAAACTTTTCCTAATGCAACAGACGTTACTGTCAATTTAACCAGATCGCAAGCGAGACGAGACAAAGGAAGAGGGTAATCCATTTTTCACAATTGCCTCTCCGTCTAGCTCATTTATACGTCATATTTATTTAGACGTCGTGAACAGAAAGCACTCTATGGGATTTCTATGTCGAAAAGACAATCAATGAGCTATTATTACACACAACAGGATGTGTTTTATAAGATTTCACTTATTGAAGACATAGTCATATCTAACTTAGAACCGATTCACCTTTAATAATTCACAAACTTTCATGTTGTAATCATAACTTCTCAAAACAACTTTTTATGGGAATTCAGGCCAAGAATAATTTGTATGAATCAAGGATCGGAATGCATAGAAAAATGTGACTATGAACGAAATTAACTTACTCTTAAAATAACTTTATATTCAATATGGAGATCCTTTCAAAATGTTCAAGTGTTGAAAACGTTATAGTCGTGCACTTTCAAAAGATTAAATTCAAAAACTCAAATATGAAAATAGCTCGACCATGTAGTGAAAAGGTAAGGCCTCTACAAAAAGAAAAAGTAATCACGGAAAATACAAAAAAGTCATGGAATTTTTTCGATTTGTACGAGGATGCAGTCTCTTGTACATTGCAGTAGCAGTATTTTAGAAATATATGGCATCCTTATTTGTTAGGGGCATCTTTTACTGTCACCTCGTTGTGCATTTTGCCTGTTGTGGTAGCCTTGTATTTTTGTACAGTATTTATATTTATATACAGGGTGCATAGTAAACAGCGGGGGGGGGGGGGTAATGGCATTTTACTGGCGAACCGTTGATCCTAGAAGTATACTTCTAATTAGAAAATGTTTTCAAATAACATGTGATATGTCATCCATGTTTGAAGGGGTTGTATATTTATTAAAACAAAAAAATTAGCTTTTTATATGGACACCCTGTTCCCCAAAATCCAGTTCAAAAGTTGTTGCCCTATCTCTCCTGATGCTAACGAAAAATTCCACATTTCTAAATGCAATGTTCACTGAGATATTCAAATTTGAAAAACGGGGAAAAGTTAAGAAAAACAGCTCTAAATGGGGAAAAACCGTTTTACGCGTATTGAACGCTGTTTAATTCGCAAACTTCCTCAGTTTTTCGAATTCGAATATCTCAGTGAATATTGTAGTTAGAAACGTGCATTTTTTTACATCAAGAGACAGGGCAACAACTTTGTAATCAGATTTTGGGGCACACGGAGATAGTATAAAAAGTATTTTTTTCTTTTAATAACTATACAAACCCTTCAAACATGAGTGACACATCTGAGTACTACACGTCATTTGGAAACTTTCTAATTTGATGTATACCTCCAGGATCAACAGTTCGCCAGTAAAATTCCATATCCGTGTTTGTTATGCACCCTGTACATTCTCAATAAATACTATTTAATTCACTGTGCATTGGAGTACGGCCGCATCTAACCTTCTTAGAATTATGTTGGACAAAATTATAAGCAGGAACCAAAGTTTAACGGAAATTCAGTCAAACCCAAATTAATTATTTTTCATTGTTATTCACAAGATAAGGCATTTCACAACATATGATTACGCATTACAGATACAGTACACACACACACATCTCCGAAAAGATAGCAACAACAACACATGCGTAAAACAAAAATATACAGGAAAGGAAAGAAAACATGCACTGTGAAATGTATTTTTTAGTTTCGTTTTTGAATGATGGCACTCGACACTGCAGAATGTGCTGCATCAAATGCAGAATTGTGGGTATTTCTCGTTTATAAAAAAAATTATTTCAAGAGAAAAATGTTTTGGAGGCATAAACATGCATAATTAACATCTCCAAGTATATAATTTAATTATCTCGACGTACATACATACGGCATGTGTACATTATTTCATTTCATTCCCTTCCACCACGGTCATTTTATGCACACGAGAGCTTATTAAACTAAGACCTACAGTTCAAAGTCCAAATGGCTGCTGGAAGACCTCCATGCCTCAGCAGGCATTCAAACTCTAAACTGTCGAAATAGTTATGAGGTAGCTATATATGCAAGCATAACATAAATAAGGGCATTGATCTCGTTGACCCACAGATTAGTTGAATAAAAATAAGACAATTCCCCTAATTTTATAAAAATATAGTTGACAGACCTTAATTTTGTGTCAGTAATGATAACAGTTTTTCCAAAGAATGATTTAAGATATAAAAATTTAGCTTGAATGAAAACCTCTTTAATGTGTATATTTTAATTTACCGTAGTTTTTTCCAAAATAAAGCTACGTCTTGTATAACTTTAAAAGTCAATTTTTCGCTCTTGCGGACTATTCACACACACACACAAAGTCAATCCCCTATAATACTGTATTTCCTAACTTAGGGGGATTCTACCGAATTTCTACGAACATTTTTACTGTTCATATCTAATGTTTATGAAGTAATACTACGATATTCTCAAAGAAAAAAACAGAAGATACCTAAGTTAAAACTACAAAATTTAGTTTTATTCACATTTTTATTGTATATACATTATATACTTTTGTTGTTGAATGATAATTATGTGCAGCTTCTATAAAACTGAGGCGTGTAAATATAGCCACGATGTTTCTATGAAAACCTTTTTTCCACGATGATTTTTCTGGATGCGTGTTATAATACATTCCGGCGTCGTATTTACCGGAAATTATGATTCTTTTATTTTATTCAATTTTTAATTATTTTTTTATTCAGATATATTTTTATCAAATTTATGGAACTCTCCTCGAAATGATTTGATAAACGTTTAAAACTCAGAAATTATTATTTTATTTTTTAAGAATGTAGAACAAAAACTTCTGTTATGAAAGATATTTTTTCCAGGAAAGCAAGATGAAGTTTCTGATCATATATATATAACTTCTTGAAAAATAATTTTCTCATCGCATAGTAATATTTTTATACAGACCTATATAAAATAATGCAAATACTTCAATCGTATAACGGCGTACAGTTTTGGAAACCATCGTGATCATCGCCTTCCGAGAAAGGTTTTCGTGCATTTTCTGCTGATTTTTTTTTACTCAGCGAATATTATAAACTTGTTTTTATTTTTTTACTGCTTGATCAAGGAACCATATTTTGAAAATCGATTGAAGTCATCATTCAAAACAAGATTTCAATTACTATACGTATTGCAGTACCATTAACCCAAGTTACTCGCTTATCCAACTACATGCTTCATTGTCTTCTAAAATAATGATACTTATTACCACCTTTTGAAACTTAATTCAGGTATGTCGTATAATAAATTTGTTTTGCTACTTTTGGGCCATTCAAGTATTACGTAAGCAGATTTTCAGCCATTTTTGATTCGCCCCTTGTCAGCAAAAGTCAGCAAAACACTGACCCCCTCCCCTCCCCCCCCCCCCCGTCAGTAAAATTTCGTCAGCAGCTTGGAATATTTCATATCTTCAAAAAGGGGTGGTTGATGACGTAAGCAACCTTCAAACCCCCCTCCCCCCCCCCCTTGTCATCAAATGTCAGCAAATCCGAAACCCCCTCCCCACCACCCGATGCTGACGTAATACTTTAATGACCCCTTTGACGTGATACCATTATGAAAATACGTATACTTGGTATTCTCATGAAATTATATCTCGAGCGAAAAGAGAATATTCTGCTTGGTTTTAATTTAAAAATTTATCTATCGGTGAAGAAAGATTTCATTTTAAGGGGAAATAATTTTTGCCGCTCGAGGTCGCCCATTAGAAGATGCGATCCAATTAAAGTCGTGGAATAGGTACGTGCTATTTCGTCGGTAATCTAACAGTGAAAAAAAAATTCGTTTGAATTCCTTAAAAATTTGTCTATCTGTACCGGATAATATATGGAATGAAAGCTCATTATACAGGGTTCATAGTTAACAAGACGTATGATATTTTACTGGTGAATTATTGATTCTATACGCGTACTTACAATTAGAAAAACTATCCAAATAACGTGTAGTACTCAGATAAGTCATTCATGTTGCAAGGGATTGTATAGTTATTAAAATAAAAATGTTAACATTTATACTGACACCCTGTGCTCAGGAACCCAATTACCATAGTGGTGGTCGGCTAAAGTTGGTTTCCTGTGGTTTCCAACTTCGAGGCGCAAATGCGAGCCGATCTCTCCATTAAAAGGTAAGGTCTCACCACAGAGAGCAACAGGCCTACAACGATTAATTATTCAATCATTACACTTCACTCATAGTTAGAAAAACTGGTGGCAGATGGCAGCACTACACATAACAAGTATTACACAGAAACAAACTTCACGTCAGGTTTCAATTCGTTAGAGGTTCCGCAGAGGAATATGGACGCGGTACATGTGTGGTTTAGTAGTAGTAGTAGGAACCCAATTAGAAAGTTGTTGGCCTGTCTCTCTTGATGCCACCAAAAATTCCACGTTTCTAAGTGCAATATTCGCCGAGATATTCTCGAATTCGAAAAACGGAGGAAAGTTGGGCGAAACAGCGTTAAAAATGCGGATAAAACGGTTTACCCGTATTTAACACTTTTTTTCTCAAACTTTCCTCCGTTTTTCGAATTCGAACGCCTCAGTGAATATTGAAGTTAGAAACGTAAATTTTTTTTAGTTTGTATCAATAGAGAGAGGGAACTTTTTTCTCGGATACTTCCATCTGAGTACGCCCACATTCCAGGCGGCCGATAATTCTACCACGTAAAAAATCATCCACATGCGTCCTCTGTGTCATAACTATTCGCTTATGGCACTGAGCGCCTTACAGAATTCTTGTGAACAATTTCACTTCTTTGCCACCATTCCTTATATACCCCCCTCTTACACTCTCGTCATTGTGACGTACTATCGGCATCATCTGGTGGCTTCCTGAAATTTGCATATCATTCTTGCAGATGTGTGTGATAATTCTACAGGTGAAATTTTTACTTTAGATTTCGATTTCCGTGTGATTCTGAATTATCCTCAATTTATGGACATGAGTGTATAAAAAAGATACTAGTGGTATATCACTGCATTGCTATTAATGAAAATTTCACACTTCATTTTCACCCGAGTTTTTTAATTATAAAATATATAGGCTTTCTCTATTCATTATGTTTTATCCTGCTGGATTGCGTAAACTGTACCTCCTACAGTTTTTTAGAATTTTCCTCGTAGTATGCATCAAAAAGTTCCGCAAGTTCATGATTTACTACTGAATTCCAGCTTGCGGGGAAGACGCGAAGCCTTGGTACTTGTACTTTAGTATACTCCCCTCTTTTCTTTAGGATTCTTGTCACATACATCACTGCAGGAAGTACCATAACCTAAAAAAGTTTCATTCGCTAGAAAACCCTACATGACGTAGTAAACTCCGATGGCGAGTCTTATCAAAACCAAATAAAAGCTCGAAATCTCATATAAATTTTTTTTTTCCGATCATTTTCTTTTCTCTCGAATCAATTTAAATTAATCTACGCTTTTTTCTTTTTTTCTTTTCTTTACTTTTCTTTTTTTTTTTGCAAAACATGGATGGAATGCGATTATTACGTAATTTTCTCTAGTTATTGGAATTCATTGAGACACGCGTCTTATTTTATAAATATTTCTCTAGTATATATATATATATATATATATATATATATATAGCGTTCTTTTTTGTTCCATTGTAATGATTGTGGTAACATAAATTTTTCTTCGTGATTAATATCGATTCTGCAGCATAAGAATTATGAAAATTTTATTAAAAAATAACATATTGTTTTTTTTTTTCAAAATGTAATCAATACATTTTCTATGCGAATAAAAAAACAATTACCTTCAGAAAATGGATTATCGACCTCAATAAACTAGATCATTTATTTCCATCGGTTGTTAATTAAAAACAAAATTCATATCGATTCAGAGAATGAATGTGCTATAATAAAAATAATTCTTATGAAAAATAAAAATTATTCAAAGTAATAATTTTTTTTCCCCTCATGCATATTTTGGAAGAAACGGCAAATATACATAATAATTATCATAAAAACTATAGTAACAACAAATATGGATTCACACATTATCCAGATATATGGAGTGCGATCGGTCCTGACATGGTTTACGACGTCTGTAGGACGAGCGTGCTCGTCAAGTTATAATTAAAGCTAGATCTAATATGACGAAACGATGAACCTCTCCACCAATTATAAAAAGTACAACTGACCAGGTACCAAGCGAAGATGAATTTGGGAAAGAAAATTCACATTCTTCTGTGTGGAATTCATCTTCACTTGATATCCAGGCAATTATACTTTGTATAATTAGCGGAGAGGTTCATAGTTTGATTGTACGTCATCATCTGCGATCTATTGTCGTTACACGCTGTTGCTGAGTTAGAGGGCTGCCTAGAGTGCAGTCAGAGTAAAACATAAGGGAAGAAAATGTCTGTCCTCTGTAGCTTAATGGTACAGCACTCGCCTGGACATTGAGAGGTTGGTCGTTCATTCCCCACAGAGGAATGTGAATTTTTTACCCTCAGTTTAATCTTCGCGTTTTATATCAGGCAATAGTACTTTGTATAGATCTAATGTGTTTTAAGGTGTACGTCGTACGTTAAAATCCAGTATGGCACTTGAAACATGAAAACAAAACGAAAAACATAGATTTTTTTTACTGAAAAAAATGTACAACCAGTTGAATAGTCAGTTTTTCATCATCCGCATTTGTCACGTTTTTCTTATTTGGCAATGTTGCTCTCAAAAAATCAACATGGTTTTCTTATATTTTTCAAATAGACGCATTTTATATTTCGACCTCGTTTCGACATAGATGCTTTTAAGCAACTCCTAACGTTCGATTTCTACCTGCGGGTTTTCATGAAGTTCCTATAATTTACCAGTAGAATGGCTCAAAGGTATATATACACCTTTCCCCTATTTCTTGACAAGGACAGCAAGAACGATTTTTGACCGTGGCATTTTGGTGGGAAATACCATGTGTGGAGGAGACATATTGCTGTGCATTCTTCAACAATGATATAAAGTAAGTTGGCAAACAATAAATTACATTTTTAAACTATTCGAATCTATGTAAATCATATACATACGGTGTGTTCCCTGAAGTGCAACATCCCACATTTTTTTAAATATTAACAATAAATTTTTTGTTGTCGTGTGATAGTATTCAGGGTACTCCATTTGCTCCTCAAAATTTTCTCCTCTTGATATTTCAATGCTTGCCAATTAAAGGGTTGATGTCAGTCTTAAAAAATTGGGGTAGGCTGTGTCATGTACACGGCCAGAAGTTTTGACGTAAATCCGTTCTTTGTGCCTTGAATCGCATGGTAGGTACTGACTTGATCAAATGGGAGTCATTGGATTTGTGACAGAACACGCAATTGACTTCTATTTGCGTTACGAACTTTCCGACATATTGCGAAAAACAATTTTGTTACGAATGATGGCCACGAACCTGGTGCCCAGACAGGAAGAGATATTAAAACCGGAATGATATCATTGGATTTGTCTTAATGAGATCTACCCACACATATATTTAAAACATCGATAGATTCTGAATACTTCCTGAGATATGAGCGTTTACAGAATTTCGTTATGCAACTTTTCGAGAATCCATCCAGTACTGCCAGGAGATTTAAAACATGTATTCACGTCAAAACAAGTAACGACAATTTATTAAAAAATTATTCATATATATCATGACTGCATGTCATTAACATGCGTACATTCTTAGATTTTTCATTTGAAAACTTTGAAGAATGTTTTGATGAATATGTTTGCTTCATTAATTCAGTCTCCATTAAAATCTGATCACGTTTATAATTCATATAACATCTATTGCGTAGTTCATTTTTTCCCTGTTCTAATGATATTCGAAATAATTGGATCCGGAATTTAATAAGAATATAATTAATGCTTTCCTCCGATGTTATGAAATGGCTGATGAATTTGACATGAAGATTGGGACAACAATTCGTTTCACCGAATTTCAAGTACTTCTCTTCCTGGTGATGTTAGCAAAATGATATTCAAAACAGTAAGTTTAGTTATTAACTGTTTCGAATATGTTTTCAAGAGGTGGTCTTAAAAATCTAAAACTCTATCAAAGGATGATTAAACAATAAAATAAATCAGATGTTTTCTTTTAAATGCGAAAAGTACTTTTCTGACGTGTTCCTCAATATAATTGTCAAACTTTAATATATTACATTGCCACAAATAAGCTTTTTATATTTTCCTAAAAAAATCCAAAGTGCACTTCCATTTTTTTTCACCCATTTGTTATTAAAAACAACGAGTTTTTTTAACACAGTATATTCGGTTGCAATTACATTTCAAGATTATTTTTTTTAAAAAACAATATATTTCGTACTTCCAATCATATTTTCAAGTCTTTATAATGTGTTTTTGTGTATTTAAATTTTTATTATAGCTAAAGTATATTTTATATTTTAACACAGGTCTCTCTGATATTCCATCTTTTTTTTTATCTCATTATTTGAGAATGGCTGAGATACTAATGATTTAAAATCAGAATAAAGCACTGAAAAGTTATGATGAAATTCCATGTATAATACTTTTTTTAGTATATAGTGCGGACTCGTGATGCGAGGATCCGGGTTCGAACCCCACAGTGGTGGTCGGCTGAAGTTGGTTTTCTGTGGTTCCCAACTTCAAGGCGCAAATGCGAGCCGATCTCCCCGTTAAAAAGTCTCGCCACAGAGAGCAACAGTCCTACAACGGTAAATCATTCAACCATAACACTTCACTCATAGTTAGAAAAACTGGGGGCAGATGACAGCACTTCACATAACAAGCATTACACAGAAACAAAAAACTTTACGTCAGGTTGCACTACACGTACACGCACATTCCCGCATGTACCGATTCATTGGGGGTTCGTTGGGGGGTTCCGCGGGGGGGGGGTGTATTTGGGGTGTAGCAGTAGTAGGTAGGGCCTCCAAAAAATGGCTCGGGGATCCATGATGTTCTTAAGTCAGCCACCTCGTTGGGCAATTTGCCTGTTGTGGCGTCGTATTTGTATTTATTGTATTTATTTATTGTAAGAAAAATTTTTCATCATATTGTACTGTATATCTAATATCTAGTACTGTATTTGCTTCCACGATAAACTCGGAAATCGACTTTTCTCCCTAATTTTATCTCTGAAAGCAAGAGTAAACACAGGAAAAGTTCCCGCTGCGTCGGAAATATGATAGTTTCACTCGTTGAATCAGCAGTTTTTAAATTTTTTTGTTCTCACGGCACAACAAAACTTATTATTTATATTATTTTTCTTAGGTATATTGTATTACAGATACATTATATTTTTTATACGTTCATTAATTGTATTGAATTATATATTTTAAATTTTTATATAGCACACACACATTCTTAACCTCAATTTCATACTGGTTGTAAATCCTAGCGATGAATTACATCACCATATCAATTAGTATCTTTTCTGTTACTATAATATTATTAAATCTAATAAATACTTTTTTCAGAAGAAATTTTGATATATTTTCTGTCTGAAAGGGATCAAAGTGATAGGCATTTTTCTTCAAAGACGATGCCGTAAATTTTATTGCACTGCTGTTATTTTATGATCATCCACGACCTGGATTCGAACCCAGTTCCTTCAGCTAGTCGTTGTAGAATTTATTATATAACTGTCTGATATTGAAAATAAAATCTTCTAAAGGTTTAAAATTTTAGTCTTGAATCAACACTATGAAAGAAGAGTTAAGATTTCTTACAGAATTTCATCATAAGCCACTTTGTCTGGTCTATGTATGGCTTCTTCAGATTTGTTTGATCAATAACTTTACAAGAACCTCCTCTCCTGTAAAGTCTCATTACCTATTCCATAATTCTATATATAGACGGAACTTGAACTCGTATCTCGAAAACAAATGTAATGTGGAAGTACTGGAACAACACTTGAAAAATTTCTACGTACACATATAAGAGCATACAATTTATAATATCTTTCTTTTGATTTTTTTTTATATACTTATCATGCATTTTCTCTTTTTCGTTTTTCTTACTGATATCCTATTTATTTGCTATCTTTTTGAAAAACCAGTTCATGAACTATCTTTCTTTAGAAAAACATCAAAGCCTATAGAAGTAAATCCGGCTTATCTCAAATGAACCGACTCTAAAAACCACGAATAGTGCATGAAGTTTGATGGTCGTATGTGGAGTTCAAAAAACCGATTTTAGCTGCAACTTTGTCGTTTTTTGGCATGAATAACAGTCATAATTTGACTGCTACTTCTCTACGTGATATAAGTTATAGGCTTTTTCAGAGTCACAAAGTGCTCTACACTTTTTTCGTATACCACATACGTATTATTCGGCTACATTGTGCAAGCGTGGTAGGAAACCGCAATTCAAAAATCTTTCATGGAGATTTAATCTACAGCTTAACTATCTGTAAGCTTGCATCAATAGATAGTGCAACTGAATAGACTCTTGAATTTATGGCATAAAAAGAAAAATTTTCGTTTTCCTATAGATAGTTTCTTATGGCAGCGTATGTGCTCGATTTTTATTTCTACTTTTAATGTTCAGAAAAAAACGATTAAATGGTTATTTTCCATAGAGACAGTGTGATTATATTGATGTCATAAAATGCAATAAATAATGCTTACTAAGATGTATAAGTAAAATAGCATTTTATTGAGCAGTGAATGTGTGTTTTCCAGGTAATCACAGATCTCGTTGTTTTCTCTAAAAAATCATCGCTCATTCTTTCCAAAAGTACACACAATTCCTATTTTTTTTCAGAGGAATTATTCTCTTAAAAACTTATTAGTTGAACATTTTTTGCTTTGTCACTTTTGATCAAATGAACTTTTTGAAGAACTGTGACCAAAACTGAAACATGGTAAAACCAGTGGAAATTGTCTGATGACTAGAGTCCGGAAGTTCATACAAAATGCCATAAACACCTTTTTTGCCTAGGGGCCATTCAAGTATTACGTCAGCATCGATGGGGGAGGGTTTTCCGATTTGCTGACTTTCGATGACAAGGGGGGGTTTGGATAATGCTTACATGATCAACCACTCTTTATGAAAATATGAAATATTTTTAATGGCATCTTACTCGATGCGCCAAAAACGAGAAAAACCCTCGATAGTTTGTGGGCACTTGAAGTAACATTCCCCCCTATTGATAAGTGCCCTACAGAACCACTTTAGAGATCTCTAAATGTTTCGCGAATCCAAGTGATCTGGAGATGTGCCACGCATCACTCAAGTGATCAGTAATTGTATGCCACGCATCACTCAAGTGATCAGTAATTGTATGCCGCGGATCACTTAAATAATCTGAGAATGTGCCGCAGGTAACTTGAGGGATGTAGAACCACACTGGGGCCACTTAAGTGCTCGAAAACTACGTCACATGTCACTATATGTGTCACGGGGTCAAGGTATCTCTAAATGTGTCACGGATCGCTTAAGTGTTCTGGAACTGTGTCCCGGGTCATTTAAGTGATCTGAAAATGTGGCACGGGCAGCTTAAATGCTCTGGAATTGCCCCACGGGACATTTAAGCGATTTGTAAATGTGCCGATTAGTTCATTTTTACAAAATTAGGTTTGAGGAGGGCAGGCCGCATCAGATAACCAACAGGACCATATTTGGTCCGCGGGCCAAGGGCCTTTATGCGATTTATCATTATATGGCTTAGAGGGTGTGTCGCACTGAATATATTAAAGATAAATTTTGAGTTCATAGCCTTTAAATAGCATTGAAATTAACAGAAATTGATTATAACATATAAAGGTATTCAATTAAAAACATTTTTTTTGCATTAAAAAAATAAATTTTTAATTGTCGGGGGGGGGGGCAAGAGCCCCCTATGCCCCCCCCCCTCCACCTGTGTACGTCTCTGATCCCACCAATATGCGTCTAAATTAAAGGTAGCAGCATTCTGGTGTTAAATATTCCGTACCCTTAGTTTGAAAAAGTTTATTTTTTCACAAATCAGTCAAAAACAGTTCCAGCACAATATTCTAGTCAGAGGATCACTAACTTAATTTAATCACTACTTAATCTATCACTAACTTAATTTTGCAATTCTAATTTTTCAGAAATTCACGAATACGTACAGTGTCTGATCAATATTTATTCATCAAAAATATCCTATCACTATAAATTTTCATATTTGCTTTTTATTTATTCGATTTTAAAAATATTTCAATTTCGTTAATGTTTTCTTCGAACTGAGTAATTTTTTTTTATATTTTGGTTCAAAATTTCTTTTACGGCAGCAAAAACATGTATTCAGATTTTTACTAACTTTTGATTAATAATGTTATGAATACTAAATAAGTTGATCAGAAGGAAATGATTCTCGTGTAGGAAAATGAATTGAATTTTTATTCGCAAAGACACCAAATCTAATACATTTCGTATAATCTTGGGTTGAGTAAAAGAAAATTTTATCATCACCAGTCGAAACCAAGTGCATTTCTTTCCAAAAGCATTACTAATGAGGCGGTTTTTTTTCTCTCGAGAAGAAATCGCCAAGAAACTTTTCTTATGATATGTATGTACGAGAATACTGCATCTTCTTTTCAATTTTTATTTGCTAGAAGAAAACCCCTTTTTTGCAAAATATATATGTATATACGTATAAAAAAATTGAGTTAAATGGGAACCAAAAACTTATTTTTACAACTGAGTTTACTCCATATTTTTTCAGCAGTAAAAGAAAAAAAAAATTGATTCAGTCTTCTTTCATCTTCTTAGTCTCTCTACATCATTTTTTAAGTCGTTTTATTTACTTCCACAAATATGTTTTTTTAATATGACTATTTTCTACAAGTTTCAACTACTCTCTCTTTGATAGTGTTTTTCATCCAGATTTCAACTATATACTGCATCTTTTCTCTCAAGATATATAGAATATTATATATATTATTGTTTTCTTTATTTTTTGTTCCTCTTTATATATATATATATATATCCAGTATCTGTTATGTATACTACTATATCTGATGGAAATTTTATCGAATTTTTCCTCCCGCAGACTAATCATGAATCCAAACCAATTTTTTGATATTTTTTTAATTGCAAAAACAACATACAAACACAATCACATACAATACGAAGCAAATATACGAAAGAAAGACAGTGTATAACAAAAATGATACATACACTATAGCAACTCTTAGGCAGGGCCGCATTCAGATGCTTGGTCAAACGGGGCAAGCACGCATGTTGACGCCCCATATCAATGTTGAAGAAAAGGTTAAAGTATGAAATTTGCGCCCCCTCTGGTCCAGCGCCCCGGGCACCAGACCCGCCTGCCCCCCCCCCGTTGCGACAGTGTTCTTAGAGACCTATTCGGTCCGTCCTAGAACTTGATAAAATTTCTGTATCAATGAACAACAAACAGCACGCTCTGTGAATATATTTCAGATTTTTAGAAGTTAGTTCAAATTTTGTCTTGGCACCTAGTTATATTTTTGATAAATGTTTCGAAATTCAATCTGGAATTTGCAAATGTAAGAATTTATTCCTTGAAATGTTTATTTATTATTACGTCAGATAATTTTTCTCGAATTTCTTACAAATAGTTGGTCCCAGTTAATTTATACTTTTTTGAATGAGGTGTTTATTTGTTTTTGGCGAAACTGAATAGAAATTCTCTATTTAAGGTTCTATCGTGATATCGAATTCACCGTAGTTATGGACAAGTTATTGTTTTACAATACGACGAATCGTTCATGAAATGTTTTTTTTTCCCCCTCAATCACTCAATTACTGGCGTTATATAGACAGATGTGTATTTCTTTTTATTTCATTACCCATAAAGATTTTTTACCAGCATTAAGTACACTCATTACCATAAATTAGGGATAATTCAGAATCACACGAAAATCGAAATCTAAAGTAGAAATTTCACCTGTAGATTTATCACACACATCTACAAGAATGATATGCAAATTTCAGGAAACCACCAGATGATGCCGATAGTACGTCACAATGACGAGAGTGTAAGAGGGGGGTATATAAGGAATGGTGGCAAAGAAGTGAAATTCTTCACAAGAGTTCTGTACGGCGCTCAGTGCCATAAGCGAATAGTTATGACACAGATGACGCATGTGGATGATTTTTTATGTGGTGGAATTATCGGCCGCCTGGAATGTGGGTGTACTCAGATGGAAGTATCCGAGGAACTTGGAATTGCCCAAAGTGTCATCTCTAGGCTTTGGCAACGATTCCAAGATAACGGAAATGTCAGTAGACGTTACAGTACAGGTCGCCCCCGAGTTACAACGCCGAATGAAGACCGGTATTTGGCAGTAACTGCCAAAAGAAGCAGACGGAGCACAGCATCCGACCTGTCTCGTCAGCTATCTGCAGCCACGGGTACCACAGTTTCAAGGCAAACCGTGCACAGACGTTTGGGAGATATTGGTCTATATGCTCGCAGGCCTGTCAGATGTGTTCCGCTCACGGCAACTCACTGTCGGCAGCGATTAGCCTGGAATAGAGAACACGCAATGTGGACATCGTCACAGTGGGCTTGTGTGATGTTTTCTGACGAGTCCAGGTTTAGCTTGCAGTCTGATTCACGTCGGACTTTCATATGGAGAATGCCAGGTACACGTTACCACCAAGACAACATCATTGAATGACACCGTTACGATGGTGCAGCATTGCTCGTTTGGGGTGGAATTATACTGGGTTCCAGAACAGATCTGCATGTTCAAACCGGAACCATGAAAGCCCAAATTTATCGGGACATCATTCTGGAGCAACATGTACGTTTGTTTAGGGGTGCCATGGGCGCAGAATTTGTGTTTATGGATGACAACGCCCGTCCTCACCGAGCAAACATCGTAAACGAATGCCTTGAATCTGAGGATATAACCCGTATGGAATGGCCAGCATTCTCACCTGACTTGAATCCGATAGAGCATGTGTGAGACATGCTTGGCCGACGAGTTGCAGCCCGTCAACCACCTCCTACATGTGTACCGGAACTTCGGAGAGCATTGCTTGCTGAGTGGAGATTGCCTCAAGATCAGATCGATAATTTGATACTCAGCATGCCTAGGCGTTGTACGGGCTGTATTTCATCGCATGGGAGACATACAATGTATTAACCCTCATACCAACCATGTAATAGTAAGTTTTTGTAAAGGAGATATTTTTTACAATTGCTCCAGGGAGCAAAAATCGTAGTTTTTATGAATGGTATCATACATACACCATTGTTTTTGTTCTTTATCTTTTGTTTAATAAATGGGCTTTATGAATAAGTAAGGTTTGTTTTGTTTCTGAACCTTTATTTGCCGGAGCTGGCATTATCCTTAATTTATGGACATGAGTGTAATTAAGTAAATTCAGAATTTTTACCTTCTTTCCAGAAAATTCCGTCTTTTTCTAATTATTCCTACAAGAAATTGATACGTTTTATTTTATATAATGTTGCGTTTCGGAAAAAAAACATAGGAAGATGATATCGGATTATTTTTTTTTTTACCTGCGAGTGAGAAAACGGCTTTACTTGGTAAAGATTGGATGTTTTCGTCGCGAACAGTTGAATAGACAGGCTGAGTAAGAGGATATATTTGAGGAGAAAAACTGTTCCCTTTTCACCCTAAATATTTTGAGCCTCCTATAAAACATGTTATTTTTTTTCTCAGTTTTCACCGTGAAGAAGTCATTTTGACGACACAATTCTCTCTACTCGGGAAGCGCAGATGTTCTCGATCAACATTCTCTGTACAGAAAATTTGTTTTACTATATATATTCTTTTTTTTCACCTTCCAACTCGCCTCAAATAATCTGTCCTTTCTCTATATCGAATATTTCTATTTGTTGGATTCAAACTCTTACCAGCACTTTCATTTTATTGGCATTTCCATATTATATAATCTGATATCAAGTTTTATATGCATATAACATATAGACAGCGCCGTCTGAGGTGAGAGTACAGGTACATAAAGGGTACGGATGATCTGGAACTATGATTTTCAAGAGTGAGTATGTAAATTAGTAGGCTGATAGGTTCACAACGGTGGGGGTGCCCCAGAACAACACTGCCCGGAAGCTCATGCTGCTATTGAGACTGGCCTGCATATAGATGTACTAAGAAGAAGAAAAAATTGTAGGCTGCTTCATACATACGGACGCAAGTTTCAACGTGTATACGTCTTGAATACTTCATGTCTTGAACCATATGGTAGGTACTGACTTAATGAAATGGGAATCATCAGATTTTTATCTTTGAAATTTCTTACTGACGATAGTATTATCGTTCATATTTGCGTTGTTAACTTACTGAGATACAGCGTAAAACAATTTCGTAATGAATGTAGCCCACGGGTTGGTGTCGAGACCGAAAGAGATATCAACATCTGTAGGTTATCATCGGATTTTTCTTTGAAATGTGCAATAGACGATACCATTGTCGTGTACATGCGTTACAAACCTCTCGAGATAAAGCGGAAAAAAAATTTCTTTAAAAATGTGGGCCACGAGACTGGTGCTCATACCGGAAGAGGTATCAAAATTAGACGGGTACCATTGGATTTGTCTTAAAAATATCTATCAGATGACGCAATGGACTTCTCGTCTTTATGTTTAAAAAGAAATACGATAAAAATGTTGGGGTAAATCAAGAAGCTATCCATACTTAGAATAAGACAACCACATGAATATTTTTTATGGTATAATATTATTTTTTGTATAATATTTTATCATATAAATAGTCTTTCATTTTTTGAATTGCATTTTTAATTGGGTTGCTGTATTTTAGAAATATATGACATCCATATTTGTTATGGGCATCTTTTTCTCAGCCACCTCGTTGGGCATTTCGCCTGTTGTGGCCTTATTTGTATTTGCGTTGTGAACCTCCCAAGATATAGCGTAAAACAATTTCGTTACGAATGCGGACCATCAGCCTGGTGCCCAGCCCGGAAGAGGGTATCAGAACCATAGTGGTACCCTTGGATTTTTCTTAACGAGATCTACCCGCAGACATCAAAAGCACTGATATATCCTGAATACTTCCTGAGATATGATGCTCTTAAGTAGAGGTACACATCGTTTTCAGTCTGCGGACCAGTTTTGCGATATTGCTATAGCTCGCAGGCCTGAAACTTGTATATATATAGGGGTGGCCATATGACTTGTATTTTACGGGACATTCCGTAATTTCTGCTGTCTCGATTATTTTTATAAAAATTCCCCGTTTTGCCCCCATATTTCCTACGAAGCTTCCTTGAATTTTTATTCTTTATTGACATCCAAGATCAAAATTATTTTCATATTATGATGATTATGAAAAACTTATCATTACAAAAAATAGTTAAATATATCCATCTCACTATCTCACATATTTTTCAGATTGAAAATGTTCTAGTGAATCGCATTTTTATCCACTGTAGTTTTCATTGGCACTTCTTTTCTAGCAAAAGAGCGGTTTTTGGTGATTTCCGGGATAAATGGCAATTTTACTGGCCTTTGATAACTTTTTTGGCGATAATTGGTGATGTCCCGTATTTCCCAAGTAGGGATTCCCGATTTCCCGTACTTTTATCGAGGAGATTTTCCAATACGTTCTGCCGCCCCGCCTCTAAAGGCATACGGCAAGTTTCGAGGAAATATGGTCAACTATGGAAATGTGTACATACAGTTTATTGATACTTTTCTACCAGAACACCTTTCGCGGGCCAGATAAAAGTCTTCGAGGGCCACATTTGGCCCGCGGGCCAGCAGTTGTGCACTCCTGCTCTTAAGTAACTTTTATACGTTAATTTTTACTTGTCAGCATTTGAAGTTTCTACAATCACAAGCAGTATGGATCAAAAGTATACGTCTCCTGTTCATTGGCAAGCCAAGTATGGACAAGTTGATAAAGAATGATTGTTTATCCTTGAATTTGAGTGAAATATCATGTGTGGAGGAGAAATATTACTGTGCATTCTTCAATAATGATGGAAAAATAAGCTGTGAGGCAAACAATAAATGACGTATTTATACTATTCTAATGAATGTAAATCATATACGTATATACAATTTGTTGCCTGTAGTGCAACATTCCATATTTTTTTTAACACTGACGCGATAATTTCTTTTTTGTCATGTAATGACATTCAAGATGTCTCATTTGATTAATTAACTCCTCAAAAACAATTTTCTCTGGATATTTTAATGCTTGCCGATTAAAGGGTTAAAACGATATCAACGATCGAAATCACGTTCATACACTGATCTGATGTTTGAAAGTATGTTGTTATCGTATTACTATCAACGCAGAATGAATATTAAATGAGATTATGCATAGTAGGAAGAGAAGATAAAACATTCGAAAAAAAATCTAACATTTCCTAGCTAAGAGTAAAACTACCAAACTGGGGATTATTTTATATTTTCTCCGAAATTTTTTTTTTTAAAACTTCTTATATATACATATCTATACATATTTTTTTAGGCAAAAATGAAATCTTAGATGCATCCGGGTAGAGACGTTACACTCACGCTTTCACACTTTCTACCCCAAGTGTAAAAGGATGCAATTGCTTTCTCGCTACATCTTTTTTTAAACGAAATATCCGCTCCGTACATATGGCACAGCTGAGAGAATATTTTAGATAGACCGAACATCTGAAATGCATTGGGAGCAATTTTTTAATACCAAATTTTATTTACAGCGTTTGGTTTCATTTCTTTCTTTTTTTAATGTTTTTCCTGCATGTAGGATTAAGCAGATGTTGTTTTTTTTCCCGTTCTCAACATCTATCATCGAAACAAATGCTTCCATCAGAATGACCAATGAATTCCAAACAAAAAAAAATTTTGGTTGTCGGGAAACACACACTTGAAAAAATATACCAGCAAAATTCTTCTTACGTCGTTTGCTTATTTTTTTTTTCAACGATCACCTCTATGATATGATGAATGACCATTGGAGCTGCTGAAGAGAAAAACATCCTTTAGAAAAATATAATGAAACAATCGCAAGTGTCGACACTGCTGTGATTCTAAATGGTTTTTTTTTTCTTTTCATAATACAACTTTCGTGATCATTAATATTGTATGTATATTCATGAAATGTAATGTACTTTAATTATATTCACTCGATTCGAATTTGAAACGCATACAGTTTTTTAATGCATAAATTAGATTATTTTTTATACGTACTTTTCTTCAAAAGATGCTATTTTACACTCCAAATTGAAAAATGCTCTGCTTCAATCATTATAAGACAAATTTCAATGTGAAAAGAATAAATTTTCATGCATTTTTCATGCGGTAATTCATTTTTCAGCACGCTGATGCATGTAATAAATTCCACAATTTTGAATCTGCACATAAAAAGGGTGTCATATATAAATTCGTAAATAGTTTAAACATTCATAAAAATTGAAGGAATTGGTATACTTCAGCATTTATCAACCGCAGAGGTGGTCCACGACGATGGCACAGGCAGACTTGATAACTTGCTTCTAATTGAATGAAAAGCTATTCAATTGTTGCAATTTATATTAGTAATATATATTCTTATGGGTTCAAATAAAAATTAGACCTTTACTTATATGGTAACCATAAATAGCATCGAAAAAAATGCAGGAAATTCCAATCGTAAGTACGGGATATCACTAAACATTGCCAAACAATGCAAATTATTGCTAAAATCGCTGAAGGGTGAGAAAACAAAGGGCTGCTGCATGCTGCAAATCGTAGTAAATAAAAATCTAATTCATAAAAAAAAACATTTACCATGACTGACTGACCATATTTCATCGAAACAAATACTGGGAATTCCGATTGCCTACCGTCACAAAAAAAATGTTGTCAAAGTTGGCAATATCACCAATAGTTGCTGAAATCGCTGAGAGATTACCAATATATGAGAAATAAAGAGCTACTGTAAATTATAGTGAGTTGAAATATGTTAAAGGAAAAAGCACTGAAAACATGTAAAAAAATTGAGATGAATATTTATATTTATAGTATAATTATCCTAATATAATTTATAACTTATGAAAATTATCTTTATTCATGATTTTAGTAAATATTAAAAATTCAAATAACCTTCGTTGAAAAAAAGGAGGTCAATTTTATGAAAAACTTGGAATGGCCAAAAACATCTGTCATTTAAAATACGGACATTCCTGTTAAAATATTTTTTATTCCTGCTTTTACATGTCCTTTAACGGGAAATACTCACAACTCATGCTACAAGTCTTTAGTCAGACATTTTAATGGTCCTTGGGTTCAGAAAGGTGGAGAAACGCCTCATCATATAACACCTCATTACGCTCATATATTTGAATGTTTTTTTGGGAAAAATTTATTCATACGAAAGAGTTTTTTTAGATAAAGAAAAATAAATTAGTTCGATTTTTTGCTGATAGAGGGCCAGAGAAACCAGTCAAACAGAGTGATTGGACCCGAACCTTTCTTGAACTCTTCTGTGTCCGAAACGTTCGTAAAGCTTCAGCCGGCGATACGTGGCTGAAGTAGAACAACTTCACCAATAGTGCTTTATCCACCAACGTCAACATCACAATGAAAACCTTCTGTAAGTAACCGGAAAATTCAGAAATGAGCTGCTATATATGCATAGGAAGGGGTATGGCATTTTACTGGCGACTCAATGATCCTAGAGGCATACTTTCAATAATATCGAAAAAGTATCCAAATAATGTGTAGTAACTCAGTTATGTCACTCATGTTTCCGGTTTCGAGGGGTTGTTTGGTTTTTAAAATAAAAAAATAAGTTTTTCATACAGTCCCCGTGTGTCCCAAAACCCGATTAGAAAGTTGTTGCCCCGTCTCTCTTGATGACAACAAAAAAAATTCACGTTTCTAAGTGCAATATTCACTGAGATATTCGAATTCGAAAAACGGAGAAAATTTGGATGAAAAAAAACAGCGTTCATTCCGTTAAAACGGTTTTTTCGCATTTACAGCTGCTTTTTTCCTAACTTTACTCTGTTAGGAATATCTGTTTCGAATTAGAATATCTCGTAGTAGTAGAGTCTATAGTTCTAAAGATGAATTTCTCTATGAATTTTTTGAAATTAGTTCTATGAATTAGTTACATTTAGAAATGTGGAATTTTTTTTGTTGGCATCAAGAGAGATAAGGCAACAACTTTTCAACTGGGTTTTGGGGCACAGGGTGTCCATATAAAAAGGTAATTTTTTTTATTTTAATAAATATACAGCCCCTTCAAACATGGATGACCTATTTGGATACCACATGTCATTTGGAAAATTTTTCTAATTAAAAGTATACCTCCAGAATCAACGGTTCACCGGGTTGCTATGCACCCTGCATAATCGTACACTTTGCATTTTATAGGGCTCAGATTTGCATATCTCTAGTTATTTCGTGCAGCGCCTTCTGTGAACAAAAATTTGAACTATTTTTTTTTTCCTGTACCAAATAAAATCCCCCCTCCTTCGTGAGAATAACATTTTCGTAAACCACATTCAAATAAACCAATTCTTCCAACTTTTATGAATTTTTAAACTATTTACAAATTGGTAGGAAACCCTGTACTTTAAAATTGTTTTAAATGTTAAAAAGGCGCAGATGTTTTTTTTACTATATATTAAATTTATTGTTGGATGACAATGAAGGAAACTTATTCCACGCACTTTGATGCCGCGTCTGATATATATATAGTATGTGACATAATTGTGAGGCCAGACTAATTTTGTAAGAATGACCCTTTTTATTTATAGTAAATCTTCCATTGATAGGGTGACTATGTTACGGTAAATGTGTTAAATGCATGCTTACAAATCGACTTGATAAGTTTGATAAATTTATAGCCTTTATCTGCGATTATGCATAATACCCTAGTGTATTTGGTGAATTTTATAAACATAAAAAAAAATCCAAATTTATCTAGTATGTACTTTATAATGAATATAGTCGAACCCCCCATATGATGATAACAAATTTTACGATCGCACCCCGATATAATGATACAATACATGTATGAATTATCACGTATAGTATATCATATAGTACGATTTATCATATTTACCAACGACGCGACGCTTGGGTTATTATGCATAACCGCCCGTAAAAGTGATAATTTTTTTTAGTAATTATTAAATTTACAATGACGCGACTTGGGTAATATGAATAATCGCCAGTAAAAGTGATAAATTAAGGGAAATTTATCAAACTTATCAAAATGGTCGGCAATTATGCGTAGTAACCGGTTGTTATACATAACCGGATTTATCACACATTTGCCGTAAAATTATATTATCTGTATTTCATGGAACTCCAGTATTTTACTGTAGTTTTGGCCGTCCCAACATTTTCATTTTAAGAATTATTTTTCTCCTCTTTCCAACGAAGCTTATAATTGATTTTTTTTATTCAATAATATTTTTAACACGTTTCAAAGAGAAATGAAAATTTTTTGTTCTTTCATTTACGCGTTTCGGCCCTCCAATGGAGAGCCGTCTTCAGACCACAGAGTAATAATACTATATCTTAATTTATATCTTAAGTCTATGCTTCAGACGGTTGGGCCAAAACGCGTGACCTAGTGGTAGAAGAAAAAACTCCTTTGCCTTTAAAACGTGTTAAAAATGTATTTGAATTAAAATCAGGCAATGTTTCTTTTCGGATAAGATTTCTTTTATTCTTTACTGATATCAAAGATTAGAATTATTTTAATAAATTATTAAATTATAATTTGATAATCAAGACTGAATTCAAATATTCATTTCACATATTTGTCATGTTAGACGTCTTTTTACACACATTTTAATCCAGATTTGTAGTAGCATTTCATTAAAAGTCTCTCCACTGAGAGTAGACAGATCGACCTACAACATGATACTAACACATAACATTAAAATTCAAGCATTTCCACTTCACCTCAAAATATTGGAGACAGGTGACAGCACCAGCGAGAACACGAAACAAGCGCACCTCATACACTCAGAACGAACATTCCAGCAAGTATTGATTCGTTAGAAATTCCGCAGAGGAATGTGTACGACAAAAGTGTTCAACCTTTAGGTCAGTACGGACCACTTCATTGATTTAAAAACGTGTCGCGGGACACTTACTGTAAGTACAGTAGATCATCGATTATCCAAATACCGATCAACCGAAACATCGGTTAACCGAAAGCGTTCCAGTCGGCAAATTCAAATTTGCGCGCTATGTAGAAATTCCGCTAGCAGCCGCTAGTGCTTTTAGTAAAGCCAAAGAAAATTTTGGACTTCTTTTCCTAAACTGTACTTTAATGGTCATTTTGAACTTGTCAAACTAGACTAGTCAGTTCTCTGTGTAAGACATGTGATACAAAATATATATGGTTTTATGTTTAATATCACTGTTTCTTTGTTTCATATTGCTCCTATGACATAGGTACAATTTTTTTTTTCGGTGAATGATCGGTTATCCGAACACCCCCCAGTCTTCAATTGTTTCCAATAATCGATGCTCTACTGTTATCTGGAACAGCACCGCGGATCACTTATGTGGTCCGTTAATGTGCCGCGAGCCACTTGAATTATCAGGAACGGTGCCGCAGGTCGCTCAAGTGACCTGTAAATATGCATGTACGGTTAAGTACTGTAGTAGTATCATTTCATTTCAGAGTTTAGCCCACTTATTGTCACTAATGTGGTGCCAAATTAGTATTCCTAGAGCAACCATATGGTGGAAATAGAATACAGACCAATGGTGGTAATCTCATTAGTCTGACCATATTCCCTCCAGAGAAATACAGAAATTTGAGGTTCTGAATACGGGAAAATACTGTAGAATCATCAAACGATGCCGCAGGTAAGAAAAACTGCCAGTTATGACTGAAACGAAGCGTTAATGCAAATCGCAGTGGAATAAAATGTAATTCATAAAAAAAAACACATTAAACATGAATAAATAATGTGACAATAAATATGTGAGATAAACTACAAATATTTTTAGTCATAATTATCGTAATATAACACTAATAATTTAATCTTTCATTTCAGTAAAGATGCAGAGTTCACTATGGCTATGTTGAAGTACGGGCATTTTAAAAAAAAAAGTCGGGATGACCCAAAAGGGCCGACATGAAGAAAATATTCGGGAGGATGAAAATCACCATTCGTCCCGTATATACGGAACTCAAGCCCGTACGCAGGAGTCGAAATGTTGCGTTGCATTGTACATTCATTAATTACTGAGGGGGGGGGGGGGCTCAGCCCCTTTTCAAAGTTTATTAGCGTTGCTCAAATAGCGTCCCAGGTTCTGGGGTCTGTATTGACTAAAATCACGGAAAAATACGGGGATGTCCGGGTAAAAAAGGGTCATATGATCACTACTCATACCCAATACACACAATTAGCAGCGCTCGAGCATAAGCTACTAGATCGTACCAGTTAAAAGGTTAAATCATTAATTTAGTCTAACGCCAGAGCTTATAGATCTTGTTACGATCGTATATTCTTAACAATTAAGATTGGGTACTGAAAAAAAGCAATTTCAGATTTGAACCAGGCATGAAAAATAAGTTGCGGTGGAAATCCTCTTGACTAGGCCTTCCATTTTTGAACGCACATAAGTGCACGCTATCAAAGCAAAGTATAAATTACGAAGCACAGAAACTAAAAATCTTTGGATATTCAAACCGGTAATTTCCGAAACGGTCTTTTATGCTTCGGAAAACATTATCGGAAATTTTCAGCTATGGTGCTAAGAACGAATTAATCATGAAATTTAGGGAAAGGGGGAATCTTGAAAATCATGCGAAAAAGTGCAAAAGCGTTACAGTGATAAATTTTTCGCTTATTAACCTCATTAATTTGAGGTTTAAAAAAAAAGTTGTATTAGTTAAGCAGAGTAGGAAATGCTATTTCAACTCAACTTTAAAAAAAACCTTTTTCAATCCAGTTTACCACTAGTAACATTCAATACACATAGTATAAAGCCGAATGCGGCATTTCGAAAAATAAAAGTATAGCGTGATTCTCTCATTTAATATTTTCATTTATTAAAAAATTAGCAACAAACTTCATTCCACTTCAGATTTAGAATTTTGAATGGCATATCGGAGATTACCTATTTCCACGTAGATAAAATAAAAACGTTTTTCTGAAAAAAATTACTCGGCTTTTATGAAAAAATTTACCGTAATGGCCACATGACCGTATTTTCTCGTGATTTTCGCCATCTCAATTTTTTCGTAAGAACAGACCGTTTTTTCACAATAAAGCCTTCTTGAATTATTATTCTTTACTGAAATAAAGGAATTAATTATTTTACCAAATTACAAATTATATGATGATAATTATGATTATAAATATGAATATTCATCTCACACATATTTGTCATGTTGGACGTTCATTTATAGAATTCGTTCTAATCTACTGCGGTTTGCAGTATTGCTTCATTTCTTGAAATAAGAGATTTTTCGATGGTTTTAGCAAAAATTGGCAACTTTGCTAACCTCTGGCATCTTTTTTAGTGACAACTGGCGATTTCCTGTATTTTTCTCGAAGAAATATGGCCAGGGCATTATTTACGGTATACAGTCAACCTTCGGTTTGTAAATGATTCATTAGCACTTTACTTAAATACTTTTTCTGATTAAAAGTACGGCACCAACGATTCAAAAGATAAAGGGTGTTTAAGGATATGACTTTACACCTTGCTGTTTTAAATAAAAGTTTTGAGGAGTAAATAACAAAAGTTTATTTTCTTGCTTTATCATTTTAATTAAATAAACAAAATGAGTAAAGAGATTTTCTTTTCCCTTCTTTTCATACAATAATATAAAAATTTCACATTCACCCCCCATACATTTCTAAACATTGCATAAACTTCCTTGAGCACATTTGCAACAAACATATTCGTGGGAATACGATCTGAAATTTCCCTAGACTAAAATTCTACTGTAATTGTGTAAGAATGCTATACATATCTCATTCGGAGGAAAAAATTATATTCCATAAAACCCCGAAACCAAGTCAGCGTTAAAATATTACGAGGAATTATGAGCAAATTATTAGCTGACATTCATAAAGGGAAAACTCAAGTGTTCGTTCAAGGTAATTAATTTTTGTTATCTGTCGCGCAGAACTATTCAATTTCTAAAGGGTTATTAAAACAAAAATTATATGCATCTTCAGCGTCATAGCATGACAGAGGTTTACATGAATGGATGCGAATCTGTCACGTGCATTCATTGTTATTTCTTTTTGCGAAAATAGGGAAACCAATTCAACTTTCAGTATGTACGTGCCGTTTCTGTGCAATGTAATAATGATGAGGAGCATGAATGGGATATTCGATTTTTCCAATACCTACTACGTAGCCTATATGGATGTTAATATAGAAAAGATAATCTTTTTCGTACGAAATACTCGAACCTCTATACTTCGTGCTTTATCTCACCCGACAAACTGGTCCTTTATCCAGTGTTACAAATAATTTTAACGATGGAGGACCGCGTATCTACCTTCACACGCGAGCAATTCCCTTTGTTCGACTCTTCTTTAAAACAATATTTCATTCGAAAGATGTACAAATATGACGTATGTGAAAAAACTGAATAACTTGTGACGGATATAAAAAATTTTTCATTCGTCAACCAATTAATCTTTTATTTTCAAAATCATTAAAAGGTGATAAGAGAGCAGCATCTACTGCTCTGTCATATTGGTGTTAAACGAGACATTAATCTACTGTACAGGCTAGGAGACGAGTGATTCACACAAGAGTTCTCAACTTGCTCTCCACGGAGCCCTTAGGGTGTCGTGTGCACTTCCCAGGGGCTCCGCGGCTGCTCCAGGAAAAAATATAAATCAGTGAATTTGATAAATAAAAAATAGGCCTAGGGGGCTCCTCATAGAAATTATAGACTAACGACACAAATCAAAAAAGGTTAAGAATCGCTAGGTTAGCATATCAATGGCTGTATGACAGGTCTGGGTTTGTATCCCGGAACGAAAGCAGAGCCGTTTCTAATCAAATTTTAATTTTCGATCTAATAAGCCCTAAATGTCATTAGGCATTTGACTAATTACAGTTATGAGATAAATGGCTTCTGATATATATATATACCACCCCCATCCCAATAATTTATGAATAGACAATGAAACGCCCCCCCCCCCCATCCTTTCGTATGAAATTTGAAACCTGTATAGGCTATACCGGACGTCTCACACAACCATAGGTCCCCCTTATATTTTCTCCGTACCCCTGGAAAAATGGGTAGTTCTCAAATTCATGTAATAACATTGTTCACTATTGAAGTGAGTTATACCACTTTAGACCAGGGTTGTAAAAACCCAGCCCGGGCAGGTTTTTCTAAAAAACCCGCGTTTTTTAGGCAAACTGGGGAAAATTGAATTTCCTTTTTCTACAACCTCAAAATATCTAATTTCTGCTTCCGAAATTATTCTGGTATACATGTATATGGTCTAGCTGTGCCAGTAGAGAGATCACAAAATAGTGAAGTATTTGAATCTGGCAAAGTTACTTTTTTGAGCTGTAATTCTCGTGGATTTTGTAAAAGATCAGTTAAAGTTTGGTCGCGTTCTTGTGCTTTTGAAATTTCGTTATAGTCAATAGGATTGGGCATTGAAATTGATTTTGTCCGAATGCATATGCCAATGGTCCATGGTCCATGAGTAAAGAAAAGTCCCTAGCTTCTAACATATGCCAAAACTGCTTTATAGAAGCATATGCAGCCAGCAACTCGCGGTCGTACGCACTGTAGTTGCATTCTGCGGGAGATGATTTAATAGAAAAGAATGAAAGAGGCTGAAGCTCGTTGTCAACCACCTGAAACAGTGCACCGCCAAGCAAAAGCGGATGCATCTATTTCAAGTACGAGTTTGGCATCGGGTTTCGGATGTGCTAAAAGGGTTGCGTTGGACAATGATGTCTTGGAATTTTGAAATTTCTTATTTCCTATGTCAGGCCAAGCAATTTCTCTGTTGTCGTTTTTTTCCGACCCTTTCAAATAATTATTCAGTGTACTTTGTGTATGTGCTACGTGCAGCACCGCCGATGCCATTAGGATCAAGGTAGGACCTTTTTGTAATCGCGCTATTTTGTTTGGTCAGGATAACAAATATTTTGGTCACCACTGCCACAATCAGCTTTTTATGTATCACAGACAACACAACATATTGAATCAGCATTCTGCTGTGGTCTGTAGAGTCACAAACATCGACTCGCGCCGTCTCCTCACTTGGCGACTGTTGGCCACAGTCTTTGGTGAGCCGCCGCAAACTTATGAAAAAGTAATGCAAACATGTAAATATTTTTTGACTGAAAATCCAGTTTACATACATTGATTTACTTCTTCACAGAGGTTTCAATTTATTTATACAAGGATTTGTGCGTGTGTGAAAAATTATTGTGTATTATAAATAAGGAATAATTTCTGTGGATATATATGCTTATCACATATTACATATCAGGTATATTTGTTAAATTAAGGTCCATGATTACAATTTTCTGCTTGCCGTTTCTTGTAACATATTTTAGTATGTGAATCTCGTACCTAAATGCTTACATAAAAAAAGGGTATGCAGCAATTTTTGGAATACATAAACTAACCTCCAAAATAAAATTGTAACCTGAAAGCAACGCATTTTCTTCGAAAACAAACAATTTCCCTTAAAAAAACCCCTGCTTTTTTAGGGTAAAAAAACCAGCCCGGGGGGGAAAATGGGTATCTACCCGGGGAGCAAATTTGACAACCCTGCTTTAGACACTAGTAAGTGTACTTGGCGATCTATATATAGTGGCTCTATGTATAGAGGATGAGGCCTTGAGTCACTTGGCCGAAAAGGTCGCGACCGATGATCCTTGAGACATACTTCCAATTAAAGAAAGGATCCAAATAGCGTGAAGACTTCAGATACGTCATTTATATTGCAAGAGGGCCCCCACAAGGGGTGGTCTGACAAGGCTCCAGCCCTGGGGCCCGGGGTGATTTTAATCATTTTTTGTTCATCATAAAGGGGCCCCTGTCTAGTCGGAGGCCCGTAAAAGATCCCAGCCTAGGGGCCCTGCTTCAGGATGTGGGGGCCATGGGGTGTATATATATATATATAGTTGCTGTATTAAAATAAAAAAGTGTTAACTTTTTATTTGCTCCCCCGGTCGTAAAACACCCAATTAGAAAGTTGTTGCTCTATCTCTCTCGAGGTTAACAAAAGAATTCCATGTTTTTAAATGCAATATTCGTTGAGATATTTGAATGAAAAAATCGCCGAAAAGAACTAATTAGTCCTCGTGTGCAGAAAATGACCGTGGTGTGACAAAAATGATCAGATCAAAACTAGGGGAGGGCGAAGGGTTTCTAGTGCTCCATGCCCTGGACAAATGAAAACCAAAACTTTCCTGTGCCTTTATTTAGCCGCTTCCGCAAAATTCATGAGTGAGGCCATTGGCGTATATTCGTGTGGGGGATCTTAGCGGCCTACAGCCCAGGGCAGCAAGTTCGGTGGGACGGCAAATTTCATGAATGAGTGGTCAAAAAAATTAGTAGAATGGGAAAAGGGCCAGGGCAGCTCTTACCAGACGTGGGGACAGGTGCGAAAATAATTGCGGGGCCACAGGCATCTTAATAATTTCGAGGCCCCCTTAGCCCCGATTTTATATATTCTGTGGGAAAAGGAGAATCGACACATCCAAAAAAATTCATACATTATAACGAAATATACAGGAATGCTGAAAAATTTCCGTATAAAAAAAACAGACAATTAAATTTGAATTGACAAAAAAAATTAATAAAAATTTCTTACAAGAAAAAATTTAAATTGATGAAAAAAATAATTTCAAAACCAATAAAAAAAAATAAAAAAAATTGAAACCCAATAAAAGAAATTGTGAGAGAACTAATGTAAAAATCGATGAATAAAAAATGAGAAAAATTATTAACAGAGATAAAATCCCAGCACACCCATGAAAGTTCAGAATAAATGAAAGAAATGATTCCAGACCTGATGAAAATTCAGAATAAATGAAAGAAATGATTCCAGACCTGATGAAAATTCAGAATAAATGAAAGAAATGATTCCAGACCTGATGAAAATTCAGAATAAATAAAAGAAATGATTCCAGACCTGATGAAAATTCAGAATAAATGAAAGAAATGATTCCAGACCTGATGAAAATTCAGAATAAACAGAATAAATGAAAGAAATACTTCTGGAATCAAGAATTCCATAGTTGAAGAAAATTCAGATTTGAAGAAAATTCATAATAAACAGAAATAAATGAAAGATACTTCTAGAATTGTCAAAAATTCTGAATAAATGGAAAAAAAAACTTATAGAATTGATGAAAATAACTTAGAATAAGAAAAAATTATGTAAATTCAAAATTCCAGAATTGATGTAAATTCAAAATTCCAGAATTGATGTAAATTCAAAATTCCAGAATTGATGTAAATTCAAAATTCCAGAATTGATGTAAATTCAAAATTCCAGAATTGATGTAAATTCAAAATTCCAGAATTGATGTAAATTCAAAATTCCAGAATTGATGTAAATTCAAAATTCCAGAATTGATGTAAATTCAAAATTCCAGAATTGATGTAAATTCAAAATTCCAGAATTGATGTAAATTCAAAATTCCAGAATTGATGTAAATTCAAAATTCCAGAATTGATGAAAATTCAGAATTCTGGAATTTACGAAAGAAATTATAATCACCGTAAGTGCGGGCCCCCAAAAAACACGGGAGCCCGGTGCGACTGCACCTGCTGTTACACACGCCTAAGGGTAGCGAAATTTGAACAGCCCACAGGTTGTAAAACTACAAAAATCCGCCTCTGCAGAGAGTGAGGCCAAACCGTAAATTCGCCTGTAGGTGGGGGAAACCAAAATGCACACTTGCCCAATATAATAGAGTCCATTACTGTTTCTGGTATTACGTGTGTCGACGTTGTCTTTTTTATTACTCCAAAATTTAAAAAATCATGTGTATGAACAAAAGCTTAGGCTGCCACCCGGGTGCACTGCACCCCTTGCACCCTCACTTAAGCCGCTCCGTTCGGATTTTCCTACAAAAGGTGTAGTAAATCTTTTCTAGCTGACAAGTCACGACTGCCTTCAAGCCCACTTGTTTTTAAAGATTTGGAATCACCTTTACGTTCACTGTGTGGACTTGTTATACAACGTGTTCTGTTAATGAACCGACAAACTCAGAGAGTTGTTAGTAAGCATCAAGAGGCCCAAAAAAAGGGAAATGGAACATGGTGTCGCAAACCACGTTGATAGGGTGGAAATCGCGAAAAACGCATGCAGGCTCCGAGTCCAGAGGAGACGAAAGGTGGATGTCAGTTGATCGCTGAATACGTTCGTGAGTTCGCTCACCATATCTGATGCGAGCAGCGTCGCGAAACGCATGGCGAGGTAGGAATTCTCGGTGATTATCTCTAGGAGCCGTACTTGCTGCCCGAACGGAGCCTTGTTTTTCTGCAACACGTCCTGCCAGAATCGATGCATGTGGTTCATGTATGATGGGGCCCCTGCATATTTCAGAAGCGAGGTGCGTAATCACCTTGATGTTACATACTATCCAACGAGGTGGATTGGACGCGCGGGACCTGTTGAGGCTCGTATACACTAGCGCGCGGATCATGCAATGAAAGCAATCGCAATTGGTTGTTCAGTAATTTGTACGGTGTTGCGAACGATTCTTGAGCTCTTTTCACTGGACCCACCTGGAATCGGTTTTTTCAACGAACACAAAGGAAGTTTGTGTACCCACGAGCGGATTAGAACCGCTGCAGGGGGTCGTTGCAAGATCGGAGCGCTAGTGTATACGCGCCTTTGCTTGGCCTCCACGTTCGCTGGATCTCAATCCGTGTGACTTTTTCCTGTGGGGTCACCTTAAATCACTTGTTTATGCGACGTCTGTAGACATACCGAAGGATCTCATAGCGCAGATTGTCGTCGCTGCGGCAGACATCAAAAGCATACCTGGTATCTTCGAATGCGTCCGGGAAGCGTAATTACAATCCCTACTTTCTTAGTAGACAGGAAGCATTAGCACGCCGGTGATTGGTTACTGCGAGCAAAAAATCTAGCAAGACGTCACGAGAGGCGGAGTTTTGGGCGAAACTGAATTTCAAAATTCATTAACGAAAAATGAAAGCATTTTTTATTGAATCAGTAAATGATAGCTGGGCGCTCGCTTCGCGAGCCGTTATTATTGTCTTCTCGATGCATGTGAACCGCATTTGATTAAATCAGAAACAAAAATGGAAACTTTTTTTAGTAAATGACAGCAACGATGGATTTCAGACCGAATCGAACATACAACCTTCGGCACGTGAGTCCCGTACTATAACCATTATTCCAACGGTGAATGTGGGATTCAAGCACAATTAAATGTATCTATTGTTAAACGTCGCCAGCAAAAATTTCACCATGTGTGACGCAATGGTTCGTCACTCATTTCGGCCAATCACGATGTGCTAAATTCCTATAATGTAGCTAGAAATGTAGAGATTGTTTATAAGCGTCCGGCAAAATCGTTTTTACGTCGCTGTAGACTGTGCAATGACGTCAGCGGCAGCCACTTTCAACAACTCTTGTAATAATTAATCAAATAAATCTTTTTGTAGTTATTATTGTACTTTTTTGTCATTCCAGTGTGATGTCGAAACCTGTATGTGTTTTCGCGATTTTGACTCTCTCAACGTGGTTTACGACACCATGTTGCATTGCAATTTTTGCTCCTCTTGATGTCTACTAACAACCCTCTGAGTTTGTCGGTCCATTAACAGAATACCCTATATTACACGCTACTCATATTCAAACGTGCAACGTAGAATAACACCGGAGCACTGTAAGTGACAGATTTGTTTTTTGCTGCTCTACAATTTGCGCCACAGCTTAATATAAATTAAGTAAAATAAGATGCTAGGGCACACCAGCTGTGTAAAATTCTGGATCATGCACGTAATACAAAAGGGGAACGCTCTGTGATTACCCATTTCATGCTTTGACATCATATTATCAGCGGAGCCTAACATAGTGGCAGTGCCGTCTTAACGCATGGGCTCACCCGGGCACGGCCCGGGGGCCTCAAGAGGAGAGGGGCCTCACAAAAATAAGAAATGGTTGAAATTTTCGAGAATTTTCCAGGTAGGGCCTCAAAAACATCACTTGGCCCGGGGGCCCATGAGGCTCTTAAGACGGCCCTGCATAGTGGGTCAATGGAGGCCCAAGTTCTTAATAAAGTGGATCTCACTCCCCAGCATCATTAAAGATTTTCAATTCAACAAAATTTAAGAATGAATAAAAATCTTTAATATTTTTCTCTCATTCCCCATTTTGTTATTGTCAGTTTGATTTAGTGTTATGCCTGGCATGGCCCCCACATAGGGGGGGGGGGGGCTGACAGGGCCCGGGACGATTATCATAATTTTTTTTGCTTTTTCACGCTATAAATTAGCTACAGAAGGGGGTCCGTTAAATGTCTGACCGAGGGGCCCGTTAAAAGTCTGACCGAGGGGCCCACAAAAGATCCCAGCCTAGGGGCCCCGCTACAGGATGTGGGGACCATGATGCCTGGACTCCAAAGAGATTCCAGTCCCAGCATGGCTCCTAAAGCGGGAATTCTGAGAAAATCTCAAAACTTTTTGGACTTCAAACTTTTTTTACCAATTAAAAATTTAAATATGCGGATTTCCTGAAATTAAGAAAAAAATTAGAATTATTCGCCAAAAATAACTGATTTACTTTCATATATAAAAGCACCTAAAAGCAGTAATAGAATCGACGCAGGATTTTCGAGGAGGAGGAAGAACATCGTCAGAGGGAATTTTTCATTCTTATTGCAAAAAAAAACTAGGTAATTTTGGCTCGAGGGAGGGGGTTGCGAGTCCCGACACCATCCCCCACTCCTCCATGTATGCCTGTTACCATACGTAAATCAGTGGCACTCCAATAGCGAGATGTTTGCAGACACCAGTACTACCGTTCAAGGGAACGGTAGTACTGGGAGGGAACTACCTACAAGGGAACTTGTTTAACCCTTACAGCGCCAGTCCCTCGTAGACCTCGGGTTTTAAAATTCTCTCTAAACGACAACCCCGAGCCCCCGGGAACGCTGGACTCGACCACTGCAGACACGGGTCCGATGGGCCTCGGCTCCAAGACTGACGCAGGATTCATCGCTGAACACTGTGATGCCAGTCTCCTGGAAGTCATGATGATCGGTAACGACACGACTCTGCCGATGTTGTGGAGTTAAGGGCAGATGTCTTAAAGACCTCTGTAACCCCGCCTCAGCCAATCGCCGTGAGATGATGGAAGGTACCATGGGTGGTATGGAACAGGCTGTAGCACGTTGGATAGCGGACAATGATGTGGTAGGAGAAGTTCGGACCTGTCACACAATCATCGGTTCTTGCCTCACATTCGTGCACCTTGGCCTTCCAGAGCCTTCATTCCACTGATAAGTTCCTTGCAACAACTACTACTGCCAGCATGGCCCCCACAAGGGGGAGGCTGACAGGGCCCGGGACGATTCTCATCATTTTTTTGTTTTTTCACGCCATAAATTCACTATAAAGGGGCCCGTGAAAAGTCTGGTCTGGGGGTCCCGCATCAGAATGTGGGGGCCATGACTGCCAGCACCTTTGCACAGCCGTATCCGTAAGGTGCAGGTGACGGCCTATTGCTTGGTATGACCAGCCAGCTTCACGTATCCTGACAATGCCACCACGTTCGAAGTTGTCCAATTGGCTATAAGGTCTTTGTCAGGTCAACGCCGACAACGAGAAAAAAAAAACCATCCGCGTTTGTTACCTGTTTCATACAATGCTTTATTTTCGCAGTAGAAGCGCGCGCTATGTCCGAAGATATCATTCATTGGCCTTAAAAATTTAAAGATTTGCATACTTTGTATAAAGTAATTTGCATGCAAAATTTTGAGATGATCGGATGATTTTTACGGTTGCTTTTTTTTTCCAAAAGAGAGTAGCTTCAATACAATAGGGTTTCCAAATTCCCGACATTTTGAAGCCTTCGGGGAACGGGAAATCGTACTTCCCGCGAATTCGGGAAATCACTTATTTACAGTAAAACCCCGTTAAAAAGACTCCAATTTATAAAACTTCCTCATTTATCTTTCTCAATAAATGAAAAATACAATATTAAAATTTTGTAATGATACAGTCAATAAATTTTTAGAAATCATGTTTCAAACTCAGTAAAATGTCAGAGAAATAGCATTCTTCATATAAAACTCCTTTAAAATTTCCATTCACAGATTACACTTGATGTAAAAACGCAACTCTAAATTGGACGTAACTTCCATTCTAAGCGTCACAGAAACAAAACAATGCCTGGATAAGAATCATAAAAAATGGGGCTTTTATAATAAATGAGAAGAAAAAAAAACGATATTTTTCTTCCAAAATGAGGTTTTAAACGTAGTCAGATGCATAAATCAACTTTTATTGATTTAAAATGTTTTTCAAGGTTTTTCAAAGTAATTTAAAATTTCTTTGAGAGAAAATTTTCTCTAATTTTCCTCTACAGTTATCAAATGACATTTTATTTTTTTTAATTTCTGTTATTTTGAATATTCTAAATCTGTATGCTGGAGGTAAAGGACACTATGTCCGTTTTTGTCAATGTTCAGATAACGCTATTAATTTGCAGTGCTTTCATCACACTACACACAGTGCTGTCTTAACGCATGGGACTACCTGGGCAAGGCCTGGAAGCCTTAAGAGAGGGGGGGGGCCTCAGCAAAATGAGAAGTAGTTAATTTTTCGAGAATTTATCAAGTTGGGCTTTACAGAAAAATCCTGGGGCCCATGCTGCTCTTAAGATAGCCCTTACTACACATGGGCATAGGAGCACCAAATCCTTTTTCAATAACTAACAGATAGATTAAAAAAATGAGCTCCATATAGAGAGACATACTGTACTAAAAAAATTCTTTAAACACCTCTCCTGTAAAATTTCTCTTGTGACATTGAATTTCTGTTTCATGTAGGTCTGGGCACAGACTGAGCAAAGAAAAAAAGAAATATATATATATATACCTTACCCTTTCTATATAACATTGATTCCACATATAATTGTCATTTTTCCATTGCTTTTTTTTTTTGCTTGCCACTATAATATTTTCATAACTACGCTGATTAAATTTTTATCCCTTTGATAAAAATAATTATTCATACTTTTTTCGCACAAAATAACAATTAGAGGATTTCGTTTTTGAATATTCAAGTTCTCAATTTCCATCTTGCATCATATTCACCCCTGAACATTGCCTCCAATCCTGAAGCAGGCCCCCCCCCCGAAAAGACTTTCACGGGGCCCCTTCATGATGAATTTATAGCATGAAAAAACAAAAAAATGATTAAAATCACACCGGGCCCTAGGGCTGGGGCCTTATCAGCCCACCCCTTGTGGGGGCCATGCCTCTGAACTATTAGGTCCCTCCTCAAAGGTGTTGACTTGTTTTCCTATGCAATCACAAGTCATAGCAAAAAAAAACTGACAGTGTTGATTTGTGACCATTAAAGACCATTGTCTAACCTCCTTAAAAAGTGTAGCATTCTCCAAAATATCCTCTCAAAGACAGACAGCACCCTTCCCTCCCCTCCTCTCTTTACAAACGTTTGAGAGTTGTAGTACAACTATGTACAACTTCAGTGGCGTCGGAGCCGGGGGTGCTGTGGTTGCTCAAGCACCCACGGAAGTTTGTAAAACGGGTTCGAGCACCCACAGAATTGATTCAAAAATCGAAATTTCCTACATGAATCTCAAGACGGGCACCCACAGGTTCGAAACACTTCCGACGCCCCTGTACAAATTATTCCCCCGCTTGTATAATAGTGTTTTCAACATTTAAAAAGCCGACAAGTGGTTCCCACTTTTAAAAAAAGTAAATGAAATATACCCGAATCACACTCTTTCTACCGTAAATGGGAGTGTTGCTTCGGACCTTTGTCCAGCTGTACACATTTTCATCCAGTACTAATCTTTAACTGTACTGATCTTTATTCTTGACGATTGTTTAAAAAACAGGGTATTGTTATATCAGGGCTGAATAATGTATAGCTCCTGGGAATCCTGTTTTCTTCACATTTTTGGCCTCTCTATTGACAATGGCAAAATAGTCTGTCATTGTGATGCAGATGGGAAAGTAAAATTATAATCAAAGAAATCATGAAAAGTAGTTATCTGCTATATATTTTCTAAAATGCAATGCTTCTTTTCAGATCTTATCTTGTGTTTACCTGTGTGGTTCCCAAACAGGGTCATAAAATGGAAGAGGAAAGAGGGACTTTTTTGGCTTTAGGATCTTTGTATAGTTCTCTCATTATTAGGATTTTATAGTAGCACATGGTTACTTGTACAGTTTTTAGAACTAGAAACTGGAAGCCTTTCTCCCCTCCCCCATGTATATTTCTGTCCTGTATTTCTTTTCAAGCAATGCTAGAGAAAATAAATTAATTTTTCAACAAATATTTCCCATTAATTTTTTGAATTTTTTTTATATTCCATTGCAAGTATTACTGTGCTGCAACAATATTTTTCCCAAATTCTCTGGAATTTTTCTCAGAATTTTGGGAATGGGAAATCGTAAAAAATTCTCGAGAACAGGCGAGCGGAAATTCCCACCCAGAAACCCTAATTACAAAATGATGCTGTTTTATAAAAATGGTTGCCACTTTGTAAATCATCTAAATTTACCATCTGTCTGTTAGGTACTTCATAGAAAGTATCTAATCTAATATTTTATATTCTGCAGGTTTGTTCCCCCATTCTAAAATCATTGATTTCAATTATAATCCATCTATGTTTTTGAGAGAAAAAATACCAAATGCCAAATTTATCATAATTTTATTGGAACTTTTGTTAAATATAAGATACTTTAAGCGTACAGCAGTATTTAACCTGATAAGGATTTTTGTTTTTTTCTCTCTTTGAAAGGTCGCCATTTATAAATAATTTGAAGTTCACACAAGTAAACAAATTCACACTTATACACCCAAGCAAAATTGGCATTTTATCATTCACTAATTTTCTGTGTATGTAAAAATATTTCAAGTTTCTTTCAATAATCAGCATAACAACCATAACTTTCAAGCACAGAAAAGAGCAGAAAAGAAGGCATCTGAGAGAATGAAGAGATGGTATTTTGTAAAAAAATATATATATAGCACAAATATAAACAGCTTTGCTCAGAGTAACACAAAAAAATAGCTCCAATCTAATACTCATAGATTCTAGATACACAACTATATTCAAGCAAACAATGAGTTAGTTGCAAATTGTTTCTTCTTTGCTGTAATTCATTTATGAGGTTGAATGAACATTATAATGTATTCACACTAGAAAAGAAATAATGTTCAGCATGAAAAACTGAATCAGTTCTCTTTAGTAGTGGATTTGTTAAATAAGTATAGTTATGAATTTTTAAGGGCAAAAAGAGAAAGCTTCAGTGACAAATTGGTTATTCACTTTGTTAAACTTCCCTTCTGATGATTTCTGGATGATTTTACACTCAAACATTCCAAATTTAATGTTTATTTCATACATCAGACGGAACTTTAGAAGAACCATTAAATTCGGTTATATCATTATCAGATGCAACTTTGGTGACTTGGGATAGTTCACTGGAAATAGAAATAACAGAAATAAGCAATCAGTATATTTGCATTACCAAAATTTTCTTGTTTATATTGTACTATTAAGAGAAAGAAATAAGAGTTTCTAATATATATATATATTAAGGTGGCCCTTATTTTTTTATGTTTTAATTTCAGTTTGCCCACACTCCCCCCCCCCTCCCATTTTTTTTCCTTTTATTCCAAGAAACAATTAGAGACCTCATTTGTTCAAATCAGAGGTTGGGAACTCATACCTCTATGCTACCTTCTACGCGGTATAAGTGGGAAGCTAGTGAGTGCCAAAGTACTTGAAAGTAAAGCATTGTCACTTCAATGGCGAAGCAGGTCGTAAGCTTATGCCTAAGCAGGAGGGGTGAAAACTACCATAACTCACTAAAACTACTATAGCATACTAAAGGTTCACTGCTTGTGCAACTGCCCTTTTTTTTCTCTCTTGTGGTGTTCATTACTTTATTTTACCCTTCCCACGTCTTTTCTGTTGTTTTTTCCTGTCTCATTTCATCTTCAATATTTTACCATTTTTTTAAAATTAATTTATCAAAAGACCCTTCTCAAAGCTAAATTACTTAGTATATATTATCTTTCACTTATGATATTTTTTTGGAGTTTATGCTTATTCTTTCACCTTTATTTCATCTGGATTCCAATTCATATTAAAGCAGTTTAATCTTTGGCACCTTGGTGGGTGCAGGCAGTGACTTGTTTGTTCATGTGGCACTCCACCTTCCGCAGGGCTCTCACCCTCAGTCTGCTCTAGTTGCTGTCCAAGCCAACTACAAGTGTAATTATGGCTTCTAATTTGAGAAGTAGTGATCGAGATATTTATTTAATTGACAGTGAGTGTCACCAAATTACAGGAAGCAAACTTCCATCTAACAGGCAAGTACTATCGGTGCTATTTTATAATTTTTTGGGAGAAGGCAAGGATTCCTACAAGAATGATACCGCATTGTGTTATGAAGATGTACTCTTATTGGCTCAATTTTCAAAAAAATGTCCGCCATATGACAGATATGCAGAAAGAACATGAACGTAAGTTTATATCAAATTTGAATAATTTATTTGACATGCTCATGCTAATGCTTTGGAAATTATAAAAATTGAAGAATACAGAAAATTTTTACTGAGTCAAAGAGAGCCGGAACGAAGAGGGATGTCTCGGGGGAGTCAATATGAAGCTAGCAAAGCGTGAAGAAAGGTCACTATTGAGAGTCAGGTTACATGAAAACAGACGGGCTAAGGCTCATTGTAGTTCTGAGATCGCTGGCAAATTTTATAGATTCATCAGAAGAATCGTCAGTCATTCGGGATATTTCTGATCAAGCTGGGCCTTCATCAAACATTACCCAGATGTCTCTTGAGAAAAACATGGATGCGCAGATAGGTTTAGGGATGAAAAATGTACATGGGAGGAAATGTTTTTTAACTCCAAAATTAATTGTTGTACTCGATCGATGCCACATTAGTCAGAAAAATGTCGTTTTTATTCTCGCAGCCACAGCTGATTCTTTAGGGTACAACATAGATGAACTGGCAATCAACCAAAATATGATCCAAAGATATCGGGTAGATTTTCGTAAGACGAAGGCTACTAAGATTAAAGAAAATAAATCCAGTATTGTATCCATTCATTGGGATGGTAAATTGCTACCTGCTTTAAAAAGAGAGATTTAAAAAGTGAAAGACTACCTATCATTGTTACATATAAAGATCTAGAAAAATTACTCGGGGTGACAAAATTAGAAAATTCTTCAGGGAAGGAGGAAGGCTGTATGGAATGTTCTGAAATATTGGGGATTGGAAGATAAGGCTCAAATTCTCTGTTCTGAGACAACCAGTTCCAACACTGGTCACATCAATGGTGCGGTTACATTTCTAGAGCAGTAAAAGATCGAGAGATGATATATTTTCCATGTCAGCACCACACGTATGAATTAGTGCTACGAAGTGTTTTCGAACATGAGTTACCTCAAGTGACTAGTAGTCCAGATGTTTTCTTCAAAAAAATCAGAGAAAATGGAATAATTTGGAAAAAGAAAATTATATAGACAGCTATAAATACTTGAACGAAATATGTAGTGAGAGCGAAATACTGAGTACTATGAATTATCTTTTTAATGCACTGAAAAATGGAAAACTGAAGCACGATTATCAGGAGCTCGTTGAATTATGTATAGCTTTTATTGGAAGGAACTCAGACTTGACTATCAAAATCAGGCTACCAGGGGCTTTACATCATGTTCAATGGCTGGCAAAGGTAATTTACTCCTTTAAAATGTTTTTATTTAGACAGAAATTGGCTTTAAAAGTTTCTGAAGTGAACTATCTGAAGAATATTTGTTTGTTTGTTGTAACGGTGATGTTAAAGCATGGATTGAACACCTTTTATTTTATAATGATAGTCAATTTTTATCATTTATCAAATTTTTAACAAGGTTTTCTAATGAATATTTACAAATTAAGCCATTGAGAATTTAGATATGCTGTCTAATAATTAGTTCAAGGTTGTTTTTTTTTCAGAAAAACAATAGAACATTTCATTTCTCAGAAAAATTTAAATTTGTTAGAGAAATTGGATGTTGACATTTACTTTCTGAATCTCAGTGGTGTTAATGACACAGCCAAAAGAGGGGTGAAATTGATGCCAGATGTTAATGGGCTCTTAACTGTGGATGAAGAGCAGAAGCAATTTCTTCTCCAGTGTGTCGAAAACCACAGAAAGCAGCACCCGGACAGCAAGAAGGTTAAATGAAAAATTTATTTAAATATATTATTAAAAAGTAAATTTGTTTCATATGCCCTTTTAAAGATGCCATTTCATAATTTTATAGTAAAATCATAAAGTTTCTTAATATGAGTAATACATAAACATTTTCAAATGCTTAATTCTTAGAAAAAAATTTTTCCCATATCTTCATCACTACACGAGACTCTGATTGAATAAAACAATTCTGTAATTGATTATCACTTAATAATCTCACTATCTCAGCAATAATCCCATGATCATGCTTGAATTTCCCAAAAAGTTCATTTTTCACAAAAAAATCGCATAATTCAGCTCTTAATACTCTGCAAAATGCAGCCCTTGAAAAAAATAGGGTGTACATTATAATGATATAAAGGAATATATATAAAGAAAAATTAAAAGACCAACATTTTCAACCACAATATATTGTGAAAAATTATCTTCTTCTATTATTTATCTTTTGAATCTGATTATATGGGAGTAGACAATTTTTATTCTCATAACCAAATGACTTGGGTAGAATTCAACAAGATGGAAGAATTCACTGGCCTTAACGTGTTACATGATTCATACTTAATCACCAACATGGGCATCTTTTTCGAACCCCAAACAATGAAACAATGGATAATGTATCCCTTCTTGCATATTACTATCTGATACTAATTATTCTAAAAGGTTTACTGGGAATTTATTTAGCTATACATTGAATGATTAAAATGATTAACTCTGGGATAGAAAGGTGCATAGCTAACAGCATGCAATGTGAATTACTGGCGTTGATCATAGAGGCATACTTCCAATTAGAAAAAGTATCCGAATAACATGTGAAAACCTCAGATAAGTCATTCATATTGCAAGGGGTTGTATAGTTATTAACCCAGTATATGGCAAAACTCTATTATTTAATTTTTTCAAAACAATTACATGAAAATGATAACATGAATAAGAGAAATATCAAAGGAAAACTATGCATTTGGGAAAAAAGTTTTATTAAATTAAAATTATTAATTATATTAATTAATTATTCATTATTTATTAACAATTTTAGAATTTTTTATTGAATTTATAACATTTATAGCAGTTAGTTCAAAATTTAGGTACAAAAACAATCAAAACTAAAAATTCTCTACTGCTTAAATTAGAAATGCAAAAAAGCATCCCAAAAAAGGGACAATGGTAAATAATGGGTTAATATAAAAAATTAACTTTTTATATGGACACCCTGTGCCGAAACACCCATTAAGAAATTTTGTTGCTCTGTCTGAGAAAAAAATGGAGACATTTTAGAAAAAAAAAACCAAGATAAATGGGGGTAAAACATATTTTACCCCTATTTTAGCTGTTTTCCCCCAATTTTTTTTTTTTTTAATTTGAATGTCTCAGCAAATATTGCACTTAGAAACATGGATTTTTTTTTTTTTTTTTTTGGTCTCAGGAAAGCCAGAGTAACAATTTTCTTTTTGAGAACAGGGTATCCTAACTATAAAACCCCTTGCAATATGAATGACTTATCTGAGATCCACATGTTATTTGGATACTTTTCTAACTGAAAGTATGCATCTGAGATCAAGGGTTCGACAGTAATTTGAGTGTGTGCTGATAGCTATGCACCCTGTATAAGAATGCAACATTGACATTATATTTTATTATGCCTCCAAATTCACAATATAACACATGAAACTGAATACTTACTCTTTTAATTTCTTCTCTGATTGACAATTTGGATCTTCAGTTGTGTGTGATGAATCATCCCCATTCTTTTCCAATTTCTCTGTAAAATTTAATGAAAAAGAAAATACATAACTTTGTATAATGAATTAAAAATTATATAATGTTATATTTGGACAATACAGTCTTACAAAGAAATAAAATGAAGAAGTGATTGATTGAAGTACTGTAATTTTCAGATTAATGAAACTTTAGATTTGATGACTGCAGTCGAAAACCCCTTCCTCACCAGAGGAGGAAGGTGGCCCTGTGCCACATAAGCTGTGACCTCAGATCATCATCTGCATATCTGCCACAACTTATTGAAACTCTGATTCACAATGTCATTATAGTATTTAAAGTATCAATTAAACAACATAGCTACAGCTTCTGATTTTATTCAAACTGAACCTATGTGTATTAGTGAAGATGATATACATTTTTCAAGGGCACCAATAACTAATCAAAATTGTCATTCATGTACTGATTTATTGCAAAATTATCATGAACCAAGAACCCTGGATGGTGTTCCATTGCTTTAAGATGGCATGGCTACCAATAATTGTCAAGATACTTATGTATATGGCCTTGTTTGTATATTTCCCCCAGGTAATCACTAGGTGGATAAATAATTAGTCTATTGGTATAGTTCAGGAGTATAGTAGGTGGTTAGAGAAACAGCATGGAAATTCATTGTAAGCTCAGAGTGATTTTGAAAGAAAAACTATAATAGGATTTTACATGAGTGAAAAGACTATACTATGGTTAGTAAGGCTTAAATATTTTATGGCATGTCATGTTTTTTCTTGAGAAGTATATGCATATTTTAGGCATTTTTGAGTTATTGGTCATATTTTAAGCATTTTTGAGTGATCAGTCATATTTTAGGAATTTTCAAACAATCGGTCATATTTTTTGGTCATTTTTTTTGCACAAAAAGTTTTTTCAATTTGTAGGTATTTCTTCAGAGTTGCAGTATGAGTCATTTAAGCCTCGTCCTGAGCCATTGGGCTATACAACAAGATCTGTTAATTGGACGCTGAGTGAGCAATCCTGCTCAAGATGTTTTCTTTAAAAATTAAATGTCCCTATATCAGTGGTAAGAAATAGTTGCATGTAGAACTGTGCCATACATCGTCATCATTATGTCTCCTCTCCCAGGGGCCCCAACTTATCCCCAATCTAAACTAAAAACTATACTAGGGGTTCCTACTGGGTGCCCATAAACCATATTCTCTACTGCAGTATACACTTACAATGTTGCAGAGTTGCAGTATGCACTTACAATGCATTGTGAATTCTTATTTTCTTTTTTCTTCGGGAAAAACTTTTGCATTTCCAGTGGCCACTTTTTTGTTCTTGGAGGATCCTTTTCCTATGTTTCCCATGGAAAAGTCTCACAACAGATCCTTCAACCAAAAAAAAATTGGCACTGTCACCAGGGGCAAGTAGGTACTCATTTTGTGTAGCTCAGCTTTCTCGTAATTTTGAATGAACAAAAAGAAAATGTGTTAAAGCCCTTCCTGGACTAGTGCTCCAGCCACCACACCCCCTACTTTACCCTAGTTGCGGCCCTGCCTACAACTGTACAAATATTCAGGCACACTTCATTACACTTCACTCACAATTCGAAACACAGATGATTGCACTAACTTCAAACACAATGCTAGATATGCATGAACAGTTAGGTATATCAGGTATCAGTTAGGAAAAGAACATACACACACTTTCAGCTCAATTCACCTCTGAAAGCAGATAAAATGGTAGTAAATTTCCCAAATACGGTAGACAGAGTTGTGCTCTGTATAAAAAGGGAAAGACAGATATGGTACTTCTGTATTTTATTTTGTTGTGCGTGTGCATGTGTGTGTAAGTTAGAAGTTCCAGCATAAAACCCATATAATGCAACAATACAATTCAGCTTGAGGAATAATCAGAGATTGCAGAAACTAGACATCTGCTCTATGTCAAGCCTTCTTCAAATATTGCTCAATCTGGTAATATTTATCGAATTTTCAAAAAGAATCTTTGTAAAATAGTTTCTTCAAATATTTCTTAGAAGAAACTAAACTATTAGCAGTCTTCCTTTTACATATGAAACTGCATCTCATAAAATTCAGTGCAATTCTAGAACGTACTGAAAAAATTATCTATATCTGTGTATATATAATTGATCTTCTGTCTGTGTGTGTGTCTGTGTATGTTCTCTATGCAAATGTACAATTTTAGATTGATTGTCTCCAAATTTTGCAAGTATACCAAACAGAACCCGACTTGAACTACTTTAAAAGTTTGTCAGAGCTGGCAAATGCCCAAAATGGGCAAAAAACTGTCCTGCAACAATGGTTCCTGGGCCTCAACAATCACTTTCAGAATGTTTACTTTGGTAACTGTGGTTCCCTAGCAATGCATTTCAAACATGCATATGCCTTTACAATGGTTTGTCAATTCTTTAATGCCGCCAGTATTATATGTGACAGTTTTTCCTTTACAATGGTTTGTCACTTTTTCATTCCTCTCAGTAATTGAAGAAAACCCGGGCAGCACTGAGTATTATAACTAGTGTGTGTGTATATATACACTCATTGCCATAAAAATTTGCGCACCCAGAAGAAGAAGTCAAAATGAAACGAAATTTTACACATGTAAGCACTATGTTGATATAAGTAAGTGATTAGAAAATCCAAGAAAAAGGATCATTTATTGCAGAAAAAAGTAAAGATGAACAGAAGTTTTAGTACTCTGTTGGACCCCCTCTAGCGTTAATGCACGATGCGATACGAGCGGGCATTGAGGCATAAAAGTTCCGTATGATGTCCTGAGACATCTCGTTCCACAGTTGCTGTAAATGCTCCTCTAGTTCGACCAACCTCGTAGGGTGTCCAACTTGCCGTCCCAAATGATCCCAGATATGCTCGATTGGTGACAAATCTGGGGATAGAGCAGGCCAGGGAAGGGTGGTAATGTGGCGGAGGCAGTCTTGTGACATCCTTGCTGTGTGTGGCCTAGCATTGTCTTGTTGAAAAATGGCTCCTGGTAGCCCTGCCATGAGTGGCAACACATGTGGCTGAAGGATGTTATGGACGTACCACTGGGCTGTCATTGTGCCATGGATCAATATTAGGGGTGACCGTGTATCGTAAGCAATGGCACCCCATACCATGACACCAGCTGTGGGAGCGGTGTGTCACTGTAAAGCGAAGGCAGGATTGAAGCGTTCACCACGGGGCCTCCACACACGAACACGATTGTCATCACTGCTCAAGTTGAATCTCGATTCGTCGCTGAAGACGACCTGGTTCCATTCCGTTGCAGTCCAATCCCGTCGTGCTCGACACCACTCCAAACTGAGGCGTTGGTGGGTGGGTGTCATTGGCAGCACACATAATGGGCGCCGCGATACCAGATGTCCTTCAGCCAGGCGCCTTGCGATGGTTCGGGAAGACACAGGGGCCCGTAGTGAAGCTGTTGCCTGTGTCTGGATAGCGGCCAATGAGGCAGTTGGCTCTACGCGTGCGTTTCGGATGATGTGACGGCCTTCTTGACGACTGGTCTGTCGAGGGCATCCTGAACCTGGTCGCCGTGTAAATGACGTCTCTTCTGTCCACTGGTCCCAACACCTCCTCACAGTAAAATCAGAACGGCCTAGTTGACGAGCTACTCACCGAGCTGACCACCCAGCTTCCATCATCCTGATGATTCTTTCCCTATCGAACTCTGACAACTGCTCATATGGTCTTTGACAGCGGCGTAACGGCATGTCTACCTCAGCATTTCCTTTGCAAACTATTAAATACACTCCAGCAAGCTCTGCTTACCTGTTTTATACTCCAAGGAGAACGAAGTTCAACGCCCTCTAGTGGCATTACGCAATGCGCAATCACGCTGCATTTCTAATCATTTGCATATGTGCCCAACATGTATCTTCAGGCCAACTTTCGTTTCGATCCCACAATTATTTCTTGGTGCGCAAATTTTTATGGCAATGAGTGTATATATATAATAACATGTCCTGACTAGCTGATTCATCATTGCCGAGCTGATATGGCTGAAGCTATTTGGTCAGTAGTTTTATTTCATCGTATAAACACTCACTAAGAAGGAGTTTTCCCGAATTTGGCCCCTCAGGGGGACATAAAGGGGTTCAAAGGTTATACAGAGAAATCGTGTCAAGCCGAAACTGCTGGAGCAATATTCATGAAATTCGGTCAGCAGTTCTATTTCATGACGCAAAGACTCATTAAGTGATTTTCCAAAATTTGACCCCTAAGGGTCTCATAAAGGTGTTCAAAGGTTATACAGGGAAATCTCATGCCGAGCCAATATAGCTGAAACTATATTTATGAAATTTGGTCAGTAGTTTTATTTCATGGCATAAAGACTCGCTAAGATGGGGTTTTCCAAAATTTGACCCCTGATGGGGACATGAAGGGAATTCAAAGGTTATACAGAGAAATCATGCCGAGCTGAAATCGCTCAGGAGCAGTGTTTATGAAATTAGGTCAATAGTTTTATTTCTAGACTCGCTAAGAGGTTTTTTTGAAATTCTGTCACAAATGTGGTCATGAAAGGGGCTCAAAGGTTATATGGGATAATCATCGCTGATTCAAAATCGCAGAAGCTATGAATATGAAATTTGGTCAATAGTTTTATTTCACTGTGAAAACTCACTAACGAGGGATTTTTCAAAATTCATACTATAAGGGAAACATGGGGGAGGAGATTAAAAAGTTATATGGGGCAATCATTGCTAAGTCCAAACCGCTAGAAGCTATAAACATGAAATTTTATCAGTATTATATTTTATAATATAGAGACTCTCCAAGGCAGGATTTCAGGAATTGCAACACCCAAGGGTGTCAAATAAATGAGAGATTCAAATGTTATTCAAAGGAATCATCGCCAAGCAATTTTCAGATTACCAAATCCAGGCGAGTGAAGCCGCACTTAACAACTAACTGTGCATAAGGTAGGCGTGGTCAGGGCCTGGGGGGTGCAGGCGGGTCTGCCGCCCCGGGGGCTGGACCAGAAGGGGCGCAAATTTCACACTTTTTTTCACTCTTTCAACATTACAAGGGGGCACCAAAATGCATGCTTGCCCCTGCTGACCAAGCTTCTAGTTGGGGCTCTGGGTGTGGTTTTCAGTTGAATCTGGTGACAGAATTTTAATTAAAATGGCAAATTGATGAATATTTTGTTTTGGATTTTTAGATCATAAAAATCCGAGCCCTAATGATTAGTATTGAATTCGAGAATCAAAATCAAACTGATTGATGTTATCGGCAAGTGACATGAGCAGCATCAGAAAGAATTCAGATAGAAAGCCCAAATTGATAGACTGAGACCTGAGAGCTGTGCTTGTTACAATTCATAACTGAAAAATACAACACCTAACTACGGCTGAAAATATGCAGACAGCACTGGTATTTTGGTTTCTATCAATACTATCAGAGGAAAAAATTATGCATTCATTATGATATTAAGGCAGAGAGGCAGCTTATAAGCCACATATGAAAAAAACCCCCCAACACAAAGATTCTACTATCATATGCAAAGAGCGTAAAAACTAAAGGATGGACCAGTGGAAAACAATCTTATGAAAAAACAAGGTCAAGATTCTAGTGTTTCCAGTCTGACAATAGAGTATGGGTATGGAGAATGTATATCATGGGAATGTGCAACTGTGAAGTTTAATGGGCAACTTTCAGCTGTATGGTTTGGTCTTCACTTTTTTCTTGCAATCAATCATACCATGGAAGTACAGTTGTTATGCAGTAGATGGCTTCATGGCCCCCACAAGGGTGGGGCTAACATGGCTCAAGCCCTGGGGCCTGAGACGATTCTCATCATTTCTGTTTTTTCATGCTGCAATTTCATCATAAAGGGGCCCATGAAAGTCTTGTCTGGGGGCCCTTAAAAGATCCCAGCCTAGGGGCCCTGCTCTAGAATATGGAGATCATGGGTGACTTAGACTGCAAGTAACTGTTTTAGTCCACTCTCAGTCCCTATCTCAACCAATTAAGTATTTATGGGACAAATCAGAACAAGGATTGAGAACAAGGTCATCACATTCACAGAAATATTAGATATAATCAGAAAATTTTAGTGAAAGAATTTAAAGAAATTATCAATGAAATGAGAGAGATAAATAATAGATCAAATTTAATTATATTCAATGCATAAAATATTATCATTCATTTGATCATTCCATGGCCATTTTCTGCAAGCAAACACCTACAGTTTACTGCTGATTCTGAAGGGCAGGGGTCGACATTTGCTTTTATATGCCTTTGTGAGAGGTTGGTGAACAGTGGTTACAGAATGCGACCTCTGGGGGGGGGGACTACTTATTAGAATGAGTCTGTGGATCAATTACGATATATGGTTTTATTACGGAAACACACATTACTACAAACTACACAACACACAAAAGGACGTTTACAAGAGGAATGGGGACAAAACAGTACACTGATCAGAGTATAACATACGTTATAGGTGCTGCCATCTATCAGACATTATTTATACTGACATATTTCACTGTTGTTATTTACACTAACACCCCCCCCTTTAATTCAGTTTGTCTGAATTATCTTAGTGGAAATCAGGTGACAAGTCCCAGTTCTTTGCAAAGCTTTTGATGAGCTGGTCTTGGCAGTCCTTTCGTAAGTATGTCTGCAATCATATCTTGACTCTGGACATATTCAAGGAGTATGTCCCCTTCTCTGATCTTGGATCTAATATGATGATGCCTTACATCAATATGTTTGGTGCGAGCACGGAATTTTGGGTTCTCGACAGATTTTATTGCAGATTGATTGTCACAATAAATCACAGTGGATTTCTGATGTCCTTTCAATTTCAGCTCACACATTATTCCTCTCAACCAGGCACATTCCTGAGCTGCTGAACTTAAAGACATATATTCAGCTTCGGTTGAACTGAGAGCTACGGAGTGTTGCTGTTTTGACATCCAGGTGACAGCTCCTCCTGACATCATGAATGCATATCCAGATATGGACCTTCTGGTGTCCAAACAATTTCCCCAATCTGCATCAGCATATGCAGAAAGCTCAGAGTGATCAGCTTCATACATCATTTTCATGGAAACAGTTGACTTGATGTATCGAAGAACACGCTTCAGTGCAGTCCAGTGAGCTTTCCCAGGATTTTTGTTGAACTTGCTTAGATGACCAACAGCAAAAGCTATATCAGGCCTCGTTGAATATGCAGCGAAGATGAGAGAGCCAACTAATTCTCTGTAAGGTACATTGGACATCTCTTCCTTTTCAGATTCGGTCTTCGGTTCATCATTCTTGGATAGACTAAGTCCTACTTCAAGAGGAGTGGCAACACCATGACAATCAGACATGCCAAAACGGACAAGAACATCTTTCAGATATTTTTCTTGATCAATGAAAATTTTTCTGTTCTTTCGATCACGAGTGATCCTCATACCAAAAACAATGGTTCACTTCACCAAGGTCTTTCATCTTAGTAGCAGATTTATCATCACTGAAAATTAGAATGTCATCCACATATATTCCCAAAATGATTGTTTTCCCCCCTTCGATCTTGAAGTACACACAAGAATCATATTCGGACGGAGTGAACTCAAGGTCGAGAAGAACATCATGTAGTAACATATACCATGAACGACTGGCTTGCTTCAAACCATAGACAGATTTCAAAAGACGACAAATGGATCCAGATGGAAGCTTGACATACAGGTCTTCATCCAACTTCGGATGGAGGAAGGCTGTCACAACATCCATGTGATGAACATCCCAGTCATATTTAGCAGCAAGGGCAAGCAAAAGTCTGATCGAGGTTGTTCGGATGACCGGTGAGAAGGTTTCATCATAATCAAGGCCATAGCTTTGGGAGCATCCATGAGCAACCAAACGGGCTTTGTACCGTTCAATAGAACCATCAGCAGTCTGCTTAATCTTGAATACCCATTTCATGGAAATGGCTTTCCGACCTGGAGGAAGTTCAGCTGGAATCCATGTTTGATTATCAGCATGCGATTTCAGTTCCTCGTCAATGGCCCTTTTCCAATGTTCAGCATCCTGGCTGTTCAGAGCTTCAGTCAATGATTCAGGTGTACTTTCACACAATGAAGCTTGGAAGGATACAAAATCATCATTAAAGATACAAATGTTTTGTTGTCGTGTACGTTGAGAATAGCGATCAGATCTAATCGGAACATTTGGCAAAACGTCAGGTGTCCTCACAGTATGGGAAGGAGAAGACTGTTCTGAACTGTTTTCCAATGATGTTTCAGTCTCTAGAGAAGGCTCAGAGATAGTAACAGTTGAAAACTGTGTATCAGCTGCATTTTCAGGCGACGGAAATGGATCATGGCTCGGTGAATCCATTTTGCCAAATGGAAACTGGTCTTCAAAAAACTTCACATCTCTAACAATTTGCACCTCATCTGTTTGGGGGTTGTAAATGCGATAACCCTTGGTTTCATCGCTGTAGCCAGGAAAGATACCATCCCAAGCTTTAGGATCCAGCTTCTTTCTTTTACACTGGGGGATATGAACCATGGATCGACATCCAAAAATGTGAAGATGCAATATGCTAGGTTTTCGTCCAGACCACAGTTCTTGGGGAATGCGTTTTTTTAGAGCTTGTGTAGGACATCGGTTGCGAATGTAGGTAGCTGTCAAGACAGCTTCGGCCCAAAACACAATGTCCAAATTAGAGTTGAAAAGCATTGCACGAGCAGCTTCAATCAAAGTGCGGTTGAGGCGTTCAGCTACTCCATTCTGCTCGGGTGTATGTGGTACAGTTCGCTGATGCAATATTCCAGCATCTTTCAGAAAACTTTCCATTTTCTCAGAGACATATTCTCCACCATTGTCAGAACGTAAGGCTTTGATTTTTCTTTCCATTTGATTTTCGACAAATGTCTTGAATTCAACGAATTTGTCAAAAACTTGATCTTTAGACTTCAGGAAGTATACAAAGCATTTGCGAGAGAAATCATCAATAAAAGTAAGAAAATAACGATGAGAGATTTTTGATGAGATTTGCATGGGGCCACAGAGATCTGAGTGAACAAGTTCCAGAAGATTTCCTGCACGTGTCTTGCTTGATTTTGAAAAGGATTGGCGGTGTGATTTTGCACGAACACAAACATCACAATCCTCAAAATCAGATTTTAAATCACATTTGAGATAAAGTGACTTTTGCAGCTCTCTTAGGGAACGAAAATTAAGGTGACCCAGTCTCCTGTGCAGCGCCGTCTTAACGCATGGGCCCACCCGGGCACGGCCCGGGGCCTCAAGAGAAGAGGGGCCTCACAAAACTGAAATGAGGTTGAATTTTTTTAGAATTTACAAGGTAGGGCCTCAGAAAAACCACTTGGTCCGGGGGCCCATGATGCTCTTAAGACAGCACTGCTCCTGTGCCATAACTGACAGGTGTCTTGCTTCATTGAAGTGGTACAAACAAAGTTTGTTTCATTATCAAGACGATACAGTCCATTCACCTCTGTTGCAATTGCCAAAACAGATGAACTGTCACCCATGGGTTTCTCTTTTAGTATCCTGCAACCGGTCTCATCAAAGATGACTGATAGCTTAGGCAGACTGTACAAGTTTGCTAACACTTAACAAATTCAGCGCGAGTGTAGGCACAGACTTGACATCTTTAGCATGCAGTGTTTTTGAAGAGCTGAGCACTATGGCGACGTCTTGGTGCCCTGTGACTGGCAATTTTTCACCATTGGCTAGACGGACCTCTTCTTCGGATGATACATCGTGTGAAATTGGCAATGAACAACTGAATCATGAGTTGATGCACCAGAGTCTATGAACCATTCATGTTTGTCAAAGAAAACCGCGGCAGAAAATACAGAAGAAACAGTTGCTCCAGAAGCAATTTCTTTTTCAGAGCAAACTGCATTAGCAGAACACTTAGTTTCAGTTTTCCGGCGATTTTTCCTTTTTGGTTTCGAGCAGGTCGTAGACTTGTGTCCGCGCTCATTGCAATTAAAGCAACGGATTCCTTTTGTAGCACTGGCAGGTTGCTTTTTCACGAAAAACACGGAATTCGATGGCGGTTTCGGAACTTCAGTTGCGTCTTCTAGCAGCAGGCTTTTCACGAATGAAGTCGTGATTTCTTGTCCAGATCCGCGAATACCCAGGACGAGAGGCTTGTAATAGTCCGGTAATTTCGCGAGAATGAAACCACCGATGACGTGGTCGTCCAACGGCTTGCCGACGTTTTCGAGCTGTTCCGCGACGATCGTGAATTTATTCAGGTATTCGTCTACTGTACGGCAATCGTGAAAACGAATGTCCAGAAGACTCTGATACAGGCCTACTACACGAACAATACCTTTATCTTCGAAGGTGTCATTGAGCAAGTCCCATGTTTCTTTGGCAGTTTCACATTTTCGCGTGATCGTTGCAGTCGCAGGTTTGAGAGATAAGTTGATTTTCGCGAGAGCTCGGCGATCCAATGCGTTGTCGATTGGTTCGGTTCCCGGCACAATACAACTCCACAAACCACAGTCAATGGGGAAGTTCTTCATGGCGAATATCCAATCGGTGAAATTTTTCGGACCTTCGAGATGTTTCGATTCAGGCAACGTGCCTACGGCAAAACTGGTTGTCACAGTCCTGGAAGTCGTGGACATCGAAAGCCTCAAAGTTTCCAATTCCCGCCTCAAGGCTTCGTATTCTTCAGCGGTCGCCATGTTGGAGAGAAAACTAATCGGTGCGAGAAAGATCGTTAAGAAAACATCGGAACTCGCGAGTTTGTAGTCACAAAAATAATCTTATGCGGCGGGCCCCATAACCTATTAGGATGAGTCCGTGGATCAATTACGATATATGGTTTTATTACGGAAACACACATTACTACAAACTACACAACACACAAAATAGTACACTGATCAGAGTATAACAACATACGTTATATTTGCTGCCATCTATCAGACATTATTTATACTGACATATTTCACTGTTGTTATTTACACTAACACTACTTTCTGCAGTAGCAATGTGGTGTTCTGATCATCTTGTTCCAATCAAGTAATATTCTGACAAGGGCAAATCAGATATGGAGCTCGCAACAACTCTAAACGTCCTTTAGTACAGTGAGCAAGTACCTTAACCTGGGCTACCTGCCCTAAAATAATATCACTGTCAAGAAATTAATTAATATATTAGGCATCGTTGTACACATTAAATTTTCACTATATATAGGCTGACAATCAGGGGCGTAGCCAGAAATTTCGTTCGGGGGGGGGGGACCACTTTCATTTTGGGGGGGGGGGGACCAAAGTGACAGAACAATGGATTTGACCATCTTTTTCCCTTTTTTCGGTCATTTTCTCACATTTCAGGGGGACGGACCAGACCCCCAAGTCCCCCCCCCTCGCTACGCCCTTGCTGACAATACATTCTATTTTGCATGTATCTATCCTGTTTTGTTTTTTTCTAAATTCTGAATTTTTGACTTGTTCCTTGGTGAAGAATTGTCTAAGAATTTGACATGATTCTACTTTATTATAAAAAATTTTTTTATGTCCCACTTTTGTCTCATTGCAATACGATCAGCCTAGGTTCCACTGTATTGATAGAATGTATACCATTTTTATTCCGTGCAAAAATACTTAATTCTATAATTTCACTTGTAAGTTCTAATTAATATATGCCAACTTTCACAAAGCAATGACTTCCTTCATTTCAATGAAATGTGATAGATACAGAAATCCTCTATTTTGATTTAAGTAAAAAACAGGTTTGAATCTTGCCGTAACTATTACAGTATAATAAATAATAGTCTTATATTAAAGAAAAATATTATATTCCACAAGACCTGTCTAAGACAGACACTGTATGAGTCAGAACATTGCCTTGAACAGAATCAAAAGATACACCTTTATAAAATTAAAACCTGCTTAAAACAGAATATTATTTCAGTCTCTTGGTGTTCCATTTCATACACGTTTCACTGTATGTCACACATATGATAAATTTGGAAAACTAAAATAGTCCTTTGCCTGATATAATCATAAATGTGGAGAAATGTTTGGTTATGTTTGTTTGCCTTTTTATGTTTTTTCTCTGTTTGTGATATGATAAGTTGCATATCTTTTAAACACAGGAATGTTTATGTGTGTAATCATTATGATAATTCAAAATGCCCTATTCTAAAGAGTTTCATCAAGAAATATGTGAAAACCAAACATAGGCAGGAATTTAATTTTGATAACTTGACATGGATCGCTGTAATGAATGACTACTATAATAGCTCATTGATTTTATAGTCATTATAATATTCTTCAGGATGTACAGATTACTACTAGTTATGCAATTGAACACAGTTTTAATCTTAATCTAGAAAACAGAAGACTGCAAAGATGTGTTTGATTTTTTTAGAGATAAGATTTTACAAAAATTAAATGTTTTAACAAGTCTTAAAGTTGGTATATACCAGTAGACAAGGCGTTTACAAAGAGCATCCAAAATTAATTAAAAATTTTATGGTTGATTCTAAAATCAATGTAAAATATGAAAGATGATCAGCAAGAAAAAGGTGAATGTTAGCTGTGTGATAGTTTCATTGAATTAAAATATATATTAAAAAAGGCACAACAATTTTGAAATTTCCATACAGCTCCCAATCAAAAAATATGAATTAATAAACTTTGCACCATTCTTTTACATACCAAAAGCAATTTTTGGTTTTTGCCTTTTTTTGCTAGCCACTGAAATTTTTTTTTAAGACTGAAAAGTCATGAAAATGACAAAAATCAAGAATTTTAGTTATTAATATCCCAACTAATTTTCTTAAAATGTTAAAGAATGAATTTCTTTTGGTATATTAAAAAGAGGTGTAAATTTTATAAATTTATATTTTTGATTAGGGACTATATAAAAATTTCAATTTTTTTATAGTTTTCCATAATCTTACATGTGAAACTGATCACCAAAGTCTTGCTGATCATGCTACATAATTTGCTTTAATTTTAGAATCAACCATAAGATTGTTATTTCTTTCAGCCACACTTCATGAAACACAACATATAATACATCTATCTTTGATCATATTGTTGTTTGTCCATGTTAATTTTGCTTTCATTCTTGCAAATTTGGAACTAAAATATGTGTTACCAAACCTTCTGCATTGAATTTTTGTTCTTTTGCTTATTGTTAGAATGATTTTTTTCAGTTGAGATGTAAAACTCCACTCAATTTTAAAAGAAGTTGAACTCAAAGAAAAAACCAGAAAAGTTTAAAAGAAAAATTATTTTGCACTATTTTTTTTTTCTTGAAAAAATATGCTTGACTCCTAAGAAATTTGTTTGATGCCTAAATATTTTTTCGATCTGTCATGCCCTGGTGTAATATAAGATCTTATGGGTTCAGTTAATTAAGATTGGGAGGGGGCAATGGGAAAAAAAAGACGGGAGTACAGGGCAGTAAGACAAAAAAAATTGGGAAACTTTAATGTAAATCATAAAAAATGTGCATAGCAAACTTGAAGCTATAGCTCAATATGAAGTGGAACATAATAAAGTAAGGCTTTGCAAGAAATTCCAATTTCTCTCCCGATACTGATTTGATAGCATAGGAATTATTCAGATTTTGAAGGGTATTTATGGTTATTATTTTTATATTTCTATATATCTAGATGCATAATTTTCTTCACTGGGAACAGTAGTTTAAATTCATGGTAAATGAAGCCCGACTATATATTCAATTTTTTTTTTTGGTAGAAATTAACATGATTCAATACAGTGGTGGAAGAAATTATAGAGTCAGGTAAAAATGGTAATTTAAAAAAAAGTAACTATCAAAATTTTTCCAATTTTTTTTTCAGAGATAATGACTATGACAGAAATAATATCTTATTCAAAAAAATTGCAATACTTTTTCAGTAAAAAAATTCTCTCATTATTATGATGCAAATGGGAAAAACTATCAGACCACTCCCAACCATTGCCCTTTACTCACCTTACTTACCTTATTTACATATCCTTTTGGCTAAGCATCATTTCTGGAAACTTCTCAAATAATTTGATGTGGTTGTTTTCCCAGAAAGCTTGATTCATAAAGATGGGACGAGGCAAAAGGTTATCTCTTATAGAAAAAGTTAAGACCCTATTTCAAAAAAGTGTAGATTAATTTCTCAAGAAATCAGAGAAAATATGAATATATACCCTAGACACTGGTTAACAATTTCCTAAACAACAGCAAATTTTATTCTGGGTATAAAAAGATGGCTATATGCCATTTGCTTTAACAGATTGGCAGAGGAGAACAGTAATAATTCAAAATTTGAACAAATAACATATCTTCAGAGAAAATTGTGAACATTTTAGAACACTCTTGGACCAATGAAAATGTCCAAAATAGAAGATTAGGATGTCTGCATATTGTGTGTTTGAAAAAAGGCTTCCCTATCAGCCCTTTACGAGCACACACAGTGATGAGATTATAATTGGATAAAAATCATTTAATTTCAAAGGGGATAAACGTTTGAAATTTTATATAGTCTGTCTTTACATAAGTTATAATCTGAAAAGAAAACATTTTACTGTTCATTCCCTTGAATTCAATTCTTTTTAGCAAATTCTGATCTGTGTATGGGTCGGGAAAGCCTTTTTTATGCATGGTATGCAGACATCCTAATCTTTTATTGTGGCATTTCTACTGGTACAAGAGAATTCTTAAACGATCACAATTTTCTCTCAAGAATTTTTTGTTTTTGTTCACATCTTGAATTATTGCTATTTTCCTCTGCCAATCTGTTAAAGAAAATGTCTTAACTATACTTTAATACACCGAATAGAATTTGCTATTCTTGAAGAAATTGTTAACTAGTGTTTTATACATATTCATATTCAACCCAATTTTTGAGAAATTAGTCTACCTTTTTTTAAAACAATGATCTTACCTTTTTCTATAAGAGATGGCCTTGCTCCAACTTTATGAATTAAATTTTAGAGAAAACAACCACACCAAATTATTTGAGAGGCTTCCAGAAATGATGCCTAGCCAAAAGGATACACAAATAAGGTAAATAACGTGAGTATAGGGGAGTGGCCTTATAGTTTGTTTTCATTTGCATGGTAACGATAAGGGATTTAAAAAAATTTACTGAAAAAGCATCGCAAATTTTTGAATGAGTTTTCACGATATCATTTCTCATGTATTTGTCACCTATGAAAATATAATTTCAAAAAATTCTGACATTTTCTTTTTTTAATCACCATTTTTCACCTGGCCCTATAATTTTTTTCACCACTGCATTATTAATTTGAAATATTGTTGAGTCTAAATGGAAGAAGTTGTGGTGTTCGTATGAAAAAATTCATTACAGAGAGAACTAATTTTATATTCATAATAAGTTGACAAAATTGCCAGGATTCTGATAAAACTCTAGTTATATAGAAAAATCTGTTATATGTAGTCTCTATACTGTGATTTAAAAAATTGTCTTTAGCTATTTTCTTCATATAATCAAAAAAATTTATTTCAATTATATGAAGAAAAATTTATTCTTTATAATAATTAAAATAAATTTTTTTATAGTGCACAATATTTCTCTGCGGTGAATCTAAGAGATACAATATACAGTAGAGACTAAAAAATCTGAGCCCTGAAAGTTTGAGTCTCCTGATAATCTGAGGCACAGAAAATTTTCAAATTTCCTTATTGAGGCACTCTTTTCTCATTTTTTCCTCCAATAATACAACTGTAAAAAAAAAATTTCAGTAGTACTATATAGTACATATCTTTTGTACAGCAATTTCAGTTTGAAAGGAACTAGGCAGCACCCATCCTCACAATGGGTATAGTTGGTGTAATAAAATATTAGACTACTTTGGATGTAGACTATTTTAATTTTTTGTGGGGGGTCACAGAGAAAGAGGGACAAGTTTGACCGTTTTCTTCATAATGGTGGACCATGACATTGTCCCCAATTGCTTAGGTAACATCATTGGAAAGGCAATTGAAAGCTATCAGTGTCTCAGCATCATTCACCATCAACTTCATCCCCTCACTCTCTCACCTTCCCACCCTTTTCACATTCTTTATTTTTTGAAACACATCATATAGCATTTATATCTTATTCAAGAATAAAAATAAAGTAAGTACACTGGTACTGCTTTTATGCTTGTCTTTTTTCAAAATAAAACTAACATTTAAAGCATTTTTATTGTTTTTTGGAAAATTCAAGTTTTCCGATAATCTGAGGTGGCCTCTGTCCCATCCACCTTGGATTATCGAGGTTATACTGTACAGTGAAATCTGTCTAAGACAGACACTGTATGAGACAGAAGTCCATCTTGAACAGAATCAAAGGATAGTCACATTGATGACTATTGCGTTTATGAGCACCTTTATAAAATGGAATCTGATATTCATTGTTTTTGTTTTGTTATAGAAAATATTTTTTTTCATGCATAGCTATACTTTCAACCACTACCCACTTATTTGATGTAGCATGACTATATAGCTGGTCCTTGTCCAATGGAAAAAACAAAATTCTAATCTAATAGTCCTATATACTATTGCTTCTTGCTAATCCCAAACAGATGCAGACATCAATATCTACATTGTTGTTAAATATTTCGGTTTAAAAAGTACATGTATACAAGTAGTATAACTAAACAAAACTGTTTGCACTGATTATAATTATGTTTGCATTGCCAATTTAAATTTATTTATATGTATTTAAAAATTCACTGAATGTGTGAACTTGAAACATACAGGTATATTCTATGAATATCACTGTAGAACATGATGTATCTTTATGTAAATAAGGCATGTCTAGTTCAGTTTATAAAGGAATTATATCCGATAAGATTGCAGACTTATAGAATAAGTAACTATAATTTCTAGATGATGAACCACTCTGACTTATAAGCTATACTCAGAAAGTGGCAAAAAAAACATTTTTTAAGGATAAGCTTACATTTCTAAGATCATTTCAAAGTTCTTGATCAGAAACTGAAAGACTAACCACCCTTTGCATAAAATTAATCAAGAGTTCTATATACAAAGGAACCTTGTTTATACATTGCTCAGTTATACTTCACATTTATACGACATTTGGCTTCAGTTGAATTGGTTCTCATAAATTTTAATGTTAAAATAATTCATTCATTTGATGCAAAACCTCAATTATTCTATATTTTCACTTTGACTCAAATTCCAAATCATTAAAAAACATCATTTATACCCTTCAAATACATGCAATTTTTTTACCCAGTGAAAACACATTGTTGAAACAGTTCTTATTGGATATTGTCATCACAAGAGTCATAAATTGTAGAGTGATTGCTTTTATATAACCATTAGAATGGACACTTGAATGATTTGTTTATTACTTGTTTCTACAGTCGGGGCAAGCCCCAAACGAAATGGGAAGACTATAAATAGAGAATTGTGTAGAAAGTGCAAGGTTTTAATTGTTTGAAGGAGGGCCATGTGTCCTTTCAGAACTTCCAATTTTCCCAGAATTATCCAGAGATGGTGGGAAAGTCCACATTGTAATAAACATTTGGAGGGTACAGGTCTCTGCCAGTAGGAGACATACGGTACACACACTCAGTATTGGGCTATATTAGTTCTTTTGATCATTTCCAGTGGAATTTTCTTTTGTTGTTGTGCTATTTACTCTTGCTGGCTATGTCAAATCCGCCATTTGTAATGTTGAGAAATCGAAAGTCGATTCTTTCTGTAAAAAATAAACTGGAAATTTGGAAGGATTCAACAAGAATTTTAAATTAATGATTAAAGTTGGTCTTGTAAAACAATCAAATATCCTTATGTCAACTTTGAAAGTGATCATAAAGCAGAGAAATAAAATCAAAGACCAAGCTGCTGGTTGCAGATCATCTGCTGCCAAAAAGATGAGAGCGCAAGATGGGGAAATTTTCCTAGGCAAAGGTCTGCTAATCTTTCTAGGCAAAATGATATGTGAATTTCATTTCTCTAAGCGATTTTGAAATTCAATTTTTTCCCCTCAAGTATGATTGAAATGGTTTTCTTTATAACACACTCAATTTTATAATGTTTTGTATGTCTGTTGGGGGGGTCACTTTTTTAAAAGAAGTCTCAGTTGTGTGACATTTATATGACATTTTTTGATCCGGACTCTTGAAGGGCATATAAACGAGGTTCCACTGCAAAACTTAATTTTTTGGTTTGTCTTGATAAGTTAGTCATATTTTTTTAGACAGCTTTATAATTTATTTATTTTCAATTGAACTCTAAAAAAGGACTTCAAATTCATCCTGTGGTTTGAAAGATACTGGTTAGAGTCTTTAACTGAAAGCAAGCAATCTCATGCTTAAGCTGTGCAATTTGTGCGAAATAAAAGAGAAAATTTAGCTTGTTTAAATTCTTTCTCTATGTTTCTCTTTGATACCCATTATAAACATAATCATTCAATATATGAAAATTCTTTGTTATACATTTTCATAATCCATAGTTCCTCAAAATGAAATATTTAAAGGCAATACACGTTTGGTTTTCAAGTTTATAGTCAAAACTAATTTTGTTTACAGTGATCAGCTGACCATTCTTCCGTTCCAGTCATTCTAAAGAATCAATGCTAAAAAAAATAGAATAATTTCAACACTAGCCACAATCAGTTATGATACAGGGTGATCATGAACTTTTTTTCAGAAAAAATATAGGGGATATAATAAATGTCAAGAAGAACATTCATTGCAATAGAACGTAGTATAGCATTCCATTCATAGTGCCAGAAAAGGTGGCAATGGATTGGTTCTGTGGCTTTGCCTCTTCACTTTCTGGATCTTAATCCACTGAGCCTTTTCTTCAACAGGCCCAAGACAACATTGGTGTACAACACACCTGTAAACACCATAGAGGATTTGGTTGCAAAAACATGTGAGTACAGGGGTCATGGGAGCACAGCACTCTCCACCCCTACATCAAAGACGTGTGCGGGTGGCCTAATATTTATATGTATATATGTATTGACATTATCTTCATCATGCCACCCCAGACCTTCAAGTCAATCCTTTAAAAATTAAAAAAAAAAATCTCTTCTCAGAGAGCAGACAGACCTACAACACGATACTGACATAACATGAAAATTCAAGAATTTATCATCTTTACTTCAAAATATGGAAGACAGATGGTAGCACCAGTAAGAACACAAAACAAGTACAATTCCGACAACATAAATACATTAGAGCCACACATACACCCAGAATGCACACTTCGGCATGTACCAACTTGTTACAAATTCCATAAGGGAATATGTCCGCAGTGCATGTACGGTTAAGTAATAGTAGTCTATCTCTGCTTATGCAAGAAAGGTTGTCACTGCAAAGGAGATAAACACCACATCAGTAGTGTTTATATGGGTGTATAAAAAAATAACACAGACCTTTAGTTGCTTATTTGGATATTGTAACCATGCGTATGGTCCTACATCCTTCAGCAGAATTCCCAAGCCAGGGTTTTTAGTGACCCCTTACATTTATTCACAAGTAAATTTGTAATACAAAAGTCTTTAAAAAATTGAGGTAGATTCCCAGACCCTTGAGAATAGGCGGAGATAGACCTGGATGTCTGGGGGGGCATGTTCATTATTGTGGTATTGCGGGGGGGGGCAGGATGATGATGTCAATACATATATACATTAGATCAGTCAACTCTACTGTTGACGCTGGGGGGGGGGGCAATGCCCCCACGCCCCCGTATTTCCATTCACACCCTTGAGGTAGAGCTGACTGTTAGCTTCATCCTTCTGGAGACCATGGGTCACATTTCTTGAGTCTTCTTCTGATATGAATGCAACTTAAAAATTTATTGAGTGCAACTCATAAATTAGTCTTGTCTCTATTTTCCATTGTTAAAGGATCAATACAACTTTACTTTTTTACTGGTACTATGACAGGAATGAGGTTATAAGATCTATTGCAAATGTTGTTTCTCTTAGTGTATATACTATCAGTTACCATAGGATACTGATGTACAGTTGAACTCTGTTATAGCGTGCCCCCCCCCCCCCTAATGCTGTGCAAACCCACTTAGTGCCAGAAATTTTCAGTACACAAATCTTCCATTTTTAGGCCTCACACATGCAAAACCATAATTCAATATAACACCAAACTCTTTGTAATGCCAAAATTTTGCAAAATAAATGGTGGCGTTAAATTGGGGTTCGACTGTACTATCATAATATTTTTTTGGAAGATTTCACTATCACCATATATTTTTAAAGGAAGCGATAGGGAAAAATATTGGTATAGGCCGCATCTTCATATAAGTTAAGCCAAAAACCAACTTTTAATACTGTGTGTAACATGGATGATCTGCTAGAAATTCCAATATTAATACTGCTGTATACATAAAAACATAGACGATACAGTAGTATAAATCAATAAATATTGGAATTTCATGCTAATGCAAAAATTATAGCAGATGTGTGAAGGAATCTTTTGATAACACCTCAAGCATCATAATCAGATCATTGTTAAAACAGTGTTGGATTTCATGCCATATGTTAGAACTAAAAACACAAAGCATGCAAAATAAAACATTTTCATGCAGTAATAATAATACCTGTAAATATACTGGGCTTGATTATTCTGCTTGACTGGCTTGAAGTTGTTGTACACTGGTTTGCAACAACAAAGGAACCATTATTTGGAGGAAGGAATTCAACGCACATTTCAGACTTTTTCATACTAATATCAGTCTCAAATCCAAGGCTGGATTTTTTTCCCAGTATTTGAGAGTCTGATATATACTGATAAGCTGCTTTTTTTATATCTACAAAAGTTTCTGTATTATCTGTAGGAAAATTTCCTTCGGCATCAAGTGAATCGCTTTGACTTGATTCTTCTGGTATTGCACAAATGTTATTTGTTGAATTTCCAAATGTGCATGAAAGTGTCTCAGGTTCTGAAACATCGGTACTTGAAATCATTGTACAGTCTTCAGGTGTTTGTGCACTGTTAAAACTGCATGAAAGTGACTCAGATTCAAACTGATAAGCAGCATGCATCATAGAGGAACTACTACACTCCAAAGAATCACTGCTAGATACCATTTTATTGCCATCTAATTTCATTCCTACATCCATTATTTCATAGAAATGAGAAATAGTCCCTGAATCCAGTGTTGTGCTCTCTTTTACTTCCCTTAGAGAGTCTGCATCAAAATCAGATTCTGGCACATTGGGATAAGCATAGTCTTTTTTTGATAAAGAATCACGAAAAACATCCACAACAGCTGTGAAGCTACTTTCCAAAGACAGAGAAGATTCGTCAGGAAAAATATCCATTTCATGAAGAGAATCTTGATCTTCTGGTTCTTTTTCGTGCAATGAATCGTGAATTTCATCCTGCAATGAATCAACATTTTCAGACTTGTCTTCACGAAGAGAGTCTCTATAAACATCATAGTCCTCATCTGAAAGGGAATCAGGTTTAATAGACTTTTCTTCATGCAGTGAATCTTGATCAAGATCATCCATTCTGGATGTTTGAAACATAGTTTCACAAGATTCTTTACATTTGGCTTTGATTTTGCTACAAGGGATGGTGCTGGATGATTCACTAACCACATTTAGTTGTTCCAACATTTCATTTTTTACCTTAAGATTTGTAGGTATGGAACAGAAATTGACTTCTTTCATTTCTCTCTGACAGTCTGCAATTTTACTCCTACTAATTGTATCTGAAGGCAATTTGTCTTTTGAAATTTCTATCTCGGTACCATGATACAAATCAACCCTTGCACAACAATCATTTTGCTCCAAGCTTGCCACTGAAACAGGTTTTATTGCTCTTTCTTGAAATCTAGATAATTTTACACCTGATAATAGGTTATTTTCATTCTCATTTTCAATGCTATTATCACTCATTTCATTAAACTTAGCTTGCAAGTTATCAAACTCTCCCCTACCTAGATCTGATGATGTTTCTTGACTAGTTTCTGACGTAAGACTTTCTTGACCCTCTTCAATTTCAGATAACCTTGTTGTATCTTTAACACATGCATCTACTCTTTCAGTTTCTAAACACTCTCTTTCCAATTTCTCAAATTCGGTTAATGAATTCATAGAAACATCATCATGTTCTCCACTTTTACTTATATGCTGCTTGCCATTAAAAGAATCAAGTGAGCCAATGCTTAACCTTCTTCCTGATCGTATTTCTTCTTCTAATCTTTCAAACTCTTGAAGTGAAGAAACAGAAACATCATCTAATTCTCCATTTTTAGCAAAACATTTGCGTCCAGCAAGAATATCATAATCTGTTCTTCGTTCTGAGACTCTTGCTTTTTCAACTTCATCAGCAGTCTCTTCATCTTCTTCTTGGTGTGTATAGAGATCTCCATAACCAGGAATGTCATCATCATCGCCTTCCAGTTCATGTTCCCTCTCAAATCGCATACCGTATGCATAATTGAGTTCTTTCTCTTCACTGAACTGATCACTATCAACATCCATCGCTTCTTCAGACTGGTCTTCTATATCTCTTTCAAACTGCATGCCATAAGTAAATGCAGAATTATCTTCACAAACTTCCCTATCAGATAAATGAGATGTAAATTGATCACTTGTATCCTGCACATTAGTTTCATAACTCAAGTGAACTGTGGTGATATCTTTATAACTACCCATCTTTCGTAAGCTTATTTCAGGAGTCATCAGACTAGCTATTTCAGATTCCTCAATGATTTCAAAATCTTCATCAGTATATATATCCTGAAAATCAGTAGGTTTGATACAATCAGACTTTTCTTCATAGTAAGACTGTTCCTCTCCACTTGAGTACCTTACAATTGATTTGGAAACCTTAGAAAATGCTCCTTTTTCAGTATAATTAGTAGATTGATTCTCATCTCCACTCACATTATCATTGGTCACAAGTGTTGATTTGGGAAGTACAGGCTGCTCAATAGCTCTGATATTTTTACTCTCAAAATCACCTTCATTAAATTCGTTTTCATATAACTGTTTTAATAAGCACGAATCAGTTTTCTTCCCAGTTTTATCGATTTGTTCACGCTCTATAGTATTTGAATCTTCATTTGAGCCATTTGAATCATCGTGATTTATACTAAATTGCTTTGGTTGAATATCTGCACATCTAGTCATGTATTGCATGCAAAACGCCGATTCAGTTCCATCATTTTCGTTGTTAATGTTTGATTCAGGTATGTCTTTTTGCAAAACACTTCTAGCCTCATAATTAATTTCAGATATTAATTCTTCTTCTGAAGTCTCTGAGGGTATTTGGTGTAAAGTTCTTTGCCTTACAGCGCACATATTTTGTTCATCGACTGTACTGCTCACTTCACTTTTTATTTCCTCACTAGAAAATGAAAAAGCAAAGTCATTATCATTACGAATTACTTCATAAGGACTTCTTGATCTTGGATGGGCTGTTTGTTCACAGGCGTCAATCAAATCAGCACCTACAAAAGCACTATTATCAAATGCTAAAGTGGTAGACTTAGCCTCACATGCTATATTTCTAACTATTGTAGCCTTTTCAGGGAAACTAAGAATGAGGCTATCAGATTCATCAATTTTTTCTTTTCCTTTGATGCATCCATGGTTTGATGGAGTTTCCAGTTTTGAATATTGTTCTACATGCAGAACATCTTTTGAATTCCCATGTCTTTCAATGCATCTGTTGTCATCTACTTTGTCAGAAATACCGCCATATGAAGTTTCTTCAGAAAATGTTGAATCCTTTACCAATCCATGTTCTAAAATGTTAGTAACAAAGATGTTAGTAAATTTAAATCACATACTTATAAGAAGCATTTTGTATGAATAATTGGGAAAAAAGGAAGAAGCAGTAATGAATAGGTGCATTAATAATAACATGCATTCTTGATGTTTACGAAATGGATAAATTATAACAATAGCAAAGACAAAATTTTATTTCTCATTAAAAAGATGTTTTAGCAAATTTTTATGAATAAAGCTTAACAAAAATGTTTTTTTTTCCCTAAGATACATGCTTGCACAATTTTAATAAAAGCAGCAAATTAGTTAACTCACATGCTTTTGTGAATGAACTCAAGTTAAAACAATACTTGCAGATCCATTCCAAAAATATTTTGAAAACGAAATGTGACAGTTATTTAAAATAAAACAAAAACCTTTCAACAGGAGTGAAATAAATCCAGAAAAGCATCTCTCTCTCTCTCTCTCTGGCTCATTATATGATATTTTGTAGCAAATATTTTTGCAGAAAATAAAACTTGTGTTTTTAGAACCAATGAATTAGTTCCACATATAGATTCTTCCCCATTTTTCTCATAAACTCTAAGACAGGACTAACATCATAATTATGTAAAAATAAAAGTGTCTGTCAAAATAATATTTTTTAGAGGTTTACAAATGTACCAATGATAAATAATTTAGTGTCCAATAAAAATGATAGTGATTTTCTTGTTATATAACTTTTTTTTTAGAACATTCAATTGAAAAATTGAATGAAATATACCTTCCTCAACATGAGGCTAAAAAAATGTAATATATAGCAGCAATTTTATACTTCCATAAGATTTTTCTCTTTCACTCAAACTTGGTTAATTCAAAGTTTGAGGGACTGAAAAAAAATTTAAATCACCCAGTTCATCAACACAAGGTCCATAAGTTCACCCCAAATTTCAACTTAAGTATTAATACTTGCATAGAATTTATAAATGATGTCAATAACAACATTATTTCACTGTTCTGCAGTTGACATCATTGTAAAATTTTTTGACTGCGCTTAAAGATTGTTTCATGAAAAGTGTTTGCAATCATCTGATAAAAACTTGTTCTCAATCTCACAGTTGCATATTTTCCAAATATGCAATTGTGTTGAATATCTGCACATCTAGTCATGTATTGCATGCAAAACGCCGATTCAGTTCCATCATTTTTGTTGTTAATGTTTGATTCAGGTATGTCTTTTTGCAAAACACATACCTTGCAAAACTATAAATCTATATACATTTTGACTAAATAATGTTAAAAAGAGTAGGCAATTATCAATAAATCTCAAAATTCTCCTAATTAGTCTTTTTAAATGTTTTTGCATAAAGCTACAAGCCATTTCTCAAATTGCCCTCGCTAGTTGCCCAAACCTTTCGTTGGACTCATATTGTGTTTGTAAACTTTTTATGGGTTTGGAACATTTTGAGGAGAGGGAGGGGGTAAGCTTTTGTAGCTGGATTTTATGGAACTACAGTGATCTCATAGACATATGGGGCCCCTTCTTCGCATCCTTCAATATTTACTGCCCTATCTCCATAATACCTGTAGAAATACTGGATTCAAGCCTCCATAGGCGTAAACTTGTATCCAGCCAATGGGCCCAAGCCCTCAACATTTGCCACCATCTCAATAGTAACCTATGGAAATACTAGGTTTGAGCTCCCCCCCCCCCCCCCAAATATTTTCAATAACTTTACACCTATCCAAGCCTCTCCCCAATACTTTATCTAGGTTCTGATGTTAGTAAAATTTTAAAATGCAGTGACATCATAACAAATTCTAATAAAAAGCACAAAATACCTGAATGTGCATTATAGCAGACTGTGGGGTAACAAATGACTACTGTATAGTATCTTTTCAGATTATTATGACCCTGTCATTTCATTGGCAGATATTTCATTCACTACTCAATAACACATTGCCCATGTAATTTTTCTGACCTGTCAAGACTAATTTGACGCTTTTGAATAGGTGGCTCAATGGCAGAATGAATGCACATTTGAACCAAATGATAAAGAAAAAAAATAGCACCCATCATGTGCTGAAATGTATGTCAGGATGTTTGAGCTTTTATTTTTTCTTTCTGTTGAATTTAATTTCAGCAACTTGAGGCAATGTCTGTTATAACCTGAAGTAGTTTTTGGAAAGCTGTTTGTGTTTCCTCATACCGAAATCATTTCTTTTTCCTTAAATTTTGAATTCAACAGGTAGCTTCAACAATAAACTAAACAGAAAACTGAAGGGGAATTTGTCAAATCCAAATTATCCAAAAAAACCACGGAATTAACCATATTCAAATTATTTAAGTTCCATTGCAAATACAGACTATGTGTATTACTTCCAGCTGCACAGAATAATAAAGATTTTCTATGAGAAAAAATAATATTGTTCTCTTTAGGAATTAGTATTCCAAATCAAATTTTGATACATAATCATAGTAAAGAACAGATTCATATGTATAAAAAAAGACATGCGCATAATCATACACATTTTATTCAATCAAGAAAATAATTAATTTATAGGTTAATTTTTTTCCTACTTATTATTTTCACTTAAAACTCATGGGTATCTTCTGTTAGTTAGCAATAGTTTGGACAAAAAAAGGTTTTGTATCACTTGAAATAGTATATATCATCAGTTTTAAAACACCTAATGCAAATATAATGAAAAAACCATTATTTCATGCAAAAATAAATAAAATGGTTCCATGCATTCAGTATGTGAAATGGCGTTTATATGCAATTATCACAGTTTAACACAACAGTTAGGCATTTTTAACCCTTTAACGTTCATATCAGTTGAAGACAACCCAATTAGAAGTATGGATATGTTTAGAGGTGCTTGTGAAAGGTGGGAAAGAAAATCAATGCTTTTCTTAGAAATGGGGACAGGTTAAGCAACTCAATATTCTCTAAAGTAGTCAACATTTGACACGTCCACATCAGAGATATCATCACTGAACATGAAAGAGTTAGACTATACTGTGAGGGAACACATACATACATTAAAGTTTTTATCCTATTTTGTTCTCTTACTTTCTTATTTTTTTCCTTTAATATATACCGCTTGTCTCTTTAAAAAAAAAAAATACAGGTATCAAAGAATTTCTTTCCTGCAAGTTTGGCGATATTTTTTTTTACTCAAAGAGAATTTATTATAATAATTGCACCAAAAAATGCTGATTAATTTAATGATATTCCACATGCATGTTTTTTTTTATATTCGAAAAGGATAAAACAATAAATTCTAAAAGCATATCTAAGAATAGGCAGAGAAGAAAGATTGCATTTGACTTTTGTAAATGGACTCTCTATGGTACCATCATCATCTGTGCAACAGCAAGAACTCAGATTTTATACTTAAAAAAAAGAAAAATACACAGGTTTAAGGCTCCTATTATCTTTTGAGAGGGAAAAAGTAAAGCGAAAGTATAAAAAATTAAAATAGTATTCCTTAATCCCTGTGCTTCCTATACATATACACAAGGCCGTAGAAAGAGGGGGAACTTGGGAGTCTGCCCCCAAAACGTTAGAAAATGGCTGATTTTTATGGAATAACATGGTTAAGTCTACCGTTCTGCCACTCCGGTTTCCCCGCCCCAAAACATCAGTTGTCTCCCTCTGAAAGAAATTTTCGGCTACAATCCTAGATATAGCCTACGTATAGTTTTTTTTCATGAATTAGTGATGATTGATGGCTGACTAAAGTATTTGAAAACTTAAACACAGAGTTAGAAAATTAAACATCTAATGTGAGATTTTGCCTGAGGATTAAGGCCTACCATTTGCAGACAAGGTCAAGGAGAATTTTGATTGATTGATTAATATGTGTGTAAGAAAGGTATTTAGTTGATAATGTTCCCAATGCAGATAAAACTTACTTTAACCAGAAATCACATCCCAGAAAACAGACATCTTAAGACATAGGTACATGCAGGATCTTCTGAATGGAGGGGAAGAATTCATACTTTTTTTCCTCAAAGGTTTTTTTTTACTGTAACTCCTTGCCTCCTTGCATATGCCAATGGGACTAAGAACATGGAACTGAAACTCTAGACTTCAAATTTAGTAAAGAATGAGTTGTGCACCTTATTATGTCTGATGTCACGAAAACTCATATCTTGCCACTCATTCAACTCTGATTGTATGAAGTTTTACAATATTATCAGTGGTATAAGAGCCAGGGGGTTTGGTGAGCACCCACAGTATTTTGTAGCACCAGTCTGAGAACCCCCAAAATAAATTCAGAAATCAAAATCCCATTACATAAAGCTCAAGACAAGCACCCACACGTTTGAAACACTTCCGACACCCCTGGGTATTGTGCTATGAATTTTTTCACTAAGTTGCCTTCAATAATGCTCAGGTTATGTACATCTTGCTTCAAATATATGAGTCGATCAAATAAACTTGATCAAGTGGATTTTTTAGGGCAAACAAAAAATAATATGCAATGGTGCAACAGAATTGAACAAAGTAATGTGTCAAAAGCCCAGTGCACTTTGATTCATTCAAAACAACATCAGAGGCATTGAGACTTGCATCAAAATTCTTGAAAAAGAGGCATCCATGAAAATGGATTTTTGTTGGTTGGCAAAAGTGACACACAAGGCATAATGCATAGTCATCAAAATTGAGCGATATGGCATGCTACAGGTATGCAAGTGACTCTCATCCATTTTGGAGCAGCAAACTGAACTCTCTTCCATGTGTCTGCATTACCATGTGTTAGGGATAAAAGAGCCTTCATACAAAACTGGCAAAATTTTGTAACCTTGAAGGCAGCCCAAAGTTCAAAGTTAAAATATGTGTGCTCAATATCTATCTATTCTCTGAACTGGTGTCACTGATTGCAATTCTTTGCATTGTAGTGCAACCCATTCACCACACAGAGTTGATAGCTCTGTGGGTGATCCAATGTTAAGCAAGATCCCAGCAATAATTTTAATTGCAGATAGAGAACAATTCTCTGTGTGACAGGGAGTGTAAGTATCAAGAAAAGAGGGTGCAAACATTTCATTCTCTCCAACATGTTTTCGAAAGGTTGGACATTTATACATATAATAGGTATTTCACAAAGCTTATGTAAAATGAGCATGCTCCCAGTACAAACTTCTTCTTTTGACTGTTGTTAAGAGCAGACAGTTCTATGGGAGCCCCCCTCCCCACCAGTGCAGGGGTGGCTCGAGGACCATGCAGCCACATTGGGCGACACTCTAGGAGGGACGCTAAATCCGAGTTGAAAGGGCAAAAAAAAGCTTTGTCTACCAAAAAAAACGTGGTCAGTAGCACCAAAAAATAGGTCCCGCATGGGTAGAGATTTTTTTCCTTGAGCCATCCAGAGTAAAATCGAGGGTGTCAAATCCAGATTGACACGATTGACTGCCACGATTTGCAACCGCCGATAATAACCATACAACTGCATAGTGGCTAGATGACAACATTGTTGGATATTCTTAAGCTGGAGTTTTTACAGATCCCGTTTTTTCCCCAACGATCTTCAAAAAATTTTGATAATTTAAACGTGTGAACCAATCCTATATGATCTTTCACAAAGGCACATGTGCAATCTTGTGGGAAACAAAGTGAATTTATGTTGTAGATACGATGTCTTTGAAGGCAGGTTGGTAGCCAAAAAATTTTTTTAATCGTTTTTTTGTATATAACTCACATGACAAAAACTCTATTCAAAATTAGAAAATTTGGTATATAGCCCTTCATTCAGGGATTTTAATAGCCTGTGGATTATATCAATAACAGTACAAGACTTTGTACTTCAAGGTAGTAGAACTACTTTCCAAGGTCACGAGATATAGGCGCTGGAACCTAGGGGCTGAGGCCACTTGAGCCGCCCCCCCTCCCCTAATAATTTATAAAAGAACAATGTAGCGCACACCTTCTCCTTCTTGGGGATGCGCTTGAGTCCCATATATACAAGGTGACCAGCAACTTTCAGTTCCCCCCAATGTTTTCTTCATGTCAGCGCCTCTGATTATGGTAGATGGTGGGAAGGGAAAAGAAAAATTTATACACAGGTTTTGCCCCTCCATACTTTAAAAGCAACTTCCTTCTATTTTAAACTAACTAAACTAGTAAGCAAATCCTGGGGCATCTCACAAAGCATTAGGAACACCATCTACAAGACGGTAGTCGCGAGATTCTTAGCCCATGGCGCCTCAGCTTGGTATAAGCATCTAATCAAAAAAAAACAGAACAGGCCTTAGATAGTGCTCAGAGGAAATTTCTTTTAATGATAACCGGGGCCTACAACACAACAGCCACACTCAGACTCCAGGTGATCACAGGCCCACTACACCTAAAGCTCCAAACGGAAGCAGTGTACACAAAAAAACGCAGTTAGGTCTAGGAAATTCATTCAACCAGAACTTCTAGACTTTAACCCCAATAACTTTGAAGTACAGGAGCGTGGATGGCACCATCACCCCTCCTGCTGAACTATCCCTAATCAAATTTTGATTGACGGCCACGATATAAAACTAGCAAACACCCACACATACACAGATGGCTCCAAAATCTACGAAGGCATCGGGGCAGCCTATTGTGTATACACAAACAATACAGAAAAGCAAACGTGGCAAGCGGTGCTAGATAAAAACAATAGTAACTTTCAAGCAGAATTGTTAGCGATAGAAGCAGCTACACAATATGCAATGGGAACAGAAGAACAAGTTTTAACAATAACTGATAGCCGCTCCTCCCTTCACGCACTTCTAGATCCAACAAATAGAAACACAATAGTACGGGTATTGAGGCGCTGTTCATTAGATAACCCAAAAATTTTCTTAGGTTGGACCAAGGCCCATGTAGGTAATCTTGGAAATGAGAAAGCAGACTCTCTAGCCAAGGCTTCTATCAACTGTGACAATAAACTTGCTAACCCTTTCCCATTAACGCTCCTGAAGCAACAACTTGAATAAGCAACCCTCCAGAAATGGCAACAAATTTGGGACCAAGGAACAACAGCTAGGAAAGTGCATGAAATTGTTCCTCGAATCACATTCAACACACTAAACTAGAATAGGGAGGTGACTATTTTCATAACAGGACACGGCCCATTCCCTATATATCTACGCGAACAGAAATGCCACCAAACAAACAAATGTGCCTGCGGTATGGTGGGTACTCTAGTTCACTATGCCACAGAGTGCAAATTTACAAAGCAATCTACACACGTACAAATATTCCGAAAACAATAGTTCACTCAAATAATCGAAAACAAAAACACAGCAGCAAGGATTACAAGCCTTGTTAAATATATACATGTCAACAAAAAACAAAAAGTCTGTCCACCAGATTTATAAAATAATTTTTTTTATAAAAAGTTTTGCAAAAATAAAGGAAAAACAGAAATAGATAAAAACAACAACACAAATCATATCCACGTGACTGCCATGACTAACACATAACCATTACATGTACAAGATATAGCATATGCTAACGGGAACCGAACAAGAATTTTTATGACATTCACATAACAATGATGTAAATGTGATAACCACACGTGTCCTTCATTCAGCACTTCTAACAGGGGTGCTAGGCGGGAGGACATGAATGGTTTCATAACCACCATTGCATGTAGTTTTTATTTTATACATATTCATTTTTTTCTTTATTCAATATAAGCAGCCAGAGTGAGTCAACCAAAACAACAAGACCGAAGCTAATCCTTAGGTAAGGCTCTCTCCAGACCAGTGTTTCCCAACCGGTGTGCCCCGGCACCCTAGGGTGCCGCGAGATATTATGGGGATAAATAAAAAAAATATTACAGTCCACTTAAGGTCTTAAAATAAAAAAATAAATTAAGTCAAATTAATATTACTCTCATGCATGACAGACTCATCGGATAAGTCACCATCTGGTGGCAGTGTCAGCAATGTGAGCCTTGACCTGAGTTAGGTCTGGCTGTCCATGTACAGCCCCCGTTCAGCCAACACCATCTATAGAAGAAAGAATCCGAGCGACGTGACGTCACTGAAGAAGTCCATTTCACCTATAATCATTGGATATACTGCAAAAAAGGGTAAAGATATCGCATGCGCCGGCCTGCTATATCCAATGGCTACAGGTGAAATGGACTTCTTCAATAACGTCACGAGCTTCGCGAGATGCTTTCTGCTATAGATGGTGCTGGGACAGTGCACACAAGCTCTAAGAAAAGAGGATTCGTTGGCTTTGTGGTTTATTGGTCTAGGGCACTCCCGGCAAGTGAAAGGACGTGGGTTTGATTCCCAGCAAGTCCAGTTGAATTTTTTTTCTTGGATTTATCTTCCCATCAGAGAGCTGTTGAGACCTTCGTAGTAATTGCAGAGAGTGACATCACCTTCGGATAATCTGAAAGGCCTCATTTTTCAACATTTATCAAGATTGCAAGATGCAATAGGTATGTACTTTCCATCTCTTTCCACTGAAAATTTCAACTGGGTTGTCTCACCATTTGATTTCGCAGACAATGCGGAGGAAATAAATTTCACTGCTTGCGAAAGAGATGAATTTATTGATCTTTGCTCTTATTTCACACTCACGGGTAAGTTCACCAAGAGTGAGGCGTTGATGGCTGCTTTTTGGCTTGGACTGAGAGAGGAGTATCCTAATCTAATGAAGAAAGCAATTAACTTTTGCCCTTTTCAACATCATATCTGTGCGAGCAAGATTTCTCTGCTATGATGACAATAAAATACAAAGCAAGAAATAGACTACTACTACTCAAGCGTACACGCAGTTCGCACATATTCCTCTACGAAATTTCTAATGAATTGATACATGCCGGAATGTGCATGTATGCATTGTGAATCTAACGATAAGTTTGTTTCTGTGTAATGCTTGTCATGTGCAGCGCTGCCATCTGCCAAGAAATAGACTTTGACCTTTGAAGACTGGACACACCCCACAATAGACTGCAAGACTTTGAGGCTAATTTACATGTTTCGTTGCCATCTGTGAGGCATGATTTCAAGTATCTGTGCTCTAAGCATCAATCAAAAGTTACATATTAATCATTAATTGAACAAAACTTTTGTATTAATAACCGAGTAAAATGTATTTTTACTCTGCGATTTTTGTTGTAGTGAACTGTACTTTGTGTGTATTCAAGGAAGAGTGCCCCAGGTTTCTAACATTATTACCGAGGGTGCTGCGAATTCCAAAAGGTTGGGAAACAGTACTCCAGACAATCCCCCATTTAAACTAATCCCACATTGCTCACCAAAATAGGTTTAGAGCGAGACGACTTGGCCTGGCAGTTATATATATGTATATTTCTCTTTCCTCTATTCGAGTTCTTCATGAATTTCATGTCCACAACACACGTGCGTACTTATACTGTTGTATTCATGTTGCTCACCGAGTAAGGTGCTAAGTGAGATGGCACGAGTGATCCCTAATTGTATATATTTCCCCAAACAATATTTCTATTTTGTATATTTTCATCAAATCCACCAGAGCGAGTGAACTCAACCCAATAAAACTGATGCTGGCTTCTAGTCTGCAATCCATTTGCTCACTAATAAGGTGGTGAGCAAGATGACTCGCTACGATGGATATTTTATATTTCACGGTAAGATTCTCATTTTCTTTTTTTGTATCCTGTGTATATAATATGACAAGTGTAAGATAACAGATGAGATGGCATGGGGCCCCCTCCAATTGCTTTTAAAATATACCTCCATCCTAATATGTGTACATTCATCAGTCTCAACGAAACCCAGAAATGTTTCTGCAACTCCCAACCCCATCTCGTCTGTAATCACTACAAAATTTGTTAATCGTGACAGTACCCAATTGTCTGGGGAAAATATGCTGTAAAAATTTTGTATGTTATGGTTTTTTTTTCTTTTTTGACACAAAATAAAGTGTTCCAGACTCTGCCACAAAGCTGGACTGGAAGAGATCTTGGCAACAGGATAAGTCCAGTGGCAAAGTTCTGGCGTTCATTCATTCATGCCCCTCCATACTTTTTTCCTTGTCTTGGAAAGAACTTATCCCTTGGGATGCATAGACAAAATTCTCATGCTTCCTTTTCCTGAATTCCGGGTATTTGATGCATTACAGTGCATCTCAGCGGCACCTCTGCATACCACAAACTAGGACTAGTGCAAATGCACAGGGATTCTGAGCCTTGACACACCATGTAGCAAGAGAATGGTTCAGTTTGGCACAATTGACACAGCTCTTGCATCCCTGCATGCTATTGCCTGGTGCGATTATATAGCATGATAATGCTTGTTTTCATGTTGCACTTGCACATATCCCATTAGTTTTTCGAAAACCTGAACAAATGATAGTCACATGGTGATATATCAGGGCTATAAAAGAGGCGAAGCAGAACCTCTCACTTTTTTTCATACTAAAGCATCCAGCAATGTGTCTGCAACGTGAATAAAATATTTTTATTGTCAGTCTTTAACATTGACGATTTCTTCTAGAAATTCTACCTCACATTTATTTTAATAACATTACATAATTGATTCTAGGAATTTGGTAGAAATAACTTTGATTTAACTTTTTTTTAGTAGGTCAAAAAGAATAAAATGAAGAAAAATAATATGCCTTAATTTTTCATGATAAAGCTGAAACTAATATTGTTTTAAAGTATATGTTTTGGGTGCAGCTGCAAATTTAAAGCAATGTCCTATTCATTTTTTTTTTCCAGTTACTTTTTTTTTCAAAAATATTTTCATTTCGCTTATTATTAATGACCTCTTACTGAATAGCAACAATGACAGAAGGAGGTTATCAGTCATCAAAGATAGCCTTATTAAACCACTCTATAGTCCTAATTGGACCCCTCTATGTACAGGTTTTTGGTAACACATTTTGACAATGTATATAGTTGAAACACCAGGGACAAATCTCAAAAACTGTCATCTTTGTTAATATTTATAAAATAATGGGAAAAGATAAGGGGAGCAGGTTTTCCCCTTTCTTCGTACCCACTCACTTTTCCCTGTATACTGCATATAATGCTTTATCCTGTGTATTTACTCATCAAAAAGTAGCAAGGGAGAAAAGAGAAAAAAACTAACAATGGATAAAAGAAAAAAAAATTAATTCCATGTTCATGGGGTTACCAACAAAACGTTGCAATGACGTGAGGGTAAAGAAGAGAGAGTAAGCTGTAAACTATTTCTTCCAGCAACTCAAGTACAAGATATCTTGTCCCTTGTCTGGGAAGAGGTTAACTTACAATAAAGAAGAAACTATAAAAGCAAATAATGTCCTCTGAAGATGACACCCATTGTGTAATGAAACCCATGGCTTTTCCTAGTTACAGTGATCTTTCACTTATGCACAGTGCAAGGGAACAAGGGAAAAAGATGAATAAGTGAGAAAAGCATATAAGTGAAGAGCATTATTATGCTATATCTTTGACCGGGAGTGCAGAAAATTATTTTATAACTGAGAGAAAAGTATAAGTGAAAGGGTGTATAAGTGAGATATGACTTTATTTGCTTTTATTGTTGATTTCTTCTTTATTGTGCTTTTATCAAGAAAAATATTATCACTTCTCCACAGTGTTACTCTGCTATGGTGATTTTTTTCTGCTACTTTGTTGAGAAAATTACATGTTGTAGGTGTGGTTTTGTATTTACTTTTTTCAAACACAGTGTTTTGCCTGCCTCAACAGTGAACATTATGAGCAAGTAAAAATATTCTGCAAAAGAATCAAATAACTTGATGAACAAATGAAAATTTATCTCCTTGAGCTTGTTGATTTTAAAGTTATGATTATTCTACTTAGTTTCAATGCAATTATTTATTCAAATATTTTAGTTGTTTTAAATTTTTTGTTTGTCACAGAAGCGTTGTCTTTTATTATACAGTGAAACCTCTCTTTTGCAGACACCTACGAAACAAAAAATTTGTCTGTGAAAGACAAGTGACAAGTTTTTCAATCAGGGGTTTGGAATGCATACTTTCATTATAGTCGAATCCTGTTTCAACGAATACCGTTATAGCGAAAATCTCGTTTTAATGAACACTTTTCTAATCCCACAAATAAGTTTACATAGGAACAATGCTAGGTAACCTGGAATTCCTTTATAACGAAATTTCGTTTTAACGAAGTGATTCCTCCGGTCTCTTGGCATTCGTTATAATGGGATTCGACTGTACATTATTATACAAGGGAAATTAATGGTTAGCAGCAAAAGATGGGTAACCATTAAAAGGGCTTCTATTTTATTCATTGGTATTTCTAAAAGTTTTCAAACTCTACTTCATTGCTTTGCGCTGTGAAGAGATATTTTGAATGGGAGTGTTGCAAGTGCTTGATACATGCTCAGTTTTTGTCAGAACCATTTGACACAGAGGTATGAAAGAAGTGTTGAACAGATTATCTCAAACCATACTGCTGCAATAGAAAGTCTTCTCACCAAGGTGTTAGCACACTAACCTCTCAGCAAGACACTTGGAAAAATACTGTAGTGTAGTCCTGGAACAAACTGCATGTAGCAGTCTAATTAACCTTTGTTTAAATAGTTACTAATTAACCTTTGTTAAATAATTACTAGTGGCGGCTCAACAAAAATGATTGAATAAAAATGAATTTTCTAAAGGAAGAGAATTATGGAACACGTTTATAGTATTATCTGAACATTTTTCATTGATTTTTCTATGGTGGAGAGAGTTAACTATGCCCCCCCCCCCAATTTAAAATCTATGAATTACTGAATGACATTAACAGCATCCTTGAGACAAATGTATTGAAGTTTTCTTCTTTTTCAGCGGTTTTTCCAGCTGTTGATTATATACCCTAGCACAAGCCTGGAGCAGTGGCGTAGCCGGGGGAAGCCTAATCAAGGTTTTGTCTACGATGGCACTTATTCCCCTAAATGACTTTTGATCCACAAAAAAGAAAACTCAGAAAAAAAAAATCTTTACTTTCTACCTCCATTGACTGAGAGGATGAATACTGAAGTGAGAAAGATACCAAACTCTATTTAAATTTTGGCACCTTAGTTCTGAGGATCACGCACTCATTCTGTTGTGAGGTGGTCTCTTAGAGTTTTAGCTAAATTGCCTACTGGAAAAATTAGGTATGATACGGAGACCCTATTATGGACCATTTATTAATAGCACTGAGCCTAGGAAGTTTGAGCTAGAGTTAGAGCTCTTAAAAATGCCAACTTATCTACACACACCTTAGGATATAGTTAGGGCTTCTACAAATTACCACCTTATCTATAGGCACTTTAGATAGAATTACTAGCTTGCGGTGAATAAGTGTCCGAAAACGGGAAAAGTTGAAAAGCAACTCTGAGATTTTGAGCCCTAAAACAACCTAGATCAGACAACAATGAGGGTTATAGAATCTGGAATATTTGTTTCTTGAAGTGAGTAAAATAAAAAAAGCTATAATGGACCAATAGCTCCTTAAACATAAAGAATGATGGGAGGAAATGACAGCACTTTATATTGCGCAATAATTTAGAACAACTTAGTTTGATAGATTGATAAATTCAGTGTTTTGAAAAAGTGACTTTCTCAGAATTACCTTCTTTTCTTTGCATGTTGTGTTTCACCTTGATCAACTGTTTATCTCATACAGTAGAGCAATGAGTAGGAGAAATTACCCTGGAATAAGTTATGACCGATGCCTTCTTTATTATCTTGTAGCACCTACATCCCTTTCCCATTAATTATTTGAAAAATTTCAAAATAATATAAATGCCATTTTTTTGTATATTGAATTTTCTAATTTAAGTGTGAAAAAACAAAAACATTAAGAATTTTCTGGGGCTCCAGGGCCCTGTCAGCCACAAACTTGGATGATCGGATCGGATCAGATCCAGGCGAGGAAGGACCCAACACCATTCCAGTAGAACCTAGATCATAGTTTCCCAAACTTTACATTCCATCGCCCCCTTCTTCAGAATTTTTTTTCTCTTATCGTTGCCTAATTTATGTGAACTCATAGGATCCTATGTTAAATCCATAGCTTCTATTGCTGCCCCTCCCCTGAACCATTCCATCGCCCACTTTGAGAAACACTGACCTAGATGATCGGCCAGACTGAGGAAAAAAACTACAGCTCCTTCTTGCTGAGGACTCCGATTCTGACTAGCACAAGTTCTGCGGAATTGCGCATTGATTACTATCAAAGGGTTCCTTGATGGTACCCCAAAATATTTTGTACACCATCTTAATTTATTTTTTATTAGTCGACTCGTCTGCACATGTCACAATGATTCATACCATTTTACAAAGGTTCTTGGTTTTATGTATCTTATCTATGTATATTTATGCTATTTGTAAATTGAGAGAGTGACTAAAATATTTCTGAAACGGCCATGCCCTCCAAGGCAATGTGCTTAAATTGCACAAGTGACAGAGCCTGGCCACGTTTGGTTAAGTATGTAAGCCCCAAACTTTGGGGGGCATGCCCCACACAGCTGCTTTAATGAAATGTTTTGTTCACCAAGAATTTGGCGAACTACGAACTGCAGCAAATGTGCATTAGATGGAATGATTCATAGAGAAAAAAGTAATTTTTGATGCATTTCATCTAGCTGGGAACACAGCCTCGAATTTTTGGGGTTGTTTTACTGGTGTGATTTATATGCCACAGAGGGTTGATAAAAAAATACCTCGAGCGGGTGAAAATTCAGTCTCAATCTGCCATTAACCCTATGGATTTATTTAACCAAAAAAACTAACACAATGTCAGCTTAAGTTTTCCAACTTTGAGCAGGTCTTTCCTTAAAAAAGTCTCACACTGAAGCAGGTAGATCTGATAAACACGAAAATTACTTCACTTGATATTTAGTCAATTCATACACCTGCCTTTTAGTTTGGAAGATGGATAGTTGCACTTCAAACAATTTAAACGCCTCTGACACTCCAAAATACATTAGGCATATGTACATATACATGCAACATTATTTGGTGCACACACATAATACATGGGACATTATTCAACAATATTTTTTGTTTTTTCAATTTTGAGTAACTGTCGTCATGAAACCCAAACAGTGCAGCAGGGGAAAAAATTGTTTTTCCATAGTCCTACTCTCTGTCTCTCTTTCCCGAAAGTCTCCTACTGCTTCAGAGCTCTCTGTTGACAACCAGATAATGCAGTTGTTTGTGTGTTCACTGTTTGCCATTATCAGCATGATGCACCACAGAAAATGTCCTGTAGACAATAATGCCATGAGAAAACTCAGCATTCCCTACAATTCCTTAAAGACTGGAAAAACACCTGCGCTACTTGCTGGTGACCAAGTTGCATAACTTCAAAGGGGAATAATTGTGAGTGATTGGGAATTTCTAGGCAATAGAAAACCACCTTTGACCATTAGATCCACTATTTATGACCAGCGGAAAAAACCTCTAGCAGTCCTATTATAACGATGGAGTATGTATTCACCTGTTCTCAGAAATAAACAACGTACTTTACATATGCGTGGCAAATGTCAACTACTTATCTGTGAAGTACTGCTACAGAAAATATAGTAGACTCTCAATAATCTGGCAGTGCTTTAATCTGGTCCATCCAGTGATCCAGTGTTTTTTAGGTTGGTTTTCTTTGAGCATAGGAGCATAGAAGAGGAAAACATGTCACTGTATGTCTGTGTGCAGAAGTTTATATTTTATATATGAGTTTTTTTAATCAACTTCTAGTAGTCCGGCGATTTCTATAATCTGGCATACCTTGGTCTGATATGTGCTGCGTTAGTGCTTCAATTGATCATCAAGGTGCACATAGCTACTAGTGATAACGAATACTGTTTTCTTCACAAGAACAAGGTGAATTACGTTGCGAGAGCTTTCATTTTTATTTTTTTCCAGTGTTGTATTTTTCATTTGTTCAAATGATAGGTTCACAAATCTTAATTTTTGTTAAAAAATAGAGAAAAGTTTTCAAATTTTAGAGTAGAAAAATCGCTTGCTCAAAGTTTGAAATTTATTAAATTATACAATTTAACATAAGCATCTATCATGAATGTACCAAAACATGTATTTGGCCAAAAGTGAACAATTTTCTGCAGACTTTTATGGTGAATTACAACAGACAACTTTTTTATATCATTTACTTCTTTCTAGCTAAGATTAAATACGAAATGCCCACTGCGAATGAAAACTTTTATATTTTAAAAACTATATGCAAAATTATTCTATATAAAATTAAATATTAAGACCTATCGATTAATTTGAGATCAATTAAATTTTCTAATGAGGCAAAGGTACCAAAATGAAAAAAAACATTGAGAGGCTGAAAGTTGCCATTTTTCCCATGTATATTGGCTCAAATCCATAGCCCCCCACATCCCAGAGCAGGGCCCCTAGGTTGGGACCTTTGGAGAAGCCCCCACGCTATTTGGGGCCTGTTTGCTTTTCATTGGCCTGTCTATAGTTAATTTATAGCATGAAAAAACAAAAAATGATAATTGTCCTGGGTCCCAGGGCTGGAGCCCTGTCAGCCCCACCCTTGTGGGGGGTTATGCTCAAGCTCTTATGCAGGAGAGGGGTGCTGAGTTGCATTGTATATTCAATAGTTATTGTAGGGCTCAGCCCTCCTTGTAAAGCAGTGCCGTCTTAAGGCATGGGCCCACCCAGGGGCCGCAAAAGAAACGGACCTCACAAAAATGAGATCTGGTTGAAATTTTCAAGAATTTGCCTGGTAGGGCCTCAGAAAAATCACTTGGCCCGTGAGCCCATGATGCTCTTAAGACGGCCCTGTTGTAAAGTTTATTTATTGGGGGTGCTCAAAGAGCCACAGCACCCATGGTTCCGGAGCCTATGCAATGAGGATATTTGCTGAAGTTGCTGATGAAATGCTTCATTTATGTTTTAACTTTTGCATGTTATTAATACACTACCAAAAAAGAAATTTTTTTTATATCAGTCTGTAAGATAATAATGGCTTCAATGGATTCAATTCATCAATTCATTAAAAGTATGTTAATTAATAAATTAAAAGGATTTAAATTAATTAATAAATTAAAAGGATTTAAATTAATTAATAAATTAAAAGGATTTAAATTAATTAATAAATTGAAAGGATTTAAATTAATTAATAAATTGAAAGGATTTAAATTAATTAATAAATTAAAAGGATTTAAATTAATTAATAAATTAAAAGGATTTAATTAATCAATTCATTGAATGGGTTTGAATTCATTAATCAAATAATTAGCACCCAATTAAAAGGTTGTTTATCAATTATTTATTATCTTATCAATGGGTAAGCTATTCCAGACTGGGCCATAGACTCATAGAAATTGGGTTCACCAGGCCGCGGTTCCAAAAATGTTGAGAACCACTGGTGTATGATATCTGCACATGATAAGGGCTTCTCACATGGGAATACTAAAATCTGGCAACTGATAGGAGACTCTGTATCCAGCAGATTGACATGTACATTTCTACAGAGTGCCTCACACGAGGATATTGGTGTATTGGCAATGAAATATCCTATGCAATGAAGTCACTTGGCGACTTGCATGCTAGTTGAATGCAAACGAGGGCATAAAACGTAAGAGCCTCCTCACACGGGGATACTCTAATTTAACTCGAGTAGCCCAAGTTGAGTTTACTTGAACAAGTCACCCATTCTCCTTCACATGGCGCTACTAAAAAAATCTGAAAGCCCAGGAAAATGGGTAAAAACAATGCAGTGTCAGTTCACCTCCTTATCTCATAGCTGCCAACTTTTGAAAATGAAAATTAGGGAGATTTTCATGCAGACCCGTATTTTATGCTAAAACCACTCCCTAATAAATAAAAAAGGGATTTCCCACACATAAAAGTTAAAGCGTAGGGAAAAAATCCCTACTCAGCAGTTGAAGTCAAATAAAATAGGGATTTTACACACATGGAAATTAAACCCTTGGGAAGAAAATCCCTACTCAAAAACAAGTGAAACTGAAGGCCCAAACTTTAAAATTATCTAAAAAACATATGTTCAATCAGAAACGATGTGAACAAACATTCTGCGCGAATTACCCCAAAATCATCGGAAGATAAAGGGAAAAAGTGTCGATTTTTGAAGAACACTGATTTTTTGTGACACTTGATGTTTTTTTTCATTTCACATGAGTGATGATGGCAGTCTTTCCACCATGACCAATGCTTATGTCCGTAACACAACTTGTACAAAAAGAAAGTCTGCCCTTTTCTGGAACGTTTGATGAAAGGAAATTCATTGGGAATAAGTATCTTTAAAATTGATTAAACATTTTTTTTGCTTATCAATATTCATGTTTTGTTATCGCACGTACGTAACTTCAACAAAGAGGAAGTTTTGGCCACATGTGCGTCACTATAATCTTCAATTATTATTCAGGACTATTGGCTGCTAAGCTATTTCGCTGCACAATAAGACAAACAACTTTCTTGTTACCATCAGAGGGGTTGTAAAACTTCCTTAAAAAGGGAATTTCCCCATTTACGACGTGTGTCATTTTGAAAGGAGAAAAAAACGGGCAAAAGACTTCATGCCCCACAAGAAATTCCTTAGAAATTGTTTTCAGAAGCGGGGATTTTTTTTTAATGAAGTGGGGAATTTTTAGGGACAATTAGGGATTTTTTGTGATTTTTGTACAAATTAGGGAGATTTAAGAACTTTTCGGGAGGTCGAGGGATGAAGCTAAAATTCAGGAGATTCCCGGAAAAATCGGGAGACTTGGCAGCTATGTTATCTTCCTGTACATTATGAATCGGGGTAGTAGAAAAAAAATCAATTTTTAATGATTCTAGCAGTGATGCGGTTGATATTTTATTATAATCATAAATAATTAACATCCTGCACTATTATTTACACAAATGAAAAGATAAATAGAGACAAAAATTATCCATACATTGAAAATGACATTCATTGTGCACTATTCATTATGGCCAACAGGAATCGGATTCCTTGCATTATACAGAATTAGAAAAGAGACTTACCTGGAATTAATAAATCTGCTAGTTACATGTCAGCCCTGATGAGTGACTGCTAATAATTCTTAATTAAACTAAGTGAAATTCATGTTGTAAATATCCAATATTTGGAGGGAGTTGTAGTTCCAAAACATAGAGAAACTTTATTTCCTATTAAAGCTGACCATTCTGCTACCATACCGGGAGAAAAAAACATATTACTGTGTTTATTTTGGAGGGGTACAGGGTTTTCTCATATACTCCCACATGTACGTGTATGTACTGTGGGAGTGTGCTGTAAATATATATATATATATTGTGTGGCCTATATTTATATTACACACATTCCATTCAAGAGGGATTTGGGGTTAGGGTTGCATCAGAAAACATTTCTGTAGAAAATAGTTACATATAATATAACTGTGTTTATCTTGTTACAAAATTCTGCATTGGGCACCTCTCGTACAATCTCGACAATCTTACAGTTGCACAAAAAATGTTTGCATTGAACTAGCATGCAAGTCACCAAGTGACTCCATTGTGCAGGATATTTCATTGCCAATATCCTAGTGTGAGGGGGCTTTGTAGAAATGTGTGTGTCGATTCACTGGATATAGACACTCCTATCAGTTTTCAGACTTTAGTATCCCTGCGTGAGGAGGCCCTAAGATTGTCGACATTGTAAGAGAGGTGCCCGATACTGAATTTTGTAACAATTTTCTACAGAAATGTTCTCTGATGCAACCCTAGCCCCAAATCCTTCTAAAATGGAATGTGTGTGTGTGTAATATAAATATAAGTCACACAATATATATATATCACGACACACATGTGCAGAACCATCTTAAGAGCATAATGGGCCCCGAGCCAATTAGTTTTTCTGAGGGAAATAAATTTTGAAAGAAAGGAGGAAAGAAATTCTGAAGGAAAAACTGTCATGTAATTTTGTATGGTTAACATAGATATGCAGAGATAGACTACCAGATAAATGCAAGATAAATATTGAAAAGTGGGAGAAACAAGACCAGAGTAGAAACTAGAAAAATTTATTTTGCCTTTTTCATAAAATTATGTTTTGCATATACAAAGTCACATCTCTCTTCTATGGAAATATTTTTTTCTCTGGTCATTTTTCTGATTGTGACTTATACAGCCCAGTGGATTATTCACTAGAAATTATGGTAACTTTTTTAATTGTTCTAGTACCACACAAATTTTGATATCAAAATATATAATCACAGTAAGATCTAAATTATTTGATTCTCTATAAACCATAGTTAAGGTTATCCGAGGTGCTTTTCATATATTGATTTGTAAAAAGTAGGTGTAATTAGAGCATTATGTGAAGGCACAGTACTAAAAATATGCACAGTAATATTCAACATTTTGTAAATTTTAAGTACAATAAAGTACTTTTTTAAAGTATTATTATATAAAATTTATTTGATATATTTATTGCATTGTATAGTAATTTGAAGCAATTCTGGGAGTTAATTGAGATTTTAACTGATTTATCGAAAAATTTATAGAGATTCATCAGCTGAGTACAGGGCCGTAACTAGGCTGGGGTAACCGGGGCACTGCCGTGGGGCCCCAAGCCAAATGGGGGGGGCCTCACAAAAAATTTACACTTATTTTGCATAATTTTTTCCTTTTTAAGGGGCTCCCCAAGAAAATGCCTGCCCCGGGGCCCTGAGAAGGTACGCTACGACCCTAGCTGAGTAATCAAATTTTCAATTAATTACTTTAAAATGTGAATCTTTTATAACATACATTTTATTTGACAGTTATACTTTATCCATTGTAATGCTATATAAATTTATTTTATACATTCTATAAATACAGGAACAGGAAAAAGGTTTAGCAATTTAAGCGACAATTAGAAACCACTAAACCCCTTTCAAAATGCTGTATCTTTTTTAATTAAGCAGGTTTTCTTTCAAATTGCAGTAGATGCAAACTAAGGAGTGTAGGAAAAAGTTTTCCATTGAGAAATCCTCTTTACAATATCTCATTGCAGCTTAAAAGGTTACAAAGTTTAATGTATTGGCTGGTCATTGATAACCAATTTGTTACACTATTTCTTAGGTTCTGTATTTTATGTGCTTTTATCTTGTAATTTCTTGGAAAACTGGAAAATTTAGATAGGTCATTGATTTTGAAACTAGATTCAATCTTTATACATATTGCAAACAGTAAGAAAATATTTTAACTGGTGTTTTTTGCTCTGAAATTTGTTATATACAGCGAAAACAATAAATTTTAGTCTTGTCCTCTATAACTCCCTTTGAATTTAGTTTAAAACTGAAATTATTATGCAATTTTTCTTGTAAAAACTTGTATTTTTCTATGGGGAAAAAGGAATAGAATGTTTTAGGACTATGAGTGTGTGACACCAGTATCATTTAAATTAAAAGACAAATGGAAATGTGAGACTGATTGTTAATGTTCATGAATATAGTCGAAATGGTACAGGCACTGGATGGACATGTGAGAGTCTATTTATGTATCATCTACCAAGAACTAACTCCCTCAACTGTATCCACAGACTTCACCATCCTTGTTTAGTTTGTTATCTGCATGTACAGCAAAGCAAAAAAAAATGAAATACCTGCTTTTTTTTAGTTAATTTTTTTGGATGCTTAACTACTAATCAGTATTTTTTGAGCAACCTTATAATTTTCTGTTAAAATGTTATGGATAGAAACCAAGGCTGTGGCGAGAGGGGGGACTTGAGGGGTCTCGTACCCCCTCCCCTAAAAAAGTGAGAAAATGACTGAAAAAAAGGAAAAGATGGCCAAATCTATTGTTTTATCACTTTGGTCCCTGCCCCCCCCCCAAACAAAATTTCTGGCTACTCCTGACAGAAACACAATTTAAATGAATTTACTGGCTTTGTCGAATAGGTCTAGTTGAATGAAAATTTTTATGGGGAATTTTAAGAAATTTTAATTGAATCAATCCAGTTAAGTAGCCCAACTAAAATTTTTAATTGCTATAAACAAATGATTAATTTATTAATTCCCTGAATTAATAAATTAATCATAACAGCCCTCATTTAAATTTGAGAAAACACATAATTTCTATCATCTGCTTCTTTATTTCATTCAACCTTAAAATCAGATAAGGACTATATCATCCATGTTTTAGCTTATCAAAAGTTGATCAAGTCTAAATTAGCTTGGAACAGGGCCCTATTGTACTCATGCCTTGCCATGTTATGATTTTGTTTTTGCTCTTTTCAAGTTAATTTGCCCATTTAATGTACTTTATCTGCTACTATCTGACTACCAAAAACTTGCACTAATGCTGTTTGATTTTTTTCCTCTCTTCTTTTTTATTTATTTATTTATTTTGTTTTTCTTTTGCAGTAAGTCTTTGTGATTAGATAGAACACAATTTTTTTACATATATGGTGTGTTTGATTATGTGGAATAATATCAGTATCATCTGAGTCAGACTGTAATATCTCTTCATGATGAAAAGATTTGGAAGACAAGACCAATTTTCATACTTTTCTTTATTTCGTACCCCCTCCTATTCTATATATATATATTCCCTGTATATATAATTTATATTACCCTCTAATATCATTATTTTTAAATACATTTTTTTTTTAACATCATATTAATCAAAAAATAAATAAATAAATGTGATATTCTATAATTCCCCTACTCTTCCTATAAAAATTTTCTGCCAAGATTAGTTTGTCTCACATATTTTCAGTACCTTCTGACATTTGTACTCTTCTGACACAGTACTCTTCTTCATTTGATGCTTTCTCCAAATTTAAAACGAAATTTAGAAAAAAAATGGAAGTTTTTCTTTCTAATCTAATTTCACAAATACATTCACAAAAGAAAAATAAAAGTGAATATAAAATAAGTAAGAAAAAATAGAGAGAGAGAGAGAGAATCAAGCAACTATAGTGCCTTTTTCTGGCAGTCCCATAGAAATAGTAATAAATAAAAGATAGAGTACATGAAATTTGCATTGACTTCACATGATTTAGGCCTTTATCACTTTGAGTGACTGGCAGACCATGGCCATCTTTCATTGCCTGGGCATATTTGACAAGAATCTGTAGTTTCGAATCCTTTCTGAATTGATGGAGAAATTGAAATGCGGGATGAAATTGAAAGCAATGCTGAAAAACTCCTTCTCATTAAGCAAAAGATGTTGAGGAGTCCATTAAAGCCATGGAATTCAGCAGAGATAATAACTGAGAATTTTAATTACTTGAAAAGTTGACAAAATTATTTTGAGAATACTAAATAAATTTAAATTATATTAACATTAATTACTGATCAGAAGTTAAACATCCAAAGAATTAACTAAAAAAAGCATGAATTTTGGTTTTCTTTTAAAACACAGATAAAAAACTAAACAAGGATGGTGAAAGTCAGTGAATAAAGTTAACTAATTTGAGGATAAAATTCGGTGTAAAATGTTTGAGAGAATCATCTGTCATGAACCAGGAAGCAAATTCATGATTATTATCCTGTTCAAATGTTAATATGTTCTAAAAAACATTTAAAATGCGGATAAAGAAGAAATTTTCCACAATTTCTTACCTGACAGAGAAAATAATTTAAATTCACTTATGATGAGAAATCTGTACGACAATTTTTCCTGCAATTGTGAGCTCTCATCATAATGAACTTTTACTTCAATTTCTTGGCTTACTTTGAAATCTGACAAATAGCTTCAATTGTACAAAAACTGAATTTAATTACTTACAATAATATTATTTCATTGTTCTAGGTGTCACTTTTTTAAAACTCTATATTTCAAAGCAAAAGATTGTAATAGGCTACAGCCAATAATTCTTTGTAATAGTGGATGAAATAATTTGAATGATGTTTTGTAATTATTAAAAATATTTTTTCACATCACATGTAGATTATTATTGCAGATTGTTATTTTCTAATACTTACTCTCAGTGGCTTTGGTGGCTAAGTCAGTAGAAACTAAATTTTCGCAATGTGTAGTAGAATGGTGAGCACCAGTTTCATTTTCTGGTGAAGTTTTTACATCAAATTCCAATGCTTCACTTTTTCTTTCTTCAGTTTCCTGATACTCTACATTTGAAGACATTGAAAAGGAGGGTTCAAGATGTTGAGCAATGTCAGAATCTATACTTGTCTTAATTTCAAGCCCACTGACAATTTGATCTGAACTAATTTTTTCACTGGATGCATCAGTTTCCTTCAAAATAGCACTCTTTGAAGTGCTAGATGTAAAACCATTTGGTGAGTCTCTACTTTTGTCTTCCAGCTGAACAAGTGATTTATCCAAAGTAGACATTTCGGTAAATTTATGCATTTGTCCTTCTGAAGAATATTTTTTTTCAGAACTGATTGAAGCTTCAGTTTGTTGCTCATTTACCAATAGTTCATTAAAAGATTTTGGTTCTTGCTCACTTTTGTGACCTTCATCATGATCGTGTATATTTTCTTTTTCTAACACATGAGAGTCATAACAAAAAACATCACTTGAGTTGGCATCTTTTGTGCTACCATCTGGTGACTCTGAGATTTTGCTTTTATAAAAAGCATCTTGAGTGCACACAGGATCATTTTTTGAGCTTTTATCATTTGAAGTTGAATAAACTTGAGCTTCGATCATTGCTGATTGTTCAACTTCAGTTGCAGAGTCAGAAGACTTCAAAGGAAAAGTAGCTTCTGTAAAAAAAAAAAGCTTCAGATACTTGTCCTACACATGCTAAAAAAACGTAACAGATAAACTAATAACAAAGTGAAATGTAGAAAATTGAAGCCAAATTGCAGCTTTGCAAATTAAAAATATTGAAAAATCTATAAGTAGTCAAGAGAGAATTTATTATTTTTTAAACAAAATAGCTTATTGCTATAAAATAAAAAAAAAAGATTCCTTCTCATCCCTGTTTCAATTAAAATTTGGATTTTTCTAGCTCACCAGAAAAGAAACATTATACATACTAAATTTATATTTTAAAGATTTACAGTTTTATTAATTTTTAAAATTAAACTAGAAAATTTTTTTGAGAAACTCTTTACACAAAAATTATTAAATAAGATCATTCAATGTAACTGTCAATTTATTAGAAGAGAAATTGAATGTGCTTATACAGTAGAACCACTCTAATCTAGACACCAATTACCCAGACTGATTTATAATTCAGACACTTCTGCCAAGATTTATTTTTTCCTCAACCAAGGACCTTGATGTTTTTCTTTACTCAAATTCTGTTTTGGATTTTTCTATTTCATCAGCTATTTTCTTTATTTTTTCCCTCGATGTATTGTTTGTGTTCACTGCAGTTTTCCAGCTGCTAGGAAAATGGGAGTAATGATGACACCTGCATGTCTCAATGAATATGATTTGTCAGAGAAAGTCAGCTTTGGTCAACAGAACTTCATTTCATTTCTCTGGGCTGTACAGTTAACCTTAGTGTTTTATAAAATTTCCAGAACTCTATTATTTTCTGTGATTATCTAAGTGAATTTCCAAGCATGCTAAAAACATCAAGTGATGTGGCAGGGATGAGCTAGAAACGGAAACAGAATGCTTTAAATATATGTGAGAAAGTTGAACTTTTTCAAAAAAGCTAGAACACTGGACGCAAGTACACACACTGTGTGAAGAATATAGTATCGGAAAGTCTACCTTTCATGATCTTAAAAAAAAAGTTTTTCTTTTCTGTGGATCGATGCAATGCCTATACAAAATATGCTTACAAAATAAGCAAAGAGATCTAATAATGTTATCCTAATCTAGAAAATTTTGATTCAAAATTAAATTATCTATTATCATATGCAACCTATATTGCTTTATTAATCTCTTTTAACCCTTTGACTACTGATGGTACTTCAAAATACCATTTTCTTTTTAACCCCTATAACATCCCTTATATACATTGTTGGGTGTTGGTATTTTGAAGTATAAGGCTAAATAACTACTTCACAATTACTAGATGACAGCACAAGTGTGGGAACAACTAGTTTTTTAAATTAATAAAATTCAGTTAGATGTTTTGCCCCAAAGTGTAATGCAGTAAAACCCTGCACACCACAAAGTGCTTTTCCTAACAAATGTATAAAGCAAATTATGGTTTTCTTTGTGGTTAAATAAATAAATATTTATGCAACTGTATTATTTAACATATCTGAATTGGTATATTTTATTTTTATCAAGTGAATATATAGTGCTGACTGTACTTTAAAGTACCGGGTTAATTAATGCTTTGTGCACTAAATAATTTTTTTTTATGCTTTAACTAGAACGATCTAACAAACAATTTACATGGTAATCATTTCATTTTTTTTAAATGTGGTAGATAAAGGGTTAAGACACTTAAAAAAAATATAAATCAAAGTCAGGGCGCAAGTAGGGGGAGCAGGCAGGTCTCGTGCCCCGAGTGCTGGACCAGAGGGGGCACAAATTTTATTCTCAAACCTCTCCTTCAACATTACAAGGGGGTGCCAAAATGTGCACTTGCCCCGGGTGACCAAGCATCTAATTGCGGCCCTGATCAAAGTGCTCAAAGAGGCACACCACTGCTTTAAATATGAAAACTGGAATTTTAGATGGTTTGGTCAGATAACTAATTTAACCACCTTCACATACAGGCTTTTGGCAACAAATTTGCATGGTATGTATTAGAAGTGTCAGGCGTGTGGAGAAGAAGACGAAACTCCACTCCACTATGTGGGACGATGTCCCGCCTTCTCTATCCCGAGAAGGAACTACTTCGGTGATCATCAGGTGACACTAAGTGAAGTTGTTAATGCTCCCAGCATTTACAACCTGGTAAATTTTCTCAATTACACTAAACACCTAAATTCATGGTGAGTTTCAATTCTGCTTTAACTTGAACTTTCATGCATTACTATTTAATAACTTCATGTTGAGTTCTCAGCCATATCTCTGAGACCTTCTCTGCTCCTTTTCTAAAAGGGCACCGCAGACAGGAGCAGCCTCAAATTTTCTGATATGGCTTTACCGGTTGCGGTTTTCCATAATCTCCCATAGACAGAGATTCAATATAATGTGGTAACAGATACCATAACTTTCGTCCCCAGAGCAACCACCAAACTCTGGGAATTTCCACAGAATAATGTTTCTCTTCATTCTCACATGACCCACAACTCATATTAAACCACTTGGTGTTAGAGCAATGGGCAAAATTTGCCTAGGCTCTTCCCTTATGGGACGCCAAATGATGATGATGATTAGAAGTATCAGCAATAAAACTGTTTCTCTTTCTTGTATTTCAGAAATAAAAGGGAAAAAATATTTCTCTTTCATCCCCTCTCTTCTTTCTTACCCTTTCCTATTTAAACAGAATGTATATAATTGTTTCCCTACCCTATGTGTTCTTTTCCCTCACTCATACATATGAAGATACATTATAACAGGAGAAAAAAATCACTAAACAGGAGAATAGAGACATAGAAAAAACTTCCACATTCTATAGGGTTAAAACAAAGTTTCATGATACTAAGAAAAGATATACAGGAAGCAGAGGATAGCTGAAATGAGTTTCTTCCACTGGTGTTCAAAAGAGAATTTCCCCAGTAACCGTAAAGGTGTTAAAATATGTAGCAGCTGGTTTGATCAGATAGTGATTTAGAAGATGAACTTACATCAAAAATTAATAAATTCTGACAGGCTGATCAGTTACAGTGGTTGATGCAGCAAGGGCATAGCGGGGGGGGGGGGAAACTTGGGGGTCTGGTTCCCCCCCCCCCCCCGAAATGTGAGAAAATGACCAAAAAAAGGGGAAAAAGATGGCCAAATCCATTGTTCTGTCACTTTGGTCCCCCCCCCCGAATGAAATTTCTGGCTACGCCCCTGTGATGCAGTATTATGCATGTAGAAGTATACAGTATTACAGTAGTAGTATAAAATTAATTTTTCTTTTCTCTATGCTAGCTTTTTACTATAATTATAAAAAATTCTTTAGAAAGTTAGTTTTTTAGGAAGAAGGGTTGAAAGTATTTATTTTTAAGCTGTTTTTCATGTGTATTAAAATCCATTTTTGTGAGAAATTATTAGGTGATGGTTGGAAAATGAAAGCAAAACATTTGAAATCAGTGGCCAAAAACACAGAACAGTAAATAGATTCCGAACAAATTTTCGTAAATTAAAATTTGCAGTCCTGTGTTATTTGCAATAATTCTTCAAATACCGTTCATATAGAAATATATTACCTCATTAATTTACCTTCATATACAGGGTGCTCATAATCAAGGAGGAGGTGTTAAGGCTCAATAGGTAAATCATATTAAGTTATGTGCAGCTATATTTGGTGTACACATTTTTCAGACTATGGAAATTTTATTATGATAAAGAAAATTATCATTTTGAAGTTCGTGATTGAGGTGACCAAAGATGTGAGGCTAATTTTCCTATTTACACTCCAAAATGCCAAACTATGCGAAGTCTAGTCAGCTGACATAACCAAATTTGCATACATAAACATTTTTTGACAAATTTTCTATACAGTTCAATATGGCATATCCGGTTTATGGACATTGTCCAAGTGCTGCAAGATCTGTGCTTTAGTTCCTAAAAAAAACATTCTGAATTTAAGAAAATTTAATTTAATTTAAAGTAATTTACAACTATACCAAAGTCTGCAAATTAATTTGCAACTACATTAGTGAAAAATGTAACAAGTTTTCATTTGATATAAAATTTTACTCTTGTCCTGATTGTACTTGTGAAGATCCATTATTTTTGAAGCATGAGGTCATTTTATGCATATTGATAACAGTCATGGGACCTTTATGTAAACCCATTTACAGTGTAAAATGAGTGAAGTGCCACAGAAGCACTACTATTATTTCAACAATAAAACTTTATGAGTGAGGCACAATCATGAACAGGGTGTAAAATAATGATGTCAAACAGGTTTTATCAGAAGCATTACACTTACACAGAAACAAACTTCACTTCAGGTTTCACTACACGTACATTCCAACATGTACCAATTTTTTAGAGTTTCCGCAAAGGAATATGGAAAAGGTACATGTATGGCTTAGTAGTTGGTTGTATGAGAAGAGACAGCACTCCTAAGAGTAAGATCAGATGCCCAAATTCAAATGATTAAAAGTTTCTGAGTGTGAATTTGAATCACATTCAGCACTCTTTTACCCATGGCCACCTCAAGAGCACCATGGGCCCCCTCCCGGGCCAAGGGAATTTTCTGAGGCCCCCATATGGGAAATTCTCAAAAATTTTAACCAGATCTCATTTTTTAAACCCCTTTATCTCTTGAGGCCCTCCATGCCCATGTATTAAGACCGCACTGATTTTACCATGGTGGTTAAAATTGGTGGTTTTAAAATTTTTTAACAACAGTTGAGCCTTTATATAATAAAGTTGCTGCATTCCATCAGCAAATTTCTTATAGGGAAATGATTTTAGTGTAAAAAATTATTTTCGGTGATAAAAAAGGTTGAAACTGTCAGCCTTTTGATAAAAAAATTTTACATTAAACAATTTTTTTTGTGTAGAAATTGTTTGTAAAAATAGAGTGTAATATAGAGACTTCATTGCTTTATCAAAATTGAAATCACATAGCGTCGCTTGAAATTATGCTGTGTTTGAAAAAAATAAATTCTAATGGATATCAAGCCCTGAAGTTCTCCTCTTTAATTACAGCTGCTGCATATAATGAAAGAACAGTTTGTAGTTTTTTTCTCAAGCCCTGTGTTGCTAAAGGCAATTAATGATTTTTAATAATAAAAAACTTTATAATAATGATATTATTTTTGCATAAACAAACTAAAGAACAGATGAGAAAAAATTGGAATATGGTAATGAAATATATATTGGTTTTGTAATATAAAGATTTACAGATCTAATCTGAAAAAGTAAACTAAAATAAACCCATGGAATATATGATTCAGGTCATTTATACAAAATGATAAACATGCATGTAATTTTTATCATAGCATAAAAATAATAATACGTGAACAAACCTAGATTTACATAAATGAAATCAAACCAACTAAATACATTCTAAATAAAATCAAACAAATATAAATACATTCTAAATAAAATCAAACCAACATAAATACATTCAGAATAAAATCAAACTAACATAAATACATTCTGAATAAAATCAAACTAACATTAATATATTCAGAATAAAATCAAAATACAATCATGCGAATATGCAAATCATAAAAAAGTGTAATTCAATTAATTCTGAAGAAGCATTTTTGTGGTTCAAATAATTCCAAATTAGCTCGTGGTTGCATGCTATTCGAATAATATACCTGTAAATACATTTTTCTTGCCTGTTGAATGGCATTCCAAAGTGATGTTGCTAATATTAGTTGCATTCTGTTGTTCATTGGTCAGAAACACTGTGTCATTATCTTTTTCTATCATCTCTGGATGTTGCTCTTCTTGAACATCCTCTAATTGGAAAAGGTCTTTGTCCAGTTCATACAAAGCTCCTTCATCACTACCTCTACTACCAACTTCAACTTCTAAGGATGACTGAGGCTGGAATGACTTCAAAGTATGGCCACTTTGAACTGTGAGTTCCACTGTTGTATCAAGATCTGTAAGAACATCATTTTTCAATGGACTAGCAACTGAGCCAAAAGATGATCGCATTGGGGATGAAATTATTAGCTCTGAATGGGTATCCAGTTTTGAAATCATATCAGATGTATGAGAAACAGTAGCATTATCCATTACTCTTTTTTCAGCACTTTTCTGAGTTTCATGACCAGATCTGTTATTAAGCTCTTCTTCAGCAGATGGTGATACATCTTCCTCAATGTCTGGAGCTTCATCTTCAGTGCGTACTTCAGCTAACTCAATTTCATTCTGAGATACATAATCTAGCAGTTGCATCATAACATCAGTATCACATTTCTCAACTCTAGCTTCTTCATCAAAAGACTCTGCAGATGGGGAGCTTCGTTTATGAAGTTCATCATCCATTAAAGTTATTGGCCTCTCATCAAATACCAAGCCATTGTCTAAACACTCAATATGATATTGATGGAAAGTTTCATTTTTCATTGCAGTGTCATTCTGATCAATCCATTCCCCAGTTCTTTTTTCTGCACATTCCATTTCTGTTAAGGAAGCAATTTCACTTTCTGGAGGCTGAACAATGGCTTTCAAGAAATCATCAATTTTTTGTGTTTCTACTGCTTGCTCTCCGATGCTTGCATTTGTTAAAATGTGCTTGCTTGATCCTTGAATACCTGATTGATCCTTTTTGTCAGCTGAAGTTGTGAAAACTATACTTGTAGTTTCCTTTGAATGATTTGATATAACAGGTTCAACAATTTTTGTTGTGGAAATTGATTTATGTGTCTGAACATTCCTATAAGCATCATATATGGAACTATCTGTTTGATTCACAACAGGTTTTTCAACATCTTCGAATTCTGCCTTCTCTATAACAATCAATGCTTCAGCTTTGTTGAGATCATATTCGCTCTTCTCATCAGATGTAGAGTTGCTTTCACCCATATCAGCTCCAGAGTGAACAGAACTGTGTTCAATAGAAGTTTCTTTATGGAAAGAGCAGGGTGTACCTGAAGCTTCATGTCCAGTCATGTCAACAGACATTTCACTTATTTCTTCAGATACTTCTAGTACTGGGACTATTTCAATATTATTTATTTCCACAGATCTATCTTTCAGTGAATTGGAGATACTTGAATGGGATTTTTCAATGCTACTATCTGGGGAATCCAGAGATATTTTTTCCAACTCATCTTTTACTTGCTCTCCTTCATCAGATTGTTTTTCAGTTCTGCCTATTGATATGTTGTCCACCCCTGGAAGTATGACATTAAACTCAGCATCAGCTTTAGATAAAATTTTTTTAACATTATCTAAAGTTTCTTCTGTACAAACAAAAATTTCTTGCTTGCCTAATGTAGTATGAGCTACATCCTTTAGAACACTAATATTATCAGGAGATTCCCTTACCCATGTTTCAGTACAACTCACATTACCCTTTTTAAATGCACTTGTTGTACTTTTAGCAGATGGTCTTTCTGAAGGTGAATCTAGTGGATGTTCAGAGTTTATGGATTGCTGCTGAGGATTCTTTTGAATAGTCTTGGTATGCAATTCAGGTAAAGATTCAACAACATTTAGTGACTTGATGGCCAATGCTTCGGTAGGTAACATTTTATTCTGGCTTTCATTCTGATTTGTGTCAGAGAATTCTTCATTTTCACTGGTTTTAGTTAGTAAAAATCCCATTTCATTTGATGAATCAACAAATTCGGTCAGCTGGATTTTTTGTGAAACAATGCTTTTTTCTGTTGTTTTTATGCCACAACCTTGTGAAATAACTTCATTCCCACCTAAAGATATTTTGAAGTCTTCAGCCTCATTAGGAGAATGTAATGGGGTTATCCTTGTAGGGCTCAGTTTTTTTACTTCTCCTTGATCCATACTGAAAACCTGAACTGTTTCAAATGCAAAGTCAATTCCTGGTGAGAGAGGAAGCTCTGTTTTACTGTTGTAATGTGATTCACGGTTAGGGAAAATGTCTTTTTTGCTAGAAACAACTTCTAATTCAGAATTCACATCAGAAATTGAAATATGCTTATCCTCACTTATATGTTTTTTCAAAACAACATGTTGTGATGTAACTTCAGTACCAGTCGCTATTTCATTTTCATCCATATCCTTTATTTTGCATACAGAGAATTCATTAGTTTTCTTCACACCATCTGAGCATGGTGCTTTGAATTCTGCAAGGTGAGTAACTTCCGAAATTTTTTCAGTCGAGATATCTGAATCAGTTACATCTTTAACTGAACATATCTCAAGAGCTTCTTTACCAGGTGCAAACTTTTTAATAAGAACCTCAACCTCTGTTTTTTCTACTGATACGTTTCCACAAGTGCCCATCTTTGTTTCATAAGCCTTTTTATTTTCATAAAATGACAATGAAGTACAATCTTTTTCATCACAAGTTGATTTAATCAAAGATATTTCTTTCTTTTCATCAGCATCTGCAGCAGACATGTCTAGTTCATTTTTATGTCCTTCTTCAATTCTCTTTTTTATTTCCCTAACATTGGGTTGAACTTTATCTCCTTTTTCATTAAATACAGTCCAAAGCTCTGTTTTTACACCTCTTAGATCTTTTTCCTCATCGGAATGCTTTTCCGAATGTTCAGACGTTTTTTCAAAAAACTTCACCTTCTCTGCAAAGCTGGGGTGTTCATCCGGACTCTGTTCTTCACCAATATATTTCAAGGTATCTCGATTTTCAGTATCAGGTGCTTGAAGTTCTTCTAAAGTAACTGATTTTGTCACATGAGAAGGTGTGCCTGAAGGTGAAGATGAGGATAGAGACAGTTTTTGGAAAAATTCTCTTTTCTCAGCAAAACTCAATTCTGGTGAGTCTAATGCTGCCATATTTTCACTTTCACCACTAATTACACCACTTAATTCATCATCTGCATGAAGAGCACCTGGTTTTTAATAAAGTTGGTATTAAAAAAAATACACAAAAATTTCCACAAACAGCATATATATTATAATGTATTGTTACACTATAAAATCCATAAATTCAACACTGATTAGTAAATTGGTTTATTTTTAAAATTCCAAGCAAGAGTCTAAGTTATAGATTTATTAAGGTGGGTGAAAAGTTATATTTGGTGGCGCAGCATAATTAAATTAAGTAATATATACAGTAAAACCTCTCTTTTACAGACACCGGCTGGGACAAAAATCCATCTGTAAAAGAGGGGTGACCATTAATCAAGAATTTGAAATGCATGCTTTTTACATTCTAGGGTTCATTTGATAAATAATGACCTTTTGATTATTGCTCTTGGTTTCACCTAGAACAAAGGTAAAAATTAATTTTTGGAAAAGGATAAACTCTGTCACATTTACTCATTTTTTTAAGAAGGTAACTTCAAGAAACTCACATTACTTATGTTTGTGAAATTTGGTTGTATTAACCAAATTTCTATTTGAGGGAGCACAAAAAATTTCTAAATTTCTATTCCAATTAAATACCAAACAGAAGGTAATATAAGAAATGCTTGTATTAGCTCTGATGTCATAGTAATTGAGTTCAACTATATTTGCCTTTTTTTTTTCATTTATATGAAACAAGTAAGAAATTACTGTTTTAGTTGTCATATTAGAACCTGAGAGCAAGATGATTGTGTCACTCTCTGCTATAAATACAAAGTATAGAATACCAGATACAATGTGGAGATAAATTTTGGAATAAAAACTCGACAACCCTCTGATGGAAATTGAACATGAGCTACGGACTGAGTTAGGAGGCTGACAGTCCTGTTCAGTGTACATAATATACAATGTAAGGGTACACAGGTTTTGATTTCCTGTACAGGAATGAAGAATTTTCTTTTGAAAATTCTTCTCCATATCCTATATCCAGTCATCCATGTTTTTTACTTTGTGTATTACAACCTGTTTGAAATTATTTAAATTAGATTTTTATTTTCATTGCAATAAAAATCATAACTTGAAAACAGATGACAAAATAATAGATTATTGTTGATTTACCTTCGTCATCACTTATTTCATCAGATTTTTGCTGCATAGACAAAGTCATGTGAGTTGTTTTTTGAATATGATGTTTCATTGCACCAGATTCATCCATCTCTGTCCACTCTAACAAAAAAAGATAGTGAGAATGACAGCAGAAATTCTGTTATGTATCACATTCAACATCTATTTAACCATGTAACTGATATATTGCATCTATTTTGCAGCACTGTCTCAACAGGTCCTGATGTCTCAACAAAGCAGCAAAGTTGCCATTTGAATTTATCAACTGGCATGTTTTTACCAATTAGTCCTCTGGTCCTAAACATTATGCTATATCTTTGAATTTCTTCCCTATTCACGAACTTTTGATTTTACAAACTAATTGTTCAAGTCTTTTTAAGTTTATAAAAATGAGTGTCAACTATAGTAGATCATTGAGAAACCTCAGATAGTGCAAATATAGAATAATTTTTTTTTGTGATTTAATAGAATTTTGTCAAACACCCCATTTGTGGTTCAATAAATTTTCATCTATTTGAAAATTTCACTTCATCATGATTTTTACATGGATGAATGCACAAAAATACAAATTTTTACAGTGCCTCCAAAATTATCATCATCAAAATTGCCCTATCATTTCTTGAAAAATAGGAAAAATATTCCTTGAGAAAGAAAGCTTGTAGTGATCCAAATAAGAAAGAACATTTTTTCTCAGCCCTCGTGAGTAGTGACAGCTGGACATCAACAGTCTGGAGAGGAGGTTTTACTTTATTTGACAATTAGACTTTCTCAGTTTTAAATCAAGGTACACTGGGGTAACTGGAACTTAATATGATTTGTAAAATTCCTGTACCTTCTGGGAACGATCTCTGGCAGAATTTTTTTTTCATTATTACTTTATTTTTCAGTAAAAAGATGCTTGGTGAGCTGGCTGCTCATAGATTATAAGACGACTTCATTTGGAGAAGTTAGGTTTTTGATCATGTTACTACCTGTTGTGCCAGGGGCGTAGCCAGAAATTTCCTTTGGGGGGGGGGACCACTTTCATTTTGGGGGGGGGGACCAAAGTGACAGAACAATGGATTTGGCCATCTTTTTCCCTTTTTTTGGTCATTTTCTCACATTTCGGGGGGGGGGGGGCCCAGACCCCCAAGTCGCTACGCCCTTGTGTTGTGCTCTTTTCATTTACAATATAGCTGCTATATTATCAGCCTAATATTGATCTTTTGAACTCAAAACCCTTTTATATTTCATTATGTCATTATAATAAAATTATGATATTTCTTATGGGAAAGTAAGAATCAAGGGGGCACCGCTTCCCCCTTATTTTTCTTGAACTGGGGAACCCTGCTTCTATAGACCCATAGGCAGAAATGGACATGAAAGACTTGGGGGGGGGGGCACGTTGATGAAAGCTGGAGGCATGATACCAATTCATATATATATATATATATTTAAATATGTGAAATAATTTTGAGTCATATGTATAAAGCTGCCTTTTTGGCGCTGTACTCTGACTTTTGAAATTTTTCAAATAAATCTGATTTCTGTCAGTTGCTCTTTTATAATTCTTGCTATATATATATGCATATACATTAGATCAGTCGACTCCGTCATTGTCCCCTGGTATCTCTGCCCATATGTGAACCTAAATGATTGGTGTCGAAGAAGAACGAAACTTCATAGACATAGTGTCAAAAACCATTTCAGAAATAACGGTTGGTGACTAGACTCTTGTGAAAATCACAAATAAAAAATCAGTTGAGGTTTTTGGTAAACAATAAACCAAAGTTAAGACTAAATTTGGAAGAATAATTGCTATTACATCTACCTCACAATGGACCAACATTAAAGACAAAGTATTATTTGAAGTAACAAATTTCAGATATTTCTATACATTCCAAAATTTGACAGTCTTGGAAAAATTCACATTTTCCTTCTTATTTGCCTCATATATTGTTGACTAATGCTTAGAAAAAGGGATTTTACATTGTGACTTTTCTGCATACTAAGATTGTTAATTAGCTTTGTATTTTAAGAATATTAAAATAAAAGGCTATCATTCAAATGAATTTTTTTTCCTTTGTTCATATTTCTTTCATTTATGTATCATTCATGATCATCATTTCATGAAGCACAATCAACCATAGAATCCACTTGTCTAGATGAGTGGGACAAGTGGAACCTATGGTTAACTAAAAAAAGAATCTTGAAAGGGGACACTGAAGAAAACAAAATATTAACCATAATAAAAAAATGCATGATTTAACAAACTGGCTGCTATATTTTCAAGTTTTATTGACTTTTCTCCAGTGTAGATGCAAGGTTGAATTAGCACTAATAAAAAATTTGCTGTTCCACTTACCCTGGTGTACCTTAATTTATATTTGCATCTGCCTTTTGAATTTACAATGTTATGAGGCTTTTTGGATCACGTGATATTTCCCTCTTTCTTGAGGGACATACAAGATAACCAATATGGTGACTTCTTGTGCGACTCATGAAAGAAACAAATTTAAATAAAATAATAATAATAATAATAACGTGATTCTCACGTATTCCCAAGGGATCAGCATGATCCGTCCAGGGAATTTGTTAGTGTTAGTAAACATCCATGCCCGAACCGGGATTCGAACTCAGACCTGCACAGTGAGAAGCTAGTTCCCTAACCACTTGACTGCCAGGCGGCGAAAAAGAAACAGAAATGAATCTTTTTCTTTTTAATGGGAGCTAGATATTTCAATTTTTTTTTTCAAATTATCGATCTGCCTGTTTTTGCTTCAAAAAATGCTTGATTAAAGCTGCGGAATTTCTTCAATGTAATTTATAAGGGTCCATAATTAATTTCAAAACATCCAAAACTACATGGAGTGATGCAATTGGATAATAAAAGACAATACAGAGACATTAATTCTCATTTTCGGGCTTAAAAAGTTATAAATAAAAAGCTGAAATCAATGTTATTGCATGGATATCCACCTCAAAAGTGGGTGTGGCTCAATATTTTATATTTAATTTTCTGGGCTTCGTATCTCTAAACGAGACCCTTCCGAAATCCCTTCCGAAGACAGTAAAGAACAACTTTTGTGATCTCAACTGCTGGATATACAAGCTGTTCCATAAATTTGGATGGATTTAAAAAATCATTAAAAAATTGATACATTGATATATGGGGGTACAGCTTATGCTTTTAAACTTATTTCGAAAATCAAAAATTCAATTCAATTTCGAAAATTATTGATGTGGCAGAAAACCTAAATTTCCACATTTCTCGCTAAAATCGGCAATTTTAACATTGATCTCTATGGGAACCATCCAGTGTTTGTCCCTCAGAGTGATGCTGATGATGATTATGATGTCTATTTGAAAAGCCTCATTGACTAATAATATTGCACTAGTTCCTTATAATAAATATGTTTAATTTTTATTAACAATAGAGGACGAAAGAAATGTAAATTTTTTATTTTTTTAGCAATTTTTTTTAATTTCTCACAGCAATTTTTATGATTCTGAAAATGTTCTGATTGTAATATAGTTAGGGGTCCTTACGTCTGCGGTTAATTGGTTTCAGTCCCTTCCGAAGACAGTAAAGAACAACTTTTGTGATCTCAACTGCTGGATATACAAGCTGTTCCATAAATTTGGATGGATTTAAAAAATCATTAAAAAATTGATACATTGATATATGGGGGTACAGTTTATGCTTTTAAACTTATCAAAGAGTCAGATTTCGATTTTTAACATAACAAAGAAGAGAAAATAACTGGCATTCTCATCAATAGGTAGCGCCACGTTTACAAAATACATAAAATGCATCTAGATTATGCAGCAAACATTCATTTTCACTTGAGAATGTTAAAACAATACAAATGTTCAATGTGTCCACCACCTTATGCAAGAAAACTATTAGACTTGCATATAGTATATAGTAGTCAATAGATCTTTCAGCTAAGGCAAGGTATATGGACTTCAAACCTTGTCTGAGCTGAATCTCTCTGCAAGATCTCCGCTGCTATTAACTACCATGTGCTGTAAGCAAGTCTAATGGCTTAACTGCATATGGTGGTGGACATGACAAACATTTCTGCTGTTTTTACATTCTAAAGTGAAAACAAATGTTTGCTGCATAATCTAGAAGCATTTCATGTATTTTGTTAATGTGGCACTACCAATCATGAGTATTTCATTTCTTTTTCTTATGTAAAAAATGATTCTCTCACAGGTCTAAGGGCGCAAACTGCAATCCAGCACATCGATTTGTTGATTTTTTATGATTTTTAAAAATCTGTCCAAATTTGTGGGACAGCCTGTATATGAGGCATAGTTGCACAAGCTCTGAGCCACAGACTAATTCAGCCTATTTAAATAACTTTATCTGGCTCACAAAAATATTTAGAAAATATTTCATGATATTGAAGTTATTCGACACCTGCACACATAATGGCCTTACTGTACACTTAAAACTCCTATATCCAGAATTACCAAAATAATTTTTTACATGTGCATATTCAAAGATATGTGCAGGCTTAGAGGGTGTATGCAATGTCGGTGACCAAAGAAACGACACAAGTAATTTTTGAGTTGATTTTTTTTAATTTCTACAAAACTTTATGAGTACAACAAAAAAATTTCTAGCATGTTTTTACACTGTAGTATTTTTAAAAAAAAATTTACAACTCAATTTTCAGCCCTTTATCAGCTTTATAGACTATTATTATATATATATAGTTTTACATAATCATTTTCCAGCTCCACAGAGATATTTACTCGTACCCGAAATAGGTTCAGCCTTTTTTATTTCAGATAAAGGAGGTTCTAATTATGTTGAAACTTTAACGCGAAAAACCAAAATGAAAATGATGCATATGACTGGTTAAGGACATAGACCAGCAGGGTTGGTTTGTTTGAAATTCTACATGTAAAAATTAATTCAATGAAATATATTAAAATGTCACAAATTTCTGTTTTTCCTTTTACTAATACAAATTCAGCATGAATCACATAACAAGCCATGTAAGTCAAAGGAAATACAGATTACTGAAAGTATTACATTCATTAGCAGAAATATTGTATTCTTTAGTTAACATTAGTGCCTCTCTCTCTCTGGAAAGAATATTTATATTATAATTTATCTTTTTCTTTGCCTGAATTGTTATAGAATGTTTATCTGAGTTTAGAACAGGGTAATGCCTATGACTTGTGCATGCATGATAATGAAACATTCAGTAGTACCATTAGATCTATACAAGTGAATTTTATATAAAACTAACTTGTTTTACTCCACCATGGCTTTCACTCTATAAAACTAACGGCACTATTCTGAAAACTTCTGTTAAAATCCTACCTGGAACATATAAAAAGTAGTAAGCATATCTCTTACCTTCAGTTTCTGCCTCATCATTGCTATGTTTAAGTATTGCAACCAATTTGTCTTGAAAACCTGCATTTTTGCTTTCAATGGGAAGTTCAGAGATCCTCTGGTCACTAATCATGGTAGCTTCAGAAACCAAGATTAAACTTTCCTCTGGGTCAGTGTTTTCAAACGAGACCCTCTCATTGCTTTCATCAACAGGTTGAGCATCTGGTTCTTTTTCAGGATGGTCAGTAGTAGCCCCATCCAACTTTTCATTGCTCCTAGTTTTGCATTCAGCATATGTGTCTTCTGATATGATGCTAGTACCTTTAAATGAACAAAATAATTCACTTGAATGAGCAGACATGATCTCAGCAGTTGAGGATGAAACACTGTTACTATCAGTAACAATTGTCAACTCAGTTATTTCTCTTTCCACTTCCCCACATTCAGAAGATAACGCATTTGCATGAACATGTACAGATTTTCTCACCTCACATTTGTTTTCAGCAACAATGACTGAATTTTCGACACAAGGAGAAAGCATAGTTATTTCATTTGTGTCTATACTTCTGTTAGAAATGAAGTTCATTTCATAAAGTTCTAAATTTTTCTGATCTAACAAGGTGTCATCCATTGAGTAGGATCTCAATAGCTTGCTTTTTTCCTTTTTTTCATTGATTTGATTAGTATTATTTTCTTTGTGTCCAACAGCTTCACATTTTTTGTTAAAATTTCTGTAAGCTCCAAAGTTTTCTGTAAAAATATCATCTGTTTCTGAAGACACTTCTCTGATTTTTTGTGAATATTCTGACTTACTGTAAAAACAGATGCTTGGAAAATTTTCTGGGGCAGTAGTAGATAGAGATTCCACCGTATTTATATTCTTTTCCTTCTTATAATCCTCTAAAAAATCTTGAAAGTCATAAGTTGCATCATCAAAACTGTGAGGTTTATTTTCAAAAAAAATTTGTTTTTCAGAACACGGTGATCCAAATATTTTACTAATATCATCAACAGAATCCACATGTATGATATTATCAAATGGATCGCAAGAAACAAGAGAATCTGTGAAAGAAAATGACACATCCATAGGACTTGTATGAGCTGAAATGGTGTTAATATGGATAGTCTGAGTTGATATGTCTTCTTTTTGTAGTATCAAATTCATTGAATTCAAACTGAATGATGAGCATAATTCAGGGTTGAAAGGACTACTTGCGGTATCAGTGGTTACAGGGGAATCAGTGCCTATTCCTGTATCAAGCATCAATTCAGAAATACTGCTCAATTTCTCTGCTTTTCCATTTTCATCATTTGATGTAAAAACTGAATAAGTGTCCAGCAAATCCATATTTGTACCTCTTTCTACAAAATAATTGCCAACTAACTGATCAGTATTGGTTTCATTAAGTTTAAATGAACACTGATTTTCAGTGCTATCTGTAAATTTTTTTCTCGCAATTTTTTTTGAAAAGTTCGAAGAAAATATTTCCAGATTAGGACAATCCTTCTGTATCAGAACTTTTCCATCAGATAAATCATTGTTATCAGTACAGTTTTTTGAGATTTTTGGCTCTTGCATGGTTGGAGCATCATATGTTTGAACAAAAATATCATTTTCGTTGACATCCAGCCCAAATGGTCCAGCTGTGAGAACAACAATGGGACTGAGACCCTTGTCAACCTGATGAGGAATATGTACTTCCTCATTGTCAACTGTTGTAGTCAATTTCTTACGTTTTCTGTGACCTTTCCCGGAAGAAATAAGAATATTTGGTTTTTGGGTGTCAAAGAAGGTTTCACCAGGACTTGTTGATGACTCAATTTGCTCAGTTTCTACTACTTCTTTAACAGGAGATAAATGAGGATCTTGAAAAGAAAGCAGTTTTTCTGACATAGATATTGAAGGCTTTAACTTTCCACATGACATCAGAAGAGATTCAAGTGCTGTTTTTGAACTTAATTGGTTTTTTATATGAAATTCTCCATAGATCTCGTTTGACTTGTTGCCTTTGCATTTCCTTCCAGTCATGTCAGCGTCTGAAACAATGTTCACAGGAAACGAATATGTGAACATATATTCAGACACCCATCCAGTAGCCACCAATGGAATCAGGCGTACAATGGTCATTCAACCAAGCATAACAAATGCTGCCAAAAAACAATTACTTGCAGAAAAAATATTAAGAACACCAGCAAACAATAGAGACAGAATAACAAATCATGACTGTTTGTTATCAAGCAGAATACGTTTTATAATTATGCAAAAATTAATAGCCCTTTTCTGGAATTTCTTTTTTTGAAGTTCATATAATTTAGCATTTCAAATAATCAGCATCTTATTTGTGTTTATACTGATTATATCACGTTTCAGGAAATGCAGTTTATTTAACGCACATACAGTCGACAATAAGGGATAGTATAGAACTGACTCTGGAAGTTTTAAATAAAATTCAATAATCAATGCATAAAGTAAGAACACAGTAAATAATACACAACTGGAAAATAAATTAATCCTGAATATCATGATAAACTAAGTATGATGGAAGCAAAAACATAAAACTGCTACAAATCTAAAAAAATGGGCTTTAATGCAGCAAAATTTAAAAATAAATGAGCTCAGGATTTGAAAAAAAATTCACTGAAAAAATTCATGCACTCAATGCAAAATAAAAATGATCAAAAGCATAATTTCCATTCAAACTAACTCATTCGCTCAGGTGGCTGTTAGCAGATAGAACACTGGTAATATTTCAGGAAAAGAACATTTGATTAAAAATTATACACATATTTAACAACAACATTTTTACAAATCTCAATCTGTGCAAGTGTTTTTTTAATTGAAAATGTTTACAAACAACAAAAATGTGTGAAAACAAGCAGAATATATTTCTGGCAAAATAAAAGTGCATTTATGATGCAAACTATCAACATTATTTTGAAAAGTATAAGTTCAAGAATAATTTTCTATCTGCCTCACTTGATTTAGTCAGCCATGCTAATTTTGAGCAATTAATAATGCACTTAGCTATTTATTTTCATTATTAAAATTATATTGTGCCAAAAAGCAAGAAATGCACAAAATGCACTAAGTCATAAGCAGAAACAGAAAAATTGAAAACTTTAAATTTAAAAAAATTTTGATGTTCCCCCTTTTTTTTCTTTACTGCTATTTTTATTCTATAAGAGGTATGCAAAGGTTTCACTGCCACTGCTACATAGCAATGTGGTGGTATAAATGGTTGGAAACCTGTGTTGTTAGTTTTTAGCAATGCCTGTGTGTTTAAAAAATTAAAAAAGAAACAATCCCATTTCATACACACATTCTAAATACTTTTGGATGACCAGTAACATTTTTAAAAACTAGCTTATGAAACCAAAGCGTGACATAAAAAAACTGAATAAAAAATGTTTGTTCTTTAAATGAGCAATATCAATGAAATTATAATTTTCAATTTGTATTTTTATATCTTCTTAATGTTCAATTTATTCCAGAAGCTTTCTTTGTAGAATTAATGTCCTCTATAAATTATATCTCATTGAATGCATCTAACTTGCCCTCTGAGTGGAAAATTATTAAGATAATACCTATTCATAAATCAAATCCACTATCTAATCCCCTTAATTTCAGACCAATCACAATTACCTCCTGATGCTTCAAGCTTTTTGAACACATAGTCGCCAAGGAAATCCGTACCCACCTTGATTTGATTAACTTTTTATTCCCTAACCAACATGGCTTTATATCATCATTATCTGTATCTACCCAATTAATCCTTTTCATACATGATTTAACAAACATTATTGACAAAAACCTATAATCTGATATCATTTTCATGGATTTTTCTAAAGCATTTGACAGGGTGCCCCACAGTTAACTTCTACTGAAACTTCAAACCTTGCCCTATGTGTTCAATTGCTTAAATGGGTGGAAGCCTTCCTTATTAAATCAGTTTGTCTCATTCTAGGGCCAAAACTCTCCATTTCTTCATGTTAAGTCTGGCACGTCCAAGGGTTCAGTCCTGTTGGAATTTTAATTTTATATTTAATTTTGAATTTATATTAATGATATATGTTACTGCATTAACTGACATATTAGACTCTTTGCAGACGATTGTGTCGTACACCAAAGAGTTTTCAATAAATCCAACCAAGATTCCCTTTAACACAACTTTAACATTATATCCAAACGGTGCTCATCCTTGGGAATTGCCTCTCCACCCCTCAAAAACAGTTTTTATGAAAGTTACATGTAAAAAAAACTTTCCCTCAATTTTCTCTTACTCAATCTACAATTCTTTAGTCTCAGAGGTTTTCTATATTACAAATACCTGGGTGCAATAATCTTTGTGGATCTCCGTTGGAACCTTCACATAGCTGATATTTTCCAAAAATGTCTCCAAAAACTCTTTTTTTTCCTTCTGCATAACCTGAAAAACTCTAACCGTCATGTCCATCACCTCACTTGCAAACATATATCCTCCCTGTTTTCTCCTATGCCTGTGAAACTTGAGACCAACATAGACAAGTTAGAATCTATATAAAATAAGTCCACGCGCTTCATTTTGAATTGTTGGTCTTCCTCTGTCTCCATTGCTGAGTTCAAATTTCAACTCAATATCCAACTGCTTACCTCTTATAGACCGATCTCTCGATAAAATTTTCTTCTCAAAATCGTCCATGGCTTTTTTAATATCAACACTTCCAACATTTTAATTAAACCTTCACATTTTTCAGTTAAACTTAACCATACCCAAAAATTGCAGCCCATCTTTTCTTCATCAGACTGTCATAAATTTAGTTTTTTCCCAAGACCTATAACTGATAGGAACAACTTGCCACAAAATATTGTAGATTGTACTGCGATTTCCGAATTTACTTGTAACATCTCAATCATCATTTTTGTCATATTTAACCACTGCATCCTCTTGTATGGGCCTCGGTGAAGCAATATGGAATGAATAAATAAATAAATATTAATGGTATGAAATCAGAGGTATAAGCACAGGGGGGATTGGGGGTCTTGTGCTTTCCCTAAACCAACCGAAAATTTAATTTTTCCAAACATTTTCATAAAAAATTAAGATATGAAAAGAAAATACTTTTTACATGTTATTTTAATCAATTTCTGTTCATTAAAATGCTTTTTGAAGGTTAGTAACTCAAAATTTATCTGGAAGAGATTTTTACCTTGCATAACCCCCCCCCCCCTCCCACGTTACCTTGTATAATCCATATTCATTTAAGCAGAATTAGCTGGATATAATTCTATATTGTTATCTTATGGAAAATACAGATGACAAGTTCATAGAGCTGAAAGTTAAAATAATAATTTTCTTCAAGTAAATCCATTATATACCTATAAAAATATAAATATTTCAAAACTCCATGCATTTTTTGGTAATCCCAAGTCATAAGTTTGATTTAAATATATTGGTTCTTGAAATATTTACAAGAATATTAACAAAATATTTAAAGCTACCCTGACTCTGATTTAGCAAAATTGATCATCTAATAATTGTGTACTAAAATGGAAAGTTGTTTTTGAAATCTTTTGCTACAAGTATTTTTGTGTAAATTACAATGGATGTATTATACCGTTTCAAGGTTTTGTTTAAAAAATATTAGAAAGAGTTTTCCTCATTCATTCAATTACAATAATTGAATAGCTTTCCAGTTGTGAACATAAAAAAGTTACTACAAGGAGGTGAGGAAAAGTTTATGATAAGCTGGAAGTGTCAAAGTAGAAAAACGCTGTCATAATAAAAATTAAATATAAAACTTTGATTTAAAAACATTATTCTATGCTGGAAGTGTTACAATTTCAAGTTCAAGTCTTAATGTTTTATATAGTTTCCAGTTTACTCATTAAAGTTAATAAAAACAGCTCTTTTTAGTTATAAACCTTTCAAAAAATTCTCTAAGAACAGGCATAATGTACAACCATACTAGCTAGGAAAGAAACATTACAGAAGAGTACAGAATTGACAATATCATACAGAAAAGTTTTAAGAAATGCTCTTACTCTCAGTTTTGGGTATTCTTTCAGTGTTATCCTTGCTGATGCTGAGAGGCAGTGAATGTTCCGTCTCGGGAACAGAAAGTATTTCAAGTGTTGTATCCAAATCACATGTAGATGTAGGTTTTATTCCTATACTTTCAGATGTGGTTTTTATTTCTATACTTTCAGATGTGGATTTTATTTCTATACTTTCAGATGTGGATTTTATTCCTATGTTCTCAGAAGTATAGGCACAAACATTAAATTGAGAATCACCTATAATGAAATTAAGAGTAGTATTGATGAAAATATATATCTAATATGAAAAGAATTGAGAATTGTAGTAATTCATCTAGAACCAAAATACATATTAAAACTAACTTTTGAATCAGATTTTATATAATTTTTATTCATAGCATATAATTAGTGTTTATAAATTCTATATTTAAATTTCTGGATGAGCAACTAACATTTTACAGATTAGTTTTATAGGTGAAGCATCCATATAATCTTACAAGAGAAAACTGTCAATGCGAAAAATTAGCTAGTAGATTATATTTCATGCTTGGCCAATGCTGGTAGTCTGTTATTTTTATGCTTATGTTTCATGTTTTTGTGAATCAAGACCACTTTCTCTTATACAGTAGTTTGATTCCTATGGAGGCAAGTGAACTTTTGTTCAAAACCATCACTAAATTATATCAAGTTCCCTGTATGTCTTGTATGAACACAGTGGAGAGTCATATCACATCTCTATATACACTTCCCTTTACTTTTCATTAAGTTGCAGAATGTTCAAAATTAATGTTATATTAAGTAACTGATTAAAACTAATTAATCAAAGCAGTTTCAACTATCCATGTCTGTTTTTACATTAGAAAATGAACTAATCAGAACTTACTCTTGTGTTAATGTAAAAATAGTATATAGCATCATCTAGTGATGTAAGGCAAACTCAGAGTTTCACCAATGAGATTGTAATGACAAGATCTGCTTGTTTTTAACTTCCACAGTTTTATTAATTTACCTACTTTAATATTATATATATATATATATATATAATCGTAATCACCCATACTTGCTGGGATTGATCATTTAATATGTTTAGAGAATATTCACACTGACTGTCAGTAAAAGAGTCATTTAATTGGTTTCTTCCTTATTCTCATGTAGGCCACAAAGGAAGAGGGTCTCATGTTTTTCAAGGCAAAGGTCCGAATTTGATTTAATTGTATTGCCTCTTTTCTCCTGTTGTAGTAGTTTAGGTTTTTTAAGATTTTTATTGCCTCTCCGTACAATCAAGAGAAAAACAGTCTTTGCCAGATAGAAACACAATTTCTTTTGAATCAGATTAAATGATTGAATCAATAATTGCCGCCTGGCAGTTCAGGGGTTAGGGAACTAGCTTCTGACTGTGCAGGTCTGGGTTCAAATCCCGGGTCGGGCATGGATGTCTACTAACACTAACAAATTCCCTGGACAGATCGTAACGATCTCTTGGGAATACGTGCTGATCACGGTATTGTTATTATTATTATTAATAACTTTGCGCAAGAGGAGCAAACTAAGAAAGAACAAGACAATATATTACTGGCAATCAGTAAATTTAAAGCATTGACAAATGTTGCAGCATTCATGGGTGCAGTTTCCAAGACAAAAACAATGAAGGTAAAAAAAAGTGAAAACATGGTCAGAATGGGTGCATGTCTAAAGGGTCAGTGAGTTTTGCTTTGGCTTCAGGGCATCAGAGGTGTTTTGAACCTGTGATCACTCATCTTGAGGTTTATGTGGCAGATTTCAATTCATGAACCAATGTGGGGTGCTGGGACCCATCCTACAAATTACAGTGGGTGGTTGAGCACCCCCAACTCTGATGCCATGATTTGGTTCTGTATTTGATTTTCATTTTTGTCGTTAGAATTGTCATCTGATGATAGTAATGACATTTGATTAACTTGACACCATTAAATATCAACCAGATGTTTTTTAAAATGAAATGTGAGTAGAGGTAATAAAATGGAAGGTGTTGATTTGGTATCATTTACTAATTTTTTTGAAAAGCCTTAATATAGGCACCCTCATGCATGGATCCAGAGGGGGTGGCAACAGGATGATCATCCCCATTTCATAAAAATCATTTTCTAGTATAAAGTAGATATTAATAGTACACATACTGCTTATACCAACATAAAAAGAGCTCTGTATACAAGTTCTAATATTTTTGATTATTCATATATGTTATTGCCAAAGCCCAAAGTTAGCCACTTCCCAAAGTGGCCAGCTCAGTTGAACTGGCCAATGTCTGAAATTCAGGCTTTAGCCGGCTCCTATATATTGATCCCTATGATTCAGAGTCATGGTTGCACTGACATATTTTTTGTGATAATTATGGCTATTTATAATTAGCTAACCATAATAATTATGGTTAGCTATAGCAACCCTAACGATCAAAGAAATCTGAATATCGATATCTTGGTGATCCATATATATAGGGATTGACATATAAAGGCCAGCAAAAGCCAGGATTTTGGACATTGGCTAGGTCAGCTGGGCTGGCTAACTTCAGGCTTCGGCAGTAACATATATACAATGTACCTTAAACTGTTAGTGTCTCCACTTCAAAATATCTTATCCAAGTAATTAGCAAATTGTTTTTTTCTTCTTTTTTTTTTAAATACACCATCTTGCAAGAAAATAGCCAACTAAAAAACATGAAATGTACTGGAAAAAGCTCATTCACTGCACTCTGGTTCCTTTAAAAAAGTGAAGGCTGACAGCCTCTTAGAGTTAGTATATGCTAAACCACATTTTTTTTGCAAGTAAAAGAGCTATTTTGATTTGATATATAGCACACTATTTTGTACCCATGCTTTTTGATATTCATACAAGTATTAATGTTTTGGAAGAATAGAATTAGTTGATGGCATCTCCATTATTTCATACGAAAAGGTTTGAGTTAAAATATAAAATTCTCCTGATACATGTAAGTTTCAAGAACAAAATAATCATATCAATCCAGGTACCACTCAACTCCTCTATATATATATATATAAATGGTAATTGTAAAGTATATTATACACACAATCACAATACTGAAGTATTGTAATTTACTATACACTGACACATTACTATGATTTTAAATTACACAAATACAAACATAAAGGTCACAACAGGCAAATTTCCCAAGGAGGTGGATGAAAAAATTAAATAATGCTACAGCCCACAAAATTTATTAAATATAAAGCATGTGACTTTGAAAAAAAAAATATACTAAATGCACTTCCAGACAACTTCATCAACAAAATGAATAGGTTGGCATCTGTCATAATTACCAGCATTTTTGGTCTCTTCTATCCAAGGCCGAAACCAGGCAGGAGTAACAGGACATTTGTCCTTGGTTGCCAACCTAGAGAAGGCAATTCTTCTATCTAAGGTCAGTTTGGTTTGAAAAATTTAAGTTTTTTGAGAATGTAACCCATGTCGTTTTGATCCGATTGTTAGATATTTTACTTTTTTCACTCCATATTTTATTTTACATTTTCTGAGATTTGGTATTTTGTATACAAAATTTACCAAATTTTGTATTTGGTTTTATTGAATAATATATTGCTCGTATAAAATACATTTACCATCAGAGAATAGATATTTTTACAATTTTACCTGCAATAAATATCATGTTTCTTTTTAATTGTGTCTAGAACACAGACATCTATCAGCACACTATCTTGTAGTAGAGAATTTACAATTACATAATCAACTGCAAGTGCGTTCCCAACACTGTCAGCAAAAAAGTCCTTATGACACCGTAATTCGCGTTGCCTTTATAGACGAAGATATGGGGCATGGGAGGCAATGCTTCCCCCTCCCCACATTAATGATGAACTGGCTGATCCAACGTGTATGAATATATATCCACGGGCTGGTTCAAGACGGCAACAACTCAAAAAATTGCATTTTTGAGTGCACACAATTAGAATGGTAGAAAAAGCTTCTAAATATTCCAGAAATCCCCAACTCTGTTCATATGCTTCCCACTGCAATTTGAAAGCTGCCTCCCTATGAGTTCCATACAAAGTGAATCTTTAAAATGCTGATATCTTAAAATAAGAAATTTTGACTTGTTGCAGTCTTGAACCAATCTGTTGATATGAATCATCATCATCTGGCCCCAGCCCTTCAAGTCTATCTCTGCCAATGTTACCTTTACCATAGGCATAAACAGGATTTTTCTCAAGGGGAGGGGTTTTTTTCATTTTTCCTGCAAAAAGATGCTGAAACCTGTGATCAAAGAGGGAGTTGAACCTCACCTTATACACTAATAAGATTGACAATGTATTAATAATTTATGATTCATCATCAGGGATGGTGGAGCAAAGGGGGGGGGGAGGGAAGGGAAAAATTATCTCCCACCCTTATCCTATTATAAGGAATTGTCAGAGGATGATGTCACTCTCTGCTATTCATACGAAGGTTTTTAACAGCTGGATGATGTGAAGATGAATTCAGGAAAGGAAATTCAACTGCCCTTGTGGGAAGCAAATAAACGTCCTCTCGCTTGCCAGGTGAGCACCCTAGACTACACAGGCAACAAATCCAAATTTCTCTTTAGAGCTCATGTGCACTGAATGGGACCATACATGGACGGTCAAACCTAACTCATGCTCACAATTTCTGACACTGCCACCAGATGGCAACTTATCCAAGGATGATGTTTGCAAGGGCAGTTGAATTTTCTTTCTTTCCTAAATTCATCTTCGCATCAGCCAGCTGTTAAAAACCTTTGTGTAAGGAATTGGTCAACAAAATTGTGACAGTATTTTGAAGTGATCCCAAGAATTGCCCTTTTTTGAATGCCTTCCCTCATCCTTTTCAGCTTCTGACATCCCTATCCATCATGTCTAATTGGTGTTAATTAAACATGCCAGTTAATGTACAATTTATATAAATTATGAAAGTGTAGTTGCATAAAATATCATATAAAAAAAGTATTTTTCTTTGTGTTCTTTTATCTACATTGATTAAAAAATTGACATAATCAATTGCATACCATGGCTTGTAAAACCAGCAGGAGATGGTGGTGGCATGTCTGGTGCATCATGATCTTTTGTTTCTTAACAATGAAAATGGAAAGTTGAATTTTTCTAATTAATTAATTGGCTGGAACAACTTTCAGAATAAAAAATTTATATTTTAAACATAATACATTCTAATGTTCTAAAACAGAATTTTTGAAACTACTTTTCATAAGATAATAAGATTCATAAAATTATAAGGTACAATTGAAAAACTTCCCAAATGATAAAATAATCTTGATGCATTTTAAAGCGTGTTGTTTGGATAGAAGGGATTTCTTTAAAAGTCCCTAATATTGAAGAGTTCTTCTTAATAACGATCTATATTGCATTATTTGCAAAATCGGGTTTTTGACTGAATGACATTCCATAAAGCTTCCATAACATGTTCCTTAATTAAGTTCCTGCCCAAACCAACATATGTCATTGCCATACCATTTTATGCAGCTGCAATTGTGAGTTCTATAATTGGAGCAACGTTCTATGTGGGCATTGCATTCATTGTTTTCACTGCCATTGGAGTTTGATGGAAGAACGGTCTATGTTACTTTCAGGCAGAGAGAAAGAAAGGTTTTTCAGTAATTTAGTGATGACTTTTATTGAGTCTCCTCTAAAATTTAGAAAAACTGCAAATGCTTTAAGTTTGGAAATATATAAGTATATAAAACTGGAAATATTTCTAAACTTCTGAAGTTTATAAATATTCGGCCAAACCCTTCAATTGAGGGCCTTCTATGAACTGTTTTTCAACAGTATGTCCAATGCAGCTCTTGGGAAGTCCTGAATTCAAACCATATCAGCTATAGCCTCATTTGATGATGTATTTTAAAGTCACCAATGGCCATATCAGGTGAATAGGGAGGATTAAGAAAGATGGTAGTATTGCATTTTACCAGAAACTGCATATGTTGGATGTATGCACACAGGCATTGTCATGGAAAACATAGGCACAAGAGACAGGCAGCTCAGGCTAATTGAGGCCCCTCTCCAGTAAACTTTGAGGTCTCCCTCAGTAATTACTTAATAATTATTATCCAAAATTGTAATAATTAATTCATGTGAATAGACAATAAAATACATACCCACCCCATATACACCCCTGAATCCCATATATACTCTGTGATAGTAGTCCAACACTCTACCCACAATTCAACAGGACATAATCTCATATATACTGGATTTTTGTCAACCTCTCCTATCCCTCCCAGTGTTCTTTTTATCTTTATCAGTGCCTTTGTGTAGAATTATCCAGTTCTTAATAAGAATTTCTTAATAAGAAATTTATTGCCACTTAACAGTCATCAGAAGAATACATGACTTATAATTAAAAATGATGCCGTATCCTGACACTTCGCTGCTTATATGAAGCAAAACTAATTTCCAGAAGATTCTCAGATGTTCTCTCAAATAAGGTAACAAAATACAAAAAAACTATGAAACAGAATAATAAAATCATTTGATAGTAGATGACAATGTACTCAAAGTTTTATTTTTGATGTAGTTCATTATGGCAGGAGACAGAATAGTGGGGGGGGGGGGGAGTTGCATATACTCTTGTCAAAAGGGGGTTATGTTCAAAAATGTTTGGGAACTACTGGGATAGACATTGTGTGACAAAAAAAAAAGTGATGTCCATTTCCTCAACAGATTTTTTAAAAATTTGACAACATAACTCATTAAGTCATACATCAACTTCCCTCATCTTGCATGTTTATGTAACACCCTCTTCCTCTTCTGTTCGGGCAGTTACAAATTTTTTAGTTGTACCTTGTATCTTCCTTCAAAATCCACATTGAATATAATCAAAAGTTGGTGCACATGACCTAAAAATCATTATATGATTGTATATGATAAATTATTCTAGGTACAAAATATCCAGGGCCAGATCTAGACATTTTTCAAGTGTAAGCGAATAATATTTTGGAGCCCTTCCTCCCCCTGACTACAATGATAATAAATGCGTAGGAAATTGTTAATGGACAAATATTCTGCAAAGAATCATAATAATTAAAAAAATTTTAACATCCACAGGTTCCCCAAGAATATTAACAGCTGATGGCAAAACAATGAATATAAAACGAAGTTCTAATTTTAATAATTATATGTAGCAATTTTTATTGAATACACACCACTAATAAGGAAGGTCTCCTGATTGTCATCCACTGAATTTAATGGAAAGTAATAAGGTGAATGCATTCAAATATGTCAGGTTAATCAAAAATTTTATTTTGATAAGTACAACTGAAGCATAAGTTGCAACTCCTTGTTTTTATTGGTACTCCAACATTCATGTTATCAGTGCCGTCTTAACGCATGGGCCCACCTGGGCATGGTCCGAGGGCCTGAAGAGAAGAGGGGCCTCATAAAAATTAGATCTAATTAAAATTTGCTAGAATCTACCAGGTAGGGCCCATGATGCTCTTAAGATGGCCCTGCATGTTATAAAGAGACTTTTCTGGCCTTCAGTTTAGCAATATATGCCTTATTATTACATCCGTATCCATTTCGTTGAGAATGTCATTTTTAATGGACATCAAGGCTAGTCCATTCAATCGTTGTTGACTTCAAATTCCTCTTCATCACTCTAACACAGTTTCAAGATTCAAACATGCTTTCTTCGAATCTTTTTTATTCCATGTTTGCAGATTGTTTATTTTATATACAAATTCAAAGCTTTTGCTGTGGTTTTCTATAAAAAAAAAGGCTGGAACCTTTCTTTCAGTGATGTGACCGCTTTGCCAAGCACAATATTAAAAAGTTTACTTTATAAGATCTTTTCCCAGCCCCAATAGGTTCATCCTCACTTTCATAAGAGGACTGAGTTTTTTATGTTCCTTGGATGCAGAGGCGCCGACATGAAGAAAACATTGGCAAGGGGCTGAAAGTTGATGGTTGTCCCATGTATGCAGGACTAAAGTGTGTACACAGGAGAAGTAGGGTGCATAGCATTGTTTTCCCAGAAATTATTGGGTGGTAGCGCAATGGTAAGATGCTCGCCTTACACTATGAAGGTTACCATCAAGATCCACAGGTTCAAATCCGAGCATAGCATGTCAGAAATAAGTTTTTTATATACCAAGTCTGGGGGCAACCACCACTAGATGGTGCCTTCATTTCCCACCCAATTCCACTGGTTGGAAACTACTGTATCGCAATATATGACCATAGTTGGTGTGAGGTAAAGTATAAATTACTGGGTGGGGGGCTCAAATTACCTCAGCCCCTAGGTTCCAGCACCTATGCTTGGGTGCACTTCTTTGTCTACAAGCACTGTTGCGTTTGTACTAACACCATTGATTAAATCATCAGACCTCATGTTTTCAAGAAACCTTTGGACACTTTTGATGAGATTCATTGAACTTTGAGTGAACACCAGTGACATTCGGTATCATTTTACTAACCATGTTCATTTTAAACAGTATCTCATGGCAGGTGACTAAATCGCAAAGGAACTTGAACCTCTGCAGTTTTCAAGCAATTCCCAAAGCAGTGTTTTCACTAGAAGCATCAATTTTTTGATCATGGGATGGTTTATATACAGCATCATAAATTTGCTCAGGAGAGTGAGACTTGACTGTCTTTCCTCAACTATATTTCTATCTCTTTATTATCATAAATCTACAGAAGAATTCCTCATATACAGATGTTTTTCCACCCCGCTTTTTTATCAATAGTGTATTCAGAGTAAGTTTTTAGCCATTCTACGCATCTTTCTTTCTCTGATCCATCATTTTATTCCCTGTATTTTCCTTAAAAACCCCCATCTAGGTGCCAAAGAAATGCAACACCTCTTGGAGTAACAAGACAACCCAAGGATACAACAATAATTAACGAGTAACCTGCATATGTTCATGAATGTCTGTTTCTTTCAAAGATTACAGCAGTATCGATAGCCGGAAAATGTACCTGGTATGCCTTAAAATAACATAAACAGCCAGTCCGCCAGTTGATGGATGAGCCTATTTTTTTGGGGAAAGGGGTGTCCATTCAATGTTCTACCACTCTTGGCTCAGTTCACCACGTTTGATACCAAACGGACCATTATATTGTCATTGCCAATTTGTTAAGATTCGACCTTGCTGTCCTTATTGCTGTATTGTATAGTGATATTTTTCTGAAAATATTCACCTTTGAAACAAAACCTAAAACATTGCTCCCCTTCGGTTGTTGCCCTCTGCGACTGCGTAGTTCGCAGGATTCAAGATCTGGCCCTGAAAATATCATGAAACACATGACATTCAAATTAATATAGTAACACATTCACTGCAGGTGACGCCATGGTGGCATCAATCCACCATGTAAACAAACATGTTCTGCAGTGAACATGTTAATCACGAAAATCTGACTTATCCTCAAAGGTGGTTTGTCTGATTTGTTTCTAGACATTAACAAATATATACATATATGTAAAAGATCAATAATTCTTATTTAATGCATGACTAACAGATGCATAAAAAATAACCATTTTGTGATAGCATTTTATCCCTTTTTACTTCAATAATACACTCCATGCATTTATATAACTTGTATTCTAAAAACTGAAGGAAACTAAAAATGACAACAAAAAACATAAATGAAATGATGAAAAAAACCCATAAGTACAAAAATAAATGTTAAACTGAAGCAAAAGAGAAATTCTCCAAATAATAATAATAATATACCTGAACTATTTTCACTTCCCATTATGTTCATATAATCAGTATTTGGATTGTCAATTAAATTTTTCATATCATCTGCAGTTATCTCTTGGGCATCAGTTGCCCTTGCCTCAGCACCAACATAATTTTTGAAACTTGAGCAATTAATGTCCTCATTCTCATCATGTTCCGATATATTCTCAACCCTTTTTCCAACATGATTTGTTTTTATCTCAATAGATTCTAATTTATCATTGTATGTTCCAGAAACCAATGATAAAGTAAAGTTTTGGTTACCTTGTATATCTTCTTTTTGTGACTGAAGTCTATTTTCCTCACCAGTTACGCTTTTGAGATTATATGAATAAATTATACTCATATCATAGTTTTCATCTTTGCCATGATTTTTTTTTTCAGATTCTGGTCTAGCTGCTCCATCTGGCCAAGTTTTTGATAAATTGTGTTCTTCATGCACAGTTTTTACTGAATTATGATCTGTTATATGACTATGAGTGTTAATTGGCTCCTTGCAGCCAACTATAATGACATTCTCTGATTCTATATCTTTACAAATAGGCTCAATAGAAGTATTTGAATCTTCTGGTTCACATTTATTTGTGTTTAAAACTGCAAAATTCTCCTCAGAGAATAAAAGTGTTGGATCCTTTGAGTCTAAAGGTGCTATTGAAACTTTCTCATTCTCAGAGGCATTCCTATTTGAATGGAATCCATGAAATAGTTCAGTATCAACATTTTTTTCTGCAAATCTTTTCCCATTGGAATCTAGGCATTTTTTCACTTCAACAGTTTTTTCATCAATAAAGGTAGAACTTTCATCAAAAGTATCTGTTTGGCTTTCTAAACTGCTATGCTTTTGGGTAGGTAGTGTGTCTGCACATTCTTTGGAAACAATGTTTTTCAGTTTTGTATTATCAACTATATGATTTTCACCAGAACAATTTTGTGTTTTATCATCTTCAGAACTGAAGTTATCATTTTTATTTTTTGTTTCTTCTAGGACAGTACCTTCACATAAAGTTGTGGGAATGTTAGACTGTTCATCTTTGTTAGAACCTGTGTTTCTTAAGGTAAGTCTTGTGTCTAGTTGCAAAGATTCTGCTTGAAAAAAAAAGAAAAGTAATAAATGTGAACATAAAAATGTGGAATAAAATTAAAAAAAATCATAATGAGCAAAATCAAAATCATAAACAAAAAAAAATAATAAGTAGTTATTCAATTTTTTTTTTTTTTTTTTTTTTTTTTGCATTCAACTGAAAAGAGTATTAATGATTTTCAGTCCCCACACAACAAACTTTTATTATCTACATTTTATAAAATTTTACTTATCAGTGAAAGTGGAGAACCAATCAATGTATGTAATTTTAATTGAAGAATATGGAGTGAAGTTATATGGAAGTTATCATAGTACTGTGAGTGAAATTCTTAGTTCAGCACAATAAGTACATCACATACCAAAATGGAGACATGAATTTAATTACCATAAGTGTTCATGGTACAGCAAAACCTCTCTACAATGATACTCAATATAATGATAAATCCTTCTACACCAATATTTTTTCAAATATTGTTTTGAATTACTTACAGTCTAACACCTCTCAATACAATGATATCCTTTAATATGATAAATCCCTCAATAATGATATTATCTGGGGATATTTTGAAACTGCTACAACATTATATTGCACTCAAAATCATTTTCAATATATTTTAAAATTCCTCTCACAAGTTTTTTGTTCTTCCTAGGACTAAAAATCACATTAATATTTTGCACCATCTTATCACTGAAAGTGTTAATGAAGTTGGCAGTATTGCTACTTTCAGTGTAATACACAAAAGTGTTGTGTGGTAAACTATGCAAAGAACATCATAGATTTTGTGGTGCTTAACAATAATTCTACCTCTCGATTAATTGATAATTTGATAATCCCTCTACAACAATATTTTTCTTGCTCCTGAGAATATCATTATTTCACGGTTTCACTGTATAATGAAATACATTTTGTTCTGGATAACAAAATACTAAACCCTGGAATAATATTTATTCATAATAAACTTAAATATATGGTGATAAATTAATAACTATCCAGTGAATTTAGTTCTTTGGTTAATCAATTCCATATTCAATTTACACAGAGTTAAAAAATACTTACTTTTAAGTACTTCAAAAATTTCATTTTCCTCATCTGTGATGATTTTAGCCTCCATTTCTGTACTTGGTTCTGATTGCTTTGTAAAGCAATTGAAACAGTTTTGTTAATGAATAAAAATTAAATAATTTTCAATTCATTCTCATGACTTAGATCAGCTAAACAAGATTTGAGTGCATGGAATTTATGGTTTTTTTTCAGCTGTTTATAATATATTTTTATCATATTCGAGATACATGCACTATCACACATAAAATAAATACTTCTCCTTAAATTAATTTAGAAAATAATACCTGTAATATTAACTGTTTTTTATTGCATATACCAAATCTAAGCTTACTCTGAAGAAATTTCATTCTCCTCAATATATTTTTAGTTTATTTTTCCTTCAAACATGAAAGATGCATTTCAGATTATGTTTGTACATGAAAAGAAATTGACTAAAAAAGATCTAGACTGCTTTACTCATAACACTGAAGTTTCAAAAAGTCAAAATATTAGGTCATCCCAAAATTTCTGAGCATTTATTTTCATAAGCTAACTACTACAGAGATAAACCACACATGCAACTTGTCCATATTCCTCTATGGAATTTCTAACGAATATGTATTTGTTAGAATGTGTGTGCATATGTGCTGTGAGCCCAATTCAATGTTTGTTTCTGAGGAATGTTTGTTAGGCATCGCTTGTAAAGTGCTGCCATCTGTCTCCCGAATTCCAAAGCAAAACACTCAGCAGATTATTTTTTTGATTGCTGTGTCTGTCATGTGTGAATTTTTTAAATGTGGTAGGCCTGATTGATCTCTGTGGAGATTTTTTTTTTAAGTGGGAGATCAGCCTCACATTTATGCCTTGAAGCTAGAAAATCCCAGAAAACAAACTTCAGCCAACCACTATGCTGTCAGCAGAGTTGGAACCTGGACTCTAGTGGTGAGATGCGAGTCCATGACAATGCCCACACAACCACATGGCGGCTTTCATAAGTTACTGAACAAAAGAAAAAATCCTTCAAATTTATGCTTTAACCACTTTACGATCAAAGGACATAATATTGCATCCAAACGCCAGTGGAGTGAATTCAAACAAGCCCACTCTGTTTTATTTCCTCTCTCCTGATCATCCTGAAGCTTTGTTGCAACCTTATAATTGTTTTCTCTTTTGGTTTTTGTACATCGTGATAGTGATTTTTTTCCTCACATATGATGCATCTTTCTTATAAGAATGAAAGAGAACAGGTAGGGTGAGGGTGAAAAGAAATATAACTTTGTATCTACATTCTTATCACTTTATCCATACTGTCTTACCCTTTCATTTGTGTTTTTATTTCTTCCCTTTTTCTAACATGCAGTTAGGTTAGGACAAGGTTACTATATTTATTGTTGATTCGTCAAATAGAGAGCATCCAAATTTCTTGCCAATTCACTTGTAAGCAAAGGGGTTAATGTATTCTTTATTTTTTTTTTTTAATGTTAGGCTATAATTTGGGCAATTCTGTTCTTTTAGAGTTTATTTCATTTGGGGCAAGTACTTTTAATAGCATCCACATCACAAAATAACATTAGGTAAATTTTGGAGGGTGAAAAACAAATAAGTAGGTCATTTGATTAAAAAAAGATAAACCTCTATGAGATAGCAGAACGATCACAAATTATTACAATTGTAAGTATCACTCTCCAAAACCTGTATCAACACGTTGTAAAACCTGTCCAAAACCTGTATCCCACAAAGAGAGCTTTATCATTTATTTTTTGTCATCATTCTAAGTTCGGGTTGTAGCAGTTATTAAGGAAATGTATAATTCAGATAAATGTTGTGCAATGAAAACAGCATTTTTATCTAAAATAGTTGCAAACTATTTGCAAACATATCAAAGCTGAATCGGAATAAGTTCATGGGGACCCTGCACCATGATTAAAGACCATTTATTTTTGGGTCAACAAAGTCAAAAAGGCTGCATGTCCACCAAAAAAAAGAACATCCTGGAAATCAGTGAAAAATCCATGGTATCATCATGGAAGATCACAGATTGAAGTTTTTCGAGATAGCTCATGTTGTAGGCACCTCAATAAAACAGGTTCACAACATTCACCATGAAACATTAAAAATGAAAAAGCTTTGTCCAAGATTGGTGCTGGGATTGATCATTATTGATCAAAAGCAAATGCATAAGGCATTTCAAAAAGGGTGTACAATGGCTGTGGGTGAGACACAGATTCGCCATTATGCACCAGAGCCAAAACAACAGTTAAAACAGTGGATGGAGTGTGGCGAAACAGTACAAAATAATCTAAAAAAAAAGCAATTGCCACAGTTTCCAAGGCGATGCTCACATAAACTACTTCCAAAACACTCAGACAATAATAAGAGAGCATTAAGCCAAACTTTTGGGAAATTTGAAAGAACAGCTGCAGGTGGAACTGCCAAGATTGATGCACAAATAATGTCTCATTTCACTACGACAATGCTCCATCTCACAGATCCATTGCAATGGCCAAATTGCATAAATTAGGCTTTGCACCAATACCTCATCCACAGAATTCTACATATTTGGCCCCATGTGACTTTCTTTTTCCTGTTCCTAAACTTGAAAGTTTGGCTGGTGGGAATTTATTTTTTCATCAAATGAAGAGGCCATCACTGCTATACATGACTACTTTGACGAGTTAGAGAAAACATAAGTTTATGATATAGAAATTTGAAAATCATTGGAGAAAGTGTGAAAAGCTTGATTGAGACAATGTTTAAAAATAAAATAGAATTTATCCGAAAAAAAATTTAAACTCCATTTTTATCTTAATTATCAAAGGACCCTCGTAAAAATGATGTGGTGCAGTATCAGATAAGTATAGTGGATATATGATAAAACATCCCAGCCTATCCAATGCAATCAGTTTTTGGTAACCAAAGACAAATCAGGCTTTGAAAATGGGTCTCTTTCATTTGAATTCAGAAGTGTGTTACACACTGAATAGTGATCAATACAGTTTTTCTCTGACTAGTTTCACAAAATGTTTCTGTGAGCTGTACTTAACGTAATATTTTTAGTGGAAATTATTTCAGGTTTTATTTGATTTCTGAATCTATGACATAATCATCTATTGCTATAGTGATCATCTACTCCTATCCTCATTTTTTCTAGACTGAAATCCCAGATTTTAAACCTTATAAGAAATAGTCAAACTGTTTATTGATGTGAAGAATCACATTCATAGATTTCATAAATATTTCTACAAGTTTGAGCAGCATCACCTTATTTTTCTTTAAGTAGCATTATATGCTTAAAATGTAACTTTTGATCATCCGTATTGAACACCCTGCAAAAATATCCAAAATACACCAGATACAATAAAACTAGACCAGACATCTTAGTAGACTTTCAACTTTACTGAGTTACCACAAGATGTTTATTTTAAAAACACATCAAAATCTGAAATAAGAGCCTACCAAAAAATGCTCATAACTTTTAGGATGACCAAGCATTGTTTTCTCTAAGAATTCCAGTGAAAAAAAGAACAAAGTTTTTACCAAAAAGTATTTTTAAAACTGAAAATTCAGATTCTTTGTCATTATATAAACCCCTTTAACATTTTGACTACTGCGCAGCTCATGAGAATCATGATTTCACAGACCACAGTCTTACATGCAAGCCAACAGCATAAATGAAAAAAAAGCAGCATCACAAAAAATAAAAATAAAAATAGGCAGGTTTCTTTTAGCATCTAATTATTAACTGAATAAAGCCTAAATTTCAAAAATATGCTGCCATACTAGTAGTTTTTCAATATGCACTCACCGGAGGACTCCTTGGTCCATCACAGTTATATATATATATATATATAACTACATGATTAAGTTTACTTTGCTAGTCCCATGAGTTTGGTCTCCCCCAAAAGAAATTTTAGCTATATAGCCTGATACCAAGGACCTCTTGTGCTATGTATGCATGGTCACTAACAAGATAGGTATAGAGATATCCATATGAATTTTTTTATAATATCTTCAAATAATTTTTATTGGAAACACGTTCAGCAGAACCCCTTAGCAACTTCTTATGAAACCGTGGAGATCAGCAGACCCTCTTCCAAAACCCTGTTCTTCATGCATGTTCAGAACATCAGTGCAGTTGATTTTGCAAACAGAGACGTGAAAAATAAGAAATAATTCACTTTTTTTTTTTGAAGCATGAAAGCACAGATAAAAGTAAAAACTTTATAAAAACTTGAAATAAAACAAATAAAGAGAGAAGAGAAGACCATTAAAATGTCTGTAACAGTTTAACAGACCACTTACAGCAGTAGTTTTTAAAGTTTCTGTCACCCATTGCTCGCTTACTTCAGTCAACAATTATTCGCAGCTCCCCAGGGTGGTGGGGGCATTGCACCCCCCAGAATCAAAGGCATAGTCAACTTATCTAATGTATATGCATATATATGAATTGACATTATCACACTGCCCTCCCCCACCAGCAATCATCATTGCCCGCCCCGCCCCCCAGACTTTCAAGTTCATCTCCACCTATGGATAGTCTGATACAGAATCACCTCAAAACCCTGAATAGACACATACCAATACCGACAGTAGTTTACCTTTGACATAGGTTGGTGACACCCTTAAGAACAGCAATGCACACTTTGAGAACTACTGACTTACAGTATGTTGGTCTAATATTTTATTCAAACCTAAGTGAATATTGTTAACATATTTGACACTCATGAAAATTTTCATTTTAATTATAATTAAATTCTCATGTCTGTCTGAGGATCACCTCTATTCCGTAGACCACAAGTTGAGAAACGCTATTATATTTCTCTCATTAAACTTTAGTATTTATCTTATATCGTTATAATGAATATCAGATATTACGAATGTTTTTCACATTCTTGTGCAACTTTGTTATATCCAGGCTCTATTGTATAATAATGTTCAGCTTTTTTCAGATCTGAGCAATGTGTACAAAACAAAAGTATAAAAGATAAATAAAGATTTTTTTATGGATAACTACTAACTAAATGTAAATTAAAAATAATGGTTTAAAATTTAAATTATCTGTTACTATGGACATATGAGGTCAAACCTCATTAAGGGATCATTCTTAGAAGAGCAAAAATATGACCCCTTAAGCAGAGTGACCCGCCAAACAGAGTAAGCCATGATCTCGCTGATCCTACACTGCCCCATTCCTCTATTGATGCATTAGATCGCAGAAAATCACATTTTTGTAATTTACATGAGTGCAGCCTTGATAATTGATTGATTCAATTTAATTTATATTATAAATCTTACTTAACCCTGCCATCCAAAATCGTGAAATATAGATGTTAAAGCTAAAAATGAGGTCATCTGACTCCAAATATTTTCAGTTTCCAGGCTAAACAAATATTTAATTTTAAAAAAACAATAAGCTTAAGGGTGGGAAGTGACAAAGTCCATTTCAGAGCAGCTTTGGAGCAGCAAAATTCAGGATTCTGAGCGGTTTTGGAGCAACAAAATATGGGATTCGGAGCAGATATTTCTAAATTGGAGCAGCGAAATTAACAATATTTTTGTTAACCCTCACCCCTTTTCAAAATAAAACAACTGCACTCTCTTTTGTTATCAAACATATTTTCATCAGCTTGTTTTTTGTTTTGGCGTTTCACCTTGTTTGAAAGAGTGGCTGTCAAAATTTTTTGCACCAGTCTATTTAAGATGATTTTTGCTTACTGAGGGCACTATTTGCTGTCTGGAACAGCAGCCTTTCAATGGGCTAAAAATTTTCTATAGTCTATAGATATTATAAATTTTCTATATCAAGTTTTCAATTTTTTTATACTGAGAAAGAAATTGTTGCAAAATGGGAGAGAATTTCGGAAGAATCAACACGATGGTTGGCGATTCAGCACTCATTATTCGGCGAGATTGGCGATCGGACACTCGTTATTTGGCGATATTGACGATTCAATACTCGTTATTCGGCAACATTAACGCTTATTATTCAGCAAAGTTTCTAAATTAGCAATCGGCGGACATGCGCTTTTTTTACTCCCGGAATGAAAATTTTTTTCACGAAACATCGGGATTTGACGCAATGACGATCGACTACAGTAATTTCTGCTGCTTCCAGTGGCGACTTCTTTTTTTGTAAACGAAAACCGACTCGCATTTGTGCTTTAAAGCTGAAAGACCATTGCAAACCATCTTCAGTTGCACGATCACGGATAATATCGGGATTTCGCTATGGAAAGCTCGATGCAGGGGCCGATAGTTTAAATACGGCGATAGTTGAAGTACAGTGGAATAAAAATATGCTATTTTCGGAAAGAATTGTTTCGCGGCAAGAAGGAACAAAAATTTGTTGACGTCCTTTCCGAAATTCCGGGAATACTGAAGCAAAATTCGCTATTTGGCGCAGAAAAATATGAAAATACCCTATTGGAGCAGGATGGCGCAAGATGTTAATTTTGGAGCAGTGCGGCGCAATTGGCGCAGAGTTCCCACCCCTGTAAACCTTAAACAACTCTTCAGAAAAAAAAATTAAACTTATTTATTAAAAGGCTTATAAAGTTATTTGTGCTTATTTTTAAAACAGTTTGGACTAATGATTTTTTATTCATTTTTAAATAATAAAAGTACTTTAGACCACAATATGTACCGGAATATCGTCAATAAATGATGAAAGAAAGATGCAGTGGTATCATTTTTTTCATCATTATTTATATTTTCGTAGATGCGCTTATTCACCATTTAAGAAATTTAAACTAAAATTTTCAAAATTATGAAGAGAGCATGAAAAGTGAAAATTTTATTGTAATGAATCACATTCACACATTTTCCTATATGGCCTCAAAGTTTTTTTCTAAGAAAACCTTATATATATGTGCATACAAACACGTGCAAATATGCATTCTAATGACACAAAAATATCACCACTTCTGGAAAAAATTTTGTCAGTTCCTGTTAAGAAAATTATCATTGTCGGTTATGATAGTTTAGGTTTTTGAGACCAGAAACAAAATGTGAAAAAAATTTGTTTCCAGAGTTCTAAAAATTTTGTTTTTTCTTCTGAGTGAAAAAAAAGTTTTTTACTTGAAAATAATGAGTTGAGGAAGCAAATTTTACATCAAGATTAGATAAAAATTGGGAATCTAAGTCATGAGCTCTCCCATCCTGAAGCCAGCCTCTTGGCCAAGCTCCCTATCCCCAAGTAAGCTTTATAGGCCCACCAGCCTTATCCATATTGAAGCCATGCTCTGTTGAGTGCATGAAAACCACCAATAAGTGACCGTTGAACTTATTGTATGAAACATTTCTAATTCAGATGAAGATTTATGAAAGATTACTCTCACAAAAGTGACCTTTTAAGCAGATTTTAAAGACACATTATCAGAAGTTCAATAACATTAGAGTGCTGTAAAGTACAATCCAATTTTCCAAAAAGTGACCCATAAGTGAAGTGACGCATTACCCGAATGACAAGATAACAAGGTTTGACTGTATATTGTTTTATCAATTTTTTTTTAAAATGTGAATCAAAGTGCTCAAAGAATGCATATTACTGCATTAAATATGAAAACTTAGGAAAGACACAAAAGTTGATCCATAATCCGGAAGATTCCCTAATAAGGAGTCACTTAAGTCCTGAGCAGTCCAGATTTGAGAAGTTATAGTGTGCTTTATACTTCTCATACATTAAACTTACATATCTCAAAATGTTTTGTCACAGAAATATCATAACAAAACTTCTGAAATTTAAAGAAACCCTCAGCAGATTAGTTAACAATAGTAATCTTATATCTGTGTTTAGTGAAAGTACTCTGGAAAAACATTTTTGTTTCTAATTCTTTGAAATAAAAAGAGTTTAGAGGTACATAAATTACGACTTCCTTATTTTAGCTAGGTTGAAGGTTTTAGCTAGCCTACATGAGATTTTTTTATCTTCAATTAAAATGCTGTCGAAAAAAACACTCATTAAAAGTACTCATTAATAGTACTTTGTAAAAACAAAAAATATAGGCTCAAACATACCCTGAAGATGATCTCCTTTTCATCAATGCACTTTTCTTTATTTAATGAATCGGCATCATTAAGCTGGTAAGATATATCTGTTGTTAAGGATTCAATCTGTTGTTCAGAAACTGTTTCATCTAATTTAGAAAAAAAAACATTTTCCACATTAATGGATTGCCCTCAAATAAAGCAAGATTTATCATAACATTTATCATGCAAAGACTTATCATATTCATCAGAATGAACCTGAATAAAAAAAATGGAGAAGTAAACTAAGCAAGTGTGAGCAAATACTTAAAAATAACAAATGTACCTGAATACAGAATTTACAGAGCATCAGACAAAATTTCACAAAAAATAATAATGAAATAAAAATAATGAAATTTTTTTGAATATCAAATGCACAAAGGAATAACACAGAAAAATTATAAGATTTAATTTGATTCACATAGTATATTTACAGAAAGATTGTCTTTTTGTTATTCTTATTAAATTTTCTTGGAAACCAAAGGTTTAATTCATTGATTTCATATAAGTAAGAGTATAAAAAAATATATCTGTTTCTCAATTAGTGCTACATCAAATGAATACCTGAAGTATCACATCAGATAATAACAAGGGAAATAAATGAAAACCTCAGCAATATGATTGCAAAATAAAATGCAATTATAATCTATATTAATTGGAGGAAGAAATATATATATATAAATGAAAAATATTCAAGTGTTGAACAAAAACTTGACCACTTAGTACACTATTGAACACCACTGATTAAATTCAAATCATACTATAATACTGCTTACAATAAATAGAATATAGACACATATATGAAATAAAACAAATATAACTAATTTGAAATTATTTTATTTTTTAAGTTATGGTAGTGGATTTTAGGAAACTTAAATTTATGTTATAATATTCTCCATGTTGCACACAAGAAAATCCTTTAAAAAGTCCCTTTTTTGACATGAATATGTTTTTTTAAATCATCTGACGATATTGAATGCATTCCCAAAAATATGCATAACAAAATCCTTTAAATACTCATATCTCAGAATTCTTCAGAATCTCTAAGTGTTTTTAATGTCTGCGGGTCAATATCTTTAAGACAAATGTAATGATACCCCACTGGTATTCATATCTCTTCCAGTCTTGAGGCCAGGCTTGCGCTCCTTATTTGTAACAAAATTGTTTTACACTTTATCTCAGGAAGTTTGCAATGCAAATAAAAGCCAATGGTATCTTCTGATAGATATTGTTGAGACAAATCTAATGATACCCCAATTGTGTTAATACCTCAATTGGTCTGGGTACCAGCATATATTCATAATGAAATTGTTTTACACACTATACCTCCGGAAGTTCAGAACTCAAATAAAAAGAAATGGTAACATCTTATAGATATTGCTGAGATAAATCTAATGTTACCCTATTGACAGAAACTATATCACTTTCTGCTATTCATACAAAGTATGAAAGAGGAATATGAAGATGAATTTCTGAAACAAAATTCACATGCCTCTGCAGGGAATTGAATTACTGTGTCCCCTTGCAATTCAGGCAAATGCTCTACCATTAAGCAATAGAGGATATGCATTTTCTTCTCTTAGAATATATATTGTCAGTGATCAAGCAGAAGTCACTAAGTCCAATTTTGAGATTTTGCCAATTTACACTTTTGAGTCAATATGACAAATAGAACTTTTTTTTAAAGATTTCTAACTCTTACAGGTTAACTGGTTTGTGGTTCTTAACTTTTCATATCATAAAATAATTAGTTGGAAATTCTAATCAGCTGCAGCAGTCTGTCAAAACATTTTTTTGTGCACTTGATTACTTCTGCTTGAACGCAGACGATATATATGCTGAATAGGGCTGCACATGAACAACCTTTTAACTCAGCTCAGTTAATAACTCTTAGTGACAATAGACACAAATGGCAACATACAGACAGAAACAATGTCAATCTCCGTTTTTTACACAAAGTAGAAAGACTGTTCTAAGGGATAAAAATGCCAGTCCCCTGTAGCTTAAGGGTAGAGCAATCGCTCGGTCTGCAAGAGGACAGTGGTTTGCTTCTCAGCACAAGTATGTGAATTTTCTTTAAGAAATTTATCTTCATCTCCACTTGGTATCCAGTATTTTGTACATTGTATGAAACCCTATTAATATTAATATCTCTTCTGGTCTGGGCAATAGGCTCAGGGCCCTTATTCGTATCAAAATTGTTTTATGCAATATCTTCAGTGGTTTGCAATGCAAATAAAAGCCAATGCTGATAGATATTGTTGAAATAAATCCAAGTACACACATTACTGGTGTCCAGGGTTGCAACTAGATGCTTGGTCAGCCAAGGCAAGCATACATTTTTGCACCCCTTGTAATGTTGAAGGAGAGGTTAAAGAGTAAAATTTGAGCCCCGGGCACCAGACCTGCTTGCTCCCCCCTTGCTGGTGTCGACACATCTTCTGGTTTTGATACCGGGTGTGTGGTATACTTTCATAAAGAAATTATTTTCATGATCTATCTAAACTTGCCACTCTGATTGGAAAGTTATTAGAATTATATCCGTCTTTAATCCTCTCAGCGGCTATTTTATGATATATGTTGCCTAACTTGATACTTTGTATTTCAGCAGTTTTTATATATCTTGCCTCCTTAAAACTTTATTTTGACAATAACCCAGATACGTTATAAGTTTTCTTCTCCTAAGAACATATTTTCCACCAACCCCAACCTGCTGGTAGGTAGATCAACTGCCAGTAGGCCAAGTCAGCTTAATTAGTCAAAATTAATGCAAATATTTGAAAAAATTAATGCAAATATTTCAAACAATTAATCTAAATATTTCAAACAATTAATCTAAATATTTCAAACAATTAATCTAAATATTTCAAACAATTAATCTAAATATTTCAAACAATTAATCTAAATATTTCAAACAATTAATCTAAATATTTCAAACAATTAATCTAAATATTTCAAACAATTAATCTAAATATTTCAAACAATTAATCTAAATATTTCAAACAATTAATCTAAATATTTCAAACAATTAATCTAAATATTTCAAACAATTAATCTAAATATTTCAAACAATTAATCTAAATATTTCAAACAATTAATCTAAATATTTCAAACAATTAATCTAAATATTTCAAAAAAATTAATTTGAGTTTTACAATTTCATGTGTACATATATATTAAAACATTTAAATCTGGAACTTCCATGCCAAATTTCATCAAGTCAGTATCGACCATGCGATCCAAAGCACAAAGAACATATTCATGTCAAAACTTGCAGCCATATCTATGACACACAGCCTGTTCCTAATTTTTTTGATCAAACATTACCTAACTTTTATAATCAAACATCATCCTCCTTTACTAAGTTTCAATAAAGTCATTTTATTGAGAATGAAAAATGATGTTTTTTTAGTTTGAATATTCCAGAAATTTTATATTTGCCAACTAAATAGACAACAAAATTTATTTTGTGGGTAATTATTAATTTCATTACAATAAATGAAAAACAAATATGAATAGTGACTGTCTTGCCTGAAGGATAAAAACATCAGATCAACGAAATATATGACAAACTTCTCATTTCAGTTTAAGTAAGTTTTTCAAAAAAATAACAAAAGTTTAAACTTTTGTTACAGCAAGAAAATGGTGACCTTTTACTTTTGTATAACATGTTTTTTTCCCTCAATTTTTTGCTATGATTCCTTGTAAAATGTTCCCATGTATTGGAAAAAAATTTTTGTCATATAAAATTTATATGATAAATTCTTTGTAGGCATACAAATCTAGCAACATTAAAATTAATATGACAACCATAAATATTTTTATGGGAATTGAATTACATTTTATCATGTATAAATAGACTTTCATTTTTATAATTGCTTTTTTAATTTTGTTACTGTATTTTAGAGAAATACATGACATCCATATTTGTTATGGGCATCTTTTTCTCAGCCACCTCATTGGGCATTTTGCCTGTTGTAGCCAGGGTCATGGTGTGTCGCCCTGGGGCAGACTTTTCCTTGGGGCTTCTTGAAAGGGTTATTGTTATGCAAAACAAATGTAAACTTTTGTAGGGCCCCAATGCTACTCAGGGCCCAGGGGCAGTGCCCCAGCCTAATTATGGCCCTGGTTGTGGCCTTGTATTTGTATATAAAAGTGGTCTCATAATTATGACTTGCATGATATAAATTGTTGCATAAACATAGAACCAAGTTAAACCATACAGGATATCAATTACCATCTGACTATTTTTAAAATTTCCGAGTGAAAGGGAAAAATATTATCCTATTTCAGATAACATTCTCATTAACAAATATATGCATATGTGTGTGTGAGAATCAAGTACTAGAAAACACTTTCTGATATCTGAGTACCAGATGAGAGTATTTTCTCTATATTCTCATATGATGCTCATAGAAAAATTGAAACATAAATATCATCTAAACTACCATGAATTCCTTCTGCTCTCACTTCAGACTCATCTTTTGTTGCCTCTTCTATGTTTGCACATTCTTTAATAATATCAATTCTGTTTATTTTAACAAGTCCTTTTTTCAATTCTTTGCCTGCAGTAAAAAAAAGTCATTAGTTTTAGTGCAATAAATTAAAAATGTCAAAAATACTATTTTTGATTTTATGCACACTACCAGGGCCATAGTGTGCCTTTCCAGGACCCCGGGGCAGACTTTTCTTTGGGGCCCCTTCTTGAAAGATTATTATTATGCAAAATAAGTGTAAATTTTTTGGGCCCCCCCCTGTTCTGATTGGGACCCTGGGGCAGTGTCCGGTTGCCCAAGCCTAGTTATGGCCCTGCACACTACAGAATTATATTTTTTGCTCAGAGAATTATTCAATACAAGAACGCAAAGCCATTTAGAAGAGTATCAACCATCATAATGAATAGACAATATGGCCAATATATATTCAATGGCCAGTCAAATTTCTGTACCCCTTTAATGTCTCTCAGAGACCATGCTGTGCACCTTCCTATGGAAAAAAACCTATCCTATTTGGTTGGAAAAAAAAAACCTATCCTATTTGGTTGAAAAAAAAAACCAACAAAGCAAATCATCTGCTTTGTCTCCAATAAAAAATATGTGGGAATTTAATAGTGATAGTTGATGCATTATGATAAATTGCCATCAAATTTTAATGAACTTTGGACATGGCTCATTACATTTTAGATGGCTATTCCACATAGGCCTAAAGTTATTGGAAATATTTTGGGGGAAAGAGGCTCAAACCTTGTATAGGTACTGTGTGACTGAGAAATATTGGAGTGGTGGGGGCTCAAGCTATGGGCCAGATATAAGTTTAGATCTATGCTATTCCATGCAGTGGTAGCTTCGGAAGAGGGTGAGAAGGCCCGTGCCTGATTTGGAAATTTTGAGTCACAAATTTTATTTTTCAATAAGATTTGATACCAACTGGATGTAAAATTGAATTATTTTTTGAATGAATTTGATAAATTTACATTTTTTTTTAAAACACTAATTTAAAAAGAGTGTCCCGTAAATATGTGTAATATGGTCATGATATAAGCAAAATTGGTGCTCACTGAGAGAAAGCTTTGGTAGCTAGATCATGCGAGGGAGAAAGAGGATAGTGGGCTACACTGCTTGTTATACTCAGGGCCAGACCAGACAGGTGCAAAGGGTGCGGCTGCATTGTGCTGATAAATTTTTGAGGCCATAAAAAGGGATAAAAATATTTTGATTACATTTTGACTTCATCTTCTTAGAAATATTTTAATAAAAATTCAGTTCAAGATTGGGAACCTTTAACATTCAGACATTGAACCATTTTCCTAGGGTTTTTATAGACCCCCCACAATCCAAGAAGAGTGATGCATGTGCATGTAGTGCCCTGGACACTGGACCGGGAGGGGAAGCTAAATTCTTCTTTTAACCACATATTCAAAATTACATGAAGGAGGTGCTTTAAAATTACATAATGTGTGCTTAACCAGCTGAAAGATTATCCAGTTGAGGCCCTGGTTAGATAATCATTTTTCAGCCCTGACAACCTCAACCTTTAAGTGCCTGGGGAAAAGATACTCACAATTTTCTTGCTGGGCAGCAGACACTGTTGTGTATTTTTATTGCAGAATGGCTTTTTTATGACCAGCAAATAGTAGTTTGATAGTCATTCTTGGGAGCCAATTTTGAACCTGCTAAGCACCAGGGTACCCATGGACAGTGGAGTATTGAGAAACCCTTGTTCAAAGGGCCACAAAGCTTTTTGTACCGGGCTGCAAAATACTTGAGCCCGTCCCTGGTTATACTACTTCTGGAGCCTCGAGGAAAAAGTGCCTATGGATGCTTCCATCTATCCTTTAAATTTCAGTATCATATTGAAAGAAGACTGAATGAATGAACGCCAGGGTCTCTGCCACCGGACTTATCCCGTTGCCGAGATCTCTCCCAGCCCAGCTTCGTGGCAGAGTCTGGAACAAAGTGAGTGTGTGCACCTAACAGTCTGAGTGTGTAGCTAGTGTTGTGTATGATATTTCAGTGCTGCCATCTATACTTCAAATTGTGAGTGAAGTGTAATGATTGAATATTTGTAACGTTGTAGGCCTGTTGCTCTCTGTGGCGAGACTTTTTAACGGGGAGATCGGCTCGCATTCACGCCTTGAAGTTGGGAACCACAGAAAACCAACTTCAGCTGACCACCACTGTGGGGTTCGAACCCGGATCCTCGCATCTCCAGTCCGTCACTATAACCACTCGACCATCACAGCAGCATGAAAGAAGACTGTAAATCTCCTCAATTTGTGATGAACAAATTCATATCAACTGCTGAAGCTAAAAAATGATTTTCAACATTGAAAAATATCAGTTGCATTCACTGCAAAAATTATTCATGTCAATATTGCAGTGATAGAACATCATTGTTTTAAAATGGTGTAGATGTACAGACAATACAATTAATAATTTGACTAACAAAAATAGGTGATTACCCATATCCAGGACCCCACAGGCATAAACTTGCATTAGTCCCATGGACTCGAGTTACCCTCTAATATATACCACCATCCCCATGATACCTATAGGAATATTGAGTTTGAGCACTTCTAATATTCCCAAAACATGGCAATGTCCAGGAACAAATTTTGAGGTGAAAGGGGCCCTGGACAAAGCAGAAATTAGGAGGACCCCCCCCCCCCCGACAACTAAAGTCAAACATGTTTGGTTAGTCAGTGAATATATAGAGTGATTCAAAACTCAATGTACAAACTTTTTGGAGAGATAAAAAACACAAAAACAAAACAGAATCACATAGGAATGTATGACCGGAAACTCCAACCTGATCAGCTGGAGGATAAACAAATATGCAGAAATGACAAGCCAATAATGGGTGGAAAAACTCTTTATTTAGCTATACTTTACACAAAGACACAGTACGTGTACACATTAAGTTTCACAACAAGTGCTCAAAGTTCTTACCATCCTCGTCTTAAGAATCTCTGTAGCAGCTACAAATGCTTGCGAAATGCCGGGTATTTTTAAAACAATCAATAAGTTGCTATAGTGAAGCATGCATAACTGTGGATAGTAAGATTTTTGAGCACTTGTTGTGAAACTTAATGTGTACACACACTGGCTTTGTGTAATGTATTGCTAAATAAAGAGATTTTCCAACCATTATAGGCTTGTCATTTCTGCATATTTGTTTATCCTCCAACTGATCAGGTTTGGTTTTCAGTCATACATTCCATTGTGATTCTGTTTTGTTTTTGTGTTTTCAACCTCCCCTAAAAGTTTGTACATTGAGTTTTGAATCACCCTGTATATTGTTTAAACTTTCGGGCCCCCAATATAATGAGACCAACCTGGACAAATGCCTCACTTGCCTATGTAGAAATTGGGCCCTGCCCTATTCATAATAAAATGTAAAACAATTTTTGTGCCCCAGAATTTTGTGGCAAGCTGCCACTGACTCCATGATAACTAATTTAAATATATTTCATCACTCCCAATAAAACCTTGGTGTATGCAGCAAGTGATAACAGAAGAAGACACAAATAACACTTAATGCATTGCCATAAATGTGTATCATTTCAAAATAATAACTTTGGTTTTGTGTTGTTTAATTTGCATAACCTGAAAAATTGCAGCTGCACTCTTTTTGTCTTACGTGTTTTATAGATAGTATAGTGCACATTATATTATATAAATTCACACGCAATAAAATGACATGAACTTATTTCTATCATTCTTCTTTCTCAAAATTTTATAAGAATATGTGATAAGGAAAACTATCTTTCTCTTATTAACCCTTACTGCGGCAATCCCAAGATATCTCATGTTCTTAAAACCTTCTCATTCTAACCCTTTCAGCTCCAAAGGAAATTTTTACCCGTAATTTAAATTTTTTAACAGTACCATCAATGAATTATAAATTTTAGTCGGAAAATAAATGGTTTTGTTTTATGGCATGGCAGAAGGAACAAAGTCACTTTTGATAATTTTCTGTGACAAGATCCTTGAAATCTAATTGTTTTTATATGTATGCAGAAAATATTTATTTTTAAATAAATATGACACCATAAAAGGCAAATAATTAATTTTTTGAAAAATCAACAATGTAGATTCAGAGTAAAATGTTTGACTGCTTTTTAAATTTTTAAAGTTTCAATGTACAAAGTGTGATCACGAATGTATTTGAAATGAAACAGATTACCTGCTGCTCTGCTACCAAACTTCTTGCACCATACATGAAGCATACTCAGAGCTTGTTCAGAAATACTTTGTGGATGTCTAGCTTTCGCAGAACTTATATCAGTTTGAGAAACTCCAAGTTCATGAGCCAATATCACCCAATCCTTGTCTAACTCTCGAGCAATATCTGAGAGGAGCAAGTCCACATGATATGGTTCCTGATGCAATTCTGTGTACAAGGTTAGAACAACTTATATAAAATTGAAATTGGATAAAAAATTTCAGTAAATACATTGCTCAATTAAAATAAGCATTTGTTATGATTTGAATAACGTCATTCATTTCCATTGCAATATTTAGTGATATTGTCATGATAATAATAATAGTCTGTGTGAGTAGAACTTTATAAGCTTAGTAATAAAACTTCCAGATTGTTTGCATCAAAGTTGCAAAGTTAATGAAAACAGGCACTTTTTGACTTCTCTAAACTTGATCTGTTGAGAGTATAAGACATGAGAGCCCACAATACAATATCCACAGAAAATCTCTTCACATCCCTCAGTCAACAACGTGCTTTCTAATGTTATTACCTGCTCAGACCTGTAGTTTATCTGTGCACAGAATTTTGACATCTCAAGGGAATGACAAAACAACATGCCATGACACATAATATAGTAAATTTCTTCTGCACTGTAAAAAAATAAAAATAAACTGCATTGGAAAGCACTTTTAACCAAGTACAGCCACACACATGTGCAACTTAAAGGAAACATTGTCAGTCAATGTGAATGTATAATTCCTATAGCAGGCAAACATTTTTCATTGACTGTATATATCAATGAAGGATTCCCTCAACCCAGGTTATGAGAAAAGAGCAAAACAATGAAGTAAAATTGAGAAACGATTGAATAAAAATACAATTAAATATTATTAATATGCATCCTACATTAATTCTCGCCTAATTAACTTTATTTCTATCAATGCATGCCACTCATAGTTAGAATAATAGATGGCAGCATAACACAGTAATAAACTTCGCATTAGGTTTACAACACGTACACACACATTCCAACATGTAGCAATTCGTTAAAAATTCGCAGAGAATGGGGAATGCGGACGAGGTCCATGTGTGGTTCAGTAGCAGAGTAGTAATTCTCACCTCTCTTCTGCAGAGAGATCTAAATTTTTCACCTGAATGACATTAGCAATAATGTATTTGAACCTCTGTGAAAACCCCTCTGATACAACACAAATACTTTTTGGAATAACCTATCTCAATATTATCATCTATCTTGAAATTAATTGAAACACTAATTAAAGACAGGATTTGCTCTATTTAAAATAACAATAAATTATTTTCTAAAAATCAGCATGGTTTTCTCCCTAATAGAAACAAAGAATCTGCTCTTTTAAACTTTTCTGAATACGTCTACAGGAATATTGATAATGATAATGTCATTTTTCTTGACATAAGAAAAGCATTTGACAGTGTAAATCATACAATATTGTTATCAAAACTGTATTCCTATGGAATAAGGGGCAATGCTTTTGATTTTCTCAAATCATATCTCACCAACAGAACTCAAAAAGTCAAATGCAATAATTATTTAAGTAATGCCATGGAGTTTATCAGAGGAGTCCCACAAGGATCTAATTTAGGACCATTATTATTTATAATTTTTATCAATGATCTCTGTAATTTGAATATTAAAGGTAAAATCATCACATTTGCTGATGATACTGTACTCAGAAGATGACCTCCCAACACTTATCAACAATATAAATACTGACCTAATAATAGTTCATAATTGGTTCATTGCTAATGATTTCTTAATCAAAGTCTCCAAAAGTAAATTTATCAACTTTTCTTTACAAAATATTCCATTTATTGCCTACGACATAATTTTGCGTGAACCAATTTGTACTGTTAATAATTCATGTAACTGTCAATGTATAGAGCAAATATATACCATAAAATACCTTGGTATTTATATTGATCAAAATTAAAAATGGCTCTCACATTGTAATAACTTAAAAGCAAAACTCTGTTTCATTATTTACAAATTGTACAATCTGAAACCATATGTAAACCAATCTTTTTTGTTAACGTATTATCATTCAATGTTCTAATCACACTTACTTTATGGTCTGCCACTCTGGGGTAGTGACTATCTTACCACTATTGCTCCCTTAATTTCCTTACAAACTTACAAAACAAAGCTATTAGCATTTTGATGGGAAATTACATCACTCTCTCAAATGAACTTTTTCTACATCTAAATATCCTACCCTTAAGGCATTTATATTTTTTTAGATCCATACTTATAATCAAGAAAAAACAGTTCGCTTTACCTTTGAATTCGTCACGAACATCCAATAGACATAATTTCATATACTCTCTGCCTTTAGTTCATAAAAATATTCTCAAAAAACATTTTAGCTTCCTCATTCCTAAATTTTATAATAGCCTTCCAAATGATCTTATACAGCCATCCACATTTTCAATTTTCAAAAACCTTCTAAAACAATACTTATTTCAAATTGTCAATATTGAAAACTACTTCATCCTCAAATTCACACTCCCTTCTTTGCTACAGATTGACTTCCCGCTCCAATAACTTCATTGTAACAGCCAGTATGGGACCTAAATGTCTCCTTGGTGGTTTTCATTAATCAAACGTAATATTTTTATTAACCTTATATTAATTAATAAATTGATTTGATGTTAACCTTTATTAGAACCTTTATGAAGGACACTTCATTTGTAATTCTAATACATTTTCAACAACAGATGACTTGATGTTAGTTAAGAGTTTTAATAATCATTCTTTGCTAAAAACAAGGTAGAAAAATAGTGACTCATGAAGCTTCAAATACTTTAAACTTCGTGACTCGTACCAAGCTGGAGAGAAAAACAATCTTATTTTTGTATCTTGCAATTTGATGCTCTCATAAACAGTTTCTTTTTAATGCTGCAGTTGCACCAGAAAAATAAAATACACAAGGTAAAGTGACATGAATGGTTCAGCAATTGAGCGCAAGAAGAGCAGAAATACTTTATAGTGTTATACCACTACCTCCTATATACAAAGCCCCTGCACATGTCACAGCTGACGTGGTCACATGACTATCCAAAGGCAGACGACCGAGGGGAAGGAAGAAACCAGCTGTGGCGATGCTGTGTGATATTTCGGATACCGCGTGGTTATGAAAGAAATATGAATTTATCTTGAATTCCAGAGTAAGTATATTTTGAATTTTTTGTTAAATTAATCGTTGAACTTGTATATTCTGAAATGAATTTCAGACAACACAGTTGCTTGTTTAAAACATTATTTGTTTTTATAAGTACTGTATTACTTGCAATAGGCCTACCTTGAGGAGTTTCCGACGTTTTAATGTGGTGAAAAAGTATAGTCTAGTAGAAATATCGTTAAAAATGTCATTTAACCATAGATTTATTTCAAATTTACTATCCATATTTTTTTTTTTTAATAATAACGTGATCCACAAGTATTCCCAAGGGATCAGTATGATCCGTCCAGGGAATTTGTTAGTGTTAGTAAACATCCATGCCCGAACCGGGATGATGATTTTGATTATATATGCTATCATGTGATAGTACAAAGCTTCATATATCTCTAATACTTAATATTTTTTTAAACTTTCAAAAAAGAATGCATTAAAATTAAAAAATAAATTTTTTTAGAACCCAAAGTATTTATAAATGGATCTCGTATCTAAAAATAGATTCTCATATTCCTTGAAAATCAATATTTCTAATTCTTTATTCATAGAAATTACAAATATTGCTGGATTGTTTATTTTGAATGACTTGAAACATATAAAACATTTTCACAACATAAAAATTTTATAAAATAATAAAATAAATCATATATAGGCAGGACAGTCATTTCAACTTTTTCCAGGGGGACGGGGGCAAAGAGCATGCACTCAATGAATATATATATATTTGTATATATAAATGCCATATCCAGTGTATTTTTCAAAGCCAAGAGGAGGCAAGCGCCACCCTCTGATCCCCCCCAAATGATGGGCCTGTATATAGGCCTATAATAAATAATATACATACATAAAATATATATAAAATAAAATCTATATGATATATAATAAAAAATAAATGAAATAATATAATAAATATATATAATAAGTTTTATAAAAATTTTATGAACATTTTACAACATTATAAAAATTGGGATATTATATACGAGCGTATAATATCAATTTTTCATGGCTACATCATTACCTATTCCTGATACCTTTATGTGAATAGTTATAATTCATACTATACTTTTAATTTCTATTGAAGTTTTATACACTTCTATCCTGCCTCCAGAGAAATTCTTTCATGCAGTTCAGGTTAAGAACCTCTGCTGTAAGCTATGACTTTCAACTAAAATTGTTCATAGATTTTAAGATTCACAACATTTTATAATTTATAACTTAAAATGTGAAATTTAATTTTTTTTTTAAGTGTTGTGTTACCTTTCAAGTGCGTGAAATTATTGCAAAAAGAGGAATGATGCACCCAAGACTTCTAAGTTGGAAAAAAATTAATTAAATGCAAATGAACCTATAGATTCTGAAAGTATTGGAAATTCATGTCCAAGTAATGTAAAAGAAAAGAAAACTACAGACACTTTTATAATAGTCGAATTGTGTTATAACAAACTCGAAGAGACCGGAGAAAGCGCTTTGTAATAACAAAATTTCATTGTAAAATAATTCCAAGTTTTTCCATTGTTCCTATAAACTTACCTGGGAGATTAGAGAAGTGTTTGTTAAAATGAGATTTTTGTTATAACGTTTTTCGTTAAAACGGGATTTGACTGTATTTAAGCGTGCTATATTTTTTAAAAAGTTAATCTGCAAGTAAATTAACATGAACATTTATTTTTTAAATCAAGTTATTTTGTATACAATAAAAAAACATGTTTGTAGTGTGATGAGTGTGCAGTTGTAAAAAATTTTTTCTGAAGTATTTTTTTATTTCAGTGCTGCAGAAATAGGCATATTGCTAACTTTTAATGAATATTATGAATAAAAGCATATGTTATATGAAATTTAGGAGTAGCGTGCGCATCTCTCTTCGGATAATACTGCAGTTGTTTTTTTTTTCCAAATTGGCATTGGAATACTTAATTACACAGAATTATTCCAAAATTTAGGTTTCCAGGAGAGTGAAATGAGATTGTCTACAAATACAGAATTCAGATTTACGTAAAAAATTCATACTTTAATACCAAAAAGGAAACGCCTACGTAAACAACCTATTATGAGCATATTGCAAGCTTAATAGAGTTAATAAATATAAATAACAGAAATACAGCATATTTCTATAAGTAAATAGGCCATTTTTAATTTTAGCAGAAGCATCTCTTCGGCTACTAATAGATGAATAAATCTAATTTTAAAAAAATTTCCAATTAAGGTTGGAACAAATTAATGTACATAAATTATGGAAATTCGGTTTCCAAGTATAATAAAGTTATTCGGAAATATGAAATTCAGATTTAAGTAAAAAGAAATCTATACGTCTAAAACAGTGTTTCCCAAAGTGGGCGATGGAAGCTACGGCTGTAACATTGTATCCTACGGGTTCGCTTGAGTTAAGGGGGGGGGGGGGTTTGAGAGAAAAAAATTTCTGTAAAAGGGGGCGATGGAACAAAAAGTTTGGGAAACTATGGTCTAAATCTCTAAAAGAAGAAAAAATTGTACGAGATTAACTCTTGAGCTAACGCTCCTGTAAGGGGTGTTTCTAGCAATACCATAAACCAGACTCTGCCTTCGGGTAGGTGACGTCACAAACGGTCCTGAGGCTTTGTATATAGGAGGTTGTGGTTATACTCTAAGCTCAGTAACAAAATTCAGTGGATAGACAAAATTTGCATTTTTCCATAGGATGTGCTTTTTTTCACATTATGGAAACCCTAACTAAAAAGATCCAAGCTAAAACTAATTTTGCTCCTATAAACTGTAAAAACAATGTTTTACATCTAAATTCTAATAACATGTCCAATTTAATTTGTAAGTTCTCCTTTTGACACAGTTTTAAATAGCTCTTCCCTCCAAAAGTGTACTAAATTGTGTCACTGATAAGCACATATTATTTTATGTATTTTTCACTTTTCTTTGAAGTAGTTACAGGTTTTAGAATTTTTTTTTTCTAAAATTCCTTTTACAATTTTTGTTATCTTTGAAATGATCAATTCTGTTCTTAAAAGTGTTCAGGTATTTTCAACTTCATCTCAATTAATTCATCTTATTTTTGTGAATAATTGCAATTATTCACAAAATTCTGAATTTTCACTTGTGACTACACAAGTGAATACAAGCAGCAAGAGTAAAAGACATGTCAGTATACTGTGATTACCAAAAACAACAATAGAATAAATATTGGATTTATTTGTTAAGTTATTGAGTATTTTAGCTATATTGTCTTTGTTTTGATTTAAGAAAAAAGAGATCATATTGCAAAAAAATTTACACACACAGATGCCATTGACTTTTTTTAAAAGTCTGTGATTGAAAGAGAACCTATTTGGTGAAATAATCTTTTAAAATTGTTTCCTTTGGACCTTGGAGAACTTAATCTTATAAATTTTTTTCCAATTCATAATGGACTGGTACTGCCAAGCCCTCAGACAAAACTGCAGACTTTTTCAGACTAAAATCACTTTTATTCATGGAAAAAATTAAACAAGTCACTTTTTGAAGGGAGGAAAGAATATTATATATATATAATACAGAACCCTGACCTCTTGAGACTACAGTGGAAATTTGTTTACGAGCTTAATTCGTTCCATTAATGTGCTCGTTATTTGAATCAAACTTCCCTATAGGAAATAATGGAAACTGATAATTCATTCCACAATTATTCATTCACATAAAAATGACTAATAAAAATGGCATTCGATCAATAATTAAACACAATAATAATAATAATGTATAATACAATAGAATATACATTATATAAATAACACCATAAATAAACATACAATACGATAATGTTTACAAACATGATTGACTATTAACTTACTCTAAACGACGAGAGAGAGGAGGACTATCATTTAGGGTGATTTGCAGACTCCTTGTTGTTTGTAAACTTATTCTGTGTGACTTTCAAAAAGAGCCTTATCCAATTACACTTGCTTTTGCTTCCTTTTTAGGATTTCTAGGAAATGGTAAATTGCAGTATTCATTTGACAGATTCATTGCTCGCACACAGCTACAGTTTTATTTGGGTCTGGGGTGGTTCTTTTCCACAGAGTGTCGCACAGATTCTCACAATCTACACACCTTTCTAATCTCATTTTATATGAGGACATCTCCTTACTTCTCCCTTCTTTAGATCAGATACCGTCCATAAACTCTTGCTGGCTCGCGCAAAAGAGATCCATCACTTCATCTATCGTCAACTCGTGGACATTTTTCACCACTAGTTCTTGAATGCCATCCTCATGCACGCCCAGTCCATGGTATTCCCCCAAGCACAATCTCTTCGACAAGTAGTGGCTCCTGTTCATGAGATAGCCCTTCAAAGTCACATTCAATAATGCAAATCTGCCTACAGTTTTCTCCAAGCAGAATTTGAAAAAAAAAAAACTTCAAGCACACGTGAAAATATTATTTTTCGCAATTTGATAAGGCAAAAGCAAAAAATCATCAGTTGTGATAATTTTTGCTCGTAATGGAAATCATCGCTTGTTAACAGAGTCAAAATTTGTTCAAAATTTTTGCTTGTTATGCAAATTGCTCATTAACTAAACCACTTGTTAAGCGAAGTTCCACTGCATATTTTATATCTGACAAAAGTTATTTAAAAATCAAACATTAAAACCAAAATTTATTTAATATTCATTTCTCAACTATTGAAAAAATTCATTCAAGGGAATCAGTTGTATCTTGAAATTTTAAATGTGTAGAAAAAATTATGTAAGCTACCTGATCTACTGACTTGTTCTTCATCACTCCTCTCTACAGTAATGATTCCAAGATGATCTTGTTTGAAACTTGACTATAATTTAATAGAATATTATGCATAGTGAATAGTAATTTATTGTAGTTTAATTAAAAAATACAACATTCAGAAATAAATTTTTCTCACTCAAAACATTTTTCATGAACAGAGAGAAAGTTTGTTAGCTCTAAAATTTTGAATTTGAGTAAATTTTTTACATGGAAATGATTTCAAATTAAGAAATTGTCAAACATTCCACTCAATTTTGTTGAATGTGTACTAAAATCACTACTAAAACACAAAAGAAACTTTATTAGGAAGGTAATACAGGATTTAAAAGATTAAAACAATTATGACTTGTTCTCTGAATAATATTATATGTCCATGCATTTTAGCAGTTATCTTTTATAAGTAGGTGGTATTTTGCATTTTTCCCATTCTATCTAATAAATTCTTTTAAAATATTTTTGTGATAATGTATCATTCAACATGGTTTCAAACAACGCTTACATTCATAGATACAGTTAGATTTTAAAACACAAGTATAAGATATCGTCCCTCTTATGTCATAGACATGAATGTGCAAATTTTCACTTTTTGAGTTTATAAGCAGGTTGGATAACTTATTTTGCTATCTAAGTTTTGCCAGAAACGAAAATGTACATCCCACATAGAAAAACATGCTATGCAACATTTTAGGAAATTGACATCCGACATGGATAGAGTAAACATTCAAACGTCATTTCCCAATTTTCTGAAAATAGCACATTCATGTTTCTGGGGGGGGGGGGGGTGATCTACATTTTTGAAAAAAATTATATAATTATTTAAACTCATTTAAATTCTTTATGATCGCATCAAAAAAGTGACAAGGCAAAAGTTCTCAAGTGAAAAAAATGACACTCTGAATAAGAATGATACCACTGAATAAGAATGAGAAAATAATAAATTAGGAAGTCTAGATGACGACTCATTTAAAGCCTTCTATGTTTAACACATGCCATTACAAACATGCCTACCAAAAGTACAGTTTGTAAACCTTTTATATATTCTGTATATGTGTAGACTGTTGCTAAACTGTTTTTTCACATGCAATGCCATCTTAATGCATGGGCCCACCCAGACACAGCCCGGGGACCTATAGAGAAGAGGGGCTTCACAAAAATGAGATCTGGTTAAAATTTTCTAGAATTTACCAGGTAGGGACTCAGAAAAACCACTTTGCCCGGTGACCCCATGTTCCCCTTCAGGGCCAGTCTTATGCCTAGTTGTGCCCGGTGCAAAAACAGTAGTCAGCGCCCCCCTCCCCCAGGCGAAAATCCAGAGTTATGTGTTAGTGAATTTTTGCTAGTCATTACTGTCCCGTATTTTACGGGACAGATTCATTCTACCATATTATCAGAGTCTTGGTGTGGTGATCATCCCCATCCCTTCTCGCACACCACTTGGTTGGATATCAAGGGACGAAGAAGTCCCCTTCTACAGCGGACACACATAATTTATCCAAATTTTTTTTGCCCTTTCACTTCGGATTTGACGCCCTTCTAGAGCACACCCAGTACCACTGAGTTGCCCCTGGGTGAACTAATAGGAAAGTCTGGCGAGTCGGACTTTCGGGGGTGCTAAAGTGCATGGGTTTTCTCATGTGAGCACATTTTTGTTTCTCCTCGTATGACAGGTAGGAACGTGACCCAAGTGCCATCCTTATTTAAAATGGTCAGCTAATCGTATGTTTTAATTCATTCGTTTTTTAAATATTTTTTTAGAAATACTGTACTGCATTGAGATTCGATTCCGGATTTTTAATAAAAGTAATACAAGTCGGTAAAAAAAGAGGCATGAAAGGCTTTCTGGCTCAAAATATTTCCCACATCAGAAGACACCTTCAATTCTTATAATACTCCCCACAACAGAGGAAAACACTTTTGTTCTTGTTAGTATAAAAATTAGAGGAATTGCCCTCGCGGTCACCCATCATTTTTATTTTTTACTGCACAAAAACAGAGAAAGAAATTGTTTCTCCTCCCTCCCAAAATCTCCTGCAGGGGTAAACGTAAAGAACTCGAGAGAGAGTGTGTATTTTTATCTGACCAAAATCGAATGTACTGTACGTATATAGGTGCACTGCCCATCGATTATTTTCTTTTCGAAAAATAACCGTAATATTATACGTAATATTATATACACTCAAACCTTTTGTTTTTTTTTTGAAAAAAAAATTCTCATCTCGGTCATTTTTCATGTATATCTTAGTTTTTTTTATAAATAAATATCTTGAAGATAATTTTTCTAGTAATGTATATTAAACGCGTTTCGGCGCCCCTTCCCATTTGGCGCCCGGTGCAATTGCACCGGTCGCACTGCCCTAAGACCGCCCCTGTTCCCCTTAGACAGCCCTGTTCATATGAAATATATTTACCTTCCAGGTTGTTAGGCTATGGCCCTGAACAGAGTGACCATTTCAAATATCCCTATTTTTGAGCAGTTCCCAAAAATTTATAGGAAGTTGAAAAGAATATAACTAGAAAACAACACTCAAAAAGTTTTAGTAAAAAAAATCAGTGCATTTCTATATGTGCTCTTTTTGTTGTCTGGATGAAAAATGGCCCAATGACCATATCATGTTGAAGCATGCACCACACATTGATTCTGACATTGTTTCTTTGTAATTCGAAAATTTCATGGTGATTTTCTGAGCTCCAAATTTGGCGATTGTGCTTAGTAACCTTGTTAGACACATGAAATGTTGCTTCATCTGCGAAAATGATCGTGCAGAGGAAATCAGGTTCGCCATCTATGAGAGTTAACATCTCTACAGAATAATGTGCACCTTCTTCTATGGTAGCATCATGGGTAGAGATACAGGGAGGGGGCAATACATCAAAGGTAGAGCCGACTGATCTAATGTATACACCTATGTATGAACTAACAATCATCATGATGCCCCCAATCATCATCGTGCCCCCCCCCCAGACTTTAAAGTCTATCTCCACCTATGGGTGGTACCATTTTTCAATTTTTCTCTTTGTTTGTTTGCAACAATGTCAGAATACATAATGATGGTTTCAGAAAATTTGTAGCTAAACTCACAGAATTGGGCAGCTAAACTTTTTTAATATCTCCATCTTATATGTGACATTGCTGATACTTAATCACTGTTTGAAATTAGGAACATTTAATCTGCACACCCAGTATATACATCAGGATATGATTGACTGCCTCTTTGCTTCATTTCAGTATTAGGACCCAACTACAGCTCACTTTCATTATCTTTCATTAAGATTTTATATTTCTAAGCACACAACCACTATATGCTATGTTTAAATATTTCATAGCACCAAAATAGATCAAAAAGAGGATACAATGCACGGTTAATGCCAAGATGTGAGACTGAGGAAAAAACGACCCCCAACAACTAATCACCATCAGTCTTTATAGGCAGTCAATTAGAGTCATACATTTCTAGACAAACCAGTCATTATAACTCTTTTGCACCTGATCAAACCTCAGACATAAGTAACAATTTGGCAGGATCATGCTTTTCTCACTTGTTCCAGAGACATACATGTTATTGAACTTCTAAAGATGTCTGCCACAAATGTGAGCAAAACATCAGGATGTAAATATCCTAGACATGGTCTAACAGCCTGAAAGTTGATTACATTTACATTTCATTGAATTCTGGCACAGAAACCAATATAATATATATATAATTAAATTTTTTCATATAGTTTACTCTCACCATAAGATACAACAATAGCAACTAATGAAACAGGAAAGCAAATGCTTTTTAAATGCTTTAGAAAATAATTTTCTTACCTCAGATATCTCTGGTAATGCTATATTAAGATTGCACACTGGAATTTGAGGTGCTTCACCTCTGCCAACTTTTGGCTCTCGCATAAAAGCTACACGACCAACTGGCTCCCCATGTTGATCTTTCATTCTTATATTGAATGGCAAGCGATTTTCATGAAATGCTTGAAACGTTAATTTAAGTTGCTCCCCAGAGTTAGTCACAGGTAACAAGTTTCCAGCAAATTCCAGGTACTGTAGTTTATCTTCTAGAACCTAAAAAATATTTTGTCACAAAAAAAGTTAATGCCAGAATTACACAAAATAGAGAATTTTACTTCAAAATATCATACTTTAATCCTTAATAATTATAAAAATCAAACTATAACTTATTTTTATTCACTGTATTATAACAAAATTCTGTATTATAACAAATATCTAACAAAATTTAAAAAAATAAACCTCAACGTCTCTGCTTTTTGCAATTTCTGTAAAATGCTCTTGTGTTTCTAATGTTTTATCTTCTTTGTCATCAGACATACAGAACACCCTCATTTGAGCTTCATTTGAATAATTTCTTTTAGCAAATACAACAAACTTTGCCATAAATGGTACATGAATTGCTTCCTGATAAAGTTCTGTTGCAAATCGTGTTGCTTCATTAAGTTGCCTGCAGTCCATTAGCCAAAATCTAAAAGAAAAGTAAATTCAAAACAATAAAAATATATAAATCTATTACAGATAAACAGTATTAAAATGTTTAAAATCTTTATTTCATGAAACCTTTGATCAAACAGATAATATGAAATCAAATATAAAATAATGTTAATTAATGTTAATTAATTTTTCAGTCGAAATTCGTTTACCATAATATTGTGTAACAAAGCTACAGTTTACATAGTTTTGAAAGTTAAGTTTAACTTATGAGCAGCATTATATCTATGAATTTCATTTCTAATTATTAAGGAAAACTTGAATTGGAAGTTAAACAAACAATATTTACTTCCATTTCAATATCAGTACTTTTTAGTTTATAAATGAAAATCATGTGTGGAACCCAATCATACAGTGGAACCCAGTTTATATGACTTTCTCATTCTTACAAAGTTTAGGTTTGATTCATCTTTATACATTTTAATGTTGAAATATTTCAGTTATCCATCATGCAACTTCAATTATACAGCATTTTCATTTCAACTCAACCTCCAAATTCCAGTGAAGAAATAATTTCTATCAATAGATTTATATATATGTATGTATTTTTTTTTCGCAAGTGGCATAAAAATGTCACTGAAATAATCCTATGTGAATGTTGTCACCACAAAAGCATTCATCAGGCTGATGACCATTTTAACTTTTCATTTGTGGCATATATTTCAGAAAAATGCATTAGAAACAAAAAATTTTACCGGTTCAAAATTTTGAGCATTCTATCAATAAAAAAATGAAATGAATGAGAGGCTAATGAATTAAATTTGGCTTTCACGAAAAAGAAACATTAGTTTTTCTCATTACATGAATATTCGTCTGATCACAAATATTGCATGTTTCAGTTGCTCGAACTGGGTTTGGGCCACACACGTAATGGGGTTAAAGTGAGCACAAAAATGGGTTGTTTATTATCTCTAAGATCTCTAAAAATATATACAAATGAAATAATTGGAATTTTTCAAAGGTCAACCATACTAGATGTTCCTTTTGAGTTTTTTTCTGTTTGTGCTTTGTTTTCAGCCTTATTCCTGGAGAGTTGAAAAATCCATGGAGACGTTTGAGAGGATACAGGTATGCTAATAAGAGACATGTACAATATCAGTTTGTTCTTCTATTTCCAGTAGAATTTCCTTTGGTTGTGGTGTCTTGCTAGCCGGCTGTGTTGAATCAGCTTTTCTCAATGTTGAGAAAACAAGAAAAGCCTCTTCACTGAAACGTAAAATTAAATTTCGGGAAATTTCGGCCAGAATTCTGGACCAATGAAAAAGTGGAACTTGCGAAAGAATTGAATATCCTCCTTAGTCATCATTGAAGATGGTTGTACAAAGACCTAAACCATCGAATATAAACAATCTAATTAGAAACTAAGAGAACCTAGTTGCTTTGTTAACAGAAATTTTTTATTAAGCCTTAAGAAGGGTCAAAAGGTCACTAAGAGCTGCATAGTGTATATTTCCTTTTCGTTTCTCTGCCTCTCACATGTGTATATGTTACTGCCAAAGAGCTTGAAATCAGCACATTCACGAACTGGCCAGCCCACTTGGTTGTGCCAATGTTTGAATTTCTGGCTTTTGCTGGGCTATGGCCTACCCCTATGTATTGATACCTAAGATATCCTGATTGATCATTAGGGTAGCCATAGATAGCTATAATTATCACAAAAAAATAGGACAATAGGGCAATCACTAAGAATCACAGGGATAGAAATTGTTATGAAAATTGTGTAAATAGTCATTATTTTATCATGTATTATGTCTTTTTTTTGCCTGTAAATAATCATTAATAAATTTCTCTGTAAATCTCGCCAAATTGATGGCAAATTTAACAAGTCTGGTGACAGCAATAATTTGGTGATGGCATAGCACCAAGAGAAATGTAAAGATCAGGTGAGACTGATTGAGATTAGTCTAGATCAGTGGTTCTCAACCTTTGGAAGCCAGCGGCTGGTTTCATTCATTTCTGTAAGTGGAAGACCCAGTCAAAAACATGATTAATGGAACATGAATTGGGGGGAAATGATATGACAAATCAGTCACGGCCCGGCAGTTGAGAAACACTCGTCTAGATGGTTTTGTTTTCCTTTATAGTTGCACTGCCTCCACAGATCTAAGAGTTTGTTGAATTTTAGTTGGAACTCGAGGTCTTATTTGTTGGTCGCTCTCTCTGTGCTTAGTGTGTTTCATTGAAATCGCTGCTTGTGAATACATGTAATGGCTGTTCTGTAAGATAAATTTGTGTTGTCTATGAAATTGCTTTGTGCTTTGCCATCTCAAGTGCTTGTGAGATAAATTATCCGGAACAATATATAAGGGCCTGACAAAAGCCCTAAATTTAGATATTAGCTGGGTCAACTGGATTTCGGGCTTTGGCAGTAACATACACAAAAAGGAAATTGTAAAAAAAAATACAAGATAGAATTTATGCTAGAGTGAAATAGAACCTATGCAGTGGGTCATCATCTGGGGGAAACCCTATGCATGGTTCGAAAAGAGTAGGCATTTCTGAAGGGTGGCTATGCCTAATTGCACTAAAAATGACAACCCTTGTTCCATGATGCCTGTCTTCTCAAAAACATATTGGACAAAAAAATGGAATGAAAAATGAGAAAAATATATTCAAGAAATACATTATTTGAAAATATTCAGAGCTTCAGATTATAAGAAAAATGAAGCATGAGAAAAATATATACAAGATTGCAAAATATGCAGAAATATTACAGGGAATTTTTAAAAAAACTACAAAAAATAAATTAAAAAATCCAAAATATAATAAAAAATGAGTAAAAAAAACACAGGACATACCTCAAGAAATGGGATACATTTGTGATGTTTTGATCCTCATTCTTAAGGTATGTCCGGAGATAATTACTACATTTTGGATTTCTTAATTTATTTTTTGTAATTTTTGAAAAAATTCCCTGTAATTTCTGCATATTTTGTAATTTTGTAAATATTTTTCTCATGCTTCAATTTGCTTATAACCTGAAACTCTGTATATTTTCAAATAATGTATTTCCTCAATATATTTTTCTCATTTTCTATTCCATTTTTTCATCCAACATGTTTTTGAGAAGGCAGGCATCGGGACCTAGGGTTGGAATTTTTAGTGCTATTAGGCATAGCCAGAAATGCCTACTCTTTTTGGAACATGCATGGAGTTCTACCTCATGATGACCCAATGCATATGTTCTATTTCACTCTTGTATTGTTTGTTTTCTTTCTCTCTTTTTGTTTCAAATAATTTCCTTTTCGTGTGTGTGTGTGTATATAAACTGAAGAGCCAAAAAAACTGGTACAGGCATACGTATGCAAATAAAGAGATATGGAACCAATCAGAGTACGGCGTTGCGGTCGGCAACGCCTATATAACACAACAAGTGTCTGGCATAGTTGTTAGATCGGTTACTGCTGCTACAATGGCAGGTTATCGAGATTTAAGTGAGTTTGAACGTGGTGTTATAGTCGGCGCACGAGAGATGGGACATAGCATCTCCAAGGTAGCGATGAAATTTGGATTTTCACGTACGACCATTTCACGAGTGTACCGTGAATATTGGGAATCCGGTAAAAAATTAAATCTACGACATCGCTGTGGCCGGAAAAAGATCATGCAAGAGCGGGACCAACGATGACTGAGGAGAATCATTAAATGTGACAGACGTGCAACCCTTCCGCAAATTGCTGCAGATTTCAATGCTAGGCCATCAACAAGTGTCAGCGTACGAACCATTCAATGAAACATCATCGATATGGGCTTTCGGAGCCGAAGGCCCACTCGTGTACCCTTGATGACTACACGACACAAAGCTTTACGCCTCGCCTGGGCCTGACAACACTGACATTGGACTGTTGAGGACTGAAAACACGTTGCCTGGTCTGACGAGTCTCGGTTCCAATTGCTTCGAGCTGATGGACGTGTACGGGTATGGAGACAACCTCATGAATCCACGGACCCTACATGTCAACAGGGGACTGTTCAAGCTGGTGGAGGCTCTGTGATGTTATGGGGCGTGTGCAGTTGGCTTGATATGGGACCCCTGATACGTTTAGATACGACTCTGACAGGTGACAGGTACGTAAGCATCCTGTCTGATCACCTGCACCCATTCATGTCCATTGTGCATTCCGACGGACTTGGACAATTTCAGCAGGACAATGCGACACCCCACACGTCCAGAATTGCTACAAAGTGGCTCCAGGAACACTCTTCTGACTTTAGACACTTCCGCTGGTCACCAAAATCCCCCAGACATGAACATTATTGAACATATCTGGGATGCCTTGCAACGTGCTGTTCAGAAGAGATCTCCACCCCCCTTACCCCTACGGATTATTGGACAGCCCTGCAGGATTCATGGTGTCAAATACCTCCAGCACTACTTCAGACATTAATCGAGTCCATGCCACGTCGTGTTGCGGCACTTCTGCGTGCTCGCGGGGCCCTACACGATATTAGGCAGGTTACCAGTTTTTTTTGGCTCTTCAGTGTATATATATACACACACACACGAAAAGGAAAAAAAAATTTTTTTTTGAATGAACAAGTGAGCAGCGCCAGTACTTTTGTCATTTAAAAAGCTATTTTAGCTATTTCTTCATTCTCTATCTTCATATCTCTAGATTTACACACCACAATTTTTGTTCTTTACACACATATGTATACAGAGTGCGCAAAAAGTTCGTAGAAACTTTAAAACTTCATAAAAACTGGAAAAATAACCAAAATAAAACACAATTTGCAGGGTTAGCATTGCTAGGTCGCTACCTGATACAGACGTTCGGGAAAGGCAAAATCATTAGCAGGCATTGCAGGTTCCCATGGCTTCCTCGGTTTCCAGATTAGACACCGGCAGACCTCTGGTTATGGCGATATTTGAAATCCCGGGTGTATGGATCTGGTCCATCCAATCTGTCGGAACTGAAAGATGCGATCTGCCGAGAGGTGTCATGTATATATCTGGACCTGCTGCACTCTGCCATTGCTGGATTTATGACTCACTTGCAATGTGTTATCTCCGGTGGTGGTGGTCATGTGGAACACATACTGCTGTAATAAATGACATGGAGACATTCTGTTTGTTATTTGTGTATCTTTTCTTTGAATTGTGTGCGTCAGCGCCACCTATCGGCTGTTTTTTAATTATTTTTTCCTGTCTTAAAAAAATTCCAGTGACCTAGCCATGCTAACCCTGCAAACCGTTTTTTATTTTGGTTATTTTTCTGGTTTTTATGAATTTTTGAAGTTCCACAGAGAGAGAGACTTTTTGCCCACCCTGTGTATATATATACAGGGTGATCAGCGAATAAGCCCTTATTTCAAAATTAAATATCTCTACAACAAAGATCAATAGAATTATGCGGTAAACGGTACATTTATTAGCAAAACTGTAAGAATGTTGTACAGAAATTTCGAAAATTTAGTTTTTTTTCTAATTTTTTAAAATTAAAAAAAAACAAAACAAAACTGGAGATTTTGGGGTTCCGAAAATCCTCACTTGTGCAAAGAGAAACCACTGTATTCGCCCAAAGTTACTGCATGGGCTGCGGTATGCGCCATGTATGCTGACAAATTGTTCCAAAATTGTAACGTAACGTTCAGTAGTAATCGTTTCTCGCACGAAGAAGGGGCCGATAATGCCTCTGGCGCATACCGCAGCCCATGCAGTAACTTTAGGTGAATGCAGTGGTTTCTCTTCACACAAATGAGGATTTTCTGGAATTATTTTTCTTTTTTCTGGGGAAATTTTTTTTAAATAAATAAAATAAAATATGCATATACATATATAACCTATTGTTTGTAAGAAAATCTTTGAAAAAAGTTGAAAATTTTTTCTTTCTTCATCTTCAAAAAATATCTTAAGGATCCTCAAGATTCAAGTGAAGGTTATGCTATCCCAATAATGATTTTTTTTTTGTTGTATAATGAATCTCACTACAGCGATACTCAATATAAGGAAAAATCCCTCTAACAATGATATTTTTTCAAATCAATTTTACCTGTTATACAATAAAATTTTATTGTATAACAGGATAAGGATTTTTTAAATTTTATTTTCATGATTCTTTCTCAAGTAGCTTGCATATTCAGACTAATTTTCAAGAGAATGTGAAAGGGAAATAAAAGAGCATTGAGTGGGGGAAGTGTTTACTCTAACTTGAAGCTCAGTTTCAGATGTGAATTTTTTGCATTTATACGCAACTTTGACATGGCTTCTTGTAGATCATATAAACAAGATTCTACTGTATTTCAATATTTCAGTATGCATTTCAATATTTTTCAAACTATGAATAACATAGTTTTTTCTTTTTCCCTATTGTCAGACAAGTTGTAAAGGGGGTTAAAAATGTTTCAAAAGAGGAACTGAAAATTCTATTTATTTTTTTTATGTATAAATGCATGACATCAAAACTTTATATTTACTTTATATTGAATGGGTTTTATAAAATGGAGATATTTTGTCGCTTAAATATTATTTATTCATAATACATGCGTTTTAGTTGTGTTTTTCGTAAAAAATTTATTGTTTTTTTTTTAAATAAAAAATTTGTTCTTTCTTTAGAGATAAATAAACTAATTATACACAGTTCAATTTCTAGCTAGGTCAATGGCCTGTTTGACTGTTGAATATTATACTGCATTGTATTGCAAAGAAATAATGTTTGTTAGACAGCTTCTACAGTTTTTGAAGAAATATGTAAATGCTATTACTGATACAGCTTTTGGAGTCAAAGAATTAAAAATATATATTATAGAATATTAATGACTGAATACATTAAAAAATATAAAATAATTATGAGATCAGGGTGCCCCAGAACTCTACCTCTTGGAAATGAGAGGAGTATAAATAAAGACAAACATTTTTTCCAAGACAACTCAGGTTTGCAACCTATTTATTCGAGGGATATGTGCATTAACCCTTTTTCTCACAAGTCGCCAAAATATGACAAACTCGCTTGTATCATGAGCAGTGACAGGGAAATTTATTCCTTCCGGTCACAGACAATTATAGAGGAAAAAAATATTGTCCTTTTTCTCTCTAAAAATATCCCCTGTGCTTGGAGAAAATATTTTTCCTCACTTTATTCCGAGCATTTAACACCTTTTTTGACACTAGTGGTCTCAATTCCATGTTATTAACCCCTCATATATGTTAGAAGTAGAGCTCTAAAATATTGTGTTTATATATATACCTAAATATATGCCATATAAATATTAGGTGGCATTCTATTTATACTGACCTTGCTGACACAGTAGTAGTGAAAGAGACACATTCATTAATGATTGTTAGTGAAGTTGAACCAGTGACATCTTCCCACTGTGCTTTTGATGAACCTGCTGGAAGAAGCAATAATTGGTTATTTCTTTATCATAGATTTGTGAAAAATGTTAAAAAATGTGCTACACTATAAAATCTAATGATTACATATAAGGTGTGTTTAGAAATTGTAACTGCTTGGCATACAAAATTAAGAGTTTAGCTGCTATTACTCCATAAATGGAACACTATTTTTGTATATAAACATATATTATATAAAAAATAATTTCAACATTATTGGTTTTTTAGGGTACAGTATATATATAGAAGCCATTTCAAAGTATGTTTGAAGTTCTCAAATTTTCAAGTCATTCTAAATTATTTAAACACAATTTTGAAGATTGGCATTTTTGGGTATTTTATCCATATTTCAATTAGAATTTGCACAAAAAATTCAATTTTAAGTCAATTAAAAATCATTTTCTGTGTCTTTACCGCTGAATATAACAAATGAAATTAATCAATTGGTTCTTTTATACTGTTATTTATATACATGATACAGAGGTTTAAAATTGCATGTTCTTTTTGTAGAACATTGATGTTTTAATGGAGTGGTACAGTCGAACTTGGTTAATTTGAATTCCAAAGTCACTGGAAAAAAGTTTGAATTAACCAATTAATCTATCCTGGATCCGTAAACTGACAACAAATTGCAACTTAATCACCAACATTCATGTAGGATAACAATTACCAATTATTAAAATTTCATCATCAGTTACAAAACTGTTTTCCAAATTTTAAAAATTTATAATTCACTGTTCTGGAATCGACATCACTGTAGAATTTCTTGACCATACTCAAAGCCAGATTTATGGAAAAAGTCACTGATCATCTGTTACAAAACTGTTTCCCAAATTTTGCTTATTATTCTTATGCTATCAAGGAACTATATTTTCATTAATGTACAGTATTACAAATTCATACTTCTCATACTATAAATGACGATTAAAAGATTCAAATTAAGTATAAACAGATTTTTAATGCATTCCAGTAATGCACTCCTCCGATGTTAAAATGAGCATTAAATTATCAGAGAAAGAGTAGAGAAAAACAGAATTTTCAAAACTTATATTTGTTTTTGAAAATTTGTTGTTTAAAAATCTTGTAAAATAAAACAAAAAATCTGCTATCTTATAGAATTTTTCCAAACTAAATTTGATCATACAAAAATCATAATTTTCCCTCTCCAACTTCAAATTATCCAAAACATTAAAAAAAATTTCTAATTAAACAAGAAATTTTAATAATAAATTAGATAGAAAACTTAAGGGGGAGTTCGTAAAAGTTTTATTTATCCAAAATTCAAATCAACTATGTTCAAATTAACCAAGTTTAACTGTATTTGGAGAATATCTTATGTGTGGTGGGATTTTGCTTTGATGTTCCTGTTTCAACAGATGTTTATTTGTCACCTGTTACCATTTGCAAAGGGGAGAAAACTATGCAAGAAGAGATTGGAGATTAAGAAATAAGCTGTTTAAGGTGGATAATTTGCAGACTATTGCTAAACCACACATGCCACCTTGTCCATATTTCCCTATGAAATTTCTAACAAATAAGTGCACGTATGTGTTGTGAACCTATTGTGAAGTTTGTTGCTTTGGAATGTTGGTTATCTGTTCATGTAGTGCTGCCATCTGTCTTCCAAATTAGGAAGCAGGAAACTTAGCAAGTTAAGTTTTTCTTTTTGTCATGCATGATTTTTTTCAAATGTTGTAGGCCTGATTGCTCTCTGTGGAGAGATTTTCTCAAATGTGGGATCAGCTTGCATTCATGCTTTCAAGTTATTAAACCTACTTAAGGTGGGATGCAGTTAGTGAGGTTCAATTTGCATACTAGTAAGTCAAACTGAGATCAGCCGTTGAGAACAGAGGGAAAGAGAGACAATGCCTCTCCCCCAGGAGTCATAAGAAATCGAATTTGCATGAGGGTATAGCATGCTAATGTAAGTGTACCACCCAAGTGTGCTGACCATGTCAAAATAACTAGCTAACTCACAGCTGATTTAGGAGACTGTGCACTGCGAAGTCTCATAAAGAAAATATCAGTCCTCTGAAAAGTATTGGTTAGTGCACTTGCCTAGAATGGGAGGGGGTTATTAGTTTGATTCCCAGCAGAGGTGCAGACCATTTATGAAAATAGAATGCTAGTGGTATGGTGAGAGAGACAATAGCATCAAACTGTTACTCTCATGAAAAGTTGACCTCCATAAAAATATTTTCATATGCTCACAGAAGCAAGATCAACATATCACAGCCTCACATAATGAAAAAATATAAAAGAGATATGTCTGGTGTTGATGTAAGAACAAACATGGAAATTTATTGACCACAACTGAGAATAAAAAAACGGTGGAGGAACTTGTTCAGTAATCCTTTGAACATGGCAGTTACAGCATATTCGGTAAAGAATTATGCTTATAATTCAGGTTGAATATTCATCAAGGTTCACAAAATCAACTGATAGACATGGTATTGTGCCTGCAATGTAAGAGCAATTCGCTGTTTGCACTAAAAAAAAACACACACACACAGGGAATTAGAATGAGATATTGAATTTTTTGCAGATATTATTTAAAAAAAAGTATGTGTTGTGATTTTGTAATTACAAAATAGAAAATTTCATATCATGATAATACTCAAGAAATAAATAATCATCATAAAAGTACATAGGTTACATCAGACATCAACTCTACTTCTTCCCAAACCACAATATTTAATTTATGGGCATCGTGAAAACAAAAAAATGTTTCCCTTCAAATCTCAAATCAATCCATGGATAGACATGTAGAAGGTTTTTCATACCACATTTCAGAATGATAATCAACTCCACTCACAGATCAATATTTATGTGATTAAACTTTTATTTTTTAATAATTTTTTTTTCTTTTTTTATCTCTATTTTTCACAATAACTCATTCTGATATAGTGTAGTACATTTTAAATAGTTTTGAAGGCTGTATTTGCCTTTCATACACGCTCTATCATCATAGTACACTAATGTCCTAAAAGAATGATCATTCTAAAATTTTATTCAGATAGCATTATTACCTGCAACAATCATTGTGAAGCAGTTACTATTGAATTAATATTTATAAATGAGTCAGATGATTGTACTTAAAATGTGTGCAAGTTACAATAACATTCTGTTTCATGTAAAATATGAAAAAAGATTTTACATACATTATCTTAGATTCTCTAGCAGTAATATTAAAGAAAATAATTGAAAGATAGAAAATTTTTTTCATTGGACTATATGTACCAATTTTACTATTATTGTAATAACTTAAGTGAACATTTTAGTAGACTGTGAAGTATTTTTGTATTCCTTAATCATGTTTTTGTAAAATTGGAATATCAAACATGATGTTGTAATGCATTAGTTTATTAATCATCATACAATATGTGAATATATATATTTCTTCAATCTCTGAACATTCAGAAAACCATGAAAAATACAGTATCTATATTCGGTATTACATTGACAATAATTAAATTAGAGTAGTATGTAAATGCTTCATTTTTATTATCATTATCAAATTCCTAGACGAAACCTGTTTGCTACAATGAAAAATATTATTTTATTCTGATTTGCTTGTTTATTCAGAAATTAATATAAATTCATATCTGTCTATTGAATATATTATGTAATCCTTATTGAACCTGGCTTTTCCCAGTATGCCGAGAATAAACCAAACTCCAACATTAAAAAATTTAAAAATTAGTGTTCCCCAAGTTCTAGGGCATGACCGCTAATAAGAAGGTGAGTACTCTTAATAATGAAATTGATGCTAACATGCCCTTGAATGGAAGAAAGAAAGGAGGATAGAAACAGGAAAGGGAGACAAACCTGACTTGGTACTACCTGTTATGCTGCATAACAACCTTAATGTTGGAGCATCACTATTATATTGATTGATCATGCCTTTACTAGCAGCTTGGGGAACTGGTATGGTCAAAGTAATTTCTTTGTGGAATTTTCTTCTTCGTGGCTCAAGTGTAACAATTGGACTAACAGCAACACGGTTACCTAATAACCGTGTCACCAGTTCAGGTGCTATTGGTTGGGCCTGGAATGAAATAATTTAGATTAAAATCAGGCATTTTAAAAAAAATTGACACTTCAAAACCAGCTTAAAATTTGTTACAAGCGTATTTTGGCAAAATCGGTGTTCGTTATAAGCAATCAAAGTAACAAAGAGACGCAATACAAAATTCATGGGACTTCGGAAAACTTTGCTATATATGAAAATTTGTAATATCTGTGTTTGTTATAAGCGGGTCCAAGTGTACCAATTAGAAAGTAGTAATAACACATTGAGAAAATGTAAAAGTTTTTATATTAACATTTCCTTAAATAGACAAAAAATTCATTAAAATTTAAATTAAACTAAACCTGAATGAGACTATCTTCAAGAGCAAATATTTCTATGATAATTGCTCATTTTCACACAAAATGAGCAATGTTCTTGTTTGTATCTTTCTTCAAATATAGAATTAGAACACATTATAAATAAAGCAATGATTAACTTTGGTTCTAGTTATAGACAGCAGTGAAGCGATATCAAGATGATAATTTTAGAAATTTTTCTATCAGATGATAAATTTCATCATAAGAATTCCTTAACCAACAGAAAGATTTGATCCCAAAAAATTAATATCTGATTAATTTTAAATTATACAGTAGATTCTCAGTAATCTGGCTGTGCATTAGTCTGACTAGTAACTCAACATTTTTAGGCAGGTTTTCTTTGAGCCATAGAAAAGGTAACTCATGCCTGTGCGCAGAAGAGTTTATGACATATTTTTCTTTATTACACAAATACAAACATATAATCCCCAAAGCAGAATGTTTAGCACTGTTCTGCGACGAACCCTCAGCTGACTGGAAATGTTCTGTGGTAAAAATCCCCATACATGTAAAAGTGTTTTTTTTTCTGCACTTTTTCTTAAATTTCTTCCAAACTGTTCTGCAGTAGAGCTAATTGTTCTGCAATGTACGTCGCAGATTTTGACACATTCTGCTTTGGGGCATATAATGTACAAATACATACACATTTTATGCAAACAAATACTTTGGGCCTAAAGAGACTGTGCAGTCTCTCCAGCAGGCAAAAAAGAGTTAGATATCAAATATTTTTTGCAATCGCTATTATATTTATTAGATATGTTATACTAGGGGGACCTGATTTGGAAATTGAGAAAGGAGGACACTTGCACATGCACTCTCAGAAACATTTTCCCCAATTCAAACAACATTAGCGCCAATATACTAACAGAAAAATTTTGAAACTAATACATAGGGTTACCAGATTCAGAAACTGAGAAAGAAGGACATTTGCACACACTATTAGTAGCATCACTTTCCCAATTTTCACAACAGATAACACCACTATACTAATCAGAAACCTGAGAAGGAGCACAAAAGGATAAATTTTCTATGACGTAGGAATAAACTTCTAGTAATCCAGCGATTTCTGTAATCTGGCACACCGTGGTATGATAAGTGCCCAATTAGCAAGAGTCTACTGTACTAAAAATACTTCAAAGAAAACTAGCATCAAGTTAAAAACTAAGATTCTGAAAAAAATTACAAAGTCATCGACCAAACCTACCTGTGTCTAAAAATGTGAATGTATCAGTATCAAGATAAATTTATGAAGTTATATTATGTATGTTTTTGTCAGATAAAGCTTAAATTTTCAAATTTCATAAAGAAAATAAATTTATATTTGATCAAAAAGAATTCCTGGTTTCTTTCTGCACATACCTAAGCATAGTCAAAATTGGAATTTTTATTAAACAATGGGCTGAAGACTTTTTTACTAGCAACTATATACAGCCATATATAAATATAGTCATGCTCAAAACAAACAAATTTTCAATCTCAACAGAGCATAGTTATTCTTTAACTGATAGTCTCTAATTTTTTCATCATAACTTGGTATGGACACGATAAACTCCATTGATTTCATCGTATTGTTTCTAACATAGATGAATAAATTTTTATTAACACATTTCTCCCATATTTACCTGTAAGCATACTTTGATTTTCTTTTGCAATGCCCCATCTGGAAATATTGCCTGTACTTGAGGTACAACAGTGGAGGTAACTTTGCCCCCTTCAGGACCGACTGTATGAACCTCTTGACGAATTCGTGTTATGATAGCAAAATACTGAGGAAAGTCAGTGGTGAGGATTCTGGTAATACGAGTAGTATTCAAATCTTCTAGTGCACTGAATTCTAAATAAAAACAAATAAAACAGAATTGATCTTCTTACTGAAACATGATGTTTGAAAATGCTAAATTTTAATCAATTTATGAAGAGTGATAGAACAGAAATGCTAACTTTATTCAAACTGATTTTCATTTGCAGAATGCAGAATTTAAGTATAAAATTAATCAATCTAATTTTGTATAATAACATATATCCATATATTCACAACTTGATGTTAAATTAACTGCAATAAAAGTTGCACAGTATTTGAGGAATAATTTTGAAGGAAGAAAAAAAGATATACTTATTTTCATTGTATAAAATTCTTTTTCATTTCTCAATCAACACAAAATGCACAAAGTTGGGGCATTTAAATCAGCAAATAAAAAGAAGCACTTCTACATTTTTCAAAAAGTAAAAAATTGTACATTGCAAGATAAAAATAAGAAATAAAATCAATGTTAGCAATTGACTGTGACTCTGTTTCTTCATGCTACACAAGAATGTGTTTTTACATTCATCTGTTCCTTATTCTAAGTGATTTCCTGTGAAACAATAAATCAAAATACTCATACACTGATGTTTAAGAATAAAAAAATTCACATTTCTTTCTTTGAAAATGATTATATACATGAGAGAATCATAGTTTAAGTTAATTGCAGTGTATACAAGGATTAACATTTCCTGAGTTTTCTCAATCCCAGGAAAGCAGGAATTAGAATGCCCCAATTCCAGAATTTGGTTATTGTAAACATATAAACAATTTAAGGAAATTAAAAGGCATTTGATAATAAACATTAAATATTAATACCTTTCTAATATTGTTAATTTTTGAAATTATTAATTAATATTAAAAATTTATAAATTAATTTTACAAGTTTATTAATTAGTTTATAAAAACAATTAATATAACTAATACATTGATGCATAGAAATAATTTGTTTTCTTTCTTTTGTCCATCAAAGGTATGACTCCAGTACAGGCCAAAGGGTTTGAGAGAGGGATGTATCTTGCAGATTGCCAATGGTGCTTTTAGCCTAGAATATTATTCAGTAATGTGTGCAGTTAATCACTTATCATAATTAAACTAGTATACTATAATTTTCTTATTAATTAGAAGAAATATTCCAGCATAATTTTTTCTAGAATATTGCTTCAAATAATGTAATGTTATAAACATTTTCTTTAGAAAAATTTACTAAACTACAGTAAAGTTTTTGGAGTAATCGTAATATTGTTAGAACAATCTTTTTCAAACAATATGAGTTACTCTTTACTTCTCAAAAAACATTTCAAAGAATTACAAATTTTCATTGAATTTTCAAACAGAGAGACTTGCTGTTGCTAAAAGGTTTTGTGCATTTACAGCAACCTTTTATTGGTGGACTAGTTAATAAATTTGAATGAATAAAAAGAATACTTTGCAGCTTTCAAATAATCTCCAAAACATTCCAAATGACATTTCTTTAATACATATATTTACTCTGGAGTTAAAAAGAATCGTTCGCCAGGACTCATACAGTAGGTGTTGTCATCAAAGCATCACAAGAGGATGCATTTTATACACTGTCAAATACAGTAATAGTATATCCACCTTATATGACTCAGAGCCACCTTTACAGGTGAATGACAGGTGCGATTGCACTGCCCCCCCCCCCCCCGTTTTTAATCCTGAACTGATAGTAATAATAATTTTTTTAATTAATATTATAATAAGAACACATAAAATAAGGATCAGGATCTTTTTTAAAAGCAGGTAGAGAGAAAGATCCAGTTAACCCTTTCTGGTGTGGTGTTTCCCATTGTGCAACCACCTGTTTACATTGTTTTCTATGGGGCTTTGGGAAAACGTTTGCCCTTCAAAGGGTTAAAGGAGAGCCAATTAAAAGATATTCCACTGTATTATAATTAGATTCTTTTATTACCATTATTACCATCAACCCTATCTGATAAAAAATATGTATATATTTCCTTTTTTTCTCAATCAAACCTATGCTTACGAAGGTTTTAACTGGCTGATGTGAGAATATATTTTGGAAAGAGAGAAAATTCAACTGCCCTCGCCGAGAATTGAACCCACATCCTTTCACTTTCTGGGTGAATGCCCTAGACTACAAAGGGTTCACGGAACCTTTGCCCCCGATATTTCGCCTCCGACATTTCGTCCCCAACATCTCGCCCCTGGCACGTTTCGTCCCCGGTACATTTGGCCCCCGGAAATTTTGCCCTGGACATTTCGCCTGCCCTGACCATATGAGTGACTCAGTGAGTAATTAAGTAAATCGGAAATTTATCTCTGATATTTTGCCTGCCCTGATCATACGCGTGACCATATGAGTGAACATATGAATGATGGTACAAGTGACCAAGTGAGTGACCACATTAGTGATCGAGTGAATTGGATATGTACTCGTGACATTTTGCTTCCCCTGACCGCATGAGTGACCAAATGAGTGAATACATGAGTGATCGAGTGAATTGAAAATTTTCCCCCGGACATTTCATCTGCCCTGACCATATGAGTAACCCAGTGAGTTATCATATGAGTTACTCAGTGAGTAATCAAGTGAATTGGTAATTGATCCCCCCCCCTGTCATTTTGCCTACCTTGACCGTATGCGTGACCGGATGAGTGAACATATGAATGATGGTGTGAGTGACCCAGTCAGTAATCAAGTGAATCGGAAATTTACCCCAGACATTTCGCCTGCCCTAATTGTACGCGTGACCATATGAGTGAACATATGAATGATGGTACAAGTGACCAATTGAGTGACCACATGAGTGGTCAAGTGAGTGAATATATGAGTGATCGAGTTAAGAAATGAAAATGAAATAAAATAAATTTAATGAAAATTTACCCCCGGACATTTCACCTGCCCTGACCCTGTGAGTGATCATATAAGTGCAATAAATTGAAATTTTTGGCGAAATTTAGTGGTAAGCTGTATTCAACATTGTAATTTCCTGCGTTCTCCTTGATGATGCATGGTGAACCTAAGTATGAAGGTTTTTATTTAAACCCATCTGGATATCTAGGAAGCGGGAGGGGAGGGAAAAGGTACCTTGGGGGATTTTAATGTTTTTGTTCAGGACGGTAATACCTCTTCTTATATTGAAAAATTTCGCAGCAACGTAAATTTGGGAAAAATATTTTAGGCTTCAACTGAAAATTCCAAATTCTTAGGATCCATTAAAGTGTGAGTCACTTGGTCACTCAGTGCTACGTAACCACCTATAAAAAGGAAGGGGATGAGAAGGATCATCTTTGCAGACACTCCACCCTCACACTTTGTCAATCACTCAATCGCTCACTTTGTCAATTACTCAATTGCTCACTTTGTCAATCACTCAATCGCTCACTTTGTCAATTACTCAATTGCTCACTTTGTCAATCACTCAATCGCTCACTTTGTCAATCACTCAATCGCTCACTTTGTCAATCACTCAATCGCTCACTTTGTCAATCACTCAATCACTCACTTTGTCAATCGCTCACTTTGTATATCACTCAATCGCTCACTTTGTCAATCAATCAATCGCTCACTGGGTCAAACATACGGTCATTCACTTTATCAATCTTTCGGTCACTCATGCAGCCACTCAATTGGTCACTCACTTGGTCACACATTCACTTATGCATTCCATCGCTCAGTAACTCCCTTGGTCACTCAAATGGTCAGTCCCTTGATCACTCACTTGGACACTCGTACAGTCACTCACCTGGTCACATATACAGTCACTCACTTGGTCACTCATGCAGTTAACCACTCTGTCACTCATTCGGTCATTCACTTGGTCACTAATACGGCCATTCGGTCAGTCACTCGGTCACTCATACGGTTAATCACTCAGTCTCTCCCTTGATCACTCATATGCTCAATCACTCAGAAATTTATTAAAGCATTCACTCGGTCTTTCATTCCGCCAGCCACTCGGTCACTCATACGCTCAATCATTCAGTATTTCCCTTGGTCACTCATATGCTCCATCACTCACTAGGAAACTTACACCAGTATTTAATCGGTCACTCACTCTTGGTCACTCATTCACTCAAATGTTCCATCGCTCAGTAACTTCCTTGGTCACTCACACGGTCAATCCCTTAATCACTTACTTGATCACTCATACAGTTAATCACTTGGTCGCTCATGCGGTCATTCACTTGGTCACTCATACGTCCATTCGGTCAGTCACTCATATGGTTAATTACTCAGTCTCTCCTTTGGTCACTCACATGCTCAATCACTCAGTCACTCACTTGGAAACTTACACAATATTTAATCTGTTACTCACTCTTGGTCACTCATTCACTCGGACGTTTCATCGCTCAGTAACTCCCTTGGTTACTCACACGGTCAATCACTCACTTGATCACTCATACAGTTAATCACTTGGTTGCTCATGTGGTCATTCTCTTAGTCACTCATTCACTCGGACGTTTCATCGCTTAGTAACTCCCTTGGTTACTCACACGGTCAATCACTCACTTGATCACTCATACAGTTAATCACTTGGTTGCTCATGTGGTCATTCATTTGGTCACTCATACGCCATTCGGTCAGTCACGTGGTCACTCATAAAGGCAATTGCACACTAGTTGATACGGTCACTCACGTGGTGAGTCATTCTGCCACTCGCTTAGTCATTTGTACGGTCACTAATGCACTCCTACAGTCAATTTCACACTCACTTGGTCATTCATACGGTCACTCGATCACTCACACGGTCACTCATACGTTCAGGACAGGTGAAATGTCAGGTATGAATTTTTCAGGGGCCAAATGTACCAGGGTGAAATTTCCGGGGGCCAAATGTAAAGGGGACAAAACGTTACAGGGGCGAGATGTTAGGGACAAAATGTCGGGGGCGAAAGTTCCAGATCCCACTACAAAGGCAACGAATATCTCAATCTTTTCTTGGAGCTCGCATGCACTGAATGGGAGCGTACATGAACGGTCGGACCTAAGTAAGGCCAAAGCTCACAATTGCTGACAATGCCACCAGATGGAGACTTATCCGAGGATGATGTCACTCTCCGCTATCCATACAAAGGTTTTTAACAGATGACTGATGCGGAGATATATTTTGGAAAGAGAGAAAATTCAACTGCCCCCATGAAGAACAAAACCCACATCCTTTCACTTTTCGGGTGAACGCCCTAAACCACTAGACTACAGAGGCAATGAATATTTCAATCTTTCCTTGGAGCTCGTATGCACTGAACGGGAGTGTACATGAACGGCCAGACCTAACTCACTCTAAAGCTCACAACTGCTGACAATGCCACCAGTGAAAGGACGTGGGTTCGATTCCCCGCATGGAGGCAGTTGAATTTTCTCTGTTTCCAAAATATATCTTCGCATCAGCCATCTGTTAAAAACCTTTGTATGGATAGCAGAGAGTGATATCATCCTCGGAAACCTATGCTTTCTTTCACCTGTCCCGGTTTCATAGTTTTTTTTATAAAATTGACTTTTTTTTAACAAGGTCATTATAAAAAAGCTATTAAAGAAACCTACAACAATATTTTTAAATATTGAATTACATAGCGCTTTTAATCTGATTTATCTACTAGAATAAATCTGTTATCTGATAGTATCTACTAGGAAAAGGTTGTAAAGTTTGTTATTATTATTATTTTTTTTAAAGAAAGTTACCTTTATTCAGAATTGATGAAAATTTTACACAACATACACTGAAGAGATAAAAAAAAACTGATTTTTTGACTATATTTAAAAACTATATTTTGTAATTCAATCAGTAGTGTTATAAATTTTAGGAACAATATAAAAAAAATGTTTTCAAAAAAATATTTTCTATGTGAAGCAATCTCAAAGACCACATGAGGTCATCTCAAAGAAACATTCATTTTAGGTGGTGGAGGTTTTTATTTTTGTGCAGAAAAATTATTGTTTCATAGAAGACAAGTTGTAGTAATGTTAGGATATATTTTTATATAGAAAAATATCACATTTGAAGTTGAGTACTCTAAAAACATAAGAAATTTGTATTGAATACTTATAATTGGTAATAAGTTAGTCTTATTATCACATTCTATTTAAGTAGACCGTAATGTAATGGCGAACAGGGGCGTTGGAAGAATTTTGTCCCATGGGTGCTCACACAGGTGTACGTGGGAGGGGAGTGCTACCCTTCTTGATTATTATATTTATAAAATTGAAAATGAATCTGTGAAAATGAAAATAAATATTGTCTAAAGTCATGCACCATACACCATAGTTCACCCAACAAAATAGCTTGACCATACGTCCCACAGTAAAGATACTGTCCCATTTTTTGGTGCCGAATTATTTGACTTTTCTTAATTATGCTAGATAACTTTATCTGCATTAAAGCTTTTGTTAATGAGCCATCATATTTTTCCCCTTTTGGGGTTAAATTTTTTAATAATTATGAAAAAATAACTAAAGCCTTATTAACCTACTATGAGGTTCTTAGGGCCAGGGCTGGATTATGATGTTTGAAGATACTGTATAGTCAGGGCCAGGCTTAGGATTTTTGTGGCCCTGAAAAAAAAATTTGCGATCCCTCCAAAAAATTGATTTAGTCACGACCTTATGAACTTTTGGAGTTCTGAACAAAAATACTTTGGCAATCATTTGATTGGCCGGGACCACTTCTGGACATTTTTTAAGTGTAAGCGAATAATATTTTGATGAAAAATTGTTCTTCCAATTCAATTGGCGCCCTAAATATTGCCGCCCTCCAGTTGGCAACCTAAAAAATCAGCCCTTTTCAATTGTGTTTTCTATGGCCACATAGTTTGCAGGATTCTAGATATTTGGTGAAAATTGTTTATGCAGTGTGTGATGGAGTAGAAAATTAGAATGTTGAATAAAAAAAATGTTTAGAAAGAACTCATTTTATTACACTAATTTTTTTGTTATTTAAGGATCGCAGTGATAGGTTGGATCAAATAAAATGCAAAATGATTGAAATTTATATTTTCAAGTAATAATTTCAAATAATTCAATGCCGGAATCAGGGCCACAATTAAAAGGGAGCACTGGATCTCATGCCTCAGTGACTGGGCCTCGGATGCTGGACCAGAAAGGGCTCCGAATTCACCCTCAAACTGCTCCTTCTACATTACATAGGGTGCAAAAACGCGTGCTTGACCTGGCTGATGAAGGTACTAGTTTCAGCCCTGGTTGGTTGGCTTTTTCGTTACACCAAACATATAAAAATGTTTAAAAAATGTGAAAATGTGAATCTTAAAATTTATATACAAAATGTTTTAAATAATTATTCTCATGTAGATACTTTCTCGGAACAGCGTACGGAAATTAAAACCTGGAAAGTGAAGTGATGACTGTAAACAAGTCAGCTAAAAATAAGATCCTTGAGCAGTCTGTCAAGCATGAAAGTAAATCAAAATTTGACAAATGTGGTCTGGCACCCATGCATCAGCCCTATTTAAAGATTGTAATTTCAATACTTGAATATTCAAATCAATACGTTATAATGCTACTTCTTTTATCAGAAATATGAAAGAGATATTTTTATCCAGGGCAGCAACTAGAAACAACAACTGAGTTGGTCGTCCAGATAAAGTATCCAACTAATTTTGTGCCCCCAACTAATTTTGAATGAATAATGAGTAAACATGGCACCCTTGGTGATCCAGCACCCGGTGCATCAGAACTCCTCCCCCCCCCCATGCTTTTCCTAGTTGCAGCACAGTTTTTATCATTAGGAACATCCGTGTCAATTTAGTTTGCACTGATATAAGCGGTCAAATATCAATAACACCAGCTGTAAGCAGCCTAAACCTTGGGATATTCAGTAATTCATTTAATGGTAACCAAACACCAGAGAATGAACCAATGGGCTGCAATCTAAGATTTTTTAGCTTTTAACTTTTGTAACTAATTTGTTTTCATGCATGAATTGCTTTTCATATTACAAAACATTTCAGATATCGGTACTAGATGAATAATGAGATTGGGAAAAGAGAAGGAAAAAAACAAAAGAGAGAGAAATGCTTTATCTTTTTATGGACGTTCAACTGAAAATTCACTGTCAGGATTAAAATAAGAATTTGTGTATACATCCATTTTTCAAAGATTTTGGGAAGAAGCCACTTCTGAAAAATTGGTAGGTATAGCAGGTGAGAATCCGAAAAAATTCTCTATAGAATCCCTGAAAGTACTCGCATTCCATCCAATTTCTCACCCTGAGCAAGTAATGGATGAGATGATTTACATTGACTAAATTTTTTTTTTTGGATCACACATAATGACTGCATGTGGACATTTCTTCCTCTTGCAGATGTCCATCTGGACCCCATAACAATTTTGCACTGTGCTGATGGAGCCTAAAGGCGCAATCACATTTATACCTTGGTGTTTTTACAGCTGGAAGTTTTGAGGAAGTTCTCATGCCGCCCGCCTGCCCAGAAAAACCTATGTGTACACACGGGGGGGGGGGGGGTTGAAGACTTCAAACAAAGGTTAGAGAAAAAAGAAGTGCAGTAGAATGAAAAGAGATATCATCTTGTTATTTTGGATCTACTGATATATCCTTATTTTTAATGATGTGTGTGAGTGTAAGCAGGGCCGTCTTAAGAGCATCATGGGCCCCCGGGCCAAATGATTTTTCTGAGGCCCTACTAGGCAAATTCTCGAAAATCTGAACAAGATCTCATTTTTGTGAGACCCCCTTTTCCTCTTGAGGCCAGGGTGGGCCCATGCCTTAAGATGCCACTGAGTGTAAGTAATTGTAACCAGAATATTCAATTGAAGACAGACACATACTTAATAGAGATTTAAATACTTAAAGTGAGAGACAACATCTGTTGCTGTTCGGACTTGAGCAGCCATATTTTCTGTACTGTTGCCAAAACTCTGAAACTAAATACTTGACTAATAATGTGTTGCTAGATACCAAAAACAGAAATAAATAAATAAATTGTTCGTCCATTAACATAATATTCTAACATATCACAGCTCCCCTAAAAAAAGTGAAGTTTCCACCGCCATTAACAAGAGAAGGGGGTTCCCCTATTTACTCTCTGGAACCGTTTCTTTTTTACTCAATATTGTTTAATCGGTAGACAAGGAGCATACAATATGTGCCCACTGATAGTATTTTCTTTCCTTGTCATCACTGGCCCCCCAGGCCTTGCCCTTTCCCTCAAGTTTTTTCAATGATCCCGAAAATTTGCAACTGTGTTCCTAGCTAGATAAAATGCATAAAAAATTAGTTTTATTCGAGAGTCATTAATCCAATATAGTTTGAGTTCTTTTACAGACAAAACACTTTTTTCTAAACTTTTCTGTAATTATTTTGTCTCTTTACTCCTGATCTAGTACTTCTCCCTATAGTGGTGCCACACGGGTGGCACAGCACAATAGCTATCCCTGTTTATATGCTGTTACAATACACATTATATTTCTCTCATTTCTCATCATCTATACATACATTCCCTAAAAATTAATTAAAAAAATGGAATGTATGAAAGTTTCAATATTTAACACGATATACATTATGCAATGCTCTATTTACTCTTCGACTCCCTGTATTCAATAAATTAATTTTTATTTTGCATGATAAGTTGTTTTCTCAATTTTCTTTTATAATTCAACACTAGCTATTAAAAAAGTTGAAATTTCATGGCGTGGTGTGTATTTGTTCTTTTAGCAGTGTAGAGCAGTGGTTCTCAACATTTTTGGAACCGCGGCCCAGTGAATTAAATTTCTATGAGTCTACAGCCTGGTGTGGAACAGTTTACTCGTTCATAAGATAATAAATGATGGATAAACAACCAATTACCTTTTAATTACATGATAATCATTTGATTAATTAATTGAAACCCTTTAAGTGATTAATTTAAACCCTTTTAAGTGATTAATTTAAACCCTTTTAAGTGATTAATTTAAACCCTTTTAATCTTAAGAGTACCATGGCCAAGTGAGTTTCTACCAGGCAGATTTACATGTTAACTCTTAAAAATTTCCAGATCTCATTTTTGTTATGCCCTCTTCTCTTGAAGCCATGGCTCCCACAAGGGTGGGCTCTAACTTTGGGGCCTGAGAGGATTGTCATTTTTTTGTTTGTTTCTCATGCTAAAAATCAACAATATGGGGGCCCCCGTGAAAAGTCTTGCCTGGAGGGCCCACCAGAGGTCCCAGCTTAGAGGCCCTACTCTAGGATGTGTTGAGGCCCCCAGGTCGTGCCCAGATGGGCCCATGCATAGAGACAGCAATGGAATAATGGATTTTTTTTTTCAGAAGAAGAATGGTACTACAAAAAAGGTCTGGGGGAAAATACTAGCCTAGAGTAGGTAGGTCTCTTTTTTTTTTACAAATTTTTTTAAAAACATTTTTGCATTCTCTTCAATCATTCATTTAGTCGACTAAAACATGTGTCTGGATCTCTCCATCCATGTAAAATTTCATTTATTGTAAAACACACCTTTACCCTGAGGCAAAGGAAGAATGTATGGACAGAAACGGAAAAAAAAGGATGTGAACTCTATAAAAATATCCATCGTGTAGGGGCTTGAGGCCGTACATATAACCACACTGGATACATTAGTTCCAGCAGGATTCAAGACACATAGGGAAGAAACAGGCAACTTTCAATAATTTTTTGTATTTGATATTTGCGGAAAAATATCAGAAATCTATATAGGAAATTTTTATTTTGTAATAAATTCTCTGTGGGTGCTCTTGCTCATGCCATAAAACACTGTGGGTACTCTTGCCCATGCTACAAAACACTGTGGGTGCTCGAGTGTCCACAGCACCCTCGGCTCCGATGCCGCTGATGATGAATAAATCCAGGCATAATAAACAGAGTGCAAGAAAGTGTAATTAACAATTTTTGCACAAAAGATAAAACCTATATAAGAATTTGAGGAAAAAGAATGAGATTTCCATTTCAAATTAGAATCAACATAGATACCATGAGAAGACCTCTCTTAGACATTGACAATTACAACTGTGACGTAAAATAAATTTCATTTTGTAAAGGTTTAGCCTCATATCATTCTGAGCAAACCAATCGTTAATAGTTGGAAGATCTTGCTCAATCTAAGTTATCAATGTATACTGAACATTGCATGAATAAAGAATTACAGAATCATCAGTGTATGTAATAATTTTACTGAAAAATTTGGGAGAACAAAAATCATTGATAGAAATAATGAAAAGCAATGAACCCAAAATGTATCCCAGAGGAACTCCTCTACCAATGTTGAGTAAAAACTGAATTGTTAATTTTAATATTTTGTGTTCTATTTCTTAAATATGATCTGAACCAAAGAAGTGATTCACCTCTGACACCAGCATTATAAAGTTTACTAAGTAAAATTTTGTGATTTACAGTGTCAAATGCCTTAGACATATCAAGAAAAATAGCAAACGTTTTATTGGCATCGATATATCTATAAGTAAATTTGCAAAAGTTTGGTAAAGCATATTCGGTACTGCGTACCCACAAAAATCCATATTGATTAGAAGCAAAGGAATTGTTTTAAAGCAAAAAAACTAGCAAGTTTGATTTTCACTGCTGATACTATCAGTTTAGAAAGAGATTGGTAAAATTTAAATTGGACGATAGTTGCTCAAGAGTTATTTTTATTAATTTTATTTTTTTGAAAGACCTGTATGATTGTGCAAATAAAGCATCTTCATCTCCCTTTATTGTTTTCATAGAAATCTAATTTTTTATGACTGACTTTACAGTTGTTACTTACAAAGATTATTATTTATAAAGCGATCTCAAAATACAGAAGCTCTTTGTTATAATGCTCTTTTGAATATTTCATGTCTTTTATCAGAACCAATGCTTAATTTAGGTAACATTAGAATTTAGATATACTTATGTTACTGTTTAAGTACATCACACTTTTCCTTTATCTTCTCACATACTTGGCATAACAAGGGGTTACTGATATGGCCCCTAGGCTGGGATCTTGTGGGCCCCCTAGACCAGACATTCACAGGCCCCTTTATGATGAATTTTTCGCATGAAAAAACAAAAATGATGAGAATCATTTCACCTGCAAACCCCAACCTTTGGGTGGAAGGGGGGGGGCACGGTTACTGCATTAATAAAGCATCCGAAGGAATGAAATTGAAAATATAATAATTACCATCCCCCTCAAAACTCTCATTGAGAACATCTTGAACAGCTTCTTCAGAGGCTTCTAGAGTATGTTCTCTCCAGCTTTCGCCTGTATCACTTCGAAGGATAGTGATTTCTCGTTCTTTTCCTCGCAGAGAAGCAAAGTGTGGCACTTCTATAATAACAGGTCTGAAAAAAATATTAAAACAAAACTATAGAATTTTTTAACTTAAAAATTATACTCTAGGTTGATTTCCTTTGAATTTTATTATAAAAAATGTGTAACAGTTTATGAATGTGAAAAATTATTTGAAATATTTAATTAAACAGTTAATTTCTGTATAGGTTTGGTCATAAATAACAGAAACACAAAATAGCAGATTCTCACATAACCATCAGAGTCTATTCTGAGTAAATGAAAAATTCATTTAAAAAAAGCAGCTTGCCAGTTAGATTTGGTTGCAGACCCCTGGTATAACTGATAAACTCAACTAAAGTTAATTTTTTTTTAATTAAAAAGTTCAAAAAGAAATAAAATATTAGTTTTCAGTCTTTTCTTCTACTAATAGGTGAGACAATAAAATTATTTAATACAGCAGCCAACATCCTAGTTGTTGAATAAAGTTGTTGTAGATATAAATACTCTCATTTAATGAATTAGTCAATCTTATAAAAATTTCTTTTATCAAAAAATATAAATGAGCAACAGTATTCGAAGAGAACTTGAATTCTACTAAACATCATTATTCATTAACACCCTACCATAAATGAAATTGATCATAATTAATTTGAATGACCTTCATTCTAAGATATATTTGCTATCAGCTCATGCTTCCTGATACATAGATATTAGTTTTTGTTGAAAACCTAAAATGTTCTTTACTTGAGAATTTTTAGTGAGTGAATTAGGTCGGATTGGAACTCATTTATATTTCATTTTATTATCATACAATTCTGTTTTTAATATATCCAAAAAATGGATATAATTTACAATTATTACTGAAGTAAATAAAAAAACTCCTAAAAAAGTTATTGGAATAATTTGAGGATTCACAATTAACCCTTAAAAAATAGACCCAATTTTTTTCAGTTTTCTAGCAATTACCAAACTATCCAAAGAATTTTTTATAGTTAAAGCAGAAAACATAAAACATCTACATACCCAAGGAATCTTGCTCCAACTGGGCCCATTTCAAGTATACGTGAAGCACAAGCTTCTCCTTCCATTAGTGGTGGTGGATGAATTAGTTTTTCTTTTCTAAGGTATCGGCATGTTATTCTCATTGGCATAGGAGCTTTACGTGGTGGTATTATAATACGAACTCCAGAATGTCTGCAGCCTCGCATAGCTCCTCCTCTTGCATCAACCATGAAGCTGACTAAAAACCTGATGTGATTTAGAAATTAATTGATGTAAAATAACAGCAAATAAAATAATTACATTAAAAAATAATTAAAAAAATATATATTTAATTTTTAAAACTTTTTTTCAACTTTGGAAACCAAAATTAAATAATTATGATTCTTTCTCTCTCTCTCTCTCAATATTATTATTTCAAATAATGGCCTTTCATTAAAAATTGACAAACTTGCTGTTAAAACAAAATTTTCACAAATCAACCTTTTCACTTTTCAATACAAACATTAATTTTAATACATCATTTTTTACACACACTGTTCAAAATATGATTAAAGAAAAACTTACTATTTGTGCTGCAATAATTTTTTTTTAAATTGGTCTGCCTTTCGGAGACAATTTCTGATTTTTTTTAGTTCATTTCTTTTTTCTTTCCCAGGGTAAAGATGGCTAAGATGGCAATGATTTCTGATATACTTTCATGATGATTCATAAATTTGCAGAAAAACATAACTATTTGAAGAAATTATTTGCATTTAATTTTGGTTTAATTCTACATGAAATAATCTTTTAATTGATGTTTTTGAAAATTTGCTCAATGTTTGATTTTTGGAAATTAACCCTCTAATGCAGCGTTTATCCTGAGAAAAGATAATACTTACAGATAAAATATAGGATCCAATGGGAGCAATGAAAAAAAAGAATTTTCTGCGCAGGGGGCAAATTAAAAAAAAAAGTTTGGAAAACTGCTTTCAGACATGAATTTTTGAATTCTCCGAAATTTAGAATCAAATTATTTATATTTATTTAGCACAAAAGGCTTATTGGGGGGGGGGGGGAGATAAAATCTTATTAAAGTTATTTCACAGTAGAACTAAATTACAAATATGAAGCAGTTTCAACAATCATAGAATTTCACAATATTTAATTTATAGATTAAAAAAAAAACCAGCAATAAATTCATGTTTTTCAACCAAAATTTGCACAATTTTTCTTAAAAAGTTTAATATACTGTAGAACCTCTCTAATATCGCCCCCTATTATCTGGCTGCAAAAGTTTTCAACATGCTTTAATATTATGATTAGCAATACTTCATTTGGTTGTCTTACAAAGAGGATATACACTTTTTTTAGAACACATTCAGAAAATAAAGAAAGAAAGAAACAGTAATGATTTTACCTGACAAACAAAAATGCTTTGAAAGCATTAACTGCAGTAGATTTCCTGGCAAATTGTACAGATATGGAAGAAGAGAAACTGATCATAACTTAGTTAAATATTATTTTAATAACAGATGTCTGTTAGATGTGGTCAAATGAATAAGTATGCCAATGAATTTCACTTCTAACCTCTGGCCCTTCTTCTTCACTATATTTATTAATGATTTTTGTATCCTTGATTTTGAAGTGAAAGTAATATTTTTAGGTGACATTATACCATTCTGAGAATGATTATGGGTCCAGGCTCATAGCTGGGAATTTCTTATGCAGGGGCACTACTTGCATTTCGGGGAGAGGGTGCCAAAGTGATAGAACAATATATTTGGCCATCTTTTTCCCTTTTTCTGTCATTTTCTTACATTTTGGGGGACCAGACCCCAAGTCTCCCCTTACCTCTTGCTACGGCCTTGCATCTGTCATTGAATGATATTTCTAATCATGATTTAATCAAAGTTGGAGATTGGTTTTGTTTAAATAACTTTGAAATTTATTGTATTGAAAACAAAATACATTAGTTTTTTCATGACATTAATATAGATCCCAATTATTATTTTTTCACCAACAAATCTGTGATCTTAAGTTGTCATGTACTTTATTACAATAGGCAACTTCTATCAAATATCTTGGTATTGTTATAAATAGAAATTTTGAATGAAAGTCTTATGTAAAACATATTCACTCAAAACTTTGTTTTATGGTAGAGTCAACCCTCGGTTTATGAATTAAATTCATTCCTGAATTCTGCTCGTAAATCAAAATTTCTCCCATAGGAATCAATGTAAATGAATTAATCCGCTCCTAGGATGGCAAAGATTTCTAGTGTAAATTTTCACAAGTTTCTGTGCATAATGTAAAACCAATGGAAATGATTAAATTAACACTGAAAAATTAATCATAATATGAAAGAGATAGGTAAAGTAAAAACAATGACAGGGCCATATTTGTTAATGCCATCTATAATCAATTTCAGTGTCAAAGTCCTGTTTTCATTGAATCTAGTCACAATATTCTCCAAGCCAAGTTCAAGTTCTGTAAAACATTTATTGCCAAGCTTTGTAAATAAAAGCAATGTAAAGTATAACAATAACATAATCATCACGTATTCCCAAGAGATATTTATGGTCCTTCCAGGGAATTTTTTAGTGTTAGTAGGCATCCATGTTTGAACCCGGATTCAAACTCAGACCTGCACACTCAGAAGCTAGCTCCCTAACCCCTAACCACTCGACTGCCAGGAGACACAAAAATAATGTTTTCAGAAGTCTTTGAGAGTCAGTTGTATTTTAAAAATTGTTGCAAAAAAATCTGTAGAAAAGTTCTTTCTTTAGATTTTTTAAAGTTTGAAATGACCTGCTGATGATCCATAGCCTGGATAAGAGTAGTCATAATTTTACTCTGATCAAAACTAATTCTTCAACCAATATATAAAAATAATATAAAAATATATTTAAAAAAAATAATATATTAAAGAAAATAGCCACTTGGATGCATGCCTCTGAGATATGCTTCTCTCTGGATTTAATCGGTTTTTGCTTGTTCATAAAACAAATCAGGGGCAGTCTTAGGGCAGTGCGACCGGTGCAATTGAACCGGGCGCCAAATGAGAAGGGGCGCCGAAACGCGTTAAATATACATTACTAGAAAAATATCTTTAAGATACGTATTTATGAAAAAAACTATAAAATATACATGAAAAATGACTGAGATGAAAATTTTTTTTTTTAAAAAAACAAAACAAAAAGGTCTGAGTGTATATAATATTACGGTTATTTTTCAAAAAGAAAATAATTGATGGGCAGTGCACCTATATGCGTAGGAGATTTTGGTCAGATAAAAATACACACTCTCTCTCTCGAGCTCTTTTCGTTTACCCATTGTTTTTGTGGGGGCAGACGCAATTTCTTTCTCTTTTGTTGTGCAGTAAAAGATAAAAATAATGGAATGAATCACCCTCAGTCACCCAATTTTTCTACTAAAAGTGTTTTCCTGTGTTGTGGGGAGTATTATAGGAATCGAAGGTATCTTCTGATGTGGGAAGGATTTTGAGCCAGAGGCCTTTTGTGCCTCTTTTTTCCCAACTTGTATTACTTTTATTAAAAACGAAAAATCGAATTGCCAATACAGTACAGTATTTCGGATTTTTTTTTTTAAAAACGAATGAATTAAAACCTATGATTAGCTGACCATTTTAAATAGGCATCCTGCACTTGGGCCTCGTTCCTACCTGTCCCACGAGGAGAAGCAAAAATGTGCTCACAAAAGAAAACCCATGCGCTTTAGCACCCCCAATCACTGGCCAGTCTCCCGACTTGCCAGACTTTCCTATTAGTTCAACCAGGGGCAGCTTGGTAGCACTGGGTGTGCTCTAGAAGGGCGTCAAATCCGAAGTGAAAGGGAAAAAAAAATTTTAGAAAAATTATTTGTGCCCACTGTAGAAAGGGCACCAAGTCTGAGGTAGACAGGGTGAAAAAAAGTTAGGGGAAATGATTTCTGTCCACTCTATGAGAAGCGCCAAATCCAAGGTGAAAGGCCAAAAGAAATTTGGCATAATATGTTATGACATAAAATATCGCTGTTCCTTTGAACGCATCAAAATGAAGCAATTGAAACAAAAGTTTTTTTAACTGGAGAGGTCAGGGGGTACAAATATAGGTGCCACTCGTAGAGATTTTGTCTCGAGCCGCCCCTGAGTGCAACATATGTGTGTATGGAAAATTTTAACAAACCGTACATATACACAACTGAACATCTTTTCTGAGTTTCATGGATCTTGTTCCAGATACCCGGTGAGTAACGGTAAAGGCTCCTAGACAGTATCTCTGTCTAGATATCCTTGGCAAGGTGTGGCCACAACGAGACTCTAAAAAGACATATTTTTCCTTTCAAGAAACTAATGAAGAACATGTGTTGGAAATTAAATTTGATTTTTTTTTCCAACCGACTTTCAAAAAGGGCCAAAAACCTCAATATAAATTCGATCGAAATGAAAACCTGGTGCTCCTACCGAAATTTTTGATTTCAATTTTTGTCATATTACTTTTCTATAAGATTTTTAAAAATTTTAATCATCTTGAAGAAAGTCATTTTGTAGGTAAGTCATTTCCTTGACGTCAATCTTGAATAAGAATTAAACAAAACCTATCAAATTTTGCTGCTTATAATCCGTAGATGCAAACTTTGCTAGTTTGAGGGAAAAAGACACCATGTATAGTCTGCAGCGGTATATAACCCACATGAGAAAATTTCATTTATCAATATAAAATCGCTCTCAAGGAAAAGGAGGAAGAGGTGGGGGAGGGGGTGTTGTTTAACACGGTTTTGTAGAGAAAATGTAAATTTTTGTACTGGCATCTACCCAATCTATAAATATTTAAAAAATATATGTTTTAAACAAATTTTTAACGTAATTATAACTAATGAAATCTCTCTCAGAAAAAAATAAAGCCATATAGATAAGATGCAGTGATTTATCTGCACTAAAGCCACTTCAAAGTTAAGACTCTTCTCATGTAACTTTGATCCACAATAAGAAATTCATTTCTGATGTTTTGTTTTTATTTCAACATAGTTTTTTTAAACATATAATACTATATGCAGTAGAATTGGTAGGTTAATTGTGACATTCCATGGAAATAAAGTAGTGTACCTTACATATCCAAAACAAAGAGGGGGGCAGCGACAAATCCATTTCGTATAAAAGAAATTTTGGATATGTATCTACGTATATTTGAAATGAGGTTTTTTGAAGCTGATGAAATATAGAATTAAATGTATGTTACGGTAAATGCGTTGAATCGGTAATGCAACATTTATCACTTATACTGGCATACATAACTCTTTTAGACCCTGTATGTGCAAATGTGCAGGTTGCTTCTTTTCACTTTAGTTATTCTTTTTTTAACTTCAGGGATGTTCAGCCCAAACTTCAAGAATTGTGCGTTATCATTGAAATTAAAGTCAAAGTCCCCCGAGGTCTACAGAAAGAAAAACAACCCCCTTTCCAGTGCCGTCTTAACGCATGGGCCCACCCAGGAGCGGACCGGAAGCCTCAAGAGTAGATAGGTAGTGCCTAAAAAAAAACACTTGGACCGGGGGCATGATGCTCTTAAGACTGCCCTGCCCCTTCCCCAGGGCCGTAGCGTGCTTTCTCGGGGGCAGTCTTTTCTTGGAGTCCCCTTGAAATGAGTATGCTCAGAAAAAGGAGGAGTTCAATCCACCCCATTCGGCTTGTTGCGCCGCCCAAGTTGCCTCAGAATAGTTACGGGCCTGCTGAAGTTGAAGGGCCTGGTGGTTTAGCTGATGTTTGCCTGCCCCTTCTGTTTCTTAGTACTGGGTCTGAAAGGGATAATTTCAAATGAAGTTCATGAGTTTTATAAATATGAAGGAATCATACGGAAATATCACTTTCATTATCATCTTAGCCCATACATGATGCGTGCACTACACGAATTTTACCATAAAACTCTGCAAAGGCAGAGGAAAATGTTCACACAAGACAGACTGATAAGAAGCAGACTTATAACAGGAAGAGGAAAAAAATCACCCAATTATCAAATTGGTGATCTACAAGCTACACAAGGAACTGCGTTTGGTTCTGGACTAAAATTGATACTCAAATTCTTTGGTCAGTATGAGGTGACGAATGTGAATCCTAAAGACACACCCAAGGTCACAAAAGTCGGTGAACATTCGGGGTCTTATCACCATTACTGCCTAAACTGTTGTCATAAAGCATGTTTATAATGTCTCAAATGATATAATTATATTGTGTTCATTTCTTTTCATGCTTATACGAATATTGTGTTTCAAATTTTTCATGCTTGTACGAATATTGTGTTTCAAATTTTTCATGCTTGTACGAATATTGTGTTAATTTCAATGTCACTGAGGTCAGTGAGTCGGAGGATGGCCGAGCTGTGGGATTTTCAGTTATAACTTTCTTTTCTAATTGGTAGATGATGCTGCGCCATGCAGAAAAATAAACAGGATTATGAAGATGGAAGATGAAGAGATAAGTTTGGCAACAGTGAGTTGTCGAAAGGAGTTGGTGGGAAAGGCCACGCTTTTTTATGTCTGTGATCGTCTTGTATTTTTTGTGCACTTAATAAATGTTTAGAAAATGGATGCTGTGTATTTTTTCTCTGTGAAGAGCCCACACATATATAATTTTTTTTCAAGTACAGTATATATCAATGAGCAGCAAAAAAAAACTGAATGTATACCATGTTTTTGTTATTGCTATGCAAACAATTTTAACCTTCTGATAAAGTAAAAGGAGCAAATTTTTTACTGTTATAGAGTCCAGTAGACTGTCCATGCACATATAGGATTCCATTAGTTCTTTGATGGTTCCAATAAAGGAAGAAAGTGAATTTCCAGAATACTTGGTTTTGGGATACTGAGAATCATTACACTGTGCATGAAACACTTGTTTTTTTTGTTGTTTTTTTTAATAAAAAATTAAGATGTTATGTGTTTTATCAAGACACTGCATTATTGGCCCCATCCTTTTGACACAACAGTGGATACCGAAGTCTACATGGGAATCTTGTAAGAGTTTGTAGATAATTTGTATGACAAGAAGCTCTGTGTACTAGCTACTTTGAGCAGTATGGTGTTATTTGCCGCATTTCTGATGCAAGTATTAAAGAAATCTTGTCTTTCTTTGAAAATTGTGTCATTTTCAAAGGAATTTGGCCACCTTGATCACTCAAACTTACCCCCACTGGATTTTTTGCTATGCAAAATTCTGAAAGGAGAAAGTCTATTACAAGAAGCCACAGATTATCAAGAAACTGACAGACAGCATCTAGTGGAAAATTGATATGCCGCAACTCTTGATGTGTTGATGGCTACTTTCCATAACATGAAGAGGTATGTGTTGGCATGTGTTGATGCTGATGGGAATCATTTTCAACATTTAAAGTGGCATCACTATGCTTCTCATGCTCCAAAGTATGCCCACACATAGCACATTCATTGCATTTGAACCAATAGAATTTCTATGAAATCAAAATTAAATTTTTATGAGCAAAAACAGGGGTCAATGGTAAGTGAAACAACCTTTGTCATGAATAAAATAAGATTGTGGTGAATTTGAGAATCTAACAGTTGTTGAAAAAGATTGAAAGAAAAAATTGACATAAATTTAGTGTGAAAAAGTTTTTCAAAGCAATAGTTGTGAGAATTCAACTTACGTTTTCCACTTTAGCCTGCCACTTTTGGCCATGCAAGTTAAGAATCACAGAAAGAAAAGTTATATCAGATCATGTAAACACACTGAATATAAACAAAGGTTGTTAGTCATTCAAATTAAAAAAGCACACTGCTTTGAATAAATTAAAAAAAAGCTGATTTTGAAATATAAAATGCAAAATAAAGTGTCACAATTTAGCACAATGCAAATTTTTCAAATGAAGACGAATTACAAACCAGTTTTATGCATGTTATGAAAGTAACTATTTAAATAAAGCAAAACACCTATTTAATGATACCCAAGGGAACGAAGAAACGCATCATTATAAAGGAGTTATCATTATATAGATGGAATATATTAACACTATGAAAATTGCATCGAAACCAGAGAATAATTTTTGTATACAGGCAATTGTCATTATAGAGGGCATCAGTATGTAGAATTTTTTCACTGTATAAGGGTGAGAACAATTAGGCCTAGATATTTATTTGTAATAATTTGTGTGTTTTACTATAGCAGTTAAATGATGATGAAAAAATTATCTGTTGTGAAGCCTCATGATGCTTGAGAAAATATTCTTGCAAAAAAATTTAAGAATCTTGTTTATTTAATGTCTGACAATCACTGAAATAGGGATATTGTGATGCAAATGAAAATTACACAGTTGGAGAGAATTTTAAAGTGTGTGCCATGTAGTTACAATAGAATTGTGCATGCATTTTTATTTTTATAATTTAATTAAATACTAAAAATAAACATGCAGAAAGAAATAACATTTTAGCTGAGATATGAGGACAAAATACAGTAATAGCGCACATGGCTTTCTTATATTTTAGCACATCATAGTAATTATTGAAATAGAAGTATACCGTAATCTTCTCTATATAACCTGTACTGTTATATTGCCTGGAGGAGAGAAAACATGCTAAAATTGAAAAGTTTTTTATACAGCTTGCACCGTTGTAAGGTTTGTCTTTACAGGTTGTGCCTTCTCTTTCTCCCAACACTTTGAGGTGAAGGTTAGGATGGATGAAATATCTACAAGACAAAATTCATTACCCCCCCCCCCATTAACATAGGCTGACAAGGCTCTGTTAGTGATCTTATTCATATTTGTTAGTTTGCATTGAACATTTACTCGAAAGAGACCTGCTTTAGATCCTGGACCTGCTCCAGGATGTGGAGCTATGAAATCCCACAGAAACTTGTTTCAGGAATAAGGTTATGAAAGATGAGTAAAAATTAAAGAGTATTTTTGGATCTAATTTTTTTTCCTGTTTTGAGAAAATAGATTACTGTATTGCCCACAGAGATTAAAAATCAACGTTTTTTAAGGGGTAGCTCATGGTTATAAACAGAAAATTATGGTACATCCAACAAGAAACTCAATTGAAATGGTTATATATAACACTCTTTCCAAGGTTCAAAAGTAGGAATTGATGATCCCAAGAATGTTCAAATATTAATATGACCTTGTGTTTAAAAATATTTATAACACATTCTGTGTCATTCAAGTGTTTCCATTATGGTTAGTTTTTCATTAAAGACATAAATTATTATTTATATGATTCCACATTTACTAGTAAGATGCAAAAGATAAACTAAGGAATATATCATGAAAACAGCTAAAACTAAAAAGAATTAATGATAATACAAAAAATAATTAAAAGCAAATATTATACCAAAAATTTTTCAATTTTTAAAAAATTCAGATTTTTTAGGCTGAAAATTGGACTAGAATAATATAGCAACACCTTAAAAGTTACACTAATAAATTAAAGTCATAAAATTAAATGGATAGGGAAGAGTTCTATAAATCAAATTGAAATCATATATGATGAATCATGTTAAATTGTAATACAGTGATGTTCTGAAAAGAAAGATGGATTTAAGTGGACAGGTCATTAGCTGATGTGGAAACAAAATATATGATTTGCTTGACTATCACAAGAGAAAAATCAATATCATAGCTGGCAAGCAGAAGAAGCCAGAACCTATAGATGACATCTACATAAAATTAAAAATAAAACAGCATAAAGAACTGTGTGACTTGTTCTGCAAAGCTAACAACTACACCAAGTCATTGATCACAAGCACAGTCATTGATGCTGTATTCCAGAAAACCATGGACAGAGACACCCAATGAAACGAGAATCATGAAAAGATTTAAGCAACCTCAAAGACTAGCATGTTTAAAATATTCACTGAATTTTTTTGCATTTGGTTAGTGCCACGGAGAAGATGTCTCCACATACACAGCCAAGCCAAGGAGTCACTAGAATGAACTAAATAATGGGCTTGAATCTTGATAGCAATGAAAATAGATAACCTGTGATTTGATTTCAGTCTGTAGGGTTAACCATTAATGCGAGGCGATCCTTCTATTAAAAGTCTCACCACACAGAGCAAAGTGTGTAAAAATGTGTGGGGAAAAGAAAACACAAACACTCATATCAATGAAAAGATATAATTATATTTCAAAGTGAAAAAAAAAATTCCCCAGAAAAAAAGTATAATTCCGAAACCTGAGAAGGAGGACAAAAGGGCAAATTTTCTAAAATGTAGGAGGATGCTTAAAATGACATCAAAAAGGAGGACATCCTTTAACCATACTGTAGGGTTGTGCCCAAGTGGTGCAGTGGCAAGATGCTTATCTACCACCATCAACGCTGCCATTAGGTCAGCAGGTTTGATCCTAGGAAATTGCACAAATAACAAGTTCTTTTCCCTAACGAGCCTGAGGGACCATTATTTTCAACCCAACTTGCTCAATAGTAAATTGCTGTATGGCAATATGACCAGAGTTGGTATATGGTAAAGTAGTGGTCTGTAAGATTTTGCATACTTTTCAAAAGTAGTAGTAGTTCCTTGTAAATTTGAAAAGATAATGGTGCAACTATGATCATTTGATCATTTTTGTCGCACCACGGTCATTTTCTGCACACGAGGGCTAATTAGACCGGGACCTACAATTTATTGCCGATTCCGAACGGCAGGCTTGTTTTTTATACTCGTCGAGAGGTTGGTGCGCTAACCCCTCGATGGGGGAACTCCCTGCAGTAGCAATTTTTTGCTGCGGTCAAGTCGCCGTTTTTTTGTTGTACCCCTGTGTCAGGAAAGTTTTCTGACAAGGACGAACCGGGTATCGAACTCGCGACACCTCTAAACATCCTTTGGTACTTTAGGCGAGTATCTTATCGACCTGGGCTACCGCGCCCGGTGCAACTATGAATGTTTGTATACATTTTTCACCCTCTAAAATTTAAGATAATAGCAACTTTTCAGGAATACTAATAGCAGTAAAACTAGAAAGACAAAAACAGTATGGCAAAAACAAATCAAGATCGTGGAAAATAGCTGCAATTATTGCAAACGTAAAGATCTTTAAGTAAGAGACTGTGAACCACTGATCACTGTTGGAAGACCAGCAAAGAATAAAAAAAGTGATACATGGGTGAATAAAACTGCAGGAAAGATAGCTTTCATGTCTATTCCTGAAGAAGCTCCATGTAGCAAATATCAGTATGACTTCATATTAGATTGACAATGGGGAAAATTAAATGCATGAAATCTACTATCAGAAACAGGTTTACTTGTGGAGACTTTTGAACTGTTGCCACATTTAAGAAAAATATTGCCTGAGCAAACCTGCTACTGAAAATGTTTAGGAAAAATTTTGAGTAGCAGCAAAAAAAAAAAAGGTTCTCGTTTATTGTAGTCTATTTCTTATAGTATTTTCCTTTGATTTATGCTCATCTTCCATAATCCATATACTATCTTCCATATTTAGTAAATGAAAGATTTTAATTTTTGATTTTTTGTAATTCTTTTAAATCATAATAGAAATTGAATGTTCCAAGTAGTTGATAACCTATAGGTATACTTGTAAAGTAATAATAAAAAACTGATTTGATTATTAAAATCTGAGGGAAAAAATAAAACCTTAAAGAAACAGTATTTTAATGCAGGAAGCAATTGAATAGTAATTTCCATCTTGTCTTCTCAAAAACGCATTTGTAAATGAAGTTAATTGAGAGGGCAAATTAAAACCATTTATTTATTTATTTATAAATATAAATAAAACCATTTAGAACCATTATCATAAAAATAAATAATAAATAAAACCATTTATAAGAGAAAGACCTTGTAGTATAGTGATCTCTCATGTATGCGTTGGTGCAAGGGAACATGGAAAAAAGATGCATAAATGAGAGAGGCATATAAGTGAATGGTATTATTATGCCATATCTTTGACCGGGAGTACAGAAAATTGTCTTATAACTGAGAGAAATTGATAAGTGAGAGTTCACTATATGTTTAAATTGTACATTGATTTTACTATTTCAATAATCATGCCAATTTAAAAAAATGCTAAAATAATATCATTACTGAAAGTGAATATCATCCCCATATCTCACTATCATGTAGTAAGCAAATAAAACAAAAAATATAGCAAACCTGCTTCGCAGCATGCCTTCAGGAGGGGATGAATAGCACTCATCGTTGAAACAAAAACTTCTAAAATAATACAAGCAATTTTCAAATAAAAATAGGAAATGACACCTTTAAGTTGTTCATGCTACATGCCATATTGTTTTTTCTTTCTTTTTTGTCCTTGTTAATCTTTGGTAAGTAAATCATGAATTTTAAATTAAAAAAAGGTATTTGATGAAGGAGTATAAGCATGTACTTCATTCTATATTATCCAAGTGAAATAAAAAAAAAGCTAGTCAACTTAAAGGGCACTATTTATTCAGAATTAAAACTTTGAAATTATTAAAACACTTTCATGTTTACTCAAAGTACAAAAATTTGAAAAAGCTGATTGAAGTGATTGATTGGCTTAAAGAAAGTTTGATAGATATTGATTTAATGTTAGTCATAACCTTAAAAAGAAATTTTACACTATAAATAATGAAAACAATTTTCTGTTATATGTTTGAATTTGCACGATAGTTAAAGCCTTTATTCATGATTGGGAAAAATAACAGGATTATATCTAATAAAGTAATGGTTTCATGGTCATATTCAATGACTGAGTCGACTGATCAAACGTATATGCATATAAATGAACATCATCATCATCGAGCCCCCTCCCCATCCTTTGAAGTCTATCTCTGCCTATGAATGATATCTTTAGAAAAAAATCACAATTGATTATAAAAACTATGTTGAAAGTAACCAATGAAAAAAACTGAAATCTGAATAGCAAATTTTAAGGTACAAAATGAAATACTCAATTTTTCTTAATTATCAAACAGAAAATTTATTATTCAAATTTTGTCAAAGGTAGAAGATATGAGCAAATGAGGAGCTTGAAGTGAATGTGTTTATAAAAAACAAAATATTATAAAATAAAATATAAAATAAAACAATGCCATTAACACTAACAAATTGAAAATGACTTAATTCAAGCAACTTAGGAACAGAACTTTTTTGGGAGATGCATAACTTATAGTTAAAATGTTAAAAACCATTTATCATAGTTGCAATAGAAACAGCTAAACAATAACAAGCCAAATAAAAATCCACAGGCAATAATTGCATTCGAAAAAAAAGATGAAAAGAAATGTTTATTTCAAAGCTCACCCAGCATGAATTGGTACATGAGAAATATCAATGTTATCAGGTGAAAATTTTTCACTAAAACCAACTTCATTAGAGATTATATGTTGAGGTGACAGCTTATCCTCTTCAACCATTGGTGCTAATAAAAAAAATCAAGATTTTTAAAAAAAATTAATAGATGAAACAGAAATACGTAAAAGAAAATAGTGATTATAGATGAAATTTATTGATTACAGTCGAATCCCGTTTTAACGAATACCGTTATAGCGAAAATCTCGTTATAACGAACTTTTCTAATCCTTCAAATAAGTTTACATAGGAACAATGCAAACAACCTGAAATTCCTTTATAACGAAGTGATTTATCCGGTCTCTTGGAGTTCATTATAACAGAATTAGACTGTATTAGGGATAAAATTTCTGAAATACATCACTAGTTCATAAAGTAATAATAATTGTAGGTCCAATACGAGAAAAAATACTGATGAACAATTGACTTAAAATATTTAGGTTATTAAAATTCTTAGTCATCGCACTGTTACAATCTTTTTCTTTCTGTAATCTAACCTAGGGTATCTTTATTGAAGTAATAAACTGAGAGTTGAGTACAAAATACCACAAAGTTATGTGATCAGTAGGACCAACAATAACAGCATACGTCAAATTCCTGTAAGCCAGGTTACACTTCTGCATACAAATATATGTAAATACAGGATGGGCAAAAAGTCAGCAGAAACTTAAAAAATTCATAAAAACTGGAAAAATAATCGAAATAAAAAACGATTTGCAGGGTTAGCATTGCTAGGTCACAGAATTTTTTTTAAGACTGGAAAAAAATAACAAAAGACAGCCGATACGTGGCGTTGACGTACAAAAGTCAAAGCAAAGATACTCAAATAACGAACAGAATGCCTCCAAATCGTTTATTACAGCAGTACGTGTTCCGCATGACCATCACCACAGGGGATAACACATTGCATGTGAGTCAAAAATCCAGCAATGGCAGAGTGCTGCAGGTCCACATACATGGTTTACAATGATGAACTGGTTGTGGATTAGGAGTAGAAGTTCTTATAACCGTCTCATTTGCATACTTCCACCAAAGTCGCTCGTACCAGCGCCACCTATTAGATGTTTTTGTTTTTTTTCCTATCTTAAAAAAAATTTCTGTGACCTAGCGATGCTAACCCTGCAAACCGTTTTTTATTTTGGTTATTTTTCCAGTTTTTGTTCATTTTTAAAGTTTCTGCAGACTTTTTGTCCACCCTATATTAGTTAATTGGGACCAAAAGTTAGGAGAAAACACCAGTATTTTTCCTTTTTAATATGGCTGTACTAATAGGGTAACACTTTATTATGGTACTTTCCTATGGCTTCATAAAGTTTAACTTCTTTGTGAGAGCAATATCTAGTTCTTAAAAAAGACTATTTCCCTAAAGTCACTGCAAATGAACATCATGTGTAGTAAGTGAACATGAAAAACATTTGCAATATCCTATAATCTTTATAACTGTGTGATTCATAACAACTATTCAAGTTTAATGAGACGAATCCACTTCAAGCAGCCTTTCTCAATCTATGATGTGCAGACTAGAGGTGGTCCTCAGGTAACTTGAAAATTTAATTACAATTGAATGAAAATTATTCTTGTCTTAAATATTAACGATATTCACATAGGTTTGAATAGACCATTAGACCCATGTAAGTAAGTACTGACACTGTAAGTCAGTAGTCATCAAAGTGGGCCTCACCAACATATGTCAGAGGCAATCTGTCAATAATAGTATGTTTCCTGTTGAATGCTTTGAAGGGATTCTTTGTTAGACTACTTTTCTGAGGAGCTGCAGATAAATGTTGAGTGAAGGAAGGGAGCTGTGGGTAACAGAAACTGAAAGAACCATTGCTGTGTTATCCATCTAACTGTTCCAGACATTTTATTGGTCCTGAAGGTTTACTTACACAGAGAAACACTGATATAAACAAATTAAGCTGTGATTATGCCAACCTCTCTTTATTTGAGAAGTTCTGAGAATTGACAGAATTAGTACTATCTATAGCTAGAGGTTATCATCCAGCCACAGATGGCACTTACTTGACACACACATAGCCTTTCTCAGAATAGTATAGTAATACTTTCCATTCAGATTTAGTTTTTGAAAGAGAATTTCTGATTTTATGGAAGTTAATCCTATAAAAATTTCATTCTAGTAAAAAACTTTGTTATATTGGATATATCAGGCATAGCTTCTCTATTGACTCAGAGAAAATGTAACGCATTCCGATAAATGCCAGAAGCTTGGGTAATAAGAAAGACTTTTTAGAAAATATGATAGCTGTGGAAGGCCCAGATCTTATAGCAATAACAGAATCTCGGGCAAATGATGGGGATAAATCCTTCTTACACATATCCGAATAAAATACTTTTTCAGAAATAGATCTGGTAGGAAAGGAGATGAGGTCTGGATTTAAGTGAAATCATGTTTGCAGGCTAGAAAGTGTAACCTACAGAGTAATGATATTGAAACTGAATGGGTTGAGCTTGAAAACTAAAAGTGTCATAAGTTATCCTTTTCTTGTGAATGCCCATCATTCAGAGAGTACAAAAGTGGAAGAAGTGATCTGCCATCATTTGCTGAAAAAAGAAGGGCATTCAAGAAAGTGAAAAGGAATAGTAAAAAAGAGAGTTGAATCTAAGTTGGTGTGTTTGGCCCTCTTTTGATTGAAAGTTCTAGGATATGGAGCAATGAAAGCATGTGTAGTGCATTCAATGAGTTTTTACCCATCAGTTCTCAATGGAAAAAGTGATATCCAAAGTACAGGTATACCACGGGGTGATAAAGTTCTCAACAATATTCAAGTGGAAGTCCTAAAACTCTGAAAAAAAATGTATGCACTAACAAAGCGCCATTAACAGATGATTTTTTTTTCCAGTGTCTTGAGCGAATGTGCTAATGAACTCTTGGTGCCAGTTGGATAGATTTACACAAATATTGTTGCTCTGAGGGTATCATCTCACAGGATTGGAAGCTTGCTAATGTGCTTTCAATATTCAAAAAGGTAGTAGAGAAACCAGGTCCACTAATCCTATATTGAGTTCGATGAGCTTTATCTCAAAAGTTTTGAAAATTATTATCAAAAGGCAACTGGCGAAGTGGATGGAAGAGAATAATGTATTGGCAGAAAACTAGCATGAGTTCAGGAAGGGAAAGTTGTGTAACCAATCTTCTTTCTTTCTATGATCATGTGACTATTAAAGGCCCCTTTACACGTACAATCATCCCTGCACGCCTGGAGCGGGACGTTCTTGCGCGAAGAATTGGAGGGCGGTTAGGAACGAGACACATTCTTGCGCACACTCTCTCCTGTACGAAAGAAGGCCCCATTCAGAATTGTGTGTGTAAAGGGAAGTGTGTGGCAAAATTCATACTCTTTTGCGTGGCGTGTGGACTTTTGGGGAAGCACAACACTCCACGTTCCTGGCCGAAGTTATTTCTCTGTTGGCAGATCGAATTCGGCTGAGGTTTGTGTGGGAAAAATATAGATTTCAAAAGCTTATTATTAGTATGTGGATTATTCGTTTTTAAAAATAATTTCAATAATTATTAATTGAAATTACGGTTACAAATTTATGTTAATTTTTTATGCAATTGATAAGAAATTGATAAATAAAATTTCTGTAATCGTTAATTTCAAATTTTTATTGCTTCGATTTGACTTTCATTTGTTCTTTTGACTTTAATTGCTGTAATTCGCTCTTAACTACATTTTCTGAATTTAATTGTTTATATACTTAATAATATACTTTACCGAAAAAAGAAAAAATCAGATTTTTTTCTTCCATCAATTATTGACTCAGTGTGTAGCCGATGGTTTTTTTAATACTAACAGCCAGAAAAATAGATAAAAAGCATTACAAAATTATTACATTGAAACCTCGCTACAACTCGATATAACGATAAATCCTTCTACAACGATATATCTTCAAATCTTTTTTGGAAATGTCTATATTCTGATGTTAAACTGCTGCCTCCCGATATAACGATAATCCCTCTACAACAATATTTTTTCTTGGTCCACTGAGTATTGTTATATCGAGGTTTCACTTCACTTTTTGAAATTATGGTGTTATTTTGTATGGCTTTATTTCAGATATTTTTAAGAAATTTTTGATAAAGTTTCTCTCGGTTGTATTCATGTCCTCAAAAAATCATTTCAGTTTAATGTTGTCGAGCATAATAACAATATAAAAAATAACAAATAAATTGAAGCATAATTTTTTTTTTAATTTTTACAACTCTATACACGTATTCTTACCCGTGTAAAACATTCCGTTGTGTGTCATGCTATGACAGCAATAAAATTAAAAGTGCGAATAGCAATACGTTTTTAGTTGGATATCATTCATGATATTTAATGGTTTTTCGTTTTAAATTAAATTGGCGATAATCTTATAACATGAAACATTCCTTTCAGTTGGTATTTTGAACATCACTTGACCTTAGACATCTTTTGTGATCGTATCATGAAAAAATACAGCACATTGTCCACTGAACACCTGCTATGAATGCAGAGTTGGTTGGATCTAATGAATAGGGTACTTCTTTTTAAACCTTCAGACATTCAGATAATGGAAGTTTTTTCCACAACCCTAAATCCTTTTTAAAGTTTTTTTTCTAGTATGTTGAAGTCAAATTTATACTATCAAATTTGAATCAGATGTTCTTAACCTTTTTAGCAGCGACTTAAAAAACAGCTTAGCAGCGACTTTCCCAAAATCTATTTCCAATTTTAAAAATATGCTTATTGAATAAATTTTTAAATAATGAAATGGTTTTTTTTTCGAAATTTCTGCAGCCAGTGGTAGGCGTCTTAACGGGTGAGTGAACGGAAATGGAACGAGTGCCAAATCAAAAAAAGGGCCCCAAATTATTGAAAGGCTTTCATCTATTCTGAAATTATTACTTTTTCACTTCTGGATTTTTATTAATTTTGGAATAATTTCTTTCATCAATTCTTGCATTATTTTGCATTAATTATGGATTTATGCATATACTTCTATTGTTAACTTCAAATTTTGAAACTGATCTTTCTTAAAATATTTATTTTCTATTAAAACAGCAATTATTTTCTTTAAAAAGAAAAAATAGAACTTATGGGTTAAGAGAATTGGTCATTGGTACATGGGTTAAGAGAATGGGTTCGAAAATTATTGCAATAATCTAATAAATGTAATTACGGCACTTGAAACTAATTCATTTCTTTAAAAAAAATTCATTGGAAAAAGGAAAAAAAAATCGTCAAAAAGACTAAAAAAAATTGCAATTAATATTATTGCTGAAAAAAATTATTTATATTGTATACATCTCTTTTTTTAGAATGATATTGAAGGAAGACAACGCAGGAAACGAGGGATTCGCCCCGTTTTCGCCTGTAGGGTGGATTTGCGTTTAGACGTAAGATTTTGAGTTCGCGATTGAATTCTGGAATGACCAGTTCTAGCGCGTACTCCTAACCTCACACTTTTTTCGCCTTTACACGCACACTCTTGAAGGCCGTTCCGAAGTTTTTTACAGCTATCACACGCGCAAAAGTGTATGCGTGTAAAGGAGCCTTAAGTCTTTGGGCAAAGAGAAAAATATTGAAGTTATATATCTTGATTTCCAGAAGTTCAGGCCCAGCATGGTAAATCCTTGAAGCATTTTACATGAGATGTGCATTGCGGGAAACTTGATGAACTGATTCAAATCATGGTTGCAAGATAGATCACAGCAACTCATGATCAACTGGATTTTTCTTACTGGGCAGGTGTCAAAAGTGGAGTCCCTCAAGGAAGTGTCCTTGGGCTATTGTTTTTATCACGTTTTGTTGATAAACTCGATCAGTGTATCAATGGGATTGCTAGTAAATTTGAGATGACGTAAAGCTAATGGGGATAATTGGGAACCAAAGCAATAGGGAGTTGCTCCAGACCAACTTAAATAGGACTACAGCATGGGAAAATGAATGGAGAATGACCTTCAGTGTTGATAACTGCATGGTTTTTCACTATGGTTCAAACACCTCCTGTTTCATTTATGAGTTGAATAGTATTACCATTCCTGATGCTAATAGGGTCACTGATTTGGGAATTCTCAATGATGAGCTGCTTAGGTTTTCTGAACATTGTTCCACTGTGGTAAAAAAATGAACAGAATGCCCAGTTTCATTCTTAAGAAAGTGTTGTGCTGTTCTCTTAAAATGATCCTTTCACTTTTAAAGGCTTAGTTCCTCCTGGACTAGAATATGCCATAAGGTTTCGGAGACCATATCTACAGAAGGACATAGACTTGATTGACGGGGTGCAGAGAAGATTCACACATGCTCTTGTTGAACAAGAGCCTGAACTATGAAGAGAAACCTGATTTGTTGAATATGTTTACATTGAGAGAAAAAGATTGAAGTTTTTAAAATTTTTCAAACAGGATGGATAGGATGATTTATTTTTATACACTGTGATTACTGGGACACCAGCATCAGTTAGTAAGGATCAACTCCAGGTTGTGGTGTGTTGCTGGGAATTTTTTTCCAACAGGGTTATGAATATAGAATAGCTTACCCATGGGAGTCATGAATTATAATGGGATGAATCTAAAAGCTATCCAGACTTGGATTAAAAAAAAAAAATTTATGGACAGTGTATTTTATTTCATCATAATCATTAGTAGTGATGGGGCAAATATTGATTTGGCCAAATAAACGAGTACTGAGTAAATATTCGGCTAATGAGTTTTGGTGGAGAATAACAATTTTCTTAAAATTCATCATAATTATAAATAAAATTGATTTTAATTAAAAATAAAATTATAGGTAGTTTCAAATGATTGATATTGAATTTTAATTATGCAATTTATCACCTAAATAAATATTAAAAACTGGTAATTGAAAGATTTTTATTGCCATGATACTGACAATCAAATTTAACGATGATATACTATATTATTTTAATATTACTTTCAAAATTAATTTTTTTTTCAACACTTGTAACCAATTTTGCATCTAATTAAGAAAATGCCAACTAATATTTACTCTCAAATGCATCATAAAAATTATGACTTATTTTCTTATTTTTCTTCTTTAGATGATTTTTGCATTTTTCAGTGGATCAATACATATCTTGTCCAGGGCTTGGCAATTCAAAAAAAAATATTTAGGCACCAGCCCCATTTCTTAAGAGCAAAGCATGGTATTTTGCTCAAGAAAAATGGCTCTAAATAATGTTTTCTTTCACTTTTCTCATGTGAAAATAAATCAGAAAATGAAAATAATGAATGAAATGATATGATCATCATAATGAAATCAGAAAATTTTGTGTCATTCCAATTTAGAAATATATTTCAGTTTTAGGTGCCAATGCAGATTTTCTATTTGTCCAGCCCTGATCTTGTCTAGGTACATCCTTCAGTTAATGAACTTGTGTAATTAATGCTCACTTCCACCTTATTGAAGTAAGATTCTAATTTACGTTTCATGTTTTTCCTGTCCTAGAAATTCACTCTGACATAACCTCTTTCAGGGAAAGGGATATACACTACACAATAAAATATAGTCAATAAATTTTTAATTTATAGGAAAAATTCCAATATAATTTTTTAAAATTTGTTTAATGTACTTAGATTTGCACAGATATTCGGCAGAATACCTAAGCATTATTTGGCATAAACGGGCTAGACTGTATATTGCCAATAACTAACATAACATTAAAAAATTTCTCTATGACTGGCAATAACATAGGATATTGGGTGTGAAACTGTGACCATTTTGCAAAACTGACAGATACATGCAAGTTTTGGGATTTTATTTTTAATCTATGGCGCGCTTATCTGAGTTTTCATCTTCAACATATTCACAGTTTATCATATCTTCAGTTTAGCTAGGATTTTTGCTTAATTTGCGTCGAATGAAAAACTTTAAATGAGCTTCACAGTAGAGGAGTATCAGCACCTTGACCATTTTAAGGCAAACAGGGGAAGCCAATATCTCTGTGCCTTGAGCGTCTATAGGGTTAAAAAATAGGAAAAAAGTTGAGAACAAAAAAAATGGTTCTGACATGCATCAAACTCAGCACATGCAATTTTTTTGTAAACATATGATGTGACTAAACTGCTCAAGCTTCATGGCAGGATATCAAAATATTGCCAAAGACAAAAGATTCAACAATGACACAGACATAAAAAATGCCTTTGATAAGTTTTTAGGATGTTAGATTTCCATGAAGCAGGCACGTATCTTGGTGAAAAAGATGCATTGCTCTTGATGGTGATAGGTTTGATTGATAAAAGTCAGTTTACATTAAGTTACTGTTGCACTACTAAATCCAATATTTTATGTGCAACAATGCAATAATTCTTTATAAAGTGGAACCTGTGTGAAATGGAACATCAAGAGACCAAAATAATATTACATTTTAGACAGAAGGTGCACATAAAAGTAATAATCATCGATGGGCTATGTTTTTGATTTATTCAAGACAGGTTTCCATCTCATACATCTATATCTGTCTTAGACAGATTTTTGCTGTATATAAAGTCAAATAATAGAAAAATCCTTGATACCTTTAAGCTTGTAATATTTGTTAAATTTTAAAAATCAATCCGGTAGGTTAAAGGTAGTTATCTGCAAACTAGATCAGCTAAGCATTGTTGTTAAATGGCTGTGAAAAAATTTATTATTCAAACGCCTGGAATATACCCAATTCATTCTTGTCAGAAACTTTCTAGACATGGGAGTACAACAGAAACAACAACAACATGACCACAGAAAATAATTGCTACAGCAGGAAGTCTCACATTGAGGGGTTCACACTGAGAGGTTGGTGTGCTTTTTATAAAAAGGCAAAATGTTGAACGCCACCAATTGGAATATGCAATAAATTATATGTCCTGGTCTAATTAGTCATCATGTGCAGAAAATGACTGTGGTGTGACAAAAATTATTAATGGTCAACACCTGGAATTCAGAAGAAGAAAAAAAAAATTTATATATATATAGGGTCTCAAAAATAAATAGAATTTAAGTGGGATGAACTAAAAATAAATGGTGATACAAAATGTGTGAAATACTTGGATTGAGCCATACATGCATTTATATGTACACTGACACGGAGTATAAAAGCTTCTATTCAATAAAATTTCTCAAACCTGCTGTGGTTTTGGAAACATGTAAAGCTTCATGTTGTTTTTCATCTCTTGTGACATCAATAGGCAAAGAATCATCTCCAAGTGATTTCATTTCATCTGCTGTTAAATACCTGTATGACTGGTCTCCAAGCATAGCATCTTCACCTGTATACATTAAATGGTAATATTTTGATAAAGAATGGTAGAAAATTTATATATAAAGCAAAAAAAGTTACTTCAATGTGTCAAGCAAATTATTCAAAAAACTATAAGTTATATTAGACACAAAAAATATCCAATATTTTTATTGTATTTTTGAAAAAAAACCACTTATACAATCTTATGCCATTTAAAGATATACCATCAGAATGTACCCCAAGAATATAAAATGTGGTAAAAATGAAAAATTTTGGCTCATAATAAACCAATATGATATTTTTCAAGGAAAAAAATGATATTTAGGCCACTTTTATTTGATTTTTTGAAAAAAACCACTTGGTTAAAACCAAGATTTAAACCAAATAACCCTGTAACAGACTATTTACATTCATTACTTCTAGTGAAGAAAGTTATTTTACTGTATTCTCAGCATACTGCCTCTTGAAAACATATATTGCTCTTAAAGTTTGTAGGAGGCATTTTCCTCCCATTTCTTTCGCCACTTCATCGGGGAAGTTTTCTGTTGATAGCATATGTATTTGTAGCTGAATGCGTATTTATAGCTATGCGTGCAGCTCATTGTGATGAAATTTTTTCGAAGTAAATGCCAACTCACAATGATACCTTGAAACCTCCTCGAAACCAACTTCTATGCAGATCCTGACAAATCCAAAGGGCAAAAATGTGTCATATTTGATGATGCCATTCATATTGTGCTATTGACCAAGTGAGTTCCATACCTGTAAATAGTGATTATTTGTGCCAAAAACAGAGATGCATTCCTCTCTTAATTTCTACATGGCATGTTGTTGACATTTCACTGTTTAAGCAGACTGGCACTTTTTCAAACCAAAATACTGATATTCTGTTGAAAGAAGGTAACTCACATAATAAGAATACATGTATTGTGCAACTCTGGTCTACCTGGTCCATGCAAAGCTAGTTCATCTTATCTTGGTACCATCATGTTTACCAATTCCGAATGGTCAATATTATCCATGCAACTGGCTTTTTACATGCTTTCTATCTCAATAAAAATTCTTCTCAAAGTCTACCGGTACATGAATCGATTCCTTGTGTGTCTATTCAATTCATGCGGCCACAGGGAGTATCAAATCAGAGGTAAAAAAATAATGATTGCAGAAAAATTTGAAAAACAAAATGTTTTGTCTGTGAAATTCGAAATAAGAATGTATTGGATTTTGAATAATTTGCAGAAGAAAATAGTTTTTTATGCATTGCATCTAGCTAAGAACCCAACCAGATAAACAACAGATATGTACCAGTTTTGTAAATAAGTTGAGCCCAGGGTAAAAGTTTAATGACTAGATTTCTTGTATTTCACCATTTTACTTTACGCAAAGACAAATCTGTAAGTTTTTGTGTGTCATTTCACTGTTGCGGCTTACATACCAGAGTGGTGCCCCTGGTCAGCCAGCAACATTGCAGCCGACCATTAAATGGTCCCTCGAACAGTGAGAAGTTCTGCAGCCCTTGGCTATCTGACAATGGAAGAATATAAATATCCGATCCCTCCCACACATTCTTCAAATAAAGAACACTTTATATTGCCTAGCATAAGGGGGAAATCAACATAGTCTATTTCTTTTCCAAGTTTATAAAAACATTATTTCATGTCAAAATTGGTAACAAAAATACCTCCTTCATCTTCTGAATCAGTAAGAAATGTTTCTTGCATCATCTCAGGTGAAACCACTTCATATTTTTCTTCAATATTTTTTGAAGTTGTCACTGCTGTTTCTGTCACAGTTTTCAACGTTTCTACCACTGATATGTATCCTAATCTCTGTGCTATTGAGAGAGGAGCATGCCCCAGCTGAAACAAAATTATGAATTTTTTTCGATAATTTTTTTAAAAATCAATTAATTAGTAAAAACTTTAATTCATATATGCAAACAAAAATATACACACCAATGTAGCAACATTTGGTGATGCATTATGCTCTAATAGAAGGTTCACCACTGATACATGCCCCTGTTGAGAAGCTTGGTGAAGAGGTGTATATCCATGCTAGAAAAATGAGTGAAAAAAAATGGTATTTATTATTATTGTATAGAAAAAAAACATGTACAGAAAAAGAAAACAGCCAATTTTAATATGATGCAAAAAATTGCTACTTGAATTTCAAAATATGGATTGTACATGTTTCATATTAAATAGAAAAAGTTCAAACTACACAATTAATATAAACAAAAATACCTCAGTTATGGCATGAACATCTGCATTGTTTTGTAGTAGGAAACGAATCATATTGATATGGCCAAAATGGCTTGCAATGTGAAGAGGAGTATAACCTGCATTTGTCTGCGAGTGAAGTTTAGCACCATTTTTCACTAACACTGAAGCAACATCAACTCTGTCTTCTTGTGCACATAAGTGAAGTGGTGTGAGACCATTCTGTTAAAACAAGAACTTCATCAAGTATGTTTCAATATGCAAGTTCTGTTTGAATGATCTGAAAATGTCAAAAGAATATATACTACGTATATTTCAGCAGCATTAGGCATATTTTTGCTGAATCAGCATACCTTAAAAGTATACACTGTTGACTAAATACTTAAATCTCAGTAATGTGTCTAGCAAATCAATTTTTATTTTCAGTCAAGAACAGTGATTCCCAAACAATGTGCCATGTGGCATGGCAACCTCAAGCGGCATAAGTCAGAGGTGCAGTGATATATTTCAGGAATAAAACTGTATGATCATAGTAATTGGGCATGCATTCTAAACCATTGTGTAGAGCAGAGTTTTCTAAATGTTTTTTGTCCTGTTGCCCCTTTCTTAAGAATTCTTTTTTCTCATCATCTTACAACTTGAGACAGCCTATAGGATCCTAAATTATACAAATAGTTTCTACCCCCTCCCCCTGAACCATTCCATCACTCCCATGGGGTTTGCCTACTTTTGGAAATGTTTGTGTAGAGCAATTTTCAGAGGACTTTCTTCCCCTCTTTCATTTGAATTGTCCTCAACCTCAGTCTATCATCACCGATACAATTTACTGCTGTTTTATTCCAAGTGAGCTGCATCAAAATCCTGTTGTGGTGTACTTGTGGCAAGATGTTTTCAAAGGGTGCTTTCAAGTGCCTTGACATTGAGCAAGTATGCCACAAGATATTTGAAATTCCCAAGGGTATCACAAATGTAAAAAGTTAGAAAATCTCTGATCTAAAATGTACAGTTACGAAGCTTGGGGTGCTTTCTTATATTGGAGCAACATATTCAAGATGGAGGTATGAAAAATAAACTTAACTTTTGAAAATGAGTAATTTTGTTCTTGCTATTTCGGGAGAACACAATTGAATTTCAAACAGAGAGGACTGGGAAGAGTACATTGATTGATTTTTAAAATCTCATCTTGTAGACATTTTCATTTCCAAAGCAGATCAACCACACTAATATAAATATGATCTTGCATTTCTAATTGAAAAAATAATTTGTATAAAACAATGTTTTCTATTTAAAAAAATAAATTCTTATGATGTAAAAAAAGGTGAATGCCAGCAAAGTTTTCTGTTGCAGAATACCTTCACCTAATACTAATACAGTTAACAAGAATCCAACATCAGCATCTTATTTTGCAATGTCTGTTATTAAAATTTTGTAGGAAAGTTTCAAATAAAAATGTTTTTTTCTCACATGCAAAGTTCATTTAAAAAAAAGTATTGGATTCACATAATATTATTTAACTCACATTTGCTTTGCAATTTACATCAGCCTGATGCTCAATCAATAGCGTAGACATTTCAGCATGACCTTCTTGTGAAGATAAGTGAAGTGGGGTGTATCCTGCCTGTAAGCGAATATATAAATTCACCTTTAACTATGAAAAATTCAAAGTTATACTCCATATATATATATACTAGCTGTTACCCGCGGCTTCACTCGTGCGGATTTCATAATCTGAAACTCCCCCATGACTCCTTTAGGTGTTGAACATGGGCGGAGATACGGGAGGGCGTGGGGGGCATTGCCCCCCACGCACCTTTGATGCACCCCCAGCGTCAAAGGTGGAGTCGGCTGATCTAATGTATATATGTATATACGAACTGACATCATCATCATGCCCCCCCAGCAATATAATGACCTTGGCCCCCCCAGACTTCCAAGTCAATCTCCGTCTATGGTGTTGAATTATGAAAAATCTCTTCTTAGTGAGCATCTTCATTATGAAATAAAACTACTGACCAAACTCCATATTTATAGCTTCAGCGTTTTTTCACAGAAACTTTGGGCCCCCTTTAGGGGATGAATTTTGGAAAAATCCCTTCTTAGTGGTGAGTCTCTACATCATGGCTCCCACATCCCAGAGCAGGGCTCCCAGGCCAGACATGACCCAGGCTCTGTCCCTCCTGGGATATAAGCCTTTTACCCGTGTGGGTTGCTGGGCCCCCCAGACCAAACTTTTTACAGGCCCCTTCATAGTGAATTTATGGCGAAGAAACAAAAAATGATAAGAATCGTCCCAGGCTATTTTCTACATAATGAAATAAAAATACTGACCAAATTTCATATTCATAGCTTCAGCGGTTTCTGCTTAGTGATGATGAATCAGTCAGTCAGGGTGTTATTTTACATGTATAGATTTGTACACATGTGTATGTCAGTGAAACCTTACTACAATGATACTTAATATAACAATAATAATTAATATTACTTATAAGATATTATTACAATAAATCTATCTACACTGATACTTCATCAAATCTTGTTTCTGTGTGTGCGTGTGTGTGTTTTTGTTTCTACCTTTAATGTAATTTTACAGTTCTTTCAATACAATATTTTTTTGGATGATAAATCCCTCTATAATAATATTTTTGAAGAGACTTCAAAATCACTACAGTAGTATTTTTCTATATTTTGCTTGAAATCTCACCTCTAATATACTTTTTACACCAGACTAGTTTTTATTCTTCTGTGAATACCTAATAACATAAGTATTTTGCACCAATTGACCCTCTGAAAGTATTAATGAAGCTGTTCCTGTTGCTACTTTCTATAAGACACAAAAGTGTTGTGAGGTATACTACTACACAAGGGGAAACAATTCCAAGTTGTTGACAACACCAATGACTAAGAGCAAGTGCACAAGCATGCACACACATACAACAGAGATAATAAACCAAGAAAATATACTGCAATTAAGTACTTTCCATATTAATTATGTATCAAATAATTTGAAAAAAAAAGTTGTAACAAGAATCAACCATTGTAAATCTTCAAAAGCAACATGATTAGATGGCACAAAGTTCTTCAGCAGTAAAGTTCTTTTCTCAACAGCTGTAAGACAACTCCTATAAAAGCTATGTTGTTCATCAAACTATAATAGTATTTTTTGTGAAGCCATTAATTAATTAAGCAAAATGTTTCTTTTTCTGATGAGCAACTTTATTATGTGTTGTACCATTTCATATTCATGTTGATTTTCCACCAGAATTAAGATAAAATGACACTGAAAAGAAAATGATTGGGGCCATTAAAGAGAAACTTAACTACAGTAAAACCTCTCTTTTGTGGACATCGGCGGGGGGAAAAAAACACCCATAAAAGAGGGGTGATCATTAATCAGGGGTTTTAATGAAATGCATACTTTTGTTATATAAGGGGAAATTATTATTTGGCTGTAAAAGAGGGGGTGACTTCATCTGAGGGGGTGTCAGTTAAGACAGTACATGTCAGAACATATGTTCTGAATATGGGTAGGAGCAAGTTGGATTGTTTTCTTTGAAATGGTGGACGCACTACAGTTTTTTGCTGTAAGGTGATCTACTGCAAGGTAAGGAATTTCACGTGTGAAACATGCATAACTTTTTTGAAAAATTATTTTATTTTATTGTGAAAATTCACATGATATCCCGGGTTGGCTGAATTATTTTGCACCTAATTGGAGCTGTGTATAAATAGCGTGCTAATTAGTTTTCATAAACTGTGATAGATGATACCAAAAAATTTTAAGTGATGAAATGATTTATATTTTTGTTCATGATTAAATTTTTTATTAATTTAATTTTTTGTTATTTAAAATGTTGTAAATTTTTTAATAAATGATTTAAAATGCTGATTAAATTAGTTTGGAATTGAAATTAAAAAGAAATTCCAAAGAAAAAAAGTATTTTTCATTCCAAATATTTGTGCCAAATGAGAAAAGTGATGCATGTTATAATGTATGTAAATAATATAAAAAAGTGCATTAAAAAAGTCATGGTAGATGTAAAATTTATGTCGGATAGTTGCACCTCATCAAGATTTCCTGCTTACAATGATCTGCTGTGACAGATATTTCAAGAACAATATAAAAGTGGAATTTACTGCATTTTATTCAAGTATTTGTATTTTATTAGTATTATATTAAATACTCCAGTAGCACAATGATATCATTAGGTATGGTTAGGACGTCGAATGAATATTGAGCGTCGGAAATTTTCATTTGTCCGATACTAAATGGTATTCTAAAATGAATTTACTTAATAAATGCCAAAATACAGTAGACTCTCGGTAATTTGACACCCCAAAGGTATCGACAAACATGTCAACTTAAGCAGATATCAAGTTAGTAGGGTTTCAATCTAAATTTTTGTCCAATCGCTTTTGTATATGTAATTATACACATTCGAACAATTCCATTAAATAAAATGCTAATTCTCATTAATTTTGATTCGGGGCTGTTTCATAATGGAATCGAAACATATAAAAAAAAATTTACCTCATGAAAAATAATAAAGTATATTTTTGTATATGAGGGGTGCAGTTATCCGAAATAAATAAAACTTTTCCCACTTGCAAATTTTCTATCTAGCTTCATCAACTATTGTTCGAAAATCTCTGATGTTTTATCCATGCCTTTTTGTTGCCATCATAGTCCACAGGAAGAGTTTCAACATTTTTAAAAGCACTGCAATTTTTTTGATTTTATAATAACTATCGGTCTTAATTTTTCTGACCCGTCTGAGAGTTTGCTGCCAAGAGAACTGTCAAACGATCTTTGTGTTTTTTATATCCTTCACATTTTTCTTCCTTGAAGGCAAGAGTTTTGTTAGGCAAAAACCGGAAACATACACCTGTCTCATTACAATTAAGCATATCTGCATCTTTATACTCTTCTATCATTGGTTTGAGAATATCATTATTAAATTTTTCAACAGTTTCTTGAGATGCAGATACGCTCTCTCCACAAAATTTCCTAAAAACAATCCCATGGCAGTCTTTGAATCGGGTCAACTATCCACTGCTTGCAGTGAAATCACCTTGATTGAGACTTTTTGCGAAATTTTTTGCTTTCTTTTGAATTATTGGTCTTGATAATGGGATTGAGTGAGATCAAACAGATTTGAATCACAAAAGAATTGCTTCTTCTACATCGCTGAAGTCCGATTTCTTATGCGTTTTCTGCTTGTTTCATAAGATTCAAATGTGTTGACAAAATTTTTTCCTCATTTTTACCAAATGTTGAAATGGTGTTCCATGCAACTCTGTATTCTTTGGCGAGTTCACTCTGAGTTTTTCGCTAATTATAGTTTTTTTTCAAAACTTCAACCTTTATTTTATAGTTAAAATATGAAGTTTGCGTGGAGCCATTGCATTCAGGCCGTCGATACTCACGATGAAAACAAAATTATATATTCAGCGTCTAACCATAGGCTTTAGCTCTTTTTCTTTTATCCTTTTCCAAGAAATCAACACAACTTTCTAAAACTGAGTTACGTCAAAAACATTCTCCACAACAGACAATATCAAAACTCCCAAGAGATGAGATTTTTATCCCTATTGGATGTTGACAATATCCGCACTTTTTTTTACCATGAAAAGAATGAAAGACCTTTCATATAAACGTCACTGAAGTGATAAGCCAGTCAAGAGGTTTCAAACATTCATTCTTCACAAGCATTCCCCCCACCCCCAACGCATAAAAGGGACCCATTATAGAGAACAAAGAAACAAAAGATTGTCAAAATACCCACGAAAAATGTCACAAAATTCTTATAACTGGTAACACGTGTGCAATTTTAAAAACCAGTCATGGTAAAGGGACAAAAATCATAGTTGACTTAAGCGGAGTTAAGCCAAACATGTGTCGACTTAGAGAGTTTCCCCTACATTAAAATTTGTATTGTGCCAACCAAGTGAATAAAAGATGTCGAGTTATCAAGATTCTGCTGTATCATATTTTTTTCTCTAAAATTGTCTTACTCTTATTTTCCCAGCTTTTCGTTTCGAAGGAGAATTATTCATACCATAATTAGTCTCTTGAAATAATCCAATGTTTCTCACACCATAATGTCAGAAAACGATGTTCATTTCTCCTTCTCCTCTCCCCTAGTGTCAACAAAGAAGACCGCCATTTTGAAAGAGAGAAGTTCATTTCATGCATGGCAGCGTTAGAGGCTGCGAGCATGCGAAAATTTAGTGCTGTTTTTAAACGAATTACATTAGTTATATATATTTAAATATCAAGTAGTGAAATAAGAAAAAGTGCCATCTGAAGCAAAATCGTTGACACCAAAGGCACCGTTTATAGAAAAGGTAAGCATCATTGCTTTCAAACTAGAGGATACATTTTCCAAGATATTGTCAGTGTTTCAAGGAAATAGTTATTTTACCTCACGACACAGTGCGTGAAATTTGGAAGGCAGATTCATGTGTCTCCAGTGGTGTAGATGGTAGCATGCTTGCCCGGTATGCAAGAGGGCCTGGGTTCGAGTCCCGGCGGAGACGTGATGACTTTTCTTTCCGAGCTCACCTCAGCATAATATCCGGAAAATAACTGTTTCCTTGATATCTCTGGCTGAGAAAAAAGCCATCTATATCTCTCTAAACCGTCCCACCCGGGGGCCATTTCCTGTAGTTAAGAGAGGCTACTAATGCCTCTACTTCAGCGCCTCACGACACAGTGCGTGAAATTTGGAAGGCAGATTCATGTGTCTCCAGTGGTGTAGATGGTAGCATGCTTGCCCGGTATGCAAGAGGGCCTGGGTTCGAGTCCCGGCGGAGACGTGATGACTTTTCTTTCCGAGCTCACCTCAGCATAATATCCGGAAAATAACTGTTTCCTTGATATCTCTGGCTGAGAAAAAAGCCATCTATATCTCTCTAAACCGTCCCACCCGGGGGCCATTTCCTGTAGTTAAGAGAGGCTACTAATGCCTCTACTTCAGCGCCTCACGACACAGTGCGTGAAATTTGGAAGGCAGATTCATGTGTCTCCAGTGGTGTAGATGGTAGCATGCTTGCCCGGTATGCAAGAGGGCCTGGGTTCGAGTCCCGGAGGAGACGTGATGACTTTTCTTTCCGAGCTCACCTCAGCATAATATCCGGAAAATAACTGTTTCCTTGATATCTCTGGCTGAGAAAAAAGCCATCTATATCTCTCTAAACCGTCCCACCCGGGGGCCATTTCCTGAAGTTAAGAGAGGCTACTAGCGCCTCACGACACAGTGCGTGAAATTTGGAAGGCAGATTCATGTGTCTCCAATGGTGTAGATAGTAGCATGCTTGCCCGGTATGCAAGAGGGCCTGGGTTCGAGTCCCGGCGGAGACGTGATGACTTTTCTTTCCGAGCTCACGTCAGCATAATATCCGGAAAATAACTGTTTCCTTGATATCTCTGGCTGAGAAAAAAGCCATCTATATCTCTCTATTGTCAGTGTTTGTTAGTGTTTTTTTACCATCGCGTTTTTGTTATTTAAATTTATAAATCTCCCTCCCTTCCTGCTGGGTTGTGATCTTTGGCGGACCCCTCTATAGTGAATTTACAGTGTGTAAGCATCGTCCCAGGGCTATAACCATAGGTGCCGAAACCTGGAGGATGAGGCTATTTGAGCTCCCCAATAAATTTTGTGTGAGGCTCCCCAGTGCCGCATTAACACATGGACCTGAATGAAATAGTTTAAATCAGTGGTTCCGAAAGTGTTGGTCGGGACCCCCTGAGGTGGGGGCTGCGTGAATGAACTGACAGGGTTGCAAGAGATTCTCCAAAATAAAAACGTCCATATAAGAAATTTATATTCACTTTTTGCCACGTAAAAAAAATTTCCAATCAATATATCAAGTTAATAGGTATGTTTATAGGCACAGACAGAATTTTAACGGAAGGGGTTCATTTTTTTTTCTTCTGAAGGAGATTTTATGTTTTTCCTGCAAAATAACACTATAATCTCGGCTTGATAGGGGTGTTAGAAACCTCTTCTTTGAGTATGAAAATGAAAACTTATACAGTGTGACTTGGAAAGAATTGTCCGATTTCAAAATTATATAGGTATTTTTCAAAATTAAGAAAACCAGAATGATAAGTAATATGAAAAAGGTCTACTAAAAAAGTCTATGTATTATGAATAATATTATTAATGGTCTATTGCAAACAAAGAAGAGAAAAGAACTATCTAATTTCAAATTAAAAATGAAATTAGATAGTTCTTTTTGAATCACACTGTATATAAAAATCAAGAAACATACACTTCCCTACACGTCTAGTTTCATAATAAAACAACACTGTTTAGTAAATATTGAAAAATAATGATCTCATTCATCACTCATCCCATATATTGGAACTGAAATAAAAAAACACAGCACATTTGTTAACCAAAAATTAATAATTTCTTGGAAAACAGGGACATATGGTCACTCTAAGTGGTGGGGGGGGGGGGTTCCACAGATAAATATCTTGTCAAGAAGTTTGGAAACCACGAATTTAAACTTTCGAGACGCATATATGCAAATTTGCCTGATGGGCCTTGGAAAAATCACTTGGCTTGAAGGTCTACGGTGCTCTTAAGATGGCTTTGCCCCTCCCCCACTCAATAGTTCATGAATATACAATGCAATGCACTACGCCGCCTATGGCCTCAAGCGGCCATTCAAGTATTATGTCAGCATCGATGGGGGGAGGGGGGTTGGGTAATGCTTACATCATCAACCACCCTTCATGAAAATATGAAATATTTTTAATTGCATCTTACTCTGTGAGCTAAAAATGAGAAAAACCTTTCAATAGTTTGTGGGCACTTGAAGTAACATTCCCCCTCCCATTGATAAGTGCCCTACAGAGCCACTTTAATAATCTCTGAATCCAAGTGATCTGGAAATGTGTCCGGGCCACTTAAGTGCTCTGGAACTGTGCCACGCATCACGCAAGTGATCTGTTTTTATGTATATCGTGGATCACTTAAATAATGTGAGTATATGCCGTGGGGAACTTGAGTGATGTAGAACCGCACTGGGGGCCACTTAAGTGCTCTAAAACTACGTCACATGTCACTCAAGGGATCTCTAAATGTGTCATAGATTGCTTAAGTGTTCTGGAACTGTGTCCTGGGTCATTTAAATGATCTGAAAATGTGCCATGGGCTGCTTAAATGCTCTGGGATTGTACCACAGGACACTTAAGCAATTTGTAAATGTTGGAGCTTAGTTCATTTTTACAAAATTAGGTTTGAGGAGGGCAGGCCGCATCAGATAACCCCGAGGGCCATATTTGGTCTGCAGGCCAAGGGCCTTTATGCAATTTATCATTATATGGCTTAAAAGGAGAGTAGCAATGAATTTATTAAAGATAAATTTTGAGTTCATAGCCTTCAAATAACATTGGAATTAACAGAAATTGATTATAATAACATATAAAGGTATTTTCTTCCGAAATTTCAATTACATATTTTTTTGCATTAAACCCCCCCCCCCCCCCCCCCCGTGTACATCTCTGATCCCACCAATATGCGTTAGGATTCAGAGGGACAAAGCTGATGATGAAATTTTGCTGACAAGGGAGGGAGGTGTCAAAAATGGCTAAAAATTTGCTTACGCAAATGGCTAAAAATTTACTTGAAGGGCCCCTAAGTACCATGTATAAGGGGGAAAAGGGATTTTCAGCCCCCTTAATATTTTCTTCCTTAATATTTTTCCTCTGGTACCCAGTTTCAACTGGGTCCCTACCAAAGATTCTGGCCAGGGGACACAACTTCAGGATGGGGGGCATGACTACTTGGTGATAGTGAAAAAATATTTATTTGCCAATAAACTAAATGATCAGGGGCTCTTTTCCACCCTAAGAACAAGTGCTGGAGCAGGGCCCCAGGGCTAAGTGATTTTTCTGAGTCCCCGCCGGGCAAATTTTCTTATTTTTTGCAAGGCCCCTCTTTTCTCGAAGTCCTCAGGCTGTGCCCGGGTAGGACTAAGTGTTAAGATGCCACTGCCCTAGGCCAGGATCTTTGGCAGGCCCCCGAGCCAGACTTTTCACAGGCCCTTTTACAATTTATAGCATGAAAAACAAACAATTATGGTAATTAACTTGGCCCTTACGGCTAAAGTCCTGTCAGCCCTACCCTGGGTGGACCATGAAGCTGGACCCATGAGCTATCAAGGCAGAATTTTTTATGGGTTTTTGTTGTAAATTTTTGTGTAAAATTATATATAATTTATACAAAACATTTTTTTGTATAAAAATTGAAGAGTGATTGAATTCTCTGTCAGCTCCTCCCCCTCCCTGCATGCGAGAGGGGCCCTTTTTTAAAATTGTTCAAAGGATGTACATAATAGATTAAATGCAAACATGCAAATGTATTATTTGAAATCTGTATACTATACCTATTTGAAATTTCCCATTCTATGAATTAAACATGACTGAAACTTTGATGCAATGATAATTGGCTATATAACGATATTACTCCCTGGTCTTGGCATACTCTATTCATCCATAGTGTTAATATATTTCATCGATAATAATAAATCGTGTACAATAATAAGCACTTTCCTCTTGATCCTTGAATATCATTAAATTAGGATTTCATTGTTTATGATATTTTATTTCAAATGGAAGTTATAATTATAAACAAATTGAAACAATATATTAAAAAGGTGATCGATAACCTTTTTATATAATCAGTTATAAACTAGTCAGAAGTTGTGCCTTAGACTAAACTTGTTTTAGACTAATCACAATTTTCCATAATCCTACAATAAGAGATTATTCTACTTGAATAACATAAAAATATGCCATTATCATGTGTTATAATCTGTTGAAACTAATGTTAAACTACCATGGTGCATACAATTTGGGACAACCTGTATAGAAAAAACTATGAGATTTTTATATTGTTCGATACTGGAATATGACGGTGAATGATATTGAATTTTCTACAATGCTTAACAAGTAATTTCTATATTCGATCAACATCGCGAAGTACCACATTGTACAATATCTAGTTCGACATTGGATACTTTACATCGAGCTATATAGAAAAAGTATGCCATTTTGATATAGTTTGATATCGGACTTCCCAAGTCAAACTATGTCGCTTATCAAGTAATTTCTATATCCGATCGACATTGAAGTACCAAATCAAAATGTATGCCTTTTAAATATAGTTCTATATTGGAATGCGACATCTGACGGTATCAGAAACTCTACGTTATTCTATATCGCTGTGATATTAGGGTATATATCTCAATTTCAACAGCATAATCTTGTGATTTTAAGAATGTCCTTATAACCAAGCTAAACTATATGCTCATGTATGAAAGCAAATGTACTGTAAATTTACTGTTATCAATTTGAGCGGGCTAATCAAGGAATTAATTTGTGCCAAATGGAGCTTCACCATTCTGCTAATTAAATTTTCCTCTCCCCAAATTTCTCAGCAACGTCAATTAGATTCTTATAGGTTGTATTAAACACAACTTGTTTTTCAGATTTTCATCTCACTAATTCGATGCTCTATGCACGTGTTGAACTCCTAGGCTGTGCTTGGGTGGGCACACGACACATGGGTAGCTCAAGAAAAAATCTGTACCATTGCAGGACCTATTTTTGGCACCTGGCAACCACATTCTTTTTTTTTGGGAGGAGGGGGGTCTACAAAGTGTTTTTTCTCTTTTAACTTGGACTTGGCACTCTCCATAAAGCCCCTGAATGTTTGTCCCTACACAGTTTTTGTACAGTTTCTAAGTTTTGTTAAGAAACCAAATGCACAGGTGCCTTCCTATTATCGTAAGAGGTCAATGTAATAAAAAAGTACCAATGCTTCCTAACGCGGCCCTATGTCAAGTCCACCTCAACATAGAACCACAAAAGGTTAAGCTGGTCTTGCTCATAATAATATCTGACAGCATATTTTATGCCAGTATCTTAAAAACACTCTATCCAGGGATGTCTTGAAAGAGCATCATGGGACCCACTGACAAAGATATGTTCTGTCCCCCCCAACCCTGAAATATCAATTAGTCCCTCATCTATTTCAAATCTTATTTATTGTTTTTTTCACTTTTGTGTAACATGAGGCTCCTTTATGCATTTGGCACCCAGCTTATGTGATAAAACAAACCTTCTTCTATCTCAGAGAGAGAGAGAGTTTCAATCAAATAATAACATAATTTTAAGAAGGCTGTCATAATCAAGTTTGACTGTACATATATGTATGAAAGAAAATGCACACATGTATATTTACAGTAAAGTCATGGCGAAACAAAGGTGGGGCTAACAGGGCTCCATCCTGGGAGCCCGGGATGATTCTTATTTTTTGTCTTTTCACACTATATCGTGAGGATCACGTTATTATTATTATTATTATAAATTCATTTGTGACAGCTCGTGAAAAATCTGGTCTGGGGCCTGAAAAAGGTCTCAGCTGATGGCCCTGCTCCCGGATGTGGAGACCCATGCCTGGGACTTTATGGCAGTATGTGGGGCCATGAGCAAAGCATCATTGAAAAGCAGTGCTGTGAACAATGAAAAAAATTAAACCACCAGACATTTTGAAATTTTCATTAAAAAAACTAAAAGCGTGTTCTTAATGAACTAGAAAATTTTTTGCCAGTAATATTTCAATTATGCAATTTAGTTAGCTTCAAAAATAGATCGGTATTTTTTCACAGAAAAAAGGAGCAGATCTCGTTTGAAAATAGTTGGCAACATTTGAAGAGTGCCAAGTTCAGTGTCTTGATTTTACCCTACATCTTACTACCCCACCATCCCTTATTTTTCTTGCAACTTTGGAAGAAGAATGATGTCTTTGTCATAAACAATAGGAGACAGCTGCAGCAAATTTCATCGCAACATATTGCGAGCGCTCGAAAGACCTTTCAATAGATTACAGAAGTTTCCACATCATTTTGACACACCAAAATGGATTTAGTGGCAGAAAAGCTGCTGGTATGCGCAGCCAGAAAATGTGGCAAGTGGGTGTGCTTACAGAATAAAACTGTAGATTTTCAATTTCCCCTCCAGCGTTGCTGTATCTCCCGCAATGTAGTGCATTGTGGGGTCTTAGAAATACGGGTGATGGCTATCAGTGTTTTAGTGTGGTTCACTATCATTAAACACCTCATGCTCCACAAGATGCTCTCTCCTCCAATTGAACAGTGAAGATGTTGCATTTTCAAGTTGAAGCCATGTCTACAAATGTTAAGCTTCTGAAATGGTGACTTAAATCAAGAGAAAAAAATGAAAAGTTTCTTCAAATTAAATAGAAATATCCATAATTATTAAAGGAAGAAAATACAGTGTGCTCTATGTGCAAGTCCTTTTTTTTTTTTTTAAATGTCTTTTTCTAAGCAAATCTAAAATTTTAAGTATCATTTTTAATGTTATCAAGTTTTTGGTATCCACCTTGGATTATTGGAAACTCAATTGTTTATATGCATATGTTCGTATAGAGCAAGTATAGCAGATATACAGAAATTTTAAAACATTATAAATGTAATTAATATTATTTCACGACAGCTGAACTTGGTCACTTATGGCGAAAAGAGTAAATTACGAAGGTATTAGAGAGAGAGACTCACAAATATATGCACGTACCCACTCGACCCCTGTCTGAATCCCTAATCTGTTTACACGATTAGCACTTCAAGCCCTAAGCAATAGAGATGTTAAAATTATTGTAAAAGATCTAATATTGAAGTTCCTATCCCATAATGTAGAGGAAAATACTTTGAGAGATGAAATAAAATTTGTATAGGTTACAAAGTACATGAGCAACTGGATAAATTTCTCAGCTGTTTTTCATGACACCTACTCTTAATTAATATTCACTTAATATTGATGCCCCCCCCCCCTCGCACACACACAAGAGTAGAGAATGGAATTTTATATAGCCTGGGATCTTTTTCCTTCAATTTTTTTATACTATAAATTTATTAGAAAATTAACATACATAAATGTCAAATATTGTGACCTGGGGGGTGGGGTTACAGCTTCATTCTCAATACATTACTAAATAAGAAATGTGATTTCAGGAGTTCTATTCTCTGGAAATATGATTTTCTGTTTCCGATTCCTCAAGGCTCCGAAATATCTGGAATTTAAAAGCCCTAGTTCTGAATGTATGAGTGACCCAAAACATATTTATGTTGTATTAAAGAAAAACTAAAAATAATATCAATAATATTGAAAATGATGAAATGCCATTTGATGTAGCTAAAAAAAATTTAAGATCACCACAATCAATGATTGCTGTTGCTTCTCTGAAAAAGCGTTCTATTCTACTTCATTTAACAAGCTAAGATTCTCTTTCAATGATAAAAAATTGAAAAAAAATTGAATTCAATTTAATTCATTTTTTACTGGAAAATGATGAAAACTACAACAAATGAAGATGGGAAACCAGAGATTTTGAAAGAAATTAATATGCTATTGTGAAAAGTTTTTATATAATGACTATATCAACCTATTATTCAACTAATTAATTACTTTTTAAGTGACAGATAAATGGTCATAAGAACATTTTCTGGTGATACCAACAATGCTGAACTAAACAAGTTGGCAATAACCAGGCATAGGCAGGATTGACCTTCAAATGGGGCACAAAAATTTTCTTCCAGAGAAATTTGAATTATCACCCTTCAAAAAGCATTTAAATTAACAGAAATTGGTTAGAATAGCATACAAAAGGTATTTTCTTTCGATATATTTTTATTTTTTTACATAAATATAAAACAATTTTTAAATTTTTGGTTGGCTTGGGGAGGGAACTGCTCCCCTATGTCCCCCTGCATACACCTCTGCCAACAACAGTATTAGTTTGGGTGTGTATTTTGACGCTTATGATACTTTTTGTAATAATATTATAATCCTTCTACAATTTTCTTTCTTTGATCTGCTGAGTATCGTTATAAAAAGAGAGAGAGATTTCACTGTATATAATATACAATACATACACAGTAGAGAATCTCTTTGTATTATCACCCTATCAAGCCGTCACTCTGCTTACACCACAAGTTTTTGATTGTCCCAGCTAAAGAATAGGGCAATTAATATTGACAGTACTATGATATATATTATCACTAGTTTTATGTTTCACTTTGATACTCCGTAATTTTCTTATAAAAAGTCATTCTTTTCACTCCATATTAAACAATTAAACAAAACTGTTTAAACAAAATATTTTCCTATATTTTGACTCTTGGAGAAGAAAAGAAAACCAGTTTTGTCACCTATCGTGAAGCTAGATCAAAATGCATTCAAAGTTTTCTACCTCCATAAAAGGGTACAAACATATCAGTGGCATCTCAACATCATCATATGCTATTAGCTCCTTATCATGTTAAGTACAAAGCCTTTCACTAGTAATAGTTCCACTTTTCTCAGCACTTTTTTCTTTCTTCTGATTAGCAGTTCCTACTAAAAAAGGTGACCATCGTAGTTTTTGCTTGCTCTTATTTTTTGAAAAATAAAATAAAGATTTAAGAATCAGAATAGCAAAAGTAGTGAAAAATAGGGATTCCCAGAAAATGTTTAATATTTTTAGCACCTTGAGATCAGGTTGAAAATTGTGACTAAAAACAAAGAAACTGGCAATATGAACTAATTTGAAGACACTTTCAAACTTGCCAATTTAAATATTTTTGTTCTTATTTTTCATTTCTTTTAATTTTTTGAATTAATCTAAAAGCAGAACAATTTTTTTTAACACTTTATTATTGCTCATGCAAAGATCAAAACATCAGACAACAAAAGCTTATATAGAATTGATTTTATAGGCCCATATATCTTGAAAAAAATTCAATTATCAGTGTTAGATATATTTTTTGTAGAAAAGTGGAAATTTGCTAATTAATAGCTTTTCTTACCCCTATAACAGTGCTTTTCAAATTAAATAATTTTATAAATTATCAAATTGATGTGCAACTAGAAATTTTTTCCCATAAATTATGTGACACATGTTTGCAATGATATTTGGAGCAACTCATAAACTTACTTTAGACTCAGCACTGCATTTTGCTCCATATTCTAAAAGAGCTGTGACAATATCCATTTGATTTTTTTTGGCAGCTATATGAAGAGGAGTATACCCATTTTTAGCAGCGGCATGTGGAGATGCCCCCTTTTCCAAAGTCAATAAAGCTTCATTTACATGATTGTAATGTGCTGCCACATGTAGTGGAGTGAGTCCATTCTGAAAGAAAATTAAAACAATAATTTCAAGCTCATATATAAATTCAATTATATATATACAGTGCAAATATAATTATAAAAAAAAAGTAACTAAAATCGAAAAAACTTGTTACCAGTGTTTGCACAGTGTTGGTCATAATATATTCAAAAACTTGATACTGGTACAGTAGAATCCAGACTATATCGCCTAATGTGGGGGGAAGGCAAGCTGGATAACAGAAAAGCTGGATAGGCTGGAATTCTATAAATACTCACTTCCTAGCCCCACCATACCATCAAAAACACCATTTTAATACAAAAAAACCACTTCTATTCATACTTTGTGACTTCTTGGTACATGTCTGTGTGGTTTATACATACATGTAATGTACTTTATACATAAATGTATAAATAATGTAAATGTTTGTTATGTCCTATACTGTATGTTTTAAAAATTTATTAAAGAAAAAGGAAGACCAAGAACATAAATATTGTTAAGAAAATTCGTAAATAATTTTTATTTATCATTTATTATGTCATTTTTTGCCTGTAAATAGTCATTATATTATGTAAAAATTAAAATTAACATATTCCTCTGTAAATTTTGCCAAATCAGCAAGAAACTTAGAGAAGCTTGGCAGCAGCTCTGACCGATAATTTGGTGACGTCATGGCACCAGAGAAATCTATATGATCTCGTTAGAATGGTGGGGAATTTTCTCGAACTTTTCTTTTGTCTGTAGAAAAGCACCACCAAAGCAGAACTGAGTTGTTGAGTACACTATTTCAGTCTATTGATGTTCCGTTTCACACAAGTTTCACTGTAAATGTTTGTTATGCACTGTACTGTATGTTTTTTTAAAACTTATATCATTTATGTAATTTTTTGCCTATGAATAGTCATTATCTTATGTAAAAACGAAAATTAATGCTGTAAATATTGCCAAATGGGCAACAAACTTAACAAATTTTGGCAACAGCTCTGATGATTTGGCAACGTCATGCTGCCAAAAGACTAGGCTGTATAGTCAAGATTCTATAGCGTTGGTCATAATATATGTTGCTGCATTTGCAGCATTGGTCATAATATATGTAAAGTCATTATAAATTTCTATAAATTGCAAAATTATGACTAAAACACTGGATAAGAATACTGAGTTGCTTTCATTGAAGTTGATGTAGAAGTTTTGAACAAAAGATATGCTTATTGCTTGCATGTGCTTTTATGTACGCGCAAAGAAAAGCAAAAATATATATATATTATATATACTGTATATATACATTTATTTAAAAAAAAAAGTGTCATGCTATGACACTAAGTATTTGAACTTTCATAAAATAGACATTAAAATTTTTTGATCTGGTTTTACAATTATTGTCAAAATGAAAGACTTCTACTGCATTGCTAAAACAAATGTATGTCTTAACACCAAAACTGACCTACCTTCACTGTTACAGTGAAAACCTAACATATCTGCTAGATTACTATGTCTAAGTCAACTAATGAGATATCAGAGAAGATACCATACATGACATTCAATGTTACTTGGACATAAACAAAAATAAGTTGTTTGGATGCTTGAGGATAATGAAATAGACTGAAATCGCTAGTAATTTAGTTACACAAATACTTTGGTATTACCTGCTAGGTGACCAAATAGTGATTAAAGTTCTTTTTTGTTAAGGAAAACCTTATTGCAAGTTTATGAAACAGAACTTTGTTATCAACTAAATTTTCTACACTACTTTTAAATGAGCTCTTAAAATAGAAACAGAAAGCAATTTGAAACTTTGAAAAGGAAATGGCAATTTTCAACCCTTCCACAGTCAGCATATTTTTATTAAAAGCTATGAACATGGACAGTAACTCAATTCTTCCTACCAGTGTGATGCCAAGTTGTTATCCCTGGCACAACAGGTGCCAAATGGTGGCATATACATTTAGATACCTCAGCTTAGAAATTTTTTAGCTAACAAACATTTTTTTCAAAAATCTTTAGCCTCGCTAACAAATGTTTTAATGGATATGAATGCACACGTTAACATAACAACAACATTGTGAGCTGAATTTTTGCACCAATCGTCATCAAGATTACTATCACTTGAGTCAGGTGAATTTATACCTGCCTTGGTAGCACTTTTTCCAGTTATGCTTCTATTTACTTTTCAGAAAGTGTGAGCCAGATTGATTGATTTACTTTTTTAAATTACAGTTATTATATTCAAGTCATTTATGGTAGGCATGATTATGATAATATTTTTTGTTTTTTTGCAATATGATTGATATTTTTTTATTACATTGGATATAGAAAACATACAGAAAAATATATATAGCAAGCCAAATTTTGGTTTCTTAAAGTTTATTATAGTGTTGTTTGACTGCATTAACAGAAAGAAAACAAACTTATCAAGAACTAGTGATTTTCAGAATAAATTACAATTTTAACAAGAGAATGATATTCCTAGCCATAGTTGATCAAATATCTATCTCAAAGACATGTCATACTTATTCATATTAAAAAGGTTTTTTTTTGTAATAGTAAAAAAAGTTTATTGAAACTTTGGATTAAAATTCTTGATAAACAACAATGAAAATAGGTAAATATGGTTGGGGGAAAAAAAGAGATGTACTGATTACTAATAAATACTGAATATTTGTGTTTGATGGTGATTGCTAATTTATTAGTGTGAACTAAAGACACAACAATACACCTAGATCAGACATTTCTAGCAAAGTAAATGCCATAAATTCCTGCTCGTGAACAATATTCCCCCCCAGCTGCATGTGTGCATGACCATATATAGCTAAAAATGCTTCAGCAGAGAAGAAATTCACTAAATTTTACATGGTAGCATGCTGTTTTGTCATTCTGTGCAGACCTCAAAGTTCTGTGCTCAGAGTAACAACAAGTTTGCTCATGACTAATTTTAAACTATTATTCTTTTCATTGATGATGTGCTGGAACATGTGGGTAATAAATAAAGCAGCAATACACATGAATAGTTTTGGTTGTTCCCATATTTATATCTATGAAGTCAATGAGAGAGTTCTATCCATACTGCTAAAGGTAAAAGTTTACACGTTTATTTATTTATTGTAATTCGTGACAATTTAACCAGTTGAAAATATCCTTCTCATATACATTAAACATATCTTTTGATTGTTACATACATTATTTTCTTGATGGCATGAATGCCTTTCAAAGTTGAAAAAAGAAAGATTGAATGCATTACTTTTCCTTGTGCATCAACTGGAGCATCTTTATGTAACATTAGTTTCATTACTTTGATGTTTCCATACTTTGCAGCTAAATGAAGAGGGGTAAATCCTCGCTAGAAAAGTTAGAAAAATAATTCATTTAGGATATCAAAAATTTATGTAGGAAATGAAAAGCCAAGAATAAAAATTAATTGCAGTCTTTTTGAAACACTACAGTTTTTGAATGGAGGATATATACCATACTACCCTACATTAGCCAGCACACTGGGAAACAGAAAAATAGGCCTGCATGCAGCAACACCCATATTTTCCGGCATGCTAAAAAATTTGAGTCACAGATTCGGGAAAATGATTAAATATCTTGACTCCAATAACTGATTGAATTCTTTGATTTAAACTTGGTTTTTTTTCTCTGCATCTTTTATGTTTTCTGTTTTACTAACTGCTTTCAAGTAGTTTTAAAGTAGTTTTAGCTTCATTTTTGCTTTTACTGCCACAAATCTTGATTTGAATGACATGAATTAAATGGAAATAGAGTAGATTGCAAAGCATTTTTGTATTTCTTGATCATCTGTATGAGAGTGGAATGAGTAGAGAAAAATTAAATAATTGCATTGCAAAATATATAATTTAATCCAAAAGCAACTACATATTTCTTCAATTTATGAGCATGCAGAAAAATATGCAGAATACCATATCTGCATTTCTTATTAGGTTGATGTTAATTAAGTATTAGCAATAAGTAAATGCTCAATTTTTATTAGCTTTATCAAATTTCTATGTTAAACACATTTGTTCAATGAAAACTATTTTTCATTCTTATTCACTCATCTATCCAGTTCTTAACACATCAAAAGTGAGGGGGGGGGGGACTGAGATCTCAATCACTTTTATTATTCCTTAAAAATAGGTGACTTAAAAGAAAAACTAAATTTATAGCGTAAGTACTGAAATGAATGAAATTTCTGTTTTGTAAATTAAGTTTGGAATCTTGTGAATTTAAGAAAAAAACTCAAGTGCTCTTTTCATATAAGAAAAACATTTTTTCTAATTAATAAAACCGATGTTCTCTGGCTATTAAAAGGTTAATTTAAAATGCTTTTTTGAAGGTTAGTAATTGAAAATTTCTCTGGAAAGATTCCTTGTGCCCCCCCCCCTCAAAAATTTGATTCTGTACGCTTTTGATGGGCACCCAGGCAAAACGATTTTTCCTAGGCCCTCTATCCAGCTAAAAATACATGCCTTCCAATTCGCATATTTACTCTCGAAAATTGTAACCAGATGTAATAGTCCCGAGGCCTTCTCGGAACTTCCCCGGCACCATATCTTCATCCATGACTAAAGAGAGTCTTGATCCCTATGCTGGGGTCTTCGGTGGGACCTCAAGCCAGAATTTTCCAGAGGTTCCTCAACAGTACATTTATAGTGTAAAAAAAATATTTTCATATCGGGTCTCCAGTGCTAGAGTCCCTGTCACAAAGAGGAAATGGATTTCGGCAGCCCTAATCTAATGAATTAAGCCTGTGAATCAAGAATTAAAAAGGTAAGAGTAAGTATGAATATGTAGGTCCAAAGAAAACAAGTTACAACAATCTCATCAGATAAGAAGGATAAGTTTCATCCAGCCCGGTGGCTCTGGAGTGTGTGTATGGAGTTGTGTTTTCTTAATTTTTTAGTATACAATGTATCTGGTGTATTTAATTTACCATAAAATAGATATATATGGAGGTTCTAACCCCCCCCCCCAAGTTGTTTTCTATTGTTTTTCAGATAATTCGAGTTTTCCCATTTGGGTAATCTGAGGTAGTCTCGAGTCTGTTCATCTAGAATTATCGAGACTCTACTGTACTTGTGGATAATATTGTGGCCATGCTAAGGTTCAGTGGTTTCTCCTAAAGCTGGTTCAAGAAGTTCTAAAAAGCGGTCAATGGGAAAAGATATCTTCAAATGTTTTTGAAAGACTTGAACAAAAGCTAAACATCAAAGGTCTGACCTTTTTTGGAAAATATGAAAGGAAAAATTTCAAAATGTACATTTTGGCCCAATTAACAGATAGTGATAGTAACATTAATTTGCATTTCTTTGGCTTGCTCAATTCTAACAAATAAGATGTAAAATTTATTAGAATTCTTTACTAAGAAAAATATTGAATCTCAAGCAAAATTTTAATGAAAAGCTACAGAAATATGTAACTTTGTAATTTTGAAGTCAGAATTATGTCAAGCATGGAAACAACAATTTACAGAACAATAGAGAGCTTCATCTCTACTAAAAGTAAAAGCAGATGTGTTGTGTAGAATTGGTTTTGAAGATGTCAAAGACTTCGCAAAACTAGAAAAAGTGGAAGGTGGGGACCTTTCAAACAAAGGAAGTGTGTTTAGAAACATTCACATCATATTATGCCTACTTCTGAAATACAAAATTTAATTTAAGGATTCTTATGTTCCCCCTCCTCAACTGATAAATTTGATACGATAGTTAAATACATGTGAAACACGGCGTGTGTGGTCACCCTGGAGAGAATTGGCAAGATCCAATATTTTCAATTCTCGCCAAAAAAAGCTAAACATGAGGAAACCATGAAGGAAAAAAATTATTAGCCTTTAAATCAGTGACACTTAACCAGAGGTGCGAGATAGAAAAATGTTACAACATGTTGACTGATTATTCAGAAAAATCAAAATTACGATAAAAATTGAATTTTTTGATTCTTAAAAAATAGCTTGAATTATACACATATTTTGACACCTTATCTTTTAACTTTTACTTGTAGAAATGTAGAACTTGAAATTTCCTTTGCAAAAGTTTCTTTTTTGATTAGAATTCATGCCTGCTTTCCATTTAAATTGAGAAAAACACCATTAATACCCAAAATATTTCACGGTTTTCACATAAACTGACAAACACACACACAACGCTCCTCTTTCTTATTTACACCTTTTTTTTCCCCCTCTTTTTTTTCTCGATTTTTGAATTCAAATATCCCAGCGAATATTGCTCTTGGAAACATGGAATTTTTTGTTGGCTTCAGGAGAAGCTGGGCAACAACTTTATAATTGAAAATTGAGGTACAGGGGGACCGTAAAAAAATTTAGATTTTTTATTTTATGACACACTGTATTTTCACTTTCAGGACTGGTACAGAGTGATTTCTGAACATATTTTGAGCATTTTTTAAATTGAAACCATACCTTTACGATGAGCAGTTGGTGAAATAAAGGCCGCATTAGGACTTACAGGAAACCCTGTATATATTGTTGTACTTTCTGGAATCAATAAGTCAAAACAATTCATTGAACCTTTCCCCTCAAATTTTGGTAAGTATTTAAAAAAAAGATAACTTAGTTTAGTTTTTTTGAATTTATTTGAAAAAGAAGCCAGAATTAAATATTAATAGTATGCAAAAAAGGGAATAAAATAATAAATAAGAGAGTTTATAAAAAGGAATTAATATAGATAATTAATGTAAATGATTACAGAAAAAATAACAAATAGAAAACTAATTATCCAAGGGGGTGCAGGAAGATAAATCGTATTGCACTGGGGATGCAGGATGGAAAAAAAGGTTAAGAACCATTGCTTTAAACGTAAAAAATCACTGAACTGTAGCCTATAGCATGAAAATGGGGGAGGGGGGGGGCACAGAAATTACCTAAGTGCACAGGGCCTTCAAGTATCTTAATCTGGTCCCGCATCAATTTTTTTTTGACTGAACACAATACAAAATATACAATCAAAACAACCGAAAAAAACCCCACAAAAAAAATGACATTACAATAACATTGGATAATAAAATTGGATCTTATGTTATTATTTGTATGATTAATTGCATGGTATAGGTTCATTATTTTTGGGGCGGTATATCTATAACTCTTTTGGAATAACGTTTTATTTGTTTTTGGCACTTGATAGATGTTATTTAATTTGAGGTTCCATTTTGTTTTGTTTCTAGTTATTTATTGTTCGAGAATGAAAATTTTATAAGTCTTAGTTTTGTCTTAGAATTAGTTTGTGACATTTTGTTGCATTATTGTTTGCTATGGTGTTTGTTATTAGGGACCATATTTTATTATATATATTATAAAGCTTTTGTATATCTGTTTGATAAGCACCTACCCAAGCAGTAATTCCATGTTTCTATTGAGTATATCCAAACATAAAATAAATCGTTTAGAAAGTTATTGTCTATTGTTTTTTTTAATCTATATAAAATGGCGGCATACGTTCTTGATTTTTTTTTTTTTTCACATTGCGAGTTCCATTTTAGGTCATCTTGTATTATTATTCCTAGTAGTTGTATTCCTGAACTCTTTCCCAATTTCATGGCAGTTACATTGTGAAATATATTGGCATGGAGTGATCATGGATTTTGATTTTTATGTCAGTTAAATTATTTATATTTCTTGTTTTTAAGCATATGTATTTTGTGTTTTGTATATTTAGTTTAAGTTTATTTTTCTTAAGAAAGTTGTTGATTTTGAATAGGTCCTCTTTAACTTTTTTTAGTAAATTTGTAATTTCGGTGTCTTCAATATACAGTATTGTGTTGTCAGTGAAAGAAATCAATTTACCATTTATATTCAGTTTGAATATGTCATTTATATAAACAAGAAACAAAATCGGCTTGAGAACTGATCCCTGGGTACTCCTTTTTTTACTTCTAGAAATGTACTGATTTTTTCACCTATTTTAACTGGTTGTTTTCTATTAAAGCAATATGTTTAAAACCAGTTTAATGTATTACCTCATATGTACCAGCTAATGATAATTTCTCTGTTAGTATCATTAGATCCACATAGTCAAAAGCTCATTTTAAATCCAGAAAAACCGTTATTGAATATTTATCATAGTTAAACCTGGTGTTCAAATAATTACTTAGTTCTAAAATGGCCATTTCTGTATTTTTACCTTTTTGAAACCCATATTGGTTAGGTGCTAGATAGTTCTGATAATTTAAGAAACTTATGAGTTGTTTTTTCATACACTTTTCTATTACTTTTGAAAAAATGGGAAGTCATACAGGTCTGTAGTTCAATAAATTATCTGTCTCTCCTGTTTTATAAATGGGATGTGTACAATGGCATATTTCAACTCCCAATAAAGTATCCATTTAATATAGATGAGTTAATTAGGTCTTTTATTATGTCTATGTGATAATGGGCGATAATTTTCAACATCTTAGGGGTTATTCGATCATATCCACTTGCTTTGTTAATCTTTAATTTTGTTATAATCTCCTTGATCTCATTATCATTAATTTTGAAAAAGTACATTGAGTTGTTAGAGTTAGTTATTGTTTGCTCCTCCTCACAGTTACGGTCTATACCTAATTCCATTTCTTCTATGTTCCTTGTTATAAAATCCTCATTGAATCTTTTTGCTAGATGTTTATTGCTACCAGAAATTGGAAGGGTATTGTGCTTTACATTTTTATTTAGAACATTGTGATTTATACATTTTTATTTAGAACATTGTGATTTATACATTTTTATTTAGAACATTGTGATTTATACATTTTTATTTAGAACATTGTGATTTATACATTTTTATTTAGAACATTGTGATTTATACATTTTTATTTAGAACATTGTGATTTATACATTTTTATTTAGAACATTGTGATTTATACATTTCCATTGCTGTTTCTTGTTATTTCCATATAGCCTAAATGTATCCCTAATGTGCTCCTGTTTTATTTTTTAACATACATTTTCAGATCTTTATTATAGTTCTTGTATTCTAATTCATATGAAACAATAATTGGGTGTTTTTATATTTTTTGTACACTCTTTCTTTGTAATTTATTCTGTTTACTATTTCCTTCATGATCCAATTGTTTTTGGTTTTTTGGGTTTCTTTTTAACTGGCTTTGTCCAGAGATTGGAATTTGGTGTTATAGTATCCAAGAATCATTTGTATTTATTTTCTAGACATCTTTTTTCTAGGACACCAACCAAATTTATATTTGCAATAAAATCTTCAAATTTATTATAATTTATTACATTTAAATGTTTGTCTTGATTATTTTTTTTCCTGATTTTTTTTGTAAAAAATTTATAAATCCTATTACTGGATAATAGTCTGTTATTTGAGTTTTGTATACCAGAAATTGTTGTGTTGTGTTTATTTATGTTCTATAAAAAATATGATCTAAACATGTTTAAGATTCATTAATTTCTCTTGTATTTGTATGAAGGGGTACAAATCTGTTTCCTGCCATTATATCAAGGTATTTTGATGTTTCGTTATCTAGGCTATGTAAGTTTATATTAATATCTCCAACCATTAATGTATTGTTTTTTAAATTTTTCATATTTGATTCTAGTTCTTCATTAAAAATGATATATTATAAGAATGTGAATGGTGCCGGACTCGTGATGCGAGGATCCGGGTTCGAACCCCACAGTGGTGGTCGGCTGAAGTTGGTTTTCTGTGGTTCCCAACTTCAAGGCGCAAATGCGAGCCGATCTCCCCGTTAAAAAGTCTCGCCACAGAGAGCAACAGTCCTACAACGGTAAATCATTCAACCATAACACTTCACTCATAGTTAGTAAAACTGGGGGCAGATGACAGCACTACACATAACAAGCATTACACAGAAACAAACTTTACGTCAGGTTGCACTACACGTACACGCACATTCCCGCAGGTACCGGTTCGTTGGGGGGGTTCCGCGGGGGGGGGGGCATGTGTGGTGTAGCAGTAGTAGGTGGGGCCTCCAAAAAATGGCTCGGGGATCCATGATGTTCTTAAGTCAGCCACCTCGTTGGGCAATTTGCCTGTTGTGGCGTTGTATTTGTATTTGTATAATAATAATATATCAGTACCATAATCTGGGAGTCCGATACATAATTCTTCAGCTGAGACAAATTTTGAATGGTTTTTCTTTACAGATTTGATTTTGCTATTGATATACATTATTACTCCCCCTGATCTATTATAAGTTCTACAGTTTACACAACAATAGTAGTCATTTGTATTTTCAAAGCCTGCAATATAGTAGTTCAATATTTCATAATTTTCAATCCATATTTCGCTTAAACATATAATATCTATTGGTTCACTCAATATTCTTAAAAATATTAATATGTTGTCAAAATTTGTGCCCTAAGACTTTGAATATTCAATACAAGAAATTTTATAAACTTATTTAAATCTATATATAATATACACCTTGGTGCCTGCTATCAACGATGCATTATGATCGATGAGCACTGTTGCAACTTCTTCTTGACCTTCTTTGGCTGCTATATGGAGAGCAGTATACAGATCCTTGGTTGTGGCATCTACTGCAGCACCATGCTGTAATAGCAAGCTCACAATGTCAACATTTCCAAGTCTGGCAGCTATGTGCAGTGGAGTCTGATCTTCCTGAAAAGCAAAATAAATCAACTGAAAGCTGCAAAAATGATCGTTTTGGGAATTGTAAGTATATTTCCCCAATAGCACACAAAATCGTTAGTATATCAGACCGGTACCGGTCCTATATACTAACGATATAGTGTACTACTGGGGTTTAGTGTTTCATGTGTTTCAATATAGGATAAAATGATGCCTGCTTTATATACAAAATGACTTAAAACAAGATGTGCTGAAGGACTAGAACAATGTAAAGATGGTTCTTTTTTTTTTAGGAAAGACGATATAAAAAAATTACTGGCCAATCTGTAATTACCACCAAAGTTTTAACATTCTAATTTCAATCTACGTTGCATGCAGCCAAGAGCGGATTCAAAGGGGGTAATCTCGCCCCCTCTCAAGAGCTGTGCGATATGTGAAAAATTTTGATCTGTCCTACAAAGTATGGGAGGATCCCCCAAACCAACACAATTCATTGACCCTCTAGACGCATTGTCCTGTATCTTTGCCTGCATACAGCTCAACCAAAGGAGAACAGTGATGGCTCTGTACTCTAATTTAACTGGGTCCCAGGACCCAGGTAAATTAGACAAACACTTTGTAGCCTCAATGGACTGAAAAGTCCTTCCAGAAGGCCTAAAGGTATTAAATCTATAGAATATTTTTTGTTTACTTTTGCAACAGCATTATTATATTTATTAGATATGTGTTCCAGTGTATTTTCGTTAATGTATATATCTGAATAAAGTTCACAATTAAGTTGCTTATCGTGAAGCTCAATATAATATAATTATCATACATCATTTCTATTTTTTATTATTATACTCTTTACTTGTACTTAGTTCAGTATTGTTTTTATATACTCTTTCAATACATTCATCTAAATGTTTTCGTGATCTATGTGTCTGGAAGAAGTCAAAAATCATGTGATTTATATTTTTATTATTATTAAATTGATTTTCAGTGTAAAAAATGTTTAATATCTTAGGGGCAATAAAGGAAAGATCTTTTTATATAATGTTTGATTTGGCTTTGGCACTTGATAAATTCGATAATATCTATTTGTAGTTCTATTTTGATTTTTCATTAAGTAATTTTCATTTAATTGTGAAAATTTGATAACTCTGTACAAAATATTTTGTCTCAAAGTTAGAGTATGGCATTGTATTTTGGAACTATTGATTGATATTTGAGATCTTATTCTGTAATACATATCATCTAATTTCCGAATATTCTCATAATATTCTCCTCCCCAGACACTGATTGCATAATTGACAACTGAACATATCCATGTATAGAATAAATCTTTTAAAAAATGTTCATCAATCAAGTTTTTCATTTTGTAAATAATCACTGTATATTTTCTAATCTTTTTTATTGAAATATCACCATCATATATTTTATGATGGCTATTTAGAAAACTTTATAAGTGGGATCCAATGTGAATAAAAGTTAGGTGCACACATTTATATATTTACTAATAAAAAAAAAATCAATCTATAAATTCCCTTCTGATTGATTTTCCATTTTGTTAAAAAAAACCTCAACTCTTTCATTAATATCTCCTGACTAAATTTAAAGCAAATGAGATTCTGAGTTTGCAGTTTCAACCACAAATGATTGGATGTTTTCTTTTCCCAATCTCATGCAAATCATGACCAGATAGCTTCACATTCTGATAAAATAATATTTTGTGTGTTAGGGGGGAGGGGGTATCACATGTAAATTATGCTACTATTATCTCATGTATATGAATGACATCATATGATGTGTAGTCTATATAAGTGGAATGTATCTTCAGTGTATGATCTTACTTTCTCTTCACCTTGTTAATGTAACATGTAGTCTGGTACTATCATGTTTTTTATATTTAATAAATAACTTTAAAAAAAGGTTTTTATTATGTACTTCACAACACTGGTGGCAGTTCTTTCCGAAATGGCTAACGATATAAACAATTTTAGGTATGCCGCACTCTGCTAACCTCATCAAGGGTTAAACAACTTTATTAGTCCCTGTCAAAAACTTTCCTGATGTGGGGGTACAACCATGGCCCCCACATAGGGGGGCTGACAGGGCTCTGGGACCTGGGGCCTGGGACAGTACTCATCATTTTTTGCTTTTTCATGCTATAAATTAACTACAGAAGGAACCCGTGAAAAGTCTGACCGGGGGGCCCCACTCCAGGATGTGGGGGCCATGGGTACAACAGAAACAGTGACATGACCTTAGAGAAAAGATTGCTACTGCAGGGAGTCTCACGCCAAGGACTTAGCCTACCAACATCTTGCTAAGTATTAAAAGACTGCTGTTCCTAATAGGAAATAAATTGTAGGTCCTGATCTAATTAGCTCTCATGTGACAAAAATGCTGTGGTACAACAAAAATGATCAAATGAAACATATTTCGACATTTTAACATAATGTGCATGCAAGACATAATTAGACAAGGATGACGTCACTCTCCGCTATCATACGAAAGTTTTAACAACTGGATGTTGCGAAGATATATTTTGGAAAGAGAGAAAATTCACCTGCCCCTGCGGGGAATCGAACCCACGTCCTTTCACTTTCCGGATGAACGCCCTAGACCACTAGACTACAGAGGCACAGAATCTCTCAATCTTTCCTTGGAGCTCGTGTACACTGAAAGGGACCGTACATGGACAGCCGGACCAGACTCAGGCCAAGCTCACAACTGCTGACGCTGCCACCAGATGGTGACTTAGACAAGGATGACGTCACTCTCCGCTATCATACGAAGGTTTTAACAACTGGATGTTGCGAAGATATATTTTGGAAAGAGAGAAAATTCACCTGCCCCTGCGGGGAATCGAACCCACGTCCTTTCACTTTCCGGATGAACGCCCTAGACCACTAGACTACAGAGGCACAGAATCTCTCAATCTTTCCTTGGAGCTCGTGTACACTGAAAGGGACCGTACATGGACAGCCGGACCAGACTCAGGCCAAGCTCACAACTGCTGACGCTGCCACCAGATGGTGACTTAGACAAGGATGACGTCACTCTCCGCTATCATACGAAGGTTTTAACAACTGGATGTTGCGAAGATATATTTTGGAAAGAGAGAAAAAATGGAGAATTTGGAGAGGAAAATGGAAAATTTGGATTGAGAGATTCGGTGCCTCTGTAGTCTAGTGGTCTAGGTTCACCCAGAAAGTGAAAGGACGTGGGTTCGATTCCCCGCAGGGGCAGTTGAATTTTCTCTGGACCAGGACAGGACAATCCTGGTTTTTTGTTTTTCTAGCTGTCCCAACTTTTTTGCAAAAATGTCCTGGTTTTTCCAGTTTTTCAAACAGAGTTAACTTGCATTTGTTATTTTCATTAAAAATGTTGACACAGGTAATTTTCATAACTCAATAACTATAAGTTGATGAGTTAAAATTATTTCCTGTGTGATATATATATTTGTATTTTCTCTGAGTATTACATGTATTCACAACACTTTAGTTTCCAAAATTTTTAGTGAGGCAGTGTTTCTAAACATACATAAATCCTACAGAGCAGTAATGGTAATTAACTTTTTTTTCCCTGAGTAGCCTGCTGCTTTTGCAATTGACAGGTAGCTGTGAATTAGTTAATTCCTTTAATAGATTTTACTCAAAATCTTGTGCGTTGAGAGTAACATTGATTTTTATAAATAAAACATAGACATAGCCTGTGAATTTCACCGAAAATTCTTTTTTTATTATATATTTTGTAGAAAAAATACATTCAGAGCACAAAGTAGAACTATAAACAAATATGTGAGAATGTTCTGGTACCAGCCTTTTCCCCTTCATTTGAGGGAAAAGGTTGAGTGATGGATGGAAAAAATAAATTTGAATCGATTAATGAAAAAAAAAGTATTCAAATTTCTGAATCATCACAGATAAACTTATTCTGAAAATATTTTCAAACTTGGGTATTGAAAACATCTATTTGTGGCATTTTAGAAAAGTTTGGTTAGTTTTTGGCTTAATTAGCAATTTCAATGTAATTTGGCAACTTTTTGGTGATGTCCCATATTTTCCTGTATTTGCAAACCAAATTTCCAGTATTTTTCTTGAGGAAATATTGTCACCCTAAATAAGACCCCCTCCTTCCCCCTCTTGAGTGCACGGCATTAGCTGTTGGTGAGCAAACAATCGTGTTCTCAAAATAGATGTTGTGGTTTTCTTCTTCCAGAACTGTTTCTCTGACTATTTTTCATATTATCCTGGAACAAGCTGGGCTATGGTAAGAATAGCATCTGCCTTGCTTGGAGGCAACTTGGGTTCTGATATTCAATAATTCAGACAGCGATTTGTAAAACCATGTAAAAATGCGTAGGAAACAAAAATAGATAAACACTCACATCAGTGAAGAGATATGTTTCAGAGTGAAGAAAAAAATCAGAAAAAATGAAAAAAGGGGGATAAAAGAATAAATTTTCTAAAATATAGGACGATCCTTGAAATGATATCAAAAAGGAGGACATCTGCTAATCCCACTCACAGAAGGCCAACTCAAAAGATCCAGATTAATGTCTTTCCAGATCACGTCACATTATCCAAGGGGTTTTATGCGCAGCATAAGACCAGCTGTGATTTTTCTCTAAAAATGTAAGTTACTTCAAAGGCAAACTCTTCCTATGAGCCCACTCTTTACAAAGATACTTGTATCCCAGCACCAACCCAATTCCCCCCACTAACATTCACACATGTGCAGGCTTGTGTTTTTCTTCATAGATCTCCCTTGGTAGCTTGTAAGTCATCAAACAGCCTGTACAGACCAGGAAACGACACAAAAATCTAATTCTAGTCAGCTGATCACATACAAACTATGGTTTGCAAATTGTCATTGCCCAAAATCACGATGAAATACAACATTTGGAAAGTATATAAAATATCAAATTTAATAGGTGGGCTATGAATGGTGGCTAATGAATGTTCATTTGCCAATGTTATTAAAACAATGCTTCAATTGACTAACCTTTCCCCCTAATGGATTCTAGTTTTTTTTTTCTCACTCTCATTGCTATAAATAATAAAAAAAACCCAGAAAGAACACTGATGCAAATATCAAATGATTCGTAAAAAGGTAAAATTCTACAAATTACCATTATATTTATTATTTTATTTAGTTATACAATATTGTTGGGCGAGGCCTATACACGAGAATGCGGTTGATGGTGACAGAAATGTTTTGCATTTTTCAAAAATTTAAAAAGCATGGATGAATCAATGACAGTGGAGGGGGAGTAAGTTCCAGTTAGTTATGGTATGCAGAAAGAAACTAAATTTAAAACAGTCGGCGGAAGCAGAAATATGGTTTATCTTGTATGGATGTTCAAGTCTGCTAAAGATATATGTTGGCTTGGAGATAATACTGGAGGTATTGAAATTTAAATGTCTATGGAGAATTTTAAAATGCATGGGTAAAGAAAAAAGATGGTGAGTACTTGAAGATTGAGTTCACATTTCAATTTGGATTTGAAGTAAAGGAGAAAGTCCGCTCTTTTGAGTCCATTTAAAAATGATTAATTTTGAGGAAGTCCTTAAATCCAGCTTCTTAACTGCTACAGTTAAAACTTTAGATACACAGAAGAAGAATAAGACAAAGAAGAGCACTCACAACTATACTTTTTGAATAAGGGTAAAGTAAAGATCATACTTGGAGAAAGAGTTGCATAAAGTGACAGTACAGTATTTTCACAAAAATAATTATAGCAGTAAATTGTCCAGTGAAATAGTCTTGTCACTTTGGAAAAAGTTTTTGGAGATCTAGATTGGGATAATGAAACAATAGCAAAATAAATGGAGAATTTTCAATCACTTACATTTTATCAATGCCATTATAATAATTGGGAATAATCTTAGATGAATAAGAAAAATTATGCAAGAACCGGCAAAGCTAACATTCAACTGGTATTGAAAATTAACCTACAAAAGACAAAAATTATGTTGAACTCTTTTACCTTAAAAAAAATGTTGTCTAACAATATGGAAATAGAAGACAGACAGACAGAATTTTATTGCCAGGCCATTATCCTGTTACAATTTGGTAGCATTAAATATGCAAACATCAAAAAGGAGGAAAATATACAAAAATTAAAAAAAGAAAAGAAAAGCAAAATTGCTTTTTTGAATTAAATACATATGTGTGTTAAAATATATCAAGTATAAGTGTGTTAAAATACAAAAACATATTTGTGTTAAAATACAGTAATACATTATATGGAAATAGAAGACGTACAAAGCTATGTTCACCTAGGACTATAAATAACTATAGATAACCACATCACATGACTGAAATGGGTTGAACAATTGCTACTGGACAGAGTACTTATGACAAAAAGTATTCGACTCTCTAGATAGCAACATGACAGTCTGCTGAAACAAATATTCAATGAGTGTCTGTTAATAGCACTGACTTGTGAAGCTCACACATAGAATCAAGGAATACTATGATTATACTATTAATAGGAATACTATTAATTACACTACTAATAGGAATGCTATGATTACACAATTAATAGAAATATTATGATTATATACTATTAATAGGAATACTATGATTATATACTATTAATAGGAATACTATGATTATATACTATTAATAGGAATACTACGATTATGCTGTCAATAGGAATCCTACGATTATACTAGTAATAGGAATATGATATTATACTTTCTGGATGTTATTGTCAAGGTGAACCTAGAAACATTTGCTGATCTCCAATGGGAATTGAATGGTTGGTAGTTCTCTTGCAATCTGGGCAAGTGCACTGCCCACTATACCACAGACATAAGCTTCTTTTTTTCTTATAACATGCATGATAGCAGATAGCATGACATGTTGAAGTAGAGGATTTTCAGCCTCCTTCTACTTAAAAGATTGCTACTACTCCAACCTCTCAGTGAGCATAAAAAAAGAAAATGTCTAACACTGCTGTTTGAAATCGGCAATAAATTCTAGATCCTTAGCCCTCGTGCGCAGAAAATGACTGTGGTGTGACAAAAATGATCAAAGATCCTTCTGCATCAGCGAATTGTGATAGTAGATAGAGATGAATTTTCTCAATCCACAGTCAATCAAGGAAACATACTTTCAGGATATTATTGTCAAGGTGAGTACAGAGAGAAAAGTTTGCCGATCGTCATAATAGAGACACTTCTTTTTATATTTTGTATTTAATTTGCAATTTCATATAATTTATGAAAAACCCTTCAACAATAGGGGATAAATGCCCGAAATACAAAGGCCACAACAGACAAAATGCCCAACGAGATGGCTGAAAAAAGATTACTATAAAAATATGGATGGTGAATATATATCTACACTATATCAAAAATACAACAATCCAATAAGAGCAATAAAAAACTAATGATTACGATTAAAAAAAAAAATATACTGCCCATAAAAAAATTATGATTGTCTCATCCAAATATAGATAGCTTCTCGATTTATCCCAATAAGTTCATCATATTTTTTTAAACATATCAATTGTGTTAGAATTCATGGCCCCTGGAGGTAAAATTCCATTTATTCACAACCCTATTAGAGAAAAACTCCCTGCAACACACCACAACCTAGAATTGTCCCTTGCCAATTGATACTGGTGTCTGTGCCCTCGTCAAAGCATTTGATTGATGATGTATTAATATCTCATGGTTCATTTTATCCATCTCCTTGAAAGTTTTAAACACTTCGATCATATCCCCCAACATCTGCACTCTTCTAATGTAAAAAATTTTAAAAAAAAATCAAGTCTCTCCTCATAGCTTAAGCCCTGTGTGCCATCAACAGCACATGTGGCTCTTCTCTGCTCCTCCTCGACCAAGTGAATGTCCCTCTGTAAGTATAGTCTCTAAAACCTGATGGCATATCGATCTAACCTAAACCTAACTTTAAAATCAAATCTCTCCATAAATTGTAATAAAAAATGGAGAACTTTTTGTGAATAATTTTTCAAAGTGGGTTCTACATTTGATTGCCTGTAAGTTTTAGCAAACTGGGAGTGCATAAAAAGTTAATTATGTTAATCTTTCACGTGTACCATCTCTTACAAAAAATTATGGCATTTTAACAAACTATAGGTCATTTGGAAACTTTTCACAATTAGAAGTATATGTGCTACAGTCAGCTATTCCAAAGATAGTCCTGTGGCTAAAAAATTTGCATTGGCCCGTGTATTGATAATAAAGGCCAAGAATCCAGGGACGGCTGTAGGGCTGTAACACTTGTGTGGCCCAAAATGTGAAAAAATGGCCAAAATATGTGAAATAACATGGTAATGTCAATTTTTCAACCACTTCTCCCCTCAAAACACCAGTTGTACCCCTTCAAAAGTAATTTGTGGCTACAGCTCTGGTGAATATAGAAAAAGAGTAAAATTTTGACTTGAAAAATAAGGATATGGTCCAACCAGTTGAAGATGATAAAAATAAACCAATGAACATTTGTTAGAGTGTAGAAGTTTAAAGTAGCGAAAAAAAAAAAAAATTGAGACCCATGGAGTTTTTGGGCTCAGAAACATTTTCAGAGCGAAATTAATCCCAAGCTTTTAGTAAAACTAATGAAGGTCTGCAGATGATTGAAAAAAAACATGAAAATACAGCTTGATTTCAGGAAGTGGAGAGAAAGATAAAGAAGGACATCACATGTTATGAATAAATTTATAATGGGAAAAAATAGATGTTGGTATTCACTATCGAATGGTGATTATAAGCCATTATAAACTACAGAATGAAACTTTGTGATTTAACCTGCATTATTCAGAAGAATAAAGATTTTTTTCTCAACCTTATTTTTCTTCAACTTAACATGAACATTCTTTTCGAACGGGATTGTCCCATTTCTGATCTCACATTAGTGAATTGGTGTGATTTCAACTTATGAATGATTTGACTTATGGACAATACTTGGAATGGATTCTGTTCTAAGTCACAGAGTGGCTGTATTTAAATGTAGATTGGATACACTATATAAAATTGCATGCTTGCAAATATATGATACAGAACACTCACTCTCGCTCTAGCATCAACATTAGCTCCATTTCTCAACAAAATTCTAATTATGTCAATTTGATTGGCACGAGCAGCAAGATGAAGAGGTGTTTCTCCTCGAACAGTTGGCAAATCAGGATTTGCTCCACTTTGAATAAGATGTATGACGATATTCATGCAGCCCATAAAAGAAGCGACATGAAGAGGTGAAAGTCCAGACTGAAAATGAAATTATATATTCAAAGTTTATTACAAATTTTTTCATTGTGTGTGAAATAGGTATATGATAAATATAACACACCAAAAGCACAAGTGATTGTTATCTTAGATTTTTTTATTTTGACAGGCTATTGCAAACTAGTATCCATAATAAGTAACAATATATAATTTTATAAATAATAACTAATTACACATATACAGTAAACTCTCTCTCAATCTGGCCCATCCAGCAGGGACGCCGGAACATATCTGCTTGGGTTGCTAAAGCAATACCAATCATTTGAATGTTATTGCTCAGCAATACCAATTATACCAATCACCATTTGAACATAGCTCAAATATTGCTTTTTTAAAAAATTTAAATTTTTGAAGACATCCGTGGGACCCTTTCCTTGTAAGGAGTTGCATTGCTGTAGCTCTTTTTGTTTGCAAGTCATTTCAGGTCCAAGGGACTTTCCCATACACCCTATATGTCCATTAAGCATGAGAATAAAATGAGCATCATTGAATCTCAATACCACAACGGTAGTCATAGCAATAGACTGGAGACGGTACATTTCATCACTGATTTCAGATGGATCTCAATCCTTTGAGTGGCATTAACAAGATATCTCGCCTCCTTATTTTAGCATTGGTAAGCCCAAATATTTTGTAAAGTTCATCCCTCTCTCAGTGGAACAATTTTCCCTATACCAATGGTTCACAAACTTTTGTCAACCACGGCTTCCTTGCCTAATTCATGATTCGTCAGCGTCTCTTCAGGATAGATGAATAGATATTTTCCCGGAAAGAACTTCTTCAAAGCATAAATAGGTGCACAAATCAATACCTCAAGCTCGCTACGACACCCCACATAAAGGTTGCCGATGTCCCTAGAAACAGCGACGCACATTTTGAAAACACCAATCTATACCCATTACTTTTTCATTACTTTATATACTCATTTACTGCTGAAAATCATAAGGAAGCTTATTGCTATTATGCCGTGTAAAGGGTTAAAAGGCATCAATCAATAGTCTCATCGATGTAGTTAAAAAGTACAAAAAAAGTCGTTGAGAAAATGAAACTTGTCGCTGAATGAAATGAAAACGTAAAATAAAGCAATAAATAAATGCAATAATGGCATAGCTTTGTTATCTGAAGTTTATACAGCAAAAAAAATAAATAAATAAAAAAAATCAAACCACAGAATTGTTTATTCCAGTGCTATTATCAAAATTAAAATTCAAAGCTCAACATAAGTTTAAATAAACAAATACAGACACAGAAACATATAATTAAAAAAAACGAAACATTCAACGAAACATCATCGATATGGGCTTTCGGAGCCGAAGGCCCACTCGTGTACCCTTGATGACTGCACGACACAAAGCTTTACGCCTCGCCTGGGCCCGACAACACCGACATTGGACTGTTGAAGACTGGAAACACGTTGCCTGGTCTGATGAGTCTCGGTTCCAATTGCTTCGAGCTGATGGACGTGTACGGGTATGGAGACAACCTCATGAATCCATGGACCCTACATGTCAACAGGGGACTGTTCAAGCTGGTGGAGGCTCTGTGATGGTATGGGGTGTGTGCAGTTGGCATGATATGGGACCCCTGATACGTCTAGATACGACTCTGACAGGTAAGTAAGCATCCTGTCTGATCACCTGCACCCATTCATGTCCATTGTGCATTCCGACGGACTTGGACAATTTCAGAAGGACAATGCGACACCCCACATGTCTAGAATTGCTACAAAGTTGCTCCAGGAACACTCTTCTGACTTTAGACATTTCCGCTGGCCACCTAAATCCCCAGACATGAACATTATTGAGCATATCTGGGATGCCTTGCAATGTGCTGTTCAGAAGAGATCTCCACTCCCTCTTACTCCTACAGATTTATGGACAGCCAAGCAGGATTCATGGTGTCAAGTACCTCCAGCACTACTTCAGACATTAGTCGAGTCCATGCCACGTCGTGTTGCGGCACTTCTGCGGGCTCGCGGGGGCCCTACACAATATTAGGCAGGTGTACCAGTTTTTTTGGCTCTTCAGTGTATAACCTTGAAGCCCACATTTGGTCCGGGGGGTCCAGGGTTTACCATGTATGGCTTAAAGGGTGGGTCGCAATCAATTTCTGAAAGAGAAATATTGAGTTCTTACCCTTCAAATAGCATTGAAATTAACAGAAATCGATTATAACAACACATATAAAGGTATTTTCTTTCAAAATTTTAATTAAAAAAAAAATTTTTTTTTTACATTAAAAAAACATTTTTTTCGTCTGGGGGGGCGCACGAGCCCCTATGGCCCTCCCTCCTGCGTACGTTTATAATCCTAACAATATGCGTTAAGAGGTAGAGAGCGGTGCTGACGAAATTTTGCTGACAAGGGGGGAGGGGGTCAGAGTTTTTCTGGCTTTTGCTGACAAGGAGGGGGGGGGGTCAAAAATGGCTAAAAATTTGCTGACGTAATCCTTGAACGGCCCAAAGGGCGGGAGTGCCGTCAAAAAGAATGGGCCCACCCAGGCACCGCTCGGGGGTCCAAGAGAAGAGGAACCTCACAAAAATTAGATCTGGTTGAAACTTTCGATAATTTGCGTAACAGGACCTCAGAAAAATCACTTGACCTGGAGGCCCGTCAAAGATCCTAGCGCAGGCAGCGTTGGAGGATGTGTGGAGCCTCTTATACACTTATATGTCAGGGACTCTCAAACTTTTCCCACCCGCGGCACCTCTTTTCCTAATCAACGCTTATCCGTGGCACCCCAGAGCAGTTTAACAATCTCTTCGGAAAACCTTTGCAGGATGCCGCGGCACACAGTTTGAGAACCCCTGCATTATGTATTTGCATCACTTTCTGTTTTCAATATGTAAGCTTCCCCCAATATTCTGAAACACTATACTCAAATGACCCGCAACGTTACTGTGTGGTGATGGTTGTCAATTTAAATTATCGGAGAACTTGAAACGCGAATTCAACTAAATCATCAACAATCCAATCCATAATTATTGATTAAAAACTATAAAATACATACCACAGAACTATTCGATTTCAGAATACGCATTAGCATGGTTTTAAAGAATTGATGACCAAAACCATCTTTGATTGATGATTAAACCCATTTTCCACCACTTTATCGGTTTATAATAGAATTTCACAGTTTTATGTGAATATTATGGAGGGGACTTAGGGCATCGGTCCCAGAGACATTTTCAATTCATTACCTTCAAAAAACATTTTAAATTAACAGAAATTGAAAAATATAGCACACATAAAAAGGTATTTTCTTTCAATATTTTAATTTATTCAAAAAATAATTTTAATTTGTCTCTTGGGCAGGGCCGTCTTTAGAGCATCATGGGCCCCAGGGCTAAGCGATTTTTCTGAGATCCCCCTTGGCAAATTCTCAAAAATTTTAACTGGTTCTCATTTTTGTGAGACCCGCGTTCTCTTGAGGCTCCCGGGCTGTGCCTAGGTGGGTCCCTGCATTAAGACTGCAGACACGGGACCCCTGTACCCCCTCCTGCATAGGTTTGTTACATTTTACTGTAGTGTAAAAATCTTACCACTACTACAAAAGTAGGTTGAAGAACGGGTCATCGCTAAAATCGAATAGATTTGAAAAAACGGGACACTCTACTCGAAAAAAGGGGCAAATATTATTGCCTGTACAGAGAAATGACTCGCATACTTTGAGCAACACCAATCATTTCTGACTTTCGGCGCCCCTGCCATCCAGTAATCCGGCATTTTTTGGCGGGTTTTCTTCGATCATAGAAGAAGAATATGTCACTGCATGTCTTTGTGCAGAAGTTTATATTATTTAAATGGACTATTTCAATTGACTTCCAGCAATCTGGTGATTTTGATAATTTGGCACATCTTGGTCTCATATGTGCCAGATTAGCAAGAGTCTACTGCATTATAATATAATTAAATATATAACAATGTTTTAATAAATTATCCAATCTTCCTGGATACGAGGCATGTTTTTTAAGTAAGTACCATTTTGAAATAAAAATAAAACAAGTTGACTTTCATTAAAAATATTTTTTTTCATGAAAAAGCCTGTACTTTCATCTACTTTTCAACATAATTTCCACCAATATTAAGGCATTTATCGTACCGTACAACCAGCTTTTGAATCCCATCCTCATAGATGTCTGCCCCCTGATTTGACAACGACTGCAACACACTCACATGCCATGCCTTTTGTTTTTGATTGCACAACTTTCGATAATTTAAGCGTTCGGTCACAATTTCATAGAGAACACTTCTGGAAATTTGAGGAAACTCATTAGATAATGACAAAATCGTAAGCGTCTGTTGTCCCTCAATTTTTTGTCAATTTTCTACACCAAATCTTCAGTAATGACAGAAGGTCGCCCACTTCGTTCCTCATTATGAACATTTGTGCGGCCATCTTTAAAAGCTCTAACCCATTTCCGTACCATTCCATCGCTCATAATGTTTCTTCCATACACCTCACTGATCTCACAATTAATTTCAGCCGCTTTCATGCCTTTAGCACTAAGAAAACGAATCACAGGACGTATTTCACAGTTGGAGGCATTCTTAATCTGTGAAGGCATTTCAAATACTCACAAACAAACTTAAACATGGTAGAATGTTCCCATAATGGTACCTATAGTTTGCCAACAGATGGCGTACACAGCGCGCATGCGCGGAATGCCAATCACAGCACTGCAGCGGCAGAATTTCAAAATGGTACTTACTTAAAAAGCATGCCTCGTATATTCATCACAAATATGTTTTAAAAAATATTGGTTTCTAAAAATTTCACCCCAAAATGAGTATAAATTTTTGGCACAGTTAAAAATCTATTGTATCAAAACTTTGGAGACAGACTGTATGTATGATGTTCATTTAAGAAGGTGTTCGTAAACTGTTTAGAAAAAATTTAATGAATGATAGTGTCTATCAAGACAAACAATATATACAATGGATCCTATGGTCACAATCCATATTTCTTTATTCCACAAATTTGAAATGTACTAATACCAGGAGTCTACAAGAGAGTGTGCCAGTCTTTCATTCGCTGATGTGAACTGTGCAATGACACCCTTGGATATCACTTTGAGCACATCCTTTAAGTTTTTTGCTGATAGGATGCATGGGATCATGCAACTTATAATTTTATTATGTCTCTTTTTTTCCACTATTGAATCTTCTATGTGGACAATTTAGTTTACACCTTTTCTGACGCTTTGAGGGGATAGTGACCATAGGTTCCATTGAACATATTATTTATATCAAAGGAAACATTTTCTTAAATGAATGAGTGAATATATAAATCCATCAAAGTCTAGTTATGAAAAAACGTGTATTGGTAATATTTTTCCATTTCGTAAGTCTGTCTTGTATCATTACTGTTTTTCTAACTTGACAAATGAATGAGATTTAAAAAAAAATTATAACAAAATACAGATCAAAACACCTAATGGTGATTTTGGCAATGAAACATCCAAGGATATAGAGCCAAAATGTGGACACATTTGGCATGGATAACTGATGACTGTAGCCAGTATTTTTAACTTATTCATTTTGAATTCAATCCAATAATATTAAAGAATATGTCATAATCATAAATATCACAAAAATTTTATGTGCATATACTACACAACAATCTTGAATATGTTAGAACTATATTCTGGGTCTAGGTCAATTCGTCACAGCATCAATTCAATGTGCTACAAACTCGTTGTGGTATAAATTTGATGCCAAGCCATTTCATCGTGTTACAAACTTGTTGCTGAGTCATTTTGTCATGGTGCAAACTTGTTGCTGAGTCATTGTGTCATGGTGCAAACTTGTCGTCGCATCATGTTGTCATGATGTCAATTCATGTGAAAAAATTTAAATACTTTACATGCTTATTGTGATCTTATAAATAGGGTTTTTGTTTCAGGCGTAAAGTGAAACTAATTTTTTTTATTGGAAATGTTCCCTCTCCCTGTACCTGTTTTAATTTTTAACAAATGAAAGAAAGTATTCATTGAAGTCATTGAGGGACATTGAGGCACACACCAAAATGATAAATTGCAATCAAATTTCAAAATTTAATTTAATAAGCTGCACTTTGCGCTTTCTGTTAGGATTTCCATTTCTCACAGTAAGGGGTGTTGAAACACAGACCAAGATAATAAATTGCAATCAACCCCCCCCCCCCCACGATCAAACACAAATTCTGTAATTCACTATTGAATATATTCATACAGAGAACATCTTCAAGGAATTTTTTTACTGACAATACATCTAAGTGTTTATATATGTAAAAAGTCTTATTTTTAAATTATTTGCCCTCAATTCAATGTACATCTCAAATCATCTCATATTATTATGTCAAAACAATATTCAGACACACTATTTCTTGACAGTTAGACTGGGTAATTATTTGACAGTGGATAGGGATTTTAATGCAGATGTGTTACTGTTTTTTTTTAAATGTGTAATTAGTTTTTTGTATGTTTAATTTCAGTTTATGTTTTATTAGCAATAAATTGATTTTATATAAGTCCTCTTCCACTTTTTATGAGACTTTCCATTTCAGTGTCATTACTGTGTCATAAGCAAAAGATATCAATTTTTTGTTTAGTTTCAATTTACAAGAATCATTGATATAAATTAAAAACAACAATGGTCCCAGAATGAATTTCTTGTGGTATGCCTTTTTGTCACTTCTTGATTTATTATTCTTATTCACTGTGCAACATTCCGTTGTTTGCTAGTGCAACAAAGCGGGTCGGTAAAAGAAGCATAAAGCATGACTTATCTGTTGAAAATTTATTATTATTTTTAAATTATAATTTATTATCTTAGTATGTGTCCCAACACTCCTCGCAGCAAGAAAAAAAAATCCTGACAGAAAAAATGAAGTGTGACTTATATGGTGAAAATTAAATTATTAAATAATTAAATATTTCAGGTACTTATGGAGATACTGTAGTGGCAAATGTTGGTGGGCAGAAACTCACCAGCCCATGGACCAGATACAAGTTTACACTCAAACAGAGGCTCCACTGCAATTTGGGGAATATCATAAACACAAAAATTTTTCCACAGAATATTGAAATTTCATCACAGCAAAAATAAATTTTTAAAGATTTTTAAGCATTGATATAGTAATTAAATTACTAAATAATAAAATATCAATTGAAATTTTAATTTTGATGATCTTTTCGAAATGACAAAAAAGAATTATTTTTACCACAGTGTATACTTTTCGTCATGTTTCTTATTTCACACATGAAACAAAAACCTATATATAAGATCACATGGAACATGTACTGTGAAGAATTGGCATTGCAGTAAATTGACGCTGCAATAAATTGATGCTACAATGAATTTGTTATGCGACAAATTAATGCTGCGACAAACTTGTACCATGATGAAATTTGTTATGCGACAAATTAATGCTGCGACAAACTTGTACCATGATGAAATTTGTCCTACAACAAATTGACATGCAAAGAATTGAGTGCGACAAATTGACTGGCTACACGATATTCTGTGGTGTGAGGATACACTCTCTATCCTTCTCTTCACTGCAAACTTGACCATGAATGGACTATAGCTAGAAATAACTCTATGCTATAGGCCCTTTGTAAAAAAATCTTTAGAAATCACATGACATATAACATATTTGTATCATTTATGGATGATTTATATTTAAAAAGTTTGCTGAATACACAATTAAAAAATTCAGACTGTGCTTGGAATATTGTGCTTTAAAAAAAATCAATATTTGACTATATCAAAGCAGTTGTTAATAGCAATTGTTCATAGAAAAAAAATTATATTAGTAGAAGTTCTATAGATTCAAACCTCAGTTGTAGCTTCAATCGAAGCCCCATTTTTGAGAAGTAGCTCAACAACTTTCATACGATTTTTTTTACAAGCAATATGTAAAGGAGTGAATCCATTGAGAGCTCTAGCATTTGGGTCTGCTTTACGATCCAGAAGTAACTTAGCAACTTTCACATGACCACAGTGAGCAGCTACATGTAAAGCAGTTAGATAATCCTATGCAAAAAAAGAAACATACACACCTCATAAATAAAAGTAAAAAAATCGCAGAATATATTTACTTTTAATACTTAATCACCCGACTTTGTCTCAAAACACTTTCTTCTATACAGAATATTTCTAAACTAATACAACATACTTCAAAGAATGATAGAACACTAAAAAACTAACACTTTTCACGATAGAAAATATAGTGACAAATGTAGCGGTTGGTTGCTAGAGAGAACGCTTTCTATTTCAGCACAAAAATATAATGTGATGAAGGTTGGAAAAGTGGGTGGGGGGGGGGAAGGCACAAAACATGGAAAAATGTTTTAATGATGATAAAAATAAACATCAATAACTGTTTGACATGACAAAATAATACAATCCGATTTGCATACAAGGGAACAATAGATAAAAACGAAATAGCATGTAAAAACATCAGTAACTACATACAAACAAGAACCTCACAAAAGCAGTTCAAAATTTTGACTATAATTCTGGACACAAGCTTTACATCATTGATGTAAAAACTCCCATATGTGTGTGTTCTGAAAATGCTTGCTGTTTTCCAGAACATACTGGAGTCCTTAGGTAATGTCTAGCAGTTATTGATGCTTGTTTGCCTTCATTAACCCTTTAAGTGGCATAGCAGAAATCAATAAACCCCCTATAAAATATCATATCTTTCCTAATTATGTAAGTAGGTGCTAAGTAAAAGGGATGAGAAAATGTGCTTCATTGGAAATCAACTTTGTACTATATCTAGGCTTGTTAATGCTAAAATAAGAGTCCTTTAAGGAGGCGAGATATCTTGTCAATGCCCCTTAAAGGGTTAATGTTTTTTTCCTATGTTTCGTGCCTCTCTTCTTTTCCAACTTGTGTTAGACTGTGTGTTTGAGCTAAAATTTAAAGCACTCTTTAGTGGCCAACTGCTACATATGTGACCGAACTTTTTAGGGTGAAAAGTGTTTGTTTCATCATGTTCTATCACACCTTGAAGTTTGCTGTATTAATTTAAAAACACCCTGTATGTGGTAGTTTCATTAAAAAATATATAAATTGCTGATTTAAAACTATTTGTCCTCTTTTCAATGTGTATTTAAATGCATTTATTGCATAAATTCTTTCAATAAATGCATTTGAAATAAATATGTATTCACATTATTTACATAACTCTGAGAGAACAAATTAATGCAATCCTCCCTGTGTAAAAGGACTATTTTAGAGCACACCAACTTCTGTCATATATCGTCACACAGCAATTTCCAACCAGTGGAGTTGGGTGGGAAATGAAGGTGCCATCTATCGGTGGTCGCCCCATGCTTGGTAGGTGAAGAACTTGTTTCTGACATTCTATGCCCGGATTCAAACCCATGGACCTTGGCAGTAACCTTCATAGTGGAAGACGAGCATCTTACCACTGTGGTCACTCGGGCGCCTACTGTGTAAAAAGACTAGCACTGAAGAATTAGGCACCCTATTGGAATGAAAATCAGGGTCTGTCCAGTCCTCGGAACCATAAAAACTTTTAATCAGAAATTACAAATCAAATTTTAATGCAAAAAAAAAATGTTATATGCATTACAAAACTGCTGCTCTTTAGTAGTATGGATTGTTATCATGTTACAAGCAATAAACCAATGTTATCTATATTTTCAGAAATACTAAACATTGGGTTGTTTACTACTACTACTAGAGTTGTTTATTACTACTAATACTATAACTAGGGTTGCTAATAAATGGAATAGCTTACCCTTGGGGTAGTAAATTCTAACACAATTGACACATTTAAAAAGAAATACGATAAACATGTTGGGATAAATTGAGAAGCTATCCATGCTTAAAATAAGACAACCATAAGTATATTTTATGGGTGTTGTATAAAAATTAATTGTATATATATAAATATGAGTATAAAAAACAAGCCTGCCATTCGGAATCTGCAATAAATTGTAGGTCCTGGTCTAATTAGCCCTCGCATGCAGAAAATGACCGTGGTGTGACAAAAATGATCAATATATACACTGGTGTAAGAAATTAAGAGAATTTGCAGACTTGGTCGATTATCTCCAGAACTACTGTACCAATTTTAATGAAATTTGATATGTACATACATTGATACAATACAAAACAAATAATCATTCAATAATTGTAATACACACGCATGACCGTGCGTAACACTCGTTGGAGTCGGAAGGTATGAAACAGCGGTTGCAGAATAAACAAAAAAATGGGTTAATGGGGGTATGGTCCTCTCTTACAGATATACAGGTCTCGCAGAGTGATTTCATACATGAAATAAGGCAGTTTATCATTTCCTGTGGCAATTGGTCCCACTCGTTCAGCAATGCTGTTTTCATTCCCTGGATGGTTCTCGGAGGGGGGGGGGTGCGAGTTGCAATTGCCCTCCCCAGAGCGTCCCAGACATGCTCTATAGGGTTAAGGTCTGGAGATCTGGCTGGCCAATCCATCCGGCGAATATCCTCACTCTCTAGAAGATCGTAGAGCAGAAGAGCTATATGTGGCCTCGCGTTATCGTCCATTAAAATGAACTCAGGGCCAACTGCAACCCTGAAAAGGCAAACATAGGGCTCCAAGACCTCATCCCTATACCTCACACAAGTTCACAGTGCCTCTTTCAAAGACATGGAGAGGTGTGCTGCCATCCAACATGATGCCTGCCCAGACCATTAAACCTCCTTCACCATAATGGTCGATTTTGTGGACATTGGAGGGTAGGTAGCGGGTCCCTGGTTCTCTCCATATGAACGTACGGCGAGAATCAGTGCTTAGGCTGAACCGGGACCCATCAGTGAAGAGAACGGTCGTCCATTGATCCATACTCCAATCTCTATGCTCTCTTCACCATGATAAATGGATTCTCCCGTCCGTAGAAGTGAGCGGGATGCAAACAGCAGGTCTTCTTGCAAACAACCCTCTCTCATGAAGTCTTTTGGAAACAGTCACCCTTGATACACGGGTTCCTGTGGCTGCATACAAGTCACAAGAGAGCTGAGAAGCTATAGCACTCCTGTTACGCCTCGCTATAATCAACAAATGGCGATCTTCTCTGGCCGTCATGGCTCTTGGACGACCTTGCCCAGGCTTTCTCTCGATGGATCCGGTATCCTGGAACTGTTTCCATAAGTTACACACGACGCTGGGCGTTAAATTGAACTCTCTACAAATCTGTAATTGAGATTGGCCTGCTTCTAGCCTCCCCACAATTCGCCACCTCATTCCATCATCTAAACGTTGGTGGTTACTCATTTTTACTGTTACAATTTGAAATTAACCGATTGCTGCAAAATAACACCAAGAAATTCGCCGAGGTGTGCTAGCGAACGAAATGCGTCTTAACTTATGTGCGCTTATAAAGCCTGTTTCTCTACTGGCTCCGCCTACACACACGTGTACGCTTACATATTTGACGTACAAGATTTGCATTTTTGTCTAGAAGCAGTGGTTTTACATTCAGTTCAGTTCTTTTCATGAAATTCGATAAAATATGCAAATTCTCTTAATTTATTTCACCAGTGTATATATGTATATTGTTTCTAGTTATTTTAATTTTATTTTTAATTGGGTCACTGTATTTTAGAAATATATGACATCCATATTTTTTATGGGCATCTTTTTCTCAGCCACCTCGTTGGGTATTTTACCTGTTGTGACCTTGTATTTTTGTTAAAGAAAATCATTGATTTAAATCACGAAATTTAAATTTCATTTTTCCTTTATCGAAGGATAGAGGTTCAATGATACTGACAAGAAACCTATTCTGGTATTCACATCACTAATGTGGTGAAGTTTTTGATTAAAAGACATATCGTTTCCCCTCATGCCAGAAGCATGAATGTGCAATGTCTTGGGGGGGGGGGGGAAATGGTGTTTGAATGTTTACTCTACCCTTGTTACTCTATGAAAGTTATTTTCCTAAAATGTTTTGTAACACGTGTTTCAACAGGGATACACACTCATGTTTCAGGCAAAACTTAGGTAGCAAAACAAGGTATTGAGCTAGCTGATAAAATAAAGGAAAATTTGTACATTCATGCTTCTGGCATGCAGGGGACTATATAGTAGATCTTATAAATATAGATTTGAACCTAATTCCTAGATACAGTGTAGGAAGATAGCTCTTTTATTTCTGGATTTCGTGCATGGAAAAAATTGGAGAGAAATATAGGGAGCTAAGCTTAGATATAACTGCTCTAAGTATTTGCCATGGGGCACTAGGGTTCCCCTGACTAAAAAAAAATAGAGAAATTAGTTTTTGTGTAAAGCCTAGAACTCTATGCTCTAATTTGCTGATTTAAAATAATAATAGATGTTGCACCAAAATATAAATACTGAAAGAATAAAAATATGTAAGTTATTAAGCAACAACATCATGCAAGTCGGAGACGCATGACAATAAAGTAATTGTGCAGGAAACAATCTTGTCAATTAATATTGTATTCTTCCGCATTAGCTGGCATCTCTTCAAACTCAAGGGACACCAGATATTTGAATGATGGGCTCTGGTCTGTTCCTGGCATGCCAGAAAAAATGAGGTTTAATAAGGCTCACAGTATGCATTCAGCCAATTCAATGGATTTTTATAATTAAGATATTTAAGAATTTTCCAGAATCTGTGATTTGAAATTCCTGGCATGCTGTCTAATGAGGGGGGACATGGTATGCTCTTTATTTAATTGATGCTGAATGACCCTTTGGTTGTATACACAGTAAATTGAGACACCCTGCACCACGTGTGATACTGAGTCACCATCAGACATTTAATTTAAGGGGGTGGGGAATCTTTCACACACATGAATGAAAGCATTTTTCTCTACAAGAAAAATGCTAATTTCAGCTCAATGACCTTTCATGGCACATAAACACAATGTTTTTATGCTTATATTTTGATGCTTTCTTGCTTGTAGTTCATTTGTTTATTGTTTGTTTCTCACTGTGTTTGCTAGTTTATTCATTAATGCTGAATTATATTTGAGAGATTAGGTGAAAAATGTGCATTCTTAATGATTAACAAGATCTATATAAATTAATATGCAGTAAGTTAATTTAAATAAACAAATCTAATTTAATTTAAAAGAAATCCCATTTAAATTTACAATTTTGATTTTAAATTTACAATTTTGATTTTAAATTTATAAATTCTAAATATTTTTGATTTGACTTTTTCATACCCTATTGTGATCATATCCTGATTACAAGATATCGCTAGTTTATCAAGTCAAAATGTGTTCAGAGCTTTTTGTTAATATTGCAATGCATTGCTTGTTTATGGAGTCAAAATTTGTTTAAAATTTTTTGTCTTATGAAACACTCATAAAACAAGTTACTTGTGTAACCTAAAGTTTCACCGTATTTAAATTGTATTAAATGAAAATTCATATTAAGCAAGTTTATCTTAATAAGGTTTGACTATTTAAAAAATGTTAAAGATATGTTCTTATAAATGAATATGTCTTTAAAATTTTTTAAATAGTTGTCAATAATAGTCAACAATTTAAATAATGTGTCATTTGAGCCACACACCCTTTGCCCCTATGAATCCATCAAATCAAGGGTTCAATATTTGATTGGAAATAATAAATGTAAAACATTTTTAAATGAAGTTATTATTTCAAGATGTTTCACATGAAAAGAGAAATAAATTAAATTTTCTTACTACTGTTACATCATCAACAGGCGCTTTATTGCACAGTAAGATACGAGCACTATCTACATGATCACCTTGAGAAGCCATATGCAGAGGTGCCAGTCCATTCTGAAAATATTAATAATTAGTAAAAAGATAACATGATATTTCATCACATAAGTTGAGATGGTGAGCTCAGATTTTTTGAAGAAAATAAAATTATCATACCTTTGTTTTTGCTAGTATAGGTGCTCCTCTCTCGAGAAGTAAGTCAACCACCTGATCATGTCCGCTTCTAGCAGCACAATGAAGAGGTGTCAACCCATCCTAAGTTTGACAATTTTAAAATAATAATAATCAAATTTCAAGGATATTTTATGATTGAATGATTTGTAACAAAATTATGTTGTAAAGAGAAAATCACTGAGTGCCATCTTAATCCATGACCTATCCTCACAAGTGCAGATCAAATAAAAAATATTTTAATTCAGTTAAATTTACTAACAATTAATTCACACTCAATATGTTTAGATCGTTATGCAGTCAATTCTTGGTTAGTTGAATTCTGATAACTCGCATATCTATTTAAGTCGAAGAGTTTTCTCTCTGCTCCAGAACCTCCAATATTATCTTAGTGTTAACATTTTTCCTTAAGTTAGAATTTTTTCCTTTAAGTTGAAGTTTTTGAGTACGAGATGAATTTGGAAAAAAATGGCATTTATTCTTTGAGTGAGGAATTAAAGGTGCAGTAAGCATAAATAAAGTATCTTCTTTCTCTGGCTTCTCTTTTCTACTCCAGTTTTCTTGATAAAAGTGACAAAAAAAGTTTTTTTTGCGCAGTTGACCACTGACTATGAACTTGGTCACCTGTGCTTGCAAATCATTCGTTGCACATCTGGTCTTGTTGAAATCGTCCAGTTGCAAGTGGATTTTGCATAGATTTTTCAAAAATTTTTAAGCCAAAGTTGAAAGCTTAAGATTAAAAAAAAATTATAAATAAAATGGAAAGAAATCCAATTCTCAAGAAAAAAGTTTATTGTTGAAAAGTTAAGGCATCCATCCGAATATACTGTATCAACAATTAAAAAAACAGAAAACAAGGGCATAATTCATGCAAGGTTTTCTTCAAATGCAAATGAAACGATGGGAAATCAAAAATTACTGGATATTTTTAAAGAGAATAAATTTGCTTTCTTTTCTTATTCATAAGTTTAATTTATACAAATATTGTGTATTTGACTATACTCATAATATATACATCCAAATGTGTGTTTTGTTTTTCAATATTCTTATTCAATAATTAGGCATTAGAATAATTTATCATTGCCAATCTCTTCATGTCCAGTAGTTCCCATTTTTACTATTACAATATATGTAAATGTCATTGTTACTATAAAAAATAGTTTTTTTTACTTCTCTGAAATTGGAATTTCTGATAAGTTGAACTAATGATAACTTCTAAGAGAGTTTTTCGTCAGCTGCTGCACATTTGAGTTACCAAGATTTGACTCTGTAATCAAAATTTAATCAAGAGCTAACAGCTGAATTTAAATTAAGCAACAACATCAGAACTAAACTGTGTAGTTTTAAATTAAATGATGTCATTAAATCTCATTTCAACTGAATTGATATTCATGCTTTTGAAAGAATTTTAGAGGAACTGGAAAAAATATTTAAATCAACAAAGTTATTAAAAAAATTGTAACTACATAAATTAGGGGTCTTCAACGTTTTACGCTCGAGGGCCACATAAAAAATTAGTTGCGTTCTGCAGGCCACTCATTAACAGCGTGGGGTGTCCCCCAAAGACGATCATAAACTAAATATGTTTCAAAATATTTTAAAAAATTTAAACATTCAATTCAATTAATTAAACTGAATTGGGGTAAGACCAATTATTTTAGGTATTTTTTTTATATGGTATGAAACAGAATGAAAATGGATGATTTTTGTTTATACATGTATATGTTGAATTAATTGCGTACCAAATAAAAAAGTCTTTGGTCACTTACATTATGAATGCGAGTGGATGTCATTCCTAAATTAATGGGAAACTTGACAATTGTTTTTGCTTGACTAAAGCTTCAATGTTATTTAATATTTGTGTTGTTGCTATTTGGGTGCGGTAGCCCGGTCGATAAGATGCTCGCCTAAAGTACCAAAGGATGTTTAGAGGTGTCGCGAGTTTGATACCCGGTTCATCCTTGTCAGAAAACTTTCCTGACACAGGGGTACAACAAAAAATGGCGACTTGACCGCAGCAAAAAATTGCTACCGCAGGGAGTCCCCCCATCGAGGGGTTAGCGCACCAACCTCTCGATGAGAATTAAAAAAAAAAACAAGCATGCCGTTCGGAATTGGCAATAAATTGTAGGTCCCGGTGTAATTAGACCTCATGTGCAGAAAATGACCACGGTGCGACAAAAATGATCAAATGATCAAAGTTGTTGCTATTTGTAAAGTATCCTCCAAATGCTGATCAGTTAGACGTGTTCTAGTTTTTGATTTTGTATCCTCCATTCCTCTAAATAACTGTTCACATATGTAAGTGCTGCCAAATATAGAAGACATGAACAATGCATATTTGCGTACTTCTGGATACTTTTCTTCGGACACATACTTAGAATAAAAATCAATTAATGAAGGAATTTCGAAAAACTTGCATTTAACTGCAGTCACATTGCAAATCTGCAAATTCTAATTGTACCTCTGGTGGAACACTTTTGATATCGACTGAGAATGGTGAGGAAAACATTTTCATAGAAATTTTGTTCTCGCAGAAGTCGGAAAATCTGCTTCTGAATATAAAAAATTGAGTGCAGATCTATTTACCAACTCCAATAATTTAAGAAAATGTATGCAGTTTTTGTTTTGCAATTGACATTCCCAGGGGACTAATTTAGTTTCAAACGCTTTCACGTTGTCATAAGGATTATGGACCAGTAGGTCTTTTCCCAGTAAGCGGTAGTTTAGATCATTCAGATGACTAGTGATATCGACAAGATATGCGAAATCTCTCACCCACTTTTTATCTTGAAACTCTCCAATAAGTTTTCCTTTGGATTTCATCAATTCATCAACTTCCTCCTTCAAGGAAAACAGGCACTGAAGCATCTTTCCTCAGCTCAACCATTGTACTTCTGTATAATAACTAACGTCGCCATGCTCAGCTTCCAAATTCTCTACGAATTTTTGAAACTGTCTATAATTAAGTAATTTGGATCAAATGAAGTTAACCGCTTTCACTACAACAGACATTACATGTTCAAAGTTACAAAGTTAGAGAAAAACTTTTTGCACAAATTTTCCTGGTGTATGGTGCGGTGGAAAGCCGCCACCTTCATATTTCCTAGGCATCTGACTTTATCGATGTGATTACCCCTGTCTTCTGACCGGTCATAGAGGAAGCACCATCTGTAGTTATGGCAGATATGTTGCCTATGTCCAACTCACATTTGGCCAATGTTTCTGCCAAACTTGAATATAAGTCAAATCTTTGTGTGATATCATTAAGTGCAACAATACTAGCTAACTCCTCAACAATTTTGAAGTTTTTGTAGAATGAAACGAATGAAAATGGCTGCTTGTGTGTGTGCGGTATCTGTTGCATCTGTCGATTCATCCATAGCTACTGAGTAAAACAAAAATTCCTCACATTCGGATTTGAAGGTCTTGAATACATCTGCTGGCAGATCCTCCACACGTCTTGCTGCTGTCACACCAGACAAACTAATGTTCGAAACAGCTTGAGCCTGTGATGGGCAAAGCACATCAACTGTAGACTGAAGGCATTCTTTAACGAATTCTTTATCAATGAAGGGCTTCCCATGTTTCACAATTTTTTCTATTATATAACCAACACGAACACAATTTTCAGACTGTTCATTTCTTCTGAAGAATAATGACTGTTGACAGTTCAGTGTTGATTTCAGTTCATTCACTTTTTCACTTCAAAAATGTCCCTCCAATCCAGAATACTTTGCACTATGCTTGGTATCGTAATTTCTCTTAATATTGTATTCTTTCATCGTGGCTACACTCTCATTGCAAATGAGACAAACTGCTGTAGCCTTGTGTTCGACGAAAAAATAAAGGGATGAGTATTTCTATGAGAGAAACATTGTTCTGTTCTCCATTAGTCAATTAAGGTTTGTTTCATTTTTTTTTTTTGGTTTTGAAAAAGAAATCCATCCATTTTGGCAATACAAATACAAAGGCCTCAACAGGAAAAATACCTAACTAGGTAGATGAAAAAATATGGATACATCCATTATTTACAATACCACAATTTGATAATTTCCTAATTTATTTTCTTGAAAAAATCTCACTTTTTTTTCAACTTTCCTTTTTTTACTATCACGGTTTGCCATTATGCACTCACCCATTTAAAGACTAAAATACTTCTGATCAAAGGCTTCAAAGACCAAAAACACAAGTAAACTAACTGTACCAATATCGTACAAATCCTTTTTCCAACCAATCAAGATGCATCCACCTGCTCCTTTCCCAACCATGCACAAGAGAAATACGATACCATGGAAATTCCTGCTTTCTCCCACTAAAGGGGGATAGGATGTACTCGAAGTTATTAATGGTGAAGAAGTGTATGGTGCGGTTTCTTTTGCGTTAAAGGCTTTATTAAGAAACTGATCAGCCTGTCCTTGTTATAAGTCTATATGAAGCTGTGTGACTTTTTTTTGTCGAAATCACCGTTTTACCCTATTTTTGAATGATATTGGGTCAATCAATTGAAATGTTTTGGCAGGTCACCAAAATAACAACGGCGGGCCATCAGTGGTCCGTGTGGCATGGGTTGAAGACCCCCTACCATAAATACTTATAAATGTTTAATTATTACAAATAAAGTCATGGAGATTCAGTCGATATCATACATTATGCTTGGTGCATAGGCAATGCAGTATGGTTTGAAACTTTCAACAGGTTGAACTTGGTAGATTTATTTCTTTGTTAAGTGAAATATAAACTAAATGTAAAATGCTTACTCGAGTAACGGGATCTACTATAGCTCCCTTTTCCATAAGCAGATTGACCATATTGGCTTTTCCCCATTTCGATGCAACATGAAGTGGAGTAATTTGATGCTTTGAGAAAAAAAGAGAATTTTGATAAATAATTAAAGGATGAGCAAAACACTTGAAAAATCAATAAAAAATTGACAATTTAAGTTATTGAAAAGAAAAAAACTTTTTGGTTCAAAATTTAATCAATATCCATTTCTAAATATGAGTTATGAGTGAAATTTTTATGGAAATAATTGCTTTAGGGGTTCATCAATGAAATAACACAAAAACTACATTGATACTAAAGTTGTGTATTTCTATGAGAGAAACATGGTTCTGTTCTCCATTAGTTAATTAAGGTTTGTTTTGTTTTTTTGGTTTTGAAAAAGAAATCCACCCATTTTTGCAATATAAATAGTAAATACAAATACAAAGGCCACAACAGGAAAAATACCTAACTAGGTAGATGAAAAAATATGCCTATAAAAAATATGGATACATCTATTTACAATACCACAATTTGATAATTTCTTAATTGTTGAAAGTTTTTCAGGAACTCTACTTTCCTGTTTGCGAAAAGTTGAGAAATAATTGGCTTATTTCTGCTTCTTCACCAAATTTTTAATGCCCATTATATGTGTAATTCATGATGAGCAAGAAGAACAGATCATGAACTTTTGGATGACAATGATTGAGAAGGTCACATTTTTTATTTGGTCCATATACACAATGTGTAAAACGTTTAAGAATGGTTGGTTTTTCATAAATAACTTAGCACTGGTGCAGCTTAAATGAAAGTCATATCACAGACTTTTTTTAGCATAAACCATTACAAAGTTTGGTCTAAAGCAGTGCTTTGCAACCGTTTTGAATAGAAACATAGTATTTGAACATTTTTTGGAGAATCACCCATCACATTATTAGTGTGGTGTCCTTATAAGAAATGACTAAAAGAACTAAAGTGATAAGAACATACAATGCCACCTAGTGTTGTGTAAGGGGAACTAGTGAGTTCCACCTCGGACATCAAGTAGACAAGATGTCTAAATGTTCTGCTCTTTCCGCTTTATAAATTCTTCCTATCTATATGTATGTAATCTATCTAAGTCTAACGTAATAATAAATACTCATCAAAATAAATACCCATGTGTTATCCACTCCGCTAACAAAGTGTTAAAGAAACACATCAATTAGCTATGTATAGCACATGGAAAACAAGTGCAGATAGGCTTCCTTCAAGATGCGCTAGATTGTGTAGGAGATTATGGGAGCAAGAAAATTATTTAAACCACAATGAAACATTTACAAGAGGCCTGCATGCAGCAGTAGATTTAACTCAGTTGTTGTTGATGATGATATATATGAGGCTCTTTGGATCAGGTGATATCTCCCTCTTCTTTGAGAGACATACAAACCATAACCAAGGTAACCAATATGGTGACCTCCTGTGTGACTCACGAAAGAAAGGAAACAAATCTAGATTGAAGATATGTATTGGTTTTTTTTTCTTTTTGGTGGGTGCTAGATATGTCAAAATTTGTTTTGAAGTTCAAGATATTGATCTGCCAGTTTTTGCTTCAAAAAATGCTTAATTAAAGCTGCAGAATTTCTTCAATGTACTTTATGGGCCCATAATTAATTATAAAACATCCTAAACTATATGGATTGATGCAGTTGGATATTAAACGACAATACAGACACATTAATTTTCATTTCGTGCTTGAGAAGATATACATAAAAGGTTGAAATCAATGTAATTGCATCGATATTAAACTCAAAAGTAGGTCTGGCTAATTATTTTATATTTAATTTTCTGAGCTTCATATCTCTAAGCAAACTCAATATTTCAAAAATCGAGAATTCTATTCAATTTTTTAAATTATTGATATGGTATAAAACCCCACTAAATTTCTGCATTTCTACAGTAAAATCTGCAATTATAACATATATTTCTATGGGGATAATCTTGTGCTTGTCCCTCAAGGGGATGCTGATGATGAATATGACATGTATTCAAAAAGCCTAATTTTTACCAGGCATCCCATAAGTCCATAAATACATAAACATTGGAAGAAAGGAAGGTGGTTTGTGAAAATATTATTTCCACACAAAGGGGATTTTTTGGTAGGAAAAAAATAGTTATATTTTCTGTTGATACAGGGCACTTCACCAAAGGTACTAGAGGAATCAAATCACAAAATTACATGGGAAAACTATGTTTGCATTCGTGCAAATGTTTAAAAAATATGATTATTATACAGTCAAATAAAATTACCTTAGCAGTGTAATTGACATCAGCTCCTCTGTCCAACAATATATTTGCGATTCTTTCATTACCATAATGTGCAGCTATATGAAGTGGTGTGAAACCACTCTAAAATGTAAGTTAAAACATTGAAATTAAATTTTTTAGTAAAAAAAAACAAGATGCCATACCATTATTAAGATAAAATGACAATAAATTTCAAAACAAAAGTATATGCTTTGTTAAAGTAATACATTGTCATCATTTTTGAAAGATAAGATTTTGGGGTTTCTACTCAATATTTATGCAAGCAGAAATACAAAAATCGCTGGATTATTTGAGGTTAGTCAAAGAAGCCCATTTAAATAACAAAATTTCGTGCAAAGACATGCGATGTCATTATTTCCTCTTCTGTACTTGAAGAAAACTCACCTAAAAATGGACCTACTGGACAGGAAGGATTATCGAGTCTATTGTACACATAGGCGGAGGTAGACACTTGGAAGTCTGGGGGGGGGGGGGCACGGCCATTATTGCTAGGGGGCACAATGATGATGATGTCAATTCATCTATACGTGTGTGCATTAGATCAGTCGACTTCACCTTTGATGCTGGGGGGGGGGGTAATGCCCCCCCCCGTATCTCCACCCATGACTATACTGCATTTCTAAATTTATGTTCAGTTGCAATGCATCATACTAATTTGAAGATATACATTAGTTTGTAACAAAATTATAATAAAAAATGTAAAATAGACCTTGCAAAAATATAAGGCCACTCTTAATATTTGTGATTTTTTTTTTAATAGTATGCAAATAACTTTTCTTGGTGTGACTTTATTTGCATTTAATGAAATGACTTTTTTTAAATTCATATAAGTGAAAATTCATTGTTTGATGAAAGTGAACTTTGATGTTTGGCATCAAATTGCAGTGGCTTGTCTCAGAGAGAAATTTCTATGTAGGGGAAAGTGGAGGCTAATGGGACAAGGCCTAATTTCAGTATTTGTTGTTTTTTTCAAATATTGCTTTGACAATGACAACCCAGGCCACAACTAGATGCTTGGTGACCCAGGCGAGTGCGCATTTTGGTGCCCCTTGTAATGTTGAAGGAGAGGTTTGAGAATGAAATTTGTATCCCCTCTGGTCCAGCGCCCGGGCACAACACCCTTATGCTCCTCCTAGTTACTGCCCTGATGACAACAATCAAGCTGCTGTCATTAATCACAAAAAGTAAACTATTCCTGATTATTAGGGGAAAAGAAAGGTGATAATCAGTTTATCACCCTAAAAAATATCTTTGATTTTTTTTTAATGATTTTCTTTACACTTGTGAAGATACTGCTAATTTGTATACTTTGAAAATTGCACTTTTAATAAATTTCTTAGTTAAATTTTCTTGTGATAAACATGTTTTCATTACAAACATGCTATTTAGATTACAAAAATATATAAACTTTCAGTCATTTTGGGTCTAATGGGACAAGCATAGAGATTAGGACCTAACAAAGTTTTTCTCTCAAGTAAGAAGAATTTGAATATTCAGTATAGTGGCATCAAAGCTACACCATGGCCATGGCCCCCACATCCTGAAGCAGGGCCCCTAGGCTGGGATCTTTTACGGGCCCCCCGACCAGACTTTCACGGGGCCCCCTTTATGATGAATTTATAGTATAGCGTGAAAAAACAAAAAAAATTATTGAAATCCTCCCGGGCCCCAGGGCTGGAGCCTTACCAGCCCACCCCTTGTGTGGGCCATGACCATGGCTTAACAAAAATTGAAACTAGGAAGCTTTCATATTTGAATTACACTTTAGCTTTAGGCATAAACGTTCCTGAAAAATTATGTTAAAATAATATTTATTTCATAGTGTTTATCTAGTTTTTTTTGGGTTTATATTTCTTGCCCCATCTGGGTCTAATGGGACAAAAGAGTTCATATATAAAATTGATTGTCACTGCAAAAGCAACCAAAATTATTTATTTTGAATAATGTTTATCATACAACATAAATGTGTATGCTTGTCAATACAACTTTGTTTTTTTCGAATGTCAATTGTTTATTCCACTTTGAAAAAATCAAAAACTGAAATTTGTCCCAAAATAGCCCCCACTTTCCCCCACATCACACAATGCAGCTCATAATGTGTAGTTTATATTATTCATGATTGTGGAATAGTTTATTGTTTTAAAATAATGGAAGCATGCAAACATTGTTTCTTTACCACTTAAAGCGTTCAAGCAGAGCTCTTGTGACAATAGAAGTGCTGTCATTTTTTAAGATCAGAACCGGCTTTGAAGTTGAAATGTCAAATATTTATAATGACTAGAGTAGTGGTTTTTGAAAGATCATACATGGACCCACTGGAGTCTGCAGAATTTGTCTCAGAGTAAATAGCCACTTGCTGTCTTTATGCTCTGATTTCAGCTTTGACATAGCCCAGGTGTTTTTTTACCCTCAGTGTTTAATCAAAAGGCCTTTGGGTTGGTGCTAACTGAATAACTGGTCTAGACTTTTTCATATCTCAGCAGCTAGTGCTAAACTGCATATGTATTTCATAAACATTCCACAAGGAATTTCTAACTGGTGCATGCCGGAAAATGTTATGTGTGTCCTTGATGTATTTATGATGATTGAAATGTGGGGTTATGTGTTCAAAGTGCTGCTATCTTCTTTCCAAATTAGAAATGAAAGTGGCAGGTGCCTGAGTTTTATGTTTTGGAAGTATCATGTTGTGGGTCTGCCTTCTTTCTGTGGTGAGAATTTTTTGCTACTTTAGCAACTGTGAAACTTGAAAACAGTAAAATATTGTGATTCTTGTGGCTATAATGATTTTTATCTTAAAAATGAAAGGACCTTATAATTATGGAACACGAAATCATTCATTCAGATAAAAAAATAGATGGGCTATTTATATGTAGTGAGATTAACATAGGGAAATCTGTGTGTAACTCTGCTCTGAATGCTGTTGGTTGCATGGGCGGAGATATGGGGGGGGGGCACTGCCCCCCCAGCATCAAAAGTGGAGTGGGCAGATCTAATGTATATGTGTGTAAATGAATTGACATCATCATCATCGTGCCCCCAGCAATAATGACCTTGCCCTCCCAGACTTCCAAGTCTATCTCCGCCTATGGTTGGTTGAGGTTTAGGTTTAAGATCCAGGAATGGGTATCTACCTGAGAAGTAAATCTGACAAACTTGGTTTTTAACTGTTTATACCAGACATGCTTAACCCATGGCAAGATGTGACCCTCTTAATCATCTGATGTGGACTGTGACATCAAACATAACTTCGTAAAAATGAACTAGATAATTGTTCATAAAGTATTGTTTGGTGAGACAGTGATATATTATCCAACATTGCATTCTTTCACTGTAGATGTCAATGGGTCTGAGGTTAAAATGGTATTAAATTCCAATGTGTAGAAGCTCCCATATCAAAATATGATCCTAGTTTCTTGTTTTAAAATAATAAATATATAATAAATAAATCTGCTGTATCAAAATTTATAAGATATTGAGAATCATGAAACATTTTATTCATGATAACTTGCCACTGATTACTAAACCACGATAGATTTTTTTCAAACTACGACTACTGGTGACACATTTTCAGATCATTAAAGTAACCCATAGCATATTTCCAGATCGCTTAAGTGGTCACGACATGCTTTAAACCAATAAAGTGTCCGCACTCTACAAAAGGTTGAGAACCGGTTATAAAATGAAGGAGAAGAGTCTTTTTATGATGGTGGAAAAATTGACAATACATTTTTTGTTATAATAACGTGATCTTCACATATTCCTAGGGATCTGTGTGGTCTGTCCAGGGAATTTGTTACTATTAGTAGACATCCATGCCAAACTGCAATTCGAACCCAGACATACACAGTCTGGCTAGCTCCCTAACCACTCGACTGCTAGGTGACATTCATTATGATGAATGTTTGAATTTCTGAGGGGATTGTGTGAAAAAATGAGTGAGTTTGTATTTTTCAATATAAATATGCTTAATTTATAAGAGTCTTTTCATTTTGATTATTTTCACTGGAATGAAACTTGTTTTTTGATTCACTTACATAATACAGTTAACGAAATTGACAACAACAAAATAAAAAAACATACAACACATACTTTGTAATGAAAATTGTTAATTTATACAATACAGAAATGATGCACTGAAGCTGAGTTGTTCGGCATGATTAGCAGACTCAATTTAGAACAAAGTCATATCATATAATGATAAATTCACAAAATGATAAAGAAAAATGCATTGAATAATTATTAAATGTTACTGAAGCTAAGGTACTCTGGCTCAAAAAAAGTTAGATACAATCTAATACCAACCTTTGATGTCACATCAGGATTATAATCACTTTGTAAAAGTAAAGTAGCTGCCTTGCAGTCGTCTTTCTTGGCTGCTATATGCAAGGCAGGTAAACGAACTCTGCCTTTTGTATCATTTTCTAGCAGTACAGCTACTACTTTATCATGGCCTTGTTGTAATGCAACTGCCAAGGGGGTAAAACCATCCTAAAATGGAAATATAACATTTATTATATAAGTTTTAATAATACTTATCGAAAGATTCACAAGTTAAGAACTATAATATGTACAATTGATTTAGATCAAGGAATGCATTTATGAAAATGAATGCTTGCAAAGAACTATGGTGGAAATCAAATGTTTTCTGAAATTCTAAATGCACCAAATCAACTACTCTATGTGATTAAGGTCATTATTATTATTCTTATGTATCTGAGGAGTATTTGTTGAAAGAGAAATGAGCCTTTAAATGCATCTTTCTTTTCATAGAACCACTCTACATTGAATGTTGCCATGGGGGACTCATTTCAATTTTTGTGCACATTGTGTTAATCAATTTTTACTTTATGTATCTGCTATTGTCAGGGACACAGCTAGGAGGGAGCAGACACAAGGCCGGTTCTGGACATTTTTCAAATGTGAGGGAATGGTATTGTGGTGTGGAAAATCGCCTTTTCCCCTTTAGTTGGCGCCCTAAAAAGTCGGCTCCTTTCAGTTGGCGCCAAAGCTGAATAAAGATTAATTATATTTGATATTATTACATTAAAGCGATTTAAGAATCGCTTTGGTTGGTGCCTTCTGCGGCCGCGTAGTTCGGATTCCAAAATTCAGCCCAGAGTTGGGGGGGGGGGGGCGTTAGCGGACACTTTTCTGGTCCCCGGTCAAGTGGAATAGGCCTTTTATGCATTTCACTCCCCGTTATTTGTGGACACTTTCGATAGCGAACAGTAAAATCAGACAAACTCAATTTTTTTTTCAAAACTCTAATTTATTAATTATTGTTCTAAATCAAAAATTTATCACATTCAACGGTGATTATGCATAATCCCAAACTCGTAATAGTAAATGTATGATTATCCGGCAATCAATTACTTAATTAACTGAACATATAACTATGGTCCAAGATGGTGAATTCGAATGGTATAGGCTGAAACACACCAGGGGGGTGCCCTAAAACCGGTTTTCTAGCTACTCTTTTCGAAAAATCAAGTGACGTCACCCGATTCCACTCGACCTAGAACTCCTTAATACATATATGAAGGCGTCTTAACTCGACCGTCTCCCGTTGGAACACTGAGTAAAATTACTGTTTTTTGATAATTTTTTTTTGCATAGTTCTAATTCACAAAACTATCATTTTTTCTGAGTAGACGCCACAAATACCGCTGATTATCAAAATATATATTTTTTATTTTTGACAGATTTTTTTTTCGACCCATGTATGCATAGGGGGAGATTGACTTGGAAGTCTGGGGGGGGGGGGCACGATGATGAGGATGTCATTTCATATATACATTAGATCAGTCGTTTGACGCTGGCCGTATCTCCACCCATGCATGTATGCAATGTTAAATCAATGGGAAGTATGTACGTTTGTAAAATCAAAAAGGGAAACGGAAAGGGAATTATCAGAATGGGGGGGAAAAATTATATATTCTAGAAACCTCTTGGAAACACACTACACCAGGGAACCCTTGATGATTATGAGACTCACGCGTAACCCTAAACAAATTTTGAAAATTTCTTCAATGAGGAATTTCTTCTTTCTACAGGATGTCCCAAAAGTCCGCATTCACTCTTCGGAACAAGAACCCTAGTAGTAGATAAAAGTGTCAAAAAATATAAGTGCGAGTTACACATAGTGTGGCAATAATTTAAATCGCGAATTCGTTATTTTAACATGTGTGAGCTGCAGGGGCGGCTCGAGCTTACCTGCCGCCCGAGTGCAAAGCATCATAGGCCGCCCCTAAAGGTGACCCAGGTGGGAGGCTGGCAGAGCTTCAGTCAAGGGGACTTCTAGATGTCTAGATCAGCGGTTCTTTTTGTTTATCAAATTTATTGATTTATTTTATTATTCTCGAGTGGCCGTGGAGCCCCTGGGAAGTGCACACGGAGCACCGGTTGACCGCTGGTCTAGATAAACCTGATTTTTTTCAGAAGAAAGCCGCAATCGCCATTGTTTACCGTGCAAAATGGTGGTGGCCATACATCCCGCTTTTGAAACAGATTTTTCTGATTTTTGATCCAGAGTTATTTTACCGTTCCTAAAAACAATGCTGCCAGATACCAGGTAATTTAATCCTTAAAACAGCACTTAATTTAGGGAGCCATCGTCACTTATCATGTATAACGAGGTTATTTTTATTAAGAAATTTATTTCAAAGATGTTTCTGGTACTCCAGAGCAGGGCCGTCATTTCAACTTTTTCCGGGGGGGGGCAAAGCACATGTATATACCATTTTTAGTGTATTTTCAAAAGCCGGGGGGGGGGGCAACGGCCCTTTCCTGTCCCCCCCCCCCTAAATGACGGGCCTGCTCCAGAGACCGGATAAGTGAAAAGAAAAATTTTTTTCCTTCACTTCCGGGCCATTCCGTAAAAAATACTGGGTGAGGGAACCAAAATGCATACTTGACCCTTTTCATAGAATACAGGTGCGGCTCTCGGGCCATGCGACCCATTGCGCCCGCACGGGGTGCCACGTGCATGGTGAATGCGTGAAAAAAGTTTCATTGGCCAAAGAAAATTATTTCCGTCCGTTCTGGAGAGACGCTAAATCCGAGATGAAAGAACAAACTACAGAAGAGATATAAGCTCCAATGAAGGAAAAATCACTATCTCCTCCTCTGTAGCTTAGTGGTGAGCATTCGTCCGGCAAACGTGGGACCCGGGTTCGGGACTCTCTAAGCACAAGATGTTGAGTAAAATATATTAAATGAATTTACTTATTTTCCCAGCTGCCTGTCAAATGTGAAAAGCAGCAGGCTTCTGACCAGGGCCGGAACTGGATACTTCGTCAGCTGTCGCAAGCAAGGATTTTGGCGACCCCCCCCCCCGAGTGATGTAAAAAGATAATTTGAAAGAAAATTTCCGCGCACCCCTCCAGTCCTGCGCCCGGGGCACAGGACCCACCTGCTTCCCCGTCGCGGATCTACTTGACAAAAAAAAAAAAAAAAAAAATGTTAATAAGCATTCTACTCTGCATAGTTTATGTATGTTGAAAAATACTGCCTCACCAAATATTTTAAAATCCTTTAACTCACTTTTGACAATTCAAGTGTTATGAATACGTGTTATATTCAGAGAAAATACAAATATATTTCACTGGAAATAATGTCAACTCTTCAACTTATAGTTATTGAGTTATGAAAATTACCTGTGTATAATTACCTCTATATTTTTGATAAAAATAACAAATTCAAGTAAACCGAGTTTACTTGAATTTGTTATATATGTTATTTTATGTTATCTTTTTGATTTTTCACACTATAAATTAACCACAGAGGGGCTCGGGAAAAAGCTGGTTTGGGAGCCCGCCAACTATCCCAGCCTAAGGAGCCCTGCTGCAGGATGTGGGGGCCACTCCTCTCAGTACATACACATAATTTGGTCCCGATTGGTAAAACGGTTCCCGATATATTCAAGAGTTAAATGAAAACGTCACCCAAAATCGTTACCGATTTCCGTAACACACCAAAAAACGTAACCGATTTACGTTGCATAAAAACCGGCCCTTTTCGAGTTTGTGATTTTATATTATAGAATTTAATATTATAGCAAAAACATGTATTATTAAGACCATTAATAATGTTCTAAAGAATGTAATTCTTTTTAGCATCTTTTTTCTCTTTCGAAGTTCTGATATTTAAATCGATGTTTAAACATTGTGTAGCTATTTACGATTGTTAACATGCACGATATATTTTTTCACTCTATAATTTTTCTATTTATTTTTAGTCGATTTGCTATTGGAAAACGTTGATAAATTGGAGAAATTTTTTACTTAAATTTGCAAAGATTTTTCTATCACATTTTCAGAAATTTGAAATCGTGATCCCCCTTTAAGCGTTTGATTCAGTTTGCTTCCAATGTATAAATTTGTTGGTTTAAAAAATAAAATATTTCATATTTCATTAAAATACGGCGATTGCACATTTGAAATGTCTCTCGGAACAGCGGTGGAAATATCTACCTTGTTTGTACCGCTGTTCCGCGATCAGATACAAAAATGAAGATACCGTAGAATTACGAAAATTATCGTAGAGGCTGAAACAACGTGATTGGCTGCGTGGAAAAAATACGAAAAAAATCGTTTAATCGCAGAATAGCGGTGCATTTGCGAAATATGCGTCCAGGATGCCCGAAGCAGAGCAGTGTACAACCAAATTCCAAAGGCTACATAATGAAAAACTATTTTTAATACCGATAAAATAATACTGTTTAAGTAAAAATATCCTTCTATAAATGTATCAAAAATGTAAATATTAATGATTAGATTGCGCACTCATTGATTTTTTTTCACGATGAAAGTAAAAAATGCTAAAGAATAAATGAATTTTAGAGAATAAAGAATATACTAAAAAACATCAGTATTACACACCTCAGTAGCTAGACTTTGATTGGCACCATTTGCAAGCAAAAATGACACAACATTATCATGGTTTTCTTGAGCAGCCATATACAATGGAGTGAACCCATTCTGTGATTGAACATTAACATTTGCACCCAAGCTGACGAGAACTTTGACGACATCTTCTTGGCCAGCTAAAGAAGCTATGTGTAACGCTGTATTTCCTTTCTGAAATGGATGAAAAAAAAAAAGTAAAAGGAATAGAATAATAAAAAAATCAATGCACATGAATACTGTAATAATATGTGGGGACGTACGCAGGATCGACCGTTGGAGGGTGTACAAAAATGTTCTTCCCAAGAAATTTAGTTACCACCCTCCAAAAAGCATTTAAATTAACAGAAATTGGTTAAAATAGTACGTAAAGGGCATTTTCTTTCGGGATATATTAATTTTTTTTACCGAAATAATATATTTTGTAATTTTTGGTTGGCTTGGGGGGGGGGGCATGGGTTCCCTATGCCACCTACCCCTGCGTACTCCTCTGATACTACTTATATGTAGCGTAATGTGTATGTAGGGGAGATCATATATACTGCAGTGGTTCTCAACCGGGTGGTACTGGGATACTTCAAGGGGGCCACGGAAGAAAATGGATAAAGGGGCCATGACAGGTAGTTTAGAGAGCTACAGAGAACTGAGAAGAAAAATTAAAAGGTGTGAAGAAATAAAGCTTTATATCAGTGACTACACACTTACGGAATCCAACAAAACTACCCATAAAACAAGGGCCATTTTAGGGTATGGACTCACCCGGGCCTCACCACCTACATTTTACAGCAGGTTTCCTAGGAGGGATGGGGGAGGGTTTTCGCAGGCCCCCATCTAGATTTTTCACAGACCCTTCTATATTTAATTTATAGTGTGAAGAAACAAAAAAATGATGAAAACCATATCAGGCCCCCGGGCTGCAGCTCTGTCAGTCCCACTCTTGTCATGCCCGGTTGTCTCATGTCCATAAGTGACCCCACCTCATGATATTTTGTATAGTACAATAAATTTTGAAAATAAGTAGGAAATATGTAGGCTGTTTATTTCCACTAAAGTGTGGGACTACCATAGCATCACTTTACCTGGGGGGGGGGGGGGAGTCTATGATGTTGAGATGGCCCTGAATAAAACTCGAACCAGTGAGGAGCTCAATAAATTCTAGGCCAGTGGTCTGGAGACCAATCTTATTTGCAAAATTGCTCTTTTAGAGTAACTCTGGTCAATTTAATCGAATACTGAATATGTATGTTTAATAAATAGCCATGATTATTTGCAGTGCATTCATGGTGGAAAAAGTATAAAATCAAAACAACATCGGCCTCAGGGCCCTGTCTGTTCCTACCCTTCCCCCCAGGGGCGGGTAAGGTGCAAAGGGTGCGGCGCACCCGGGCGGCAGCGTAGACTTTACTTAAGACACCAAAATTTAACACAGTAAAAATTCCCACGACATCACGCTTTTGAGTCATACTTCGACAACGGAAACGTTGAGAAAATAGACAGGGCCTATGACCGTAATGCCAGAAACAAGAATATAAGCTATCTAGGCGGCTCGAGACAAAATCTGTACTCGTGTGGTACTTATTTTTTGTGCCTCTTACCTATTGCCCCCTCCATAGCCCCTACATCCTGCGTCAGGTCCCCTAGGCTGGAATCTTTCGTGGGGCCCATGCCAGATTTTCCATGGAGCCCCTTCTACAGTTAATTTATGGAGTGAAAAAAGAAAAGAAATAAGGATTTGGTCCCGGGCCTCAAGTTGGAGCCCTGTCAGCCCTACCCTTGGAAGGTCATGCCTCTTCCTCACAATTTATCCAAATAATTCCTAACAAAAGTATTTTTTTCGCCCTTTCATTTCGAATTTTGCGCCCCTCCAGAGCCGACAGTTTGATTTTTTCGACCAATGGAACTTTTTTTACCCATTCACCTCAGATTTAGCATCCTCTTGAGCAGTGCCCCGTGTGGCAGCAATGGGTAGCATGGCTTATCGCCGCCCCTGTACTCTATTACAAGGGACATGTGTGCATTTTTGTTTTCTCACCCACACACATGGCGCTTCCACAAGAGTCCGGAACAATTCTCATAATTTTTTGGCCTTTTCACGCTATAAATTAACTATAGAAGGGGCCGTGAGAAATCTGACTGGGGGGGGGGGGGGCTGGCTGTGAAAAATTTTCTTAATAAAAACTACCTCGTTAAATATCATCTTTACAGGATAAGTGATGATAGCTCACAAAAATAAGTGCTCTTTCAAGGATTAAGTTATCTGGCATTATTAAGAATGGTAAAATAATTCTGGAAAACACAGCAAAAAAAAAAAAAATTCAACTTCAAAAGCGGGACGTATGGTCACGTACATTTTTCACGTCACGGTAAACAGTTATGTGCGGCCTTCTTCTGATAAAAAAAAATTAGGTTTATCTCCAGGTCCCCTTCACTGAAGCCCTATCAGCGTTACTCCGAAGCGTAAAAATACCACCACAACTCCCACAACACATTCCAAAAACACACCTAGGTTTTTGCCACTCACTTCTAATATCAAAGGTAGATGGCAGCGCACACTTATCCACTAAATACATGTCGTATATCCTGTCACAAACACTACACAAATGTTTCGAGGCTGTGAAGTAGGGTTACCATAACCGAAAACTGAGAAAGAAGGATGCCTATGCAAGTACATTTTGTGACGTCCCTTTTCACAATAGATGGCGCCACTATTCTGACCGATAAAACGTCACAATATAATATTTCCCTACTAAAACACAACTTCAAAAATCAGAAAAAATTCTGGGAATTTCGATGGCTATCGTTCAATGGAAAAAAACCACAACAACACTCCTGACAATGAAGAGATATGTGTTTCAAAGTGGAATTTTTTTTTCTAAGAAAAAAAATAAAAATAATTCGGGAAACCCCTAAAAAGGAGGACAAAAGGGCGAATTTTCCGAAACGTAGGAGGACGCTTGAAATGGCATAATAAAGGAGGAGTTCTGGTAACCTTACTGTAAAAGTGCTGAAATTTTGTTGTTCCCATCTGCTCAAGTTTCGATACGACATACCCTAGAAAAAACCGGAAATAAATTACTCTAATATCCAGACGGGGTTTGTTTTTACGGTTGTCGAGGTAGAAAGAGCATTATCATTACAGACAAACGAGCAAAAAATTTAAGCATTATAACACAGTTACTAAATTATACATATTTGTACGGTACTTATTATTTAGACTGATTCCGATCATGAAACATGTTTAGAGACGTTGACTTGGCATTAAGATTACATGCCGGTTAAAAAAAAAGCATCATCAGGGCTGTAGCGTATCTTCTCGGGCTCCGAGGCGGACTTTTTATTGGGGGGGCCCTCTAGAAGGGGTTATTATTATGAAAAATATGTGTACATTTTATTTGTAACCCTGAGACAGTGCCCCGCAGGACCGTAGCCAGAAATTCTTTTCGGAGGGGGACAACTGATGTTTTTGGGGGACAAATATGATCGAACAATAGATTTAACCTTGTCATTCCATGAAAATCTGTCATTTTTCAACGTTTCGGGGAGGGAACCGGACTCCCTAGTCCTCCCTCTCCTCGCTACAGCCTTGGTTCCCCGGTTGCTTCAGCCTAGTTACGGGCCTGGGCATTATTGTTGTATGTATTTTCTTTCGATTTAAAATATACATACATTACATATACGACTTGGCAAAACATAATAACAATAATTTAGAATCTTCAATGCTTACCTTAGTCGCAGCATTAACATTCGCTCCTCTTTTCAGTAATTCCGTTACAATTTCTACATGCCCTTCTTTAGCCGCCAGATGCAAAGCATTCAACCCATTCTAAAAAGAAAATGATACGTATTTGTTGAAACAAAAGCTCGGTTTTATTTGTCTTTTAAAATTTTTACATATTTAAATGAAAATAAAGTATCTCGAATGGTTTTCTTAATTGAGGCTCAGCTTGGACGCCTGTATTTTTATTGCTTTCGTAAATCAAAGCAGTACACTCTATAGCCACTAGAATAAGGTCCTTATCAAGGCGCCTTAGTGCACTCATACCCGTTCCCTGACCTCACACCGACACATACACGACACACATCACACATAATACCTTCCAAACACTCAGTTCGTAAAATCATACATCAGCATACACCAGTTCGTAAAATTACTCCAAGCAAGCGTTCTTTTTCCTTTTTAGTATCCGCGACCCAACTTTCCATATTACTCTGTAGTTAAAATCCTCAATCATTACGCACCTCCTCTCAATGATCGTACCCGCCCTCAAACCTAGGTTATATTTTTTTATTGAATTTGAATGACTGATAAATATAATTTGAGAGTTAATAATATAAATATGCACGTATTTAGCGATCAATGAGGGCTACGTTTCATATTTGTATAATCAGAATATATTTTTTCTTTTTGATTTAATTAGTTGTTTGATTTTGAGTCCCTTTTTGTTATCTCATCTCTCTAAGGGCCCTTTAAAAGGAGTGGATGCGGGTCCGAAAGAAGTTTTAACTATTGGTACAATATACGTAGCCTTTCAGACGATGCTCCCGCAACTTGGACGTGTTCGGGCGGGTCCGGATGGCGTCCACGCGTGTCAAAACCTAAGTGCGGGCTCCTCATCCGCACATTCAGGTTTTGTACATTAGGTTATATGGAGCTATTCACACGACACGGGTCCGGGTCGAACTCGCCCGCATCTTTGGCTACTTTTAAAGATGATTTTGCATGGAATTGTTTTAATTATTTGCCATAAATACCCTTAAAAACATCATATGAAGGTCCCTGTACATCAATAGGATGTACCCACATACGTCTACCCATTCATTTCCTTCTGAGATAAAGGAGATATAGCAACTTTAACTGCCTACGTGTTACATACTTTAACACGAGGATTTTTTTATTAAAATTATTTTAAAAAAAATTTATGGCACAAAATATGGGTACATTTTGGTGATTTTTGAAAAATTCACCAAAAAAAATTCAATAAAAAATAACCATCAATTAAAATCCTAAAAGCACGTGTTAAAGTATCGTATACTGGGATTACTTCGTGTCACTCTTTTTTGAGGCTTTTCCTTGTTATCTTCCCTTATGTTTTATCTAGGCTACTGGGGATTTTACTAAAGATAGCCTCACATCTCAGCTTTCGATTTCTGGTTTAAAAAAAAATTATGATAACAAGGAAAGAACAGTGAATTTTTTTCGCGTGGCACATAGTCCACCGGGGTGGCGACTATGTGTCATCACTTTTTCTCGCCTGTCACATCCATTTTCATTGAATTCCGGTTGTTAACTTTACTCGGAACATTTGGAAAAATTATTACTGCCCAAAATTAGGTAATTTTTGAATTTTTAAATAAAATAATCTCTGAAAGCTAAAAAATCAGTTTATTGACATTTTTAAGTAAAGAAAGCATTTATTTTTACTTTTTTTTGGAAAATTTTAATTTCCTGAAACATTAACAAAAATAAAGAAGACTTCAAACTCGAAAATATAAGGCTTTTTTCTTAAAAAAATAACACACTATAAATATAACATTTATTTCTTCGAAAAAACGAAAATATGGAAAAAACATGAAAAGATGATTTAGGGCAACAATTTGGTTACATGTAAACGATAAAAAAAAGTACTGTTTAGACATGATGCATGAGTTTTAATAGGGCGTGTGGTCTCCTCAAACAGCTAAGACTGCTGCACACCTGTTTGCCATGGATGCGATGAGGTTATCGATCAGACTTTGGGGAATACTGTTCCACTCCTCAAGAAGTGCAATCTGCAAGTCTCGGACAGTAACAGGCGGCCTTGGTCGCGCAGCAATGCATCGTCCGAGCATGTCCCAAACATGCTCGATTGAATTCAGGTCAGGAGAGCACGCTGGCCATTCCATACACTGTATTGTTTCAGCTTCAAGCATGTTCTCCACCAGACGAGCTCTATGCGGTCGGGCATTATCATCCTGGAAAACAAAGGAATCTCCAATGGCTCCAGCGTAAGGGATGACATGAGGTCGCAGTATCTCGTCTGCATACCTTCGGGCCGTCAAAGAGCCATTCCGAATGATATCCAGGTCCGTACGTCCACCTATGCTGATTCCACCCCATACCATCCAACCAGCTCGTCTGTATTGTGACCTTTCACGAACGAATGCGGGGTTATTTCGAGTGCCCCTGTCCCTCCATACCAGAACACGTCGGGTGTCACACTCCAGACTGAATCGGGACTCGTCTGTAAACAGCACTTGGCTCCAATCATGTTGCTCCCAATCTCGATGTTCAGCAGCCCATCTTCTTCGGGCCGCACGGTGGCGTGGGGTCAACGGAATGCAGACCATTGGCCTACGTGCATAGAGCCCTCCCTCATGAAGTCGTTACGTACTGTTTGGCTGGACACCCTTCGTCCTGTTGCCAAGAGCAACCGTCTTTGCAGCTGCGTAGCATTCTCTGTTCTGTTTCGACGGGCTGTTAACCGGTGATCAGTTGCTGTAGTGGCGCGTGGCCGACCTTGCCCTGGTCGACGTCTAACATTTTTTCTGTTTCTTGGAATCGATTACACAGCCTTGCAACAACACTTCTGGCGACTCCAACAGCGTCCGCGACACTACGTTGTGTTTGCCCGGATTCCAGTCTGTCTATAACATGCCATGGATTCCGGTAAATCACGTTGTTGAGACATCCTCAAGTCACCTTGTCTCAAAAAAAAAAAAAATACTGCGCAATCGAATTTCACAGTTACGGCAGTAAAACAGACGTTTCTGCAACATCCCGATTTCTGCCCTTATCTCCTTTTTCTGGTTTTTGACGTCATGAACTTTGATTTGCATATGAAGTTTTCTTCTTCCGTTTCCTGCTAGGCTTTAAATTATGGATGATTCATTTTATGTTACTTATCGGTATACATCTTTGCGTAATTTTGTTAAAACCATGTGCTCCCCTAATTGTTTTGAGCAGTGTATTTGCTTTTTCGACTTCCACAGCTTGTTTTCACAAAAATATCGGGGGAATTGATGATAATTCTATGCCTTTCTTTGGTTTATCATCACCAGAAACATTTTTGCCTTTTGGGACAATGTGGGGGTTCCCCTCTTGAGAACGACCTTTTCATTGTTCCATTTATTTTTTTGTATTTTTTTCATATTTTCTTCCAACTTTATATAAAGTTAGAAGACCGCCAAAAAAATAAAAATAAATAATAATTACACACGTGATTCCTTGTGAAAAACTAACATAGAAAAGTGTTTTCCGTTTTAGGATAGGACGAATATTTAATGAGTTATGATGCTTTGAATTTTTGTGACGTGTAATTTTTCTAACGGTCAGTTACCAGCAAAAACCCAACGAAAAGAAATTTCACCGCCAGCAGCGGGTTGCGACTTCTTGAAAATGAACTGAAATATTCACAATCCCATTAGAAGCCAAGTTCGGCCTTCTTCTTTCACGATTATGGCTTTTTTCTCTCCATGTGGTGTGATAGTATAACCGTGTTGTTACACGTACCATACATGTAATTACGTGTTAGTTTCAACCACTATATTGGCAAATTTATTACCAGATTTGTAAAGTCTGGTGATAAGACCAGACGACAAATTTTAGTCTTTAAAGTTTTATATATAATGTCACTTTAAATATTTTTTAACCAAATCAACACTTTTTGCCAAAATGTGGTAATTTGTTCTCTTTCACTATCAAGTCAAATTTCTTTAGGGAAGGTACATACAGTGCGTTGTATTTACTACGCGATCATTTTTATACGCTGTCGTTTTAATCAGATTACATATTGATCAAATGAAACAGGGCAATATTTTTTGAGTTATTTTAAAATTTAATCGAAACAGTCGCGTGTAAAAAACTTCAACGAAGTTTGCAAAAATAGTAGCTTGACGAAGGTGACTTGTAAAAACAATAAAATAATAACAACAATTCGATCAGAAACTTTCAATCGAACTAGTCATTTTATGAATTGACATATTCAAAATAATTAGTGGTTTCGGATATTTTCTACTGATTATTGATCGAGTCACATTTTCATACCGATTTCTTCATGCTGCAATGAAGATGTTTCATTTTCTTTTGACTGCAATTGGTTTTATCACGCTGAAATATTAATCAATTTTTACTTCACTTTTTGACAAGACAATTTGAACTACTTTGAAATTTATTTCACCCTGGATAATTCGCGCAGAACTTGGTAATTTTTTCAGATGGTTTATTCTGGGGCTTATTTATTGGATTGGATTTTAATTTTTGTGGCGCAAAGACCAATTAGGTCAAACTGTGCCTAAACAAATGACCAATTAAAAATAATTGTGCTTGTCATGTCAGGAAAGGAGGGAGTAATTATTTATATGGGGGAAATCGCCCCTGTTCCACTCTTAACAGAGACAGACTTCAGGATGTCGCCACCCTAGGCTCTACTAATTTTGCCGCCCCTTTGCTCTTATATGCGTACTTCGTTTCTTAATTTATTTCCGAAAAATCATGCTTACCCACCCCCACTCCCAGCTATCAATTTATAAGTGAAAGCCATGACTTTACTGTGTTGTTTCAAATACGGTTTTGAGTAGGGGCCTACTGTTTCATACGTCCATTCATAATATAAATGAGATGCCGTAAAAATTTTAAACTGTAATTGTTAGACTTCATCGTGACAATTTCTAACCATGATCGATTTCATCCATTATGCTTATTGTATTACTTACACTCGTGTGCAAAATTAAGAGAATTTGCACATTTGTGTCTATTTTCATAAAAGGAACTAAACCAAAGGTACTAATAATGCCACCGAAGAAGTATGCAAATATTCAGTGTCGAATACGTAAGCGTACACGTGCGTGTGGGCGGAGTTGTGACCACGGAGGGGATGATAAGGGCACGAGGCGTTTTCCACGATTCGTGTGCTCGTACTCCTCGGCAACATTCACTGTGTTTCTCGCAAGAGTTCGGTAAATTTAAAAGCTAATCGGATAAAATGAGTAGTCACAAACGTATGGATGACGGAATGAGATGGAGAATAATCGGTAGATTGCAGGCAGGGCAATCACAAGTGCAGGTGGCTACAGAGCTCTATCTAACAGTTTCAGGACACTGGATCCATATCGAGAAGACCTGGATAAGGTCGTCAAAGAGCCACGACGACCAATGATTTATTCGGCACTTTCATCACGGTGCCACAGGCAGGGCCGTCTTAAGAGCATCATGGGGCCCCGGGCCAAGTGATTTTTCTGAGGCCCTACCAGGCAAATTCTTGAAAATTCCAACCAGATTTCATTTTTATGAGGCCCCTTTTCTCTTGAGGCCCCCGGGCCGTGCCTTAAAACGGCACTGGCCACAGGACTGCTACACCATGACAGCTCTCACGTGAGCTGCATGCTGCTACTGGAACTCGAGTTTCACGGTTTACTGTTGCCCGAAGGTTTCATGAGAGAGGGCTTTATGCCAGAAGACCCGCTGTTTGCGTCCCGCTAACTGCAGCACACAAGAGAGCGCGTTTAGCATGGTGCAAACAAAATCAGCCTTGGACCAGACTTCCGTGAAGCACCGTGCTCTTCACAGATGAGTCGAGATTCAGGATGGATCACTGATTCTCGACGTACACTCATCTGGAGAGAGCCTGGTATCCGATACCATCCCTCCTACATCAGGGAAATGGACCACTATGGTGGTGGAGGTGTCATGGTCTGGGTAGGCATCATGTTGGACTTTACCCCTCCATGTGTTTGGCAGAGGGTCCGTGACTACTAGGAGGCATACAGAGGCGATCTTAGAGTCCCATGTTCGACTTTTCAGAGGCGCAGTTGGCCCTCGGTTCCTGTTCATGGACGACAACGCTTGTCCACATCGGGCTCACCTGGTCAACGATTATCTGGAAAGTAAGGATATTCGGCGTATGGATTGGCCAGCCAGATCTTCTGACCTAAATCCTATAGAACATGTCTAGGACGCTATTGGAAGGGCAGTTGCATCTCGCCATCCCCCTTCGAGAACCATCCTGGAACTGAACACTGCGTTGCTGCAGGAGTGGGACCGATTGTCACAGGGACTTCTCAACTACCTCTTGTCCAGTACGCCGTAGCGCTGTGCGACCTGTCTGACTGTGAGAGGGGACCATACCCCATATTATACTCATTTTCGGTTCGATCTCGCAACGTGTATTTTGGACATTCCTGCTGTGATGAGCTTTACTGACAATCATGCGTGCGTACTGTGACTTTTTGTGTACATCTCTTTCTGTTACAACTGAGTATTCGTACCAAATTTCATTAACATGTCCACTAGTTTTTCAAAAATTCGACATATGTGGAAAATTAAGAGAATTATCACATTGAGTGTAATTAACGTGTTGCAGAATTACAATCAAAAGCTGTGGCGCAACATGTAAATCTTGAAAAAACTGGAACAAAAAAATCTCAAAATTGTTGGTGATACTTTATTCAATTAAGGGCTACTACTTCACCGCACACCAACTCCGGTCATATATCGCCATACAGCAATTTCCAACCAGTGGAGTTGGGTGGGAAATGAAGGCTCCATCCATCGGTGGTCGCCCTAGGTTCGGTAGGTAAAGAACTTGCTTCTGGTGTTCTATGCCCGGATTCGAACCCATGGACCTTGATGGTAACCTTCATAGTGGAAGACGAGCATCTTTACCACTGCGACACTCGGGCGGTTCAATTAAGGGCTGTCATTACCCCCAAAGTCGATTTTTTTAAACATGACTAAAAAATATTTCATTCAATTCTGAAAATCAAATGCAAAACATTTCGTGTCAATCGGGTTTATTTGGTTTTTTTTTTTTTTTTTTCCAAAATAAAATTAACAATTAATGAATTATAGTGTAAAAAAAACGTGAACAAGAAAAAAGCTTTGAACGCGATTTTGACAAATTAATTTTTGAGCTCATGCCGTTTAAGATATAAAAAACCTACTACACCAAAAATTCTGAAATTTTGTAGAAATACACTGCTGGCCACCCAAATTGCAACACCAAGAAAGACAAGAGATATCGCAACAATATTTATTTTGTAGATAACATGTTGACCAAGCATCAAATGATTAAATTTATAGACTTCTGTGACGTGTGGTTCCTGCCAAAATCAGTAGCCAGAGTAGCCGCCATTGTTGAAGATCACCCCGCTGCCACACGCCTCGGCATTGATTCAAAGAGACTTTGGATGTGTTCTTGGGGTACAGCACACCAAGCAGCTTCCACGCGTTGCCAAAGTTGATCTGGTGTGGCAGCTGGGGATGTAATCTGGGTCAATCGTTGAGCAACCATGGACCACATGTTTTCTATCGGCGAAAGATCCGGAGAGCGAGCTGGCCAGGGAAGCAATTCAATCTGGCGATTGACGAAGAACCTTTGGACAATGCGTGCCACGTGTGGTCGCGCATTATCCTGTTGAAATATGGCTGTGGGCAAGCCCTGAAGGTAAGGAAGGACAACTGGCTCCAACACCTCGGAGATGTAGCGCTGGCTTTTTAAAGTACCGGCAATGCGTACTAGAGTAGTGCGAGAGTGATATCCAATACCGCCCCATACCATAATACCCGGTGCAGGACCAGTGTGGCGGTGCATAACGCAGCTGTTCAGCATCCTCTCTCCACGGTGTCTCCAGACTCGAATCCGACCATCGTGGTGTTGCAGACAGAAGCGTGACTCGTCAGTAAAGACAATTTCATTTCATTGTGCCGTCCACATCCTTCTTTCATCGCACCATTGGCGGCGGAGACGTCTGTGGTTCTGCGTCAAGGGTAGACGAAGCAATGGACGTCTTGCGGACAGACCACTCTGCTGTAAACGGCGTCGAATGGTACGCGCAGACACTGGATGATGCGGTACAGACTGAATGTGCTGTGCTATGGTTCGTGATGTGGCTGAGCGATCCGTCACTGCCATACGCACAATACGCCTGTCATCACGTGAAGTGGTGCACTGAGGTGGATGCGATCGAACACGTCGGTCCGTCGTACCCTCCTGCATCCAACGATCACATATCCGCATTACAGTTGTTTGGTTTCGTCCAACACGACTACCGATTTCCCTGAAAGATAATCCACAATCTCGGTAGGCCACTATCCTTCCTCTGTCGAACTCGGATACTTGATCAAAAGATGATCGTTTTTTTGAAAAAACCACAAGAAAAACACAATTGCCGTACTTCAAATCGTCGAAATCTCCAAGCCTTAAATAGCGCTTTGAAGTGGCGCCACAGGCGCGCGTGATGTGCGTCTGCGCTGAAATTCTAATCATTTGCATATCTCACCTCCGCTAATGCATGTTGTAAATTTCATATTATTTGCATGCTTCCTTCAGGGTGTTGCATTTACGGTGGCCAGCAGTGTATTTTATACGGCATGTTTTACGGCCATATTCACCAACAGTCTAAACTACAATCACAGGTTAAAGGATTAGCGATCGACACGTATTGGTTAAAATCCTCAATTCCAAAATCCTCTTCAATCCTTTCACCTGCGATTGCTGTTTAAACTGTGTTGGTGAATACGGCCGTGAGTCAGATGAACTTCGATATCTAATCATCCGTTAGAATTTTATGAATTTCGAAAATATAAGAATTTAATATATATATATATATTTGTTTTAAAATTATTTGGGTTAACTTCTAAACCTGAGGTTCATTTTACTAACACATGGTGAGTAACACATATGAGCAAAATTTCAGAATTTTTGGGGCGGCAGTAGTTTTTTTTTAAATCTTTACGGATGAACTCAAAAACCCTGCAATCTTAGAAAATCGTAATAATTAACGAACGCGTAAAAAATTTGAAAAGTGCACACACACACAACAAAAAAGGGGAAAAGAAACTGGTTCACTTTTTCGTTTCCTTAGGATTATATCATTGTTCAGTTTAAAAAATGCCAAGTTAAATGTTTGCACTATATTCCATATCAGATTTTCACAAGGAATCGTGTATAATTATTGGGGGTCGATAGTTACCACCCTGTATAAGAGATAAGTTAGTTCTGGCATGGCCAAAATATTTTTAGCTCATCAATTTTATTACAGTAAAACCCTCTATAGGCCACCTCCACACAACGGCCATATTTATTTTGTTGGAACCGGACGAGTCTCATAGACTTAACATCACAAGTAATCTCCGAACAAAGGCCACTTTAAGCATATAGTCGGGAAAAAATATGCATATCGCTGTAAGCAAAATAATTTTTAAGGCAGATTGATGGGTTTATTGAAGGCAGTGCACACACACAAGAGAGAAAAATGGCCACTTAAGTGATCTATAGTTGTGCCGCGCCATTCAAGTGATCTCCAAATGCACTACGGGCCCTTAAGTGATCTGTAAATATGCCACTGGCCACTTAAAGGCTCTTTAAATGCATGCGGGTTACCTAAGTGATCTGTAAATGTATTGCGAGTCACTGAAGTGATTAGAGAAAAAAATCTGTCACTTATTTTATTCTTAGAAATTAGGTTTGAGATCGCGATCGCAGGTCACATTTGGCCCGCGTTATGGGTTGAAATGTATGGTGGTCTAGTTGATCGTGGGTGGGAACAAAGAACTATTTGGTGTTGCTGTTGCACCCCAAATAGAGAGAGAAAGAGAAAGCCAATGGCCAACACAAGCTTATATTCCACATTTTCCAATTAGATTATTTAGATTGTATTTTTAATTATTTTAACGTTAACATTTTCAGCACTAATATTAAGATGTGAGTGAAAATCTGAAACCATTCAAAAGATATGCACTAGATTAGTCAATAGAACTAAACCTCAAACCTGATCTAAACTGGGCCTAATACTATATAAACTATACAATACGACAAATATGGTTTTGAGGTTTTTTCCATGTATATGTGCATCGATATTAAAATCCACTTAGATAAAGCCGAGAAAATATTTCTCCGTGTGATTATTGTTAAATTTTGAGTGATAGGTCTATACTTATTTTCTATTATGTTCATAACAGGTTGGTCTGTTTGTAAATATAATTAAGCTGAAATTTTTGCTGCAAACTTTCAAGCGCCGCACTGTGGCTCCACATGTTGTAAGTTCGCTCTACTAGTTGTAGTGAAAAGATTTATGGTACTTAGCCTTACTCAGTCTGCTTCTAATGGAACAACTGGTAGTCATGAAAATGATTGAAAAATATTTTTATCTTACGCAACAGCTGACCTCACCGTATAAAATAGAGCATCCACTCAGACAGATACTTGACCATCAAGTTCATCCCGAGATAAAATCCATTGACAGAGAAAGGGGAAAAATAATCGACTAAGTAATAGTTTGAAGTGACAGTAAAAAAAAACAACTGAGAAAAATACAGTGAAAAAATTGTAGGAAATAAAATTAAGTCTTTTCTGAAAATTTACTTAGAAATGATATTATAATGATGGTATATGCTTCCCATTTACAACTTACAGATCATCTACGAGAGAATCCCATTTCCCCCCTATAAATATTGGTATACTGTACAGTATTCATATTGTATCTACGGAAGTTGTTATTAGAACAAAAATCACATTTTGAAGAATTTTCAATGTTCATTCGACTTATAGAATTTCAAGCAATCTAGAATGCGGGATTTATTATAATTACCAAATGTCTGTGAATTGGATCGCTGTGTTTTGGTTATATTTGACATTCATAGCTTTCATCGCCATTTCTTTTCGGCCGCTGTGCAATTTGCCTGTTGTGGCCTCTGTGTTTCTATTCGTATTTGTGAACTTTTTTGCAAGTTTTACGGGAAAAGTAACACCAGTGATATACAGTTACTACTCAACAAACATTTTGCGCCAATATTATCACATCACTTTGTTTGTAAATTATTGAACTAGACGAAAAATAACGGGGTGAATTTCATGCTATGACTTATGAAATTAGCACTTATTATGTCATTTGCAGAAAATCACTTTATTCTATATCGAGATTGGAAATAAAAGAAAAAAAAAGACAATTTGCCCATATGATCTGTTTAGGAATGTTATATGATCAGTAAAAAAAAACATATATTCAATGCCGGTGCGGTAGCCTAGGTCGATAAGATACCTCGCCTAAACTACTAAAAGATGTTTAGAGGCGTCACGAGTTCGATGCCCGGTTCGTTCTTGTCAAAAAGTTTCCTGATGAGGGGTACAGCAGAAACGGCGACAACATGATCACAGAAAAAGATTGCTACCGCAAGGAGTCCCACACCGAGGAGTTAGCGTACCAACCTTTCGCTCGCTGAGTATAAGAAGGAGGCCGTTCGGAATCGGCAATAAATTTTAGGTCTCGGTCTAATTAACGGTTGTACTACAAAATGATCAAACATTCATGCCTAAGCAGAAATTTGAAATCGTACCTATTAAGCTATTATAGAGTGAGTGTGTATTGACAGAAAGAACGTCAATCACTCTCAGCAGTGAGTGAAGAAAACCCTATAAGATCGACACACGAATACAGGTAATAACATGAATGTCACTATTACAAGTGATTTGTAATGCACTCTCATCAAACTGATATTGGTAGTAGTTATTTCTTATAAATAGAAATCAGCTATAACGACAATTTTTTCGCTATTGTGGGTCGTTCTCATTAAAACGGACTGTACTTCATTAGATATTGTCTAAGATATCGAATAATCAAAGAACACAAACCCCGAAGTACAGATGGCTGGATACTAAGCGAAGATAATTGGAAAGGAAAGTCACATTCCTCTGTTGGGGAAAACCACCAACCTCGTACTTTCCGGGCGCTTGCTCTACCAAAGCCTCCTAGATTCTACTATGTAGGAGGCTTCGGCTCTACCATTAAGCTACAGAGGACAGACATTTTCTTTCCTAAGAACACTGTGTTTCTTTAGGCTGAACGGGACTGCGGAATAGACAGCCTCGCAACGAAATTAGCCCCCAGATGGCGACATAGAATGAAACGAAGGTAGTTTGTTTCCCCATAGAAGAATGTGACTTTTCTTTCTAATTATCTTCGCTTGGTATCCAGTCATCTGTACTTCGTATATTAGCGGAGAGGTTCATCGTTTTGTTCCAACACAAACCACATTTCAATTTATGTTTTGTCTAATTAAACAAGAATGAAATCATTGAGGAGGAAAGTGATTAGTTTCATCAGTGTTTCTGATTATGTCCGAAAATACCTCATCATTGAATTTATCTGTTCATTGCCTGAAGCGTGTTGAACACGAAGAATTAATCAATCAACTTATTGGGTTGCTAAGTGGAAAAAAAAAGTCATGGGAAAAGAAGAGGATAATTGTTATAATTAGATACGTTATACTCACAGCATTTGACGTGTTGATATCGATATTACTTTTCAGACAGTCAAGGATAGTTGGCAAATTTCCGTCTTTAGCCGCTCGCAAAAATGAAGCATTGCTGTCAGTCTGCGATGAAAGAGTAAAACAATAAATCATCTAGTACATGTAACATTTCGAAGAATGGTACATAAATCATGAGACAGAATCATTGGACCAATAAGGAGTGAAAAATATGAACAGTAAATAAGATATATATATATTATATACATACATTAATAATATGTATACATCTTATATATCAACGTATATATCTTATCTTACTGTATTACAGAGTTAAGTGTATTTTTTTTCTCTAATAGTATAAAACGTGTGGGTTTATGATGATTGCCATAGAGATGAAGCTTTTGTGAAAAGCCAGAGAGCGAATTAATTGCGAATATGGGTTAAACGCGTAGTCATGGGCGTACCCAGAATTTTCTCGGGGGGGAGGGGGGGTTGGGCTGTTAAAAGAAATGTTTCCTCTGGGGGGGGGGGTCACGTTTTTTTCTGCAAAATAACACTATAATTTCGGTTTGGGTTTATAATCCCCCCACCTTTGCGTACGCCAATGCACGTAGTATATTTACAAGTTTTCTTTTCTTTCGTATTTTCATCAAAGTTAAGAAATGATCAAGAAGACGGCAAATATCGTTGATTGCAGAGCAATTTAACAAGAGTAACAAGTATCAACAAATACCATTACACTAGAATTCTGAAGTTTTCAACACAGAGCATATTACGTTTTATTAAAGGTGATGAATTGGGTCGCTAGTTATTTATGCCTTATGATAAAATTTATCAAATTGCATTTAAGATCAATGTTTCCGGATAATTCATCTCGAGCTTGTTTCAGTTTTTCTTGTGTTCCCTTCTCCTATCAAGGCCGCCTAAAGAGACACATGGGTCACCGGGCCAAGTGATCTTACGGAAGCCTTACGTTGCAAATTCTCGAAAAATTCAACTACTCGTTTTTCTGATGCCTCCCCACCCTTCTCACCTGCCCGGTTGGGCCAGGACCGTCTATATTCTACCTATTCTACTGTAGGTCCTGGGTGGGCCCATACGTTAAGATGACACTGTCTCCTATACCTTATTAGTATACTTAAAAAAATTCCTTTCCCTGATAACGCGATTCGCACGAAACGCACCGAAGATAACTTCTATATTTACAGCAATCCAGGGGGTCTATTACGCCAGGGCCGTCTTAAGAGTATCATGGGCCCCCGGGCCAATTGATTTTTCAGAGGCCCTACCAAACAAATTCTCGAAAATTTCAACCAGATCTCATTTTTGTGAGGCCCCTTTTCGCTTGAGGCCCCCGGGCCGTGCCCGGGTGGGCCCATGCCTTAAGACGGCACTGTATTACGCTCACGTCGTTATACAACGAGGTAGTTAGTGACGTCACGCCCTTAACGCAAATTCTCAACGAGCCCCATAACGCAAATCTCAGCGACCATCGTTAAAAACTTGATTTTTCTCAGCAACCCGCGGTATGCCCTTATCTATTATATGAAAAACTCCCTGGTCCGAGAGTTGGGTTAGCTCCGAAAGGGATGGACCAATCGGATAATTTTCTCCGCTGCTGATAATCATCATCACTATCAACGAGTAGGGAAACACGTGCGTTATTATTATTTTATTTTTATTTATTTGTGCGCGTTTGTGTGTGTTGATTGTCCCTAATTTTCTAAGCTACATTTTTTCTTACTTCATCCGGATTCTTTTTATTTTCATCAAATATTTGAGAAAAAGGTAGGCTATGTAGGCACATGATACTGGCGCGGGGAAATTTTCTAAATTATTACGTTTAAAAAATGATTTTCTATTGAAGTTCAATGATGTTATGAATTTCCAAAACGACTAGCAAAAATATCATCATATATTACCATGTTTTTAACATTTACCTACCGTCTTGATATTAAGTCAAAATCAAGAACAAGTAACCTTTTATTTACATCATTAATTAGACAATTGGTTTCACACATGAAAATGAAGTGCCATCAAATTTACACTGTTTTTTTTTTTTGTTGACATCTCTTTTATACTCCGATCAGAAAATGCACTCAAGGATTAGAAAAAATTTATTTGTTGATTAATAAAATTTACTTTGATTTTTTATATAGTGTAATTAGTGCGCAGAGTATAATGGTGTTTACTGCATTACACTTCTGTGTACTGCACAGAAAGTAGCAATACCTAATTGATGTTACAAAATATCAATGTTATTAAACGAATTAAGAAGGGGAAAATCTGGAGACGTTTAAATATACAGTATATTGACGTCGATTTTGAACGAGATGTAAATAAAATATTGAGCGAATTTCAAAATATCTTGAAAACATCGCGATAGAGAGATTTACCAGTTAAATAATATTCTTATATTGAGATGAGTTTAAGATTGGAATAAAGGCATTTCCATGCAAGATTTAAAAAAAAAATAACGTTGTGTAGAATGATTTATCTTTGTATCGAGTATAATCATTTATAACGATTTACCAGTATGAATAATTTTTTCCAATCAGTATGTGTACAGATAACATTTTAAACGATAATGCTGTCTCTAAATCATGTTACTAAATTAAGTAATGTAATTCAGAGAATTATTATTCATTATAATGAAGAACTTGATAAATTAATAACGAGTGAATAATTTCCAATTCTAACTAATTTGTCTCCGTTGTTCTCACCTTCATCGAAAAATGTACGCGCGAGCGGCCATGTTTATTTCCTTAACGCGAGTATAACGAGTGGTCTCCGGTTCTCGTTAGTTAACGTTTCTCTTAGCGATGATGATAACGAAAATCGCTAGTAACGGCGTGAGAAAAATCAACCTTTAGCGATGGTGACGTAAATCTATCCGACAATGCACCGCAAACACGTTTGAAACGCGGGCATAACGACATGAGCGTAATAGACCGCCAGAGCTCCCAGCCATTCCATTTGAAAAAATTAGATAAGAAATAATTCGTGCATAAGTTGTTTTATGAGTTTCTACAAGTATAAACCATCATGACGTTGATGTTAAGTGGAAACTGTGTTAATCAAATTCTAAAGGTGCTACATAAAACCAAAGCTTCACATGAACTGAAAATAACGAAAATACAGCACACCAAATTTAAACCATCTTGAAAATTAATCTTTTATGAGCAATCACTTGAGATTATCTTAGCCTGGAACGAAAAACAGAATATGGCGCGAGATACACATGCTACTGTACCTAGCACGATCACGCGCCACTTTCGAGCAAATGCCAATAACCTTATTGATAGCAATTGCTCGAATACTACCAATGCTAAGTAGCGTAAATGTATCTCCGGCCGAAGTAGGGTTACTAGATTCAGAAACTGAGAAAGGGGAACATTTGCGTGCGCTCTCTTCACAACGTCACTTTTCCCAATTTTTACAATAGATGGCGCCACTATAGTGACAAAAAATAAGACCTCTCAAGAACTTTAGACCACTATTTTCTATACAGTGTTTCCCTACCGCCGGGCCGTGAGTGGTTCACCGTCAGGGCCGGATATTGAATTCTGCCAACTACGTGGCTGCAGAAGGCGCCAACTGAAGGGGAACGAGCAATTTTTTAGAGCACCAACTGAAGGGGAGGGGTGATTTTTTATCACCAAAATATCATTAGCTTGATACACTTGAAAATATCCAGAACCGGCTCTATTCACCGTTTCATTTGTACCCATTTATTTCACATTAGTCGTGCGCGTATGACCGGGCTTTCCACTCAAAAAGACGAACGAAATCAACCGGGCCGCGGGCTTCGAAAGCTTTAGAACCACTGCTACTTCTGAATGGATGAGCAATGCCATCTCAACGCACGGGCTCGTTCAGGCACGGCCCGGAGCATCAAGTGCTGGGGGGGGGGGGCTCATGATAATAAGAACTGGCTACGATTTTCGAGTTTAAGTACGGAAATTGATAAGCAGACATTTATAAAACGCCTCAGAAAAATCAATTTGCTCGGGGGTCCATGATGCACTTGAGACAACGTTGTGGAAGGGGTAATACTCCCCCCTTAAGGGCGTCTTAACGGCATCAGGGGCCTCAAGAGAAGAAGGGACCTCACAAAAATGGGATCTGGTTGAAATTTTTGAGAATTTGCGTGGTGGGGTCTTAGAAAAATCACTTGGCCCGGGGGCCCACGATGTTCTTAAGACGGCCCTGCCATCATTATGGGAGAAGTAGATAATGTATAGACTCATCAGAGAGGGCATTGAGCAAATGCCCCTTAACGGCCACTGTGGTGGTCAAGTGGTCATAGTGACGGACTCACGTCGTAAGGTCCTGGGTTCGAACCCCACCGTCGCCACAGTGGTGGTCGGCTGAAGTTGGTTTTCTTTGGTCCCCAACTTCAAGGTGCGAATGCGAGCTGATCTCCGCTTTCAAAAGTCTCGCCACAGAGAACAGCAGACCTACAAACAGTACAAATGAAATTCAGTCATAACACATCACTCACTTCGCTTCTGAAATGTAGATGGCAGCACTGAAAAACGAAACACAACACTACATACGCGCTCCGACTGTTAGGTACTAGGTGCACACACACAATTATACTTCCGGCACAACTCACTAGGTAGTAAATAGCCCATAGATGGTGATAGACCTGAGTTGTGCTCTTTTTGAAAGAAAGTGGCACCTTAACGTATAGGCCCGACCGGAGGGCCACAAGTGCAGAAGATTCTCATGAAAATGAAATCTGGCCAAAATTTTCGAGTTTAAGCCACGGCCATAACTAGGATTTGTGCCGCCCGGGGCAAACCTGATTCAGCCAACCCCCACAACTTTAAAATTCGATAATTTTATAACGGTGCTCTTTGTTCCCACCTGAAATTGCCACAAGGAGCAGTTGCCCCCCCCCCCTCCCTCTAGTTCCGGCTCTGTGTAAGCATACAAATTGAAACGAACAAATTTATAGCCAAGTGAGGTGGCCTAGGAAGAATCACTTTGCCTGGGTCCCCATGATATTATTAAGACGGCTCTGTCATTGCCATCTTGTGACACTGCCCTCTCTCCCCACTTCAGTATATGGCTTTAGCTTTTAGTGAGCAAACAATGATATTCTCAAAATAGATGTTGCGGTTCTCTTCTTTCAGAGCTGTTTTTCGGACTGTCCTACTCATGCCGTCGGTCTCAAAAGTTTAAATAATGCACTTTCTTAAAATAGCAAGAAAAATACGTTCAGTAAAATTGGTAATTTTTAATGGATAATACCGGATGCATTTCTACATTGATAGGAAAAAAAATTATACGAAAGAACATTTAGAATATTTATAGTATTGAAAATACAAAAAGTAGCTGTCTCAAAAGTTTAGAGAAAATTCAGATTCACAAAAATTACAGGCTTTTGATAGCTTTTCATTTTTTTCTCAACCTTAAACACACTATCCTTCATGAACCTAATTAAATTCTTTGGGGTTTCAACATCAAAACTATATCATGCTTCCTCGATAATCAACAGTCAAATACTGTATTTCATTTGCAAATACATTGATCGTGAGTATGCCCATACATTCCTAATGGGATTCAAGTCGATGGCCAGTCTAAAACCGATACATTTTCGCGATTAAAGAGTTTTAATTTTTTGTGGCAGCAGATCTTTGAATAGACACTTGAAATGTCAAGTTTGGTCAAGCTCCTAAATCTTCTCCAATGAGTAGCAAATTGTTCTCTAGGTTCTAAATGTTCTCTTGATGCTTCCTTAAAGCATCAGCGTTTTGACGACCAATTTCAAAAGTTAAGGAAGCCTGACCATTAGAAGCAAATGCTGCCCCCATACCATTATCGAAGCTCCACTTTACTGTCTGCTGAAAACGTTCATCTGGAGCATGTGAGTTCTAATATATCTCATAAATAATAAATATGATACCAAGCTCTTTGTCTCCATAAAGCATGATTTCATGCCTATTTCAGTCTTTCTTCTCCACCTCTCTTTGGTGCTTCCTTGTGACAGGCGATTTTCTAACCCTCTTTTATGAATCAAACACAAGCTTCTCTGATGTGTCGATGAACTGTATCTGTTCAAATTTTCACTCCAGGATCTTTCATAATTTCATGCAATATCATTTTTTGTGTTGAAGCCAATCTTCCAACGGTTTTGTTTTAGCGTAAACTTGTACTGCGTTGCCTACCACAACGAGGTTTTGGCTTTTGGGACACCCGTTGGGTCAATACACGTGAACTCTTTATTTCGCCGTGCTCAAAGCAATATATTTTACAGATTTCCTTTTTACTTTTAAATGAAGTACTCGAAGGATTTTATCGTACAAAATATACGACGACTTCGGCAATTTTTTTCAAATGGAAACCAATCCGATAGCTTTCCTCTTTTATACTATCACGTCTCTGATATGCCATATAGACACAATCTTCGAAATTTACATATAATCCAAAGCTTTGAGACAGCTATTTTTCAAAATTTTGAGTTTAAAAAATCGAAAACTTATTTTTCTCGACAGTGACCGAAGTTTAAAGTGTGTTTTTTGCATTCTGATCACAAGAAAAAAAAAAGAAATCAAAATTTGAAACTGTATCCATGGCTCAGTTAAAAATCTAGTGTCTAAACTTTTGAGACGGTAAATTATCCTGGAGCAGCTGGGCCGTGGAAGAATAGTATCCGTGCCCTACTTGGTGGCGGCAGATTGGGTTCTTGTATTCTGGGATTTCGACGGGGATTGGTCAAAGCGTGTAAACATGTGTGGGGTAAACGTGTAAACACACACAAACACATATCAATGAAGAGATATATGTTATAGAATGAAAAAAAAGAAAAATAATTCCAGAAACCTGAAAAAGAGGACAAAAGGGTGAATTTTCTAAAACGTAGGAGGACGCTTGTTAATTTCAAAGCATAATTCAATCTAGGATTTTAACGAATTCCATCTGCATTTGAATATTTATTATTCATTCATGGAACCGAGTCGATGCGATTGTTTTGCAGATGGGACACGCCTAGCAAATATTACTGAAAGAAGAATTTTCGCTAAATTGAAAAATTGAGCACGAAATAAATACACTTTCTTTTGTTTTTTGCTTCCATCTAAATCTGTTTACATAGATGTTATTTAAAGTACGAAAGATGTAAAAAAAAAGTATTGAAACAAAAAACGAGCTTCTCCAATAAACCCCCCCCCCCTCCAGAAAATTTACAACCATCCATTGAATGAGTAGTCATCCCTTTCAATAATCAATTTGCATTAAAAAAAACAATTTTTTTTAAATCTTTGAAAATTTCAAAAACAATACAGAATAATTGATTCAGATAACCATGTGATAAACATGATTTAATAACCATGTGAAAAAATGTTATTATGTAGAAAGAGGTATTTCTATAGTTATATGTTGAGAATATATGAGAGAGAGAGAAAGTTAAAATCACACTTAAATCATTCAATGCGTTAATCTTACAGTATATACACTTTTTTAATTTCATTAAAAAGAAAAATGACTCGTTTTCGACAAAAACGTGGAAGAAAGAATCAACTACATCTATGAAAACAAAAATGTAGCTAAAACCAATAACTGAAATTAAAAAAGTTTTATTTATCGGATGTTATAGATATAGTAATTAGATTAACTCTACAAAAAACTGATAGATATGCTCACCTGTGCTGAGTGTTTATCCACGACCATGATCAACAGTTAATGTTAAGAAACATGCCGAGCACAAATGTCGTATATAGGTGTTTTTGAAAACGAAACAAGTGTCACCGGAGGAAAAGCAAATGGATGAAGCAGGGAAATTTTGATTGACAACACAGTATCTCCCAAACGAAAGAGCCGGTATGGGTACCCCACAGTGAGGGGAAATTCCGGAGCACCCGGCTGTTGTACTCGAACAAACGAAGTGAAACCTACTAGAAAAGTTCTATGAGTTAATCGACTTGTCAAGTCCACATGAGATGGTGCGGACAGTAAAAAGTATCAAGAGAAACGTGCGTCTACAGCATGCGGTAACTGTCGTTAGACGGCAATATTGATTTTCAGACACGCGCATGCGGATGTAGTGAGCCGCAAGGCGCAGAAGACTTCCAATAAATAGAATAAATGTAGCCCGTAGGCGCCACAAATCCTAGCCAACACGAGGGAAAGTCCCCACGAGTTTTTTGGCTTCTCTCATTTTTCTCGAGAAATACCTCCTTTCAATCATCATAATGTCGTCAACATAGTATTCAATTCCTCAAGCTTCATTCAAATCAAATTTATTCATCTGCACGCTTGATTTCAAATATCAACGCGATTTATTTTCTTTATATAGCATCGCTGATTCTAATTTTTTTAATATTTGAAACAAACCATATGACGCGGAAAGTTCTTGAACGTACAAAAAAAATCCCATCCAAAATCTCGTATACAGTGAAACCTCTCTACAGCGATACTCCATATAACTATAAATATTTCTCCAACGGTATTTTTCAAATCTTGTTTGGAATCACCTACAGTCTAATATTGAACTCCTCTTGCTACAACGATATGGCCCAGGTTTTTGATCACCTGCTTATATCTCTTCGTTGAGACAGAGCGGCGGGCCAGGTCAGGAGGAGGTATTTGACATTACCTGATCACCGAAAGTGTTGATGAGGTTTTCAGTATTGCTATTTTTCGTGTGATACATCAAAGTGTAATGCAATAAACCTCTTTACAGGGGCAATACATCCACCTGAATTTTGTCTTACATTACCGTACGAGCCGCGCTTGTGAAAAGATTTCCTGATAAAATTTGAAACTAGTCAGAAAAGTGAAATTTCTATGAATTGCTATTTTCGCTTTAACTTCTTTTTTTATTCCATCCATCAAGATGGAATTTGGAATAAAATCTGATTGATTCCAAATTCCACACATCATTCTTAATTTAAATGTTTTAAGTTATGAGCGGTGAAGAGCAACCCAACTACCATCAATATACAGAACAAAAAGTTTTAGTAAAAACTTTTGGGAAAAGAAGTTACTCATAAATGTCACTCTGGTTTGAAAGCAGAACGTCTAAACACGTAAATGATGCGGTGATTCTTTTAGAAAATGTACGTTACTACTTTTGATTGTGAAATTTTCTCGCTTTTCGAAGAAAAAAAATTGAAGCAATAAGTTTAGCTAAAATAGCTCGCAATAAGAGACTATTACCTCATATAACCTCAAAACGAGATTTTGTAAACAAATAGATGCTATACAGACCAAAAACTCAATACAATTTTCCTGATATCGAGCTGACACTGTCAAGAACCGAACTAAAGACTCTTATACAAATGAAATTCTCTAAAAATTCAGTCATCTTGAGGTGATTTTAGATGAGCATTTTGACTGTTTTGTGGCCTTTCTATTTGCATTTGTATATGTTCTGTATACAGGGCGATTCCATATTTACCTTTGCCGCAAACTACTACAAACCGTTGATTCTAGAGGGATGCTTTCAATTAGAAAAATTATTCAAATAACGTAGAGAGAGAACTCAGATGCGCCGTTCATATTGCAAGGGGTTGTATAGTTATTAAACTAAAAAAAACCCAAACTTTTCAAACGGACACCCTGTTTTAAAAAACTCAATTAGAAAGTTGTTGCCCTATCTCCCTATCTCCGCTAAGACCAAAAAAATTCCACGTTTCTAAGTGCAATATTCGCTGAAATATTTGAATTCAGGAAACGGAGGAAAGTTGGGAAAGAGCAGAGTAAACGAATCAAAGGAAAAGAATCAGTTTGTCCTGTTCTTCCCCAACTTCTTTCCATTTTTTTAAAATTCAAATATCTCAGCGAATATTGCAGTTTAAAACCTGAATTTTTTTTGTTGGCCCCAGGAGAGACAGACCAACAGATTTTTAGTTTGGTTTTTTATTTTAGTACCTATACAATCCCTTGTAATATGAATGACGTATCTGAGGTCTACACGTTGTTCGGATACTTTTCTTAATAGGAAGTATGCCTCTTCGATCAACTGTTCACCAGTAAAATGCGGCAAGGGGAATTATAGAATCACCCTATATATCTGATTTACTCTCCAGAAATGTGCAATGTAAATAACAGTTAATTATTTGAGAAAATCATAACCATTATTTCCCTCATGGGCTGCGATACGGCTCTAAAAGTTACATTTCAAGAAAATAGAAAATACGATTTTTTTTCGTTTGAGAGCGAGGGCCAGGTAAGTGAGTTATCGAAAGAGTAACCTAGAGAGTAAGGTGCTAAGGACGGTATTGACCGACATGGTTTAAACTAGTCACAATTTTTTGTCAAAGAGATCGACACGGATTGGTTAAATTCAGGTTTTTAACCAATCTATGTTGATCTCTTATCCAAAAATTGTGACTACAGTTTAAACCAGTGTTTCCCAAACTTATTCAGCCCATTGCCCCCTTTTCACAAACAAAATTTCTCATCGCCCCCCTGGAAGAGATGTTAAAAACCCACATTAAAAAGTTGAACGATGCAGCGACGAATTTTCGATTTTTTTGCATATACTATGCAAACATAGTATAAAAAGGGTTAAAAGTTCTAAAATAATTACAATTAAGAAAATTACAGTAAACTTCATTGCAAAACAAAAAAAAATTAAATTTGTGAATTATAAAATTATAAACATGCATATAACACAAAACATATGCATTTAGTTGAATTTTTTGTGGTCAAAGTAATATTCGCATCACACAAAAAATATCCATTAATGTTAAAATTATTAAAAAATACAGACGCAAAACTACAATTGTTACTTAGTTTTAATAAAAATAATTTTACTATTAATAGATGTTTCCCAAGTGTGATGATTGTTGCTTGGTTTTACTAAGCTGAGTTCTTAAATCCTCACAATTGAATATCTGTAGGTGATTTCGATTTTTGTCGAAAGATTTGTGGCACATGAAAAATGTTCAGCTACATTAGTACCTCTCAATAACGGACACTCACGATAGGGCCGTCTTAAGAGCATCATGGAACCCTCCCCCCCCGCCAAGTGATTATTCTGAGGCCCTACATGGAAACTTCTCAAAAAATTAAACTACTTCTCGTTTTTCTGAGCCCCCTCTTTTCTTCAGGAGCCCATGCGTTAAGACGGCACTGACTCACGGGACCGAAAATTTTTGCCGCTAACGAGGAGTGTCAGTTAATGGATAGTAAAATTAGTAAAATAATCAGTCTCAACGGGAGTCTGGAGTCCCGTTGACGTAATTCAAAAAGTGTTTGGTAATTGGAGGTGCTCACTAAAAACGGGGAGTGTCCGTTATGGAAGATTCCACTGTATATCCCCATAAATTCCAGGTACAGTATTTGTTTTTTCAGCCAGAAAAATTAATAGCCATCTTCAAATTTGAACGTCAGACCGTCTTTTAATGCTATTTCTGTCAATTTTTCTTGTAAATGTGATAATTGTGTTATTGCTGGAGATCGAAAAGAAAGTATCGAAAATTGTTATTTCATTCAGTACAGATTATTTATTTCATTGCAGATTGTAAGGATCTCTTGGGAATACGTGATGATCACGTTACATAAAAAATAAACATTATTTTAATCTCTCTCCACACGCCCCCTCTCGCTATTGTCAACTGCACCTTACACATTATTGAAACAATTTAAACTACATTTAACTTATTATTATTAACTATTATTCTAGTTTTGTCTTTGAATTGTAGATTGGATATTTACCAATCTTGTACATTTGCAATTAAATACATTTACAATTGAGAATTGTAATAATCCTTTCCCTCATAAATTAAAGAAAGAACCTACGATAAAGGCAAATAGGGAGGAAAACGCTATGAATTCTCAAAGCATTTCGTTACACTACGGGTGCCGTCGTCAAAGGATGAATACAACCACTATCAACGCAGACCGGGTATCCCACTTGGGTTGATTACCAAATTATAAGCACATCGGGAAAAATACATCAATTCAAGTCAGAAACTGTGGTCAGAATAAAGTGAGTCCATCGCGTGGTCATTCTGCCCACGGCCTACTTTGCTCATAAAAGCAAAATTGGTCTTTTAATAAAATGTGATACATAATTATTCATTTCGATGAGCAATAACACTAATAAATGTCAACAATAAAGTTTGTAAAAAAAATTCAAAATTTAATCGTTAAAATAAATTCATTTTTGAAATTATCGATCTTGGGAGCTCGTGAGACATTCATTGGTGTTTTTGGTTTGGTTAGCCAAGTAAATTCTGAAACGAACTTGATCACTGGGTAAACAAAATATTTGGACTCAAGTCACAGAAGCCCCAATTCCTGCCTCGCCCAGGACCTGTTCGTGTCTAAGTCGGGCTCCGGTTAGCTGCCATTTATTTTTCAAATCACCAGAGTTACTGCGATATTATATAGGTCCATATTTTAAGAAAATGTAATTTTACATTATTTCAAGCGCAGGTCTCTCACTTCTTTCTTGATTAAAACTGGAAAGCATCGGTGGGATTGCAATTGACTCTCTCTCTCTCTTTGTTTTCTTCTACATATAATTCCGAATGACATAATCATTCTAAATATTTACCATTGTTTTATGAACATATCTGAAATCTCGTTAAGATTGTAATGAAATTCAACCCTTTCAGCTCAAACATATTAAAAGGAAAAAAATTCGGATGAAACCATGCTAATTAAACGTAAAAATACAATAAAAAAATCCTTTCAGAGAGATGATTGATTATGTAATTGAGTAATACTATTAATATAGAACGCAAAAATCCAACGATGTTCACTAAAAATACCCGGAAATTCATTGGCGTTTATTTCCGTGTATTTTTAACGAATATCGTTGGTTTTTTGCGTTCTACATTGCTAAAAAGGTAATTCCATCATACTATTAATATAATACTATACTTAAGAATGAGTCGATTAAGAATGAATTTCGAATTGAGTAGAATAACTCTTCAAAGGTCGTATGAAAATGCATCGTTTTCTTTCAAGGAAAAATACTACATAAGTCACCGTAAAAAAAAAAAAAAAAATTCAAGTCAAAAAAATAAATTTTAATAAATTTTCTACTAAACCGACACCATCGCGAGAAGAAATTTCTATCATCCGATGCTGAAGGAGCGTGTATTTGCCCCCCCCCCCATCCGTATATTCTTCGCAATATTCGAAGGAGAAACGATGCTTATTTTCGGAGATAGTACCAAAATTTCCCTTTTATCCTTATTGTCATAATCAGTACGGTTACGGATAGCGCTCTTGATAAGCATTAATAGATAGCATAGGCACGGAAACCTAGAAGCTGAGGTCCTTTGAGTCCCTCTCCCAATACAATTTTTAAGGGGGTACTGAGCCTCCCCCCCCCCCCCAATTAATTTCTAAAAATTAAATGCAATGCACGTTCTCTCTGTCCTGCGTACACGCTAGCAACTTTATGCCTTCCCCCCCCCCCCACAATATTTTTTTCATGTCGGTGCCTCTGATAGATAGTACTGCCCAAGTGGGGCTTACTTAAGTCATGAAAATCGGTCAATATAAGAGGATTTAGTAATATCAAAATTTTGATGAAAAAAAAATACATTATTGTACTTACGGCGTGGATTCAACAAGCATCTTCTTCCGCATTACATTAATTTCTTTCCGGACACCATCGAAATTACAAATACAAACACAAAGGCCTCAAGAGGCAAATCGCCCAACGAGGTGGCTGAAGCTGATATGCATGTTTGAAATGGGTCCATCCGTTGTGTAACAAACACTTTAGATATGTGACTGTTTTGCACGAAAGTTCAAGACTGCTCGTCTGTAATTCATATTTTGGTACTTCCACACACGTTATCTTTGGGTTTAAGTAATTCACGAATTTGAACGAATACATTACAAAAATTTTCTATTTCAAAGTTCCTCAAAGTGAGCGTCGGGGTTCCTAGTGGTGTCGTGACGAGCTGTTGACCATTGATGTTTGTTTCTGTTCCAACCGTTTCTTTTATAAAAAAAAAACCAGCATGCAAAAAGGCCATAGCCGTAGGTGAAAGAACAGTAATGCTAAAATTATGCCCCCACCCGTATCCTGCCTCAGGGTCCCGAGGCTAGGCTCTTTTCGGGCCACAATCTGTATTGAATTTATGAGGTGAAAAAAGAAATGACGAGAATCGTCTCGGGGCCCTGAAACCAGCTGCACTTTTTTGGGGGATGATAGCTCCAATAATGAATAGTCATTAGCAAAACCAGTCATTTCCAGATGGTGTGTTTCCCACTGGTTTAAACCATGTCGATGAATACGGCCCTCAATCAGTGAGTTATGAGTGACCTAGATAGTGAGGGTCTAGGTCAGTGAGTGATCAAAAGAGTGATTCAGAGAGTGTGTGAACATGGAAGTGACCTAGAGAATGTGTAAATATGAGAAGTGGCCTAGAGATAAAATTTGAAACCATTTTTTATGAGTGACCTAGAGAATGTGAAAGTATGGGAGTGACCTAAAGAAAGTACAATGTCAGTGAGCGACCAAAAGAGTGACCTGGAGAGCGACGAAAGAAAAGAATGACTAAGAGAGTAGGAAAGTATGTGAGTGGTAGAAAGAGTGACTTAGAAACAGGAGAATATTTACGGGCGGGGCAAATTTGTGCCCAGGGTGGGAAATTTGAGGAATGAGGAATGAATGAATTGAAAAATTAGACTAGTATGAATAAAAGGTGGAAAAATTTGCATAGTATACAAGCGGAAAAACCTTAAATTCGAGTCAGATCTCAATTACAGTCGAACCTCGCTATAGTGAACCCGGGATATAGTGAACTTTTTCAGTGGTCCCAACTGAACATCCATTTAACTAATGTTATTTTAAACCTTATAGTGAATTGAGAAAATGAAAGTCCGCTTACTTAGTGAACTGAAATGTTCCTTCCGCAGATTTTTTTCCCAGTTTTTCAATGGTAAGTTTACACATATAAGGATCCCGAACGACAGCATTCCTTGACTTCCGTGTCAAATCCCACTTTTTCATCTTCCCCGCCGTTTCTAGGATTCAACCACGGATCCACTACAAGATTCCACTCTTTTCAAACCACCTTTTGAAAAATCGGAACAATAGTGCAACAGACCTAGAGGTAAGATCTTAAGTCATCAAACTTATTTTTTTGCCTCCCAATACAACTTCTGTGCGGCAACCGATGGATGGATCAGAGCGTTATTTGCAGCCTCGAATCTCACTACACGAAGCAGTTTGTTATGCATATTTTAAAAAGGTATGATGAACAGCAAGTATAATATCTCTCTTTTGGAAGCAATCGTTTTGCTGGAGAAGTCTCAAGAGACAAGTAACAGATGCAACAATTCGCAACTGCTTTCGACATATGGGTCTTTCCAAGAATGTATTGGAGCAAGGAAGAGGCAGTATTGCGGACGACGAAGATGAAACCCTACCGATCGCTATATGGCTGGAAAAGCATTGTGTAAATCTTTTTCCAAAGATGAAATTGAAGCCTTCGAATCTTGTGATAAGAGTTATGTACTTCAGGTATTCCTACCGTTTACATCGCATCCGAAGTAAAGGGAAAAACGAAGATTCCCCCCCTACCCTCAGAAGAAGAAAGTGAAATGTCAACACCATCAATCTCTGAAGTGAAAGGGCTGCAAGCATTCTGAATACTTTTTTTTCTATGGAAAATGTGGACAAAAAAACTGGACTCTAATCCGTCTATAAGAAAATTGATGAAATTTACTTAAAATCGAAATGTATTCAATCAAAAATAACAAATTTTTTCCATATGGTGTAAAAATAAAAGTAAATAATACTACTTTTAGAATTCTTCCTTTCTAATATTTGATTAATTGTTTATTTAAGAAATTAATAATTTATTAGTGAATTATGTGTTATCGCAGTGAATGTTCCCAACAAAACCACCATCAAATACTAAGAAATATCAATGTTTAAACAAATTTGGATATAGTGAACCTTGGGTTATAGTAAACTTTTTATTGGATCCGCAGACGGTTCACTATAACGGAGTTCGACTATATTAAAACGATTGAAATCAAGATTTCAGAGCAACACACACACACACGAAAAACGGGTTTGTGTCTCAGAGGTTCATTATATTAGCGATAGATGGCAGCACCGAAATAGATGGATAACTCTGACTATTTGTGTTCAAAAGAGCAAGAGAAAGAGAGAACGAAATAAATCACATCCAACAGCCACTCAAGAATTGAAAAACTTGAAAGTTTTTTTCGAGCACATTTTTCGTGTTATTAATACATCTGATTTGGTTTGTTATTGATAATCGATTGAACAAAGGGAAAAGAAAATCTCTTTCGTGTTTTCATTTTTCTCTTCCCTATACCAGATGACAATAAATTGAAGAATTTAAACCTCTTTGCTTACAAGCGGAAGCGACTAGCAAGAAATTCGGATGATCTCTGTTTGACGAATCGGCGATAAATATGATAACTTTGTCCTAACCTAACCGCATGTTAGAAAAAGGAAAGAAAAAAAAAGTAGAAAAGTAAGAAAAACAAACGAATGTGAAAGAAAAACAGTATAATAGATAAGTGTGTAAGAGATATCTGTTGTACTCACTCGCCGATACTTAGAGATAAGAGTAGGTACGAAGTAGAAGATTTCTCTTTTCACCCTCACCTACCTGTTCTCTTTCGCTCTCAAATGTATATAGTGGAAGGATACATCACGGAGGTTTTTTAAAAGAACTACTTTTTTTCATAGAGTTGCAACAAAGTTTCCTTATGATGAGGAGAAAGAGGAAAGAAAACAGACACTTGTTTGAATTTATTCCACTGGCCTTTGAATGCAATATCGCGTCCTTGATCGTAAAGTGGTTAATCAACAAAGTTATGTATTGTACAGGTATGCATTGTACACAGCAGCGATTCTCAATCTGGGGCCATGCCGCCTTATAGTCTTGGGATATTTTCCAACTTCGAGGTACGAAGGCAAGCCGATCTCCTCATTAGAAAGTCTCGCTGCAGAGAACAACAGGCCTACAATGATAAAATCTTCAAACATTACACTTCACTCATATTTCGAAAAATATGTGGTAGATGGCAGCACTATAACAAGCATTGCACAGAGGCAAGCTTCACGTTAGGTTCACAACACGGACATGCACATCCCAACACGTACCAATTCATTGGAAATTCCGCAGAGGAATGTGGACGAGGGACATGTGTGGTTTAGTAGTAGTAGTCTTGGGATATTTTAAGGGGGCCGCGGGCGAAAATTAAAAATAAAGGTAGCCAAGACAAGTGGTAAGGATCCACAGATATTTAAAAAAAAATCAGATGTTAAAGAACTGAAGCTTTTAACCTTTTTACGGTGCATAGGTATTTTCGGCACTTCCCGATGGCACAGTTCGAACTTTATAGCCCCTGAATGAGGAAGGCCCCTGAATGTTTGTCCCTTTGCGTTTTTTCTATAGTAGCCTAATTCATGGGGGGGGGGGGGCTCTTCTTCAATCGTAAGAGGTTGTTATAGCAATATGAAGTATCATTGTTTTCTGATGCGGTCCTATGACAAGGTGGATTCGACACAGGACCGCAAAGGGTTTAGTAAAACATGGTAGTTGAAAAATGTGACCATTGCACATTCAGAATCCAGCAGAACTGCGAGATCCAGCAGAACTGCGAGATCCATCATAACGAGGGACCCATCTAGGAATGGCCCAAGGGCCTCGTGTCCATAAGATGCCTACGTGTTGAGATCTGGCACAGTAGCATGAATTTCGAGAGGGAATGTGTAAATATGTAAGCAGTTACACTTCAAGCTAAGTACGAGGTCCCATTCTTTTGCCCATATAGAAGGGGATGATATTGATACACGGCCCTACATAAAATCTCTACGAGAGGGAAACTCATTGAAATTTAGCCTGGGGGTCCGGAGATCGACATTATCTATAAAACTGTTATTCTTTCAATTCAGTCACAAAAAAATTCAGTAAGTGAAAAGGGTCTATATTCTGGATGAGAGTAGGGGTGCCCTGGATAACACATGGGGACCATGAGATGAAAATATGGTCTGTCGGGGGGGGGGGCACGCGCGAAAAAAGGACAAGAAACATTAGTATTACAATACTATATTTTTTGTTTATCACGCAGAAATCCACTCAAGTACCAGAGTTTTCGGTTGAACTTTTAGAACTTACTGCTCCCTGAAGACAACTTCAAAAACCTGGTATTTTCCGATTCATTTATGATACGAGTTCAGTTCAATATCACGCATACACTCTGCGCAATTGTTTCATGATCGCATTTAATTGTACACTGAGAAGTTAGAACTATTTGTAAATTTATTGCTCACTTCGAAATTGTACGATTTATTAGCTTTTGACAAACAGACACAAGAAAAACGAATAATTCAATAAAATTTAGCAGTACTGTATTAAAGGATTTATTCATACAGTATTTGCTTAACTTGCTTAATCGACCTCATCACAAACTATAATATACTTGATATACAGTATAGTCCGGTGGTGATCACAAAATAGGCATTCGTTTAAAAAAGAAATAGACATTACATTTAAGATTGGAAATTTTATTTGTTATTCGAAATAATTGAATTTATATAAAAAACGAACAATACAGCCAAATTTGAAGTACAAACGATTTTATATCAGCTGATATCACAACAGGAAAGAATTGGAAAACAATTTTTCAGTTCAGATAACAGAGAATTCAATCAATTCGATTTCAAAAAGCTATACAAACTCAAGTAAATGCAAGCATGAAATACGTCTGAATCAATTTTTATTCAATTACATTGATGCCATACTATTTAATCATACGTGCAAGTTATTAACAATACATTTTTTTTCTTAATGTTCGAAAATATATACACCGAAAAAAAAAAAGTATTGGAGATATAGTTCTATTAACATATTGCATGTAACACTCAAAAATAGTGTTTACCAAATTTGAGAAACTCTGTGGTGTGTGAAATAATATATTTACCTATAGCTGTAACCCGCGGCTTCGCTCGCGTGGATTTGTTGATCAGAAAATTGTTCAACAATGATTTCCCCCATATAACATTTGGAACCCCCCTCCCCCCCCCCCCTCCTTGGAGGTTAAATTTTCAGAAATCCCGTCGTAGAGATTCTCTGTATTATAAAATAGAATACTTACCAAATTTCATATTTTTAGCTTCTGCTGTTTGGACTTGGCGATGATGGCACCATAACCTTTGAAACCTCCCCCTACCCGGGGAAAGTCCCTCCCCCACATATGACCCCCTCAGATGTTGAATTTTGAAATATCCCTTTTTTTAGAGAGTGTGTGTGTGTGTCTCTATATTACAAACTAAAACTATTGACAAAATTTTATATTTATAGCTTCAGCAGTTTCGGCGAAGCGTGATTTCTCTACGTAACCTTTGAATCCTCTTATGATCCCCTTTGGGGTCGAATTTCGAAAGCACCCTTTTAGTTAGTTTTTACGTCTTGAAATGAAACTACTGACCAAATTTCATAATTATAGCTCCAGCGGTTCCGGCTCGGCGTGATTTCTCTCTGTTTCCATTGAACCCTTTTATGACTCCCTTAGGGTGGAATTTTGAAAAACCCCTTCATACTTCGTCCTTACATGATAATATGAAAGTATCGACTAAATTCCACATTTATAATTTCAGCGGTTTCGACTAGGCATGATTTCTCTGTGTAACCTTTAAATCCCCTTATAACCCTCTTGGTAGTCGAATTTTGAAAAACTTTTTTAGTTTTTACGGTTCCGGCTCGGCGTGATTTCTCTATGTTACCTTTGAACCCTTTTATGACCCCCTTAGGGTTTGAATTTCGAAAAACCCTTTCTTAGTGAGTTTTTACTTCATGACCAAATTTCATATTCATAAATTCAGCCGTTGCAGCTCGGCGATGATGAACCAGTCAGGACATGTCATTATATATAGATATTTCTGCGCTAGAGCACAGTTTTTGAGGCTATGTTTGACCATGTTAAGACCTCTATAGGAAAAATATTACGAGACCTCTTGAAAATAACAATGTTAATTTTTTTTCCTGAGATACTATTGATCCTTTTTGTTGCACCGCGGTCACTTTCTTCACACGAGTAATAATTAAATCAGTACCTTTAGTCAGGGCTGTCTTGACAGTGTTATGGACCCTCGGGCCAAGTGATTTTTCTGAGGCCCTACCTGGCAAATTTACATGCTTTCTCTTAGAAATTTAAACCAAATCCAATTTTTGTGAGGCTCCTTTTCTCTCGAGGCCCCCGGGCCATGCGTAAGACAGCACTGTCTTTAGTTCCTTAAGTTTAAAAAAGCTAATTCCAAAAAGCTATGCTTTTTACTATCCGGGATTCAAACGCAGACTTGCGAAGCTGCAGGTTATGCCAACTTGTCTGGTCATTTGGCATGCAAAATCATCTCTGAAAAAGTTTCTGGTTTACAAAACAATTGTAAAATCTGAAAGCACCCACGGTTCCTATTGATGGGTTGTACATGTGTAACCTCTTCGTTCCAGAGGTACACATATGTGGACTTTATACGATCTCCTGTTTCTAATTATATCGTAGATATTACTTAATTCCATGCTTACTAGCACATACCTGGAAGTTCAAGCTCCATATTGATTCGGTTAGAATGCGGCTCGTAATGATATTACCTGAGAAAACAAGCGAATAAAAAGGCAGATTGACGAAATCGCGGCGATGAAGCGTTCTCGAAAAAAGGAAGTAATTTTTAATATATATTTTCAAGAACTTAATAGTTAAAAATGTAAAAATTATATATTTTAAGATAACCGAATGTAAGGGCATTGCTGAAAATAATTTTTTCTAGTTGTTTAAGTCATTTTTAAACACAGCACATTGAATTGTATGAATGTTTACCTTCGGCGTTGAACGATAAATTTAATCGTGATTACACCAAAGTATCTCATGCGAGATTTTTGTATTTATGTACTTTTTTGAGGAAAAACATTGTTTTCGAAGATACATATGTTATGGCGGAAGGGCTTATGTTAATGAAATGCATGTTACCTTTCTTTTGATATACATTTTTTCATTAATTCGGAGAAGGTTTTCATTAGTAATTATCTATTGTTTCTACAGATACTAGTTATACATAATCAGTGTTTGAAAAAATTATAACATGAAAATAAAAGTAATAGTCTATAATACATTTATGGGAGAAATAGACCTGCGCGATAGATACTTGTATATTATATAAGTATAAACATATTACCGGTATGTGCTAAGAACAAACAAATGACCTATTAGAGTTTTCACTCACTTCGATCTTGTTATTTCGAATTGGGGGGTGATGTTTGTTGAGTATCACCAAAAAAAAAAAGAAAAAAGAACGAGTGCCTATAAGACTTTAATTGAATATAGAATGGTTGTTGCATGAGCACTTTGCAAGTATGGAGAAAATGTAGTTCCCCGTAGAGAAAAACCTCCACTTTTGGATAGTTCTGAAGATGAGGAAAAATCTGAGCGAAAGCAGCGAAAAGTTGTCCCCCAACCCATGTAACATGTTCACCTTGATGAAGTGCATCACTTTCCCCCGATACGTGGTCGATGAAAATGCACCGAAATGAATATTACCAGAATGCAAATCAAGAGCCAGGGTGATTTGTACAAATAGTCAAATGTATTTTTGTGTTTTAAAAAATAATTGTTTCGAGAAGTGTCATTTGTCGTAACAATAATATACAGGGTGTTTCAAAAAGAATCATTTGATTTAAAAAAAATCATAACTTCAGCTTTTAATCCGTTTTGATCGAATGATGTATAGGTAGAAAGAGGGAAATCTCGAGTTTCACGCAGTTGTTGACAGGTAGCGCTAATACTCTTCCTTCGGCCGCCATTTCAGTGTTTGTCAAGATGGCGACTGCACAACAGAAATCGTTTTGTGTTCTAAGCTTCGCAAAGTGTGAGTCCGTAACAACTGTTCATCGTTCTTTCCGTCGACAATACTCTGGTGTTCGCTCAGAGCATTAGACGATGGTATAAACAATTTCGAGACACATGCTGTGTGTGTAAAGGGAAATCCCCTTTCTGTCAGACGAAAATATAGAGCGCATCCGACAGAGTTTCGCACGTAATCCACAGAAATCCGCTCGCAGTGGATGCAAACATGCCCGCAAAAGTTTGGAACGAATTTGACTACCGTATAGACATATGTCGTGCATCCCAAGGTGCCTAATGAGCACCTTTAATTTGGTTCGTAAAAAAACTTTATGATTAGCCATGTAATAAAAAATTAATCTTAAGTGTCTATGTTCAATATTTTTCGTAATATACGCATTTCAAATCGGGTGATTCGTTTTGAAACACCCTATATAGTATAGAGAGAAACGATGTCACTATCCGCTGTTCATACGAAGTACGAAAGCCTGGACAACCAAGCGGAGATCGAGATGTAGTTCGGAAAGAAAATTCACATTTATAGTGTATATATTGCTCCATTTGGTAATCACACTGAGTAATAAAACTAACACACGTCAATTCCTGATGCCTGTTGTGAGTTAATATCATATAATGTTGCGTTTTAAATTTGTAAATAATAAGTATACAGCTAACTATACAGTTCACTATGGTTAAAATATTAAGTGTTTCTACTCATTTGAATCCTGAGGTACAAATATGTGTACCTAAAATTTCTAAGCTCCCCGAATACTTACAGAAAAATTTTCTTTTCTACGAGTATTACAGTCTACAAACACTAAAGCAACATATAAAATCCACAAATATATTTTTAGCTGTTTTTGAAGCTTTAGGTTTGAAGAGGATAATATTTTTAACGTAGTTCAGTAGTTCTGTCGTGTGCTTTGATTCTACACTCGTGTGCAAAATTAAGAGAATTTGCACATTGTGTCTATTTTCACAAAAAGTACTGAACCAAAGGTACTAATAATGCCACCGAAGAAGTATGCAAATATTCAGTGTCGAATACGTAAGCGTACACGTGCGTGTGGGCGGAGCTGTCATCACGGAGCTGTCATCACGGAGGGGGATGACAAGGGCACGTGGCGTTTTCCACGATTCGTGTGCTCGTACTCCTCGGCAACATTCACTGTGTTTCTCGCAAGAGTTTGGTAAATTTAAAAGCTTATCGGATAAAATGAGTAGTCACAAACGTATGGATGACGGAATGAGATGGAGAATCATCGGTATATTGGAGGCAGGGCAATCACAGGTGCAGGTGGCTACAGAGCTCTATCTAACGCCCAGTGTCGTCTGCAATTTGTAAAAACAGTTTCAGGACACTGGATCCATATCGAGAAGACCTGGACAATGTTGTCGACAAGCCACGACGACCAATGAGGATCGTTATTTGGCACTTTTATCACTTTGAGTCGAGATTCAGGATGGATCACTGATTCTCGACGTACACTCATCTGGAGAGAGCCTGGTATCCGATACCATCCCTCCTACATCAGGGAAATGGACCACTATGGTGGTGGAGGTGTCATGGTCTGGGTAGGCATCATGTTGGACGGCCGCACACCCCTCCATGTGTTTGGCAGAGGGTCCGTGACTGCTAGGAGGCATACAGAGGCGATCTTAGAGTCCCATGTTCGACTTTTCAGAGGCGCACTTGGCCCTCGGTTCCTGTTCATGGACGACAACGCTTGTCCACATCGGGCTCACCTGGTCAACGATTATCTCGAAAGTAAGGATATTCGGCGTACGGATTGGCCAGCCAGATCTTCTGACCTAAATCCTATAGAACATGTCTAGGACGCTGTTGGAAGGGCAGTTGCATCTCGCCATCCCCCTTGGAGAACCATCCTGGAACTGAAAACTGCGTTGCTGCAGGAGTGGGACCGATTGTTACAGGGACTCCTCAACTACCTCTTGTCCAGTACGCCGTAGCGCTGTGCGACCTGTCTGACTGTGAGAGGGGACCATACCCCATATTATACTCATTTTCGGTTCGATCTCGCAACGTGTATTTTGGACATTCCTGCTGTGATGAGCTTTACTGACAATCATGCGTGCGTACTGTGACTTTTTGTGTATGGTACATCTCTTTCTGTTACAACTGAGTATTCGTACCAAATTTCATTAAAATGTCCACTAGTTTTTCAGACATAATGTGCTAATTCTCTTAATTTTGTAAACGAGTGTACATTTAATCATTATTATGGTGGGGGTGTTTTGAAAAATGTTTGGTTTCTTTATTACGCACTCATTTCTTTAAAAAAAAGGATTAATTTCTGTTGTCGTTGTTGATGTTTTTGCGTTATTTGGGTGTTGATGTGTTTTTCGCTTCACTTCCTACTTTTCACACTTGACTTTTTTAAGTTTTTTATATGTATGTATAATTTGTTGTGTGTGTGGTTATTTTCTTGTTCAAGCTAGTGGTCATCTTTCATCCACTTAGCTTCTGTTTCCGGTTCTGTTTTCTTTCTTGACGGTTCTCAGAAGAAAAATGATTTCATTGTCTCCTCATTTCACTCCTCCTCCTCCTCCTTTGACTGATGGAATATTTTATCTTAATAGCTGCGTGTGCATAACTCAACTACTGAACCTGTAAGTATCGTGTATCTTAACATTATACCAGCAGAATGAGAATGAAAGGCCTGTGTTCTGAGGGGAATATATATTTCCTTCTGACTTCCACAAAATGAAATCTTTCATTTCGGGTAGACTTGTTGATGAATCAATGTGAAGAAGCAATCGAATAGTGCTTTGGCTTTTTTGAGAGAATGTTATTATTTTTTAATCATTGTGAGCTTCAGCAATTAAAAGAAAGCTAGTTTCGTAACAATAAAAGTAATTCAAATTAATTCGAATCAATCACATACAGGCTGTCCCAAATTATTTGCATAGCACATCTCTGCAACCGTTGAATTTAGAAACATAACTTCAGTTACAAAAAGTTTACAAATAACGTGCAATTATTTAAAATCTTTAAATTTGTTTGAGGGGCCATATAAATGAAAAAGTAAAGAAATTAAATTTTTATACAGTTCCCATGTGCTGAAAAACCCAGTTGGAAAGTTTTTGCCCCGTTTCATCTGAGACCAACAAAAAATTCCATGTTTCTAAGTGCAATATTCGCTCATATTATAAATATTTGAGTTCAATCGAAAAGAAATTTGGAAAGAACAGCATAAATGAGGGAAAGAAACATTTTCTGTTAGTTTGTGCCGTTCCTTCCCAACTTTTCTCCGATTTGTGCATTCAAATATTTTAGCGAATATTGCACTTGGAAACACGGAATTTTTTTTCTGGACTCAGAAGAGGTAGGGCAACAACCTTCTCACTGGATTTTTGAGCCCATTGGGGACTATACAGAAGGTTAATTTCTTTATTTTTTATAATTACGGCCCCTCAAACAAATTTTAAGATTTTAAGCAACTGCACGCCATTTGAAAACTTTTTTGTAATTGAAACTATGTTTCTAAATTCAAGTACAGTTCGGTTGCAGATTTCTGATGTGCAAATAATTTGGGACAGCCTATAGAGAAAACCAAACTTTAAGTAGGCTTTCAGTGATATCTTAATTTATCGTTGCACTAGTTCTTCCGGATCATCAGCGTTTCATTAATAGCTGGGTACTTGAGAATAGATTCATGCATATTGGCATTAAAGCGAACTAATATATTAAATAGTAAACAACACGTTTAATTCGCTAATCGTGGCAATATTGCTTTAAGTAGTCACTGTATAAACAATATCAATTACAATCCTTCCTTTCTCGCACTTTTTTTAGAGAGGATAAGGTTTCGGTAAATATGCACAGGACCAAATTCAACATGGAATTCTTCATACTGGTAGTAACGGATGATCTACAGTTAACACATGAGTGAAAAGAAAATATGATTTATATGAGTTAGACCTGACAGTAATGTTTGAAAATACGTGTATGATATTGCACCGTAGATACAGTGTTAAATGAAAAAATAAAAAAACAATGAAACGCGATTTTTCCGAATAATTTTGGTATTTCTCACAATAAATACTGATCATTGGTTAAGAAACCAGTTATTTCTAATCTCATTTTTGACATAATCTTGAGTGATGAGTAGTATTAGATGCTATACAACATTTCCTTAATTTTTTTGAACAAAACTAATACTGTCGGAGATATACTAAGAACAGTTTTAACATAACTCTGTACACAATTAATAATTCATCTTTTTTTATAGATACGTAATTGGATTTTTAAAACTCTATTGCAAGAAATTTCTTGCTTAAATTCATAATATGAATCGAAGCACAACCATGATATTGTTACAGTTGATATTGCTTCACATTAGACAACCACCAAAAAACAACCATACTATTTTTTATGCACAGTGCATTATATATATTATTAAATTTTTTTTGGTGATATATATATACACTGAAGAGCCAAAAAAACTGGTCACCTGCCTAATATCGTGTAGGGCCCCCGCGAGCACGCAGAAGTGCCGCAACACGATGGACTCGACTAATGTCTGAAGTAGTGCTGGAGGTAATGGACACCATGAATCCTGCAGGGCTGTCCATAAATCCGTAGGAGTAAGAGGGGGTGGAGATCTCTTCTGAACAGCACGTTGCAAGGCATCCCAGATATGTTCAATAATGTTCATGTCTGGGGATTTTGGTGGCCAGCGGAAGTGTCTAAAATCAGAAGAGTGTTCCTGGAGCCACTTTGTAGCAATTCTGGACGTGTGGGGCGTCGCATTGTCCTGCTGAAATTGTCCAAGTCCGTCGGAATGCACAATGGACATGAATGGGTGCAGGTGATCAGACAGGATGCTTAAGTAACTGTCACCTGTCAGAGTCGTATCTAGACGTATCAGGGGTCCCATATCACGCCAACTGCACACGCCCCATACCATCACAGAGCCTCCACCAGCTTGAACAGTCCCCTGTTGACATGTAGGGTCCATGGATTCATGAGGTTGTCTCCATACCTGTACACGTCCATCAGTTCGAGGCAATTGGAACCGAGACTCGTCAGACCAGGCAACGCGTTTCCAGTCCTCAACAGTCCAACGTCGGTGTTGTCGGGCCCAGGCGAGGCGTAAAGCTTTGTGTCGTGCAGTCATCAAGGGTACACGAGTGGGCCTTCGGCTCCGAAAGCCCATATCGATGATGTTTCGTTGAATGGTTCGCACGCTGACACTTGTTGACGGCCCAGCATTGAAATCTGCGGCAATTTGCGGAAGGGTTGCACGTCTGTCACATTTAATGATTCTTGTCACTCGTCGTTGGTCCCGTTCTTGCGTGATCTTTTTCCGGCCGCAGCGATGTCGTAGATTTAATTTTTTACCGGATTCCCGATATTCACGGTACACTCGTGAAATGGTCGTACGTGAAAATCCAAATTTCATCGCTACCTCGGAGATGCTATGTCCCATCTCTCGTGCGCCGACTATAACATCACGTTCAAACTCACTTAAATCTCGATAACCTGCCATTGTAGCAGCAGTAACCGATCTAACAACTATGCCAGACACTTGTTGTGTTATATAGGCGTTGCCGACCACAGCGCCGTACTCTGATTGGTTCCATATCTCTTTATTTGCATACGCATGCCTGTACCAGTTTTTTTGGCTCTTCAGTTTATATATCGGGTATTTTGGTTATATTTGTCATCGATATTTTTTATGGGCAAATTTTTTCAGTGACCTCATTGGGCAATTTGCCTTTTTTGGCCCTTGTATTTGTATCAGATAATCTATTTCGAGGCGTTTTGGGAATATTAATGAAAGCATTAAATTGGAAAAATTATTTTATTTCATGATATCTATAGCAACATAATTCTGAAATATCAGGTGGAAAATACGCTATTGTTCTAAAAAATGTTTCTAGTTCATCAAGTTTCTATCTAAAAAGACTCTTGGGAGAGCAGATGAAAATCTCTACCAGCAGTTTCTCTAAAATACGGAAAACGTGAAGCTTGAAAAATAAGCACGATGGAAGGCAAAAATAATAAACAAACGTTCAGAAATAAATACTTTAATGTTTAGCACAAAATTTTCACCCTGTTTCGTTTGTCAAGGCCCATGCTGTTGCCAAATAGAACATGGCAAAAGAGCAGTTCCTGACGTCAATTGCAAGAGAAAGCCAGTTGGAATTCTGCCATTGAATATCTCGCGACAGAAACCAAGACAGCTAGTCGTTCTAGCAATACAATTGCATTGATAATTTTACTTTTGTTTATTGCTAAAGCATACAAACACTAACAACGATTCAAATTTTTTCAGTTTAGCAGACATTACAAACATCTGACGATCTGAGCCAATCGTGTCCTTTCCGAAATGCAATGAAACCTCTTGAAGTAAATCAAGGAGTTCGAAGAGGTTGCAATTGAAATCATGGTTCAAAAAAGCTTCTAAATCCTCTAAAAATGAATGCATGTTTGAGACAACATGGAAAAGATAGTTTTTTTTTCATGAATACTCCAACTAAAAAAAATGGTATCTGTGTATTAAAAAAGGTACTAACAAGGCACTTGAACTTGCCGCGTATTTCTTCCAAATACAAAGACCAAAAACAGACAAATTGCCCATCGATGTGACTGAAAAATTATGCCTATAAAAAATATAGATGTCGAATATCACCAAAATACCCAACATAAAAGCATATATCACCAAAAAATATATAATTAATAATATATAATACACCGCCTATAAAAAAGGTTATGGTTGCCTTATCTAATTATGGATAGCTTCTCGATTTATCCCACTATGTCTATCGTACTTCTTTTATAAACGTATCAATTGTGTTAGAATCCACAACCCCCGGAGGTAAGCTATTCCATTTATTAACAACTCTATTAGAGAAAAACTCTCTGCCACACCACAACCTGGAATTGGCCCTAACTAAACGATACTGGTGTCCTCTTGTCAAAGCAGTCGATTGACGGTGTATTAATAATTCTTGGTCCATCCTATCCATCCCGTTGAAAATTTTGAACACTTCGATCTATCCTTCCGACACCTGCGTTCCTCCAATGTAAACATATTCAAGAAATCAAATCTTTTTTTATAGCTCAAGCCTTGTGTGTCATCAAAATCACGCTTCTCTGCACCCCCCCCCCCAACCAAGTCTATGTCCCTTTATAGGTACGGTCTCCAAAACTTAACGGCATACTCCAGTGTAGGACAAACTAAGCCTCGGAAAAGCGGAAGAATAACTTTAGGAGAACGCGAAGAGACCCTTTCAAGAATGAAACCGAGCATTCTGTTCGCTTTTTTGACCACCGCTGAACAATGTTAAGAAAATCTAAGCCACTCGTCCATGAGAATTCCCAAATCGGCGACCCTAGTTGCATACGGGATAGAAATAATACCATTCGACTCGCAAGTGAAACGTGGATTGTTGCAAGCGACCATGCACTTGTCAACGCTAAACGTCATGCTCCATTCATTTGCCTATGCTGCAATCCTGTTTAAGATGCGGTGGAGCAACTCCCTATCTCTTTGATTCCCGACTAACCCCATTAGCTTCACGCCATCTGCGAATTTGCTAACAATCCCATCGATACCCTGATCGAGTTTATCGATAAAAAGTGAAAAAAGTATGGGCCCAAGAACACTTCCTCGAGGGACTCCACTTTTGACTCTTATTCAATCAGAAAATTCCCGTTCACCATAGCTCGTTGTGACCTATCTCTCAACCACGATTCTATTCATTTCAACAAGTTGTCTCCAATTCCAATTTTATGTAAACGCTTCAAGAGTGTACCATGTTGGTCCGATAAAATACCTTTCCCCTCATAAGGGATTTTTTCCTTAATATAATTTTTTAAATATCGACATTTACAAAGTTACAAGTCGACTTTATTTCTGGCAAAGGCTTTTTCGTCAAATTAGATTTTGAACATCAAATCGTTTTCGAAAGTATTCTACCGTTGATGATGGAAAGCGTTTGTTTCCGTCGAACTAATAATATTCTCACTGAAAACAATTTTTAAATCCATAAAAATAGTGTTACATCAGTTATCATGAAACGTTTCTGAATAAATTAACGTAATAATCATAAAAGCCCGTGGATTAGTAAGTCAATTAATTGTCATTAAAAATTTTCAATTTCAACAATTTAAAAGAAATCTTGAAGCATTCTTATTTATTACTTATCAAAAAAATAACTTTCTATCTTATTCAGTGTCAGTTAATCAGTTTTTAATTTCATTCTTACCTTACACAAAAGTGCAGTTGGGATCAAACAAAAACAAAATTATATATATCTTTTTTATCACATGTGCTATATTTCCCACATATATATTTTTCATGCAAAGTTTTGAAACTTATTAATTCACTTTAAAGTTATAATATTATTACTCATATATATATATATATATATATATACGTACCATATTTGGGGCCACCACTGCATTCCCAGTTGAGTGCTCTTTACTCTTAGGTCGATCTGAACTTTTTTTCAAACAAGACATTCTAATACCTCTCTTTGAGAGATCACACAAACAACCACAGAAATGGACACTTTGTAATCCTGTTGTTTCTAAACACTAAATATTATTTTGTAGTCTAATAAACCGAAGCATTCTCTGTCTTTACTGAATGAATCGAAGGAAACAACTCTTCGCGGGATTTGAACGTGCTACAGAAGCGACATCTGTTACTTTGCCTGCTCAAAGATGTAAATAAAAAAGGAATAGACTCTCGGAAAAATATAAAGCTCATCCAATGAAGTTGAATGTATCAGAACCTATTCTTTCTTTTCGCAACTGCTAACATAAGATTAATGCAAGTTGCCAGTCATCCAACCGAATGCTTGTCCTGCACGAATTCATGTAGAGCTTGTGTCCGACGCCTACGTTAGTTCGGCAAAGAAAATTTCAGCAGAGTTTTACAACAGAACCATTCTCCCTCTTTTACCGAATCGTGGAAGTTTTAAGGTGTGTTACAGGCAAGTCAACTGGCAGTATTCCCAGAGCTAACTTTGGTCTCAAGGATAACGTGTTATATATAAACTGAGTGACACTCACTATACGCGAGCGAAGAAACAGGCACCTTGACATTGCCGATGCAGTTCTGTCTTTCGGTGTGACGTTATATACTAACATCAAGTCAAGGCTCGTTGCGTGGGTGCCTAAACCACATGTTCGCTAAGATAACGTCATGCCCTCACCCTCAACAAAATAAGAATATTGTATAAAAGATGACTCGGATTTCAGTTGCGTAATTGAAATAAATGGTTTATAAATCACTGGCATCTCGTTATATAAGGACCAAAAATCAATTACATAAGTTTGAACTAAATCATCTTGAATATCAGATATCCAAGGTTCGTGAGCTCAAAGATTTATTCTTCTGTAACGACACCTGGGCTGCAGTTTTAAAAATTTCACCAGAAAGTTCTTATCAACTTGTGCACATTACCCTTAATTAAAAGTAATACAGGAGTAGATAATACATACATACCCAAAAATATTGATTTTACAGTAATACGCCGGAGTTACGCGATGGGTGGGACCGACACTAAGCGCGTATACGTGTCGGGGTACAATTTTGCATACAAATACATTAAATAGTGGTTAATCGGAACCAATAATTTTAAAAAATTAGTTTTTCGAAAAAAATTTGCAGTCAAAATACAGGTTTTCCTACATGTAATTAAAAACTTTCGTTAATATATTTTTTTAATTGTTACAAAATACAGTATCTACAAACGATAGTCATGTGCAGTGCAATATTTGGTAGGTTAACACTGTAGTTCATCGAAAAAAAGGAACTTCTAGCGTTTAAGCAGGGTAATTTTGTTATTAGTTTTTGTTTCTTTTTGTGATATCAAGTAAATTGTCGAAATTACTTGGCAGGGGAGCGATCGGGTGCATTATTAATAAATTTTAAATAGCATAATTTTTAACTCAATGGATTTAAATGGTGACCAAACCATTCTTCAAAAATGGAAGGTCACTAAATTAATGTTTCCAAATGGTTCTAAGGTCCAAATTGATTTTCGAAATCTTTGGTAAAATTTAGATCCCGCATCATCGGTTTCCTATTATTAGAATCTTAAAAATCAGCTCAGCTTGGCTACATGTGATGTTCTGTTTGAATGGACAATATATTTTTATTTGATAATAACATCATAATATGAAAACATTGTTTCCATCTCAGCTATAATCCAATAACGCTTATGAAATGTGCTGAATTCAAGTACTACCAAGAAAAAATGTGCATAAAAAATCACCTTCGAGATCGCGTAAATCAAAGTAGCGTAAGTCGGGGCATGGATGGCTATGTCAATAACGTAGCCGACTGATCTAATATATATACATATGTGTGAACTGGCATCATCATGTAGCCTTTCATGTCTATCTCCGCTTATATATCGGGGTATGATTGTATTAGTGTTTTTCTTTCTGTAATCAAGCCTGGTGACTGTCACTGAACAAATTTTTTAAATTTCTCCACGAGTGGTTCCAAATAATACTTCCATAAATGGTCTTTTCTCGTGTAATTTCAAAAAGTTCAGAATTGTAATTGCTCCAGCTCTGAAACCCTGCACCAGCCTAAGTACGCATGCATGACCCGTGAAAAAAATTTTGAAACTCACAACATAACATTTTAAAGCGTAACATCAGAGGGGAGAAATTTAGTATACATTTGTTTTATGCATTTTCTTTAGATAAAAAAACCATCTCTTATAATTATGTTAAACTTCTCTGTAGAAGGATAATAAGAATAAGGCTGCAACGAAATATATTCGAGAACGTATACTTGACCTTTCATCTAATAAAAATTAAGATCATCTTTGAATAACCATTTCTATAGTGTGTGTCGTAATAATAAAAAAACCACCTCTTTTTCTTTCCATAAAGAAATTTCGCCTCCTATTAAATAAAAATGGCTGAAAGGTTTATTTCACGGGAAAACTAATTAAGCAATGCGTTTGCTGGTTTTTTTTTCAAGGGGGGAAAAATGTCATTGCTTTCAAAAAGATTTTTTAGTTTCTTCAAAAGAAACCTCTCAGATTTTATGCAGATTTCAGTGCAAGTTAATGGAAAAAGTTTGAAGAGCCTCAAAAGTTTAACTAACAGAACAAAAATAATGTGAGCGATACAAACAGCTATTCATTAACAGCACATAAAGGACAAGAATTATGACTCGAGTAGCCAACAGCTTCCTTCACTTAATTAAAACGTTGAAGAATTAATATTCCATCCTCGTTAACATGACACGTGGTTGCGTTGGCGCATCCTAGGCCATGTGCAATTTTTGATGGCTTCCGTTGGTTAGAGACAGGGCTCGACAAAAGATAAATGTTCTAAATACGTAAATACAGTACAACGATGATGATGATACTTTGATTTTAGATATGAGGGCGTAAAGAAATAATCAAAAATGATGGAAAACCAGTTTAAAAATTTCGAAAACAGAAAAACATGAAATAATGGGGAAAAAACTAGTTATCATATTAATTCGGTGGTTATATTTATGTCTCAGTCGTAAGGTAGACGTGTGATTATAATGCACCAACCTCTGGCTCAGCAGGTACAGATTAAAATCCCGGATTAGCCATGTAAGAAATTGAGTAGCCGATCGGATTCGGCTTCAAATCGCAAATCTTTGGTGCGACAAAATGATAAAATCCTGGAGTGTTGTATCTTTTGACAGTTTCTTTTAGTGATTGGAGAAATTACAGGAAGATATCAGATGAGAGGAGAGAGACATTGAAAAGAAACCTTGGGTTGTATTTAAACCTCAATAAAACTTCGAAGTTTCCCTTAGGGATGCATAGAGTTTGATAACATTTTCACCATTGAGGATGAGCAATCATAACAATGTATTTACTATCTCAGAATATGGTGAATAAAACAGATCACGTCGCGTAGCTTTTTAATGCTACTATCAACTGAATGGTTATTCTGTGGACGAGCGGAAGTGAAATAAAAGTAATGAATGGCTCCCATTCCGTCTCTGAAGAGCACGGAATTAAACATTTACAGGACAACATAAGGAGTAAAGCTATGTATGTGGCACATAAAAAACTCACATCCAGTACTAGAATGGAGTATAAGAGATCAGTAACTTTAGATGTCCACTTCGGCCATTTCCAGGATCTGCACGCGTAAGCAACAAGCACTTCGTAATTAAATTTTAAAGCACTTTTTGGAGAAATAAGTAGACACAAAACAGAAGCCGATACGTTCTATTAGAATAGAGAAACGCCACGTACACTTAAGTTTCATCGACGGCCAGTTTGAATATCGAACAAATAAAACAAGACTTTCAACCTATAAAAAACTACTTAAACTCATTGGCGTCATTCCAATAAAATATCTCTTCACAATCACAAAAGATTACCACGTTTAAATGCGCTAGTTATTCTATGTATCAATCATCTTCTAATGGTAATTAATTTTGTAATGAAAAGGAACATTAAAACTTTTTATGCCACATTGCTAAGATGCACTGACATGAGTCACTTGGGTTCACAAAATTAATATCTGACGTGTAACCATAAATTTTCGGCGATTTTGAAGCTGAGTAGTTAACACAAACGTCCGATTTGACAAGTTATATTTGGGATCCCGGCTAAGAAATACAGCTTCCAAGTACAGTACCCATACGGAATCGTCATTAAACTGTAGGTCCCGATCTAATTTAACTCCCATAAGCCTACATAATATAATACAATGTGAAAAAAATTTTATTCTCAAAATAAATTTTTTTCCCCGAAACAAGGATACAGTGTGTCTTCTTTTCATTTCAAAGCGAAGAAGTAATAAAAAATATAATACGAGAACTATCACAGTTCTGCAAATGCAGGTTCTAGATTCACAAGATGCTTTTTAAATGTTTATTTTGGCACGTCGGTGTCATTTTGTTTCAACATATAACTTGAGTAAGGGGTTTTTAACGATTTCAGTCGGAAGTCAAATGAATTTCAGTCGTAACAAAAGGTTTTAGGATCAACGGAGAAATGGAAAAGTACGCATTTTCAAGTAAACCTAAGGAAGGTATATGATTATTTCATTGTTTCTATAAAAACCTGCATTTCAGGCCAGTACGTGATATGTTTCATAATATAAAAAGTTATTTCAACTTAGAAGAAAATTGATTAAAATATATGCGGCCTACTCACGCGTCTGTAATACTTTTCTTCGGAGAAACACTAAAAGAAGAAACATTCCTACTAACACTGGAGTTGTTTGAAAGTTTCTCTACCGGAATATAGCTCTTGAATTCTTAATCCAACGAAACGAAAACACCCCATGAATAAGTAACGTCTCAAAGATGCCCGTCTGGAGAGAAATTCTGTGCACATGCATCATGCATAAGGTGCTCTTGACTACGTTTCTTGTGTAATACGTAAACGCGATTGGTTTTAGATTACCAAACTGTAACATGCTGCTCTCTCCACACACATTTACAATTTTGAGTCGAAAAGTTTTTGTTATCGATCTTTCACGCACGATAACATTTTTTTGCAACGAAAGATTTTGAGAATGAAATGCACGCGTGCTTCATAAAATTGTTCCAGAAAAAATCAAATGCCACACTTTTTACATGATCATAATTCCCATGAATATTTGTTGGAAAACATTGGGGAAATATTATATCAAAAATTCAGTGCTGGGCAAATATACGAGTATGTTTGAAATGTATATAATTTTACTGGGCAATTGTCATAAATACGTTTTCATGAGCAAAGAAGAACAAACATAATAGAAAAAAAGAAAAAACCCTGAATATTGAAAATAATTACTTTGGCTATTCCACCATCGTAATGACATCTAAATGCTATAACTGGAGCATGGCGAAAGCAATTTTAGAAAATAATTGATTAAACATTGTAATCAGAGAAATTTTATTTTGAAAGCGGCATTTTTTGCAGAATCTCTTGTAACGTCTTCCGTAATCGTGACATTGAATCACGAAATGGGTAAAAAAAACCATTAAAAAAAGGTAGTTCATATAATATTGTTTGGGAGTAAAAACGACCATTCACAAATAATATGCATTGATCAAAAGTATTGAAAAATGTAGCGGGAAGGAATTCTCATAAGCTGTTATTTGAACGTGCGAAGAAAAAGAGCAAATATGTTAGATAAATCGACGCTTTTGTTCGCTGTAAAACATGCAGGCATTCCAAACTCAAGGCAACCTTCCAACGTGACCCTTGTCTAGGAAGCATTCCTAGTTTTCCGTCTGTCAGCTACAAAACACAGACGCCAATGTCCTCGTACCACAATCTCTCTGGTAAAATACAAAAAAAAAAAAAAGTGATTACACACCGAGAACGTGATTTTTGGTTTTTTCTACAGAGTATTATATGCGTTCATTGCACGGCAGGGGAGAAGACCATCATTTACTTTTTCTCAAATCTCCCTTCTCCGATTCGTGGGGTGGTAAAAGCTACACCAAGGGCAGATACATTAAAAAAAGTGACTTTTTTCCTCTCGACACGTGTGGAGGTTCCCAAGGAAACTAGAGTCACCAAGGAAATAAAAATAAATCGATCCTATCAGTGAGCCTATGACTTTTTTTCTCTTTACCTAAGCACATCATGGCCGGACCTCCAACTTCCCATCACTTTCCATAAATTACTGAAAACCATCATTTCATTCGAGAAAAAAAAATATTCAGCAACCGCTTAGATTTTTATTTTATGGCATCTGTAGTAGTTTCATTACACAGGACCCGATGAAGCATTTTATTCTCGGTCTTTGCGGCAATTAAAACAGGACGCAAATGGCAGAGGGAAAAAAGTGGATGATAAATGATACCCAGAGAACACATTCACACAGTTCAGAATGTAATGCAGAATAAATCATGAATGTATATGATTTATGATAAGATACGCGCTCAAAGTACCAAAGGATGTTTAGAGATGTCGCGAGTTTGATACGCGGTTCGTCCTTATCAAAGTTTCCTGACACACAGGGGTACGACAGAAACGGTGACATGACCGCAGAAAAAGATTACTACTGCAGAGCGTCCCACATCGAGGATAGCGCACCAAGCACTCGCTGAGTATAAAAAAAAGACTGCCGTTCGAAATCGGCAATAAATTGTAGGTCTCGGTCTAAAATAGTCCTCGTGTGCAGAAAATGACAGTGGCTTGACTAAAATGGTGAAATGCATGTATGAATTTACGAGTGTGTAAAGCCGGGATTACACTATAAAAGTTTAACAAAAGATCTTTTACAAAACTTGAAAAATGCAACCAATAATCAGTAATCAGATCGGTTACATTCGAGCGAATGTAACCAATAGGCTTGTTGGCTATTTTTTTCAAGTTTTATAAAGGATCTTTTATGATACTTTTATAGTATAATCCTGGCCTTAAGACCGGGATTACACTATAAAAGTTTTGTAAAAAGTGCTTGCATAAAACTTGAAAAATACAACTAATAAGCTGATCGGTTACATTCGAACAAATGCAACCGATCAGTTTATTGGTTGTATTTTTCAAGTTTCATAAAAACACTATAAAAGTTTAATAGAAGATTCTTTTTACAAAAATAAAAATAAAAACTAATATCATTGTTTACATTAGAACAAATGCAGTCGATAACCTTATTGGTTGAATTTCCAAGTTTTTTAAAGAACTTTCATAAAACTTTTATAGTGTGATCCATACACTATAAGTTTGATAAAAGATCTTTTACAAAACTTGAAAAACAACCAATAAGCATATCGGTTACATTTGCTAAAATGTAAGCTTGAGATATAGTAGTGATTCATAGACTGAATAAAACTAAACTTTTTAATTACAAATACCGAATCTAAGGCCACAACAAGCATATCGCCAATTTGATTCGATGCATTACAGTACTATCGAAACAATTATTATTTTCTATTTAGTATTTCCTGTATTATTTTCGTGTTCAATGTAAATTAAACAAAAGGTTATACCTTGTAACCAACACTATATAAACCAGTGTTTCTCAACCTTTTTCAGGCCATGGCCCCTTCGAACCACATTTTCTTCTCTTGCCCAGTCCCCCACCTGTCCTCATCAAAGAACGAGATCCTTTCAACTTATCGAATTGAATTTAATCAAAACTATATAAAAAACGAACAAAAATTTTATAAATAATATCATTCTCTGGAAACCTGAGTCATGCATGGATCCAGAAGGTGTGTGATCGTTCCTCCCAAGAGCCGAATTATATGGGGAGAAAAGTCTAAAATACTGGAAAACCCAATGAACCTACGCAATAAATCGAACCTCCAACACATCACCCCGAGTCCGCGCCTGCTCTGGGGTAAAGTTCAATGAGCTTCCTTCCTGTGAGGGTTCTAAAAAATGCCTGGCCGTCTAAACATCATGGGTCCTCGGACAAAGTGATGTTCTCAGGCCTCATACTCGTACATAGCTGGAAGTAACAGCTTACATATTTACATACACACATTCGAAAATCATAGTACCAGATCTTTTAATGTAGGGCCTCCCTCCTATGAATATGAGGCCCACATAGGTTAAGATGACCCTGGTTCTATGGACAGCTCTGCTTTATTCTGAAAGTAGTCACATTTTTTCCCACTTGAAAGCTTTATTTCTTCACAGCTCTCTGCGGCCCGCCCCTTCATCACTTGTCGTGCCCCCCCCCCATCTGATTTTCACTCGTGGCCCCCTTCGAACATCCCAGGACCTCAAGAAGGGCCCCCAGGTTGAGAACCACTGCTGTAAAAGATGGAAATTGTACAAAAATGATCATAAAAAATTTTGAACTTACTATAGATTCTGCAAGTACCATGACTTCATCTGTTATAATTGAAACCACTGAATGCACTAGAGTAGGTCTTGTCAAATGGTTTAAAAATCAAACATTTCTTTCGGTCTACGATACGTACATAAAAAGCCAGAACGAGTCTGAAACCCGTCAATGTCTTGTGTTTGATAGATAGTGTATATGAATACAGCACCTTCCCTCTTTCGCCTCAAGGCGAGGTATTGATGTTACTATCGATACAAAAGATTTGATAACGTCACATTCAAAATTGTGATTCAAAGTGCTGACAAGTTATTAGAATCGAATGAAAGAAAAAGTGATTTCGCACGTTGCACGCCGAAATCCATGTAATAACAAGCGTTAGCGTCCTACTAACTGTCAGCTTTCGCGGGCTTAAGTCAACTACTACTACGACTAGGAGGAGGAGAGAAAAGTTTCGCGGCTGCTCAATGAGGGACTGTATTTTAAATACCAGTTTTAAAACAAAGGAGCACGAAATAATAAGTTCTTTTCAAAACGATACACGCAAATGCAATCGTTTCTCGTGCATTCCTTTACACATTCTTGCGGTAAGAGTATGCATAAGTACAGTGATATCTCGGATTATAAATTTTTCGGTTAACCAAGATTTTTTTAAAGTTTTTTTTAAAGTTTTTTTTGTGTGCCTTGGGTTAGAATAAGAATTCGGCATTCCAGTTGATATGGATGCATGCGCTAACATAAAACAGCCGCGTCGTGAGCTAAATTTTCGTGCCAATCAAAATGAATCCAATGAGTAGCTGTCGCTTAAGCCAGATTAATTTATTTCCACTTCGGAATCGCTTTCGAGACACACGTCTCTATCAGAAAGATTTTTAGCCATTTCATGTGAAATGAATGATTAAGCTGAGAGAAAATGCATTGAAAAGGGGGGGGGGGAAAGCCTCGGACTTGAATGTTTTTAGTGCATGCGGTGAGTCTCTAAAAAAGCTAAATAGTTTGCACATTCTAGGAACTTGTTTTCTATCTGCATATGTATGAGTGAGAGAAATTAGCTAACTATACGTATCACATAGCACACCGCCTCACACACGTTTTTTTTCACTATGGCTCACGAACGCGATTGATTAGCGTACATAGTGTAAAATAAAAGATATGTTCAGTATCTCATCCTCCTATAAATCCTACTTTAACCACTCATGAAGTTGTTTATCTAAGCCTTCGGCCAGTATTTGTAATTTTTACAATGCTCGGTGTTTTATGAAGCTTATCTTCAAATTTTGGGCCGTTTCTTGAACGATTTAAACGATTTTCCGTAGAAGCCTGTTAAAAATCACATTTCGGTTAACGAACGTGATTCCGGGCGAACTATAGCCGTTAGCCGAGGTATCACTATGTATGCAATTACCGGTCCTTTCATGTATTTTTTATATTTCATTTTATCCTGTGTGTTTAGACTATGTGTCTCAGTATTTGAAGTAGTGTATCACGGTCCTGATAATGATGCTTTTTTTGGAAAACTTATGAGGTTGCGGGTAAGGTCGATTTCACTGTAAAGACATTAAAAAAAATGTTACTCTTAAAAACTTCTTCACCGAAAAAGTTAAATTTAACCATACAGATAAAACTGAAATTATTTAGGAAATAAATTTCCAGACCCTTTTAAAGAGAGGAGGAGATCAACAACAAGCGCGCGCGCTATGAGAGCACATGTATAGCAAGAAAAAGTTTCCACTTGAGAAAATAATTATATATAGGTATTTTTATTCATTGTGATAAAATTCTGGATATTATCTATATCCTATATTTACTTTGCGAGTTTTAGGTTTTAGTCGATCCACATTAGTGTTTCTTTCGTTGTTATGGTTAATGTTATCGGAGAAACAACCGACGCAAAACATTTTTATTTGCATCCGATATTCCTAGTCAAAATTCAACCTCAACTAATTTAAAAATTATTATATACATATAAATAAGCCGAGATATATGCTCATAAAAATGGCTGAAAGACCTCCAATACACGTTTGATTCTTTTGTTATCATGAAGAAAAATGATAAAAAAAAAGGCTCATTCTCTCTCACCTTCGTTTGCACGAGCACGAAAGTACGCTTAAAAAAAAAGTGCCTCACGCAAACTTAATAGGAGAATGATGTCATCAAAATAGCGTAGGCTCTAAGTTCTAATCGATATTTAGGGGTTAATAGCCTCGTAGGGAAAAAAAGAAGACATTTTTTTATGAGCTCTTCACCGAATTGTACCATGGAGAGAGAGCTAACTCGCTGTGTTTGAACACTGTAGGTACAAGCATGAAATCCAATAACCTGATATAAAGTGAAAAAACTTCAAATTTGATGTATTTATATTTATACTGTACATAGAGTCAAACTCGGTTATAACAACATCTCAGCAAAAACGTCAATAAATAATTGGAAAACCGGGATTTATTCCCATCGAGAATAATGTTAATGGACCTTGCTTATAACGTCGATAATAACGCAACTATCTCGGATATACCGACACATTTTTGGTCGCTTTCGTTTGTTTTTAAGGAATTTTCTCTAGAGATTCCTAGACTTATAACTCATTGCATCGAGGGAATGTTTGTTGTTCTATCGATACTTAACGATTACATGTTTAACGTTCCAACTTGCTCATTGATATGCCCCGTATTTTAACGTAATTTTACCTTTCTCGGCATTTTTTTAAATGTTTCATATTTTCCTCCGTCTTTTAATGTTCATTTTAATTCATAATCTTTATTAAAATTGGAGGTGAAGATAATTTGCATAAAAAATTATATTTTAATGAATATGACTATAAATATAAATATTCGTTTTACATTATATATATATATATATATTTTCTTTTTTCTGTGAAATGCATTTTAATTCACTGCAGATTTTCTGCAGCACTTTAATTCCTCCTAATGTGTATATAGAAATGTCCTCTCTACTTGTCAACATAGTCAATACAAGATTCATAGAAAGACTGTTTATTTGTGGACTAAAATAACCACAAATAACCAGTCTTTCAATGAATCTTGTATCCTAATGTGTATTTATAAGCAAGAATTGGTGATTTCACAGACAACTTGCAACATTTTTGGTGAGGATCGGAGGTGTCCTGTATTTACTATCCCAATTCCTCGTATTTTTCTCGATAAAATACGGTTACTTTAATCATATTGAAATAACAATTTCATGCATATATTATTCGATTACATCTGATAGAAATTTTTCATTAAAAAAATCTCAGAACGACAACATCAGTCGTGAAAATGCTTTCCAATTCGAATTTCGTAATATTATAACTGATAGACTAAATTATTTGCTCGTTGCAAAAGTGGTAACTCATAATTACGTGCAGCAATACTATTCTGAGATAATGTCATAACGTGACTATTATTCTCATGATCATGAGTGAGATATGAGTGTTTTGTGAATTACAAGGGGGGGACAGAGAACAAGCGAAATATGCAATACATATTCAGTTTTTATTTTTAGTTTGTATGAATGTCCCCATTAGTTCTTTATTGAGGAATTGAAAAGAAAGACCGCATGTACCACCTGCCGAGTGATCTCATACTGCTTAATTCGACGGGCATTTCTAATTCCGTCTGGAAAATATGGCAGCCGTTTGCATCAATTCATTATGGTACTTATTGTGGACGTGGATATTCTTTTTACTAGAATATATTGCTGTGTGTCTTTATTCAGTTTATTTTACGACAAAGAATGCATGCTGATCGGGAACAAAGAGATTTTCGCTAATTGCTCGCTGTTGGCGATGGGTCCTTCGTTTTTAGTTTTCATTGAAAAAACGGGAAAAAAGTGTTTTTTGTCTGATTGGATTTAAACCCAATTGATGTATAATACGCATATAATGCCTATAGAGGTATAGAAAAATCTCTTTGACATGACAACAACTTACGAATAGAGAGAGCTAAAACACTATTCAACTTAAATACGAATTCCAGGCACGGCAGTTTATTCTGTTGATGTTCTCTGTGATGATCCCGAGTGGGAGATGAATATTGGAAAGCCATTGGACTTTCAACACATAACTTTCATACGTACAAATTTTAGATCAAGTTAAAAATATTGATGGGAATTTTTTAATTTCATAAAGGAAAACCTACATTTTGATATCAATGTTTTTTTGAAAGACGTGTTTTTCAGAAATATTGGTTCCAATTAACCACTATTTTATATATTTGCATGCAAAATGGCACTCCGACTTACGCGTTTAGTGTTGGTCTCACTTATCACGTAACTCCAGGGTATTACTGCTGTATAATGTTATAAAGGGGGTTTATCGTAGCAAAGGATCGTTGTATCAAGAGGATTTTAATATTAAACTAAAGGCAATTCCAAACAAGATTTGAAAAATATCTCTATAAGTAAGTTTATCGTTATATCGAGTGTCGTTGTACTGAGGTTTTACTGTATTTCAGATCAAAGGGACCTTCCTACTCACCCTGTATATGCATCTTAGCTGTATGTTTTTATCAACAAAAAAATCATTTCATTTCCTTCTCTCTTTTTTTTTGTCTTGATATTTCCGTAAATACACTCATACCGGAAAACAGAAATATCAAATGACTCCTTCCTCCTAGTCATTAGTATTGAAACGATAAAAGTAACATAAATATAAAATTTCAAGTTCTATCTTCGTGATCTTCCCATGACATTTCCTACCTGATGCGAAAAGAATTATTATTTTTTCTACTCTCTGACTGTGGAAAAACAAGCAGTCGTTGTTTTGACTAACGTCGTTGTGGATGACGACCAAGACATACGAGGGAATAGATCAGCAACATTCAGCCAGCTGATGCTGATCATTTCCTGTCTGGGTGTTCTAATTGAGGGATGGATGCTCACGATTACGAATTCCAGGCACGGCAGTTTATTCTGTTGATGTTCTCTGTGATGACCCCGAGTGGGAGATGAATATTGGAAAACCATTGGAAAGCAAGGTCGTTTCTTATTCACCAATGACATCACGAAAAACGATGCTGGAGCTCGAAATTGCGCAACACCGCCTACGCATATAATACCAGCCTCGATTTTTACGTAATATAATCGAGATCTACGTTTCGCCATTTCGCAAACCGATCAACAAGCGGGAGACTGTTTATCAACTGGATTTTGACATCGCCAGATTTTCTACGTACATGTTGGTTAGCTATTGCACGCTAAAATAATATTTTATTTGTAGGATACCTTGAGAAAATAGTACAAAAAAAATTTAAATTAATTATTCCACTTAACCGACTATGGAAAAAAATATTATTTTCTGATGATCTAGCTCGTAGAAACAAATGGTAAATTAAAAGAAAAATGTATAAAACATTTTAAACTATTAAATAAGAATTCATTTATGTATTCATTGATCATTTACACGACATGTAGATTGAATAGCTCGTGTAGATTTTTCTATGTAGGTGTGCGCTAACGCTGCAAATTATCAAAGCTGCTCTCAGGTTCCCTGGCCAATACTTAAAGGGGAGGGGGTGCTTATATTAATTAACTATTAAATTTATAATGAAAGAAAATGAAGTTGCTCATGGGTCACCAGCTAGGTCTGAATCGGGCGAATGCTTAAGGTGCAACCGCACTTGGCTGCAAAATTTGAGTTACAGTAAAATGTGATTAAAACACTCATACATTGACTACGTATTCGAAAATTCTAATAATTCATTGGTATGCTATGTGAAAAATATGTGTCTAACATCTTATCATCAAAGACATGCATAAAGAAACCCAAACAAAATCAAAATAAATCAAGGGGTTCTCAAACTGTGCGCCTCCAACCTTCGTCAGGGGCACCGTGAAACGGCGGTCTTGACAAAGGTTTTTCGAGGACACTCTTTCTTAAACTGCTCTGGGGAGCCACGGAAATGCATTGATTAGGAAAAGTGGCACCGCGGGTGGAAAAGGTTTGAGAACCTCTGAAATAAATGATTTATTATATAATATAAATAAGGCCGATCCTAGACAAAAGACCTGTCTTTACCTTCTAAAAGCCATACATAAAGAGATATTATAGAATATATAGGACAGCAAAAAGCATTCTCACCTATTCCCGGCCATGGCCCTCAGACTAAAACTATTGGAAAAATTCAACCGAGTTCTTACATCCATCCCGAATATACTCTCGCGTACCATATCTATAATTCTATAATGAGTGCGTTTTCACTGCAATCATCATATCATATCCGCTCCCAAATACGTTAAAATACTCATGAAATGTTCGTTTTATTTGAAACAATTCTCGCTCCAATGAGGCAATAAATATAAATTTTTCACTAATATTTCTGAATAGTCAAGAATGTAAACTGATAAAAAAAAACTTTTATAGAACAGAAAGAATTGGCTCATGCAAACAATATGACGATCCTTGATATATAGCCTACATTTTATTTTATTCGACGTAACCTGACTGACTGTAATAACGTGCTCGAATTTTTTTAAATGTCTTTTTTAAGATCCCGATGAGAATCAGCATAAAATCATGTGTAACGGCCTAGAAGAGGTATATGCAAAATGTCTATATCCCTCTCTACCCATATATTCTAGGAAACTGGCGGAACGGTCACGGTCAAAAGACCAAAAAGCTTGCTTGCGGAGAACAATAATATCCGTTTTTTCTTTATTTTATTTTTAATATTAGATTCTTTTCATTTTTTTATCTTCTATTTGTTAGGCTGGAACTCAACTAAGAGATATCTTCGAGTTTAATGAAAAACATTGAACAGAGGGTGGAGAATAAACTGCTAAGTTCAACGTTTTCCAAAACTGGCTCAGGGCTCACTGAACTCGTCTGTTCTAACAAAAGAAATGCACAGCATAAGCTTGATTCAGATACCTCATGCTGTGAGATTTGTTTGTTTATGGAACAGTCCAGCCGAGAGGCGGAAAACCCCCTAAAGAATAATGAAAGAATTCGCTGGGTGGAGGATCAGTTTGTTGCACTGTTTTCTCTGAGAATGGACCAGTCAGGGATGGTGATCACCTGAAGTAGTTCACCCCGTCTACGTAACTAAAAAAAAGAAAAACCTACTGTATTATTTCTCACTATAGAAAAGTCACACGCCACTGCTTTGAGTTTCAAGTGCGATGAATGGATACTTACGGAGAGAGAGAAAGAGGGAACACTTGCAATGCTATTATTAGCCGAAAACTGAAGCTCAAGTACTACACGCCATCTTTCTTTTAGATTATTGGTGGCTGTTTTTTCTAGTTTCCCACCGTCAAACACTAACGCCTTTTTATGAATCAATTGGAAATTGTTCACGATATTGTTCATCGCGAATTCCGCAAGTTAAGCGGGAATTTTTTTTATTGTTTTCGTAAAAAAATGTTCTTAAATTCTGTGAAGTTACTAAGACTAACTGAAGAGCCAGTTGCAAAACCATCTTCGTTTTTTTCAATTTTTTATGGGAACGAATCCGGGTTCGGGCATGGATGATGCACAGATCTTTCAGGAAAACGTATTAAATAAAAAAGAAGTTTTTTAAAAATGATAGAAAATGATTTCAGTGAACTTTAGTACTTGATATGAGGTATAGTACAGTACTTTCAATTTTCACACTATATCCACACTGGTATTTGCATAAACTAAAAGAGGATATTTATCATAAATGGACAATCATGAAATCTCTATATAATAACCGAAAATATAGAACTACTTGGTTCTTGCCCCAGGCTCTTCAATTCCATTCTACCAATGCAACAAGCTCTTGAACGAAAGTCATTTTTCATCATTGGAGCTTGATTTTCAATTTTATGCGTTTTGGAGTAAAACAACATCAATAATACATATACTTGGAATGTTCAAAAATGATGGAAAATATCTACACAAAAATATGCGCTTACTATAAAAAAAATAATCTGTCGAACAATGAAATCAACTTTCCATTCAAGGCCTCTGTTTGAGCCCGCGTCTTGTCGGCCCACCCATTAAAATGCCTCTGAAATTTCGGAAAAATTGCAATGCATCTCTAAATACACTATCTGAATACTAAAATATTTTTATGTTAAATTTTAGTAATATAAATTTGAATTTAAAAGACAGCGTTTAATTATAAAAGAAATTGAATGAAAACGAAACTGAGCAAATCAAATTTAGTTTTGAAAATAATAATCATAATAGTTTAATTGAAAGGAATATGTATTTAAGGATCGAAATTGTATATGCATTCCAATATTTCGAAATCTTAAAATTTCGAACTCGTGGTTTTATGTGCACTGTTTTTTTTATATCGCATTTCATAATATACAATAATCGTTCGCGGCATTTTAATTCATAAAAGAAACGAGAACTTCACCTGTGTCGCCATCTGTACGCATTGTAATTAACTATGAAAATTCGCAAAATTTGAGGGATGATGAAATATCACTTGCTTCAAAATACAGTAAACGCTCTTTATAACGACCAGGGCCGCAACTAGGGGAAGCAGGCGGGTCTCGTGTCCCGGTCGCTGGACCAGAGGGGGCGCAAATTTTATTCTCAAACCTCTCCTTCAACATTAAAAGGGGGCGCCAAAATGCGCACTTGCCCCGGGTGACCAAACATCTAGTTGCGGCCCTGACGCGACCTGCAAAGACCATACAACGTCCGAACTCGGCTCTGTCTCATTCCTCATTTGCAAAGCAATGGACAAAATCTGTCAAAGTGTTTCATATTGACCCTATTATACTATTCGAGAATTTGGTACGTAAAGTACTCGCACACAATTAATTATTACACACACAATTTTATTATTATTCTCTGACCAGGGACATTTTCATTGCACTTGCTTCTATTAAAAATATATATAATTTTATTCAATCTCAATGTGTAGTAATTCTATTTACCCTCTCATCGTCATTAGTGATACATTTCGTCTTTTTTGAAAGCTTTTTATTTCAGCAATGTGACAAGCCCAGATATTATATAAAGCTGATTTCTCAATGAAGCACACATTTTCCTATACTCTTATTTTACACCTGCTGTAAATCGGAAAGAAGCTTAATTCATAAGAAAAAAGATGATACATTTTAAAGGGTGTTTAGTGATTCTTTTCAAACTTTCCATGTAATGATCTCCCAATATAACGTTCGTTTTTCAGAATGGTAAGCCAGAGATCAACCCTATATATTTTTTAAATTTCTAAACTATAAATTTACTGGAAAATCAATATAAAAAGCCCGTAAAAATTCGTTGCCTATTGGCTCTGGACCTCAGGTAGTCGATTTTAAAGACGTTATGCCAAAAATAGTTATTTTCAGATGAAAAAAGATCAAGTAACGCACAAAGACGATAAAACACTATAAAGGAGAAAAGGGATCAAGTGTTTTATTCTTCAGTAGCGTTAATTTAGCCTCTTAGAAATGTCACATCCGATCAATAATAATTTGCTGCCTCTCTATTCATGTTGATGTGTGTCAACATATGGGATTTTTTTCTCAGATTCTGTTATTTTATATTATTAGAGGGGTTTTTTTTATATTAAACATACACGTTTTTACCTCTCGCGGAAATTCAAAAAATTCTGGAGAATATTTTTTTGGGGTTTGTCAATTTATTCACGCGTTTAACTTTCGATAATTTGATTAATCATTTTGTCAGGTCACTGTCATTTTATGCACACGAGGAAGAATCAGATCTATAATTTAAAGTACATTTAGAACGGCTTTTTCTTCAACTAGCAGATTAATGCGCGTGAGCTTTCGCGATAGTCTCGATGTCCACATAAGCCATGTGGATAAGAATTATTTTCGTTTTTGAGGTGAAAAATTATGTTTTTTTTTGCGATGAATAACGAACACCAAACTGACGGGAGACGAAGCATCTAAAGCTCCATAGAACGAGTAAAGTGACGAAATTTCCCATTTTTCGGTAACAATTCCCAATTTACTGCAACAAATTTCAGTTTTATAGTAAGGATTTTTACGGTCTGTATCCGAATCCCAGTTAGAACATGGCTGTATTTGTTTCCAGCCATTTGGAATCTTTTTTAAACCGTAGGTCCCCAGTGTCCTCACGGTCTAATACGGTGGTCATTAACCAGGAATCCTTAGAAAGGTTTCAGAGGGTCCGTGAGATAGGATGAGAAAGCAATTAACTTGTTTTTGCAATGATGAATATTATTCTGGGAAGTTACCTATGGTCTCCATCTTATAGAAGACCCTGGCTTTCATCTCACTGGCAAAGGGGCCCCTGACCATCGTCTTATTAGCAGAAAAGGTTCGTGGAACACAAGGGGTTAAGAACCCTCTTTGTAATAGGACCTGATAGCGAAAGATGACCGCGTGATATAAGTCACGAAACTGGTAGAAATCGAAGTCAACGATTTTATAATGATAAAATGGCATGAATTTTTATTTTAATTTGAATAATTTTGATTTTTTTTTAGTTGACTATTCTGTTTTCCATACTAATTTTTACTAGCATTTACCAGAATGGGTCGTTTTTGATTTACTCCTTGGTAAATTTTTCTCATTTTTTTTGTACTGTTATATGATAACAATAAATTTGATTTGATTTGAAAAAAAAAATTATTGAAATTTATAAATATACTACGTCATTACTATTTCAGTGTAGTTATTCTTTCAGTAAGTAAAAGTACTATCAACATCTTTTCTTGCTACTCCAAGTATCAATCAATTATTTTAAATCAATAATACAACAATGCCTGCTCATATAAAGACTTCTGATAAAAAGTATTCCATAATGTAATGAATTTATGACAAAACTTGGCATTTTAAAAAAGCAAAGAAAATATACCCTCTACTAACGTTTGAATAAAAAAAATACCTTTTTACTGAGAGTGTTGTCGTCAGGCAAAGCAACTTCTGGGAATCTTGAACGTACAGATGAAATCGTCAAGATCTTGTATAGTGAAGATTTCATGGCTGTTAATTTGCAATTAACATTAGCACGCGAATTCAAACACGTTGATTATAGTCGATGTTTTGCGTGGAAATTCTGGTTAGTATCCAAGGAGATCTGATTTTTTTACGTTTTGGCTGATTGACCCGTTACATATAACAGTGATATCGCAATGAGCTGACGATTCCATATTTTCATGTTTGACTTTCCTTTATACGAAACAAGTTTCGTGTCACTGTGTTGAAAATGACAGTTCAATTTCATGGAACATATCAAATTGGTGGATGGATAAATGTTTACCGAGCAAAAATGAAAACGTATTAAAAACCTTTATGCTTATTCATTAGCGTTGCTTATGAAACCACCTGATGATTTCGGAGCAACAAGATGAGAATTTTTTCCATTCGGGTTGAACCGTGTGTTTCCTATAGGGAGTCGCATCGTGCCATTGGCTGCAGTTAGCGTTACCGCATGAGAAGACCGTGATTGGGGTTGGCATAGCAACTTGGATGTGGTCATTCATTTCGCTTCTTATTCCTTCTTTTTTCACATTCAACCTATCCTCAAATGATGTTTTACAGTTTACCGCATGAAGCATAAAGAAATTAGTTAGCTTTTATTCTGGAAAAAAAACACGTTCGTTATTAGAATTAAATTTAAAAGTTTTCGGGTTTTTTGGCCGACGTGAAGTAGTAGATTTTATCTTTAGACGTTTCGTTCGCACGAGTGGCGAAACGTCGAAAGACAAAAACTGTACTTCACGTCGACCAAAAAACCCGAAAACTTTTAAATTTAATTCTACTTTACACGATGGCCAGGAAAGCCTTTTTGTTTCATTAAACGTCTGTTATTTGTTGCAACAAAATGAAACGCTTCCCAACTTTAGTTTAAAAAAAAATCAATTTAAATCTGGGTGTGTTGCGTGTGTTCGCTTTAGTTTTTAAAAATACAGTATATGTGTCCGCTATAACAAGTACGGCTTATAACGAGAATCTCGCTATAACGTGATTTGAGAGTGATTTGTCAAATAACTAATGTTAACGTTACAAAAATATTCAGTTAATAGTGAATTGAAAATAATGAAGCTTTCGTTATCACGTAGGCGAAATTCTCCATAAAGAGATAGATTTTTCTTTATGAAAGAACGAATAGCCTTTGCTTGATAGTACTCAGAAAACACCAACATTTTCCTTATACGGAAAATACAAAGCTTCTAATGCATTTCGACACACAGTGGGTGTCGTCTTCAGAGGAAAAAAATATAACCACAAATCACGCTGACCGAGGTTCCCACTTCCGTTGGACACCAAATCTTTGTCTCGTGCTCAGCAGAAAAAAACCATGTCTCTTCACTTCAAACGTCGTGGTCAGAAAGAAGTTGAGCGTTAAGATTTGGTATCAAACCCAAGAGGGATTATCTGTCAGCGTGATTAGTGGTTATATATTTTTCCTTTGAAGACGACACCCACTGTGTCGAAATTCATTAGGAGTTTTGTATTTTCCGCATATTTGCCTTATTCGTTGGTGTTTTCTGACGGGTTTTTTTTCTTTACCTTGAAGAATTGAACTAAAAGCGTAGATTACTATCACATAATCGCAAATGCTCCTCGTATACATGGCTCTGAGATACAATAAATACAATAATCTGAGGAGAAATAAATACAATGTCGGGAGGACACAGATATGATCCATTTTGAAGCAAAAAGAACATTAGCATGAAGAATGGCTGATAAACGGAAAGCAAACTTAGAAAAATAAATTTCCGAAGACAGAAGGACCTGCCACAGACGCAGTTGAGTACGATTGGTTTGTTTCAACAAAAAGCAAGAATTTACCAGTTTCCGACAACGATTCTACGAGAAAAAGCTTGAGAAGCTGCAGAAGAACTCGGTCTCATCAACTTCAAACCTTCAAATGGTTTATTGCAGCGGTTCTCAACCGGTGCTCCGTGTGCACCTCCCAGGGGCTCCGCGGTGACTCGAGGAAAATAAAATGAATCAGTAAATTTGATAGATAAATAAATAAGAGAGGTCTACAAGGTTCTGCCATAAACATTATGTACAAAAAAGGGCTCCACGTATCAAACAGGGCTCCGCCATAGAAATTATATACTTAAAAGGGCTTCGCGAGTCAAAAAAGGTTGAGAACCGCTGGTTTATTGGATCGTTTTTGTGTGCGTCACGAAATTGTATTTAAGAAATCTTGTTTTGGAATGTGATGATGTCAATTATGAAGTGTGCGAAGAATGGAGTAAAAAACTGCTAAAAATTATTGAGGGACATTCAGTCAATGATATATATCGGGGGGGGGGGGGGCAACAGGTAGTCCGCGGCCGCATGAGCCCAATGTTCGAATAATCAGCAAACCCACCAAACAGAGATTGATAATTTTTTCCAAAAGATGCAAATTCATGTACATGGCGAAATGTGACGATTCTATCCGACTTTTGCATCTCCCAGTAACCCAGATATCATAATCAGACAGGGCTTGCTGGACCGGAACTTGTTTAAAATCGTTTCGGAAACGTTGAATAAATCGTGCTAAAAAATTTCCGATTAGTAGAAAGATTCGAACGAGTCCACATAGCCATGGAATTGAGCAGTGATATAATGATTGAGAGAATTTCAATTGTCAAGCCAGTCAGTCAAATTGTTTTGGAAATATTAAATTCTATGCAAAAATGTTTAGAGAGCATTACTGCTGTAAGACAAAAATTAATTTCCCGACTGGAGAGAGATTCCTATGCATTCACTAATATTAGAGGAAAATGATCAAAATTATGATTACAGTACAGATATAGCAGAAATTTTCTACAATTTTCTACTTGACAGAGCAAAAAATTGAAATTCGCTTATAACGAGAAGTCCATTATAATGATAATTTTCCCCGTGATTGTAGAAGCTCTCATTATAAGTGACTTTTACTGTACTCAGCATCTACATTAATTAAAATATGCAATGAAGTGGCAATGGAATCACAGAAATTACGCCGAAAGTCTGGTTTTCCATCAAATAAATGCGAATATATTTGATGAAATAGAAAAAAGATGATGTATATAGATAAAAAATAAAAATAAGAAAAAAACGTAAATTTTAATGATAATTAAAACGAGCTTTTTTTCGGATGTGAAATTCAGAAGGAAAAAACAACTGGGAATGAGTCGATTACCACAAGACAATTGAAATTTCAAATTAACATTTTTGAAATTAATCCTATTACTGATTTTTAAAAATTTATAACCTCTTTTACACAGAAAAAATGACTTCAATACTCACGATATATTTCTGTAAGATGGATCTCTTCATTATCAAAATATCATGACTGCGCTTCAAGGAGAGAAAACGCAAACCATATAAAGAGCGATCTATTTGCGGCTGAAAAGCCATCTCCGTTTTAAATAAAAAATCTTTTTTAAAAATTTTCTAATCATATCCTCCGATACAAAAACCGCGATAAGAAGACGTTAATCACGAGGGAAGAAAAAAAAATGTCCGCATCGAAAATGACCACATGTCTCGGAATGATCCAAAAGGATGACTGAACTTGAGTTGCTTTTTACACGATCGTGCATCAAACATCGGGAAGAAAGAAGAGTCTAGAAATAAAAACGTCTTGTGTTACAGATCTTGTTGATTTCGAGTAGGTAAGTCGAGGTGAAGGCGCTAGAAAAAGAAATGTTCTGGTTCGCAGCCCCGAAGCATCGGAAAACAGCAAAAAATACATCAAGTGTTTTTACGGTAGGTAAACCATGCGTTCTGTATGCGAATGTGTCTAGCAGGGGATCACATGCAATCAATTTGCCCGCTGCTTATCAGATAAAACGGGTATCACAAAAACGTGTTCGACAAAACTTCCAGAAACTAGATACCCTAATATAGTAAATATAAAAAGCAATTCTTTTGTTACCACGTTTAAAAATTTTTTTTTTTTTTTTTTTGGTTTTAGAACTAGAACCATAGAATTTTGCTGCTTTGAAGCCACAATCTATCTTTGACATTTTCTCGCTTTATTCTTTTTATATAATTTAGTACTGACAATTCACTTCTTAGAGAAACAACGTTTTATAAAAAAAAAAGCAGGATGAGGAATTGTGTTGTTTTTTTTCATAAAATGGATGTCCCTTTTTTTATTATTATTTGATCAGAACACTAAATCATTTTTTCAGATGATAGAGTGAATTAGGATTCGCATCTAACATTTAAATGAAGATTGAAAGGTAATAATGAAAATAAACTTAATTGAATCCATCATTGAACTATCACGAATTGAATTACCATAAAATCAAAATTGCTTATTATCAAGAAAAGGTCACTTGTAAAATTAGCCAATTGGACTATGAAAAAAGAATTTTATGGTACACAGAGGTTGACCAGTTAAAGGACTACCGAGTTGCAAGATGTTCGTCTTCCACGGGTTCAAATTCGGGCATACAACATCAGAAACAAGTTCTTTACATACCGATCCTGGGGTGACCACCGATAGATGGCGCTTTCATTTCCCACCCAACTCCACTGGTTGGAAATCGCCGTATGGCGATATATGACCGGAGTTGGTGTGCGGTAGTCAACGGACTTATATAAGCGTTGCCACCGATAAAGAGATATAGTAGACTCTCGCTAATCCCCCCAGCACATATCAGACCAGCGTGTGCCCGATTACTGGAAGTTAGTTGAAACAGCCTATTTGAATGACACAGTAAACGCCGCTTATTAGAATTACGAATAATGCTACCGTTCGAGTATTGTTATCACTTTTGCAATGTACGAAACGGACCGATATCATAACATGGGAAAAATTCGTTTATAAGAATTTCGATTTACGTTGTCAAAATTTTTTTCCGTGAATTTTTCCCCCATTTTGAAGCTAAGGTAAAACCAGACTTTATTTCCCGATAAATTATCCTCATCAATCTGTAGGAGGTCAGAAGCTGTACTCTTTCCTTGTCGACAATGTTTCCATATTCGATTGACAATTGTCTTTGGACAGTAGTAGCCGCTGTAATACATATACTCATGAAGTTACTTTTGCAATGGCCCACCTATACAGGCTGTCCCAAATTGTTTGCACAGCAGATATCTCTGTAACCGTTAACTTTCGAAACACATACTTTCAATTACAAAAAGTTTTCAAATGACGTGCAGTTACTTAAAACCGCAAAATTTGTTTGAGGGGTCGTGTACATGAAAAAAAAACTAACTTTTTATACAGTCCCCGTAAGCTCAAAAATCGAATTAAAAAGTTACCGTTGATCCTAGAGGCATACTTCCAATTACAAAAAGGTTTCAAACAACGTGTAGTACTCAGATATCCATTAATGTTTCTAGGGGTGTTGTGTAGTTATTAAAATAAAATAAAAAATTAACTTCTTATGCAGTACCCGTGTGTTCCGAAGTCCGATTAGAAAATTGTTGCCCTGTCTCTCCTGAGGCCAACAAAAAAAATTTCAAGTTTCTACGTGTAATATTCACTGAGATATTTGAATTCGAAAAACGTAGGAAAGTTGGGAAAACGGCGTTAAATGCGGAAAAATTGTTTTACCCACATTTAACGATGTTTTAATGCAAACAATTTGAGACAACCTGTAGTGGAGACAAATGTAATGTGAAACCAAAAACCTTTTTCTTCAGTTCTTGGTCAGTTTCTTTCAGTAGACCAGATTCACAGTTACTCGGCCAAAAGACTTTCTCAGGGGGAATCTATGGAACGTACCATATATTAAAAAAATTATCATAATTCGTAAAACATGTTAGATAATTCCATTCGAACTCCTCATATTCTCTGAATAAAAATAATAAACACAGGATAAAATGCAGGCTTAAAGTAAAAAAAATCTTGTTTTAGAACAATGTGGAAAAAGAAAACGACACTGTTGCACATTTTGCGAACAGTTGTGTGGAAAAGAAAAACCTAGTTGTCCTAATTTCTTACGTCCGTTCGATTAAACTGAAGGTATGGTCATCGTATGTGTTTTTGGATTTCTTTCGGATAGACCAGATATCAATCGGTTATTTTTATCAGAACCCCCGAGTCGTGATTTGATCACATTAAGTGGCGTGCACTGTATAAACTTCTATGCACAGATATATATGCAGTGACATTTTTTCCTCTTCTGTGCTTGTAAAAAAAAATGCTGGGTTACTGGACGGGCAGGATTAGCACACGGCTGGATTATCGAAAGTCTACTGTATTTACAGAAGGTTACAAATCGAAACCGAGACGGGACGCACATATTTTTATACCATGTACCAAATTAATCACATCAATCCTTCATTACTTTAATCGAATTTCTTATTTTCATTACCATGAGTTATTTTCATACAGAGAGTTTCCTTACTTTCAATACTGTGCCTTCTTCTGTAGATTTATACTAAAAAAAATATGGAAAGAAATTCGTGATTCAACTAATAAGTCGGACTAGTCGTATTACTAAAAGCTTCATTACTTTTCGTCAGCATCTATCATGTTCTGAAAATTCAAACACATTAATTACATATTTATGTTTCCGAGACGTTATCTTGTCGCTAGTCCAGTACAGATGGTATTCCCAAATGTCATGTCAGATTGAATGCACTCCTAATTGAATTTTCTGAACAAACGCTGGCAGCCTCTTCAGTGATCATTCATTTGTCTCGGTTTCGTAACAGCTGCACTGTTTCACGACGAGTATCAAATGACTGTGTTAAATTGTGTTACTCACAAATAGATTGCTATTGAGAATAACAAAATAGTTCTTGAATATACAATTGTTTTTGTTTATTATAACACATGACTTAGCTCTATATTTTATATTAAAATAAAATTATTCAATAATCAACTTTCTGTTGAATTTTTAATCGTAGTTAATATAATAATAACATTGATCTCCGAAAATGTGTGATGTAACTCTTCGCTATTCATACGAAGGTTTCGACAGCTGACTGATATCGAAACCTTCGTATGAATAGCGGGGAGTTACATCACACATCTTCGGATAAGTCGCCATCTGGTGGCAGTGTCAGCAATGTGAGCTTTGGCTGAGTTAGGTCTAACTGTCCATGTATGGTCTCGTTCAGCGCACATGAGCTCTAGGAAAGCAGGTTCATTGCCTTTGTAGTGTAGTGATCTAGAGCGTTCACACCCTTCAAGTGAGAGGCAGTAGGTTCGATTCGCCGCAGAGACAGTTGAATTTTCTTTCCTGAATTCATATTCGCATCAGTCAGTTCTCTCTCTCTGTAGAAATCTTCGTAACACTGAAGTGCCAGAAAAATATGGGGAAGGCCATGAATATTTTATTGTACCGTCATCGATGAACATATTATTAGTTGCATTCTCTGGTATTACGCTGTTAGGTATGTTGTAACACAAAAGGTATACAATATGATAAACATTTGAGGAAACTTAGGGTCATTCAAGTATTACGTCAGCATCGGGGAGGGGGGGTTTCGGATTTGCTGACTTTTTATGACAAGAGGGGTTGAAAGATGCTTACGTCATCACCCTCTATGTAAATATGAAATATTCTTTTAATGACATCTTTATTTTTTTATTTTCCATCTTTTTTAGGAATACCAAAAACGAGAAAAACCTTTCCCTAGTTTGTGAACACCTGAACGAACATTCCAAAGGTAAGTCCTCTAGTAGACCCCCCTCAAACCTTTCTCTGTAGACCGCTCCCACGTCCTTTGCCCTTACTTATGAAGGGGGGGGGGGTCAGCAAAATTGAGTGGTTTTGGAGCCGGGTGTGCTGTAGGTGTTCGAGGGCCCACGAAATTTGTAGAACGGGTCCGAGCACCCCAGAATTGATTCAGAAATCAAAATTTCCTACATGAAACTCAACACAAGCATCCATGGGGTCGAAACACTTCCGACGCCCCTGGCTAAACTAGGGGTTCTCAAACTTTTTCCACTCGTGGTTCCCCTTGCTCTAACAGCGCTTATCCGTAGTTCCCCAGAGCAGAGTAACAAAGAATCTCTTCGAAAAACCTTTCTTAAGGCCTGCGCTCCTGACAAAGGTTGGCGGCGCACAGTTGGGCCAAACTGCTTTGTTTCCTCTCCGCGCATCTCATGCGTTGTCCTTGAGTGATTTGCTGGACTCTTGTACATAAGCGGATACATACTCTCACATCAGGGAAAGGGTGGTTCACCATGGGTGTGCATGGTCATCTGGGTGATGGCTATATTCGCTTCATCCCCAATGCCGATACAGTTTTTCGTGAATGACCATTCCTTTCCCCCATCTCTGTACCGTCTATGCTCCTGTATGATGTAGACGAGAAAACAAGCTGCGATATCTGCAAAACAAGAAAGGAAATTCTACTAGTCATGAAAATAATTTTCTCGCATGATGGAAAGATGTGGTCGTAACTGATTTGTGCGTAGGTGGGATATTAAAAAAGAAGTGCATTTATTTGCTATTCCTCTGAAATACTTGACCGCGCGTGTTGTGGACCCACCGTGCGCTGGGAAAAAAATTGGTGACCATTGGCTAGACAAGACCAGATACATCCGCAATAATTCCATCAATCGCATTGACAGCTAACTAAAAAGGAATTACTGTATTCGAAATTATATTCAAATGGCTTTAAGCAAACCATTTTGCCAAACCATTTGATTGATTAACATCTCTGGAATTCAAAAAAAATGAGGAAGACGAAAGCTCCCTCATCATTTCCGAATGCTCGGTACCTCGCACCAACTAGCAACTGCAATGTATTCCACTCCACTAATTAATGCGCTTAAACCATTAATTAATACATTTAAAACACAAGCTAAAAATATAATGTGTTCAGTCTATAATCATGTGATGATCCCGTGCAAACATAGCAAAGTTCACTACTGCAGTATCAGACAGTGGTGGTCAGACTCACTATGTATATTATCGAAGGACGATTCCAGTCAGGGGCTTACGCAAGACAAACCTTTGGAGGGAGTACAAAAAGCTTATGTGGGGGACACAATGAATTTCTTGAAAGAGAAATTTTCATTTATTAGCCTTCAAATAGCATTGGGATCAACAAAAATAGATTATAATAACTTGCATCGAAATAAATTTTTGATCATCTGGAGGTGGGACCTGTGCTCCCCCACCACGACGTATGCTTCTGCACTCAATGTGCGTTAAGAGGTCGGGGGCAAAGCTGATGACGAGCATGGAAAAAAATAAGTTCGCAGAATGTTCAGACTATATTCAGTTTGATATTACGAATCTTAACGTATGCACCTAACCATTCAAGAGTCCACAAATTTCTTTTTTTCAATGCATTTTCTCTTAGCTTAATCATTCATCTCACATGAAATACCTAAAAATCTTTAAGAAAGGGAAAGGGAATCTGGAAAGCGATTTTTTCCGAAGTGGAAATGAATTAATCTGGCTCAAATGACGGATAACCATTCGATTCATTTTGATTGGCACGAAAATTTAGCTCACGATGCTGCTGTTGTATGTTATCGCATGCATCCATACCTAAAAATGTATGCCGAATCCATATTCGTTAGCTGAGACAGAAAAATGTCGGAAAAAATCTTCGTCAGCCGAAAAATACGTAAGCTGAGGTATCACTGTATGATGGACTGGTGAATACAAAAACTTTAGTAATCAGACGCGTCGAAGTCCGGAGCAGCCCCTGCTGTGAGTGCTCGACACTCACGGAGTCTGTGGCATGTGGATCCGAGCACCCTAGAATTTATTCAGAAATCAAAATTTTTTTCCTACATATAGCTCAAGACGAGAGCACCCACAGATTCAAAACATTTCCAATGCCCCTGCTGGAAAATTATACGTCGTAAAACTATGGGCAACAATGTGGTTATGTCAAACTAAATTTATGTGACCAGCGTCAACTATCATGAATCGATTCAGTGAAAAATGATGAACCTCTCTGCTAATTATATAAAGTACAATTGTGCTTGGATTCTAAGCGAAGACGAATTTTGGGATGAAAATTCTCATTCCTCTCGGGGAATCCAACCACCAACGGACAGTGAGAGGTTGGTGGTTTGATTCCTCGCTGAGGAATGTGAACTTTCTTCCCGAAATTCATCGTCGCTTGGAATCCAGGCAATTGTACGTTATGACTCGATTCGTTTCATTCCAATAGTTAGTTCATTTCAAGTTAGTAAGTGACCAAAATTTTCCAATTTTTTTAAAATAACTATAAAAAAAATGGAATGATGATTTTTAGCTTATAACGCTTAGATTTCTTCAAGGATTTTCTCTTTCTTATGATGCTGGTCTAAGGCCATAGAATAGAAGCATTATGAATGTTTGTGAACTTCATGAACGAAATTGCATTTGGCATCAATCCCAGATTTTTGATCCCGGTGACTCTATTGGAGTGTGAGAAATATATCAAATGCTTAGCTGCTGTAGAATGCGTGTATTCGTGTATGATGACACTCATTCTCATTTCTAAACATTCTGAAAGTTTCATGGGGGAGGGGGGGGGGGATAACAGCAGCACATCAATTAGAGGATCCTCTCTTTCTATTCAAAAGGATATTTCTACAAGTCTTTAGGGAAGGGCGGAGGCTGTGTTTCTGGAACATCGCCCAAAAATGGCGTCCCCTTTTAAGGTCATTTAAATGTCGCTATATATATGGCATAATATGTTACTAGTAATTATGAATTGAAATTTATACTAGTTTGTGTTTGAAAAAATAAAGTAAATGGAAAAAAAACAACTTGAATCTCTCTCTCGCAAATATTTATGACATGAAAGCTATTGAAAAATAATTCACTTTTATTATCGAATTAATTTTTAATAATGAAGTAAATCTACAATATTTTGTTATATTTAAAACATTGTTGCAGTAGCAACTGCAAACTTTTATTTCACAATAGACATTATGAAAATAGCAATATATATTAACGAAAAATTGCAAATCGATCGATAATAAGTGTCACGCTCGCAAACTTAACGAACACAAAAATTTCCCTTGAGTCTGTATCAATTTATAGTGTTTTATTTTTACTTTTACTCTGTATTTTGCTCATTCTAAATAGTATAGGCAATATCAAGAGAAGATAAAATATATTGTTATTCGTGGTTTTTGATGTAAGAGCTGGTTTTTTTAGAATGGAATCGATTCTTTGAGCGAGAAGTACTTCAATATATTTGTGAATATATGAAAGCATTGCTATAATTTTTTAAATGACGTGATATGAAAATCTCAGCAGATTTTTCGATTAAAATTTGTTTGCATGAATTAATAATGAACTGTTTGTGAGTTGGAAAGTTGAATTCCAAACATGTTACGTACAGTAAGAATAAGGTAAATTATTCACATATAAGAAATAAAAGTTATAATGACATAAAAACCTTTTGCCCGCTGGAAAAAATTAGTGTTGTACTGAGATGAGATTGTTCGGAAAACTTCGATGGTTTACTTTGGAAAGCACGAATTATATATATATATATAAACCTGTATATAATAATTTCTTATGTATCCAACTACTGTATAACGATCAGTAAACTTGTACAACAATAGGCTGAAACTGAACTAAATGGCTAACGCGAACGTTGTTCCTATAAAATCGATAATTTATTTAATTTTATACTGAGCCTTTACATAATTGATGTGTCAAAGGATAAATAAGTTACGAAACATGATAAAAAACTGAAAAGACATCAGTCATTATTTTGAAACCGAAAATTATATCATTTCTCGAGCACTTACCATGATGGAGAGGGTAAGTGGATACTTGGCTTCACATCAAACGAGTTAAGTCTTGTATTTGAGCCAAGTAGATATACTTTTTCTATTACTCACACTACTTTGTCGTAATTCATGTTAAGAAACGCATTTTCACATGCATATGTCTGTAAATATGTGCTAAAATATTCTGAGCGTCATTTAGAAAATCCGATTTTACCAGATTTACCAGTTGTAGGACGTAAGCGAATATAATTGTTCTTTCGAATGAGAATTAAATTCAAACACTCCGTAACTAATTCAGCCAAGGAAATTAAATTTATTTTCAATTTTTTTTCCAAATGAATCTAAATTTCACTGAGAAACTGCTGTTTGCATCGTGTTGACCTAACAACACGATGTTCATTTTTTTACACGTGACAAAGACACTCTGGAAAAAAAATTCTGCCTGAAAGTCTCAATATATATTTGTTGATGAAATTCCACCTTTTGTGTTTAATTGCATTTATATTATTTTGACTCATCGTCACAATTTCTTCACGTCTTTCTTTTTCGAAAGCGTGCCCAACAGCGAGCATGCTTCTTTCTAATATACAGTAGTAGAGTGAGATATATTATCATGATTACACATTCGAGACTGGGGAAGACCTTGATGCGATATATTAACACAAGCGGGACACACCAGCTTATTAATAGATACGGCAAGTTTTAACTATCTTGCATACATTGATATGCAGTTATTTTTTATTAAAAATTCTCAACAACAATACTAGATATTTATATTGAATTATGCAAGATATACACTGAGCGTATATCTTACAAAATTCAATGTAAATATCTAGTATTGTTGATGTGTGAGCATTTTTAATAAAAATAACTACATATCATTCTTCTGATTTCTTCACCTGTCATATTTGGTGTTTCATCAGTAATAGTATATTGCATATACTCCCAATATAAGTCAGAATAAATTATGTAGGTGATTAGGTAACTATATCAATAATTTATAAATAATGAGTTATGCATTTTAGAAATAACTTACAAGAAAAACTAAGAGTATAAATGCTTTTGTAGAATAAAATGAAAACTTCGCATTTCAATTTTAATATCTCCGCATAATTTCTTGAACAAATACTCGTATTAGTCATTCAGTAGGTCATATAATCAAACTGACACCTATGGATGTTAAAAAATCGGGAATTTCTCTATTGATATATAACTTGTATTGAATATAAAATATAATAAAAACATTATCTTGAGTATATTCGAAAAACATACAACACTAATTTTTATGAATTAGCTAAATTTGACTCCAAAAAACTAATAATTCGATTCGATGAATCATGGAATTTTTCTTCAAATTATATATTACTATATGCTACAGACATCATATCTGAAAACAAATAATAAACTCACCTTTTTATGATGGCGATGAGCTTGATGAGGTGGGGGAAATTGTTCTCTGAAGTCCACCAAAGAATTGCGATGCCTAGTGGCTACTATGTCCACTGGAATGTGACTGATAAATTGAGTCATTTTCAATAATGGCTGATCATGGAACTTTTACATCCGTTGGGATTTATATTCTACTAGCATAAGTCAAAAATTGAAAACTTTAAACCTGATTCTGAGTTAGACACAACCATTTCACCCATAATATGAGGAAAATAACTATGATATTTTTGTAAAGAGTTTCGAAAAAATTTATATATAGCAGGATCTTATATTTTAATAAGACTGACACAGATATTGAATATATGAGTTTACATATATTTATTATCTGTGAACAGAATTACCTACTACGTCTCGAGATAAGAGATTTAAATACTAATTCTGAAATATACTTCTACTTCTTTCTTAGAATGTATGGGGTTAATCTTTCATGGTAAGATATGCCCTCTACAAGGGTAAAAGAATTCAGAATAGAAACATTCTGAATATCGAAACTAGACGAAGGGGGAAAGAAAGCGAACCGTTTCTTCTCGTTTCCCTATTGTAACTGATATTTCTTGGGACACAATCTGGATCTCGGTAATTCTATTCGTAATTCTATATTAATACTTTCGAGATGATGTGGCAAGTGGAAAAACCTCAATTTAAACTAAATCTTCTTCCCATTCGACTCGGCTTGAAAATCAGTTTCCAGTCTCAACCATAAGGATCAGGTTGTCCAAACAGTTTCATTCGAACAGCATTTAATCTGCTGGGCACGATATTTCCAAAACGGGACCGTACAAGGTTAGTCAAAGAGGACTAGGGTTGGCATGAAGCGGTTTGCAAGCGATGTTCTCTGATCGCCAAAATCGCACATAAGGCGGAATATCAGATCTAAATTAGAAATCTATGAGTTTCATTTTAAGCTCCTTTCCGGTTCGAATCAGAGATTACGACTTTGATGTCATCTATAAATATCAATTATAAATATTTACTTCTTTCGTCATGAAAAGTAATAACGGTGATTTTTATAGATCATATAGAACTATAGATAAATCATAATTTCAAATTTTCTATCAATATCATATGAATAATAAAGATAATAATAAAAATAAAAAACAAAGAATTTTTTTTATTATTTTGGCCGTGTTGCTCTCAAGTGCAACATGTTTCTTATATTTTTCTAGTAAAGGCATTTTATATTTTGAGCTTGTTTCGGAATTGATGCTTCTAAGCAACTCCTAAACACATTCGATTTTTAATCGTGAGCTGTTTTTTATAGAAGTTTCTATAATCACCAGCAAAATGTGTGTGTGTGTGTGTGTGTGTGTGTGGTTCAAGGTACACGTCTCCTATTTCTTGCCAAGCAAAGCAAGAACGATTTTTGACCCTTGCATTTTGGAGGGAAATATGACGTGTTATATGACATATGACACATTGCTTTTTTTTGCATTCTCCAACAATGGTAGAAAATTAAGTTGGCAAACAATAAATGACATTTTTAAACTAATCCAATCTATGTAAATCATATAAATACAGTGTGTTTCCTGAAGTGCAACATCCCATATTTTTTTAAATACAGACAATAAAATTTTTTTGTCATGCAATAGCATTCTCAGGGAACCTTTTTTTTTCAAAACTTTCAAAATTTATGTCCTCCGTATATTTCGATGCTTGCCAAATAAAGGGTTAATAGTGTTTGTTTGGTTAGTTTGTTTCAAAATTTTCTCGTAATGCCCAAATTTAAATTCGTGACGCATAATTCTGGATACTATATTGAAAACCCGCCAAATGATAGCGATCCGGTGAAAGTGCTCGCCAAACAAATATTTCCAGGACAGCATATCGTATATCCCGGATGCATCACTATGGCAACAGCGGAAGCTCTTCCCTCTCTTAACGCGCTTCTGCTGGCTCAACGTAAGTTATCTCGAGAAATTTGTTACCCTAGAAAAGAGATGAGATTGATGAGACAAAATAAAAATAAGTTCATTCTTTTGAAATTTTTTCATGCGCTTTTCGGCCCTTTGAAAAGAAGAAAAAAAGATCAGTTTCAGGGAAGAAGATGGTAGAATGAATGCATCATGCACGGACGAAAGAACAGACATTTTCACTCTTTCTGCATTCTTGGATTGTTTTCCTTTTCAGGATTCTTGCGTTTACTGAATCACAGTAAACGCAAGGAAAAGGTAAAACCACATACATGGAACCAACTACAAGGAATTGGGAACTTTGGAATGGGGGGGGGGGACTATTAATTTTTTCACCTTATTTTTCTGCAGTTAGTTACTCTTTCATTATTTTTTCTAGCAGTAATATCCGGCGTTGACCGGGTTTTCTTCATATACTGGGAGCATCAAAAAGTGACAAATCATTCTAAAGTCCCGTTTACATTGGAAATAAAATAGCCCGGGAAGTTACGGGTTACAGGAATTTTTACTACAAACCGTTTACATGGCGTTTAGTTTACGCCGGTGTCACCCCTCTTTCCGGCAGTCGTTACTGGTCACGTGGGTTGAACGGAAGTGGGTGGCTCAAGATGGCTGACAAAGGAGCTAACAGTAGTTTTCGCGGTGCAAAGGATTATGGGAGAGGAGGTGTCGGAGCACCCAACATTTCTCCTCTCCGAGAGGGATCTCCGTCCCTCTTTTTTCCCCCTATGAGGAAAAACAATTGCCATGCAGGTAATAATTACCAAAGCAGCCCCCAATGTTGAACATGTAAACGGGGCTTAAAGGAATAACCATGTCTGAAACCAGTGATGTCGGAACCGGGGATGTTGTGGGTGCTCGAGCATCCGCAGTTTTTTTTATCATAAGTCTGAGCACCATCAGAATCAATACAGAAATCAAAATTCTCCTCATGAAGCTCAAGATGAGCACCCCCGCTGTTCTATAATACTTCCGTGGCCCCTGCCTGAAACACATTGCTTGGGAATCACGGTAACCAAACCAAGCATTCCAAAAACCGTTAAGGCTCACGAACCATTATTGTCCAACAGTTTTTTGACCATTTCGGGCATTTGCCAGGTCTGGCGAACTTGAATCGTTTATGTCGGGTCTTGTTTGGTATAATATATACGTATAGATAAAAGACAAACAACTTTTTTTATGGAGGCAGTGTATTTCATCACAGTTATTATTTTTTAGTGATAATTGCTATTATTTTGATTTTCTGTATTTTGGATACATTTGACATCCATATTTTTTATATAGGCATATCTTTTTCAGCCACCTCGTTGGGCATTTCGCCTGTTGTGGCCTTTGTATGATCATAAGCAGCATTTGCGAAGATCGGTCTGAAATAGTAGATATGTATAAAGAACATACACACAGAAAATCAATTTTTATATACAGGGTGGTAATTATCGACCACCCAATAATTAATTACACACGTGATTCCTTGTGAAAAACTAATATGGAAAAGTGTTTTCAGTTTTTTGATCTGACCCATAATTAATGAATTATAACGCTTTAAAAATTGATGACGTGACTTCAAAATCCTGCCAAATTCACCAATCGTACACCAAACATATAACTTGGTTGTTTTTGGAAATGCTAAAAAAGTTTATCCCCCCCCCCCCCCTCCACACACAGAAACCCAGAAAACGAAAGATATAAAAAACAAGTTTTTTCATCACTTTTCAGGAAAGAAAATAAACTTTTTTACAAGTCAATCAGCATGTTCTTTGCATCTCACAACGGCAGCTTTACAGAGGTTATAGTTAAGCGTTAGTCATTTAGTTTTGCTCTCCAGAAGGTACCGAGTCTATTTAATTTTTGGTTATAATTTCTCATTTGTGGGATTCAACATACAAGAATACTGTATGCTGTACTACCCTGAAAAAGTTTTGAGAGGGATGAAGTAAGTCTTCCAAAATTATTTTTCGAATAATACACTGGCTCTAATAACTACCATAAAACTAAACCTTTGTGAGTAGATTAAAATAGCTAAATTTTTTTTAGGCCAGGAAAAAAAAACATTTTCATGTTCCCAAAAGGAAATTTTAAAGGTTTCGGGGTATATTAGGGCTGCTGATTTCAAAACTGGTGTTGGTTTTGCTGAATTGGCTCTAGTTTTTGAGATAATGCATAATATCAATATTTCAATATAGTTTGCAGCCACTAATTTTTGCGTGGAAATTTTTCTTTCACCTTTTTATTTACTTTCCTATTTCATTCAACACATTATCACATTTATATCATTACTAGACATCAGTGATCTTTATGTATCGACATTAAGTTTATTAATGATTTACATTTCGCACAGTTTCAATGTGATTTGTATGCTGCTTGTGGCATGAGCGGATCCAGCGCTCGTTTTTGGGAGCGGTGATTCTACAAAATAATAATAATAAATAAATAAAATCAGTTATACACTGTGAATAGGATGACCATACACCCTCCATTTTGTCCCGTGTTTTCCGGAAATAATTCCGATTTTTTTGGTTTTTTTTCCGTCCCGAATTTTTTGAAAAAATGTACTGGTTTTTCCTATTTTTAGTCGAAGTTTTCTTGAATATGTTATTTAATTAAAAATGTTTATACGGGTAATTTTCAACGGATTGATTGAAAAAAAATTGCAATATTATCATATAAAATGTCATGAGTTATCGCGTCTTGATTGGGGGGGGGGGTTATCACACCGATCACCCCCCCCCCCCCCATGGATCCGCACCTGGCTTATGGTATTACCACTTATATTCAACTTTCACTTCATCCCAAAAAATAGAGCCGATCTGATAAAACCAATGTCAAATTTGGAATCAATGCCCAACAAAAGCATCCTAAATCACTGAAATTTTTTTTAGAACAAAATCAGTATTGAGTAGTATAATAGAAAAATCCGAAACCAAAAATTATTTTGAATATGTCATGGAAAAGCGAGCTATAGAATCGCCGAGGAAAAAAAATCACTGAGATGAAAAAGAACAAGAAAGAATCACCCAAGAACATTCTTTTGAACTCGAAAAGATGCGGTTACAACTTGAGTTTCAAACAATCTCTCAACCGGCAGTAGAGTCATCCGTTGCTTCACTGATCAGCCAAAGTTCGACTTGAAGAGGCTAATCCCGAATTTCACCCCGAACGAAGATGCCGTTATTTCTAAAGTGGTTTGACAGGCAGCTAAATTTTCTGAAAGAGGAGAATATGAAGTGGGTTGCGTATTTTTGCTGCGAGTTTTGCCGAATGAAGTTCCTTAACTCATTATGCGGGAACTTTAACTCTTACGCTTAACCCATGATTACTATCACATCCGAGAGGTGCTACAACGCTGCTTCCAACTGAGTGCGGAAAGGTTTCGTCAACTCTTCTCTACCCACAGAAAAGCACCTAAGCACTTAGAAGGACCTACGTCACACATATACATAATACAAGATAACGTATTGACGTAAAAAAGGGTTACCAGAACTTAAAAGTAGTAATAATAGGGTTTAATTTTTGAAAAGTGAATTTGAAATTTTTAAAAAGTGGGCCAAAGTAGCCCTCGTTTTCGGTAGAAGAGGACCACGCTTTCAAGGGGGGGGGGATTCATACCCGATATTCATTTCGAAGTTGCTACAGTTCTTTCTAAAGAAACCCACTATGTATTTCATTCTCTTGAAGCGTGAGGTCATAGAAATTTTCAAACATTGATGTATTCTGAATTTTCAGACGAAATTTATGGTTATTTTACTATAACCACTATTGAACCATGGCTTTGAAACCTGAAATGTCTTCATGTGTCTAAAGAAATGGGGACGGGGTTTTGACAGAAAACGAAAAAGTCGCCTATTTTTATACTAATAACAACGTTCCCTTCGTTGTGGAAAAGTTGAGAATCGCAACTAAGTACGCTATTCTCCCCCCCCCCCCCAAGAAGATTACATAAATTCTCACTAGGGACTTGATTATTTTCATTTTTATTTTCACATAAGTTGGTTATTTACATCTTTTCTCGTTCTTTTGATTTACATTTTTTCTAATGACCAAGACAAGTTAGTGCAAGTTCCAAAAACTAAACTCCCTAACTTTGAAAATAAATAACTCGGAAACGGTGATAGATAGAAGCATGAAACCAGTGGTATGTTTATTAAAATAACCGTAAGAATCTGATACAGAAAAACCTCAAAATTTTAGTTGCACATTGCGCCAATAGATGGCGCTGCAGACGGAATTACCATAAGTGGGCTGTACACAGTGGGTAATGCAAGCAGCCCTCGTTGCATTCACATCAAAAGCGATTCAAAATGTGCACCTTTCACACATCACACAAACGAAGAATGAAATTGTCAGCGAAACTCTCTAGAGTGTCACCGGAAATTGACGCGCAAGCTTGACAAATAGCTTCCTCCAGCTCGTCGAGTGTTAAAGGATTGTTGCGGTAAACAATGTCCTTCAGTGTGCCCCACAGAAAGTAGTCGCAGGGGGTGAGGTCGGGTGAATACGGAGGCAAGTCCATGCCTTCCCCCCCCCCCCCCCTAACTGTCGAATAGTTCAACTCAATAAGTCTATCATCGTAGTATTCGTCCAAAAAGTCAAAAACGGCTTGTGTACGGTGTGGGCGAGCCCATCTTGCATGAACCGCGCGGTGCCTGGTCGATCGTCCAACGCTTGTTGAGTGGCGACAAATTGTTTCAAAAGCGCAATATACCGGTCAGTCGTCGCCGTTTCTCGCAAGAAAAAGGGCCCAGTGATGCCTTTGCGGGAGATTGCAGCCCAAGCTGTAAGTTTTGGACAATGGAGTGGTCGTGCGTGAGAAAACGTGGGTTTTCGGCACCCCAAAATTGCCAATTGTGTCTGTTAACGACACCATCCAAATGAAAATGCGCCTTGTCTGTAAACCATATTCGTGCGACATCGAAACCAGAACCATCAATCATGTTGAGCAATCTCGTTAGCGAAATCCTGTCGTTGTCGTTCAGCTCGAACTGGTATGGCGTGCCGACATTGAATCTTGTACGGAAACATGTGTAATGTCTTCCGCAGGAATCTGTACGTGCTGGATAGCGTGATTCCAGATTCAGCTGCAAGTCTGCGGGCAGATTTATTCGGATGACGCTCAATAACTGCAGCAAGTGTCGTTGCATTTTCAGGTGTAACGGCGGAGTGGGTGGGAACTACATTTCCGACTAACGCATCGGCCACGTTTTCTGTCTGTTGAAATTTTTTGAATAGCTCACGAACTGTTTTCCCATCTGGACTTTTTGCAACTTGAAATCTTCTCCTTTTGTGATTTAATCGGTGGTACTCCAACACAATAAACACACGTTCCTCCATGGAATACATCACTTTCGGAATTTCTTTCACTATACGCTAATAGCGGTCACGTTTCAACGGCGAAATCTTCGACTCGGCGTCTGAGCTCTATTAATAGGGGTGTGTGTGTGTGTTTGTGTGAAATTCCGCCTGCAGCGCCATCTATCAGCGCAATTTGGAACTAAAATTTTGAGGTTTCTATATCAGATTCTTACGGTTTTTTAATAAACATACCACTGGTTTCATGCTTCTATCTATCACCGTTTCCGAGTTATTTATTTTAAAAGTTAGGGGTCCTTCGTGAAACACCTGGTATTTACGTGAAATTTAATACATCTTTCTCTTTTGTTTTTCGTAGGTATTTTTATCAAGTGGAATCTTCATATTGTATTTACTTCCGGTCACGTTTCACCTCAAATAAAAATCATTATTCAATCGCGTGACTGAAATGAATCGAATCTTGGATGAATCAAAAGTACAGGGCAACTTTGAAATTGATGCTCTTTTCTCTGTTGCTTCGCCAGAATTCTTCTTCCATCGTTATCATCTTCGTAGATAGACATTTGTTTATAGAAACAATAACAGGTTTTATCCATTATCAGCTCTTTAGTTTCTCTAACCACACCCGGCATATCTCCCTGATTTTGTAGTACTTCGTAAAAGAGAGAAATATTTAACAATATTGACACTCTTATGAACATTCGAGTTGAATCTGTTTTTTTGCTATTTATCTATATTTTATTTTTATGAATTTCTAAAACCTACCACGCAGTACATACAACCAGTTACCCTCTGGTAGCCAAGTGATTAGCGCAGCAATCTCTAGTATGGTAAGTATAGAATTAGAAACATAATATTAAAATAGGGTATATTGTATAAAATTAAATCATCCATATATTCTTAAGTAATTCCTGGCCGTTAAATAAAATGAGACACATACTTTAAATGGTAGAATGGTAGAATAATATAGAATCTTTATTTCTTGGTTTGGGACCATTCACAAAACAACCATGAGGCAAAACTTCAAAATTATTAACAGCCCACATTTTATTTTTTATGATATGTTTTTATATATATATATATACAATGATTTACATTAATATACATACTTGGACTCTTACAAGTACATGGAACACACAGCAACACTTTACACCAGTGTTTCTCAAACTGCGCGTCGTCAACCTTTATTAGAGGCGTCGCAGCGAGTTGGAGATATGGATTTGGGTGCCTATTTATGCTTTGACATGCTTCTTTTATAGTAAAAATATCTACTAAACTATTCTGTGTGGAGAGCCGCAAGTGACAAACGTTTGAGAACCACGCTTTATACAAATCAAATCCCTCACAATTCAAATAAATTTCTATATCTTACCACATCTGACAGAAAGAAAAAACATTTTTCATAATTAGTTTCGTAGTTTTTAAGAAATTCTGTCAATGTTAGTGATTGGGCATTTAAATCAAAGTATTTTAATCTGTGGCAGATGGTATCGAATCAGGAGTCGAATTCTCGCTGTAAACATCGAGAGACAGTGTCTTTGTGTAAGTCTCACACATACTGAAAATATTCAAGATGATAACCAATTTATTTTCATTAGGTTTTTCATAAGTGAAAAATTCATGAAATTTAAGACTTGAGGGGGTAATTTTGCATTCGATGTAGTTACGACTCACAGTATCCATGGGCTAAAAAAAATGAGAGTCTTGTAAGCAAATTAAAGTATGAGGGAGTTCCCCCAGCATGAACTAAAGCTAACGCTCCTGAAAATTGTGCTGATATAGATATACGGAAAAAAGTTTAAGGATAACCGAAAAATTACTGTATCTCGAAAACCAGTTGATGTAAATACATGAACATTTTAGTGATAACTATACAAGTAGAGCTAAATATTTTCCAGTGAAAAAAATTGACGAGTGCTACACTGTCTCAGAAAAGAAAATTGTTGAATTTATAGTAAAAAGCTGGAAAAAAGTATAAGGACTCTGGAAAATTATGCACAAAATCATTTTAACAGCCAAGAAAATCACCCTTTTTCTCTATGATCTTTATCATTTTAGATAATTTTAGATCGAGATAAATCATGAACAATTTGCTGTGGAATCTTCTTCCGAGCCTGTTTGATTGCTACCATAAGGTAATGTTTATTTTCGTCCTACGTACCATTTCTGTACACTTCTCGTGCCAAAATGCCTCACAAGAGTTCTCTACAGAATTCATATCAGGACTTCTGGCTAGCTAGTCAACGAGCTTAACCGAACTGGCTTCAAATCATGATTTTGTGGACTTTGAAACATGTACACCATTGTCTTATTGACACACTGTCCAGAAGTTATAACAGGTGCCTCAGGAAGTAGATTTTATGCCAGAATGTCTTGATACGCCTCTGAGTTCATTTTGCAGCTTATGAACGCTGTTGGAGTTTTTCTTTTAGATGAAGAACCTCCCCACACACACACACACACAAACCATCACTGATCCACCTCCGAATCGGCGTTTCGAAAATATGGCTCTGTCACGGCGTAGGTCATGCCAGTAATATTTAAAACCTTGAACATCCTCTTATTAGAGAAAGCAACACCATTCCACTTGGCACCAAAAGATATATGCTTTTTTGGAGAATTAAATTCGCCTTTGTATGTCCAGTTTTATAAGCGGAGGTTTGCACTTCATTTTTTCATACTGGACATTCAGATTGTTTTTGAATACATTACGCACAGTTCGACTTATACAAGGCAAGTTGTATTTCTTCTGAATTACACAGAGAACTTTTTTTTCACGTAAAAACTTTGAATAATCGTCTCTTTTTGACGAATGGTAACAGAAAGAAGCCTTTTTGCGCAAGCTTTCAGTCCATAATTTTCGCGTCCATTTATGAAACTGTAACCTGTAACCAACAGCCTTCAATCTTTTAATTCTTCTCGCCATTTTATGATCAGACATCACGTTTTCTCTGTGAGCAAGCTTTTCACCCCTTCAATATTCAATAATTATGTTGTCTTTGACATCTTCACACCAGGAAAAAAAATTGATTTCACAGCGCATGACTGATCGAAACAGTCTCAGCTGTTAGACCAACATGAGAAAAATTCAAATTTCTCTCTCCCAAGTCAGAAAACACGCGTGTCCTTATACTTTTTTCCAGGTTTTCACCTTAACTATAATTTCAACTATTTTTTTCTGAAAAAAGAGACAGCACTCATCGAAATTATTTTCAGTGGAAAATGTTTAGCACAAGTAATTGAACCAAAAAGAAGTCTTCATGCACCTTCAAGCACAAGTTTTCAAGATATAGTGGTTTTTCGGTTGTCCTTAAAATTTTTTCCAGCACCTTATAAAGTATGCATGCGATGTTTAAAGACATTTCTTCAATTTTGTATTATAAATGAGTAGCATGCAATGTGTTTCACTGTGAGTCACCGTTTTGCTGCCTCAGCATTCATTTACTAACTTCCTTCGAGATTTTTTATAATAACAGAGAAATTAAATGTTCCATTCTTCATTGCTCCCCGTGTTTTGTTTTTTTTATTCGCCTACTGTTACAGTAATCTAAACTGAAGCTTTTTCTCATATTCTGAGTCGTAAATTCACCACGTTAGGCCGGGATTACACTGTAAAAGTTTGGTAAAAGTACTTTCATAAAACTTGAAAAATACAACCAATAAGCTGATCAGTTGAATTTGCTCGAATATAACCGATCAGTTCATTGGTTGTATTTTTCATGTTTTATAAAAGTACTTTTACCAAACTTTTACAGTGTAATGCCGGCCTTACACTAGAATGGGACTCGTCGTTTTCCGATCTCTATAGTTTAGATTAGAGTTAGACATTAATATTTATATGTGAAATACAGGGCTAGACTGTGTGTGGCAATCACTGAGTAGCTGCGTGGGTATGGCCGAAGTATGGCCAATTCGAGTTTTGGTCAAAGTCCGAATTGCACAAATTATTCGGACTTTGACCGGACATTTCGCGAAGTGGTCGGAGATCTCTGACCAGAGCTCGAGGTGCTGATGTAAGACGGCCCGGTAGAAACCAAATACATTTGTTTTAGTTGCCAACGTGTGATACATGTCTATATATAGCAGCTATATTGGATTGGATCCATGTGACGAGAGAAAAAAAATTGAAATTTGAGAGAAAAACTATAAAAAAATATATATAAACATAGTCTTTCTGCTAAATTTTGGAGAGAAAAAAATGATTATCGCATCGTGACAGCCGTTTGATGGGTTGTCATAACTAACGTGGACATAATTATCGCGAAAAAATACGCCAACTTGACGATGACTCCGAATCATGTCTTTTGTTTCGGACTTTTGCCAGGGATCACCGGCCACTTCGCGAACTGGCCGGGGTCAATACTTAACGAAATTGGCCAATTCGCGAATTGGCCAATTTCGAGCTTTGGGAGTAAAATATATAGTAGAAAGATGCATCATAAGTGGAAAAGAAAATCATCATCAGGGTATAGAAAAAACGAGGAGGAAAAAAGTTATAGGGTTACAACAAAGCTTCGCGATGATGAGAGAAAAAAGAAAACAGAGAGAACTCGTTTTTTTGAATTTATTCCAGTGACGTTTGGATGAAGTATTGCGTCCTCTTGAATATGAAGTAGTTAAGTGAAAGTCGGGTTTTGGAATCTCCATATAATGAACGTCTTATACATATATATATATATATATATATAGCGATTTTTTTTACGTATAACGAATTTTTTGACAGAGCAAAGCAATTCCGCTACACAGAGACTTATGTAATTGTATTGTATATTTGAATAGGGCTTGCTGTTGTAACTACAAATTCATTTCTATATAACCTTCGATGCAGGGCAGAATAAATATATATAGTATACAGAGGCGCCGACATGAAGAAAATATTGAGGGGGCTAAAAGTTGCCAGACGTCCCGTATACATGGGACTCAAGTCCTTAAGCAGGCGGGGGAGTGGTGTGCGTTGCATTGTATATTCATTAATTATTTATCCTCACAAAATTTATTGTGGGGTGCCTCAAATAGCCTTAGATCCAGGTTCCGGCACCTATGATAGTATATATTGTATATAGAGACTCAATTTTCTCTCTTTACATTATGGCATACAAGAATTATACGTATGTGGTTAGTTAGTGCATTTCATCAATTGGTAGTAGGAAATACTTTATGTAGTAATTTAATTTTTATGGAATGATAGCATTATAAACCTTATATGATTCGTGAATTGGTAATAGAAATAGGTAATTATCTAATAAGTAAGCTAAATTCACCTACTTGTAAATTCCAATTGCTGGTTTTATGAGCTTCGTAGAATAATTCTCCGATTTCTGCTAGAAAACAGTTGTATTCCAATTTTTCAATAACATCTAGGTAATCTTGGTTCATGTCGTTCACATCTACTCCAACATTACACGCACGAAGAAATGAATGCTGCAATTATTCTATATTTTTCAACGCAGGAATATAGAAAGTTACTGAAAGTTTACCGAAGTTAAAAAACTATAGGCCAAAAAAATATAGTTGAAAATAACTTTGATGGTCATCCGTATACTTCCAATCAGCAAATATTTATTGAGGAAGATAATTTCTTCAGATCAATGGTATTTTCCTTTGGCAAGTATAGGAGAACAGTTTTTTCCAATATATCTTAGTTTTTGTCTGATGGAGTTCGGATGTTAGATGTTGCACTTGAAGGATATTCTGCAGTTATCTAGTTAGTCTGAAACCATCAAAAAAGTCAGCGTATCTAAAGCCTTAGATCGCGTGGGGAACTCAAGCGTATCTCATTTATTGGAGTGTCACTTAACATATTAAACCTTCGTGAAGATATAGCCGAGATGTTCCAACAAAAAACAGAGACTGTGCGTGTGTATGTGTATTTGACCTTCAATAGTTGAATGAAAGAAAAAATGAATATAAAACTGATATTACTTTATAGAATGAAAAACTCTCTCCAAACACAATATAAGAGCTTTCCATTAGCTTAGCAAATTAAGATATATTAGATCGACATTTCTTCCTTGTACTCAAAAGCAGACAATATCACCACCATGTGTCTTACATTGTCGCGAGGAATCGTTTGGCTGCACGCAATTATATCTTACACCCTGTCAGTACTCGCCTAAAAACTAAAAAGATATAAAACTTGCTTTACAACGTCTGGAAAAAAACTGGCGTGTCTTTTCGTTATGCACACGGTAAGTCATACGATGTCAAAGTGAATATATATATATATATCCGATTTCCGAACACTTGATGGAACATGTTTTATAAAAAAATCATAACGATTACTCTTTTTAAAAATACTGAAAATTACTGTAACGCGAACCGGCTTGTGTATGTGTCGTATTCTTCTTTACGGATTTGCTGCAGAATGTGCCGTCAACCATATGAAGACGCGTGTGGTTGCAGCAGGGCCGGAACTAGAGGGGGTGGGGGCAACTGCTCCGGGCCACAAAAAATTTACGGGGAGGCAGTTTTAGGAGGGATAAAAAGAACACCGTTATAAAACTATCGAATTTTACAGTTTTTTTTTGGGGGGGGGCAAAATCATGTTTGCCACGGGGATGGCAAAAAAACCTAGTTACGGCCCTGGGTTGCAGCATTATGAAGCCGTTCGGTTTTCACCGCAAAATGCAGAATTGCTCAGAGGCTACATTTCTGCTTCAATTGGTTGAACACGTCGGGCCCCTCGCATGGTCTCCCGAACAGTCCCCTTTTTTTTCATGAGCCATCTTAAGAGCAGGGTGTACGTGTTTCCCGTTCAAACCCCTAAGGAGCTTGTCACCAAAATTAGTGTCATTAATGTGGTTACGCTTCAACTCTTCGTATTCGACCACACGTTCTATTAAAAAATATTTTTTTGCTTAGGTGTATTCTATCATCCTTCAAAATTTTGTTACATTCGTTTCGTAACACCCTATACGCGAATTCTGGTCCCTGTCTGCCAAAAAGTTTCCAAAATATATAAATATTGCATAAAAATGTGACAATTTTAGAGTTGATCGTCATATATACAGGGTAATTCCATAATTCCCCTTGCCGCATTTTACTGGCGAACCGTTGATTCCAGAAGCATACTTCGAATTAGAAAAAGTATTCAAATGACGTGTAGAACTCAGATATACGTCATTCATATTACATGGGGTTATATAGGTATTAAAACATTAAAATTATTTTTTTATACGGACACCCTGTCCACAAAACATCAAATCAGAAAAATGTTGAACTTGTCTTTCCTGAGGCCAACAAAAAAATCCCACGTTTCCAAGTGCAATATTTGTTGACATATTTGAACGGGGGATGAACGGAACAACTTCCTAATCGGGTTATTGAAGACCACCTCATGCTGCAAGCTAGTTGCCAAGGAAATCCGTATGACTCGATTAATCCACCTCGACTCGATTAACTTTTTCTTTCCTAACCAATATGGCTTTAGATCATCGTTATCTGTATCTACCCAGTTAATACTTTACATACGTGATCTGACAAACACCACTGACAAAAACCTTCAATCCGATATCATTTTCCTAGATTTTTTAAAGCATTTGACAGGGTGTCCCATAACGAACTTCTACTAAAACTTTCAAGCCTTGGCCTATCTGTTCAACTGCTTAAATGGGTGGAGGCCTCCCCGATATACCGCAGCCAGTTTGTCTTATTCAAGGGCCAGAACTCCCTATTTCTTCATGTTAAGTCTGGCACGCCCCAAGGTTTGGTCCTCTCACCACTCTTATTTTTAATTTATATCAATGATCTACCTAACTCAATTAACTGCCGGATCAGACTCTTCGCAGACAATTGTATCATTTACCAAACAGTTTCCAATACATCAAACCAAGAATCTTCTCAACACAACCTTAACATTATTTCCGAATGATGCTCAACCTGGGAATTGTCCCTTCAACTCCTCAAAAACAGTTTTTATGAAAGTTAAAAGTAAAAAAGCATTCCCCTCGCGATTTCCCTTATTCAATCAACGATTCTTTTATCTCTGAGGTTTCCCATTATAAATACCTGGGTGTTATAATCTCTGCTGATCTCCGCTGGAATCGTCATGTTGATTATATTTCTCGTTAAATGTCTCCAAAAACTCTTTTCGTCGTAATCTGAAAAACTCCACCCGTCATGTCCGTCACCTGTGTGTATCCAGACTTATATCCTCCCTGTTCTCTTCTATACCTGTGAAACTTGGGACACCCATACGGAAACCAACATAGACAAATTAGAATCTATCCAAAATAAGTCCACACGCTTCATTTTTGATTGCTGGTCTTCCTCTCCATTTCGGAGCTCAAGCGCCAACTCAATATCTAACCGCTTTCCTCTCTTAGACTTATCTCTCGATTAACTTTTCTTTTCAAAATCCACCATATGGATTGACACTTCCAACACACTAACTAAACCCTCACATTTTTCTGTTGAACTCGACCATCCCCAAAAGTTGTAGCCCATCTTTGCTTCTTCAGATTGTCTCATGAATTTAGTTTCTTCCCAAGAACTATTACCGACTGGAACAACCTCCCACAAATATGGCAGATTGAACTACGATTTCCAAATTTTCTTGTAACACCAATCGTCGCTTTCAATTTTTGCCATACTTAACCACCGCATCGTCTTTGAATAAATAAATAAATAAATATATTGAGAATAAATAAATAAGTAGTTTTCATATTTTAATAACTATACAACCCTTTGCAACAAAAATAACGTGCTTGAGTTCTACACGTTATTTGGTTACTTTTTCTAATTGGAAGTATGCCTCTAGGATCAATGGTTTGCCAGTAAAATGCGGCAGGAGAATTATGGAATCACCCTGTATACAGGGTAATGCTAAAATCATGGAACAAACTTTAAGAGATGATATAAGACAAGCATTTTCGTTCATATAATTTACGGTCGAATAGCAATGCCAAAAGCGGTAGAGGGTGGTTTTAGCGAGTGCACAACAGCACTTCACCAGAAACAATTATCATATTTTTCCGACAGATTTGCTGCGATTGTGCTATCAACCATTCGAAGGTATATGATTATGCTGCGCTAAACAATGATCAAGCGGTACAATGACTTGTGGTAGAATTTGCGTTACCCAGATTGCACCATGAGAAGGCCTTCCACATTACAATATCATACATCCCCAGAATGGTTGATTGCACTTGTTGCAGAAAATCCGTCAGAAGAATATGATATTTACTTTTGGTAGTGCTGTTGGGAACACTCTAGAAACACATCCTCTACCGCCTTTGCTATTACCATTCGACCGCACATTATATTTGATCATTTTTGTCACACCACGGTCATTTTTTGCACACGAGGGCTAATTAGACCGGGACCTACAATTTATTGCCGATTCCGAATGGCAGGCTTGTTTTTTTATACTCCTCAATGGGGGACTCGCCGCGGTAGCAATTTTTTCTCCGGTCATTTGTACCCCCGTGTCAGGAAAGTTTTCTGACAAGGACGAACCGGGTATCGAACTCGCGACACCTCTTAACATCCTTTGGTACTTTAGGCGAGTATCTTATCGGCCTGGGCTACCGCGCCCACGCACATTGTGTATGTGTGTGTGTGTGTGTGGGGGGGGGGGGGAAGAGAGAGAGAGAGTCATACTGCTATGATTGCAAGCAAATAAATATCCGAATTCTATTGGCTTGAAAATATATCTCAGCCTTTCCCGGGAATCGTGTTATCCATTCGACAATTTCATAAAAGAGAATGATTTTTTTTCTATTCTCTCTCTCTCTCTCTCTTCGTGAGCAAACAGTAACAGGTGAGTGGTATCTAGGTAACTAAATGCTCGTTACCTGGTTACTAAGAAAAGGTATTGAAACACAAACATATTTTAATAACACGAGCGACACTCAACAAAATGCGAACCAAAGAAATTTTCTTATGTAGTTTTTTATGCCTTCATCATCAATAAACCTGTTTTCTTTTTATTTACGTTGAACTGATTAAGTTGAATGAATTACACGCATATCAAGGAAATTGTTAAAGTATAGCGCTTCAGATTAGCTGTTTCACTCTGGGTTCGTGTAGCTCACTTGCCTTAAAAACTCTGACAGTCATAGATAAAACAGAAGTGGTCATGGTCATTGATGTTTACTATGCTCCGGTGAGCGCTCCCGCTCGAGCCGTGGTCATGACAGCCAAGCAAATTGGTCTTGATGTTAATCTTAAAACTGTGGATACTCAAAATGGGGAACAATTGAAGCCCGAATACCTGAAAGTAAGCTTCAATTACTACAATACCTCTCTTTGATTTAATAAAAATTCAACTTTTATTATCCTTAGTGCTTCGCGGAGACAGGATTTTATTCTCAAATCATTTACGCCCATCTTTTAAGTGTCAAGAGCAATTTGAATTTCTTGCATTCTATGTAAAACCAGCGATTATTTTTTTTTAATTAATGAGGACATTTTATCTTTTATGCATAAATTTTCTGCGGAAATCGCAAGTGATGGAAATAAGAAATCGAGTAAAATCTGCAAAATCAACACATTTTTTATATTAAGAATGAAAGTTATAAATCAATCAAAAAACAAATGTTTATAAATGGTGCATGCAAACAGGGGGTATGACATTTCACTGGCAAACCGTTGATCCTAGAGGTATACTTCCAATTAGAAAAAGTTTTCATATAACGTGTAGCACTCACTTATGCCATTCATGTTTTCAAAGGGTTGTATAGCTATTAAAATAAAAAACAACTTTTTAAACGGACACCCAGTCTTAAAAAACCGAATTAGAAAGTTGTTGCCTTAAATCTCCTGAGGCCAAAAAAAATAATCCACGTTTCTAAGTGCAATATTCGCTGAAATATTTGAATTCAGAAATGGATAAAGTTGGGAAAGGACAGCATATATAAACGAGGAAAAGAAGCTTTGTCCGTTAGTTTGTGCTGTTCTTCCCCAACTTTTCTAAAAACCCTCTATACGAATGAAATTCTCTAAAAATTCAGTCATCTTGAGGTGATTTTAAATGGTATTATATACATGTGGGCATTTTGCCCGTTTTGTGGCCTTTCTATTTGTATATGTACAGATACAGGGCGATTCGTGTTTACTTTTGCCGCAAATTACTGCAAACCGTTGATCCTAAAGGTATACTTCCAATTGGAAAAGTTTTCAAACAACGTGTAGCTCTCAAATAGTTGATTCATATTTCAAGGGGTTGTATAGCTATTAAAATAAAAAAAATTAACTTTTGTGTACTCAATTAAACCCTCCCGATGCGAACAAAAAAAATTCCCACGTTTCTAAGTGCAATATTCACTGGGATATTTTAATTCAAAAAATGGAGGAAATTTGGGGAAAAACAGTGTTAAATACGGGTAAAATGGTTTTTTAGCATTTAGAGTGATTTTTCCCAACTTTCCTCCGTTTTCGAATTCGAATATCTCAGCGAATAATGAACTTAGAAATGTTTAATTTTTTTGTTGGCCTCAGGAGAGATAAGGCAACAACTTTCTAATTGGGTTTTTGGGCACAAGTTATCGGTATAAAAAGTTGACATTTTTATTCTAATAACTATACAGAACCACTTGCAATATGAATGAAGTGTATCTGAGTACTACACGTAAATTTGATACTTTTTCTAACTGGAAGCATGACTAGAATCACCGGTTCGCCAGTAAAATGGCATGTGCCTTGTTACCTATGCACCCTGTATACAGGGTAATAAACAACAATATCGAGGGTAACATGCATTTTTATTAGGGCAGGTCACGACTGATCAGTCCGATTAAAATTTGATTAAAGTTTGCAGAAAATGTTTGTAATTTAGCTTGATTTTTATTTGACGAAACCAATTTTTGATGTCTTAAATTAAGTTCCACCACTTACATTCCACCCCCGCCCCACAACACTTACTCACACATTTTTTTACCCCACATCAAACTCAAATTTCCCTTAGCCAAAATTCCAAATTTCCAAATGGAGATTCCAGCTCGTACGGAGCCGTACCCTTACGGAGCGAACGAGGGTTCATTCATAAGACGCCCGTAACAAAGTCCCATTTCAGTCAGTCAGCCAGACAACATTTTAGATGAGTGACCATATTTAAAAATATTTGGATCAATTTATTAATCAAAGTTTTCGGCATTGGGAAATACATGTCGATTTAATGAAAATTGGTGATACAGAAATTTCAATTTCAAAATGAGTTTGATCGGCGTTTTAGAAGATAAGACCAAAAGTTATTGTCTCCACTGTGAAAACAACAGTTTTCGTGTATTCCGTATAGGTATTTTTGCAGACTTTTTCAGCCACTCGTTGGGCAGTTTGCCTGTTGTGGCCTTTGTATTTGGGAAGCATCAGCTCCTCTCCCAATAAGTACTATCTGGCAAGTGTTTCTAGGAAAACAAGCAACAATATGAAAATTGGAAGTAGTTTCAAAATGAGTGATTAACATAAAATAAATGATTTAAATGATAAGATCCAAGTGAAGAAACTCCAAGATTTGAAAAATAACGTTCAGCATCTTAAATTGCTTCATGCGTGGGTAGCCTTGATTTCTTTTAATTTATCCTTATATTTGTTAAAAACTAACGAATAGGTGTATGAAATGAATAAAAAATATTTTTATATAGGGTCAGTTAATATTATAGTTACGAAAAATATTCGATTAAAATTTGATTAATCGATCAAAAATTTTAATTGATTTACCCAACCCTAATTTTTATATTTATAATGTAAACATATAAATTTTGGTTATTAGCTTTTTTTACTTATATTTTGTACAATAAAGCATTTTTCTTTCAACTTTTTGAATGAAACAAAATGACATTTTATGGAAGATTCTTTTAAAGATTATTGAAATGGTAAGTGGTTAGTCAGATAGTGCAATATTTTACATTTTGTAAATTTTTGTAGATGAATCCACAGCACACAGTGCCTACTATCGACGACAATGGATTCTACCTGTGGGAGAGGTATGACACATTTGACACATTTTTACCAGATATTGTTAGTTCAAATAATCTGCTTTTTGAGTTTGTGAAGTTTTTAGTGTTGATCAATAAAACATGCATTTTGTTGCTATTTTTCTTATCGAAAAGAAAATAGTCTATTTGAAATAGAGACGGATATTTTTCAAACTCTTTCGTAGGCGTTGTCAATTGAAAAAGAATCTTGTGGGGGAAAAAGGCCGTCTTTTTGCATGTTTGTGTCTGTAATGTACAAGTTCCAATTTAATAATTTGAAAAAAAAAAGAAGTTATACTGGGATTGGGTATCATAAATATTGCTTCGTATAATACTAAATAATCGTCACAAAACATTCAAATTAGTCTATCCAATATATTCAGAATATAAATTTTTTTGCAGACAAACCATTTTTTTCCAGACTTTTTCGTCAATTATTTCCATTCTTAACCCCCGGAGTCCGCATCTCTTCCAGAGTGGTCCACCTGTGCGGCCGCATAGATCATACGGCACTAAAGCCGCCTTTGAACTGCATTGCAGTATAAAACTATATATTATTTATTCATACAGGATTATTGAAATTAAACTTCCCCAGCTCAAAAGACTGTGGAGGGTGTTCTACAGATCTAAATAACACCAAATTCGGAAAACAGGAACTTCAGATGATGCACCTACCATTTATTGAATAGAAAAAAATAGTTAATGTATAAAAATGTGCCGATAGGTGGCGCAACTACTCGACAAATCATTTTATTTATAATTAATGTTTCTTTGATTTTTCGCAATGCTTTATATTTTCGCAGGTCTACCAAGAACAACCCGTTACCCAGTCATATCTGAAAACCAGCATATGTTGGCACGGGGGAGGGGGCGCATTGCCCCCCCCCCCCAGCATCAAAGGTGAAGTCGACTAATCTAATGCATATATGTATAGATGAATTGACATCATCATCACCGTACCCCCCCCCCCAGACTTCCAAGTCTATCTCCGCCTATGGTTGGCACTATGTGTATTAATGCGGATTTACTGTGTTCAGATGTAAAAAAAAACGGTTTTATGAATGGAAAATATTTGATCACTTTTGTCGCACCACGGTCATTTTCTGCACACGTGGGCTAATTATAGACCGGGACCTACAGTTGCCGATTCCGAACGGCAGGCTTGTTTTTTATACTCATCGAGAGGTTGGTGCTCTAACCCCTCGATTGGGGACTCCTTGCGATAGCAGTTTTTTCTGCGGTCATGTCGCCGTTTCTGTTGTACCCCAGTACCAGAAAAGTTTTCTGACAAGGGGAACAGGGTATCGAACTCGCGACACCTCTAAACATCCTTTGGTACTTTAGGCGAGTATCTTATCGACCTGGGCTACCGCGCCCATGGAAAATATACTGATTAACCTCTGTAGAATGATTTCCTACGGCGGCACCATTTCTCAGCGATTTTTGTATTTTTTTTTCTTTTTCTATTGAACGCATCATCTGAAGAGTCTGTTGTCCGAATATGATTTGGTGTCATTCGGACAGTAGAAACCCCCTCCCGCGACCCAATCCTTGTTTTTTTTTTATATGATGCTTAGAACCGAAGTTAGACCACTTTAATGTTTCGTTTTCATATCAAGTAATTTGTGAATAAAACTTTAAACGCACTTTTACAAAGAATTTTTGACATTTTAGGTAAGCTTGAAAAATGATTTCTAAAACTATTGATTGCATCATTAAAAAATTTTAATATGCCATATATTATTAAGGTTATGCACCAAAATCTAAGGTCTACCCCACATGTATTTATCTAATTAGTGTTTTTTATACACGATATGTTAAATTTCAAAAAATTCATATGTACATCAACAGATTTGGATGTAACTTATGAGCATACTATATTAATCCTTTAAATTATGGTTCATAACCTGTATCATCATTAGCTGAATGTACTGTGAAAATAAAATATTTAATTTATAGAATATTTTGCAATCGTGTTACAAATGTTACATGAATTTTGCTTAAAATTTTAAGTAAAAATGGCTTTTTATCGAAAAGGACATTTTAAGTAGTCCAAAATTTATTTCTGTTTTCACCTTTTTGAGACACCTCTAGAGGCGGATTTAGTGGCGGGAGCACCGGACGAGAACCCTGTGCTCCGACTTCTGAAGGGCCTTGCTATAGACCTCAACTTTACACTTTTTTATAATTAAAGAGGCCCAGTATTTTCTTCCGCAACCGGGGCCTCAACCGACCTTAATCCGCCTCTGGACGCTTCCTATCAAAAAAATGTTATTAAAGTTCCCTACAGTACCATTTTATTGAAAAGTGCTAAAAAAGGTAGTTAGAGACCTTAATTATTTGAAGATTTTTTTTTATTCCAATCGTGTACTAATATAATTTTCCTGTGTTTAAGGCATGTACATTATATTCCATGTAAAAATTAATGAGTGCAATCGCGTGTTTTTACCTCACTTCTCCTTTGCTTAACAGAATACTTCAAGCAGGCAGTTTCAAAAAGACTTATTTCACATTCAACAGTAAATTATATTTTATAACCATGTGACAAGTAATTCTGCCTGATTTTTATGCTGTTCTTAATGTTTTAACCCTTTGACTACTGACGATACTTTAAAGCATCGGTTCTCAACCTGGGGTCGTATATCCCCCTTGCGGTCCTGGAATATTCCAAAGGGGCCATAGGGGAAAATCAGATGAAAGGGGGAGCCACAGGGAGCTGTGAAAATTAGAGCTTTCGAGTAGAATATGGTGGGAGAAAATGTTACTACTTTCAGAATCCAGCGGAACTGTCCATAGAACGAGGGTCATCTTAACCTACAGGCACATGTCTTAATGATCCGGGCCTCATAGCGGGGGGGGGCAGTGCCGTCTTAAGATCATCATGGGCCCCCGGGCCAAGTAATTTTTCTGAGGCCCTACCTGACAAATTCTCGAAAAATTCAACCACTTCTCATTTTTCTAAGGCCCCTCTCCTCTTCAGCACAAGGCCTCCGGGCCGTGCCAGGGTGGGCCCATGCGTTAAGACGGCACTGGGGGGGGGGGCACATGATGAGATTTCTAGTACCATGATGTTGAGTGTAAGTATGGTGTAAACTGTAGTTCCAGCTATGTATGGGACCAAAGAACATCACTGTCCAAGAAACCATGATGTTGAGACGGCCATACATAAAACACCCCACAAGAAGGAAAAGCTTTTTGAACTTTAGCCCAGAGTAGGCGCGGACCCACGTTGATGCATGAGGAAGGCTGATTGTATAGTTGGTCCATTAGATCATCATATATGTTACAGAACTATTTTTCCCATAAATTTCGGCTCTTGGGAGGATGATCACCCACTTTCTGGATCTGTGCTTGGCCCAGGGTTCTAGAAATCGATCTTATTTATAAAATTTTTGTTCATCACAAATTTAGTTTTGATCAAATTCAATTCAATAAGTAGAAAAGGGTCTGGGATGAGGATAGGAGGCCTGGATAAGATTGCTGGAGAGCACGGGATGAAAATATTATCAGGCCATGGCCTGAAAAAGGTTGAAAAACACTGCTTTAAAGAGTACCACTTTTTTTAAACCCCGTGACATTTATCACGTTGTTGGGTGTTGGTATTTTGAAGTACAAAAGCTGTATAACTACTTTACGATCAGATGACAGCACAAATGTGGGACAACTAGTTTTTTTAAATATGTTAATTAATTAAATTCTGTTACATGTTTCGCCCCATGTGAAAGTGTTTTCTGCATCTCACTTTTGTGTAATGCAGTATACCACTCACATCACAAAGTGTCCTTACAGATGTATATATAAAGGGTGTTTAGAGTTGTCGCGAGTTCGATACTCGGTTCGTCCTTGTCAGAAAATTTCCTGACACAGGGGTACAACAGAAGCAGATTGCTACCGCAGGGAGTCCCACGCCAAGGGGTTAGCCCATTAACCTCTCGGTGAGTATAAAAACAACTGCCATTCGGAATCGGCAATAAATATTAGGTCCCGGTCTAATTAACCTTCGTGTGCAGAAAATGACCGTGGTGAGACAAAAATGATCAGATCAAACAAATGTATAAAGCAAATTATGGTTTTATTTGGTGGTAAAATAAATAAATATACTCAATGAAAAACTATTATTCAACATATTTGAATTGATATTTTTTTCTTTTTATTGTAAGCGTATAGTGCTGACGGTACTTTAAAGTACCAAGTTAATTGGTTGTCTGTATAAATATCTTTTTGAAAAAAATTATTTTTCTTGTTTGTAGGCTTTAATTAGAACTAAAATGACCTACCAAAAAATTTACATGATAATTATTTCACTTTTCATAATGTGGTAAATAAAGGGTTGAGTGTTTTATTAGAAAATTACGAAAATAAAATATATCAATATCATTGTCGAATTTTGAAAAATGATCAATTTTATTCTTAGCCGAGCAATTATGGCTTATTTTATGAACAAGTATGCTCCAGACAGCAATCTTTACCCCAACGATCCACAAGAGCGCGCGATGGTTGACCGCCTTTTATATTTTGATGTAGGAACTCTGTACAAAGCTGAGACAGACTATTATGTAGGTATTATATATATATATATATATATATATATATTTTAGGTATTATCATATTTATATTTTATTAAATAGTATTATATTTCTTTATATCACGTTATAACATTTACATTCGGCATTGTGTATGGCGTTTTTTCTACTTGAAAGATGACTTTTAATAAATAACTGAGTTGTATGCAGTTGTTCTTCGAAAAAAAATATGTGCAGTTTCTTTCATAAAAAATTACATTTTATGCTAAATTTTAATACATAAGATGACACAAATCTAGAAAAGCTTCTACACGATACTCCCTGGAGATTGGAAGTTTTCGGGATGACAGGTGATTACAAAGACGAGAATGGCTTCAAAAAATGTCTTTGCGTAGTATAACTGTGGCAGTTAAGTTTTATGCCATTTGGAAAACTGTTAGGAGGAAAGAACCGAATATTTCAGCATGAAAAATTGCACCCATTCACTCTGCAAATAATAATACCAAATGCTATTTAAGGAGCAAAACTGTGTCTAATTGATTGACCACCACAGATTCTAGATCTGAACTCTATCGGCAACTTGTGCGACATTCTTACCCATCAAATGTAAGCCAGTCATCCATTGGAATCGACTTGAAGCGATAAACAAATCATGCACAGTTGTCTGTATTCGCAAGACTGATCCCATTGTACAGAAAGGAGGAGATCGTCGTCCACTGAAAACGATCTTTTTCCGCGACAGCAGCAGACGATAGACCAAATTTTAATGGAATGGGATCATACTCATCTTGCCTTATCTGCACAGATGCAGTACGATTGTTTATTTTTTTCGTGCCAGTTTTTTTTTCTCCTTCGGTCTGTCACCCCCCCCCCTCCTTACCAGTGTGAACACGGAAGCTGAAATGTAATAATTGCCGTTTATGGGATGTGATGGTAGGTACTATATATATAATAATCGATTTATTACAATTATTTATTTCTTCACAAGAACGCCTTCTCCGAGTTCATGCCAGATGTCTCATTAAGTATGGACTTAATAAATATTCTCAAAAATTTTAGTTCTTCAATTTCCCCAATATAATTAACGAACACATTCGTATGCATGCAGTACAGTCGCAAACTCAGTAGCATGTAAGGGCGAAACACACTACACTGACATGACGTGATAATGTCAGCGTAATGTGTTTCGGTCTTTAGCGTCGCTTTGAGAGGGCGACGTCAGACTAGGGTTACCGGACTCAAAAACTGAGAAAGGAGGACGCCTTAACAACGCCACTTTTCAATTTTCACAACAGGTGGCACCACTATTCTGACCAATAAAACCGACCACCACAATAATTTTTTTCCAACTCTGAAAAACAGAACGGACAAAACAAATACAGAAAAAATTCTGGGAATTTCGACGGCTATTGTGTGGTTAATAATGCACAGGGTTAACGGTTAATTTTCCCATAAGCGTGGTCAGTGCCACCGTGGCGACTTTTTTTAGCTCCAAAATTGGTAACTTTGATAGCCGATACACTGCTTGCTAGTTTTGGTAACCCTTTATATCAGACACACACAAACAGCATTAACTGCATATATAGGCGGGGATACACCATGGAGGTATTATGGGGTGGAGATGACAAAAGGTCACGTGATGTCCTGCCTTTCGGCACAAACAAGCGGAATAGCTTGTTTGTGCTGAATGGACGCTATCCGTTGCTATAGCAACTTATAAGCTGCCTATACGCGTTTACATTGCCGAATTACTTTTTTCATTATAATTGGTTTGATATTTTCAAAAGGAATCAAGAATATATTGAACTGATTGCGCTGTTTGTTAAAATAAATTTCACTTTTTTATATGAAAAAGAAATTTTAACTGTCTAATTTAGGGGTCTTCAACCTATCAAGCATTTCGGGAAAAAGAAAAACTTTCCACACGGGCCAACTCTGAATCCATATTCACAACAGCTTAATTCAATGTACAATGGTATGGTCCACCATTGACCCGGTTAAACAGGGGCCCAAGTTAATTGAAAAATTTTAATTATTATGGATTTTTTTTTTATTTTATTTATTTATTTTATTTTTTGTAGCATTTGGCACAACCCCTTGTAATGTTGAAGGAGATTTTAAAAATGAAATTTGCGCCCCCTTCTGGTCCGGCGTCCCTACGGCCTCGGATGTATAGAAATGAGGTTCATGCCCCCCCCCCCCCCAAGAGCAGGGCTGAAGGGCTCCAGCCCAGGAGCCAGGAACGATCATTTTTCACGCTATAAATTTACTACAGAGAGGTCCGTGAAAAGTTTGGGTTGGGGGCCCACCAAAGACCCCAGCCTAGGGAGCCCCCTGCTGCAGAAAGTGGGAGCCAATGGTGATGGCCATTTTAAAGCATTGGGACTACTCGGGCATAGCTCGGAGCCTCAAGTGCAAAGAAGGTCTCCTATGCAGAACCACCCTTGGGGGGGGGGGGTGTGCAACAGGTGCGGTTGCACCGGGCCCGCACTTTTTGAGTTCCCGCACTTACGGTAAACTATTGGGGGCTTTCACCAATTAAAATTATTTCTTGCATTAATTCTTAATTTCCATCAATTGCGGAAGTACTAATTTCATTATTTCTTAATTTTCTTGAATTAAGGAATCCCCCCGGTAGTACTGAATTTTTATAAATTCTGGAATACTTTTGGAAGTATTTTTTCCATTTTGGCTTTGAATTTTTGTAAATTCTGGAAGTATTTCTTTAATAAATCCTGGAATTACTTCCTTCGTTAATTCTGAATTTTCATTGGCATTGGAAGAATTATCCGCATAAAATATATAAAATCTAGACAAAGGGGGATCCTAAATATTTTTGATGTCCCAAAACTGTTGAGACGCACTTGGCTCCAAAAAAATTCCGCGTGCAGTAAGGGCGGCCCTGCTCCTATGATAATGAGACTTGGTTGTATTTTTCGAGTGCAAGTAATATGATAAATTTGAAAGAAGGTAGTTACAGCGAGGTGGGTCTCCAGAAAAATCACTTTCATGGAGTAGCCCTCAAGATGCTGTTAATAAGACGGCCCTGATATAGCACCTCTGCTAATAAGATATAGTACTGTGATTTTCAGAAGTATGTAAATTGGTAAGGGCTGGTACTTCCACTCGGGTGTGGAGGCCCCATGATCTCCCACATCCTGGAGCAAGGCCCCTAGGCTGGGACCTTTCACGGGCCCCTCTTATAGTGAATTTATAGCGTAAAAAACAAAACAAATAATAATGAGAATCATCCGGGGGCCCCAAAGCTGGAGCCCTACCCTTGTAGAAGAAATGGGACTCCATGATTTTTTGGGCCCCGAAATGTGAGCAGCATCTCATTGACTAACGAAACATATTAGACCTTAATCACAGCGGTCTCAAAAATTTAGCTTTTCCCAGGGGACCCATATGTCAGGCCCTGACCTCAGAACCAATTTGCGGGGGTCACATGATGCTGTGTATACTGTCCTATCTGTAGTTGAGTATAATAAGATTCTAAAACATGCAATACTCATACAAATAGAGAAGAAACCAAAATATTATCCATTCTTATACACACATATAGCACTTGGAGGAAATCGTTTTTTCTCCCGCTAAATTGCATTAGATACTAAAAATTTTCAAATGAGATCTTCTTGGTAATACAGTCTAACTATCTGCAACATTATTTGGCATTTAAAATTAATTCGAAATTTAAGAGAGGCCACCGAAGTTTTTTCAGAAAATTCTCATAGAAAAGCATTTAGGCACTTGCAATGTTTGTGCTGAATGAAAAACGCGTTAGATGCTAGAAAAAGGCAACCCGGAATCATTTGATCTTTGCCGCGTTGCCATCTCCACTAGTAATACCTCCATGGGATAGACTTGAAAGTCTCGGGGGGGGGGGCACGATGATTGGGGGGGGGGTGTGCAGAATGATTATGATGATGATTATGTCAATTCATGTATACTTAAATACATTAGATCAGTCGGCTTTGACGCTGGGAAGGGGCACGCCCCCCCCCGTATCTCCGCCCAGCATATTTCGTTAATTCAGTTTTTTGTATACAATTTCTTCGTAGTTTTCCGCATTTCCGGCATATTTCGATTGATTATCGCACATTCATATTCGTACCAAATTTCATTAAAATCTGTCCACTAGTTTTTCAGAAATTCGACATAATGTGCTAATTCTCTGAATTTTTGCACACGAGTGTATACCCTGGGCCTTGTAAACTCGCCTAGGAAAAAGGTTCAGTTAAATAAATAATAATAATAAAGTCAATATAATCACCTTTTTTTTATTCGTTAATTAATGATATTTATAGCTAATAATCAATCTGATGGAGGAGTTTGGGGGATTCAAAATCCCTTCAGATCACAAAATGGATGCATGCCAACTGTAGGGTTGGTATGGTATTTACCTTTGTGTGTTTTTACCGCCTTTGGAAAAACCAAATATAGGCCTAGTATAATTATTTTATAACTATAAAAAAAAATGTGATTAAGTGAAACGCCCCGCACGGCGGCGACCGGTTCACGCAAAGCGGCGAAACGCTACGCAGATTAACGGAGCGTATCCCCATTCCTATTGGTCCGATCGCTACCGATTGTTGGAGTTGGAAACACCAAGAAATTTTTCCCGCTAGTCGTTCGAAACCTGAAAACTAAAAAGTTGAAATTCGGGTTTTTAACCAATCAGAAACGACGCCGGGTTTCCAGAATCGGAAACGCGTGCACTATGGGCATACCTTTATAAGCTAATGGGAAGCAATACACTCCAGTAAAGGACTCGAAGGGGGCTTACAGCATTTGTGGTAAAAATTTGAACCGGAAATTGCTTCAGAAGCTTCTTCTACCAATCGAGAACCACTTGTTCAGATCACACTAAACCGTTTGGACTCTACTACGGAGCAGCGTAGAGTCCAAACGGTTTTGAGATGCATTTACTAAAACAAATTCCGTATTAGTTTCTTATTGTATATATTTTTAGGATAGCTTTTTTTTTTAATTTCACATAATTTCTGTGCAATTTGCATAATTATTTAAACTTTTTTGTTCGATGATTTTGAATATGTTTGGAAACTATATTTGATCACATATTCATATCTATTTTCGTTCTTTAAATAAACTCTTTTTTTTGTGCATTCTATACATTTTCGTGGACGGACTGTAAATGCCAGGACTCAGTATTTTGTTTTGGGTATTCCAGTTCCCGTATTTGTTTCACGGGAAGCCAAAAGAATCCGAAAAAGAAGAAATTTTCAAAAAAGCACTTGCTCTCTTAGAAATATTTCTTGGTCAAACTTCTTACGTTGCCGGAGATCATCTTACTATTGCCGACCTTTCCATCATCGCCAGTTTAAGTTTGATAGAAGTGAGTTGAACCATTTTTCTTATATCAAGTATTTCATAGTTTTTTAGAGCCCAATTTTTTGACTACGGTCTATTTTTTCTGAACACTATTTTTTCTTTTACTCTTTCAGCGGCAATCTCGAGATATCTCGTCAAACTTGATCCGCTTTATTTCAGCCACCCCGAAATATTTCGTCTTTTAAAAATGCGTTGAAGGTATTTTACCATAAAACACGTTTTCCAACTCCCCTCCCCCCCTCCAACCAATCAACTGCCAGTGGGTGGAGTCAGCTCTCGTTCAAGGTTATATAAGAGAAAAGGCGAGAAAAAGAGATTTTTGTGTGTATTTTTCCCCTTTCTTTCAACACAGTAAAGAAATATACACTCACACGGAAACGCTTCCAAAAAAAGCTAAATCCATAGAATTCGACCAAAATTTTACAGGCGTTAGTAGATGGCTCAAAATATGTACTCTGAAAAAAAAGTAGCTGCGGAATTTTTTGCATTACAAGAGGAGTAAATTAATGTTGAAAATTGGGTCTAGCATGCCAAACCCGTACAGTTAGCATCAATTGGCGACTTTGCATTCTTGAAAATTAACGAAAACATCTAATGCGTTTATACTATCAAAACGTGCTTTATGCTGTATTGAGGCGTTAATATTTGAAAAATTGCTTCTCAAAAGTATCACTCGAAAACCAGAATACGCAGATTAAATGCATCAGTACTATCTTGCATAGTTTACAACAGATATAATTGATTACAACTGATTCAGGTCAATGAGAAAGGGTTATATAATTTCTTTATAAATTGAAAGTGTTACAAATATATGAGGGGCTCACTGAAGAAATGCATAAAGCTGAAACGTATTTTACACCAGCTACAGCGAACGAATATTTTGGATGCACAGTTTTGTTTCCAGCAATCAAGTGCGTTGTTTGCAATAAATATAAAATCAACAGGATTCTCGAAATACCCAGGATGCGTTTCTGTGTATGAGCATTGCATACCATGAATATTTCCACATGTTGACGTAGCGTGGTGAAGAAAACTGGTTGTGTGCAATGAATTGTACTTTAAAAATATTGTCTCGATGAAACAAATCGATTTGTATTTGTTCAATCATAACTAAATCTGAAAATTTGCGAAAGAAATTTTTCCACACCCGAAAACCGTACCTATCAAGTGGTTGTATCAGATGAGTGGGGTTTTAGGTGGCATCACAAACACATGAACGATTTTACCCGGTGGCGTAACACTATCAATCAAATCATTGTTTTTGAAGGGTGACCAAGAATCCACTTTTAAAAGTACGGTTTCATCGGGTGTGTTTTTAAAATACACTTCCGATAAAAATATTAGCGCAGTTCTCTTGATCCCATTTTCCCCGATTTCGAAGGCGACTGTATAAATATTGTCAGCATGAAACATTTTCTGCCGAACTTGCGTTCCGAATTGTCCTTTAGGTTTAGAATACACAATAAATAAAGGCGATATAGGAGCATTCCATCTTCGCTGATTGTTGGAATTACAGTATATGAAAATGGGTCGTAGCATGGATAGATTGTGCAGCACTTTCAATCTGTTTTGAACAAAAAAATTAAAGCGTTCTCCCCGAATGAATTTCTTTATTAAAACCCGATTGAACAGTATTAAACATCTGGTTATCCTTCAACTGCGAATTCTTAAAAAAAAGTACATACATCATTTACATATGCTTTTGAAGCATTTACAATGTGATCCTCTTCATGAATCTGCTTTTGAGCGATCATTTTAGTAATTTTGCTGCTAACAATTCTATACGATTCTATTTAAAATTACAGAGCCATTTTCCGGAAGCGTTGAATGGCATTTTTAGGAACAGAGCTACAAGCCCAGCTTTTCAAATCCGAGTCATGCACGTTTACATGCCTGCGCCTTGCATCCTGAAGCTTTTGAAAAACATTTTTGAATTTCGTATAGTTTGTACCTCTTATCACCAAATTTGTTCACTTGATCTTCCCACAAATACATTTGAGACAAACTTTTTACAAATCTATACTTGCTTTGAACAGATTTTAGTGTGCGATGTTTCATTTTTTTACTGCTACGCCAGTATTCAACGGCTGCTCTTTGAGTTTCAAAAAAAAAAAAAAAAAAGATAAACTCTGGACTTCCTCATTTAACTCTTCACCTACATACATTTCATCTAGTATATAATGTCAAAATCAGAATCCTCAAATTCACTTTCGTCAACTGATGACTCTAAATCCGGAGTATCTTCTACTTCATCATCAAACATTTCGCAAATAGATTCAAGGTTCTTTCAAAAAAAATTTCTATTATTTTATTTTTTAAATTTATTTCGGCTTCTGTAAAATCTGTCAGCTCCATTTCTTGAACAGAGAATTCATGGTACAGCATCCACCACGTTGAACACATTAATATGTGGTGGCATTTTCTTGAAAGCCACACAGTTGGTTTAAAAAAAATAGATTAAAAAACATCGAGGTATATACAACAATGCAATTTCATGCGAGACTTTTCAACATTAAACAAAACAACAACAAAAACTCATTGCAACTCGCTAATTTGTTTAACTTATGTAAAATAAAAGTGTAGGAGAAATGCACGATTAGACTAAAAATAAATATTCAAACTCAATTTCAAACACTTTTGAATGCAAAATGCCCAAAAATAACTACAACAGATTTAAACTCATTCGGGAGAAACACGGACAGTTCCTTTAAGAATTTGCCGCTTTTCTCTGAATCCTCGAAGTAGGGTTGCATTTGGCGTTAAAAATGCTGATTTGTATTCATTTTTTACAGCTTTTCTGTTGGAATTCCGCAACTACTTTTTTCGCAGTACATATTTTGAGCCATCTACACTGGTGTAAGAAATTAAGAGAATTTGCAGACTTGGTCGATTATCTCTAGAACTACTGTACCGATTTTAATGAAATTTGATATGTACATACATTGATACAATACAAAACAAATAACCATTCAATAATTGTAATACACACGCGCATGATCGTGTGTAACACTCGTTGGAGTCGGAAGGTATGAAACAGCGGTTGTAGAATAAACAAAAAAATGGGTTAATAGATGGGTTAATAGGGGGTATGGTCCCCTCTCACAAATATACAGGTCTCGCAGCGTGATTTCATACTTGAAATAAGACAGTTTATCATTTCCTGTGGCAATTGGTCCCACTCGTTCAGCAACGCTGTTTTCATTCCCTGGATGGTTCCCGGAGGGGGGTTGCGAGTTGAAATTGCCCTCCCCAGAGCGTCCCAGACATGCTCTATAAGGTTAAGGTCTGGAGATCTGGCTGGCTAATCCATCCGGCGAAAATCCTCACTCTCTAGAAAATCGTCGAGCAGAAGAGCTCTATGTGGCCTCGCGTTATCGTCCATTAAAATGCACTCAGGGCCAACTGCACCCCGGAAAAGGCGAACATAGGGCTCCAAGACCTCATCCCTATACCTCACACCAGTCACAGTGCCTCTTTCAAAGACATGGAGAGGTGTGCGGCCATCCAACATGATGCCTGCCCAGACCATTAAACCTCCACTGCCACAATGGTCGATTTCGCGGACATTGGAGGGTAGGTAGCGGGTCCCTGGTTCTCTCCATATGAACGTACGGCGAGAATCGGTGCTTAGGCTGAACCGGGATTCATCAGTGAAGAGAACGGTCGCCCATTGATCCATACTCCAATCTCTATGCTCTCTGCACCATGATAAACGGATTCTCCTGTCCGTAGAAGTGAGCGGGACGCAAACAGCAGGTCTTCTTGCAAACAACCCTCTCTCATGAAGTCTTTTGGAAACAGTCACCCTTGATACATGGGTTCCTGTGGCTGCATAAAAGTCATGAGAAGCTGTAGCATTCCTGTTACGCCTCGCTATAATTGACAAATGGCGATCTACTCTGGCCATCGTGGCTCTTGGACGACGTTGCCCAGGCTTTCTCTCGATGGATCCGGTATCCTGGAACTGTTTCCATAAGTTACACACGACGCTGTGCGTTAAATTGAACCCTCTACAAATCTGGACTTGAGATTGTCCTGCTTCTAGCGTCCCCACAATTCGATACCTCATTCCATCATCTAAACGTTGGTGGTTACTCATTTTTACTGTTACAATTTGAAATTAACCGATTGCAGCAAAATAACACCAAGAAATTCGCCGAGGTGTACTAGCGAACGAAATGCGTCTTAACTTACGCACGCTTATAAAGCCTGTTTCTCTACTGGCTCCGCCTACACACACTTGTACGCTTACGTATTTGACGTATAAGATTTGCATTTTTGTCTAGAAGCAGTAGTTTTACATTCAGTTCAGTTCTTTTCATGAAATTCGATAAAATATGCAAATTCTCTTAATTTATTTCACCAGTGTACTAACGCCTGTAAAATTTTCGTCGAATTCGAGTTTAGCTTAGGAGCGTTTCCTTATCAGTATAAATTACTGAAAGATCTTTTTCCCGAAAAAAAAGTATTTCTCTTCCTATAGAAAAAAAACACACGTCATGGCATATTCATCAAATATTCCTGTTGGGGGGGGGGGGGGGAAAGAGCAGTTCTCAGCTCCAATCGAAAAAAAACAGTTATGATGCGGATCAGGAAAATTTTAAAAACCGCTTAAATGGTTAATATTACCGAATGGTAGAAATTGAAATTTGCTCAAGCCAACCCCACTACTGAATAAAAATAATATAGAGCCATACCCCAAAGTTAAGTGATAGGTGGGACCGACGATAACTGCGTTAAGTCAGGGTAGGATACAAAACTTCGATGCAAATACAAAAAATATTAGTCTGAACCAGCGTAAACCGTTTTACCTGTATTCAATGCTGTTTTTTCTCAACTTTCCTCCGTTTTTCGAATTAGAGAATATCTCAGTGAATATTTCTCATTGAGGTTGAAAAGTCTGTTAAAAGCTCGAAACACCACCTTCTAATCTAAGAGAATTAAGAGCTGACATTTCGTTAGGATGGGCTAATATTCCTCCTTAAAGGTTTCAGCAACTTGTAGAGTCCATGCCTCTGTTCATTAAAGCTATAGGAGGTTCCACACAATATTTGTGGGAACCTCCCAGGGTGTTTCTAATTTTTTGGCCACTGCGTGTATATATGTGTGTATATATATATATATATATATATATATATATATATATATAGCTGGTATGGATAAGTTTGGAAACTTAAGAATGCAAAAGTTTTTTTTGGTAAATTTGACCGATTATAGCAAGAAGGGTGTTTTTGCGGAATTGGCGATTAAAAGTTTTGGTGACAATTCGATTTTGAACTTCGCCAATCTTTCAGCGCTTGTAGCTCACTATTAAATCCAGATATTCGGATAAAAATGGTGTCACTTCATAGGATTTTTTATGTTCTTTCTAAATATATGTATACTTAGTTTGCGTGTTGGTTTTGCAGAAACGTCATAAATTTGGGTTTTTTAGACTTGACGATTTATTTCCATGTTCAGATTATCCACCATAACTCGAAAACGGTTCAAGATAGAATAGGTTTGGTAGGGTGTTTCATGTTTCACTTAGGCGCATCTATCACCCCCTTTCATTTGGCAAAACAGGTCGCGTCACCCTGTATAGCACCTTGTTCACATCATGAAGAGTAACAGGGAAGTTTTATATATGGTGTGCGAGGTAAAAAAAATTGCTTCCTTTCATTCACTGGCAACTACGTATAAAAGATAAATCATTTTTTTATTACTATTCCTTTTCACTCCTTTTTTTTACACGTCATCCAGAGTAAAAAAAATCAATAAATAAGACACAAACATACAAACTTGCCTTGCATCTAATCGTTTTCTTTCAGTTACATAACATTGGATTTTTATTTTTCGCATAGGTTGTGGATGACTATGACTTCAGCGGCTTTCCAAAAGTTTTTGCATGGATCAACAAAATAAAAACAGAACTGCCTTTCTACAAAGAGGTCAACGAGGATCCTCTCAACGAATATAAAGCTTCATTAAAAATGTAATTCTTCGTTCAAAATATTGTAAGATCGCGTTACTATTATCTAGAACTTGATTTTAGAACTCTTTATTTGAGCTTTACGATCGTATTGTATATTATATAGTCGGTTATAGATCCGATGTTAATAACGTGACTAACATTAATTTACATGTGTCTGCTGAACATTAGTCCGCTGGGCTTCAAAAACAAAGTAAAAAAAGAACATGACTTCAAAATTGATAGGACTAATAATTTGATCGGGGAAAATTAATAATTATGGTTTATCACGTTTACCGTAACATAATACTGTATACGCTATACTGTGTTACGTGATTGCGTTGTTGAAAAGATCCAAAACTTTGACACAGTATTCTGTCGCACCATTAACTATACAACCTACACGCAAAATGTCTTGTTGACAGGACAGAACTCATACGTTGCTTTGCATGGTCACCTCACACACATGATATAAAATGCATTTCATTAGCATGTATATTACCTATTAAGCTAGGTGCGAATTGAGCCACATGTAGCGTTCGCGAATGGACTAGACCTGATCGCGATGATGTCAACACGCCCCACGCGTAGCGAGGGAATGCGTATATTGGAGCACAGTTCCTTCGTTAACTCTGGACGCAGGATTCAGAGTGGACGAGCGTTTTTGGAAGGAAACGATTTCTGGGGCCCCGGAACGTTGGCATTTTAGAGGCTTCCTGAGCCTAGATATTATATATTGGTGAGAAAAGTCGGCATATTAAAATAAAGACAACTTTAATGAAAATAGAGCGTATATACGGGAATGTGTTGAAAAATATCTATCACAATACATAAAAACGTGGCACAAAAAAATAATGAAAAATTAGGATTAATGACAATTCGAAATTAATGAATAACTCCATAGCTATTGAAAATTCCGATTTTTTGAGAAATTATTCCTCGATTGATGAAATGTTATAAATAATGAAAATTCAGAAGCAAATTATTCCGTAATTAAAAAAAATAAATAAAAGTGTATTTATGCATAAATTAATGAAAATTGAACCTGCATAAAAAATGACGCAAATTTAAGATGGATAAAAATTAATACAAACTCAGGATTTATGAAAATTAATGAAAATTCAGGATTTATGAAAATTAATGAAAATTCAGGATTTATGAAAATTAAAAATTTACAATGACTCACAATTAATAGAAATTGGAATCAATGAAAATTCCGAAATTAATGGAAAATAATCTCATAATGAGTGAGAAAATTTAGAACTGATGGACTAATGAAAGTATTGATGACAATTCGAAATTAATGAATAATTCGAAATTAATGAATAATTCCAAAACTGCTGAAAGTTCATATTTAATGCAAAATAACTAGATTAATGGAACACCAAAGTTAGCGAAATTAATAATTAAAATTCAGATTTAATGAAAAATGATTCCTGTGTGTCGATGAAATGTTATAATTAATGAAAATTCGGAATTAAAGCCAAATTCAGTAATTTTGAAAAATTTTTCGTAGGCTAATTAAAAAAACAAAAGCGAATTTTTCTGAAAATCGATAAAAATTCAGGATTATTAGAATTAATGAAAATTCTGGACGATAAAAATTGAAAAGTAATAAAATTTGAGATGGATAAAAATTCATGAAAATTCAGAATTGATGACAATTTAAAATTTGGAAACAATCACACAATAAAAATTCAGTGTATCAATGAAAATTCCGAAATTATAATAATCCTTTAACATTTAGAACTAATGAAAAGTCAAAACTAACTAAAGAACAGTTCTAATATTTAATAAAACTTCAGAAAAAAATAAAATAACTCCGGAATCAATTAAAGAAGCAATTGATAATACCGTATTTATGTAAATAATGTTGATATTAAGCAATATTTTATATACGAGAAAAAATGCGAACTCCACCTCATACAATACTCTGCTTATTTTTGAAAAAAAAAACACCTACTGAATACGAAGAATCGTGCACGTGGGACACGAAAATCTGCTACTCAGCAGCAGCGCCAACGAGTGCACGCAGGGCCGGACTTCAGGGGGTGTGAAAGGTGCGGTCGCACCGGGCTGCAAAATTTCAGGGCCCGCAATTTTTTCAAAAGAAACCTTTTCTTTTCTTAGAAGATGTTTTAGAAATTTTTGATTAAAATTGAATTTTTTCCCATTAAAATATTATTGACTGTGAAAGGAGGCTTTCAGTTTAAAGCTCCTATAATATCGTTTTTAGTTATTAGGTATGGAATTAGCTTATATTTCAAAGAAGAAAAGATTGTATATATGCAGGTGGTCCCTCACAAAAGTCTGGTCCTTTTTTTGCCATTAAGGAATAACAGGCAAAAAACCAAGCTTAGGGCATCAAAGGAAATGGGACACGACAAAAGAAATCTAGTAATTCCCCCTCCCAAAGTTGGAATTACTATCTGGTCTAGGAATACCGATAGTGAGCACAAAGTGAATGTTTGTAATTTCATCCGGGATACTTCCATTATTGATGTTCCATAGTAGCTTGTGTGTGTAGCATGGATATCTCTAGATGATCACTGCCCCGGAGCAAAGCAACTTCGACTGTCCTTCGAAATGTTAATTGCATGCCTTCCTGGTAACCTCTGAACTGTCATGATGTTTCTCTAGGGAGGCTTGAGAACTTAGAAATTTTCAGTCATAAACACCACGATCTCTGAATCATTCTCTCATATATTCCGGAAAACGGATGTACAATGTATAAATTCTAAATTTTGTGCAATTTTACTACAGAACTTCCGAAAAAAATGGTAAGACGTCTCTGTGGGTTTTTTTCTTCAATCTAATTAAGTTTATTGGTGCATTTTAGAGGCCATAATATGCAAAACTTGGCTATTTTGAGCATTGGAAACAACAGAAATGTTTTTTTTAAAAATATTTTCCAACTCTCAGAATTAATTCTCATCTGAAAATTCCCTTCCCCTTTCCAGCTCCGTAGAAACGCGAATGAGTGATCATAAGTCATAAGTTGACGTCATGATTCACCCAAGGAGGAATAGGAGAAGACAGATCTCTGGGGAGCCCATGTTGTTTTCATTTCGTTTTTACACCATAACTGCATTACAAACAACCATGGCTATTTATTTTACATAGAAGTTTTTTGGTATTCGATTAAATTGACCAGAGTAGTCCCTCGGGTGTGCGACAGATGAACTACACAGGTCCCCACGCTTGGGGAGTCCCGCATTGGTGGGAATAAAAAATTAATAAGGTAGCTATGTTTCAACTATAGCAACGATTATTCCAAATAACACATCAAATAAACGAGAATTATTCGCAACTCGAAGGAACCCCGCAGATCATTTTCTCTTCGAGCTCCACGTCTGTTAATAGTGGCCCTGGAATTGACCTGAGGGACCTCAAATACTTTATTTTGGGCCTGAAATCAATTTCACTTGGATGTATATAATATAATCTAGTTATTATAAACTCTAATTTGAACAGTTAGACGGATAAAGTACTACCAATTTTTCAGCTAGTTTTTGGACCCGTAACCCTTACTGCAGCAATCCGAAGATATCTCGTCAAACTTGATGTGCTTTATTTTGGTCACCCAAGAAATCTCTCGGGTTCTTAACATGCTTTTACTTCCAATGTGGCAGTTATAATACGGATCGGGAAAATTTTAAAACTCGCTTAAAGGGTTAATACCTCATATTTCGTTAATTATATATATATAGTTTTTAGTTATTTTTCCTTCCTTTCATAATACTTTTTTAGTGCCTATTTCGATCGTTTTTAGAGCATGAAGTTCCGGGCTCTATTGATTACGATCCCAGCTATCAACGGGGTCCTGAAATAATGAAAAAATTAGTTCTTTCTGAACAATTTTTTCTCTTTAAAATTTATGTTCGTAACTCGAAAAGTTTTTAAGTTGTGAAGTGACTGTATAAAATTTTTTTGGATGGGCAGCAAAAATTTTTTTTCACCGGGCCACGAAATTCTCAAGACCGGCCCTGCGTACACGCGATTAGTGAAGTGTCGCCTCGTTTCTCAATTTGCGCTCCTTTTGATTTCTGTTGGCTGCAAAAAAGAGTGCTGCTTTGCGTCCTGTCGCGAATGTGCACGCGGCTCAATTTGCGCCTTCCATTAGGTCTCCATTTTTTTATATTTGGAAACATAAATAAATTTAATTATAGTCAAATTTATGGTACTGGCACACGTGCTCTTTCAATCAAAGGACCTCTTTCAGCCACGAAATCGATGTTTTAGGCCCCCATACCTAGCTGGAAGTGCAGTGATACTTCGGATAACGAACGCCTCGGATAAACGTTTTTTTCACGGTTTTCCTACCTCCACTAATAAACATTTTTTTTAATATGTATGCACGCGCCAACATAACGCTGTCACGTTGTGAGCTGGACTTTCCTACTAACCATCATCAGAATTAGGCTACTGTCACTCGAGCTCGACTATTTGTCTGCCTCGAAATCAGTTTCCAGACATACCTCTTTTTCTTCCAGAAAAACTCTGCATAAAAAAATGTTTGAATAAAAGACAAGTTTTTAAGATGAATATTCATATATTTATAAAATAATAACAATAATAAACTAATCATAATTTACAAAATAAAAGATTTTTTAATAAATATTCATATAGTCATGAGCATAGGCGTACGAAGAATTTTCTCAAAGGGGGGTATCTTTTTTTTTTCTCTTATCAAGGAGGGGTGTTTTACGTTTTTTCCAGCAAAATAACACTATAACTTCGGCTTGGGGGGAGGGGGGGGGTTAGAACCACAAAACTCCCCCCCCCCTTGCGTAGCCAATGGTCATGAGCATCAATATAATATAATATAATTTAAATATATATAAATATTTTTTATATAATTTAAAAGTTGGGAAAATATCCTATAATTCTTGATTTCATTAAAGAATAAATAAAACTTCAAATTGGCTTCGTTGAACATACGTGAAAAAAGGGACATATTTTGGTACAAAAGTCGGGACTGCCAATAATATGTGAAAACACCACGATTTCACGGGAAATAAAGGATGTATGGTCACCTCACATATAAGAGTTTGTATACCTCCTCTAAAAATTTAAAATTCACTTTTATGGCGCTCCTCTAAGACTTTAGTTTGGGATTTGGGCTTGAAATCGTTGATAAAGGTAAATTTCATTGCTTACTAATCACATTGCAATAATAAAAACTTTTTGAAAAGTATGAATACTGTACTCATTTCTCATGTCATGTAAAACTTGATTTGGTGAAATACATTTTAATTCACTTCGGTTTCAGAAGTCGTTCACTTTCTGTGAATGTTTCATCGATTTCAGCCATAACTGGCAAATCCCCTCTATAGTAAATTTACAGAGTAAAAAACAAAATATGATTGGAGTCCTCCCGTGTCTCTGGGCTGGAGCCCTATCAGCACCCTCCTGTCCTGTTTTTCTAGCGAAGTTACTTCAATTTGTTCTGTTCACGCTACAATCGGGGATATAGAAAATTTGCATGAATTTATAATTGTATAATTCCTGTAGCAAATAATAAATATTGCACATTCTGATTTACTGCATAATGAGTAATTTTCGTTGGAAGCTGTTTGATTAGCTCAACAATGCAGCTATTGAATTTTATCAATAATTTGCTTTGCATTCCCAGAAGCTGAAACTTTTAGCAGTGCCGTCTTAACGCATGGGCCTACGCAGGCATAGCCCGGGACCCTCAAGTGCAGAACAGAAAAGGCCTCGTAAAAATGAAATCTGGTTAAAATTTTCGAGAGTAATGCATTTCTAGCCAGGTAGGGGCCTCAGAAAAATCACTTTGCCCGGGGGCCTATGATGCTCTTAAGACGGCCCTAGCTCTTACCAAACACGTGATCCATTGCATCTTCTCCACAAGGGGCGATATCGCTCATTTTGAGAAACACTGATCTAGTCTGTCTTGTCTTCACAATCGGTATAGCTGACGTTACGTAACGTTACGGCATTCTGTGGACCGATTGGTCACGACGTGAGGCGTTTTAAAAGTCGTCTTATTCACCTCTAATTCTTAGAATTAATTTATAAAAAGTGTCCTTTGGATGATCTGAACCTCGGTTAATCGAGGTTGTGAGGTTTGAGCTCGTCACGCGAGAGGCACGATGGGATGGAAGAGCGTAGGAGAAGGAGGCCCTCTGTGTGTAGGTAAGAAAAACAAGCGAGTGTTTTTTTGTTAGCTAGAGAGAGACGTTGGTTCCTGTTGAGGCAAGAGGTGGTGAAAAATTCTCGCTGTAAGCGAGGGAAATATGTAGCATTCCGATATTTATTTGTGTTTTATAATTAATTAAATCCACACTATTACTACCATCTGGAAGTGACCGTGGTGAAGTCAATCAACCAAGTGTTGAAAACGAACCCGACATAGTGGTGTCAGCATTGCGGTAAGTGGATAAGTACAACTAAACTGGACCAAAGAAAATAAGAACTGACTATTTTGTGCAAAGGTGATGGCAGGAATAAATCATTCGCGAAGCGGTTGACAGCAGAGAAGGATCAGGTCTGATCACTTGGCGTAGCTGATGACAAATTGGGGGTGATCATCAGTGTGTCAAGTCATCGGAACAGTTATGCGACCATCGGCAGAAACTGACGAGTATTAAGACTTTAGTATTAATGACTTTTTTTTTTTTGTTTGGTGAAACCGAACCATTTTCGTACTTTGATTTCATTGTATTCAACAATTGATTTGAAAAATAAAAAGTACTAAAAATGGCTGTCTTTGCCAAAGGGCGAAAAGAAGACCTGCTGATTTTGTTAGGTGAGGTACGAGTGGAAGTCCCCAAAAAGACGCAAGGGTTGTAGATTTAAAAGAACTTATCATGAAAAGCCCTCATTATGAACCAGAATTTGTAAAAGAATTACTACTACTAAACCACACATGTACCTCGTCCATATTCCTCTGCGGAATTTCTAACGAATTGGTACACATGTTGGGATGTGCATGTCTGTGTTATGAACCTAACGTGAAGCTTGTTGCTGTGTAATGCTTGTTATAGTGCTGCCATTTACCAAATATTTTTTGAACTATGAGTGAAGCATAATGTTTGAAGATGTTATCGTTGTAAGCCTGTTGCTCTCTGCGACGAGACTTTTTTAATGGGGAGATCGGCTTGCATGCCGATCTTTTAATGGGGAGATAGAAAGAATAAGACATAATGAAAGGCATGCAACACACAGCAATAATGATTTCATCTGCTATCTGAATTTAATGAAAGATATGCCAGACGGGGAACATAGAGGATTGGAATTTTTTCTTTCATCAAGCAGAAACTATGTTCAAGTTGTATTAAGTCCCGGAGGAATATCATGGGAAAATAATACCATATATACTTTGAAGGGGGAAGGCTGGATGCATAAGCATGAGACAGGCAGAACCAGATTTAGATGATTATAACAGAATCAGGAAGAAATGATTTTCAAAGAATTTCAAATCACTCCCATTGAACATAAAAGAACCTACACGCGATGGAAAGGGAAGCGGATGAAACGTGTAGTCAATATGCTGTTAGGGTAGTAACAGCTGTAGATTTATACCTCAAGTCAAGGAACGTTGGCACGTTTGAGGATCTGAAACAGTTCATCATCGTTGACAAAATGAAAGAAGGCCTTCCGTCTAAACATCAGAACTCATATACACAGTTGAAAGAAACGGACGGTTGGTTAGATGCAGTCGAACTTGCGGGAGAAGTAGATAATCACACGAGTGCGACGAATAACAATGTTTCATACTCAGGAAATGAGATAAATGTTTTTGGCAAGGGATATAATGATAATCAGCAAAATAAATGTTTCCGTGACTGTGACTCTGGAAAGATGTATTCTAATTGGAGACCTCTTTGGGAGGAAGGCTGTTTCATATGTTCGTCGAGATTTCATGTGAAAAGAAACTGTCCTGAAAATAAGAACAGAGCTGACGGAGATAATATAAGAACAGGGAATTCTAATACGAGAGTCAACCAGATAGAAACGAAAGTGTACCCCAAGATCCAAAAACATTTTCAGTAACAGGAATCGGCATCAGCAACGATATCAGGCAAGATTTCGGATATATCCCACACATCAATCAGCGAGTTGAAGAGGGTGAAAATTAGTGGTGAGGGAAAAATTATGAATGTGTAAATCCAAATTTTGGTCTTGAGAAAAGATATTTCAAGGTTTAAGTGTATGCTCGAAAACGCAAAGTTTTGAAAGCGAAAAGAGTGACTATGAACGAGATGGACACACATAGAAAAAGAAACGAAGGTGAGGCTCGACGAGAAGCTGCAGTAATGGCGGAAAAGGGACTGTAGATATTCGAAAAACTCAGACTAGCCGGCTACCATCGTAGCACTTCGTAATGGACATTTTGCACACTCCAAGCACAGACAAAGTAAATGCGATATCACGTTTACGAACAGAATGAACAGTGTGGACACTGAAATAATGAACATTAATGGTTTCGTGTAGGGGGAAAATGCCGATTCTGGTGTACAATAGTGCTCCGCATGTTATCGATGGGGATCCGCGTGTTATCAGTGATGCTCCGCGTTATCAAACTAGATATTTAAATTTAATTTGATGTCATCATCCTGATTTTTCGCAGGGGTCATTCCTAAATTATCGTTTGGAAAACTTTTTTATGTGAAATTCTCCCTTTTTCTAAGATTCCATAACGTCATGTTCCAAGTTGCTATTCCAAGATTTTTTTTCTTTTCACAGGGATCTTTCCTAAATTATCGTTTGGAAATTTTTTTATCCGTAAGTTTATCCACTTCCCATACAAGAAGCTGCTGATAAATGTGGTGGCCTGGTGGACGTGTGACCTGGTTCGCACGTTAAAAAAGGAAGAAAGGAAAAGAAATAAAAAAGAAGAAACGAGGGGGGAAGAACAGTACAGAGAGTAGATGATTAGATAAGGAAGAGTATTAGTACGATGCCTCTTGCTTTTTCACTCTCACCTTCAAACTTGTGTGTTGTAGGTTTTTACTTCTTTTTCTTACTTTCATGTACAGTATATATAAAAAGATTAGTTCTGAGAAAGACACATGTGTGTGTATGGGGGAGAGGGGGAATCATTTAACACAGGAGTATAGAAAGATGAAAAAGTTTTTTTTGAGTGGCAAAAGTGCTGCTTACTTGTTTATACATCTCTACAGAGACGGTAAATTGGGGGGAGGAATGCCGTGGAGAACGAGGAGAAAAAAGCTGAGAACAGAGAAGGGGGAAACCACACACACACACAACTTTGTTTTGTAGGGTTGCAATAAGTTTCGCGTTGAGGAAAAAAAGAGGTTGAAGAAATAGTCAGCGTGAATGAATTCATTCCTCTGGCATTTAGACACAATATTACGTCCCTGATCGTAAAGAGGTTAAATCTAACTTTCACCCAAGTGATGCGGTTTTCCACAAGAGGGGCTCGTTCATAAATTAGCTAATAAAAATGTATGTAACAAGACAAGTTTAAATCTTGCGGAACAAAATATTTGAATAGTAATGATCTCACCACTTTATTTTCCCTATACATCCTTCAAAAATTAGCATTTTTATCAATACCATGACGACACAACACTCCGTGATGGGGTTTTTTCAAAGAGGGGTGTGTTGTATCGTTCGAAAAACTTTATTTTTCTCCCTGCCTGTGAAATTTGTCACAACTCTCCCCTTTTCTAACGTTCTATGCCCATGACGTCACCCTTCAAGACGTTATACAGGAGTCGTTCTAAAATTATCATTTGGGAAACTTTTTTTTTCAGAAAATACAATGTTCATGTGGAATTTTTTTCCATTCGTGCTAACATGTGAAATTCCTCACAACTCTGACGTCACGTCACAATCCCATAAAGTCATGTTTCGGGTCATTAATCTAAAAAAAATTTCGCAGGGGTCATTCCTATAAATTATCGTTTAAGCAAATATAATTCCCTTCTATGACGTCACCCAATGATGAGGTTTTTTTTTCAAAGAGGGATCATTCCCAAATTATATTCCCCATTAAACAATGGATGTAACAAGACTTTAAATCTTTAAATAAAGGGTGAGCGAGGAAGTGTCCTCTTTTCTCAGTTTTCAAATCTGGTAACGCTATACACATGTATATATTACTGCCAAAGCCCAAAGTGCGGCCAATTCATGAATTCGCCAAGAGTTTTGGCCAAAGTCCGAATTGCAGAAATGATTCGGACTTTGGCAGTAACATATACTAACATATACGTAAAGACACGATGCAACTATGTAAGTAGGGGAAAAATGCGATTCTGGGTGCACAATAAGGCTCCGCACGAGAACAATGGATGCTATGATGTCTTATCTGTTTTCAAGTTAGAAAAACTTATATAATTCTAATTCCTTAACAATAAATTCTTGCCTTATAAGTTCTTTCATCTTTTTTTTTTTTATTATATCCCTAACTGAGAGAATTTTTTTTTTAATCCGAGCTGTTAAAGAAAAAAATAAAAGAGCTAACTGAAAATAAATAGTCTTTTCTACAAATCAAGTTTTCATTTATTCATTTTTTCAGATAATTTGCTTCTATTTGAAATTTCAAATTTTCATAATCAATCAAACAATTTTCCACGACATTGTAATTTTATACTAGAATTTCAGCGATGCCATGAAAGTCAATCAATGTTAAAGCGTGATCAACATATTTGTAATAAGTCAAGATATCATGCAACTATAGCCATTCGTGCCCAGCTGATTAACATAGCCCATAGCGCAACCCTGATAGTCAATCATTTTTCTGATGCTATCATAAAGTTTTTCACTTACCAATTTTACCAAAATGTCAGTGATATCCAGAGAATTTTACCCTGTAGCTTGAATTTCGTGCACACATTCTTTAATATAGTCCACGCAAAGCGTTTTCTGTATGAATTTTCTGATCGCGCTTCACACCAGAAAAGTTTTTTAGCTACACAAAACGGCATTTCGATGAGATTTTTCAGAAAACTGAAACGTATCACCATTGTTTCTGCGATAAAGAGGTCGAATAATTACATCACCACTGAAATCGACGATTAAGTTCTCGGTCACTAAAAAAGTTCTGTCCACGCGCTGAGTTATGCTGCGAAAGAAACATACCATAGGTGGAGACAGACTTGGAAGTCTGGGGGGGGGGGGGGCAAGATGATGATGATGATGTCGATTCATCTATACATATATGCATTAGATATGTCGACTTCACCTTTGATGCTGGGGGGGGGGGCAATGTCCCCCACGCCCCCCCCCCGTATCTCCGCCCATGAAACATACCATTCGTAAACATTCCCATACATACGGAGAAATGGTCACACCATTCTTGCCAGGCTTCACGACTCCCTCGTCTTCATAGTGTTCTCGTATGTGAACTCTCACTCACCATTAAAGATTATCACTCACAAAAGTTCTCATCGATGTGGAATATGTTGGCTAGTGTTTCAGATTTTCTGAAGCTGCCGCTGACTGACTAGCTAACATAACTATTCTAGATCAACTAGGTTGCCATGTTACCCATCGTGACAACGATCACATCACACACAGCACCAAATCAGTTGAACTTTGATATTGTATGTTTTTTACAAGCGGAACTCGTCGACTTGGCCTAATCTAAGAATCGCTTTAACATTGATGATACTTGAAAAGTCTTAATACGGTCATCGTTGTGCTCATGATTATAAAACTTTATCTAGTCTGGCATTGCTTACGTACGACGAGAAAGACAAAGGCTTCCAATTTAGAGGAAACTGTTGTCGTTCCGAACCTCTTAGCGATATAACGTGTTTTTCACGTAATGCAATACAGTTTATGACATTCGAGTTTTTCTGAATAATACACCTACGCTTAAAGGAATCAATTTAAATTCTAAACAGATGTATAAATTAATTGATTATGCGATTGATATTTTGATATGAAGAAATAAAAGCAATTTTAATTTAAAATAACATGTGTGTGTGTTGCTTGTTGCATTACTCTGTACGTATTTTACTTATTTGTTTCATGGTTATTAAATGTCTTAAAGAAAAAAAGTTTCTATTGTACGAAACGGTGAATGAAATGAGGGATCTTAGCCTGGAAGTCACTCCAATTATCGAATTCATGTGAACAGACTCCATCCATCGACATTAAATGATGGATGGAATACTGTCTCGGACCTGCCCCAAGAGCTCATCGCGCAAACCTTTCACACACACAGATGCATACAGACACCTTTGTTTAATCGATATCTCTCCAATCCTCCAAACCAATTCGATCGAGGTCATCTGATCATCATCGCTCCAATCGTTGAAATCAATTTGATCGAGATCAAAAACATCCATCTCCTCATCGTCATCATCATCGAAGTTGTCATCCCCATGATTTGGGAAGAGCTCCTGCGAGAATATGGGCTTCTGAACAAATCTCTGCGTTGGTTCGCACGATAAACGTAAAGAAAACGTATTTGAACAATTCTCAGAGATCAAATTAAAGTGATCAAAAAGCAGAAAATTAACTGGAGAAGTGAAAATGTGATCATAATAACAAAGAAATTACCTCCTCAACCGACGAATCCAAATTTACATTTGGATTCCATATTATGTCGTCGGAGTTGATGGATGAGAATTCAGTGCTGTCGAAGGATGCGTTGGCCGATGTGTGTGTGTGTGTATATGTGGAGGCTCTGTCTCGACACCTCTCGGCAAAATATAACTACCATCCTCAACACACACAATTCGACGAACTCGTCCCAACCGATATATTCAGGCACCCGCTTCCTCGAATGCCTAACGATTGGCTGCTGCCTCACAGTCGAGAGGACAACGGCAAAGGGTACGGGAGCATCGCACAATTTTTCTGCTGGTGGAGACATTGTTCGCAATAGAAAATCGAAAGAGAAATTAAGTATTTTTAGGGTGTGGTAGCCCAGGTCGATAAGATGCTCGCCTAAAGTACCAAAGGATGTTTAGAGGTGTCGCGAGTTCGATACCCGGTTCGTCCTGGTCAGAAAACTTTCCTGACACAGGGGTACAACAGAAACGGCGACATGACCGCAGAAAAAATTGCTACCGCAGGGAGTCCCCCATCGAGGGGTTAGCGCACCAACCTTTCGACGAGTATAAAAAATAAGCCTGCCGTTCGGAATCGACAATAAGTTGTAGGTCCCGGTCTAATTAGCCCTCGTGTGCAGAAAATGACAGTGGTGCGACAAAAATGATCCAAATGATCAAGTATTTGGTCCCACCAGTGTCGCCTTTAGGGGTGGCATAAAAGGCTTCGCACCTGGGCGGCATGTACGCTCGAGCCGCCCCTGCCTATTCAAACACGTTATAAAACATTTTAGAAAAATAACTTCCATAGAGTAACATAGATAAAGTAAATATTCAAACGTCATTTCCCACTTTTTTTTTTTTTTTGCAAGGTCATTGCACATTCGTGATTGTGACGGAGCCGATATTTTGATTATTGTACAAGTAGAATTTGATAAAATTACATTGTATATGGTACATGGTATGATACATGACATTTTTTATTAAAAATAAATTTCTTATTTGAAAGTTTTTATTTTCAGAATCTCTCGTGACCTCCCACGGTTCATTGACGGTGACCCACGGTTTGCGCACCACTGGTCTATAGCATAACTTCCCAAACTTTTTATTTTACACACACACATCGCCCACTTCTACAGACATTTTTTTCTCTCATCGCCCCTAACTCAAATGCATCCATAGGATCCCCTATGTTAAATCCATAGCTTCTATCGCCCCCATGGACCATTCCATCACCCACCGGGGTGATATTGCCCGCTTTGGGAAATAGGGCGATTAGTGTGACGTCACGACCGGCAGCGCTGATTCCAAATAAACGTGAGCTATGTGAGATTATAAAGAAAAACGCCATATATAGGACGTAGATCAGCCTCTGCTTAAATTATTTTTCTAAAAAATATGGTCAAATATGCTCAATTGTGAGCTCTTTAAATGAAAACTTCAAACTCTAGTGAACATGCAATGTTAAAAATTTAATAATACTGTAGTTCGTCTCTAATTAGCTGTGAAAGCTGTATATTTCTATCCGTTCGCACGCGTTGGCCTAGTAATCATGCTTTTGATTCCTGCATTGAATCATGGATTCTATCATGGAGCCAATGATTGAATCCAATTGAAGAAATAAGTTTAGAATTATTGAAAAATAATTTTTTAGGATAAATGAAAATGTACAATTAATGAAAAAATTGTCACTGAATTACTGAAAGTAGTAATTGCAAAACTACTGATAGAAATCAGAATTATTGAGAATTACAAGAATTACAGAAGACTGGATGTTGTGAAGATATTTATTACTTGAGATGTTAATTTTTTAAGGAAGGAAAAAACTCATCTCTGCCTCTACCGGGAGTCGAACCCGGGTCCCTCGATTCCTCGATCCGGGTTCCTTCCTTAAAAAATTAACATCTCAAGTAATAAATATCTTCACAACATCCAGTCTTCTGTAATTCTTGTATTAACAAGTGGAGAGCGACATTCATGTCATATTGAGAATTAGTTTCAGAATTGTTAAAAGTAATAATTTATGAAAAAAAATTAAGTTTTTGAAATAAATAATTTCATGATGGAAATTTAAAATTAATGAAAATAATGATTTCCGAATTATCATTCGGACAAATTTCAGATTTAATGAAAGAAATAATGGATCAAGAGTTAATTAATTAATGAAAAAAGTTATTTGAAAATAAATAAAAATTCTAATTTATAATGAAAGATATACAGTAGAACCTCCCGTAACGGATGCTCCCCATTAACGGCCGCCTCTCCCGTTAACGGACACTTTTCTGATTCCCGGTTCCGTAGAATAGCGCTTTAATGTATTTCACTCCCCGTTAGCGGACACTCTCGATAGTGGACAGTAAAAACAGGAAAGCTCCAATATATTAACTTAAATAAAATGAAGTTCAGTTGTACATCGTTATTCCCCGTTAGCAGTGCCGTCTTTACGCATGGGCCCGGGGACCCCAAGAGAAGAGGAGCCTCACAAAAATGAGATCCAGTTGAAATTTTCTAGAATTTACCAGGTAGGGCCTCAGAAAAACCACTTGGCCCGGGGGTCCACGATGCTCTTAAGACAGCCCTGCCCGTTAGCGAATAAAATTTTTGGTCCCATGGGTGTCCGATATCGAGAGGTTCTACTGCACATTTAGAGCAATTAGGCCAAACGCATGTGAACGGATAGCATGCGAGAAATAAAAAGCACCCATAGCTAATTAGAGACGAACTATTATTATATTTTTAACATTGCATGTTCACAAGAGTTTGAAGTTTTCATTTCAAGAGCTCGAAAGTCTTATTTAATCATATTTTTTTAGAAAAATAATTTAAACAGGCTCATCTCTACGTCCTCTATTATGGCGTTTTCTTTTATAATCTCGCTCAGCTAATGTTTGGAATCAACGCTGCCGGTCGTGACGTCACCACTAATGCGCAGTAATATTAAGACGCCTTCATATGTATATAGGGGCTCTAGCCTTGGCATTGCTGAGAACGGTGTCCCCCATAGGCGGAATAGACTTGGAAGTCTGGGAGGGGGGCACTGTCATTATTGCTGGGGGGCACGATGATGATGTCAATTATATATACCTAGATACATTAGATCAGTCTACTCCCCCCTCTGACGCTGGGGGCAATGCCCCCCCCCACACACCCCCCCCCCGTATCTCCGCCCATGATGTCCCCGAACATCTCCGTCGGAAGGTCACGGTGACTCGGTGAAAACAAACACGATCCTCACAGAGATCAATGTTAAAATTGCCGATTTCAGCATAGAAATGTGGAAATTGTTTTTTAGTGGAGTTTTCCGTCACATCAATAATTTTAAAAATTGAATTGAATTTTTGCTTTTCGAAATATTGAGTTCGCTTAGAAATACGAATCCCAGAAAATTAAATATAAAATAATGAGCCACACCCACTTTTGAGGTGGATATCCATGCAATAATACACATTAATTTCCCCTTTTTATTTATATCTTCTCAGGCACGAAAATGAGAATTAATGTCTCCGTATTGTCTTATATTATCCAATTGCATCTCAATCCATTAATTACTTATGGGCCCATATAAATTACATTGAAGAAATTCCGCAGCTTTTTAATCAAGCATTTTTTGAAGTAAAAACAGGCAGATCAATAACTTGAACTTAAACGAAATATCTAGCTCCGATAAAAAAGAAAAAAAAAATCGATTCATTTCTGTTTCTTTAATTTAGATTTATTCCTATCATGAGTCGCATAGGAAGTCGCCATATTGGTTACCTTGTATGTCGCTCAAGCATAGGCGGCGATAGACTTGGAAGTCTGGGGGGGCCACGGTTATTATTGCTGGGGGGCACGATGATGATGTCAATTCATATATACATATATACATTATATCAGCCGACTCCACCTCTGACGCTGGGGGCAATGCCCCCTCCCCCGTATCTCCGCCCATGCCCTCAAGAAAGAAGAAAATATCACGTGATCCAAAAAAGCCTCTCTCTCATAGGAGTTTAAAACAATAAATGAAAAAATAATTTCAGCATCGATGAGATAATTCCAAAATTAATGAAAGATAATTCCAGCATTAATGAAAGATAATTCCAGCATTAATGAAAGATAATTCCAGCATTAATGAAAGATAATTCCAGCATTAATGAAAGATAATTCCAGCATTAATGAAAGATAATTCCAGCATTAATGAAAGATAATTCCAGCATTAATGAAAGATAATTCCAGCATTAATGAAAGATGATTCCATAATTAATGAAGGATAATTCATTAATGAGAGAAAAATTCTAGAATTAATGAAAGAGATAATTCAAAAATCAATGAAAGAGGTAATTCTAGCATTAATGAAAGATAATTCCAGAATTAATGAAAGATAATTCCAGAATTAATAAAAGATAATTCCAGAATTAATGAAAGATAATTCCAGAATTAATTAAAGGTAATTCCAGAATTAATTAAAGGTAATTCCAGAATTAATGAAAGATAATTCCAGAATTAATGAAAGAAAATTTCAAAATTAATGAAGGAAAATTCCACAATTGAGGAAAGAAATTGTTCCAGCATTAATGAAAGAAATTATTCCAGCATTAATGAAAGAAATTATTCCAGCATTAATGAAAGAAATTATTCCAGCATTAATGAAAGAAATTATTCCAGCATTAATGAAAGAAATTATTCCAGCATTAATGAAATTAATAATTTGATCTTTTTTCACCTTTAGAAGAGTTCTTCATCCTTTTTTTAATCTTTAAAACGCAATATTTAGACACCGAATTTTACATTTCTATGGGGAAATTGCCAGGCACAAACTTTGTTTTCACCGAGTCACGTGGTTTCCTTGCATTTGATGTTTCTGCCGTCGCGGCAGCTGTATGCTCCCTCTAGTAAAGGCTGAAAACATTATCAACAACCATTTTCAATCCACTGCTGGATGAAGGTCTCCTCAAAAGGCTGAAAACATAGTGCATAGAAAATAGAAAAATATAAAAACAGAAAATATAAGCTCGACGGGTGTAAAAGGTCAAAAACTGTTTGAATAACGTAAAAATACGGGATGTATGGTCATCCAAAATTATGAACTTATATTAACATGTAAGAGTTTAAGCCGTCTTGGTTTGGTTTTTTTGGTTTTGTTTGTTTTGATCCATGAATTGCGGGAAAAGTGATAGTGTTATTTATTCGAAGTTACACGCGCGAAGAATAACCACATGCTTATGTTCCTGCCGCTGAAATGGAACGTACTCTCATATTTCCGCCGTCGAAATTTTATTAAATATATTTGAATATCTTATAACTATATTATTGCAGTCGTTTCGAAAATAATCCGGTGTAGCAGTATCTGACAGGTAATAAGCGGAAACCTACCATCAATGATATTTCTTAAAATTCCAAACTGGTATTTAAGAAACTTGAAGAGGCATCTTCAATCGGATTGTTTATATGTTTGCTTTTGTGCTTAGTTTCAATCTCCCTCACATATAATTAAGCAATCCTTGATTTGTCGCCACCATCTAATTTTGACACTAACAAGTTTGACTTTTTTTTTTCGAATCCCGGTCCAACTTGTACTTCTAAAAACCTTCATTAATTTTTTTTGTAAACAATCTGTGTTCCATTACTCATTACAATTGATTTATAGCAGGGTGCATTATCCTCACCAATATTATAAAAATTTAACGTTTCTTTGCTTTGGGGTCATTCAAGTATTACGTCAGCATCGATGGGGGGGGGGGTTCCGATTTGCTGACTTTTGATGACAAGGGGGGGAGGGGGGTTTGGATGATGCTTATGTCATCAACCACCCTTTATGAAAATGTGAAATATCCTTAATGGCATCTTACTCAGTGTGCCAAAAACGTGAAAAATCTTTCGCTAGTTTGTGGGCACCTGAATTGACATTCTCTCGAATGGTAAATCCCTTATAAGGGATCTCTGTAATTACAGAGCCACTTCAGCAATCTCTAAATGTTTCAGCGGTTCTTCAAGTGCTCAGAAAATTTGTCCGGACTGCTTAAGTGCTCTGGATATGTGTCCGGACCGCTTAAGTGTTCTGGAACTGTGCAATGCATCACTCAAGTGATCCGTAATTATGCCACTGATCACACTTAAGTAATCTGAGAATGTTCCGCAGGTAACTTGACATACAACTACGCAGCTGACCGATGACTGTTCCAAGAGGTCATCAGTTGACGTCATGACTCACCCAAGGTGGAGTAGGGGAAGACAGAGCTTTGGGGGGGCATTTTGTTTTGATCAGATGCAGCTTAAGCGAGGGTGCAGTGCCCCCGGGCAGCAGGTTGTAAGGGACGGCATCCTAGACTTTTGTGTAGACACAAGTTTTTAAAATTTTTTTACAATAAAAATTCACAAAATACCACGCGCTGTCACTCTTTTTTGAGCCATACCTTGACAACGAAGATGTTAAAAAAACATATGGCCTGGGCAATATCTTTGAGATATTACGTATAAGCTATGTAGGGGGCAAGGCAGTAGTGGGGGGGGGAGGAGGCTTGGGCGTCTGGTCCTCCCCCCCAAATGTGAGAAAATGACTGAAAATGGGGAAAAGATGGCCAAATCTATCGTTCGACCACTTTTGTCCCGTCCCATCCTGAAGTGCAAGTGGTCCCTCTCCCTCCAAACGAAATTTCTTTCTACGGGCCTGTGGTAGGAGGTATTGGCCTAAGGCCGTAACACAGGAAACAAGGGCAAATTATCTCACACAAGGCAAGTGTTCATTTTGGTGCCTCCACCCAATAATTTTTCGTGAGTGTTCAAATAAAGGCTGCGAAATAATTCTGATTCTCACTTGTACGGGCAGTAGTGTATTCACAGGGGGGCTAAGCAGGCTATAGCCCAAGGCGGAAAATTCGAAGGGGCGGCAAATTTTGGAGTATAGAAAGAGGGGGAGAGAAAAAAACAGTTTTGTTAATTCACGTTTCATAAATGTGTGGAAGTGTCATGTGTGTAACTTCTATCGTAAATAATATATAATTATCAAACATATTGTTTTTTTTTGTTTTTTCCACACAGACTGTCGTTGAAGTAAAAAAAAATATATGATTGTCTAACCTTTCTATTTACAGTGTTATTCACTGCCTTCCCAAATAGTATGGTCAGAGGTGGGAGGGTGAGTAGGCGTCCAGCGAAGCAAAGTAGCACTCATTTTAGATTACTGAAGGTGTTGGAAAAAAAACAAGAGTTCATCCAACATCCCCTAGAACAGGGGTTCTTGACCTTTTCAACCGCTACCCAAAATCAGCAACAAGGTCAGCTTCTTGACCCATGTGACTCTTTTTTTTAGAATTAGTGAAAAAAGTGGCGCAATAAGTGCATTTATAACAGGACTGTACGTGGATTTGTACGACTCATTGCGAAAGCACCTGCGAATCACATTTGGGTCATCATCCATAATCTCAAGAGCCCCTGGCTGTTAGTGGATTTGTATGACCAACCTCGGAAGCCACTAGCAAGCAAGTCATGGTAGTGATCCGTAATTCAAGATCCCCTATCTGTTAGTGGATTTTTGACTCACCTCAGAAACCCCTGTCAATCAAGTCTGGGTTGTGACCCATAGCTCGATTCCTTGGCTAAGTGGATTCGTACGACCCTTCTCGGACGCCCCTTCAAATTACATTTCAGTCTGGACCCAGTAGCTCAGAGTCCTTGGTTGGTAATGGATTTGGACTGTTTGGATTTTTGGACTACCAATCATCTTGGGAGCCCGGCGACCCATAGGTTAAAAACCCCTGACCTAGAAAGAAGGAGGGGTTATCTTCTTTGGAGGGCTACCTATGGAGGGTGTTGGTACAGTGGTCAGGAAAAAAAAGAAAGAGGGGTTCCATGACTGGATACTGCCACACCCATCCCAGTTGACCACAAAGAACATTTCAACAGCTCAATTTTGGCTCTCTTTGAAAGTAAAAAGACAGAACATTCTACTGATTTTAATGACGCCCGCCATATAAGAAAGAATCCTCTGCAACAAACATGCTTTTATTGGCGCTGGTTGGGGCTTTGGTGAAAGTCTTTGGGCTATGGTTGACCATCCTGGGGAGAATAGAAACATGTGTTAAGTGGCTATAAATCGAATGGATGAATTCAATTAAAATATGATTTTTTTTAACTTGTTTGGGAACCGAAATGGGATGAAGCTGGTCAACCCAGAACAACATCAGTTTGCAGTCACTAATTGGAATAAAAAGAAATCATGGTACAGAATAGTAGGTGGAGTTACGCGATTCCATTCACTGGTCCTATAAGGACAGCTCTCCTCACGTGACGTTTACCTGAAAAAAAGAGAGGGGGGGGGGGACAAATGTGGAGCTTGGCAGAATCCAAATTTTTATGAATTGTATACATTCAATTATAAACGCATTATTACCAACAAAACATAAAAAAAACTCCTTCATTCTACACCTTCCTGACGAAAACAAAGTAGGTGAATATCAAGTATAGCTGCTCATTTCTGATAAGTTCATACTTTTTGTAGTTTGTGAGAGTTTTCTTTAATGATTAATTTATGAACAATCACCACAGTTCAATCTTAGGTAATTTGGAATCCTCTGTAATACTTGTATTCAATAAGTCGTATAAGACTTATATTTTTTTATTCGACACATCATCATCATCATTTGGCGTCCCATAAGGAAAAAGCCTAGGCAAATTTTGCCCATTGCTCTAACACCAAGTGGTTTAACATGAGTTGTGGGTCATGTGAGAATGAAGAGAAACATTATTCTGTGGAAATTCCCAGAGTTTGGTGGCTGCTCCGGGAACGAAAGTTATGGTATCTGGTTACCACATTATATTGAATCTCTGTATATGGGGATTATGGAAAACCGCAACTGGTAAAGCCATATCAGAAAATTTGAGGCTGCTCCTGTTTGTGGTGTCCTTTTAGAAAAGGAGCAGAGAAGGTCTCAGAGATATGGCTGAGAACTCAACATGAAGTTATTAAATAGTAATGCATGAAAGTTTAAGTTAAAGCAGAATTGAAACTCACCATGAATTTAGGTGTTTAGTGTAATTGAGAAAATTTACCACGTTGTAAATGCCTGGGAGCATTAACAACTTAGTGTCACCTGATGATCACTGAAGTAGTTCCTTCTCGAGATAGAGAAGGCGGGACATCGTCCCACATAGTGGAATGGAGTTTCGTCTTTTTCTCCACATGCAGGACAAATAGGTGAATCTGTATAGCCACAGTTGTGTGTGTGTAGGTGTTTCGCTAGGTTAGCATGACCAAGTGATGATCTGTATAACCTGTCGAATTCGTTTCCTGTTCAATGAGATAAGTTTTTCGGCAATATTCGGATGGGTTCCCAAGGCCAGCTTGACCTGTCTGCAGTCCTGCCTTGAGTTCCATTGACGCATGTGTTTGTCTTCTATCCATTGTTTGACATCTCCTTTGATGGTTGACATCGAAACAGGATAGAAAGGTTCAGGTCCAGATAGCTTCATGTTAGCTGCCTCTTTGGCTATCTGGTCTGCAAGTTCATTTCCCTGGAAATTTACGTGACCAGGAACCCAGCAAAGATTGATGTTGTTGCTCAATGCTGCCAAGTTATTCAGCATGTGGAGGATTTTCTCCTGTTGAGAAAATTGATTTCTCAACAGGAGAAAATCTATAAAATATGTATTATATTCTAACCTTTTAAATACTAAATTAACTTTTCAAAGAATTTTTTAGATAATATTTGTATGTAGTATTATATTTTTTTATTATGTAGCTTTTCACTATAAAAGTAGCATAGGAAAAAGAAAAAAAATGAAAGGAACAAAAGCGTTTTAATTAAAAAGAATTTCCTTGTTTCTAACTATTTACTGAGATATGTATTTGAATTCGGAGGAAAGTTGGGAAAAAAAGCAGCAAAGACTAATGGACAATGCTTCTTTCCCAAATTTTTGCCGATTTTTGATATCTCTACAAATAACGCACTCAGAAACGTGGAAATTTCTTCGTTGGCATCAGAAGAGACAAAGCAAATTTGGGCTTTTTAATTCGGTTTTTGGGCACAGGTTGTCCATATAAAAAGTTAATTTTTTATTTTATTTTAATAACTATGCAATCCCTTGAAACATGAATGACGTAACCGAAATTCCTGATTTTGTACATTTACGTTCCGCAAATTACACACTGGTGAAATAAATTAAGAGAATTTGCATATTTTATAGAATTTCATGAAAAGAACTGAACTGAATGTAAAACCACTGCTTCTAGACAAAAATGCAAATCTTGTACGTCAAATACTTTATAAGCACGCGTAAGTCAAGACGCATTTCATTCGCTAGCACACCTCGGCGAATTTCTTGGTGTTATTTTGCAGCAATCGGTTAATTTCAAATTGTAACAGTAAAAATGAGTAACCACCAACGTTTAGATGATGTAATGAGGTGGCGAATTGTGGGGACGCTAGAAGCAGGCCAATCTCAAGTCCAGATTTGTAGAGGGTTCAATTTAACGCACAGCATCGTGTGTAACTTATGGAAACAGTTCCAGGATACCGGATCCATCGAGAGAAAGCCTGGTCGTCCAAGAGCCACGATGGCCAGAGTAGATCGCCATTTGTCAATTATAGCGAGGCGTAACAGGAATGCTACAGCTTCTCAGCTCTCTCATGACTTTTATGCAGCCACAGGAACCCATGTATCAAGGGTGACTGTTTCCAAAAGACTTCATGAGAGAGGGTTGTTTGCAAGAAGACCTGCTGTTTGCGTCCTGCTCACTTCTACGGACAGGAGAATCCGTTTATCATGGTGCAGAGAGCATAGAGATTGGAGTATGGATCAATGGGCGACCGTTCTCTTCACTGATGAGTCCCGGTTCAGCCTAAGCACCGATTCTTGCCGTGCGTTCATATGGAGAGAACCAGGGACCCGCTACCTACCCTCCAATTTCCGCGAAATTGACCATTATGGCAGAGGAGGTTTTAATGGTCTGGGCAGGCATCATGTTGGATGGCCGCACACCTCCCCATGTCTTTGAAAGAGGCACTGTGACTGGTGTGAGGTATAGGGATGAGGTCTTGGAGCCCTACGTTCGCCTTTTCAGGGGTGCAGTTGGCCCTGAGTTCATTTTAATGGACGATAACGCGAGGCCACATAGTGCTCTTCTGCTCTACGATTTTCTAGAGAGTGAGGATATTGGCCGGATGGATTGGCCAGCCAGATCTCCGGACCTTAACCCTATAGAGCATGTCTGGGACGCTCTGCGGAGGGCAATTGCAACTCGCAACCCCCCTCCGGGAACCATCCAGGGAATGAAAACAGCGTTGATGAATGAGTGGGACCAATTGCCACAGGAAATGATAAACTGCCTTATTTCAAGTATGAAATCATGCTGCGAGACCTGTATATCTGTAAGAGAGGACCATACCCCCATTAACCCATTTTTTTGTTTATTCTGCAACCGCTGTTTCATACCTTCCGACTCCAACGAGTGTTTCGCACGATCATGCATGTGTATTACAATTATTGAATGGTTATTTGTTTTGTATTCTATCAATGTATGTGCATATCAAATTTCATTAAAATCAATGCAGTAGTTCTAGAGATAATCGACCAAGTCTGCAAATTCTCTTAATTTCTTACACTAGTGTAATTATTTACTTTAATATCTGTCACCGTTTTCTTGCTTTCCCATTTTGAAAACCGTCAGGCGATTGTGGGACACTGTATATTCTAGTAATGCAAGCATTCAAATCATGTGAGTGCACACTCCATGGCCAGGCCCCGTGTGGAAGAATTTTAATCTGTCCACGAAACAATTTTGAAAAAGTATTTCATTATTTCAAAATACACTTTAGGATGTGCGGTTAAAGATAATATGTACAGATATTATGTAATGCATGATTGATTTTCTTGCTAGACTATAACCAAGTACGCAGAAAGTATCTCGGCATTTATATTTTGTTTCTCCATATGATATCTTAAGGCCACTACACATTACTCCAATGCGACATACTCCCACATCACTTCAGTAACATAATGAATTCTGTGACAATGGAATGCCATTCCCCATTTAGCTGGGATTTGTTATTTTGATTTTACATTTTTACACCGGAAATGCACTAGAAACAGCCATGACAAATTTTTTTTCCATCATGCAGAAATGATCTCAGTCAAATTGGAGAGATCTTTTACAACAATACAGACCAACCCAATGCAAAGCTTAACATTTGAAAACCGTAAGAAATATGCCGTTAGTATGAAGAATATGTTTTTAAATTGTATCCATATTCACACAAGATAGCCTGTAGTTTAGATATATTGTTCTTTGATTTTTGCTAGCATTATTCTACATGCCATCCAATTACACATTGAGTATTCAATTAAAATCGCTTCTGATGTGGAAAAAATCATAAAATTCTTCTCAAACAATAGATCCTGTCTTCAGAGGATAAATATAACCTCTATCATGCTGACCAGGGATCGCACTTGGGTTGGTACTAAATCATAAATCCTGGTTGCTCAGCAAAAAAAATATGTCTGCTCAAGTCAAACATTGTGGTCAGAATGAAGTGTTGAGCGCCTGCATGTGAGTCTAAAGCAATCAATCAGAACATTTCTTTAGACTCCTGAATAACATAAAATATGTAAAATGTATATAAACCAATATTTTTTACGTGGATGCATCATAATTTATTTATTTTGTTTTTCCCCCAGTCCATTTTCACTAAGAAAGTTTATTTTTCACATTTTCCAGTACATTTTCCAAAAGAAAAGTTTACAGATATGGCAATTCTCAATCAATCATATTCTAGATACAAAGGATCTAAACTCCAGTTGTTTGAAAGGATGTTGAGAGATGCTGCTAATAATCACCAGGAACTGACAATGAAAAAACTTGATGGACTGGTTTCTGAAGAGTTCATTGAAGAAAGAGATGAAAATGGTCAATCAGCTTTAATGTTAACAATCATTTATAATCAGTTAAATTGTGCAAATTTTCTTTTAAAAGCTGGTGCTAGAATTGATTTCGCAGATAATGTGGGCCAAACTCCACTTCACATTGCTATCAATAAGGTATGTGATGTTTTAGAACAGCAAATGTATTAAATACACTAAGATATAGCAAATATAATTCTCTTATATATCACCTCAAATAAATTTAATTAGGCCTTAGGAAGTTTCACTATGCACATATAAAATTAATATCATAGGTGAGAATGCCTTCCGATTCTTCAGCCTTATTAAAATCTTGTTCGAAACCAGATTTTTTTTGATTTTTCATATATTTGTAGAAATTTCCATAAAAATCCCCAGATTGCAGCTACACATAAATTAAAAATTCCAAAAAAGTTTCCTTCAGTTCTTGCAATCCTAGGCTGATCAAGTTTCCTCAAGAGAAACAAGAAATTGGGATTCCAAATAAAAAAATTGTTAATTGTTGCCAAATATGATGCCAAAAGTAACAATGTTGCCAATTCGACACTAAATTTGCTAAAAAATTGCTAATGGTGGAAATGAAGTGCTACTAAAAAATTTTTACAATGACTAATATGTGAGAAAAATATTCATATTCTTAGTTGAATTATATACAGGGTGCATGGGTAACAGAGCACATGGCATTTTACTGGCAAATCGTTAGTCCTAGAGACATTCTTCCAGTTAGAAAAAGTATCTAAATAACGTGTAGTACTCATATGTCATTGATGTTGCAAGGGGTTGTATAGTTATTAAAATAAGAAAATTAACTTTTTATACCATCCCAGTGTGCCCAAAAACCCAATTAGAAAGTTGTTGCCTTGTTTCTCTTGGTGCCAACAAAAAAAATCCAAGTTTCTAAGTGCAATATTCACTGAGATATTCAGATTCAAAAAGCGGAAGAAAGTTGGGAAAAAACTATTAAGTGTGGGAAAACCGTTCAAAAGATACAGTAGTTCGTATTCAAAAGATACTTTTTCACTACCTCTTCATTTTTATCTTCATTTCTCTTGTATTTTTATCTTAATATATATATATTATTATACTATATTTATATTATATTATTATACCTCTTCATTTTTATCTTCATTTCTCTTGTATTTTTATCTTAATATATATATATATATATATTAAGATAAAAATACAAGAAAATGAAATGAATGAATGAGAAGAATACAGAGAAATGAAGATAAAAATGAAGAGGTAGTGAAAAAGTATCTTTTGAATGACAAACCATGCATGGGTTTCCCCCTGATGACGACCCACTGCATAGGTTCTATTTGACTCTCATAAAATTCTTTTTTTTTCCTTTCTCATAAAATAATTCTTTTTTGTTTATATATATATATATTATGTATATATATAACATAACTTGTAAGTTGACAAAATAATTTTAACCCACAATTTCAGTGAAAAATAAAAATTCAAGAGGCTTCATTGAAAATGTAAGACATTTTTGCAGGGATTGCATAGTTCTGTGAAGTTTCTACTTAAACATGGAGCAAACTGGAAGCAAAGAGATGTCGATGGCAATACAGCATTACATTTGGCTGCAGTGCATCCATCTCCCAAGTCACTTATTTCGATCTTAAAGTTGGTATGTCCTGGTGAAATAGACATTCAAGATTGCAGTAAGGTATTTGATTCCTCTTCCAAATAATTAATAAACCTAAACCTGTTTTTGTTTTTAAACTAGATTTAGAACTTTCTATCCAAATTGAGGGCTAGATATCCAAAGTTTAAAATGGCTACAGTTAGTAAAGTTGGTTACATATTACATGACACTGATGAAAATAAAACATTTCGTTTTTCAGAAAACAGCTATGCATTGGAGTGCAGCTGATGCAAATGCCGAACACATAAAGTTACTTTTGAAACATGCAAGTATAATTTTATTATATTGAAACAGTAAATTTGTGAATATGATATATTTTACCTGGCTATATAATTAGAAACAGTGTTTGTGGGACTAGATTGACATCAAGGGCTGTGAATGTGTATGTATAAGAAAGATTCATTAGTAATCATTAAGTACTGTTTATTAGCAATTATTATTGACTGTTTGTTTGAATTAAATTTATATTATCTATAGGGAGTAAGGTTATTCTTAAAATTTAAAAATTGCTTAATAATAAAAATAACCATTTTTTGACCTTTATAAAATGGAAACCTGTCTAAAATAGAAAACTACTGCAGTCTGTTGATGTCCTGTTTTATACAGGTTTCACTGTGTATTATTTATGAATTTCAAATGATTATTTTTTCACTCAATTAGGGAGCAAATATATGTATTCCTGACAATGAAGGTCGAACACCTTTGCATTGGGCTGTAATGAGATCAGATTTGAAAGCCATGGAGTGTGCGAAAATATTATTGGTTAGTTTTTTGTATTTTGTAGTTAGTCTGTCTGTACTGTAAATTTTCATCATTCACTCGCTAATCAAAAGTTCATCCATTAATGAAAGATAGTGCTGAGCAAACAGCATTTCCAAGACATTCCACCCCTTGCACAGGGGCAAGGGAATGCCAATGTCTGATGTAGTGTATGACATACATATGAAACAATATTCATATAAAGCCTAGCTACGCATGTCCAGGTTTGCCTCTGCAAGTATACATATATAGGTACGTCGAATGAAGAAACCAATCCATTCAAGTAAAAAAAATTGTGCAGGTATACCAAACAGCCCTCACACACATTCAGGTTTACCTGAATTTTGGTGAGGACTGCACAATTTTTTTTACCTGAATGGATTGGTTTCTTCATTCGACGTACCTATATTTCAGGTAAACCTGAATGTGTATAGTGGCCTTAATAGATTATCTATTAAATTCTCATCGTACCTTTAATTAGCATTATAAACCAGTATTTCATACTTTGATAGAAACAAGTATATCCAAAAAGTTATTAGCTATAAGTATAGGTTAGGGAAATATCTCGCATTATATTTTTAAAAAATACTGTCTTTATACTTATGATATGCTGAGCATGACTAGGACTAACATGGTCTATTAAAGTGTTCTGCAAAAAGCAAACTAATTATCTGTGGATATGACAACTCCACTATAGCTTATATATGAGTTATGGGCAAGATATATTTAGAATAAACAGATGTTTAAAATTTTTATGTTCAAATATTTGTTTTTTCTAAAATATATGAACTGGTAATGTGAATTGTGTCCATTTGTAGGAAAAAGAACCGAGTCTCATTAACTGGCAAGATTATGAGGGGCAATCTCCACTACATTTTGCTGTTTCCAGTGGAACTATTCAAGCTGTTAATTATCTGGCATGATTGTTTTTTTTTCAACCCAGAAAAATGCATATTAATGCGAGCTTTACATCTCTAAAATTTGTTTCATTTTATTATGCTAGAGTGTTTCAAATTATTGATTTTTTTTTTCTATAATTTTGTTTACTAGTTATAAAGGGTCTGGGAAAAAAATTCTAAGAAAACTCTTCTCAACTTTATGTAAACTGATTATCCTTTCATAAATATGCATTTGCCCCATTAATAGTTATATACTTGTAAGTCTACTGTTATTTTGTCAAAAATAGGCATTATCATACCATGCTGCTACTCAAAGCAGAAATTTGTTTTGTTGCTCAGGACAAGCATTGATTTTGGTGCCCCACCCTATAATTCTAAACAACTAAATATTAAACCCAGCATCTTTAATGGTTCGACACCTAAAGCCCCAAACCATCTTTCTCCTCTTTAGTTGCAGCCCTGCTGTCAGCTTCACATGAAACTGCAGTTTTTTTAGTTATTCTAATTCAGCTTCAAGTACCACATCAAGAAAATTAAACACTATAGCAAAAAGAAAGACTTAATTTTAAAAGTTTAACAAAATAAGAATGAAGCCACCAAAAAAATAGCAAATTAAAAAAAAATGAAGAAATAAATTTCAGTTTAAAACTTTGCAAGCAAGAGACTGGTATCTAAGTTGAATTTCAATCTGAAATAGTCGCTGTAACAAGTGCTGACTGTATATACTCTTTAACCATTTAAATAAAGTGGTACCTAAAATTACCATAAGTAAATAAACACAGGGCCGGATTAACCATTAAGCAAAATAAGCATGTGCTTAGGGCATCAGGAGAAAAGCGGCACCACAAAAAATGATCACATAGAACATTGGTTTTTATATAAATGTATGGTTTTTCCCCAAAAAATGAACCATCCAGTAGAAAATCTTAAAATTTTAAGGGCACTTGATTGTACAGTTGCAAATTCTTAAAGAAAGCTTGGGAGGGGGGTCTGTATCAAGTGACAGAAAAAAATTTTGTTTCTAGTTGCAGCCCTGAGTGTGACACAAAAGCAGAGGAACTAAGTGAATCACGAATAAGAGCTCGTGTTAAGCTCAGTTTTTAAATTGAGATTTTGCTTTATTTCCATAAAGTAAGCCTGAGCCGTCTGGGCCTACTATATCCACAGCATCACAGGCTCCCGGGTAAAAAAAATTTTTGTGAGGCTCCTACCCAGGGCCGTTACTAGGATTTTTGCTGAACAGGGCAAACATGATTTTGGCGCCCCCACAACTTTAAAATTATATAGTTTTATAATGGTGTTATTTGTCCCCACCTAAAACTGCAGCCCCATAAATTTTTCCTTCCCCCTCCCTACCTAGCTATATATACATACCTACCAATTTGCATACTTACTCTCTCCAAAATTTAAACCAGAACAAATGAGGCCTTACCGGCACTTGAGGCTCCCAAGGCGTGGTATCATAGGCCCTGGAAAAGTAATTCTTCAGACTCCCCCCCCCTACCGCACCTAAAAATACCTCCTAACCAATTTTCATACTTACACTTGGAGATTGCTAACAAATCTAATTGTTATGAGGGGATATGCATTAACCCTCTGGCTGCTCATCCCGCGATTTCCACGGGCAACTCAAATGTAGCAAAATCTGCTCATCCCGCGGGCATGTGTTTTTCTTACTTTATTGAGGAGCGCATCCCATTTTTTCCCCGTTTAACCACTGAAATAAATTATATACAGTATTAGACGTTTCATTTATGTTTTGGCCAACAGATGTCGTTAGTTGTCCACTAAATTGCGGCATTTGAAGGCACGTGGTATTACCGCTCAAACTTCACTTTTTGAGTGAAAAAAAATTAGACAATTTTGAAGCAATTTCGGTCCACAAATTGAGCAGTTAGAGGGTTAAAGCTCAAAATAAACGACACGGAGGGCACTAAAATCACTTGAGTGCTTGGGTCTTCATATGAGTTAATCCGACCCTGCCTGCCTACCAATTTGCATACTAACTCTTGAAAATTGTTAACAGATCTACTTGTCGCGAGGTCCTCAGGTTGTGTCCAGGTGAGACCCACGCATTAATAAAATAAATAATTATCATTCCCAACCAATATGATTTGTTATCAAGGGTTTTAAATAACCACCAAACCTCATGGTTATCTAGAGGTTTTATCTTATAGTTAATTATTATTACCCACGTGAGACAGTTTCAGCGCCTCTCTGGTGTCGCACCAGTAAAATCACCCAGAAAACTTGCTGTTGTGTTCTGAGACAGATGAAATGCATCAAAAATTTTTGCCTGGCAGTCCATTGGTTAGGGAGCTAGCCTCTGATTGTGCACATCTGGGTTTGAATCCTGGTTCTTTGATGTCTGATAACACTAACAAATTTCTTGGACAGATCTTACAGATCTCTTGGGAATGTGGGAGGATCACATTTAAAAACAATCATGGGTTTCTCTGCGAATCATTCAGTCCAGTATGCTCATAGTTTGAAATTTTGCATGAAAAAAAAAATTTTTTTTTTGCTTCTGCATAAGCTACACAGCCTAGAGCCACCTTTTTGTGGTTTGATCTAGAGTGTCTAGAACATAAGTATGAAGACGCTTTAGTTCGATCCACCGTAGAAGTAAAAGAAATCTAACAGATTGTAACTTGAAAATGCATCTGGAAGAGCAAGCACCCTATGATTATGGTTCACCAAAAATAATGTGAATAGTATCGGCCATGCCAAGATTCAGTGGTTGTGTTTGAAGCCACTTTGTGAAATTCTAACAAGCAGTCTATGGGAGAAAATATCTTTAAATGTTTTTAAAATATTTTGAAGAACAAAGTTAAAAATCTAAGGTCTGTCTTTTTGGGAAATGTGAAAGAAAAATTCCAAAAAAGTTCAAAGATGTCCCAAAAATGAATAAAAATGATCAAAGAGATATTATCAATGATTTGCAAATAGAAAAAAAAAGGGGAGGCGACACTTTCAATGTCCGTGCTTAAAAATATTCAAATCATAATTCTGCCTTAGCTTAGTTATTTCTGAAACATAAAATTTCATTTAATATTGGTTTTTTTTTCATTTATAGATTCAGTATTGAGTAAAATATACTTTTTGGGAGGGGTACCAAAACCAATCGAGTGCTTAGAGCCTTCAAACGTTTTAATCCGGCTCTGAATAAACAGCTGAAAAAAATGAATTAACAATGTCATTTTAATATATATCTTCATTAAATTTCCTTTGATAATTCCAGGCCTCCAACAGAAAGTGTAACCTTGACATTTTAGACCACACATTCTGCACTCCTCTACATCTTGCTTCAAGAAAAGGCAAGAGACATTTACTTTTGAAATGTTTGAAGCTTTTTCATATTTATTTCATTTCATTCATGAAATGAGTAAAATTATATATACTTATCAAGTGTGAAAATATTGGCTAGTTTTTTTTTAAACAATAGTCTTATTTTGTTTGTACAGTAATACCCCAGACTTACACCAACTCAGAGGTACACAATTTTCTGTGAAAAATGCCTGGTTCTTGAAGCCTTGAATTGAAGCCTAATCCATAAGTGTTATGGGATTATTGCTGAGATAGAAATCACACACACTCACACTTTGATTATGGTGCGTTAATCAAGTAAACATTGTCCAGTCAATCAAAACACCATGTGTTGCCAAGCTAGGCTGATTTTTGAAATGTTAAAAGTAGACACTGCGAAAGCAGCTAATGATGAAACTTTGCCAGAAATTTAGAAAATCAAGATGGGCCATTTAACCATTTAGATCCAAGGCTTGGGCAAAAGCTTCTATTTTTAAATAATGGTTTGATGAGGACTTACTATGTGAAGTTTAACATTGTCACCAGTCTTGAAGAAGTTTGTTCAAAAAATTATGCTATTTATTGACAATGTATCCAGTCACCCTCTTTCCGCACGCCAATCAACTTTCCAACCACCCGCCTTTCCAACCTTGAAATTGTTTTTCTTGCCTTGCAAAAACTAATAACAAAACTTTCCCGCTTTAACACAAGCAGCTTAATTCTGAGGATGGGAAAAATAATGTTATCAAACATTGCACTAAACATGATGTTCATTTGCCCATATTTTGGATCAGGGTGTCTACCATTACGGAATGAGAAAAGGGTCACAGAAGTCCTGAAAAAGTCACAAAATTTGAGTAAAGGTCACAGATTTTTTTTGATTTTCCAGAGATTCCACCCCCCTAAAATCTAGGCTTTAGAGAAGCTGTAGCATTCAATATTTTTTTCCTTCTCTCTCAGGTTTCTTTTTCCCCTTTTTGCCCTGGAGGGATGGATGGGTGAGTAGCAACAGAAAAGAACAATGTCAATGTGTAGCAATCCTATATTGGGGCAGACATAATATGGATAGGGCAAAATAGCTATTTAGCCTGGATGAACAAAAAAGAACTTTTCTTTCTTTGCTTGTCTGGACCTTTCAACATCTGTAATATTCCCCTAAAGCAATGTTCTCAGGATCACATGATAATTCCTAGAGGAGGGTGTGGAGTTGACTGTAAAATAGACCACAGTGGTAGGGAGTCTTCTTGGGAACAATATTGATTTTCTGTAGAAGTGACATGACCTCTCCCCTACATCATAGAGCAGGATCCATCTGTTGTTGGATCTTTGGGGGGTCCGCAAGCCAGAGTTTTCATGGAGGGGGCAGCTCTATAGTGAATTTATAGCAGGGGAAAAAAAACTGATGGTGATTGTCTGGGCCTCAGGGCTGCAGCTCTGTCAGCTCTATCCGTGTTGGGGCCAGGTAAAAGGGCACTAATTTTTTTTCCCCCTAGAAGGAAGAAAGTTGTTTTTCTTTTTAATTATCAATTTTTTTTAATCGTGTCAATTTTTACCAACTAGCTATAGTGAATGATGAAATCGTACAGTATACGTATGTGACAGAATGAGAGAGTTTAAGAGAAGACAAAGATAGGACTCATTATTCGCCATTAGTTGTATTGCGACGCACCGTTTAGGACAAATTTAAAGGAATGCAGTGTTTCTCAAAATGTGCATCGTGGCGAGCTGAAAATATTGATTTGTGCTCCTATTTGTGCTTTGAAGTGGTTCTTTTATATAGGAAAATATAGAACTCCCCAAACTTTTTGGGGAGCTGCTAATGAACCCATGAATTACGCAAGGGAGTGACAAAAGAGAACCATTGAAAAATGGTGACAAGCTTGCGATCTAGATGACACCAAAGCATGACGATGGAGCAAATAACAAGTGTCTAATATCAGGCTTCAAAAAATGTGAATAGGAAAAGGAAATGTGAAATCCATCCTTCAGAAGGGGCCTTGGTCTAGTGTGGCCAAATCTGGTCATGAGTGGTTTATTGCTTCATTTTTATCTATTTATTTCCTATTGATCGTATGTATGGCATGGCTGGGCCTTCCAATCAATCATTAGGATATCCTATTTTATTAATGCAAATCTCTAGGTAGTTGCTACTCACAGTTTGGGAAGCGCTGATATAAGAAAACAGTCCAGCATGGTTCAATTTATTGAATGAGAAAAAGTCCCACAAAAGTCACGGAACTTTGCTTTTGATATTTGACCCACCAACGAGGTGGCTGAGGCCACCTCGTTGGACATTTTGCCTGTTGTGGCATTGTATTTGTATTTGGTAGACACCCTGTGGATTCAAAATGAGTGGGGAAATCACTACCACAACATAAAAAGTCATTGTAAATTCATCAAATAAGTACAATAAATCAAATAAATTTTCTGTAAAATAGTTAAAGGCATTGTGCCATCAGACAAGTCTCTTCAAAATTTCATGGACATCCAAATAACTGCATTTTTTATCACAATTGTTTTCTATGAGACAGATTTTTTTTATAAATATTGGTTCCAGTCAACTAATATTTAACATATTCAAAATTGCACTCCAACTTTCATAAATTTAACTTGCATCTTATTGTGAGTCCCATGTATTGTATTAATTTATTATATATTATAATATATTATAATATATATTGTATTAATAATGTAACATGTAAAATATTAAATCAAATATTTTATTTTAAATATTTACAATATTTTAAATTCTTCTCAGATTTTGCTAAAACAGTATTACTACTACTTGAAAAAGGAGCTGATCACAAAAGTGCTGATGATAGTGGAGCTAAACCTATGCATTATGCTGCATATTATAACTGTGTGGTAAGATAATATATTTTGATTTGTAACAGACATTTGTTATTTTCAAAATAATTTTGTTTTTTCGATATGAGTTTCTATGCTAGGTATAAAGTTAAATCCTTATACTCTTTTTATCTTTTGAACCATTCGTTATACAAGCATACTTTCAATTAGAAAAAGTATCCAAATAACATGACTATTTTAGATATGTCATTTATTTTGCTATGGACCATATATGTACCAAGATACAAAACTTAATTTTTTATATGGTTCACCCCCCCCCCCCCCCACCGGTTATAAACCGTTCAAATTTATTGATATAGATATTGTCCCTAGTGCTAGAAACATGAATATGCAAATTTTCTTTTTTTTTTATCAGCTGGTTTGGATACCTTATTTGATGTCTAAGTTTCACCTGAAACACGAATGTGTATCCCTATTGAAACACATGCTACAAAACATTTTAGTAAAATAACTTTCATATAGTAACATGGGTAAAGTGGTCATTTCCCACGTTCTTTTTTTCCCAAGGACATTACACATTCATGTTTAAATGCACTATCCATAACAAGTGCAGGCTTCAACTTGAAAATCACATTAGGTTTTTCTTCTCCCCCCCCCCATACTTCCTATTTATAGTCATCAAATGTGAAAGTTAAGATTTTTTTGTTAGAGATTTTTCCCCCTTTAAAAAGAGAAAACTACCTTGGATGAAGGAAATTCAAGTTCTGAGAAAAAGTGATTGGTTTATCTGCCATCCATACCAGAAAATACTGGGTTTTCCAACATGCTGGATTATGTGCAGGTATATGGTATGTTACGGTCAGTGTATGAAGTGGTCAGTTTTCAGGCTGTAACATATTTATTAAATCTAATTTAGTCTGTTCTGAAAAAAAAATTGTTGTTTCTGTATTTCAATTGTGAATTTCAGGAAGCAATAAAGGTTTTCTTATCCAGGAAGTATATCAATGATGAGGGCGATAATCAAGGTTGTACAGCACTTGTCTGGGCAGCAGCAAGACAATCTAATGATGTTATTGCTGAAATGGCTAAACTAAACATTGACTTAAACAGTTCTAACTGTGATGGCTCCACTGGTATGTGTTAAAAATCATTATTCAATCTTTCAAATAACCATCATCAGGTTGTCTACCATCGTGGAAAGTCAGGAAGTCACAGAATGAGAAAAGGTCACAGCAGTTACAAAATACAAGGGAAGGTCACAGATTTTTTATGATTCTCCAGAGACTTTTTTTCGATCCCCCCCCCCCCAAAATCTTTACTGACTAGCTATAGCAAAAGGGCAAAACCATACGGTATACGCATGTGACAGAACGAGAGTTCGAGAGACAGCAAAAATCGGATGGTGATTGAACTGACGTATCGTTTGACATTAATTGTATTACGATGCAATATTTAGGCGGAATTTAAAGGAATACTGCAGTGTTTCTCAAAGTATGCATCTCAGTCTTTGAGGCATTATGGCGAGATGGAGATATTGATGTATGTGTCTATTTATGCTTTGAAGTGGTTCTTTTACATGGGAAAATATCTGCCACATTATTCTGGGGAGCCACAAACGAACCATGAATTAGGCAAGGGAACCGCAAGTGGCAAAAGTTTAAGAATCACTAGAATATGGTTACACGCTTGCATTTTAGGACAACACCAGAGCATGGCGATGTGTGGAATATCAGACTTCAAAAAATGTGAATAGGAAGAGGAATATGTGAAATCCATGCTCCAGAATGTTGGTCCAAATCCTGCAACAGGACCCCCTAAGCTGAGATCATCTGCGGGCCCATTCCAAATTTTTCATGGACCCCGTAGGGAATTTATAGTGTGAAAAAAATTATCTCTCTCTTACAGGCTCCCAGGCTGAAGCTTTGTCAGCCCTCAATGCGCTTTCCTGCACAAGTGAATGGAGCACTGACTGTCGGAATCGGAAAATAGGCGAGCACTATGTTTAGAGAGAAACTATGTCTGAGTACATAAAGCCTGGATAACCAAGCGGAGATCGAGATGTAGTTCAGAAAGAAAGTTCACATTCTTCTGTGGGGAATTGAACCATCAATCTCTCACTGTCCAGGCGAGTGTTCTAACCATTGAACTACAGAGGACAGACATTTTCATTCCTTCAAGCATATGTATGAATGCTGAACGGGACTGTGCATGGACAGCCTCCTAGCTCAGCTAATAGCTCTTACGACGTTAGCCCCCAGATATCGACATATAGAGAGAAACGATGTCACTCTCTGCTGTTCATACGACTGTTGTTCCGCTGTTCAGATTGGTGGTTCGATTCCCCACAGAGGAATGTGAACTTTCTTTCCGAACTTTTCACGCCGCCTGGCAGTGGAGTGGTTAGGGAACTAGCTTCTCACTGTGCAGGTCTGGGTTCGAATCCCAGTTCGGGCATGGATGTTTACTAACACTAACAAATTCCCTGAACGGATCATGCTGATCCCTTGGAAATACATGCGGATCACATTATTATTAAATTTACATCTCGATCTCCACTTGGTTATCCAGGCTTTCGTACTTCGTATGAACAGCGGAGAGTGACATTGTTTCTCTCTATATGTCACGATATAGGGGCTAACGTCGTAAGAGCTATTAGCTGAGCTAGGAGGCTGTCCATGTGCAGTCCCGTTCAGCATTCATACATATGCTCTAAGGAATGAAAATGTCTGTCCTCTGTATTTCAATGGGTAGAACACTCGCCCGGACAGTGAGAGATTGGTGGTTTGATTCCCCACAGAGGAATGTGAATTTTCTTACCGAACTACATCTCGATCTCCGCTTGGTTATCCAGGCTTTCGTACTTCGTACAGCACTATGTTTGTACTTTCACACAATGGTTTCAACTCATAAGCAACGTTTCCTCTATTTTTTTTTTTTTACCTGCACTGATATGTTTTGTACATGATATATCAGTACATTGTGTGACTTTCCTGTAATTTTATTTATTTATTATCTCTGTAAAACAATTTAGCTCTTCATGCTTCAGCTATGTATGGACATATAGATACAGTGAAGCTACTTTTAAAATTAAAGGCAAATCCCAATGTGACAGATGGAGCTGGAATGACACCATTTCTGAAAGCATGCCAAATGGGACAAGCAAAAGTTGCCAAACTTTTCCTTGAGCTCTACCCATGTGCCTTGATGAAAGATTCGAAAGATCGAATAGGAATTCATTGGTGAGACTTGTAGTTAAAAATCATTGCATGCATTAAAAATTTGATATAATCAAACCTACATAAGCAGTTCAAATATTAATGAGCCCAGTCATTGAAGTTATTGAAAATAATTGGGGAGAACGGCATAAATAAATGAAGAATTACAGGATTACCAGGTGAGAGAGAGTGTCTGAAGCAAACACTGCTCTTATTCACTTAGTATTGGGATTTTTAGTGCTGCCTCAATCTAATTTACACATTAACCCATTTGCATCCTTTTTATTGTCTTTTATCATCAATCACAGAATATCCTGCAAAACGGTGATTTTTCCTTATCACTGAAAGAGAAATAAACCACTCCCACCAATGATCACTTTGTGCCAAATGGGATATCTGCCAAAAACAATCTGCGATTATTTCTAGAGATAAAGAAAAATACTTGGAGGTGTTATCTTTCGACTGGGTTCAAACCAATTTAAATAAATTCATAGTCTTTAAATTTGCTTTCTTTATCTGCCAAATCCTGCATTATATTGGCACATAAAAAAGTTTTATTATCAATGTATGTTAATATATTCTGACATGAAATGAGAACATCAAATTTATGAGGTGAATAGTAGATTTGAAGCTGTGATGCATATATATATATATAATATACATTCTGAAAGAAATACTGAATTGAAGATTCAGAATAATAAATGTTGAAAAATTAAAAAATCAAAATGAAAGTTTCAAAGCTAGAGTATAACACCTAAGGCAGCTGTATACACATAACTGAAAATTATACAAGTAGAAATTAGAACAAAAAAGGAGAATTTTTTTTTTTTTTGACAACTATTAAAAAAATATTTTTTGGACAATTATCAAGAATCACAAAAACATGCAATAATGTAAATGATTTCCTTAATGCTTTTTTTTACTTTTAAATATCTTGAGTGGCAACGGCTATTCATCTTCCTTTATGGGTTTCAAACTTGACCCACGTTTTTGACTTATTATATAATGCTATTTGGCTCATAATCTTGACATTTCCATTTAAAAGTTGAATTTCAGGTAGGAAGTTTATATTTTTTTAATTTCCTTTTTTATAAACTTTATTGGAACACATTTTTGTGGTAGTGTCCATTAAATATTGTTGCTAATGTATTCTTTTGTTTTTTCTAGTGATTTTCAATTTTTGTATTTTCAAGAAATCAATAACAGGAAATGCTCTTTATATTATTATTTTATAAATTTACTATATACAGAACCTTTTTTAAAGATTATGCATTTATATTCAAACAGGGCTGCAAGAGGAGGGTATTCTTATCTATGCCAGTTGCTTCTTTATCATGGAAGTCCTGTCAATCCACCAGACTATTTTGGGTTAGTATGAAATAATTACATTATTTTAATTTATAATATATGAAGTAGCAGTGTTTTTACCCTTCTTCACTACCCTGTATGGCCAATGAACTTGGTCAGGATGTATACAATGAACTCCTGTTTGTCTTTTGCAGTATACAAGTTTCATCCTGATCCATTTACAATATAACTTTGTTTATATGATGCTCATTAAATATTCCTAACAATTAAAAGTGAGATCTAAAGAAGTTTATTTCACATTTTTTTTTTATTATTTCAGGATGACACCCCTTCACTATGCAAGTATCAAGAAACATGAAAATTGTGTACAGCTTATTCTAGAAACTGGAATAAATCCAATTGTTATGGACAAAGAAGTAAATTTTATTTTTCTGTTCCTCTTTTTTTTGCAGATTGTGGAAAATATTCATTATGCAATGTATGTGCCATCATTTAAGTCATTTGAAATAAGATCTGCTAGCTCAACAACCATTAAATAATTTGTAAAGCATTTTTGACGTCAAAAATTCTTAAATGTTAGCAAAAATGGATGTTAAAAAGTATTCTGTCAGTTTCATTAAATTTTGTAGATAAAGTATCCTGTTTAATTTCTTCCTTTATAGTATCTGAAAATGTTCATAATATAATTTCAGGGCCAAACACCCTTACATTGGGCTGTAAGAATGAACAATTTTGAAATTGTCAGGTTGCTATATAAATATGGCGCAGTTATCAATGCTATGGTAATGGATCATGGTTGGTGAGTGTTATCTTTTTTTTTATTGCATTTCAATACATTAACTTTTCTTCTATATATATATATATTTATTTATTTATTATTATTTTTTTCATCAGTATACTCTCATAATTGCAATCAAAAAGGAATTTAAAGCTATTACTGCGGCAACTCTGAAATCATCATCCTTGTGACCTGCACAGTTCTGGATTTTGGACAAAATTATATGTTTCACAAATTGTCACGGTTTAATCCAGGGTGTTTCAAACAGTGTGCTGGGGTACATGGTTGAAAAACACACAATGACGCTAAGCAGAATGCTGCATAGAAAAAAAACTCAACATTCTGCTTAGTGACATTATGTGTTTTCATTTCATCTTGTTATGTGTCGTCATTAAGATCGAACAAATTTCAAAAACACAGTGAAATGCCTTTATAACTATGCTCAAGCGACCGAGGACTATCGTTATAATGTAGTTATCATTATAGATGGAATATAATAACACTATGAAAAATACACTGGGACTAGAGAGTAATATCGTTAAGGGTATCAGGAATCATTCACTTGAATGAGAAATGGTGGCACACACTCAGATTAAATTTCATTAAATTCGACCATATGTCATCATTTATGGTATTATTATCTCTTAGATAATATATAAAAATATTGATATTCATTAAATATCCTGGTTATTTATTGTCATAATTAACTATTATTAAAGGAAGACTCCGCTTGATTATGCTATTTGGTGTGAATGTACAGATATTGCTCAATTTTTGCGTAGCAGAGGAAGTCTCACAGCTCAAGAAGTTGAATGCTTGGCAGCCCCACGGGTTATGGTAAGTAGACTTCAAGTAGATTTATTGTGTTTTTACACACACACCCCTTCTACCCCTTGGTAAGCAGTGGAAGAAGCATAGAGTACAAGTGTGCTCATGAAGCGAAGGCTCAGGCAGTAAAATAAAAAAAATTGTTTGAGGCCCCCCTTCCCAGGATTCAGTTCCCAGGCTTCTGACAATATATGAAATGGGGAAAAACTATGCAAATTGCCGCTCATCCACAGAACAATGAGAAAAAAAACTTCAAATGCTTTTTCCAGCTATTTTTTTTATGAAAAAAATTTTGACTCCTTTGATTGTTGTGTTCCTTACATTAATTATTTTTTAAATTGCGTCAATTTCCCTTGACTGGCTGTACTTGACGAAACATTCGTGTATCCTTTAACAGAATGGAAAAGTTCTCAAGAGAACGTATTATCGCACTGGAAAAACAGCAATGACAAATCCATCTTCACCATCAGGAGTTGCGGCGCTAAAGCCATCAGTAAATTCAGGGTGTCTACAATCATGGAAAAGTGACGAAATGTAAAAAAATGTCACGAAATAAGTGGAAAATAGGGAGGCAAAACAGATGTACTCGAATTGAATTTTTTGTGGAAATAGAATCATTAAGAAGACACCAACGAATAAGGCAAATACACGAAAATAAAACGTCCTAATGCATTTCAACACCAATGGGCGCCGTCTTCAGAGGAAAATATAACCACTAGTCACGCCGACCCCAAACAGCTCAACATGGTGTCTTTCGACGTAGTGTCAATGTTTACTAACATTCCCATAGGTGGTAGTATCAGTTGTCTAGAAAGACGACTTAAAACCCACAATTTTTCACAGCCTGAAGTAGAAGAAATTTGCAATCTCACCTTCACATGTATCTCACAAACAGCCTTCAGTTTCTATGACAAGTTTTACACCCAGACAGATGGTCTAGCAATGGGCAATCCCATCTCGCCGATTTTGTGTGATATATATATAGACGACTTTGAGAGTAAGCTATTGAGCGTTGTGCCCTTCTCATTTTATTGGAGATACGTGGACGATACTTTTGTGCTTTGGGACGGCTCTAAAGATGACTTGAAGGAATTGTTACTCGTTATGAATGACTTAGACCCCCATGTTCAGTTCACAGCCGAATTTGAAACTAACAATGAACTCTCTTTCTTGGACGTATTAGTAACGAAACAGAAATCACAGTTCCAAACCTCGGTCTATCGTAAACCTTTCACGGTCTCATTACCACCTCATTTCAGATCTTGCCATCCCATGCAACAGAAACTTTTGGCTTTTCGCACTTATGTAGCGAGAGCATTTAACATCTGTTCAGATCGGAACACATTAGACCATGAACTTGAAACCATCAGAGCAATTGCGATAGACAGGGGGTTCAACACCAAGATCGTTGACGAAATAAGTAGAAAATTCTTGAAACCGGCACGAAGAAGCACTCTAGAAAATATTACAGAGAGACCACTCAAAGAAAGTGTAGTCATACCCTACGATCCAATACTCTCACTGAAGATCAAACCGATTCTTAAAAAGTTTAATCTAACAACCATAGATGTGCCCCCTAAAGATGCTATACCGCAGAATAAACAATGGGGCATTTATTACATTCCATGTGGTGATTGCTCTCTTGGTTATATAGGACACACAAGGAGACCCATAAAAGCAAGATTAAATGAACACGCTCGCTGTGTTAAGAATCAGGAATGTGAAAAATCGACCATCGCCGCTCACTGTTGGCAAGAAGGCCATACATTCAAATTTCAAGAACCGAGAGTTTTTCACAAAGTCAAGTCCACAGTTGATTTAGATTTCTACGAAGGCACATATAATCGGGCCTTCAAAAATACACTTGTTAACGATAATAAATCTATACCCCCAATCGCAACACCATGGCTTAAATTCATTTGGAGCGGGAATTATAAGAAAATTCAAATAGACCAATGGGATAGCACTATTCCGCAAGTGTCCAATCAGGATGCTGCATTAGTATCTCACGCAGCCTCACAGCTTCATTCTGAGCACGACGTTTGAAGTGAACAGACGTACTTCTTCCGCTGAGCAACCGAGCGTTAAGATTTGGTATTCGACCCAAGTGGGAAACTCAGTCAGCATGACTAGTGGTTATATTTTCCTATGAAGACGGCACCCATTGGTGTTGAAATGCATTAGGACTTTTTATTTTCGTGTATTTGCCTTATTCGTTGGTGTCGTCTGAATATTCTTGGGCAAAGTTGATCAACTCTTCTATAAAATAGAATCATTCTAATAAATTTCTAATAGTTTAATCATTTTCTTCTATAGTTTTATTTCTATAGTTTAAGTTAAAAATAATTTAAATCTATAGTTTTTAATCTCTATATTAAATTTCTTAGAGCTTAATAATAATAGTTATGTGATCTTCACGTGTTCCCAAGGGATCAGCATGATCCGTCCAGGGAATTTGTTAGTGTTAGTAGACATCCATGCCCGAACTGGGATTCGAACCCAGACCTGCACAGTGAGAAGCTAGTTCCCTAACCACTCGACTGCCAGGCGGCATTTCTACTAAGTATTCTAAGAATGATCCAACAAAAGAAGTCATCTTAAAGTATGTTGAATCAAATTGAGGTAATGATCAAGAGTGAACTCAAAAATAAACACTTATTTTAAATATGAAATGGGTGAATTCTGGTAAAATAACAAGATCAAGCATTTGAAAATGAAGAGAATGAAAGCACAACTTAAGACTTGAATCAGGGGCAAAAACAAGCAAAAATAATTACTTTTCTAATGAGTGTTTCAAGTCTCTCCTGTAGTGACTTTTTAAAAAAAAATTAGTGATTACCAAGTCAACAAGCTAAATCTAAAAACACTCATTCTCAAAATCTGAAATACCATATGTTAAAATGTCTCTGTGTTAAAAGCCTCTCATTTGTTGATATTGTAGAGAATGTAAAAATATAAATATCAAGAAATCTCTAAAAAAAATTTTATTATTTAAAAATTAAAAAAAAAATCTTCTAGATGAAAGTTCTATGTATTTTGTTCCTTGGGGGGAAGGGTGCACCCCGTTTTTTTTGAGCTGAGATAACACTGTTTTTTTTAAGTAAAAAGTGATCGTGTGTATGCTACTGCATATATGTATATAAAAACTGTATTTTATTTACTGCAAGAGTGGAAAATCTGCTACAAACTGCTACAATTTCCGACATCTGCCACAATTTTGACAATTTCTCCCTTGTTTGCTACATTCAGACCTCGCAGCGCTCCTATTTTTCCTACTTTTCCTATTTTTTAGAAATGTCCTCCTATTTTCCTACTTTCGCCGCAATCGTCCTTTTTTACCCAAATTCTCTCCTACTATTCCTATTTTATCCCTCCCTCCCTTTTGTTTACAGCCAATATCTCACTACGAAAATTCCGCGCAACCGCAAAATGGCACTGCTTTCCCTCCCTTTTTGATGTGTTTTATTCACATCACTCGCTACTGAAAAAGAAGAGAAAAAAAAAAAAAAAATTTCAGTTCCACTGAAGTAGGGGGACGACGACGACCAGCGTATCTTTTCGCCCCTGCGACTTAGTCTAAGTGCTAAAAACTGAAGTCCAGTGGGGAAAGCGAATCCGTTTCCGAGATTGGTTGCCGTTAATAAGAAGGCCAAATCAGCGGGGGTGGGACAGGCTCACAAGAGATATTCCATGAGAGAAAAAAAGTTTTTAGGTTTTTAAGTATAGGTTTCTCTCCCGGGATCCCGTAACAATCGTTCATCCCAAAAGCCGGGTCTTCCTAGGAGTAGGCTTTTTGCGCCGCGTGAACCGAACTGGATCATTTCGCTTCGGCAGAAATGTGCTGCATAATCACGCTACGCATTTGTGTTTTGCAAGCGTGGCGCATCAGCTCAGGACGGCTATATATTATATGACCCTGGCGTCAGCTACTCTGTCATCTGCATGCTCCGGTTTGAAGGTAAGGGAAAGAAAACACAAAAAATGAAGAGAAGATCGGTGAAACGCGCGGCACACGACGCAATTTAACTCCTCCAGAAGCAGTCCGCCAATCACGCCCTACGTAAAGCGCTGTCGTGAGCCGTATTGCGCTCTGTAGGAAAACAGTCGTACTGCTTTTCTTGTGACGCTGGGTGATTCACGTTGCGTGCGGCACAGAAAATCTGCTCCTAGGAAATCCCAACTTAGGGCGGTATTCACCGACATGGTTTAAACATTAGTCACAATTTTTTGATGAGAGATCGACACGGATTGGTTATATTCAGGTTTTTAACCAATCTATATTGATCTCTTATCCAAAAGTTGTGACTACAGTTTAAACCATGTCGGTGAATACGGCCCTTAACGGGATAGATCTTATTTGGTTTTACAGGAGAGGGTGGGGAGAGACGAGCCGATTAGACTCTAGCTGAACCCAGTTTTTTTAACCTTCAGAAAATAACTTTCGGGTGTCTTTATGTTCGGGGTCATTCAAGTATTACGTCAGCATCGTTGGGGGTTCCGATTTGCTGACTTTTGATGGGGGGGGGTGTTGGATACGCTTACGTCATCAACCACCCTTTAGAAAAATATGAAATATTCTTAATGGCATCTTACTCGGTGCTCCAAAAAAACGAGTAAAACTTTTCACTAGTTTGTGGGCACCTGAACTAGCATTCTCCCTACAGAGCCACTTTAGGGATTTCTAAATACTTAGCGGATCTAAGGGATCTGAAAATGTGTCGCGAGCCGCTTAAGTGCTCTGAACCTGTGCTGCGCGTCATACAAGTGATCTGTGATTATGCCGCGGATCACTCGAGTAATCTGGGAATGTGCCGCGGATAACTTGAGTGATGTAGAACCGCAATGGTGGCCGCACCAATGCTCTAAAACTGTGTCACATGTTATTCAAGGGATCTCTAAATGTGCCACGGATCGCTTAAATGGTCTGGAATTGTGCCCCGGGTCAGTTCAGCGATCCTTGAATGTGCCGCATGATTCATTTTTACAAAATTAGGTTTGAGAGGGACAGGCCGCAACAGAACCCCCAGGGCCACATTTGATCGGCACAGGCCAAGTGGTTACCGTGGCTCAAGGGTTACCTATGTGGCTTACAGGTATCACTCAAGTGGCTCGCGGCGCATTCCCAGATTATTTGAGTGACTCGCGGCACATTTACAGATCACACTTATAACCTGTGGCGCTGTTCTAGATCATTTAATTATTTGGCCCGCGACACGTTTTCAAATTAATGAAGTAGCCCCGCACGCTTCAAAAGGTTGAGTTAAGTTGAAATGTACCGCGAGCCGTTTGAGTCATCTGGAAATGTGCCGCAAGTCACTTGGATGATCTGAAAGTGCGCAGCGGGCCACTTGAGTGGCCTGGAAAATTGTCAAGAGCGCCACTAAAATAATCTATAAGAAATGCATTGAACCACTTAGTGTTAATGTATCGCAGACCATTAGGTGATCTGTGTGCTGTGAGCCACTCATGTGCCAAATGTGCCTCCAGTCACAGTAATCTGCAACTGAACTACATGCCACTTCAGTGAACTGGGGATTTGCTGCAGGCCGCTCAAGTGATTTGGAAATATGCTTGGGGTCACTTAGCTGATCTGGATATATGCTGCTGGCAGCTTGAATGATCTGCAAATGTGCCGCAAGCCACTGAAGTAATCTGGAAATGTGTCCCACTTAAATGATTTGATGATTGTTAGTGGGCCACTCGTGTGGTTTTGTTATTCGTTTTGGGCCACATGAGATGACTCTGAGGGTCATGGGTTAGCATGTTTGTTTTAAGGCATACTAGGTTCGTGCGTATGCTATTGACGATATGTTCATTACATATGCGGGCCATTCTAATCATTGTATCCTTCGGATGTAATGTAACTCCAGGAGTTGTTACATCAAGGGTGTTCAACATTCAGTAGAGTGTGGGTCATTTCATTGATTTTGAAATGTGTCGCGGATCGTTTAAGCTGACCTGTAAATGTCTGGGTCAATTGAGTACTCTGGAACTGTGCCGCGGTGATCAGTAAATATGCTGCAAAATATTTAATGATCAGGAAACGTCCCGTGGGGTCACTTGAATGACATGTAAATATGCCATGGGTCACTTGAATGACATGTAAATATGCCATGGGTCACTTGAATGACATGTAAATATGCCATGGGTCACTTGAATGACATGTAAATATGCCATGGGTCACTTGAATGACATGTAAATATGCCATGGGTCACTTGAATGATATGTAAATGTACCTGGGGTCACTTGGAGTGGTCTGGAACTCTGCCGTGAGTCACTTAGGTGTTGGTAAATAGTGTCGCAGATCACTCAAGTAATCTACAGACCTCGCAGCGCTCCTATTTTTCCTATTTTTTAGAAATTTCCTCCTATTTTCCTACTTTCGCCGCAATCGTCCTTTTTACTGCAATTCTCTCCTACTATTCCTATTTTATCCCTCCCTCCCTTTTGTTTCGAAATCTCGCTACGAAAATTCCGAGAAACCGCAAAATGTCACTGCTTTCCCTCCCTTTTTGACTTGTTTTATTCGCATCACAACTCTCTACTAAAAAAAAAAAAAAAAAAACAATTTAAGTTCCACTGGAGAGGGGACGACGAAAAGCGTATCTTTTCGCCGCTGCGCCGTAGTCAAGTGCTAAAAACTGAAGTTCGGTGGGGAAAGCGAATCTGTTACGTAGATCGGTTGCCGTAAATAAGAAGGCAAAAAAAAGGTGGGAAGAACAGCCTCTATCCATCCACACACGAGATTCCATGAGAGACTAGATTTCTCTCTGGGATCCCGTAAGGAGCGTTCATCCCTGAAGCCGGGTTTTCCTAGGAGTAGGCTTTTTGCGCCGCGTGAACCGAACTGGATCATTTCGCGTCCGCAGAAATGTGTTACGTAACCACGTGTTTTCCAAGCGTGGCGCTTTCAAGAGCAACACGAAAATAAATAGAACCATGACCATGACCATATTTGGTGGGCCGGGGTCCCAATCGCCGCTGTGATAGCGGCCCATACCCCCTTCATCTCTCCTCGCCACCTGCTTAGCGTGTGTGCGTGAAGCCATAGCGTTTTGTGCAGATTTTTAGAAAAATTTTTACTCTTCTTGTAAGAGTTGGCACCCTATGTGGGCTTTTAAGTACTTAAATGGTTAGAAAATTTTGGATTCGTCGCCTCACTCTTTCCGCTTCGTTCTCTCATATCTCAATATCTAGCTAGTGTAGACGACAGCCTACTGCCCGAAGAATCTTTGCCTTAGGTTTGACCTCTTATTCTTTTAGTATCATATCTGATGCCCGTGGGGCTGCTGCTAGGGGTAAGGGGGGGGGGAACGAGCCCGGGGCGTGAAGTTGGACGGGTTGTGAAAAAACGGGTCGTCTAAGGGCCGTCAGCATTTTGAAATAATACTGATATCGCATGTGGTATTCTACATTGATTCTTATTCTTTCAATATTTGCAAAGTAATCATATCTATATACATTAATATTTACACTTATTACAACATTTATTTGCGGGTTATCTATTTATTTATTTATTTATTTATTTATTTATATACCTCCACCAGAAAGAAGAAAAGAAAAGAAAAAGGGAAAGAAAAGAGGAGAATAAAGGGGGGGAGGGGAAAAGGTGAAATTTATTTACATTATCTACATTCCCTTATCAGCTGTGGCTTTTTACCATTGCGCTGGGAGGGAGAGAGCTTCAGGGCAACTAGTCTTTTTCTCCCGTTGCCATCTCTTTAGTGTATCCCTGTTGCTTTAGTAACTAAGGGTCGTCTCTTTTTTCCTTCTCTTTTTGCTCCTCCATTGTTTGGGGAGGAGAAGATGGGCTATCGCTCTTTCTCCTATTGTTATGTAGCAAGGGGGGGAGAGGTTCTCCTGCTCCTATTGTTATCTCATGACGTCGTGTCTTCTTTCCTTTCCTTTCGAGCACTTTCGTGCTTTGACGTCCTGAGTGTTCATTTTGTGTTTGGTTTCGTTTTGCTGTGCGAGTGGTGTTTACTTGGCTGGATGGTGTGATGTGTGTAATTTGGTGTGTGTTTTCTGTTAGTGAATTTGTGTGGGTGTCTAGAGGCCCAGTACGTTGGGTCTCTGCAGTTGTAGAAGGTTCTTAGGCCTTCTACGACAAATGAAGTCGTCGCTGTCGTAGTTAGATATATTCCTGAGGTGTTCATGTTCCGTTTCCTCTAGGCTCTCGAAGAATTTCCGGGCTATTTTTTGCACGAAGTCGAATAGTGTTTCTGTTTTCGTATCCTGCCTGAGGTGGCGGTTTCGGATAAACCAAGGTGCTCTGAGCACTTTTCTAATATATTTATTTTGCTCTCTTTCGAGCTTTATGATTGTTGAATCTCTACTGTAGAACCAAGTGATGGCTCCGTAGGTTAGTGTAGGCCTGAGTACCATTTTGTACAGTATTATCTTGTTTTTTGCCGATAGAGAAATTCTATATTGACATAACTTTTTCATGTTGTTGGCTGCGATGCACATTCTCCTCATTGCTTCTTTGCTGTGAGCAGTGAACGTGAGGCGCTTATCGAGGATAACACCGAGGTATTTGGCTCTATCTTTTGGTTCGATTCTCGCTCCCCCTACCTCGAGGTAGGCTTGGGGTGGGAGGTTTGCAGGTCTAACCCCCGTTATCCATAGGAAGATGGTCTTGTTGGCATTCAGCCTCGTTCTGCTATTTGTGCACCATCTATCGATCTCCCTTGCATTTTCCTGAAGGTATTCCAATGCTCGCAGTGGGCTATGATGGCACTGGGCGACCGCGCTGTCATCAGCGTATAGAGCCGTGAGTCCTCTCGGGCTCACGGGGAAGTCGTTCATATGGTAGTTGTGTAGTGCCGGTCCGAGAACGCTTCCTTGGGCTATTGAGGCCCTTAATGGTCGCTCGGAGGACAGGGTGTCGTTTATTGATACTCGGAAGGATCTACCCTCGAGATAATTTTTGATAAAATTTATCAAGCTATGTGGCAGGTTCATGCTAATTAGCTTGTGCAATAGCCCGTTATGCCAGACCTTGTCGAAACTTTTGGATAAATCGTAGAGGGCCATTGCTACTGTCACGCGTTTTGCTCTAGCCCACTGCAAGTATTCGATTACCCTCAGGAGTTGAGTTGTGGTTGAGTGGCCGTTTCTGAATCCATGTTGTTCTGGAATGAGTACCATGTGGTAGTCATTGTAGTCATGAATTCGTTTAACGACCACTCTTTCGAATAGTTTACCAAGAGAGCTCAGCAAAGAGATGGGGCGCCAATTGGAGGCGAATATCAAGTCCTGACCAGCCTTTGGAATGAGCCTTATCACCGCAAATTTCCATATTTTTGGAAAGTATTGGTGGCGCATCAGCTCATTAAAAATTCTGACCAGGACTTGGATAAAGTTGGCCGGCATCTCCTTGATGGCCCTGTTGGTAATTCCGTCGTATCCTGGAGCTTTGTTTTTCTGTAGCTTCTTGATTATTGCTGTGACTTCAGCCTCGTCGGTTGGCACCAGGGCTGTATAATTTTCAAATTTCGGAGTGGAGAAATATCTATCGACTTTCCTATTCACAAGGTTGACCCTTTGAGCCGGAGTGTTATTGTTAGGGCTGAATTGTTCTTCTAGAGAGTCCGCAAATACCTCGGCCCTATCCTCGTCGGTCACCACGATACCATTTGGCCCGTGAATGGCCCGCATACTTTCAGCCTTGGGCTTACAGGTTTTGTACACTTTGTACAGTGTGCCATCCTCACAGCTTGCCTCGTGTATGAAATTTTCGTACCTCTCTTGTACGTAATTTTTTATCTCGGCTGATACTCTATTTTTCATGTTTTTGAAGTCCCGGTATTTATTCCGGTCCCTTGTTCTCTGCCATTGTCTGCGCAGCCTGTTTTTCTCCCTGATTTTAGCTTTAAGCCAGTTCGGCAAAGAGAGTGGATTGTTATTGTTGGCTGAGACCCGGGAAGAGATGTCGACAGTTGCCTTGATCTTTTCCGTGAGTGTTTCTATGGCCGTGTCAATTTCATCTGTGTCGTTATAGAAGCAGTCTGGGACGGGCAGTTCCGAGATTAGTCGTTTGTATAACTCCCAGTTAATTATTTTTTTCGGTTTTTGGCCGTCTGGGATTGTGAAGTCAATGTTCATAAGGACTGGGTCGTGATCGGACGATAGAATGTGTTTGACCTCTATTGATGATGAGACATACAAATTTTTTGTGAGGGCTATGTCCAGAGTGCTGGGATTTCTCCGCAAGTCCTCTGGGTTATATGTTGGTGTGGCTGTGCCGTGTGGCAGAATGTTTTTGCTCTGGCAGTAGGCTTCTAGGAGCCTGCCGCATCTATTATATCTTTGACAATGCCAGAGTGGTGACTTACAGTTATAATCTCCGGCTAGAACTGCTGGGTGTCTACAGTTAAAAAAGTTATCAAGTATTTGGAAATCAAGGTTATTGTGTGGGGGTTTGTATACTGCCCCAAATCTTATAATTTCCCTGTCACGACGGCGTGTCGCGCTGGGCGATTCACGTTGCACGCAGCACAGAAAACCTGCCTCTAGGAAAACCCGGCTTTAGGTGACAGAGCCCGAGCACGTCTGGTTTTACAGGAAGAAGTTGAGGGGGGGGAAGACGGAAACCGCCTTTTTTTTAACCTTCAGAAAATAACTTTCGGGTATCTTTATTAGGGGTTATTCAAGTATTAGGTCATCGAGGAGGGTTTCCGATTTGCTGACTTTTGATAACGGGGTGGGGGGGTGTTTGACGTCATCAACCACCTTCTATAAAAATATTAAATATCCTTAATGACGTCTTACTCGCTGCGCGAAAAACGAATAAAACTTTTCACTAGTTTGTGGGTGCCTGAACTAACATTCTCCCTATTGAGTCCCCCTACACAGCCACTTAGTTGCCTCTAAATACTTAGCGGATGCAAGTGATATGGAAATGTGTCGAGGGCCGCTTAAGTGCTCTGGACCTGTGCCGCGCGCCATACAAGTGATTATGCCGCGGATCACTTAAGTAATCTGGGAATGTGCCGCGGAAAACTTGAGTGATGTAGAACCGCACCAATGCTTTAAAACTGTCACATGTCACTCAAGGGATCTCTAAATGTGTCACAGATCGCTTAAATGGTCTGGAATTGTGCGACGGGTCACTTAAGTGATCTGTAAATGTGCCACTTTGTTCATTTTTACAAAATTAGGTTTGAGAAGGACAACCCCATAGCCATATTTGGTCCGCACAGGCCAAATATTTACCGCGGGTCAAGGATTACCAAGGGCTTAGAGGTAGGGTTGCAATAAATTTCTTGAGCAATTTTGAGTTCTTAGCCTTCAAATAGCATTGAAATTGGCAGAAATTGGTTATAATAACATATAAAGATATTTTCTTTCGAAATTTTAATTCTTTTAAAAAATATTTTTTGCATTAAAAAATAAGTTTTTGATCATCTGTAGGGGACACCATGAGCTCCCAAACCAGATTCCACCCCTCCCCGTACGTCTCTGATCCCACCAATATGCGTTAGGAGAAAGGGAATAGGGCCCTGACAAAATTTTGCTGACTGGGGGGGGGGGGAAGAGTCAGAGTTTTGCTGACTTTTCCTGACAAGGAGGGGGTCAAAAATGGCTAAAAATTTGCTGACATAATACTTGAACGGCCCCTTATTTTAAAGCATACATGTGCATGTGCTCAACCCATATCCTAAATGTGGCCTGCCTCAAGTGGCCCCGGTACGCTTACAAATAAATTAAGAGGCTAGGGGCACCTTCATACCTCATTTAAATGACTCACGGCATATTTCCAGATCACTCAAGTGGCTCACGACGAATCCTGCAATTGAGTGGCCCGAGACAAATTTCCAAATCACTGGCCAGATTGCTTGGGTGATCCGCGGCACATTTACAGATCACACAAATAACCTGCGGTGCTGTTCTAGATCACTTAATCAAGTGGCTCGCGACACTTTTTTAAATCAATGAAGTGGTCCCACACTCTTCAAAAAGTTGAGTTAAATGTGCCGCGAGTCATTCAGATGGTCTGAAAGTGTGCCGCGGACCGCTTGAATCATCAGGAAATATATCACAAGTCACTTGAATGGTCTGAAAGTGTGTAGCGGGCCACTTTAGTGGTCTGGAAATGTGTCAAGAGTGCCACTAAAATAATCTATAAAAAATGCATCTTGCCACTTGAAGTGTTAATGTATCGCAGACCATTAGTCGATCTGTGTGCTGCGAGCGACTCAAGTGATTTCGAAGCATGCAGAGGGCCACTCAAATGATCAAATGTGCCTCCAGCCACTTAAAGCAATCTGCAACTGAACTAGGTGCCACTTAAGTGAACTGGGGGCTTGCCGCTGGTCGCTCAAGTGATTTGGAAATGTGCTTGAGGTCACTTAGGTGATCTGGATATATGCTGTTGGCAGCTTATATCTGGAAGTGTGCCGCAAGCGACTGAAGTAATCTGAAAATGTGTCCCACTTAAATGATTTGATGATCGTTCGTGGGCCACTTGTGTGGTTTTGTTATTTGTCCTGGACCACATAAGATAACTCTGAGGGCCACAGGTTAGCATGTGTGTTTTAAAAAAATGTGTGTCTTTGGAAAAAAACCAGACATTTATGAACATATGCAGGCCAATCGTTGTATCCTTCGGATATAGTGTAACTCCAGGAGGTGTTACATCAAGGGTGTTCAACATTCAGTAGAGTGTGGGCCATTTCATTGATTTTGAAATGTGTCGCGGATCACTTAAGCTGACCTGTAAATATTTCTGGATCAATTGAGTAATCTGAAACTGTGCCGCAGTGATCTGTAAATTTTTCGTGGGTCACCTAAATGATCTAGAGATATGCCGCAGCACAATTAAAGACTGTGGAACTGTGGCGCAGGTTACTTCAGTGATCTTTAAAAGTTTCATGGGTCGATTGAGTGCTCTGGAACTGTGCCGCGGTGATCTGTAAATATGCTGTGACATATTTACTTATCAGAGACTGTGCCGCGGGTCACTTGAATGACGTGTAAATGTACACGGGTCACTTTTAGTGGTCTAGAACTCTGCCATGAGTCACTTAAGTGTAGATGAACAATATCGCAGGTTACTCTAGTGATCTAGGAATGTGCCACAGGTCACTTAAGTGAAGTGGAACAGCAGCTCGTGTAACTTGAGTAATCTGGAACTGTGACGCAAACCACTTGAATGACCTGAAACTGTGCTGCAGTTTCTCTGGAAATGTATCGCTTAGTTTATTTTTTGCAAAATTAGGTTTGAAGCTGGGAGCTTCAACAGATGATTCCGGGGCCACACTCAGCCTGTGGGCGATCTGTTTAGCATGCATATGCTACATTTCTATGGCACCTAGACAGGTTTTTTTTCTCTGAAAAGTACGGGGAGAAATGGATCATGATCATTAATTGGACTTTTTAAAGTAATAGAAATTTGATTAATTTCTTTTTAGTTTTGCTATTTACATTGTTTTCTATACCGCATTCTGCGGAAATGAAAGATTTTTAAATTCTTTAGAGAGAGAGAGAGAACTTGAGTTTCTTAAAATATCAATAGATAATACTATAATTTAAATATATAAGGTGTGAATCTCAATGGCACAACATTTTTAAATGCCTTGATAATTTGGGAATTCAGTTTTTTCCCTCCTATTTTTTGTCAATGGTTTTCCTATTTTTCCTACTCTTTTTTTGAAATTTTCACTTCTAGGCCTGGATCTAGGAATGTGCCACAGCTCACTTATGTGAAGTGGAACAGCAGCTCGGGTAACTTGAGTAATCTGGAGCTGTGCCGTGGTGATCTGTAAATGTGATGCGAGCCACTTGAATGACCTGAAACTGCCGCAGGGCCTCTTGAACGATCTGGAAGTGTATCGCTTAGTTCATTTTTACAAAATTAGGTTTGAAAATGTGGGTCACAACAGATGACTCTGGGACCACATTCGGCCCGTGGGCAATGGGTTAAGCATGCATGCTCTACATTTCTATGGCACCTAGACAGATTTT